>NC_091792.1:93170000-94403750 GCF_041296235.1 Equus asinus
TGAATATAGGCCCTCCCGGGTTCTAATACTCACTCTGGCTCATAATAAACTCTCCTCAATTCTCATTTATAGGTTGGTTATGGATTATTTGTGTTGACAGTAGGTAATCTACAGATAAAATTCAAGGTTTTTCTATGGGGCTCAATAATGCTATTTTCATTGTGGAAGGGGGAAATGCAGCTAGTCAAAAACCTCCTATACAAATTTTTGTGAATTGACACTCCTTGAAAACAAAATTGCTCTTTACAGTGACCACTAAGATTTCTACCCAAATCAAACCCATTTAAACATAATGTGTAATGTATGTGTATTGGTAGGTAGAAGCAGATGGGTTTGGGGAAAGAATCTAGAGGAAATGAAAAATGTTAAATACTTATTTTCTGTAATTATATCCTTCATTACATTTTAAAATTAACCTATTAAAAAAATCTGTTTCAGATAAAAGTTAACTCTGTTTGCTCAACTAACAGAAAAAACTAATATTTTATTTTAATTTACATTTATGATACCTTAACTCAGAGTGAAAAAAGTAACTCCAGCTACAAACGAGGCCAGTCTTGTCCTGTTACTTTCCTTTTCAAATGTTTACTATAGTGAGGAGTGTCTACTTAAATGCACAACCTGGTAGTCAAAACGGAAAATATAAAATATTGCATTGAAAAAGCCAAAAGAGTTTTTATTCAGCTTGTACAAGAAGTGTGATTATTTATTCAGACCTCTCCCCTACCACCAAAGTTCTCTAGGTTTCTCATGTACTTTATTATATGATAGCATATTTACTAAAGAGGAAAAAAAGAAGCTTCATTCCTTTTTAAGAGACATCTGAGTTACCTTCTACCTAAAAAACTATTTACTAAATTGGAAGTTTCAATAGAGGCATCAAGATACTACTAGCAAAGAGACACCAACATGACTTGTGAGAAAGACTACCCTGCAGCAAATTTCCAAAGTCTTATGTCTGAGAACCGGTTAGATAGCTCTAAAGCCTACACCCAGGGTATGCAGAGTAGAGAGAAAATTGCACACTGAGAATTTCTTTGAAGAGAGTTGTGCTGATTTTCAAGCCTCCCCCAAAGCGGGAGGGGTGTGGGAAGGTGCCTTTGTTTGACCTCAAGCCAGTGAAAGAGTCTTTGGTGAGACCTGGGGAGAGCTTGATATGTGCTCCCTGAACTAGGGAGCACACTACAGATTGGGTCTGATACTTTAGCATCTAAAGGCTTTGGCTCTCACTGAGGCAGCAGCCAGAGGGGCGGGAGGGCACACTGGAGAGTCAGAATGAGGGAGCATGCCCTATTGGGAGCCACTCTTCCACTAAGAGAACGTGGGGGCGGAGAGAGGCAAAAAGCAGGGCCACACAGAAGGCCAGCCTGGAGCTAATGAACTCCTACCCAGATAATGAAAATGTCCCCAAATTTAGATTGTGGAAACGGCTGCACAACTCTTTGCCTACACTAAAAACCACTCAAGGTACATTTTAAAGGGGTGAATTTTATGGTATGTCAATTACATCTCAATAAAGTTGTTAAAAGAAAAATTCCTACCCAGAGTAGCACCCCAGGTTCCCAGAGTACCACCAGAAGGAGGAGGAAAGAAGAGGAAGCATGAGTGGGGAGGGAGAGGCAGAAGAGGCAGAAGAAGAATTAGGGATTGGCTGGTAGGAGGAAAAATTTTTTGAAGTGTCACAGGAAGGACTCTGAAGAACCCACAAAAGTACACACAAGAGAAGGGTTAGCCTTAAGCATATATCAAGTTTAAAGAGTGAAGCCAATTTACAACAGGAGTCAGGTAAAAAATTTATTTCCCCCCTATCTTCTTCCTTCCCCAGGTTTAAACCTTGACAGAGTCAGAGCAATTTGCAAGTGAGTGAGGAGAAAAGCAACAAGAAGCCAGTCACACCGCCTCCCACCTATAGCTAATCCCTGCTAGGGGAGGGAACAGTTTTAGCTTGGAACGAAGTTTGAAATATTGATTACTACACTGACTTCGCACTTTTAATTATGGAACTGACACTGTGTTTTCAACTTAAGTGACTGCAGTTATTATTATCAAAGAGTAAGGAGAGAATTATGGACCAGAGTTTTTACATAGAGGCAAGCGAAGAATTTCCCTTGGGGAGGGAAGGAAGGCTGAGGGCAGGGAAGGAAGGAAGGGAGAAAAGGAGGAGGGAAGGAGGGAGGAAGGAAAAGGAAGAATAGTAATGGGCAATATAAATTGCTTATGATTACACCTTATGTATTTCATTTAAACCAAATGATAAATATATCACAAACCCAAGCGTTTTAAATCTTAAGATACTGGTTTTTACTTATTTTTAAAGAAATTGGTTTTTAAAATACAATTATTTCCTATAAAAACAAAAATAAAAAAGTAAAAGTAACTTCTCAATACAACAGAAGTTTTACAGTGCTTGATTTTTGTATCTACAAAGAACACTAATTATACCTCTCTTGCTTATTTCAATCAGATCTGAATTATATTTTATTAATTCCCTGTTAATTTTTATTTTAAAAAACTTTTTGTCTATTCAGCGTAGGATCTCTACGCCTCTCTGGTTGGAATTTGTTGGTACTTCAAAACATAGAAGGAACATGTTTTTTAAAGCAATATCATCTAGCTAACAGATTTGATAGTTTTAATTTATAGTTTTGCTAGAACAGAAATTCACGATTTTTAAAATGGCCTCACCCCGCTAATCACCCAATCTCAAGACTTAGTGTAATATTAAAGTTGCTTTCTAAAAAGCAAGCAAGCAAAGAACAAAACTTGAGCTTATGAAGTGCCTACCATCACCAAGTTTGGCAACTGCCTACCATCAGCATCTCTCTCTAATTTTTATTTACCTTTATTAAAGCTCTCCAGATCATTAGCTCTGAAAGAAATGAGAAGATGGGAAATAAAAGAAACGCAGAAGTGGAAGAGGGATGAAAAAAAGGAAGTGAAGTAAAAAACCCTTGAAATCGACAAATATATGAGGGAAACAATTAGTTATAAAAATTCTTAAGAGCTTATTCCCTCAATTATTTCCTTTAGACACAGTATTAGGTAACTTGGGCGACAGATATATGACCAGCATTATTTTAGTACCAAAAAGGTCCTGCCTTACAATAAACGTAACCATATTATTCATTTTTATTTCCTTGAAAGTGGTAGGCTACCTGATAACTAAATTTTTGGAAAGATTTTCAAATAAGAAAAATTAATTATATTACATAACCAGAATCATTATTATGTTTTTGGTTGTAAGTATTATTGTCATGACCTTAAAACTGTGTCCACAGAGTCAGACAAAGCCACAGAAGGGATTCTAACAGATGTCATTTTAATGCTGAAGGATTTGTGGCACTCACAAATGGGAAGCACATAAAAGTGATTCCAAACAGAATGAAACAGTAAACAGATTAACTGAATCCAATCAAGACATCTAACAGCCTGTCTGGGGGGAGACTAATGAATTAGGAATGTTTAGATTGATTCTAAGGAGACAGGGCAATAAGAGTACCCTGTTTCAAGAACAAAGCAACTATAAAACAGAGCTCTGCGTATGCCACTTGTTTTGGGCGAAGACCCACTCAGAATCCTGGCTAAGGACTTCTTCTGTTATTAAGAAACCACAGTGAGCTGAGAAGACAACCCCCAAAACTGTAAGCATCTTTTAACCCAGTAAGATTCACAAGTTTATAAAATTTTAAGAGAAAAAAGTCCATATATTAGTATTTTTTAAATTAAAGAATCCATCCATATTTGGTATTTTAGGTGTTTATAACATTTAAGAGAAATAGGTCAGTCAGAATAACTGATTAGCCTTGTGATTCCAATTTAAATAACATAATAGAGAAAATGAGTTCAGACTTGTATTTTAAAATGTACAAAATACCACTGCGACACGCAAGAGAACTTAAGTGTTGGCACACTTATAAGTTTTCATTCATTAGAAGATTTATTTAAGTACTCAGGAAGATTTTTTTTTGTCAGTCAGACAATTGAAATACTTTTAAAAACCAGCTTTTAATTGTATGAATGCAGTTTAAAAACATGTAAGGAAGCTAAATTAATGAACTTTGAAAATAAGATTATACGCTTAATCAAAGGGCTCCTTAAAAGTGGCTATTAAAATTTTTTACATCTCCAAGTAGAATAAAATAATTAAATTGACCTTAGAAGCTTAAGAACTAGGTTTTAGAATTTTTAATTTAATAAGAATATTAAAAGATAATTTTCAATAAGCTTTTCCATATACAGTAATACCTTAGAGGCCATTTTAAAAAGTTAAGAGAGGGGCCGGCCTGCTGGCATAGTGGTTAAGTTTGCGTACTCTGCTTTGGCGGCCTAGGGTTCACGGGTTTGGATCCTGGATGCAGACCTATACCACTCAACAAGCCATGCTGTGGTGGCAACCCACGCACAAAAAATAGAGGAAGATCGGCACAGATGTTAGCTCAGGGACAACCTTCCTCACACACAAAAAACGAGTTAGGAGAAAATCATTGTGATCCTGGGTTAGACAAAGTTTTCTCAGATACAACATCAAATGTGTGATCTATAAAAGAAAAAATGATAAATTAGACTTCATCAAAAGTAAAATCTCTGCTCTTTGAAAAGCCACAAATTAAAGAAAAACATTTGCCGATCACATAACTGATAAAGGACTTGTATCCAGAATATATAAAGAATTGTTAAACCTCAATAATAGAAAAATAATGAATTCTTTTCTTTAAATGGGCAAAAGATCAAGACACTCCATCAAAGAAAATATATGGATGGAAAATGAGCACATGAAAAGATGCTCAATATTATTAGTCATTAGGAATATGAAAATTAAAACAATGAGACATTGCTACATAGCTATCAGAATAACTAAGATGAAAAAGATTGACCATGCTAAGTGCTGACAAGGGTATGGAGGAAGTGGAACTCTCATACATTGCTAGTGGGAATATAAAATGGTTGGGAAACTGTTTGTTAAAACAGTTTTTTAAAAAGTTAAATATAAGCCTACCATATGATCTAGCCATTCCACTCCAAGGCATTTATGCAATAGAAATTAAAGCATATATCCATAGGAAGACATATGGAAATGTTCATAGCAGCTTTACTTTTAACAGCCAAAAACCAGAAACAGACAAATGTCTATCAACAGGTGAATGGATAAACAGATTTTAGTATATTCCCACAATGGAATATAAATCAGCAATAAAAAGGAATGAACTATTATTGATACATGCAACAATATGGATCTCAAAATAATTATGCTGAGTAAAGGAAGTTAGATAAAAAAAAAAAAGAGTACATGCTTTATGATTACTTTTGTACAAAATGCAAACTAACTTACAGTTACAGAAGGCAGATCAGTTGCCTGAGGATGGCACTGCCCCATGGAGAGGCATGAGAGTGATTACATACAAAGGGGCACGAGACAACGTTTGTGGATGATGGATATGTTCATTATTTTGATTGTGATGATAGTTTCACAGGGGCAGACATATGTCAAAACTTATCAAATTGTACGTTTTAAACAAGTATAGTTTATTCTGTCAATTATGCCTCAATAAAGTTGTTAAGAAGAGGAAAAACTAACTAAACCTGACCAAAGCCAGGATTCGATATACTTTTTTTATTGTCAGAAGAATCCAAGCCCCAGCTTCACGTAACACATGCTATAAAAAGAAAAGAAAGAAACGAAAAAGGGAATTGTTGTCTAAAAATTAACTTCTATTTTTAAAAAACCTGTAAAACTAAAGAAACCAAGGGCTGGCCTGGTGGTGCAGCGGTTAAGTGCGCACGTTCCGTTTTGGTGGCCTGGGGTTCACTGGTTCGGATCCTGGGTGCGGACATGGCACCGCTTGGCAAGCCATGCTGTGGTAGGCGTCCCACATATAAAGTAGAGGAAGATGGGCACGGATGTTAACTCAGGGCCACTCTTCCTCAAAAAAAAAAAAAAAAAAAAAGGAAGAAACAAAATCCATGGCTAAAGTCTGAGATCCTCCCCGCCCAAATAGTCAAAGCATAGCTAAGATGCCATGTAACTTCTATCATATTAAAGTTAAAATTTGCAGATTGATAACAATCATTTTTTTAAGAATCCATTAATCAAGATAGCAATCTCTTGTTTTTCTCTCAACTTCTAATTTCCTAAAGCGCTTAGAGCTGAAATAATAATTACAATAATTACAGGACACTTTAAATAGTGTAAAATTATTTCTACCTTTTTTTTTTAGGAAGATTAGCCCTGAGCTAACATCTGCTGCCAATCCTCCTCTTTTTGCTGAGGAAGACTGGCCCTGAGCTAACATCTGTGCCCCTCTTCCTCTACTTTATATGTGGGACACCTACCACAGCATGGCTTGCCAAGTGGTGCCATGTCTACACCCGGGATCCAAACCAGGGAATCCCAGGCCACCGAAGCAGAAAATGCGAACTTAACCGCTGTGCCACCCGGCCAGGCCGTAGTCTACTTTTTAACTGTTGATCCAGAATGGTCAACACCAAGACAGATGTATACAGAGTAGAAAAAATAAAAGAACTAATAGAGCTCTAGAAGACTAAAAGCTAATCTCTCTAATGAAATAAAAACATGAATATTTATTTCCATTAGGGTTACGTACAGATCAGGTAGTAGAGAAAAAAAAAATTAGTGCCTAACATAGTTAGAAAAAATTAAGAAAGATTTAGGGTTTTAAAGAGAAAAAGAGATAAAATTCAGTGAAGTTTTAATTGGATGTTGTCTCAAGGTAGAAAACAGCCTGTGTCTAAACATTTTTATTGAAGTTGGAGCATGCTTAACATTTGTCAATTTTTCCATTATACCTTCCCAGTGAGAGAAGAGAAATGAAAACAAACACAAGTCTAAATTGCCTTTCTGGGCCTCTGGCTCATGTCAATACTTATCTAAATAGAAATCATAGATGCCTGTTCCCTGCTTTCAAAGGACAGCTCCAAAAAACCAGAAGAAAAACTCTGGAATTCTTCTAATCCCTCTCTGTAGCATTTAAACTTAGGAGAAAAGTAAAATGGAAGGGAAAACTCCTAATTTCACATGTGTTCTATTTTTCCTCACTAGCTGAGAGGTAGCAACAGAAAACACTGTAATGATAGAAGTTTGGTTTTGAGTATTGTCTTTCTATATGTCCCCTCCTCTGCACCCAGCAACTTTTGTTAAGGCATTGCATTAGGATAATTGCTGGTCTTCCTCAAAAAGTGTAGACTTAAAATATTTCAGAGTGGGCAACCACTAAAGGAAACAAATAGGCATAAAGCAGAAAAGACCAAGTAAAAAATTCGTATTTGTCCTTATACTATATTAAACAAATAAATGTGGTAGGCAGAATTCTGAGATTACCTTCAAGATTCCTTTCATGTAATGAACTGCCTACGTAGGGGGTACATGGCAAGGACCTGAGGGTGGCCTCTAGGAGCTGACAGCACATACCCCAGCCAACAACCAGCAAGAGAATGGTCCTACAACTACAAGAAATTGAATCCCACCAACAACCAGTGAGGCACAGGACTCTGAGCCTCAGACGACACTAGGTCCCGGCTGACACCTTGATTTCAGTCTAGTGAGATCCTGAAAAGGTGTACCAGTAATCTGTACTCAGAGTCCTGAGCAATAAGAAGTGGGAGATAATAAATCTGTGTTGCTTTAAGCCACTAAATTTGCGGTAATTTGTTAACACAGCAAGAGAAAACTAAGACAGATTTTAGTGCCTAAAAGTGGGATGCTGCTGCAACAACAATGAAAAATGTGGGAGTGGCTTTGGAATTGGATAGTGAGCAGAAGCTGGAAGAAAATTTTGAGAAGCGTGATAGAGAAAACCTAATTTTCCTTGAACAGATTTTTAATAGACATCTGGACTTGAATCTGGATGCTGCTGATGCGTGCTCAGAAGGAAATGAGAGATGTTATTGGAAAGGGAAGGAAACGGCATCCTTGTTACGTAGTGACAGAAAGCTTGGCGACACTCTGTCCCGTAGTTATATGGAAAGTAGAACCTAAGAGCGACAAAGCTGGATAGCTAAGGGGATTTCCAAGTGAAGTGTTAAAGGTATTGTCTGGCTTCCTCTTGCTTCTTACAGTAAAATGAGAGAGGAGAGAGATAAATTGAGGAAAGTGCTGTTAAAGAGAAAGGAATCAGGACTAGATGAATTTGAAAATGCCCAGCCTCTCCAAATAGCAAATGATGCTAAAAATAAGAGATGGCTGCCAAAAACACAATAGAGAAAAAGATGACCTTTTGCAAATAATTTCATAAAGATCAAAAGGTCAGAGGATGCAGTCACACAAAGGACCCTTCCAAGATTTTAAGGGCCTGTGGCTAGCTTTAAAGTTGTCCCTTAACCATTTCAACAGCAGACAAAGACAGAAAAAACATTATCTTGAAAAAATTCGTAGGTGTAGCTTTTGTCTAATGCAGTGAATCCCTGTGAAATCCACATAAAATTAGAGCTCTTGAGAAAATTGTTTCAATATAAACACCTCTAGCTTGGTCTAAAAGGAAACAGAAAGAATACAAATTGGAAAGCAGCTACTGGATTCCCCCAAATTCTACTGGCAGGAAGAAGGCTGATAAAACCCCTCAGCTGCAAACATGTGCTGCCTTCTTGAACAGGAATGATTCAGAAGTCAGAAGCAAGGCACAGAAAGTAGACACGAGAGCCAGGAAGGATTATTCCCAGGCCTGGAAACCTAATCAAAAACTCCAGCTGGAGTCTGCCAACCTAGATTTCAGAACTGTTATGGACCAGTGACTCCTTTTTTACTTTCCATTCTTCCCTTCCTCCTTTTGAACCAGAATGTCTACAATAGTTACCCCATGCCTGTGCCACCATGTTACATTGGGAATGTTGGGACAGTCTCTTTAAGTTTTTACAGGTTCACAGATAGATGACACACATTTAATTGAGATGACTTAGATGAGATTTTTAACTTTGACTGATGTTTTTAGTGGGATGAGAACCCTGGGAACTGTGAGAGGGAGCGTATTTTGTTGGGGTGAGGGGTGAATAACTGGGGGGGGGGGGAGCCAGAGGGTAGACAGTGGTAGGCAGAATTCTGAGATGGTCCCCTTCCTGGCCCCTGGTATAGCAGTTCTGTATAATTTCCCCTTGAGTGTGGGTGGAACCTATGACTATCAAGGGATAATCACTTGATTAGACTGTTATAGAAGATTCTGTTGGAGCTAACTGGAAAGAGATTCAAACACAGGGAGATTTCTCCTGCTGACGTTGAAGAAGCGAATAACCATGTTGTGAACTGCCTATGGAGGGGGCAACATGGCAAGGACCTGATGGTAGCCTTGATGAGCTGAGAGCAGACCCAGCTGACAGCCAGCAAGAAAATGGGGACTTCAGACCTACAGCTGCAGGACCTGAATCCTGCCAACAACTAGTGAGCTTAGAAGAAGACCCCAAGGCTCAGGTGAGGTTTCAGCTCTGGCAAATATCGTGATGTCAGCCTGGAGTAACCAAACAAAGGAACCAGTAAACCTGTACCTGGACTCTTCCACAGGAACTGTAAGATAATAAATTTGTATTGTTTTAAATTACTAACTTAGTGATAATTTGTTATATAGCAATAGAAAACTAATACAACCAGAGCATAGATTTTCAAGCAAATACAGTCATGTGTCACTTAACAACAGGTATACGTTCTGATAAATGCGTCAAGTGATTTCATTGTTGTGCAAACATCATAGAGTGTACTTACACAAACCTAGATGGCATAGTCCACTAAACACCTAGACCATATGGTAATAATCTTGCAGGACTACTGTCGTATATGTGGTCTGTTGCCGACTGAAGCGCGAGTGTGTAACAAAGTAAACCCCCTTACTACACTTCTGCTCTTAGGCTTCCTGGATAATGCTTTCAAACTATTAAAAAGGATCTCATATGCTTGGGAACATTCTGTGTAAATTAATCGTTGTCTCTCTAGACCTCAAGCTTCTTACAAACCTATCACTTCAGGTTGTAACTGACTGAGCAATTTGCACTGAGGTGCCTTTGATCATATTCTGTTTGGGATGTAATGTTAGATGGTCCAGAAAGTTAACCAAAACTTGCTCCACTCCAAAGTGAAGCGACTAATACAAGCAAAACCAACAGTGACAGCCTATTAAAGACGTTCCTGCCACTCTTCTGATTTTCCACCATTCAGCATTCCAAAGGTCAGGCAATATTTCTGCAGTTATGAGCCAACTGATAAGCAAAAAGCCAGCTTTTAGAGGCGTTAGAAGGCAGAAGGCAACAAACACTATCTACTCAGCAAATGCTAGAAGATGAATATTGAAGGTGAAGGTGATGTCTGTTTTCTTCTCTTGTCCTTTCTTACAAGTCTATTAAATCTAAAACGTTTTGGGTAAATTTATACTGTGATAAAATAAGGTGGCAGGTGTCATTCTATACTAATGTGGAGCAAAATCAATTTGATTCTACAGAATATAAATGAAAAGAGTAAACCCAAATAACTTCACAAGTCACAGACGAGCATAATAAATCCAGGCATACTCCAGAAATTGCAACAGTTCCAACTTAATATCTGGAGACAGTTGACATTTCTACTCAGGAGCCGGCCCAGTGGCATAGTGGTTAAGTTCACACGCTCCACTTTGGCGGCCCGGGGTTGGCAGGTTCCAATCCTCACACAGACCTAGCACTACTTGTCAAGCCATGCTGTGGCAATGTTCCACATAAAACAGAGGAAGATTGGACAGATGTTAGCTCAGCGACAATCTTCCTTAAGCAAAAAGAGGAAGACTGACAACAGATGCTAGCTCATGGCCAATCTTCCTCACAAAAAGAAAGAAAGAAAGAAAGAAAGAGTGCTGAGGAGACCATTGTAATAAAGCAAGAAAAAATTTAAAAAAAAACGAACTTCTACTCAAATTGTTCTATTCTAAAAATAATTTGACATTACCAATTTCCATCCTGAAACATTTTATACATTTCAATTTTTAAAATATATAACTTTTATATCTAAGCAGTAACACGAGATCTCATGTTGAATAATGTTGTTCATTATCCCATTTTCATATTATTTCACATAATTGTGACAACTCAATTAGATAATTGCTTGCAATTTAAATAATGACACAGCTTGCAAGAACTAATCAATTTAATCTCAAACCATGTGGTTTGGACTACTTTCTTATTTGGGGCCAATCCAACTAACTTCATAAAAAAGATGTATTTCTCAAGGTCTAATTTTTAGACCTATAATTTTCATTTTAATTAAGTACACAATACTCTTGTGCAACTGTCATAAATAAGAATGACTAATATGTGAAAGTAAAGGAGCCCTATTTACTTGAGAAGATAAGGGAATTCTGGCTTATAGACAAATATTTTGGATAAGTTATTCAAATTTAATACTAATGTATTACAGATTAGAACTGGAATAATGTACTCCTTACAATTCACTTGTCAAAATTACGACTTTAATTTCTGATTATACCACACCTCCTTTAACTCTAAGCAACGCCACTCAGTGTCAAAATTAATTTTTACTCATACAATCTCCGTTCATTCTCATAAAGCTAGTGTTCTCTATACCCAGTTCCTACGGGAGAATCACCTGCTGCCAAGACTTTACATAATCACCTTACGACAGATTATTCCTAAATATATCTCTAGCCTTGAGATAGCCTTGTTCCAAATTCTAGATTTTCAATTTTAAGTATGTACTGTACAATTTTGCTTGGATAAATACTGTCCTCGTATGTCGAATTCAGTAAATCTAAAACATAATCTTTTTCTTGAAATTAGCCACTCTCACTATTCCAGACATACTAATGGGACCACTACTGCTTTAACTACCAGGCTCAAAGTCCCTCTTCTTTGACTTCTTTTTTCCTCCTTTTCCCCTTGCTTATTCATTCTTAATCTCTTCTCAAATTAATCTTTCTTTCAAGTCTCATTTTGCCATCCATTCTTTCCCTTCCTTTTGTATGTACACATATTTGAGTTTTTTCTAAAAAAAATAGTCATTATTCTGTAAATATGCTTCTGTGACTTGCCTTCTTCACCCCTAATTATACTGTGAGATTCAACCACATTCATTTGTGCTGCTTCCTCACTTTCACCACTGACTAGGATTCCCTTGTTGGAATTTGGATTGTTTCTAGCCTTTTGCTAATAAAGATAAAGTTACTATAGACATTTTTGTACCTGTATGCAAGATAATCGAATAGAAATCCTGGTCCTACTATGCACATCTTTGACGTTTGGGTAAAGCCAAGGTGCTTTCCAGAGTGATCAACCATTTACACTCCAATAAGCAGCATGAGAGACTCTGTGTATCAAACCCCAGCACCAAGGACTGACAGTTTTCGGTACCAAACTGGTACATATGAGATGGTATCACACTGTAGTTTTAATTTATATTTTGTAATTATTAATGAGGTTTAACATGAAGTTTTTATGTTTAGTTACTGTATTAGTTTGCTATGGCTGCCATAACAAATTCCACAGACTGGGCAGCTTAAACAAGAGAAATTAATTTTCTCACAGTTCTGGAGGCTAGAAGTCCAAAATGAAGATGTGGCCAGGGCTGGTTTCTTCTGAGGCCTCTCTCCTTGGCTTGTACATGGCCATCTTCTCCCTCTGTCTTCACATGGTCTCTTCCCTGTCTGTGTTGTGTCCTAATCTCCTCTTCTTAGGAGGACACCAGTCATACTGGATTAGGGCTACCCTGAACCCAGTTTTAACTTAATGACCTCTTTAAAGGCCCCAGCTCCAAATGCAGTCACATTCTGAGGTACTGAGGGTTAGGGCTTCAACATATGGATTTTGGGGCACAGAACTTAGCCCATAACACTTACCATTAGAACTGTAACATGCTTTAGTTTCTTGATTTATCTACTAAAGTCTAACTAAAAAGATTAATTTCATACAAACTGCATCCCATCTGCTTCACATTTCTAAAGTAGCAATTCTAAAGCAGAGCTGCCATCAGATCATTATTCTCCTCACAAACCTCCACTAAGGCCATACTGATTACCAAATAAACTCCAAATTTATCCAGAAGTTCATTAACTCCCTACTTAAATGTTCAGTGACTCTCTCTTATATAATAAGTTTTATACTGAGCCCTGGGATAACTGAATAAGGCGTGGTGCCTGACGTTAAAAAAAACTCATTGTCTAGTAGGTAAGAGAACAAATCAATGACTGTATTACATTGTGTCAAATCTTCTAATGGACAAAGTGCCGAGGGATTTCAAAAGGGGCATTTAATTGGACCATAAAGAAAGACTCTAGAAATGATTCACTTCCTGAGGGAAGGTGACTTTTGAGTTAATATGGAGGGATAAACAGGAGGAAGGGAGATGAACAGGACAGAAAGCGGTTCTGGCAAGGTCTTCCAGGCAGAGGAAACATGTGTGTGAAGAGAGAGATACGAAACAGTAGGAGGTGTACAAATTCTGTAGATTGCCTAGAAAAAGGGGAGGGAAGACAAGAGACGAGGCTACAGCAGTAAATAGGAGACAGATCATGAAAGCTAATTTTGTGATTGCTAAGTAGTTTGCCTTTTATACTGAAACTTATGGAGAAGCACTGACAAATTTCAGGGTGAGGCATAAAACGATGAAATTTCAACTTTTAAAGGATCATTTCAATTATAGAGTGGAACTAACAGAAGTCTTAAACTACAGATGTAGAAATGATTAGGATGTAAGTGATGGACGAAATCATGAGTTTGGATATAGTCACTCAGAAAGAGCATATAAAGAAAAAGAGCCATGTACAGAGACCTAGAGGACACTAGCATTTAACACTTAAGAGGAGAGAAAAAAGCCTGCAAAGGTAACTGCAAAGAAATAGCTAGAGACATAAGAAGAAAACCAAAGACTGTTATGTTGGAGAGGATGAAAGAGAAGTTTCAAACAGGAGATAGGTAAAACATAAGACTAAGAATGTGGATTTTTGTCCCAGGTTGTCTGGGTTCAAATCACTAGCTCTGTAACTTCTGGCAAATTATTTAATATCTCTAGGCTCAGTTTTCTTCTCAAATCAAGTTATTAACAATTTCTATCTTACAGGATATTGGCCAAAATTAAATGAGACACATATGAAGTCACTGGTTCAGGGCCTGACACAGAATAACAAATGAATAATTGTTATTCATCACCATTTTCAAACAACACAGAAAAGTCATGTAATATAACAGCACATAGATTTGGCCCTGGGGATGTCACAGGGAACTTCATCAAAAGAAGGTTTAGTCAAGTAGGAGAGAAAGCAAACTAATGTAGAACAAGAGGCAAACAGAATCTTAAGTGTTGACTAATTTCTAGAAACTTGGTCAGTAATGGAGTAAAGTTAGGATGACAAACTTGAAGGTGAGGGTTGGATGATGTTTGCTTTGATTTTAAATATGTAAGGGACTTTGTGTTTACATGCTGAGGGAAAGAGCTAGTAAAGAGGATTAAGATACAGGAGGAGTGGGGTGACAAAGGCTGGTCAAGGTCACAAAGGTTGGTAGAGTGATTACCCTTCAGATGCTTCATCAAGTCCACTGAAGTCAAAGGGGAAAATGCATGTGTGCAGGTGAAAATAACTTCGGTGGAAGACTTCTTGCCTAACAGCCTCATTGGCTGAGTGAGGCAGTCCTCATGACTGTTTCAAAATGCTTAGTACAAGTGTCCATTTGCTTACATACGCCCCAAACTACCTTTCTTTCAGGTTGTACTCAGGAACCTGCAGCTCTCCAGGTAATCCCCATACACAGTAACGTTAAAGAATCACTGCACTAAGCATCTTTCGATAAAGCTTTAACTCTCAATTCCAATACCTCCTATTATCATCTTGATACCAATTTGAAAACGAGAGCAGTCAATGTCAGACTTTTCCTATGACTCAGAGATCGGCCAGCTGAGGACTTCCTTACCATGCTCATCCTTGATTTCCAGCAATTAGGACACTCTTGAACTAATTAATGAATAAAGGGTTATTTTAACTGGTATCCTTTCAGTGTAGAAAACGAGAAAACCAACCAAAGCAAAGGGACTGCTGGAGTAGCAGCATATAGCTATAGAATCATATATCATCTCCTAACGAGAATACTGGTCCCTAGGTGTTCTCTTTCTTGGCTGCCCCTAGAGCCAGAGGTCAGATCTCAGATTTTTCCTGGTTGCACTTCGCAACCAATAAGAACAGAGCCAAACTTTGTTTTGTGGATATGATAGAAGAGCAAGAATTGAGAGTTGTACCAGGAGTTACTGCAGGGATAGACCATGGGAGTCTAGACTGGATAAAAAAAGAAAATAAAGCTAGAAGAAAGCCAAATAGATTAAGAGAGAAAGAGAGGATCCATCAACTAGATCATTTAACCATTCACTCATTCAAATGTTTATTAAAACTCCATTGTGTGCTAGGCTTTAGTAGGTACTAGGTTATTATTCATTCAATCAACAAGTATTTATTGAGTACTCACTACAAGCCAGACCCTCTGTAGACACTGAAGATACAGCAGTGAATAAACCAGACAAAACACCTGGCCGCATGAAGTTTACATTCCATTAGAAATAAAGAGACAGTAAGTAAAGGAGTAAATAGAATTTCATATGGTGACAAATGTTACAGAGGAAAATAACTCAAGGAGGAGGATTAGTGAATACCAGGGAGGGTAGAGGGCACACATTTAAAATAAAATAGTCAAGGAAGTCCCTGCTGAGAATTTGTCATTTGAGCAAAACTCTGAAGGAGGTAAGAGAGTAAGCTATACAGATACCTGGGAAAGAACATTCTGGGCAGAAAGTAAAAAAGCCCTGAGGCAAGAGGATGTTTCCAGGAATAGCAAGGAGAAACACAATGAGTGAGATAAAGAAAAACATAGAAGGCTAACTATACAGGATCTTCTAGATCACTGAAAAAACTCTGGCATAAGCAAGGTTTTAAGGAGAGAGGTAACTGACCTGTTTTACAAAGATCACTCCAGCTGCTGTTTTGAGAACAGACTATCTCGGGGCAAGGTAGAAGCAAGGAGACAATTAGGAGCCACAGCAATAATGCAGGCAAGAAATGATGGTAGCTTGGCCCTAAATGGTAGCTGTGGGACAGGTAGGAAGTGATGAGATTCTGGAAATATTCTGAAGCAAGCACAAAAAGGATTTGCTGATATGAAGGCTTTTTGACCTCAGAAACTGGCAGGATGGACTTATCATTCACTAACATGGAGAAGGCTGTGAGGAGCTGGTTTGGAAGAAAAATTTCAGAGTTCAATTTTGTACATGTCACATTTGTAATGCTGATTAGACATTCCAGTGAAGATGCCAAATAGAGAGCTGGATATATAAGGTTGGAGTTTATCTGCAATGGAGATATATATCTAGATTTTGTCAGCATGTAGATGGTATTTTAAAGCTTTGAAATTCCATGAGATCTCTAAGGCAGAACATGCAGATAGAAGAGATATCCAAGGATAGAGGAATGAACACTAAAAAGAAAAGGAGACCGACTAAGAGTGGCTCTGCCCCAAATCCACCTTTTCCAGAGATTCTTAATTGTCTCAGTATAGGTTTGGGTTTTTTTGTACGTGTGTGAGGAAGACTGGCCCTGAGCTAACATCTGCACTAATCTTCCTCTATTTTATGTGGGATGCTGCCACAGTGTGCCTTGATGAGCGATGCTAGGTCCACACCCAGAATCCGATCTTGCGAACCTGGCCACCGAAGCGGAGCACGCAAACTTAACCACTGTGCCACTGAGCCAGCCCCTGTAAGTTTCAAATTTTATTTATTCAGGGACTGCCCTGTGGCCAAGTCATTAAGTTCATGTGCTTGGCTTCAGCAGCCCACGGTTTCACCAGTTTGGATCCTGGGCGTGGACACGGCGCTGCTCATCAGGCCACGCTGAGGTGGCGTCCCACATGCCACAGCTAGAAGGACCCACAACTAAAATATACAACTACATACTGGGGGGACTTGGGAAGAAGAACAAAGTAAAAGAAAGAATGAATAAAACTATTTTAAAAAATTTATTTATTCAAATTAGGATCCAAACAAGATCCACACACTGTGCATCTCTTTTATTCTAAAACAGTAACCCCTGTTATTTTATGTCATTGATTTGTTGAACACAAATTGGTTACACTTTTAAAGTCCAATTTTTTTTTACATGTCTAATTTCTAAATGAATTTTTTTTAATTTTTCCTTTTTCTCCCCAAAGCCCCCCAGTACACAGTTGTGTATTTTTTTATTTTTATTTTTCTAAATGGGTGAGTTTTGTTTGTTTTTTTTTTGAGGAAGATCAGCCCTGAGCTAACTGCTACAAATCGTCCTCTTTTTGCTGAGGAAGACTGGCCCTGAGCTAACATCTGTGCCCATCTTCCTCTATTTTATATGTGGGACATCTACCACAGCATGGCTTGCCAAGCGGTGCCATGTCCACACCCAGGATCCGAACTGGCGAACCCTGGGCTGCCAAAGAGGAACATGTGCACTTAACTGCTATGCCACCAGGCTGGCCCAAAGTCCAATTTTTTTCCTCTCATTTTAAGCTCTAGAGTCCTATCATTAGAAATTGATAAATTAAATTCACAGCAAATAAGGAAAATTTTTCTAACCTTCATTTGCTTACTCTAAAAAGGATTTTACGTACTTAGTTATTACCAAAGACTTCATAATTCTGCATTCTGTATTCTGTAACTATCTGTCTCAAAACTACAGTATCTGATTTTGAAAAATTAGCCTTTATTAACATTATCAGAAAAATCAAAGCTAAAGTAAACGACAAAAAGTAAAACTTATAATTTACGTTCAGACTGGTCCATAGGTCATGCAAGCGGGCAATAGCCCCACTTTCCATACTGCACCAGTCTGGAGATTAATTTAACAGGATTTTACCATGTGGTAATTACCCAATGCACAATTCAGACGGAAGAAAATAAAATGACCAATGACGGGTCACGGAGTAACTCAAACAACCTTTTGGAGACTCAAAGCAGAGACAATTTTAAGAAAGAATAGTGTTTATTTAAGGTTCTGCCTGTTATGGATTCCATTATAAACAACGAATTATAGAACTTAGTAAGGTCAAGCAAAATATACTAAAGACAGAACTCAGGATATTTGATATTGCTGGTTGGGTTATAGCTACTGACTGTGCATTAGGAGGAAGGAGGAAGAGGACAGAGTGGGGGCAGGGAGGGAAGGAGAAGAAGAATATGAGCGACAAAGGAGCAGCAGCAAAAGAATGAGAAAGAAAAAGAAAAAGGAAAAAAACAATCTAGCAGTGCTTTACCTCTTCTGTGTACTCTTGTTATGCACAGGGTCCCAACCACTTATGAGAAACTCCGGACCAGCCGTGTGTCAGTAGTGGGGACCTTCCTAGATCTTAGAAGAGTAACGCAGGGCTCACATTGTATGTAATGAAATACCTCCTGCAAAACGTCTAGGGCAGCATCCAGTAACCCAATACATTAACATTTCTGCAGCAAACCTATGAATATTCACACTAAGTGAGAGAAATAAAAATTATAAATAGCCTCATGTCAATTCAAGTCAGGTTGTGTCACCAAAAAAGTTCAGGTCAGGTTTGCCTTCAAATGGGTTACAAAAACTCTTGGTTTTTTTTAGACATTTTTGGATTCTGGAATTGCAGATAAGGGATTGTGAACATACATTTCATTAAAGAGGCACATTAGCTTTATAAAAACAATTCTATTATTTTTGAGAACACTTCGGCATAATTCTAGTGACTTGAGGATAGAACTGAACCCAATTAAAATTTATATGGTAAAGTCAAGATTATATTGAAGGGCTATCTTTTTAAAAATGGAAATTAAAATTTAAAAAAATTATTCCATTGCTTATTGTGAATATAAGAGTTTTGACCCACTAACTGTTAAAATGATCACACCCCCACAAAGGACTTTGTGTCCATATTCGCCGCCTGCAGTGTGAAGCCCACAGCCCAGGCTGTGTGTGTCTGCCTTTAAAGTGTAAGGAATTCGGTAAGCCATGAGAAACTGGAAGCACACGATCCAGCTGACGTAGTGGGTAGCCTATGTGACAGATGGGTATGTTGTAAATCTGTGTTTTAGGGACACACAGGAGAGGCTTCAAGAGAAACAGAGGAGAGACTTCCAGAGACAACAGATGCCTAAACAAAAAGAGGGACATCTTCAGCCGTGATCAATTAGTTGTAAACACTCGGGTAATCTAAGGGAAACAGAGCTGGAGGGCGGCAAAGTAATCATAGTCATAGGACATTTATTTCTAAAATCACCTCCAGAGCAGTGCCTTTATCTATTTGAGAATATCTAGGCGTACGTGCAGGTGGCGAGGGGTCCAATAATCTGGACTGTATAAACATGACTTAAATACTGGTATTTGATTAATGAGCGTAGTGGTGAGTTAATTATGTTCTGTTCATTACTCAAGAAGTGAACAAGTATATATGATCATTATGATTCAAAGAACATGATGCTTAACATCTTCGGTTTTCTGTTACTTGTATCATATGTAATGTTAGTGACATTGAAACTGGTAAACAGCCATTGATGATTAAGCAGCTAGTAATTAAAGTTTTTTTCTTTTTTGCAACTACTGATTATAGCTTTTAGTTGTTCACCGCCCATTGTTAATTGTGCTGTTTAGGCAATAATGCTATCTGACTCCCACTGGGTTCCTATAGATAACATCTCCCTGGAGGCTGGATCACCATGGTAATGGGTGTTTGAGCTATTTTTCAGGAATTAGGACCCCCTTGTCCAGTTCAGGCCAGTTGAGACCACCAACTCATCAACTGGGTCTGCACAGATGCCTGATAAGTGACCTTTTGACGTCACCCTCAGATCATGCTAACCCCACCATTTTGTGAACACGCATCCTACCAAGCATGAAGTCTGACTACATTTGTGCAGATCATCAATTACCTCACCTCTCCTCACCTCCAATCATCTATCTCCAAACTTGAGACCACCTTGCCCCCTACCCCATATATATGCCTGAGTCCCCATTTTTGGGGAGGCAGATTTGAGACTTGCTCTCCCATTTCCTCACTTGGCTGCCTTGTGATTAAACCCTCTCCCTGCTGCAATCTTGTCCTCTCGGTGTTCGACTTTTCAGGCAACAGCCAAAAACGAACCTGGTTCGCTAACAACGTCATGGCCTAAACGGATGGAACACCCTCAAACACACCTCTGCTGCACTCACATAAACCAAAGATGCCATGTATCTACACATGGATGAAATGTCTGGTCATGTTCTCAACTTTCAGCACTTTCCTTGAACAGTTCCATTTTCATTTTCAAAGAAAGCTAACTTTTAAATCAGGGGCACTATGCAAATACCATAAAAGATCATTCCACTACAGGGCTCAAAAGGTATAATTTTCTTTTTTCTTTTTAAAGTTCTTCATTTCCAAACTCCTCATGTGAAACTGGGTTTTGGTTAAAGAGACTTAATTTTGTGAAACGGTTTATCTAAGAATGAACACTCAATTACCGACATTGTTTAAATAGCTCAAATATCTATCTACCAGCTCAAATATTACAGACTCAGAAGAAAGGTATCATTAAATTTTGGTTCTTTATTTTCCGAACTTTACAGAATAAGAAAGCTGTCAAAATTGTCAGTAAGGAAGCTTTTTCCAATATCTCCAAAAATAGGGAAGAGAAGGATCTTTACTCCCTTCAGTCTTGTAAGAACTTTACAATTTCTAGACTATATTTTTCTCTCTAACGCCAAACCATAAAAAAACCAACAAGAAGGTCTGGTATCTGAATCGAGCTAATGGGCAGACTGAGTATATTCAGCACGAGACATTTAGCTCTTTAACAGTGCTGCTGGGCAGCACAGGGAGTCACTGTATTATCTCAACAATGCCACGAGGTAGGTACTATGACTATTCCACGTTACAAATGAGGAGCTGAGGCACAGAGATTAGACAACTTGCCAAGATTACACATCTAGCAAATTGTGGAGCTGGGATGTGAACTCCAGCACTATGAATTTCTTCATCTGAAAAATGGGGATTACTGAGTTAAAACGTGCAATAGTCTCTGAACATGTGCCTGGCACATAATAATTGTCTAATATGTTAGTTATTGTTATTAAAAATTAGATTAATAGAGACCTCAATGAAGAAATACAAAAAAAACCCCTGGAATTTTCAGTCTTTTTGGCAGCTCACAGATGGAAATTTGATAAAGAAAAGGAGAACACAGGCTACATTTGCAATCACACTAGACTGAGATGGGTTTAACCTACAAATAAAGAAAGAAAATTCAAGCTCTTTGATCTTTTAAATATCTAATATAAAGGAAAATTTTAACTTACAGGAGAAAAAGGCATTGTTTGCTGTTTTAGTAAGCAAACACAAACTGCATTAAAATTGCAGCCAGTGGCTCAGCAGTCAAGTTCACACGTTCCTCTTCAGGAGCCCAGGGTTCGCCCACTTGGATCCTGGGTGCGGACATGGCACTACTTATCAAGTCATGCTGGGGCAGGCGTCCCACATATACAGTAGAAGAAGACGGGCATTGATGTTAGCTCAGGGCCAGTCTTCCTCAGCAAAAAGAGGAGGACTGGCAGCAAATGTTAGCTCACAGCTAATCTTCCTCAAAAAAAACAAAACAGATAGGAATGAGGGACAATTCTGGAAGCCTTCAATATCCTGAAGCCTTTCATTTCTTAGGAGTGGAAATGGGGAGGTGGAGAAGAGACCCAAATTCAGCTCCTATTACCATATCACATTTCCATATTTCTACATATCTTTTCTAACATCTCTGATTATTACATTTGGCTTAAAGTAGAATTCTTCTAAGAGTAATACTACTGGTTGACAGAATTTCTGTAGCTAAATTTTAGAGAACTGAATTCCACAATAAGCAAGATACTCTGTTTTTTAATTCTCTTTGAATACTTCTGATTAGGTCATGGAGAAAATCCCAGTTTCATGCTAGTTTGTTTTACGTGCTAATCTCCCTTTTTAACAAATAGAGACCTGCACAGGCAGGCCACCCTATCACAGCTTGTACTTAATAACATTAATATGTTTTCATGTATCATAATGGTATTGATTTTTGCACTTACCCTCTACTTATGGAACATTTTACATTTCCATTTTCCATTTAAAGAAATGACATTGATCTAAGATTTCCTTTTTAAATAAATAAATCAAGCATAAAAATGAGATACTGTAAAAATATTAAGTAAATGACATTAGGATATGACACAGATTATGATGGTAGTACTTGAATTAATAAAGAAATTATGGGAAATACAAGCTTAAGGAAATTCTGTTCTCAAAGGAAAATGACAGAAAGATGTTTTATTAATGGTCTCATTAACACTTATGAGCTATTTGTGTAGGGGAACAGAGCAAAAACATTCTAGAACTTCTTTGTCCAAATTCCATGACTCAGAACTATTCATCAGAACCTCACGTGTAAATAGCCAACATTGATGATATACTGAAACACACACTACACCTCAATTAAATTTAATATTCTAATTAGATCATAAAATGTATTTCTTTATATACATTTTATATTTCTCTATTTAACAAAAGAAACTATTTTTACAAGATGATTTTCCCTAAATGAATGCATAACTCTTCCTCTTTGTAATGGGTCTGATTTCAGGCAAGCCAGTTTCACCTTTGGGAATTACAGAGAGAATGTGGGGAAGGGGGCATGCAAAAGAGTGAGGTGGTGGATAATTGTATTGAATTTGCCCAATCATGTAGCTAAAAGGTAATTCTTCCTAATTCCCCGTGTCTGAGGCAAAGGGTAAGAAATGGGAGAGGAAGAACTTGAAAATGACTCTTTCATATTTAATAATCCACTCTAATTCCCTCGATCCCTTTCTAATTATGTCACGTGAGACACATATCAGGGTTTTTCCCCCTCAAACTAAAGATAAATATGGATTCAGCATATAACGAGCTCACAGTCAAGGCATGGAGTGTCTTTTATTTGTGTTTAACGCTCTGAAAAATATAAACGTAAAAAATGATATACCATATATACTTTGAACTTCATTGATTGATGTTAAATATTCCTTAAAATGCTGATAACAGGTTGAGGAAAATGAAAACGAAGGACTAATAAACTTAGGACAGACTAAATCTTTCACTTCACAGCCTTGTCCCTGGCAGCACATCCCACTCCTGCTCCCCTTGACCCCGAACGTTTCTAAAGCCCAAGCTTCTCCAGGTTCTACGGGACAAAAAGGCCTCGCTCTTTGCTGTTCATTTTCTGCACTTGATTTCCTCCACTTTGCTTCCTCAGGTCGTTTGCTTTTTATGATCATTTAAAAAAGTCTGAAATTTCTAGAAACAGGTGGTCCCTCGTCTGTTCATTTTTTAATTGTGAGTTTGTAACATTTGAATTTCTTTACTCTCATTTAAACAGAGACTTAGGAAATTAAGTTGATAAATCTGTTCAACCTTCTTTTTTTAAAACGTATTTATTTATTTTTTTTTTTGTGGAAGATTAGCCCTGAGCTAACATCTGCTGCCAATCCTCCTCGTTTTGCTGAGGAAGACTGGCCCTGAGCTAACATCTGTGCCCATCTTCCTCCACCCCACATGTGGGACGCCTACAACAGCATGGCTTGCCAAGCCACGGCTGGCCCCTGTTGAACCTTCTTAAATTGGAAGTCTGACCACTTTTCTGATTAATTTACACCATAAACAATTGTATCCTCATTTATAGGAAAAGTACATAGACCCGATTATCATAGGGCAAATAATAAATAGAAAAATTAGTAATTCAAACAATTTTTAAAGAACAGTGAGCTCCATGTTGCCAAATCCAACAATCCCCATCTTAGACTAATCTAACAGGCATATCATTGATGAAATCCAAAAGTGAATTCTTGATTTCAACTACTAAACCTCTCCTCCAGTGTTCCCCATTTTGAAATGAAACTGAGCCATTTATTCAGGCCATAAAATCTGGAGTCACCTGACTTCTATCTTTCCTTCATATCCCACAACCAATCTGTTAGAAAAGGCTGTTACTCTTCTTTCAAAATATATCTTGAATATATCTGCCAAGTCATGACCTCTACTGCTACCCTATAATCTCAGCCACTCTATATTGTCTAGAACAATGATGTCCAACACAACTTTCTGTGATAAGGATACATCCTATATTTGTGCTAATACAGTAAAGTCACTAGCCACACGTGGATATTAAGCTCTTGAAATGTGGCTAATGCAAGAGAGGAACTCAATTTCATTTTATGTATTTAATTTTAATTAATTTAAGTGGCCACTTGTGGCTATGATATTGGACAGTGAAGGTCTAGAAAACTATGACAATAGGGTTATAATGGGTCTCTTTGCTTCCTCTTTTGCCCCTTTGTAGTCTATTCTCAATATAGTATCTAGAGTGATCCTTTTAAAATGAACATCTAATCACGTCACTCCTCTGCTTCATGGTTTCCCAGCACACTTAGAATAAAACCTCAAATCCCAAATCAGGCTACATGATTTTTCCTCAGGCTACTGCAACTCAACTCCTCACTCTCCCCTTTAGTCCTGACACATTAAACTCCAGCCACACTACTCAATCCCTGCATTTTCCACAACACTCCTGCCGCAAACATCCACACAGCTAAGCCTCCTCATTCTATTCAGTTCTTGATCAATTATTACCTGGAAAGGCTTTCCTTGACCAATCTAAAATAGGAGTATCACTTACTCCCTTTCTCTCATACCTTTAACCAATTCTATAATGCCTTCACAGCATTTACAATACCTGACAATATATTATAGATTTAATCTTAATTGAAAGTCTCTCACATCAAAATGTAAACAAAACTCACGAGGACAAAGACTTTGTCTTTTTTTAACTGATGTATCCTCAAATGTTTAGGACAGTGCCTGGCACACAGCAGATTCTCAATAAATATTTATTGAATGCCTGAACAAACTTAAACCTCATTTACCCTCTCTCTGTCTCACATTTATATAACAAATATTTATTCAGTGCTCATTATTTATAAGGTGCTGCATCAGACAATGTGTAGACTTCACATTGACAGCAACCTAGACCTTGTAAATCAGATCACAAAAGCTCCTTAAATCCTAAAATTTGATTGGAAATAGTTGGGACTGTTTCTCTTGGAGATGAGAGTAGGAGTACAGAGTATGCCTATCTTCTAAGATTAAAATATCTGCCATCTGAAGGGAGTTGAATTTTATGGGATTCCTAACAGAATGCAGAATTGAGATGAATGAGTTAAAATTAGGTAGTTTTCAGTTCAATATACAGACTTTCTAACAATACAGAAGAACTACTGAGGTAGTGTTCTAAAGTAGTCAAGCAGAGAGATCTTCGTGTCTCAGGTGGCCTTAGCTGACCTCTAACATGTTTTCGAAGTCTAACATTATATTGTCTGTAAAATGCTATAATGAATGCTGGTTAATACATCAGTCATTTTCCGACAAGTTGCTTCCTGCTGGTTACAAGTAATAACTCTCAAGATTGACAGACAGCAAGCAATAAAAATGAGAACCAAAACAGAGTTAACTAACAAATATTCTACTGAATAATTAAGAACATTCTGTACCTGTACTGCAGAAAAATACCCAATTATTAGGTTAAATTAAATGAAGTTGACAATATTTAACCATTTTTACGTTTCAAGTTAAAAATGACTTGCCAAGTATTATTAGCACAGTCACTATGTAATTTCTGCATCTGCACTGTTAAAGAGTCAGTCATAACTTAAAAACATTCAGTTAAGGAAAACAAGATCAATTCAATAGCATATGCCTTCTTCTAAAATTTCACTTAGGCCAACAAAACATAAGTAGATAGTTACAATCAGTAGACCATGAGAGAGTCGGTCTTAAAATCTACAATGAACAGATCAAATAATTCCTAGGATCTTGAAAAAACACCTAAAAACAAATTGTATACTAAAATATATGTTAGTACTAACCACACAGTTTAGTAGCAGATTCAAACTTGTTAGTGAATAATCAGAACCTGGATGACAATCTCTTACTTCCATTAGTAATTGCACCTTAGGTAATGAGTGCAACTATATTCCTATCAGGTTTTTTCCTAATTCAAAAGTCAAGCATATTTTTTAAGTCTGCTGTTTTATAAAAGGCATTCCAGCATTCTTAACGTAAATCTACATCTTAGCAGTCTAATGTTAGAAGTATTTCCAAAATCAACAATACCTTACTGGAAGTGGTAGCATTCCTTCAGTACTGAGATTTCTGTTAAGTACGTTTTATACAGGACTGTTCTGTTTTAATCCATGGCCAAAACAGCACAACCTTCATATCAGGAAACGAATTCTGATGGTTTTTGTTTCACTGTAAAAGCTGAGAGTGATTACATTTATCTGATAATTCCTACTCGTTTTTTACTTGAGTTGACTTTTAATTGACCATGGCAAAAGTATTCTATCAAAGGTAAAGGAAATTCTTAAAAGTCAAACCAAGAAATAATAACTTCACTGAGGAATGATGAAAGCTCTTGTAGGAAATAAGGTGATCTTTTGTGGAGACTAATATCTCATCAATTCGGAAAAGCAACCACATAATATTGTAGGCAATAATTCTTGTGTGAAAATAAAATTTCAGTGTTATAATAAAGAGCAATTCCTTTTAAACTAATGAATCAACCATAGGAGCAATTTAGAATGGGGTTACTTTGTTTTGTTTAGAAATGGGAATACTCTAAGACTTTGTTTTCCTGCTCAGTTTACTGATAAAGATTTTGCATTAAACAATTTGTATGCAAATGTCTTGTACATTAGAATACAACAAAAACTACTCTAAATAACCAAAAATTTACTGCTATTATCTTTCACACTCAAAGTAAATGCCCATGGTACTTACTTTTCCTAGCCATGTATCTCTTAGTATCTTCCTCTTAAGAATACTAGGAGTGAGAGTTATGAGTTGAAAGATACTCAACTTTGTAACAGACATCCTCCTCCCCACCTCCACTGCTCTTCTTCCTTATGGGCAGTATCTGTCTTCTACTACAGAGCCTGGAAATGCCAGATATTTAACTTCCCAGCCTCACTGCAGTTAGCATATAGGCAACAACCCAACCTAGCTAATGGTACTAAGACAGAATCTAGTGAGAGGCAAACCAGGTACGGTTTTCCTTCCTAATAAAAAGGTACATGAGAGGAAATGTCTTTATTCTTTGTCTAGTTATACAGAAAAGAGTTAACATAGGTCTGTTGGCAAAGTTGGCCTCTGGCTGGAGTCTGGAAACTTAGATTTAGGGACGGTTCCCACCATTCCCAGAACTCAAGAGTGAATCACGATGTCTAAATTGTTCACATACACATTGCGGTTTATGCTGAACACCTGCTTTCCTTCTGGGAGTCTGGAATTTTTGGTACATGCTAGGCAGGTGCCCACGTAACCAGCCCCAAATAGAAACCTTGAGCACTGAGTCTCTAATGAGCTTCCTCAGTAGAAAACATTTCACATACGTTGCAACAACTTGCTGCTGAAGGAATTAAGCACATCCTGTGTGACTCCACTGGGAAAGAACTCTTGGAAAGCTGTGCCTGGTTTCCTCCAGGCTTCACCCCATTGCCTTTCTCCCTTTGTTGATTCTGCTTTGTATCCTTTTGTTATAATAAACCTACTATGCTGAGACTTGTGAGTCCTCCTACTAAGTCATGAAACCTGGGTTGGTCTTGGGGAAACCCCAAACTAGCAGTGGGCTGTCTAGAGACGATCTCAGAAATGTGGCAGCCTTATTTCTTGCAACTACTAGAGGATAAGACTGAAGGATTCAAGATAACATTCAGAAGAGTAGTGGGGGAAAAAAAGTAAGATAGAGCAAGCTAGGAACCTTATGAATGCATGACTGAGCTGCTGAACAAACCTTTGAACCTCCCACCTCCAGACTTATGTTCATTATTCTAAAATGAGGTATTTTATCATTTGCAATGAAAAGAATCCTCATAAGCATTTCTCCAAGCATTCTAAAAAAGCTGATCACGTTAAAGTAAAATAGGGTTATCTGAAGGCAATGCTCTTGAGGATTTCTTTTAGATTAATTTCTCCAGAAAAGCAAGAAAATAAAAGAAATATGGTCAAAAGATTTTTCATTTCATAACATCTCTTCAAATAGTAATATCTAAGGTCGGAGAGTGCCTGTATTTCAGTATATTATTCAAAGCATTGTCCATTTCATCAAAGTTGTCAAATTCATTGGCATAAAATCATTGATAATATTCTATTATTCTTTTAATAAGTGCAGAATCTGCGGTGATGTCACCTGTCTCATTCCTGATACTGGTCGTTAGTGTCTTCTTTTTCCCAATCAGTCTGGCTAGAGATTTATACACTTAATTGCTCTTCTCAAAGAACCATCATTCTTTAGGTTTCATTGATTTTCTCGCTCTCCCTTTTTTTCTGCTTGATTTCTCCTCTGATCTCTATTTTTCCCTTTCTTCTACTTTTCTACTACTTACTTTGCTCTTTTTTCTAGGTGAAAACTGAGGTCATTGGTTTGAAACATTTTTTTTTCTTCTATTGGTATTTAGTGCTATCAATTTTCGCCTAAGTCTTGCATCCCACACATATTGATATATTATTTTCACTTGTATCCCAAACAATATACTTTCTCATTTCCTCTTTGAGCTACGTGTCATTTAGGAATGTTATTTAGTTTTCAAATATGTAAAGATTTCCCAGAGATGTTTTATATGACTTGAATAGATTTAAATGCATTAAAACTTGTATTATGGCCCAGAATGTTCATGAACTATCTTGGTAAATATTCTGTGTGCTCTAGAAAAGAATGCACATTCTTCTGTTGTTGGGTACAGTGCTCTATAAACGTCAGGTCAAGTGAGTTGACTGTGTTGTTAAAATCTTCTATATCTTATTGATTTTCTACTTATTCTGTTAAGTATTGAGAGGGACATTTTTAAATCTCTGACTACATCTGTGGATTTGAACATTTCTTCTCACAGTTTTGCTTTTGCTTTGTGTACTTTGAAGCTCTGCTATTAGGTGCACAAATGTTTATAATTGTTACATCTTGATGAATTGACCCCACTGTCACTGGAAATGATATTTTTTCACCCTGGTAACATTCTTCGTCCTGAGATACACTTTGTCTGATGTTAACAAAGTTAGTTTTCTTTCAATTAGTTTTCTTTTAACATGGCATATCCTAGCCATGCTTTTACCCTTTTTTTTGAGGGAGATGAGCCCTGAGCTAACATCTGCCGCCAATCCTCCTCTTTTTGCTGAGGAAGATTGGCCTTCAGCTAACATCTGTGCCCATCCTCCACTACTTTACATGTGGGACACCTGCCACAGCATGGCTTGATAAGCAGTGTGCAGGTGTGCACCCGGGATCCGAACTGGTGAACACCAGGACACTGAAGAAGAATGTGTGAACTTAACCACTGCACCACTGGGCTGGCCCCAACCATCCTTTTACTTTTAACCAAGACTGCATATAGTTGGGTTTTGATTTTTTTAATCCAATCTGACAAGCTCTACCATTTAATTGGGGTGTTTAAGGCACTTACATTAAATGTGATTATCGATATACTTGGGTTTATCATTTTGCTATTTTTTTAATTTGTCTCATCTGGATTTTTTCCCCCTTTTTTCTTTTTCTGCCTTTGGATTAACAATATTTCTTATGATTCCATTAATCTCCTTTGTTGGCTTTTAGCTATAACTGTTTTGTTATTTTAGTCATTGCTATAAGATTTATAGTACACATCTTTAACTTATCCCAGTCTACCTTCAAGTGATATTAAACATTTCATATAAGAACTTACAATTTTATACTTCCATTTCTCCCCCTCAACCTTTGTGCTATTGTCACGCATTTTAGTTTTACATGTGTTATAACCCCTACACCAGTGTTTTTTGTTTAAAGTCCGCTACCTTAAAAAAAAATTCATTGCACATAAGAAAATTCATTGCACATAAGTACATTAAGAAGTACCAATCTTAATCAAAAACCTCCCCAAAAATAAGAGTCCAGGACCAGACGGCTTCTCTGGAGAATTCTACCAAACATTCAAAGAAGACTTAATACCTATTCTCCTCAAACTGTTCGAGAAAATTGAGAAAGATGGAGAACTCCCTAACACATTCTATGAAGCCAACATCACTCTGATCCCCAAACCTGACAAGGACAACACAAAGAAGGAGAACTATAGGCCGATATCACTGATGAACATAGATGCAAAAATCCTCAACAAAATTTTGGCAAACTGAATACAGCAATACATCAAAAAGATTATACACCATGATCAAGTGGGATTTATACCAGGGACACAGGGATGGTTCAACATCCACAAGTCAATCAACATGATACACTACATCAACAAAATGAAAAACAAAAACCACATGATCATCTCAATAGATGCAGAGAAAGCATTCGACAAGATCCAACACCCATTTATGATAAAAACCCTCAGTAAAATGGGTATAGAAGGAAAGTACCTCAACATAATAAAGGCCATATATGATAGACCCACAGCCAACATCATACTCAATGGACAAAAACTGAAAGCCATCCCTCTGAGGACAGGAACAAGACAAGGGTGCCCACTTTCACCACTCCTATTCAACATAGTACTGGAGGTGCTGGCCAGAGGAATTCGGCAGGAAAAAGAAATAAAAGGAATCCAAATAGGTAACGAAGAAGTAAAACTCTCGCTGTTTGCAGACGACATGATCTTATATATAGAAAACCCCAAAGAATCCACAGAAAAACTATTAGAAATAATCAACAACTACAGCAAAGTAGCAGGGTATAAAATTAACGTGCATAAATCAGTAGCATTTCTATACACTAACAATGAACTAACAGAAAAAGAACTCAAGAACTCAAGCCCATTCACAATTGCAACGAAAAGAATAAAATACCTTGGGATAAACTTAACCAAGGAAGTGAAGGATCTATACAATGAAAACTACAAGACTTTCTTGAAAGAAATTGACGATGATATAAAGAGATGGAAAGACATTCCTTGCACATGGATTGGAAGAATAAACATAGTTAAAATGTCCATACTACCTAAAGCAATATACAGATTCAATGCTATCCCAATCAGAATCCCAAGAACATTCTTCACAGAAATTGAACAAACAATCCTAAAATTCATATGGGGCAACAAAAGACCGCGAATTGCTAAAGCAATCCTGAGCAAAAACAAAGCCGGCGGAATCACAATCCCCAATTTCAAAACATACTACAAAGCTACAGTGATCAAAACAGCATGGTACTGGTACAAAAACAGGTCCACAGATCAATGGAACAGAATTGAAAGCCCAGAGATAAAACCACACATCTATGGACAGCTAATCTTCGACAAAGGAGCAGAGGGCCTACAATGGAGAAAAGAAAGTCTCTTCAACAAATGGTGCTGGGAAAACTGGACAGCCACATGCAAAAGATTGAAAATTGACCATTCTTTTTCACCACACACCAAAATAAACTCAAAATGGATCAAAGACCTAAAGATTAGGCCTGAGACAATAAGTCTTTTGGAAGAGAATACAGGCAGTACACTCTTTGACATCAGTTTCAAAAGAATCTTTTCAGACACTGTAACTCCTCAGTTGAGGGAAACAATAGAAAGAATAAACAAATGGGACTTCATCAGACTAAAGAGCTTCTTCAAGGCAAGGGAAAACAGGATTGAAACAAAAAAACAGCTCACTAATTGGGAAAAAATATTTACAAGCCACTTATCCGACAAAGGGTTAATCTCCATAATATACAAAGAACTCACACTGATTAGCAACAAAAAAACAAACAACCCGATCAAAAAATGGGCAGAGGACATGAACAGACATTTCTCAAAAGAAGATATGAATATGGCCAATAGACACATGAAAAGATGTTCATCATCGCTAATCATCAGGGAAATGCAAATCAAAACTACACTAAGATATCACCTTACACCCGTTAGATTGGCAAAAACATCCAAAACCAAGAGTGACAAATGTTGGAGAGGTTGTGGAGAAAAAGGAACCCTCATACACTGTTGGTGGGAATGCAAACTGGTACAGCCACTATGGAAAACAGTATGGAGATTTCTCAAAAAGTTAAAAATAGAAATACCCTATGACCCAGCCATCCCATTACTGGGTATCTATCCTAAGAACTTGATATCAGAAATCTCAAGAGTCCGTTGCACCCCTATGTTCATCGCAGCATTATTTACAATAGCCAAGACGTGGAACCAGCCTACATGCCCAGAAACTGATGATTGGATAAAGAAGATGTGGTATATATACACAATGGAATACTACTCAGCCATAAAAAAAGACAAAATTGGCCCATTCACAACAACGTGGATGGACCTCGAGGGTATTATGTTAAGCGAAATAAACCAGTCAGAAAAAGACGAACTCTATATGACTCCACTCATAGGTGGAAGTTAGTATATTGATAAGGAGATCTGATTGGTGGTTACCAGGGAAAAGGGGGGGTGGGGGGAGGGCACAGAGGGGGAAGTGGTGTACCCACAACATGACTAACAAAAATGTACAACTGAAATCTCACGAGGCTGTAATCTATCATAACATTAATAAAAATAAAAAATAAAAAAAAAAAAGAAGTACCAATCTTTAGGGAGCCGGCCTGGTGGCGAGCAGTTAAGTTCACACATTGCGCTTCTCAGCAGCCCAGGGTTCGCTGGTTCAGATCCCGGATGCGGACATGGCGCCACTTGGCATGCCATGCTGTGGTAGGCGTCCCATGTATAAAGTAGAGGAAGATGGGCATGGATGTTAGCTCAGGGCCAGTCTTCCTCAACAAAAAAAGGAGGATTGGCAGTAGTTAGCTCAGGGCTAATCTTCCTCAAAAAAAAAAAAAAAAGAAGGTATTTTTATGACCTTTCACCTGTCAGAATGGCAAAAATATCCAAAACCAAGAGTGACAAATGTTGGAGAGGTTGTGGAGAAAAAACAACCCTCATACACTGTTGGTGGGAATGCAAACTGGTGCAGCCACTATGGAAAACGGTATGGAGATTTCTCAAAAAGTTAAAAATAGAAATACCTTATGACCCAGACATCCCACTACTGGGTATCTATCCTAAGAACCTGAAATCAGCAATTCCAAAAGTCCCATGCACCCCTATGTTCATCGCAGCATTATTTATAATAGCCAAGACGTGGAACCAACCTAAGTGCCCAGCAACTGATGATTGGATAAAGAAGATATGGCATATATATATACAATGGAATACTACTCAGCCACAAAAAAGGACAAAATTGTCCCATTCACAACAACATGGATGGACCTTGAGGGTATTATGTTAAGTGAAATAAGCCAGACAGAGAAAGACGAACTCTGTATGACTCCACTCATAGGTGGAAGCTAACATATAGACAAAGAGAACTGATCGGTGGTTACCAGGGGAAAGCGGGGCTGGGGAGAGGCACACAAGGTGAAGTGGTGTACACACAACATGACTAACAATAATGTACAACTGAAATTTCACAAGGTTGTAAACTATCATAATCTTAATTTAAAAAAAAAAGTACCAATCTTTAGACATACATGTTTTTAAACCATTCCATTAGTAGTTCAAATCAGATTATTCAAACTTAAACTTTTTCTTCCAGTTAGCTAATCTTGTAAGTAAATTCATAAAATGTTACAACTGTTATTAAAAATGAAAAAGAAAAAATGTTAAATAATTTAGGCCAACCAACTGGTGAGAGATTTAACTGAGGTGATGCAAGGGCTGGCTCCCTAAAGGAAGGGTTCATCGCCTGCCTGGGACAGAGAAAGATACCTTTTTCCCCGTCCCATAGCTCTAGAGGGCACATTCTGAACCAGGTTAATCTAGAAATGGAGAACTGAACTCATTGGCTCCCATATCTGTATAAATTTTGAGTTTAAGAAAATATTAGAGTTAAAATTGCCTAACTTGTGTGAATGGTCATAGCCTTGACTGTCTAACTAGAAATAATCTGATACATATGTGAGGAATTGATGACATCTACCAAGCTGTCTGCCAACTCCTCTTTATTCCTTCTTCCTCGACTCTTTACTTGATCCTCTTTGACCTACCAACTATTCTATATTATTTCCTACTTCCCTGATGGTGGTGTAAAAAAATGGTAAAGTGTCTAAGCTTTAGAGTCAGGAGGAATGAGTTTAAGTCCCAGGTAATCCATTTAATAGCTGTGTAATCTTGGACTAGTTATTTCACCTTCCTATAGCTTGCTTTCCTCATTTGTAATAGGAAAACAATAATGGTACTTAATTATAGGATTCTTAGATGGATTAAATGAAACGAGATAGGTAAAACTCTTTGCCTATAATAAGTGGTCAAAACGTTAGCCATTATTATTTCATTACTACACTTTGGAGTTCTTCTGAAGTGGACCATTAATCTACTTTTCTCAGCCTTTTATCAATTATCTTTTAAAGACATTTAAAGAATAAGAAAAATATCATATATATGTATCAATGTAGCTAGCATTTCCAGTGTTCTTCATTTCATTGTGTAGATCCACTTGGTATCACTGCCCTTCTGCTTCAAGGACTTCAACATTTCTTGTACTGCAGGTCTGTTGGTGATGAATTCTTTCAGCTACTCTATCTCTGAAGAAGTCTTTATTTCACCTCATTTTTAAATGATATTTTTACTGGGTAGAGAATTCTGGGTTGACAGTTTCAGTACTTTAAAGATTTTGCTGCACTGTCTTCTTGTTTTTACTGTTTCTGACAAGACATATAGTGTCATCCTTATCTTTGCTCCTCTGTACAGAGTATGTCTTTTTCTCTTTGGCTGCCTTCAAGATTTTCTCTTTATCACAGGTTTTGAACAGTTTGAATATGATGTGCCTCGGTGTAATTTTCTTCATATTTCTTATGCTTGGAGTTCAATGAGATTCTGAATCTGTGGATTTACAGTTTTCATCAGATTTGGAAAAGTTTCAGCCATTACTTATTCAAATATTTTTCCATTATACCTTCTTTCTCCTCTCTTTTAGGGACTCAAATTTCATATATATAAGGGCATCTGAAGTTATCCCAAAATTCACTGATGCACTATTCATTTTTTAAGTTATTTTTCTTTTTCTCTGTGTTTCACTTTGAATAATTTATATTAGTAGGTCTTCAAGTTCACTAATCTTTTCTTCTATAATGTTTAATCTGTCATTAATCCCATCTAGTATAATTTTCATCTCAGACATTATAGTTTTCATCTTTAGAACTTCAGTCTGTTTCTATTTAACTTTTGAACATATGGAATACAGTTATAAAAACTATTTTAATGTACTTATCTGCTAATTCTAACCTCTGTGTTAATTCTAAGTCAGTTTGATTGATTTATCTTCACATTATAGGTCATATTTTCCTGCTTCCTTGCATGCCTGAAAATTTTTGACCGGATGCCACATATTGTGAATTTTATCTTATTGGATGCTGAATATGTGTTCTTGAGTTTTGGTAGGGGATGAAGTTATTTGAATTATTATTTGGGCCTTTTAAGATTTGTTAGGCTGGCCCAGAGCAATGCTCAGTCTTGGGCTAATCATTCTTCATTACTGGGGCAAAATTCTTTTGTGTACTCTACCTAGTACCCCATGAATCTTGAGGTTTTCCAGTCTGGTTTGGGGAAACAGGCACTATTCCTGGTCCTGCACACACAAGTACTGTTCCCTCTAATCCTTTTGTGTGGTTCTTTCCCAACAAAGGAAGTTTCCTCATATGCATGTGCTACTGAGTACTCAGCTGAACACTCAAAAGGGACCCTCTGTAGATCTCTGAGGCTCCCTCTTTGTGTGGTTCTCACCTCTCTGGTACTCTGTCCTGTTAATGCTGCCCATCTGAGGCTCCCTAGACTTTAAGCAACATCTCCTGAATTCAGGAAGTCCACCATTCTCCTGGTTTCCCACATCTTGCACCACAGCCTAGAAACTCTCTCTCAATGTGGTAAGCTGGGCAATCATAAAGCTCACTTTGTTTCCACCTCTCAGGGATATCACGATCTTTCATTGCCTGATGTCCAGTAGTTTTGGAAATTGTTGTTGCACATATTTTGTCCATTTTTTAACTATTAGGGGCAGGAGGATAAATCTTCTCCCTGTTATTCCATCTTGGCCAGAAGCGGAAGTTTCGCTAGCTTATTATGTTTATTTTTCTGTACTGAACACTGTAAATGGCATCTCAGTTCAATCATCCCTGATGAATTGGGGTCAAATCTTACATGGTTATGAGGCTGCCCCTCTAGATTGTTTCTGTGTGGGTCTTTTCACTAACTGCCTTAAAGGCAGTCATTCTTCTGTTTAAAAAGCACATTTGAAAGAAATAGTGTTAAGGCTAAGGAATTTTAGTACTATGAGGAAGAATGTCTAAAAGTTTGTGCAGCTAAGTAAGTCACAAAGTGATTTTCATCCTATAGAATTTCTATAAGAAGGATTTTTCTTTTATAATTCTTGCAAATGAAAAGAACATTTATGGGAGGAATATGGAGATGCTGAGTGTGGAGGCAGGAAAAAGGAAGAATGGTAGACCTCAAGAAGAAAAGGGGTTGAGAATAAAATTTTTCTAAGAAAAATTATGGAAACCAAATCTCTGATACATTTACACATCAGACATTGCCTTCTATATATTTTCGGAAATAGTCTTCTGTTCTTTTCTTTCTTCCCACACAAAAATCCAGTTTTTACTTAACTAATCTGCTAAGGTGAAATATTGAAGCAGACAGCTAGAAACATTATCATCATTCTTATCCCTTAATGAATGTCAAAACAAAATATGGCAAGTTCATGGAAGTGTACGGTAGTTATGATAATCTAGGGCGCAGGTTGCACACTGGTGGCCCACGGGCTTTATTTGGCCTGCAGACATGTTGTGTTTGGCCTACAGAGCGATGGCCCATACCATACTTTACCAAAGTGTGAATTCATGACCATATTTATAAATTGGAAGATCTCACAATTTGGAGATTTCATATAAAAATCCTGGGGAGAAAGAAGATGTGGCAGTGCTCAGGGAGGCAGCAGATGTCCACTTCAGCTAGAGTCGGAGCCTTTAGTTCACCACAGTGTCCATCGCTCATGATCACTTCCTCCCCCCACCAGATTTCCTTACTTCTGGCCCTTCTTGCCCCTACAGGTATTTAAGTTAGTGACACCTGATTGAGGGTATGTATAACAATATCCCAACAAATTAACTTCTATTTTTAAAATTAGAAAACAAACATAAAAGCAAAACCAAAATATCCATTTTTTTTTAAAGGGGAAATAGGATTCCTAGAAACATACATTGAAAAGAGTACTTATTTTCTACCAATTGTAGGGAAGTTATATCTGGGGCACATTTTTAAACTATAGATTCCTGGGTGTCTAGGAAGCATCCCAAAATGTTTATTTTTAATAAATTCACAGGTAATTCAAATGTAACTCACATTTAGAAACCACAACCTACCCTACCTTTGCCTACGTTCCTTTATGTGTACACAAAAGAAAGCATAATTAGAAAGAGCTGAAATAACATTATTAGAAAATTATGCTCTGGCACACTTTTCCTCCCAATGCATTCTATTTAAACAGGAAAAAAAAAAATCTGAACTTTAGGTACACAATAAGAGTAACTCTATATTTAGTCTTCAGTATTCATGTTTCAACCAAGAAAAGAAAACCAGAAGAACAACTTTTTTTTTAATTGCTATACACTAAATTTCTATATGCCAAAAATTTCTATATATTGGGGTTTCTCTACACCTCAGTGGTTTATAAAATAAGAGAACTGAAACAGATCTAAGTTCCCCTTCCAGCTGTAAAATGATCCAAATTCAGCTGTACTCAATATTTGTCAACCTCAGTTAAAATAAAATTTTCAACTTAAAACAGTATTATAGTGGTAAGACATCTAAGTTTGCGTTTTACTGCTAACAGATTTTTAACTGCTAATAAAAGAATGGGGACTAAAAGGTCACAAGTATGAGAAATGTCTGACTAATGAGGTAATTTGAGGGGAAAAAAAGAAAACTAGAAAAATGAAGATGTACTATTTAATATATAAAAAAAGACGACTTTATTTGTATAAATTTTTTTCAAAAGCAAAGAACTTCTTAGCATACTAAGAGGGTGCATGTAAAGTTCCGCCTTTAGGAAACCTAAACATCGGTTTGCACATCACTCATTAATGTTTCCTTCTGGCTTTAGTAGAAAATGAAGGATACAGAAGACCACCCCAGGGAGGGGACCTGGAGATAGGAACAGAAAGATGTTACTTTTCAATCTTTGTACAATATAACGTTTTACCTATTTTAAAAAATAAGATACTTACAAATAATTAAACTTTATCTCCTATAATAATTAAAGTCCGCAGAACTCGTCCCCTTCAGAGGGCAACAAAACCATTTATTTCATAAAAGAACTGCATGATCATCTAAACTATTTGCATAAGAATATTCTACAACTCTTAAGTGCAAAGAAAAAAAAAGATGTGATGACAGTTAAGGGAAAGGGTTAATAGTGATTTTAATTTTGTCTCAAAAAACTGCAGAATAGAAATTCCACTTCTCCAAATAAAAGCAAATGTCAACCAATTATATTATGAATGAATTTTAAAACCATATGATAAACTAAAATTTAGAAACTTTTGTAGTTCTCCTATCAGACACACTTTATACCACCACACAGAAAGCATGCAAGCCGACTGAAAGAACTGATTCAAAGGAGAAGAAAAGAAACTTTGCTAGCAGTCACCAACTGTTTGGGGCTCTATAGATAAGAACTGTCAACCAAACCAAAGGACAACTTTTAAATGCACTAAGAATGGGATGGAGAGTTGGTCATGAACTATTAATGACCACACCTTAATAAGATCATTACTTCTAACCCTGAACTAAAAGTTAAAAATGATTTTCACTATTAAAATATCTAGTCTGCAGTGATTAAGTACACAGGCTTTAGGACCAGACAGCCTACATTCAAAATGCTGGCTCTCCCACTATCTATATATTTGGGTAAATCTAACTCTTCCTCAGTTTCCTTATCTGTAAAAAATGGAGAAAAGAGTAGTATCTACCTTAATGCTGTTTTAAGGAATTAAATTTTTACTACATTAAACAGTACGTAAGTGTGTATTATCATTATTATTATCTAAGCATCCTTGCAAAACAGTAACCCAGCCTCAAGTGCATCTTCTAGTGTGTCTAAAGCATTGGCTAAGATAATTCGATGCCTTTCAGTCAGTAAGCCTCTTCCATATTAAAAAAAATCTTCAGGCAAAACATCATAATCTGTTCCTCAACTCAGCAGAACAGATTCTGCCTGTCATGAATTCTTCACAAACTCATCTTTCTACTCCTAAAACAGGTTGCTTCTCCCTTATATATCACCATTTGGGGCATTTTTGTTTCTTTCTGCCTTTTTTAAAATCTAAGTTTTCATAAAAAATAAAGCAAAACAAAAACTATGGTTATAATCATGGTTTATTTACTAAGTTTTATCTTTTTTCTATTTAACATTGTATTTCCATGTTAAAAAAAAACTTAACCTAATTTTTGATGATCACAAAATTCCATTGTAAGGATTTAGAATACTTCAAATCATTCCTCCTCTGTAAGCTACATGTTGTTTCCAATTTTATACCATTACAAATAATGCCGTGATGAGCATTTAAACATTTTTTAAAGATTTCCAAAAGAACACTTCATTACCTTCACTTTACTCAACAGTTTATAGAAACTTGATGCTATCAAGACCACAGGTCAGCTGAGGGACATCTTGGTGGAAAAAAAGCTGACGGAAACATATACCACCACCGCAAGAACAATTGTTTAAAAGCTCAGGAACAGTTTCATAAATTTAGATGTCAATATAGATTGTGGAGTTCTCTTTCACATCTCCTATGTAAATTAAGGTAACTTTTTGCCCCTCCTCGGAACCGCTCATTTTAAAAGATACTCTTCAGATGAGAAGTTAGGGTTAAGGGAACTGACTCTGGAGTCAGAGACCTGGCTTCAAAATCCCTGCTCCACCACAACCAGCCGTGGGACCCGAGGCACCTCATTAAGCCTCTCTCAGGCTCAGTCTTTTCATCTGCACAATAAGAATAACAGCACTTATCTCATGGGATTGTTGTAAAGACAGATAATGTGTCAAATTTTTCAAATAATGCCTAGCACATAGTAAATTCACAAATAGTTACTTATTGTAACTATTTTCAGCGTTCATTTAGGTGGTCTGAAAGACATAAGCATTTATCTGGGTAATTTGTGTATACATTAATTGGCTTAATTTACAGATTATGATGGCACAGATGTATGTTTACAAACTGCTACATCGTAGTTTTTAAAATATTGTTCAGTCTAAAAAGCTAACTGTCAAAATATAGATAGGGATATGAAAATCTTTATAATGTCCCTCATTAAGGTTGTAAAAGAGGATTTAAATAATTTTTAAAAGATTCAATAATAGTTTTAAAGGAATCATAAACATGAATTTTGCTGTTTACAGCATATACCATTGAAACTGTTTTTCTTCAGAGAGAATAAGAAATTCTTAAGTCTTTTTCACATGAGTAAGAGGTCCAATATATTTAATAGCATACTAAGTGAACTAGGAGTAATTCATAAGCTAGAGTGATATTATTTCCACTAGATTTTTGTTGCTTAGAAATATTTGGTAATACAAAGAGCAGCAGAAAAGGAAAATGCACCAGCCAACCATTATCACAGCAATGACAATTAATCCTTTAGATGATTTGGCCAGCCTGGACACTGTTTTTAGAAGCCTACACTGAATTTCTGCTGTTACTTAACAATCAACTAGGTGACTTAAGGCAATCAACCAAGTATTTGTAGACAGCCCAGAAGTTTTGTAATACTCTGTTTCAGGAATTAAAAAATAAACCAAGCCCTGAGGTGGTAAAATACTAAATACATTTTTGAATTGTACTTCTTAGATCACACCTGGTAAAGCAGACATTTGAAAACTTTTTAGGAACTGATATCTGCCAAGTATAATGTTAACGTCTAGGAAGAGGGAAAAAAATTCTTTTGTAGCCAAAAGAATTTGCAGAAAACATTCCCAATTAATTTTAAATTTTGAATCCTAGTGATAACTATCATCATAATAAATAAGTATAAAGGCTGACAGTAAAGTCACACTAGTGGCAAATAAAATACCCAACGATGATAGCAGAATATTAAACAACAGGTCAAAATTTCTATTTAAACACTTCTGAATTTCTAGTCTAGACGGCTCATTTTAAATACAATCCCCAACCCCAGATTAAGTGAACCAGGCCATAACTAACCCACATAGCATTTTCAGTTGAACAAACATCACAAACACTTCACTTAGAGTCAAGATCCCTTGTCAGTTTATTCTAACAAAGTGGCAGATAGCATCAAATGATAAATATCTTTGATTCAATCAATCGTTGGCTTACTGAGCAAATTCAGAAAGTGCTAAGTAAAATCGCTGTCCATTTCACCCACTCCTCCCGGCATAAGTGAGGTTTCCTTATCACTCCAGGCCTCATGTTCTGCTCATCGTCAGAGATTGCAATAATCCCTCCACTTTACTCTTCATTTGCTGCAAATACGGCTTTAGGCCATCACTGTTCAAATTATTCAACTTCAAAATGATACGGTCTATAAATTCTTTATCAATCTCCCACTACACTCCCAACAGTGATGATTTCTAACCTTCATCTCTCTCCTCAAACTTCTAACTCTTCTCCACTACTCAAATCATACTTAAAAGCAGACAGACTTGCCTCCTTTGATGGCATTAAGTGTAAATTCTCTTACAGAACCTTATTTTCATTTCTATTCATCAACAGGCCCACCTCCATCTTTGTGGCCTTCCCTGCAATCTTACAGAGAAGAGCTGCTCTCCTCACGACTAAAGCCAACAGCTCTCCCTGGGGCTCATTCCTTCCCATCCTGACAGAGCCTCATAAAAGGAGATTATTCTTTTTCACTCTTTCTGGCATTTTAAGTTTCTTAACCACATAGAATCTGTTCTTCTATCATCTTCAGTCTTATAAAGAATTTTTTTCCTGATCTATGAAATCTCCTAGATCACGCAAATCTCATCTATTTTACCCCCAAATATCATCCTCAATTTCAATTTCCTTCCTATTCCCCTCCTTGTCAGTGAAATGGTTCTTTTGAAGGTAAGAATATTCAACCAATCATACCATTCTTCTTCTAATTCTTTAGTCATCTTTCTCTGGCTCCCTGTGGCATCTGGCACTCTTGGTCACATACTCCTTGACAGGCTCTCCTAATGCATTCTCACATCACCCTTTCCTAGTTCATTGACTCTTTAGATACTTCCTTCTCTGTCCCCCTATTTTCCTCACCTTCACACGCCATCTTCAGCACTTCTTTTTAAACACGTCCTCTCTCCCGAATTCATTCACTCGTCCTATCTTTCTGCTCTGTGATACACTATGCTCGCTCCCAGACATCTAATCATGTCTTCAAGGCAGCTCGGGCTCCACCCCCAGGTGAATCCTCTGACTAAATCAAGCCACGCCTTCTTCCTTAAAACTTTCATTGCACTTATTCAATGTTTTGTAATATATTATGATTTCATACTTTCCTATCTGTGTTTTTTTTAATCTAGATTTTAAGTTTTTTAGTAGGAATCATTTTCCTTTTATTTTTCAGTATTTCTCAAAATACAGAAAACAATTCTAAACACAGAGCAGTCAAATACTTTACAGCTGTAGAGTTAGTTTAGATAAGAAACAAAAGACATTCAAAACAAAAATAAATTTATACTACTTGTAAAATATTTCTAATTGTTGCTACTTTAACTATAGTCAAACAATTCTGTGGGTATTTTTTTCCTGCTAATTTCTGTATTTTTCACATATTCAAGGGGACCTGGCATATTTGCCCATCTTGTTTCCTTTCAAGTGTCAACCATCTTAACGTGGCCTGTATGTAGCTACCACATCTAAAGATTTTCCGTATAAAACAACCTGAAAACCAAAGCACAGTTGGGGACCTAATGAAAACAACGTACACAAGAGAGGCTGAAATCTGGGTGAGAAGGGGATAAACCAAACTTTTGCCTCAGTATTATTAACCTTATTTCTTAGGTTGCTACTTCCCCCAATACATACAGCTGAAGAGGAAAGCAAAAGGTAAAGAAGTCTTGTACACTGAATCAGTGGGCTGTCTCTGTCATTTCATATGTATAATGACCCAGGAATAAAGCTCACAAAACCCTATGAGGTAGTTGTTATTATTTCCATTTTACAGACCAGACACGGAGATTAAATTATTTATCGAAAATGACTCTTATTAGTAAAAGAGCTAAAACACAAACCAAGGACTATCAGATAAACTCAAAATCTGTGCTCTTTCTCCCATATTATGCTTCCTACTTTATGTTTGAATGTGAATAAACATGACACCACCTAGAGTTAGTTTTCACCAAAGCTAAAAGATATAAAGATATTAATTTTGTCTTGTTAAAGATTAACAATAACAATTTAATATTTCAATGATAGGTCAAATACTGAATTTTTAAATTATATGAATGAGACAATTTTATAACAAAGAATTAAGTATTAAACAAGGCAAAGTATAAAAGTACCAGATAATCTTAATGGTTGTGAAGAAGCCTGCACAGAGAGTAAGTCCAGTTTCTTAAACACCCTCTAGGTCAAAGCACTTTAATAAGCCCAAGTTACATGTTAGATATCAAGTGGTAAGTCAATAAAACCAAGCCCCCTACCCCATCTCCCCAAAAACCTAGCATATGGTCTATAATTTACCTATGCATACTATAACCAAATTGTACTGAACTGGAAATAAATGGAGATCAGATGTTAGAAACTCTGGAGAGAATAATAATTGGATCCCCAAAATCTACTCACTTCAATTAGTTTTGGGACAGCCAGTGCCCACCAAAAAAACTCAATTCCCAGCTTCCCTTGCAAGTAGGAGAGACCAATACAAACAGAAGTCACTAGGTAAGGCTTTTGAGAAAATTATTTAAAAGGATCTGACTCAGCTGGAAGGCATACCCTTTTAGCCATTTTCCTCATTTCTTCTATGTCTACCAGGAAAGACATTATCAATGGAATGCTGGCAGCCATTCTGTGACCATGAGGCCATCTTGAAGATAAAAGCCATGTACTAAGGAGGTGGAGAAGAAAAATAAAAGATGTCTGGGTTCACTGTCATGTCTGGAAACTGCCATATCAGCTCTGGAGTATTATGCCTGAACTTAATGATACATTAAAGATAAAAAACCTTCTTTAGGCCATGTTATGCTAGGTCTCTTGTACTAGCAACCCAATACAATTTCTGACTGGAAGAAACAGAACAAATAATTCATTGCAGTGGTCGTGGGTAGTGCAAGCACAAAAAATATCTCAAGCAGTATTCTCCAAATCAGTGCTACTATTACAAGAGATGCTAAGAGATGTACTATGAATTCTGCGGTTAAATTGTCAAATAAATAAAAAATGATATATATGATATCATCTTGGAGATTCATAACGTGTTAGTATATCACAGGCTCTAAAAGTGTGCACAATGTCAGTTCCGAAATGTGCCCACAAATACTTTCTGAAGAATTTTAGTTACGCTTCACAAAACTTACTCCCGGGAGTATAACAACAAAAGGCTCACAAACATTAAGTAATAACTCCGTGTTTGTGAGACTGTGAATATGTACATTTATATACACTAGAATTTATACATCTGAGAGCGCTCCCTTTCAAAATAGTCACTTGGAGGGGATACAGACCCTTGTTCACGAATATGTTATCAAAAACAGTTCTGAGACCCTCTTTTCTAATTATGCTTAGAGCATTATTTAAAAAATCACTCCTTTTACTTTATAATCATTTTTCATGTTAATTCAAAATATATTCCTTAACTACTCACCTTTCTAAAACACAAATAATGATTTAATTGAATCAAACCCACTCTCCAAGAAGAGATGTGCCACTCACAAAGATACTCAAAACCACAGGCCATATGCTCTAAAAGTAGTCCAAAACAGGAGATGCAGTGTTCTAAAAATGAGTAGTTTGGAGAGGACGACGTTTATTTTTAAAAGTTCCATTAAGTGTGTCAAAATCCAGCACACATTAATTTATCAACGAGCCCAAGCAATAAGTAGAAGAAACATGTAGCCCAAGGAACAAAGTAGGGCCATAAACTTTGAAACAAAAAAACTATATTTAAGTTCATATATTACCTTTACCTAGTGTTAAAAAAAATCTGTTATAAATCAAATCTAAGCATACCAAAAATAATAACAGCTAATATTTATTAAATACTTAGCACGCACTGGGCACTGCTCTAAGTGCTTTACAGGTATTGACTCATTTAGTCCTTATAACAATCCCTTAAAAGAGGCCTGGTTATCATTCTTATTTTGCAGATGAGGAAACCAAAGGGCAGCACGGTTAAGAAACTGGCACAAGGTCATAGAGCTAGTAAAGCATAAAGTCAGAACTCAAAACCCAGGCAGCCTGGCTCCAGAGTCTATGCTCTAAAGGCCACGCTCTACTGCCTCTCCAAACCCAACAGGAGTGTTAACACCATGCACAGCTGCATCTGTGAACAATTCACACACATTCAGACAGGTATCCACGTGTTTGTAAAGTTTTACCAGGCAATGTTACATGTTATTTAATTTTATCTTCACAGCTGCTGTGTGTCAATATAGCCTGTCAATCAATCGATTTCCTAGGCATGAACTCAGATGATTAAAGCCATGTGGCCACAGACTATTGCACTTATCCGCTGTCTTAGAAATGCGTCTTATCTGTGTATCATCAGTGCCTAGTAGAGTGCCTGGCAGAGAACGGGAATTCAATGTACATGTACTGAATAAGGAACAATTACAAAGGAGCTGGGCATCAGAATGTGGTTAGATCCGTCCAGGTTCATCATTACTGCTACTAGAAAACTAGCTTGGCTCACGAAGAGTAATTCTTGAGTATCCCCTTAGGTGGAAGAATAGCATTACCCATTTTCGAATTAAATCTTAGTATCTCAAAACAGTCTTGAAATTCCTTTGAAGTTAGAAGTTGTCTTGATGTACTAACATAATCACTGAGAAAGATTCAGTTGAAACCTTATTTTAAAAACATAGCTCAGTTTGGTCTTCAGTTACACAGTGAGTGTGATATACTATGTGGCCACGTTAAAATAATCTTTTATTTAAAAACTGAAGGAGAGGGGCTGGCCCGGTGGCTTAGTTGTTAAGTTTGCACAGTCTGTTTCGGTGCCCCGGGGTTCACAGGTTCACATCCTGGGCGTGGACCTATGCACCACTTGTTAAGCCATGCTGCAGCGGCGTCCCACATATAAAAGAGAGGAAAATGGACACAGTTTAGCTCAGGGACAATCCTCCTCAAGCAAAAAGAGGAGGATTGGTGGCAAATGTTAGCTCAGGGCTAATCTTCCTCAAAAAAATGAAAAACTGAAGAAGAAAGAATAAAACACCTATGAATAAATTTAACCAAAGAAGTGAAATACCACTAAACTGAAAACTATAACATTGTTGAAAGAAATCAAAGATGACACAAAGAAATGGAAAGATATTCCATGCTCTTGATTGGAAGAATTAACATACTTAAAATGTCTGTATTTCCTAAAGCAATCTACAGATTCAATGCAATCTCTATCAAAGTCCCAAAAATACTTTTCACAGAAATAGAAAAAAGAATTCAGAAATTTATATGAAACAACGAAAGACCCTGAATAGCCAAAGGAAGCCTGAGAAAAAAGAACAAAGCTGGACGTATTACACTGCCAGATTTCAAAATATACTACAAAGCTATAGTATCCAAAACAGCATGGTCCTGGCACAAAAACAGACACACACATCAGCGGAACAGGATCAAGAGCTATAAACAAACCGACACATCTAATGGACAGCTAATTTTTGACAAGGGAGCCAAGAACATACAATAGAGAAAGGAAAGTGTCTTCAATCAATAGGATCGGGAAAACTGAATGGTCACATGCAAAAGAATGAAAATAGACCATAATTTTACACCATACACAAGAATTAACTCAAAATGAATTAAAGACTTGAATATAAGACCTGAAACCATAAAACATCTAGAAGAAAACCTAAGCAGTATGCTCTTCAACATCAGCCTTAGCAGTATCTCTGAATACCATGCCTGGCCAGGCAAGGGAAACAAAAGAAAAAATAAACAAATGGGACCATATCAAACTACAAAGCTTCTGCACAGCAAAGGAAACCGTCAACAAAATGAACAGACAACCCAACAAGTGGGAGAAATATTTGCAAATCATATATCTTATAAGGGATTAATACTCAAAATATATAAAGAATTCATACAACAAAAAAACAAACAACCCAATTAAAAAATGGGGAAAGGATCTGAACACATATTTTTCCCAAGAAGATATACAGACGGCCAACAGGCACATGAAAAGATGAGCAACATCACTAATTATTAGGGAAATGCAATCAAAACTTCAATGAGATATCACCTCACACCTGTCAGAATGGCTTTAATTAACAAGAGATAACAAGTGTTGGGAAGGATGTGGAGAAAAGGGAACCCTCATACACTGTTGGTGGGAATATAATCTGGTGCAAGCACTATGGAAAACAGCACGGAGATTCCTTTAAGAATTAAGATTAGAACTACCATATGATCCAGCTATTCCACCTCTGGGTATTTATCCAAAGAACACAAAAACAGGAACATGTAAAGATATTTGCACCCCTATGTTCATTGCAGCATTATTCACAATAGCCAAGACTCAGAAACAACCTAAGCACCCATCAATGGATGAACAAGTAAAGATATGGAATACATACCCAATGGAATACTACTTGGCCATGAAAAAGATGAAACCCCATCATTTGTGACAACATGGATGGACCCTGAGGGTATTATGCTAAGTGAAGTAAGTCAGAGAAAAGTCAAATACCGTATGATTTCACTCATAAGTAGAAGGTAAAAAAACAACAAACACATACATACAGAGATTAGACAGGTGGTCACCGGAGGGGAAGGGGGGAGGTAGGAGGGCAAAGGGGTGATAGGGCACATGTGTACAGTGATGGATGGTAATTGGGTGGTAAACATGATGTAATCTACACAGAAACTGAAATATAATGATGCAGACCTGAAATTTACATCATGTCATAAACCAATGTTACCTCAATAAAGAAAAGAAAAAAAAATTGAAGGAAATTTTCATTAAATTTTAATAATGGAGAATAATATAGATTTTTCATTGTAACCGTACAAATTATATAAGTAAGAACATTGGAGGATACGTTGACTTGAATCATAACTGAAGTAACAGTATTGCCAGATACTATGTAATAACACGTATCCTATTTGCTATTCATTTCTATATACCTCAAAGTAGTGTCAGAATTTCAAGGTTCTGATTGGACTCAACTGAATGTTACATATGTGCAGTACAGTTTTATCTAGTTTAGATTTGATAATTGAACATTCCTGAACCAAGGTTTCCACTGTATCATTATATATATATTTTTTTTTTAATTATCAGGTTTAAAAATTTTTTTTTAACAAAATACCCATTCCAGCTTTCATGAAGTACAGTTATAAGGATACATTTTAGCTTTGGTAAATTTTCATAAAGTACTTCGAAAATTGAGATATGTTACATACGTTACATCTGAATCATTTCATAAAGTGAATTACATTGTATTTTCTAGAAGAGATATTTTACTACACTAAGACCTAAAAGAATTAATCAGAAGCCTGGTCGGTGGTGTAGTGGTTAAGTTCACGTGCTCTGCTTCAGTGGCCCAGGGTTCCCCGGTTTGGATTGTGAGTGCAGACCTACACACCACTCATCAAGCCATGCTGTGGCGGCATCCCACAGAGAAGAACTAGAAGGACTTAACAACTAGGAGATACAACTATCTCTGTACTGGGGTTTTGGGGAGAGAAAAAAAAAAAAGAGGAAGATTGGCAACAGATTTAGCTGAGGGCCAAACTTCCTCACCAAAATAAAATAAAATAAAACAAATTAATCATCCTTTAATAGTTTAAATGTTTATTTTAAAAATTACACTTTCATAGAAAAATTGCTTAAGTAATACTCAAGCAGTATGTAAGAGAAACTAAATTTCTTAAAAGTGTTCTCTTATTTTAAAAAATTCCCAGGCTGTATCTTTCTTCCAAAAAAATAAACCTGACCATCTTTGAATATATTTACCACATTTTCAGGTTACATAATCGTTCTAACCTTAATTTAAATTATTCAACAAGATTGTTTGATTTTCGTCCCAGAGACTAAATTAGAATTAAGTGGAAAAAGCATGAAAACATGAAAATGATATTGTATACAAAGCATTCCCTCAGGCATCCTTTCAACAAATAACTCTCAATGTAGATAAAAAGCATGCGTTTATGTAACTTATATAAACAGAAATGTTTGCTGTTTGTGCTGTGGACTCGATTCCGATTCCTAGCAACCGAGTGTGCAGCAGAGCAGAACCCTGCCCAGGTTTTTTGCACCATCCTCTCACCTTCCAGCGCTTTATCTGACATCATGCTCCAGCTATTCCTAAGGCTTTCATGGCCAATTTTTTCAAAAGTGGGTGGCCAGATCCTCCTTCTTAGTCGATCTAGTCTGGAAGCTCCACTGAAACCTCTCCATCATGGGGGACGCTACTGGTATTTGAAATCCCGGTGGCATGGCTTTCAGCATCACAGCAACATGCAGATGCTACAGTAAGATAACCAACAGACAAGGGGTGTGGGTCCCTGACCAGGAAATGAACTGGGGCCACGGCAGCGCCAAATCTTAACCACCAGACCACCATGGATGGCTAAAAAAAAAAGGAAACGTACCATCTACCAATAAGGAAAAAAAAAAAAATATTCCTAAATGAAAATAATACGTTTCCATTCTACTCAGAACACACTAAACCAATAAAGAAAACTTTTATTCTTTTAGGTGTGTTAAGGAGAAGGTGCAGGTGAGATGAACTCAGGATGCAGTTTCTTCTAAGCTGTGTATCAGAAGTTAACAAGTGGCAAACACCATTAAAATTCATGACATAATGTTAGCTTCCAACCATCTCAAATTGTTTATGAACCTTATTTTTCTTGAAGGAGTTGACTCCCCTATAGGGAAAAAATAAAGTCTCTCATGTATCTGTATATTCATGTTAAAATTAATAAGATGGTTTTCTGTTGGAAAATTCAATCATATAGGACAATTAAGAGTCTCCATATGTAAAAGAAAAAAAACCTTCACCAGACAGGAATACCTTGAACCAAACCCCAACACTTGAGTTGAAATGGTGACTTTCTCTAGTTCCAGACCTGAAACCGTTGTAGTACACAAGGGCAATTAAGCCGTTGGTTAGATTCAGAGCATACTGATATAAATAATAAATACAAGGACACTAAAATTCCTCCTCAGTTAACTTTGAAAAGGAAAACTTTACCACTAGGTACAACAGATTGAAGAATGGTAATAAAAAATACGAAAATGTGGTATTTCTCCTCACTTAAACCATTATTACTCAAAAATAATATATATATTTAAAATTATATATCTGAAAGAAATGACTATACATATACATAATATTCCATTTCAGACGATGAGAAATTGGAATACAAATTTCAAAACCTCTAGGTAATACAGAACTTTCTGTGATGACAGAAATGTTCCATATCTCAGCTATCCAATACAATAGCTACTAGCCACAAGTGGCTACTGAGCAGTTAAATATGGCTAGTGGGAATGAGGAACTGAATTTTAAATTGTACCTAATTACATTAATTTAAAATGTGCCACATGTGGCTGGGACTACTACACTGGACAGTGCAGCTTTAAGGAACTACGGAAATATTTGTACCTTAAGTTCTGATTCAAATAGTAAAAAGTCCTGTAGACAGGCATATACATAGATGCCTCTGAGACACAGGCTTTTTTTTTAATTCTTGTAATTTATATAGAGGAAAGGACTAACATAAAAATGTTGCTGCATTTGTGGGAATCAAATTTTCCATACTCACCAACTAGAGAGGACTAGAATACTGGTTCATAAGTCGGCTCCATGTTGTAATATCTTAGGGAGCTTCCAAAAATATGGATGCCTGAGTCTCACCCCCAAAGATTCTGCTTTAATTGGTCTGGTCTGAGTCTGGGTATAAAGATTTTTTAAAGCTACCCAGGTGATTCTAACGTGCAGCCAGGGTTGAGTACCAATGAACTAGAAAGAAAATAAGAAACTGTTTATTAAGCATCACTGCAGAATGCAACCCAAGACATTTCTTTGCTGGTAGGCAAAGAGGGCCTTCGACAACACAGATTCATCCTGAAACCGCTGAGGGCTAAATATGAGTTACATGTTCTCAACATTCAGGAATGATTTGGGTAGACAACTATCAGTTTTCGTTATTACTGAATGTTAGCTACATAAAAGAGATTAAAAAGGAAGGAAATTAAACATTGAGTGTCAACTTGCGCTTGTCACTTTTGCATATATTATTTAATTTCATCCTCAAATTACCTTAGGAGGTAGATATTATTAAATTATTTACAGATGTGGAAGGTAAATTTTAAAACGTTCTCTAGGATTTGGACATGTTTGTCATAAAATAAAATCCACACTCTCTATACTTCAGCAGAAGGATTCTCTCTGAGGAAGTTTGTTTCAGTAAATTTTCACACTGAAATCAAACAAAAAAGAAAAAGCAGGATTCAGTGGTAGAACACAGGACAAGGCAAAGGCACTTAATGAGGTACTTAAACGCATGCTTGTTCCTGTATTTCCTAAGCACCTGATGGCACATCCCGGGAAAAGCATGTTGGTCTATGGTTCAAATCTATACCAGCCTCTATAAGGAGACCATTTAGGAGTTGCTGCCTTTTGATCCTAAATTAAACAACTGGTCTGCTACTGCCTCACAAGTTATTAGCTAGTCACACATTCTTCGGACAGGACAGGACAGATGCTTATTCACAGCGCCTGACACTAAACAGGAATAATAAGACAGGGGTCTTAAAGATGTTTTCATTCTGCTCCCTAGACTCCCAGGGCCACAGGAACTCCTTCCTCCCAGAGCAGTTTACAGACCAGTTTTCATGTGACATATTGACAGTGAATATGCAACTTTTACTTCAATTTATTCATTAAAAGCTATCTTTTTAAAATCCAGTTCCTGAGTTGATCAACTCATCTTAATTTTCAAATTTAGAGAGAAAGGTTCTCCAAGAAAAAATGAGAAACCAGAGCAACAGATTGTCACCCTTCCCATCAGCACTAACCCTCCTGTCCTGAGACCCAACATCTTTTCTCCTTCGCTAGGCCCCTACCTTGTAAAGTTACATTAACTCAAATGGGTCACACTTGGTTACCTCAGAGGCAGGCTAGGAGAATACCTTCAACTCACACTTCCAATTGATAACAGACTTCTCCCAAAGCACATTCCAAAATAAGAAATGTTGACAGAGCTTGGAGTATAGTAGTGTTTCTTTTCCATTTCAAACGGTATTAATTCCAGTTTAACTATACCACAAAAGATGTTTTGTGATTTATTTAAAAATTACAAACTCTGTCAAAAAAAAGGAAGCAGCAGCAGTAGCTTATCCCCAGTAGTCTTTCCTCCAGTGCATTTGGGGCTGGGCAGTAAGATGAGATGGAAAAACAGATCCTACTCAACTGAGTAAACTGCTCCCCCAGCCAATCGTTAACCTATTAAAAGTGGAATAAAGCAAGGATTTGACCTGTTTTTCTTGATAATAAAAAATACGTAAATTCCATTCATTTAAAGATTGACACCTATCATCCACCCCACAACAACTGACGAGCTAATTCTCACATTCACGTCCTGCATTTAAGGGGCACGCCTCCAGAAAAGATAATCTAAGTTTTACAACTTTTGATTCCTGTCATAGCATTGAAAGCTATCCTTTAATTAGCACTGGTTTTAATGGTTTGTGTACGTGTGTGTTACTTGTGACATGAAAAGCTATTTATAAATATTTTTGGATGCTGGTAATCACCCTCCAAAAAATAAGCAAGTAAAAATTTTGGTGGGACAAATGTAAATTCAGAAGACAAACCTACAACACAGAAAAGGAAGTCGTTAATTCTCTAATTGTAAAACTGAAAGACACTACAAATTAGTTCCTTTTCTTAATAACTAACCCTAGATATTTTTCTATTTTTAATTCCTGCTACCATCCTACCCTCTCTCCCACAGCTACTCCCACAAAGCCCCTAGAACAAAGTTAGAACACAATGTTACGAAAAAAGCGTAATAAATTTAGGATTGGATGATAAAGCAGTCAATTTGCCCCTATATGAATTTACTGAATATATGCACGAACTTAATAAAAAATGCTCCTAATGATATTAAAATGAGAAATAATTCGTATCATAGCACCAAGCAAGTTTTCACTTTGACCCTGCCAATCCAGTCATCAAGAATTTGGGAAAATACCAAGACTCGTTTCATAATAGAGACTTTCATTTTTTTTCCCCATCCTTTAGTAAACTCTGTAGATAAAAATTTTAAATCTTGCTAATTAGTTACCAATGCCCTCAACCCACAGATCAGGTGTCCTACATTTTGTTTAGATCTCCGCCTTGAAAACAAACCCGATTGCCCCATTTTCTGAGCGGTAAACTCAGCTCCAGGCAGCTCCCTATGAAGTCACCGCGTTTGTTGTTTCAAAGATGCAATTAAACGAAAATGACACAAGGCTGGTCGAAGAGATTAGCTGGAAGTTTGTGGAGGAGTCGATCGTATATGTGTAAATGAAACTGCATTGCTGTAAACCTATTTTAGTGGTGATATTTCTCCCCATTCCCCCTTTTCCACTATATTCACAGCAGAGGGAAATTAAACTTCCTAAGAACTTTCTTGACTTTACCCAACTTTAGCTTTCCAGCTTTCTGTCCTACAGTACCCTGTAATGAGCTCGGGGGGGGGGGGGGGGGGGGGCGGTTAACTAGAGCACGGAGGAGAAAAGCAATAAAAGAGCTTGCATCAGACAGAGTCTCTCCTTCTGCCTCCCTTCCCCACCACCCCACCCCCTCTCCTCCGAGCCCTTACATATACACATTCTTCTGGGCGGCCTCTAACCACACCATGTCCACAATCATTTACAGAAATTAGAAACAGACTCCGGGAGCCCTTCCCTCAGCACGCACAGAGCAGAGCTGCACTAGCACGATGGGGCAATGTCACTCCATCTTATCCCACAATCTCTTACTTCCCCTCCGGGGTTTCATTCCCAAGAATCCAGCTTTCCCTCGCGGAGGAGGTGGATCTACCTAACTCACAATTAAACTTTATCTCATCCTTCTCTAGCCCGGTCACCCCACCCTCACTCGAACATTAAAAACACCCTACCACGAAAACCAAAGAAAAGTTCCCTCCAGAAGAGTTGGTTTTCGGGGCTGGAGCAAAAGCAGAGAGAAGAGGAAGCGAGCGAGCGCGGTGTGCTCTGCTTTGCGCTGCGGCCCCTCCAGCGCCGGGCCCGGGCCGCGCCGGTCCTTACCCGCTCGTCCGGAGACGCGGTCCTGCTGCAGGAGCGCGGGCCGAGGGCTGCGGGGACGCGGCGTCGGGGCGGCCGCCGAGAGCCACCCCCTGTTCTTCCCCAAGCGGCTGCGGGCGTGGGCCGAAGGAGCCGGAGAAGTAGCCTGGGGAGGGGGAGAAGCGGAGCAGCATCTCCTCCTCCTCCTCCACGCCTGGAAACGCCCCTCCCGCGGCGACCCCGGCCGGCCGAGCGCCTGACCCCCGAGCGCTCGCGCACCTTCTCCACCCTCCTGGGCTCTGCGCGCCTCCGACCGCTTCGCCAAGACCCTGTGGCGCGGGGTGGCTCAGCCCCTGCAGCCGGCCCCGAGCGCTGCCCGGGAGGCTGAGGCGGACCGGGAAGCCAGGGAGCGCGGCTCGCCAACACGACGGTCTCTAGGGGCCCAGACCATGGCGTGTCACCCTCGCCGCGCCGCGGCCGCCAGAGCGACTCGCACCAGCCCGGCCCCACCTCAAGCGGCCGCGCCGGCCCCGCCCCCGCTCCTGTCACTCAACCCTTCCCGGGCTCCGAGAGGATCGCAGATCTCCGACCCTACGCTCCCTGCGGCCTCATTGGCCCGCCGGGCCTCCAGCCCCGCCCCCTCCCTAGGGACGAAGTCGCCGGGGAGACCAGCGCCCCGGTTCCTATGACAACCGGTGCCTTAGGCCTGGCTTTTGCGTTCTGCTGGCCAGCCCCTCGTCCAGGTGGATGGCCCGGCAGCAAAGTTCTTAGCCCCTGCAGCGTGGGCTCCTAATTTCACGCCAAGTTAAAAATGCAGCCGATCGCCCCCACACTTCCAACTTCAGAAACAGAACTTTTTGGCCCTGGGGTGTGCCAAGGAGAGTGAAGAATGCCTAACTGCTGGCTCTTCCCCCTTATCAATCTAAATAACCCGTCCTCCCCGGTGCTCTCGCCTGCCTCCAGGATTCGGGCTTTGAAAGGGTGAGAAGGGGAGAGAGAGACGGACAGAGAGACAGAGAGAGAAAGAAAGAGAGAGAAGCGGTGCCAACCCCCTGCAACAATATAGCACCTTGGAAATGGCGGGGTCAACGAAAACAGCTCGGTGAGTTTTCCCACAGGTGTAAAGTGATCCTCAACGGTGTGGCGGCAGCGCATCATCAACCCCAAATGCCCTCGGGAAAACTCAAATTCTCGTATTTTTCAAAAAAACACTATGTAAGTTCTTGTCCTGTTATTTTCCCTCTGAAACTAAGATAATCCTAAAATTAAAGACTTTGAAAGGTTTAACATAATCGAATAAAATAAAGAACATCCATTTTGTTATCTAGGACTATACATTACAGCTTGGCAAAGGCACGCTCCAGCACCTATTCCCATCCTGCAAGCTAAGAGATTTGGGTTTCCACGATTTTCAAGGAAGTCTTGCTGAATTCATGAGCAAATGGTATCTTGCTGTTTGTGTTTCAAAAGATTGAGTTTATTCTCAGAAGTATAAGGTAACCTCCTCCATCTGGGAAGGGGACCAGGGGGCAAATTTAGTCTTGAACCCCTAGTGTTGAGCCGTGGGTGAATCTAAACTTCATGGCTTGCTCCAAAGTGGGGAGCTCTGAGGCAGAGTTAAAGCTGCAGACCCAGGCTCCCAGCCCCTGAGGCTGCTGTACGTGTATGATGAATATGCGAATTAATAGTAATGATTTACCTTTGGCCAGCGCTGAGTTTTCATTATCTCATTTACTAAGTGAATAACTGTGATGGATGTCTTCAGTCAAATATGCCTTGCGCGTGTGCATTGAATGAGAACTCACAGTGCTAAACGCAATGGAAAATGCACAGCAGAATTGTAAGATAAGGTCCCTGCCCTCAAGGAGCTAACCACAGAGCCTAGGAAGGAAAACGATTGCTCTTGAAACAATTTGGGAACAATTATAGCGAGAATGTACAGCCAAACGTTGAGTACAGTAGTAAATGAGAGAAGGTCTGTGGTATGTGGAATGGGCTGGGTTAGTCAGATTGTTGGGGAGGGGAATTTAAACTGGGTTTTGAAGGTAGGTCACCAGATGAGTGAAGCAAAGATGAGGAAGACGGTTGAAGGGCACACATAAAACTAAAGAGCAGAGCGGGAGTAGAGTGGTGAAACTAAATAACAGTGAAAGGATCAGGCTAGTTGAACTGGAGACAGAAGTGAAGGATTGGAGCCCTTTCCCCAGTTCTCCCCCATTTTCTTAAATGAAAGTTTTTAAATGTTCTGATTCATGTAGGGGAGTGAGAATAGGTCTGTGAGGATAAAAACCTTCATGGAACATCTGCCTGTTTGCCACTGAAAGGAAGTTCACACTTTTATTGGAAAGAAAAGCAATGTCCTTAATACTTGGAAAAGCTTGTGGATTCATGTCAGAAAGAAGGTATAAAGAGTAAAGTGTTGGAAATTTTCACAAATGTAGACAAACCACGGTGTTGTGAGCTTTTTTTTTTTTTTGCATTAAGGCCATTTCAGGTGGTTGCCCTCAAGGCTTTTTCACCAGGAATCCTTCTGTTTTGTATCAGCTGAAAGGGTGGTTTTAAAGTAAATGGCTGCGATACCAAAACCTGATAAAGAGTACACAAAACAGAAATCTACAGGTTAATCTCCTTTTGAATATAATTTAAAATTAAAATACAATATTAACAAATAGAACCCAGAACTACATTACAAATGATATGCCAAAATTAGAGGAATTATGTCAGGTATAAAGAATGGTTCAGTAATAGAAAATTTATTCATATAGTTGACTATATTAATAAGTCAAAGGGGAAAAACTATATGAGCGTCTCAACTGATGCTGAAAAGGATTTGTAAAATCCAGCATCATTCCTAATAAAAACTTGAAGAATTTAGAATAGATAATTTAAAAATGTATGCTTTATACCAAAGCTAGAGACTTGCTTTATAATGAAACGCTATAATTATTCCCTTGAAGTCAGGAACAAGGCAAGAATGCCCATCACACCCTGTACGGAAATGATAGCCAGTGCAATTAGATATGGAATAGAAATAAGAAATTAAATACTGAAAATAAGTCAGGATTGTCATTTGTTTGCAGATGATATGAAAACCCCAAAGATGAATTGAAAAACTTTTAGAAGCAATAAAAAGATGAGTTAAGGTAACCAGTTATAAAAATGAAATGCAAAAATCAAAAGCTTTCCCATGTGTAAACCATAACCAATTAGAAAATAAAAGATAAAAATAATCCTATTTACAACCACAAAAAATTAAATAGCTTAAAATAATACTAAAGGAAACTAGTAAAACACTTTAAAAATGATAAACTTATGAGACATGAAAATGTTTGAATAAAGAAGAGATATACTTTTAGATTAAATACCAAGATTCAAACATTGTATAATTATAATATCTTTTAAAAATAATCTTCATATCCAATAGAATTCTAATCAAATGTCTAACAGAATACTTTTCGGAATTCGAGAAAATAATTTAAAAATTCATTTGGAAGATTATTCAAAAATAACCAAGAAGATTCTAAAAAAGAAAATAAATGAGGAATCTCACTAAAAGATATTAAAATAAATGATGAATCACAATGATTAGCAGTAGATAAAGTGGTTGACTGGATACAGAGAAAAATGAATCATTTAATGACTGATGTTGACAAACCTAGCTATTTCTTGTGTATTTTTTCAGACACACACACAGATACATATCCTTTTTCAAAGAAATGTTAGCTCACATACTCATATAATACCGTGCTTTTTTGTTAACTTCCTAATAGCCCTTGGATCTCTATTATCAGATACTGTACATGGGCCTGGTTCCTTTGAATGGCTCCATAGTATTGTTGCTTAGATGTGTCAATCTAAATGAAGAAGTAAACTGAGGCAAACTCAAATGACCAGAAATTGAGTTTGAGAATGGCACAGGAATTGCAATTCGGGAAATACGTGCTGTAGCAATCTACAGGCGAGTCCCTTGAAGGTTTGGGGCAGGCTGTACTTATAGGCAAGGAAGGCAAAGAGGGAGAAGTCCAGCCAGAGTCCAAACAATAAGTTCATTTTCTTGAGGTTGGGGAGAGATTCTTGATGGATGTTCATTGATCAGGAGACAAGTTTCGGTCTTCTATAAACCAGGTGTTTACAAGGAATCAGTCTCTGAGTTCTTCAGTTCCCTTCTTCTGAGGGCGCATGTGTGAGATTCTCCATTTCATATCCTCCAGTTCCATTTAGACTGAAATCCTTTTACACACGTAGGGTAATTTATTTAACTCCTCCCTGTTTAGTGGACACATAGGTTAGTCTCAATCTTTTGCCATTCCTTACCAGTGAAATACATTTCTTTGTACCTGATCCTGGCTTACATGTGGAATAAAGCTGTAGACTGAGCTTCTAGAAGTATAATTTCTGGATTAAAGAGTATGCACGTTTTACATTTTGATGGACAAAAGCAAGCTGCCCCCAGAGAAGCTGTACAAGTTATAGTCATCCAGCACAATTGGAAAGTTTGACAGAACACGATGTTTCCCTACCCCTCACCAACACAGCAGTATCAAACTTTTCTGACCTTTGCCAATCTAACAGGTACAAAATGCTATCTCATTACAGCTATAATTTTCATGTCTATTATGAGCACCTTTGTGTATGCTTACAAGCCATTTTTTGTTACCAACAATATTCTCCCTTGTTTTCTTCTAGAACCTTTATGGCTTTGTTTTGGTCAGTTTATTCTTTGATTCATATGAAATTTATTTTGGTGGTAGCAGCAGCTACTTAGTTGTCTCCAAAAACCTTAAAAGAACTTGTAAATTTTAGTACGTAAAATATAAAGCTTCTATATAGTGATAAAAAACAATAAGAAGAAATTTACAAAAGAAATTCAGAAAAGCAATTAGTATTTGAAAATAAAACAACTGTGTAGAAAAAGAAAAATTAAAACAAAAGTAGGATACCATGTATAACTATCACATTGGAAAAATATTTTTAAAGACAATATAGTCATGCGTCGCTTAATGATGGGGATTCTTCTGAGAAATGCCTTGTTGGGTGATGTCCTTGTGGAGCAAATGTCACAGAGTATACTTACACAAACTTAGATGGTATAGCCTACTACACACCCAGGCTTTACAGTACTATTCTTATGGGACCACTGTTGTATATGTGGTCTGTCGTCGATTGAAATATTGTGTGACCATGACTGTATCTGGTATTGGTGAAAATATGTGAAATAGATAATGTCCCATGATTGTTGGTAGGATTATAGGTTGGCTTATTCCATTTTGGAGTGCATTTGCAATGTCTTTTATAATTTATGTTTATATCCTTTAATTTATCCCATTTTGGAAATTTATCCTATAGAAATGTTTATATACATGACCGGAGATATGATCAAGAATATTCATCGCAGTGTTGTTAGTAGTCATAAAATTAAAAACAAAATAAATGTCCATAATAGTGGAAGGATTAAATAAACTATGGTCCACTCATATATATTATCTAGTGACAAAATCAAGTTGTACAGTATGGTCTGATTTCTGTTCAAATGTACAAGTATCTATATATGGCAATATTTATACTATTAACAGTGGTTTCTCAGGATTAGAATTACAAAAAACATTGCATTTCTGAAAAGCTTTTATTTAGAATCTTTACAACAAGTGTGTGTTACTTTTGTTAGAAAAGGTCAACATGGATTATCACTACTAATAGTAAAGAAATTAGATAGCTAACCATAACACAAATTTAACTGGGCTTCTGAGGGGCCCAGGAGCTTCAGAATCTTCATCGCTTAGGGGCCATCTTTGTGACACACTTTAAGTCAGGAATATTTTATGTGGGGCCCATGGATCACCCCATAACGGACCCCTGGAAACTGTATTCCAAGTATGTGTATTTGTGCAGGTTTCTAGGGAATGCATCTATATGTTTTGACAAATTCGAAAAGGGATTTATATCTCTCCAAAATGTTAAGATTGTGTGCTTTAAATGCCAATGATTTAAACATGCCACCTTTCCCTTCAAAGGTTGAAATGAATTCTGGGCTAATCTAAATCTGTAAATAGTGGTGTTTACCCAGCTGGCTTCTTGTGTTCATCTCAGTGTGAAATATGTGCGTTCGTGCTTGTACCAACTATGTTAGTGTTTTCCTCCTTTAAGCCCAGAAACATATTATCCTTTCTTGCTTACAGAGTAAGGACTGTGATGGGAACTTGGCCCAGGTGAGAAGCAGAAGCAAGATAAGTTATCCACTAAAACATGAGCAGGTAATTGGAGCACAAACTCTGATGGCGCTTAAGGAAGACTTTGTGAGGCAGTCCTAACACTTCCAAGTGAACCGAGAATTAGCTGGGGAAAAAATGCAGGATGGAAACCAGATAGGACTACAGTTACCCTCAGGTCCATTGAATAAATAGGTTACTTTCTTTTGGTAGTAGCTGAACTCTCTTTAAAATGTGAGAATTCCCCTAGGATGTGGAGTTAGGTGACCACAATGGCACAGATAACTAAGTGTTGGGAGGAAGCCTGGTAGCTCAGTACAATGAAAGCACAGCATTTGTACCAGAAGATCTAAGTACAAATCTTGGCAAGCCACTTCACTTCTCTGAGCATCATCTTCCTCATTTATACAGTGCGGAAATAAGACTAGTGGACATGTTCCACGCATAATAGCCTGTGATGTTCTTTCAGCATTCAACAGGATGAAATGAAATATGTGTATGAAAACGATTGGTAAACTTTAAAGCGCTACTTTTAAGAATCAAACAACAGCAACAACGAAAGCTGTGCAGATATTTGGAGTTAGTGTTTTAGTCTTATGAAGAAAAAAATTTTAAATAATCTCTTTCATTCTGAAGAGAAACTTTAGAACATATTTATTAGGTACCAGGGCTAGCTAGTCCTATGAATGGTGAAGTCAGAAAAATTTAATTGTGATGCACCTATAACTTTCACTTTTCTTTGCCAACCAGATTCTTAGCTCTTTTCCAATTTATCCCTACCGGCCCCAAACTGACCAGGGCTTGTTGGTTACCCTAATCAGGGCTGGCAGCATATTAGGCTAAAAGCGTTCAGCTGCTCCCACTTGATTTGGCAGGTGCTTATTGGCTCTACCCAAACTAAAATATTTCCCTCATCCAGAATGCCTCAGCTGGAAATACTCACTTCTAGTTCCTAACGAGTGAAACTGCAAAGGTGTTAACTTTAGAAGGTCAAGTTAAAATTCACTTCACCTTCCAGCTTGCTTGCTTTGCACATTAGTGTGGATTGGTTTATCAGATTAGGTAGTTATCACATTAAACCCTGAGGGTGAGAGATACTGGAGAAGTAAATTTTAATTAATGAAGGGGAAGGAGGAAAGAGGGGAAACTAGTTTCGGTGTGAGTGAAGAGAATGAGAGGGAGAGACAGGAATTTGGTGGGGGAGAGCTATGTGGTATGAGGGTGACCCCAGGGCTGATGATACCAAGGGAGGGATCAGGGAAGTGTATGTAGTACTGAAGGGGTGTGGCACTGAAGTCAAACTGCCTAATTCACAATTTTTACTAGGGCTGGTTCTGTCTCTGACTCATTTCTACTACTTGTCCTGGCAAGTTATGTAACCGCCTATCCAGTTTGGTTGAAGGAAGTATGGCAAACAAGCATAACCCTTCTGTTTTTTGAAACTTATCCATGTTTGAACATACAAAAAGTAATTAAATAGGAATACGCTGTCTCTAAATCTGACCTATAGGGACTTGCCTTAGGATTCATGATGCTAATTTTGATTTTTTTGAGTGTTCCCAGAAATGGAAACCAAATCAGAAGTTAGGCTTTCTCGTTTGTGCTCTGTTTTAAAGAGGGTTATTTCACACGGTCTGATGGGAGGGAGCTGCTGTGCAAGAAAGTTGATCATTAAAGGCTTTGTTAGGTGGAGCTGGGGTGTTTAATAAAACAAAGCATCACTTTGTAAAATATTTCTTAAAAGTTAATTGCCTTGATTTTTACCCTTTCCCCTATAATGACTAATAGAAAACTTAGGATGAAATGGTCTTAGCTACAGAAGCTAGCTGTCAGTTTAGGGCCAAATCCAGACTTATGATATTTATATAAATGGGAGAAATGCTGAATCTGCCCCATTTTACAAGGACATGAAGAAAGGAAATTCGTCTTAGAGAGTTGAAGCTGTTAGAATGAGTAGTTCTTTAGTCCATCTAAAAAATTAAAGTAGAGAACTATAAAAAATGATACATATGTAACTTAAGCATTTTATTTTTACTAAAAACTTATGATTATACATTCATTAGCCAATCTTTTGATGCTGGGCCAGGGCCTTCCTGACTGTGAATCTGCTGCTGAGAGTTCCAGGTTGCCTTTTTTACATAAACCCTTTCCAAATGCAAAATCTACAATTTTCTGTTTTGGTTTTTGTTAAAGGAAATGTAGAACTTGAGGACACTCATGAAATAATATAAGTTAGAATACTTCATATTTGTGTAAAATATTCCAGTTTTCTTCCCTCTGGTTAATTTGTGGCAGTAATTTGTCTTTCCATAGCATGCAACTTCATTTTTTTAAAATTGTGGTAAAATATACATAGCATAAAATTTACCACTTTAACCATTTTTTAACTTCAATAGGAAAAATATCTTTTGCACTTATATTTAATAAAGTATATAGAAATTAAATTACCTAATTACATTAGCAAGACTAACTAACATTAAGAGTTTGGGAAACTAAAAACTGAGTTTTATGTAAGCTTCATAAGGGCAGAACTTTTGCCTGTTTTATTCACTGCTGTGTCTCTAGCTCCTAGAACAGTGCCTGCCACATAGTAGGCACTCAGATACTATCTGGGCAAGGAATGAATGGCTCTTGATAGTCATAACTCAGGCGCAAGAAGCATAAATATGCAGATTACTATGAGATAGCCCATTGGTAACCACTCAGAGGCCGCGGGCGTCAGCCTGTGTGTTTTACAGAGGGAACGGCCGGCATTAGTTAACCTAGTGAGTTGACTAAGTGAAAGTCGTTTAATAGAGCGTCTACTCTATTTTGAAAAATCCCCTTATAGAGCTTGGCATAATATCTTATATGCAATGTGCTCAGAAAATATTAATCTTTGTTGATTGTTGGTTGATCTCTTTATTCTTGTTATTCTACTGAGGGAGGGAGAGAGAAAGGGGGGGGAGGGAGAATAGACGAGATGCTAATATTGCATATATAATCTTGAAGTGTAGAAGAGAAAGAGACTTTTCTATCCTCTCGAAACAGTTACTAAACTATGCCATTAATATGAACTCAAAGAAGAATGAACTCTATTCCCTTTGGTCAGAGAATATACTCCAATTACTCTGCCGTCAATAAGCATTCTCTTGCTTCATTGTAGTTTGAATGATCCTCCTTTCTCTTGTCCAGTTCTCTTAATGGAAAAGCCTTCTCAATACCACCAATGGCAGCTTGAATTAGATGAAGAATTAAAGTGTCTGTTAGCCAAAAATCACTGCCTTTAAAACTCTCACCAGCTTGGGCTATGGATTGGATTCCAGCTACATTAAATTACGTTCCATAGGACCCCCAGACTCCCGAAGATGCCTCACCTACTCCCCATATTTCCAGGATTCTCCAAGAGACAGTTCACACATGCTCTGTAATGTTTGTCTTTGTTCTTGTACTCAAACCTCCTCCTGAAAGTCTGATGCCTGAACATTACTTGCAGTGGGGAGCTTGTCACTTCCACCGCTGCTCCTGCCCTCCTTGAGAGAGTCAGGGTTGGTGTCACGGGGATTTTCTCTCAGTGCTCCCAAAGCTCCCATGGATGAGCCAGAGCTGGGCTGGGTTCAACTGCAGAAGCAAGGCCACCACTGTGCCACACTTTGTCACCTGGTTCTTGGAGCAGTGATGTTTGTGATCATTATATCACAATGTCTCTGAACTTAACTATTTTAAGTGAATAGAGGTGAAGGGAGGTAGTCACCATGCCAGGCCTGTCCTTTTACTGTCATCACCCTACACACACACACTCACACAGATACTCTTTCTCTGTTATTCAGCCAAAAGTAAAAGCACTTCTATGTAAAAACCATTCAAATAGATGCTTTGAGCGATCACCTGCCCCCTATTTCAGCAAACAGCCAGACTCTGATAAGCAGAATATCACAGGAGGATGCAGTGGGAGATCAGTACCATTTTCTTTAATTAAGATAAGAGAGATACCAGGCCAGCCTGGTGGTGCAGCAAGTGCGCCTGTTCCACTTCTTGGCAGCCCAGGGTTTGCCGGTTCAGATCCCGAGTGCGGACATGGCACTGCTTGGCAAGCCATGCTGTAGTAGGTGTCCCACGTATAAAGTAGAGGAAGATGGGCACAGATCTTAGCTCAGGGTCAGTCTTCCTCAGCAAAAAAGAGGAGGATTGGCAGCAGATGTTAGCTCAGGGCTAATCTTCCTCAAAAAAAAAAAAGAAAGAAATGGATATTGGTTTATTTAGGCAATCATCAGTGTCTCTGCTACTTGAGTATCCCCACTGTGGGGGTACTACAGGCAGAGTTAAGGTTTAGTGGGTGGTAAGAGTAGAGTGAACAGGTTATATGGATGTACTAACAAGTTTTTCCATGAATCTTTAAGTAAACAAGCAAGAACTTTCTGAGCTATTTTAATTTAAAACAATTTTTTTAAATATTTTATTTTTCCTTTTTTCTCCCCAAAGCCCCCCAGCACATAGTTGTGTATTTTTAGTTGTGGGTCCCTCTAGTTGTGGCATGTGGGACGCCACCTCAGCATAGCTCAATGAGCAGTGCCATGTCCGCACCTAGGATTCGAACCAGCAAAATCCTGGGCCGCTGGAAACGGAGCCCCAGAACTTAACCACTCGGCCACAAGGCTGGCCCTAAAACAAACTTTAAATGAATTGCTTTTTAATGATACAATGTTTTTATAAAATAATATATTCATTTCTTTTTATCACCTCAACAATTGGATTAATAACATGTTCAACTATACCCACAGTAGTAAGATCAAACTATAAATGTATGTTATCAACTAAAAAGCAAAAATCATACAAAAGGTTAAATTTTATGTAAAGTATCATTGGTTTCTCAGTTACTGTTGAAATTTCCTGTCAAATTACTAGTCTTTCAGGGTCCATTGGTTTAGTCCCCAATTTCTGTTTGATGGTCATCAGTGCCAGGCCACTGCCTCTCTCTCTCTCCCCCCACAGTGTTGTATAAGTGTGTTTTTTTTAGATGACACAGATGATTATTTCAGTCTTGCTCTAGTTATAGATTAAGCCAAGTGAAATGTAATAGCTCAAAAGCACAAGAGACCTGTTTTGGAGGGGACAACAAAGAGGAACCAAGGTAGTTAATTTGATATGATCATGAATGAAGTTACGGTTTGTATAGTTTTGGTAAAACCAAAGTCCTAAATTTATATTTGTACGATACGTGCAAAATCTCTTGCTTAATTTTGTCTGTTTCATACTACTATTGTAATCATTCTCTGAAAAGCATATATTTACATTAGTAATTTGGCATCTAGCCCTTGAAAATAATATTTTATACTGTCCTTCTAACAGTGTAAACAAAAATGTATTAGCTATTTTGCCTTGAACTTTTAAAATTTCTCCTTCCAAAAGGGACTGTTTTTGACTTTGAAAGAGTTAGAGATTACTTTTGGCTTACCTTTTCTATTCTTTCATAAGTGGATTTGATATTTGTTATTACTTTCATTTTTGCAGCTGACAAATATTTCTTACACTTTTTTTTTTTTGAGGAAGATTAGCCCTGAGCTAACTGCTGCCAATCCTCCTCTTTTTGCTGAGGAACACTGGCCCTGAGCTAACATCCATCCCTATCCTCCTCTACTTTATATGTGGGACGCCTACCACAGCATGGCTTGCCAAGTGGTGCCATGTCTGCACTGGGATCAGAACCGGCGAACCCCGGGCCACCGAAGTGGAACGTGTGCACTTAACCACTGTGCCACCCGGCTGGCCCCTCTATAGTCTTTTATTTAAGACAAGGATACGTCCATATGCCTTAATAAATTCAAACAGACATGGTCCAATGACTTCTGATTGTGTGCTAGGTCATCTCCCTGTGTTCAAAATAATTTCTCAACTGAAATAAAACAGCGCCAACAAATTTAATATATACCTCAAAGATAATATTAATTTGAATTGAAATAGAAGACCATTCATTCAAACACCTTGGCCATAGAAGAGTGATTTTCCTGTGAATGTAGAACAGGCTTTGCTCTTGGGAAGAATCTTGAAAGGGCCACCGAGAAACTCACACTCTCCTTTTGTTTCACAGGTCCAGGCCAAAGCAGCCCGACTGTGAAGCCCTGTGAAGAGGAGTATTCCTGGGTTAACTCAGCGGACAGTTGTTATGCACTGCGTTTTTCTTTCTCTCCTCTACCAAGTCCCCACTCTGAGCTCCACTCAAATGTGTTTCTAACCAAACTGTCCAAGTTGCATGGGGCTGGGGGATGGGAAATTGACGGAAGAAAGAAAGGTGGAGAGGTTTAATTATTTACAAAATTCTAAGCTCCTTAGCTTTCCATTAAAATCTTGTTGAAAAAATTTGATTTCAGGCCAGCCCCAGTGGCCTGGTGGTTAAGTTCAGCGTGCTCCACTGTGGCGGCCCAGATTCAGTTCCCACGTGCAGACCTACACCACTTGTCAGCCATGCTGTGGCCGTGAGCCACATCCAAAATAGAGGAAGATTGGCAGCAGATGTTAGCTCAGGGCGACTCTGCCTCAGAAAAGCAAATAATAATTTGATTTCAATGTGGTTCGTTAGGCTTTTAGCATTTGTTTTATGATCTTTGACTATATCAAGAATGATTTTTTTAAATATAAGAAATTTAAATCTTTGAGAAAGCAGCATATTATTTAAATTTTAAGTAATTACTATTTAGCAGTATAGAAAATGATACAAAATTTAGCCAATTAAAACCACTGATTTATTTTTATTTATTTTATTTTTCGGGTGGAATTAACAATTTTTTTAATGATTATAAAACATAATGATGCATTTTATGATAGAAAATTGGTAAGTACATAAAAGAAAAAGAAGTAGGGCCTGGGTAGGGCAGGGTTGGGGAATGGGGGGTGATCACTATAATTCCACCCTGATGTGATTAATGTTTTTTAACATTTCAGCATATTTTCTTTTTTTCGCCAATTATTTTATTGAAATAGTAAAGTTTTATAACATTGTATAATTTTGGGTGTACATTATTATTTATCAATTTCTGTATAGACTGCATTGTACTCACCACCAGTAGTCTAATTTTAATCTGTCAGCGTATGTATGTGCCCCTTTACCCTTTTCACCCACCCCCTCCAGTCACCTGTCCCTCTGGTAACCACTAATCTGTTCTTTTGGTCCATGTGTTTGTTTATCTTCCACATATGAGTGAAATCATTCTGTATTTGTCTTTCTCTGTTTGGCTTATTTTGCTTAACATCGTACCCTCAAGGTCCGTCCATGTTGCTACAAATGGGACGGGTTTGTCTTTTTTGATGGCTGAGTACTATTCCATTGTGTATGTATACCACATCTTCTTTATCTGTTCATCAGTCAATAGGCACTTGGGTTGCTTCCATGTCTTGGCTGTTGTGAATAATGCCGCAGTGAACATAGGGGTGCATACATCTCTTTGTATTGTTGATTTCAAGTTCTTTGGATAAAGACCCAGTAGTGGGATAGCTGGGTCGTATGGTATTTCTATTTTTAATTTTTTGAGAAATCTCCATACCATTTTCCATAGTGGCTGCACCAGTTTGCATTCCCACCAGCAGTGTATGAGGGTGCCCTTTTCTCCACATCCTCTCCAACATTTAAAACCACTGATTTATTTTTATACAAGGGATATTTTTAGATCTCATTATGAATTTGTTTCCAAACATGCTTTTTATTATAGTACAAATTTTCCTTAAGTTGGCTTAGCTAGTAATTAAAAAAAAATCCTAAAGACGTAGAAAGTGTACACTTGACTTTAAAAATATTTTTCTTTCAGTGTATCTGAAAACTGAAAAACTTTTAAAAATTGTTAAATGATTATTTAATAATCGTTAAATAATTATTATGGTAGTCAGTATCTTTAATAGCAATATAATCCCTCTGGACTTAAATTTTCTCATTTGTTGAGTGACGAGTATCTCTAAGATGGCCAGACTTTAGCTAACATATTAAATTTTATTCCAAAATATTGTTATGTGAAAGAAAACAATGCATATAGGAAATATAAGAAAAGAATATATATGTATATACATACAGATATATCTGGATTTGCTTGTATTTACATAAAGAAATACTGAAAAGATTCGTGCTGTTAAAAATGGTTACCGTGGGGCCAGCCCCATGGCCAAGTGGCTAAATTCACTCTGCTTCGGCGGCCCAGGGTTTCGCCAGTTCCTTTTTTTTTTTTTTTGAGGAAGATTAGCCCTGAGCTAACTACTGCCAATCCTCCTCTTTTTGCTGAGGAAGACTGGCCCTGAGCTAACATCCATGCCCATCTTCCTCTACTTTCTATTTGGGACGCCTACCACAGCATGGCTTTTTGCCAAGCAGTGCTATGTCTGCACCCAGTATCCGAACTGGCGGACCCCGGGCCCCCGAGAAGCAGAACATGCAAACTTAACTGCTGCGCCACCCAGCCGACCGCAGTTTCGCTAGTTCTGATCCTGGGCACGGACATGGCACCGCTCATCAAGCCATGCTGAGGCGGCGTCCCACATGCCACAACTAGAGGGACCCACAACTAGAATGAACAACTATGTACCCCGGGGCTTTGGGGAGAAAAAAGGGGGAAAAAAAATGGTTACCTGTAGAGGACAGGGAGGAATGGACTGAATGTGGACAGCAGCAGGAGCAGCACTTCTTACTGTATACATGTTGATGTCTTTTTGGTTTTTGAAATACATGAAATTATCGAGTCAGGAAAAAAAGGCACATGTGGAGAACCTTAAACAGGAAAAGAGATACCTGAGGAAAGAAAATAGAGATGTAAGGAAGGAAGTAGAGATGGGAAGAGTCTTGCAGATAGCTCTTGTTTCCTCTGAGAGTAAAGAGTGAGATAATCTGCTGATCCCATACATTGCCATAGTAGTGACATGGACTTAGTATCTTTGTTTTTTCTTCGCAGGTTAGCCTGTTAAATTAAAGATATATTGTTACTGGTACAAGATATTGGGGAGTGGGTGAGTTTCCAAGTTAGATTTGTATTTTCTATATGGATTTAAAAAGATTATTTGATATTTATGAACTTTAAAATAGTTATTAAGAATAACAGTGTCATCTTTATTTTACTTGCTTTAAATGTTTTTTAAAATAACTTTGTTGTTCCTTTAATACGGATGCTTTTATATATGTAATGATAGTAATCTATCATCTAATGAAGCTATTTTTTCATGTTTGCTTATAATAAGGTCTGAAATAGGTTTTCCATTAGGAATCTGGATCTTCAGGATTTTCTGTCTGAAATGCATTATTATATTGCAAGTTGGAACTTGATCTACAAGATGTCAGTCAAGATGAAAGTTCTTTTTTTGTATATTCTGTCCTCCATGAACATTTTTCATTCATTCAACCGAAATTCACTGAGAAACAACTCTTATAAGCTGCATTTTACTAAATACTTCTAAAATATTGGAAAAAATGATTAAACTGAAAATAGTCTATGATTTGAATCTTTGTAATTTTTTTAACATTTGAGCATAAATATAGTATAATTCAAGTAGTTTTTCAGATCTTTTAAAAAAAAAAACCCCAAAAAACGACAGACAACGCTCAAAAAAAATCTACTGGCCTTTATTCCCCACCCCAGGTTCTCTCTCCATAGAGGCAAATACTTTCAACTTTTCCAGCTCTTTCTTCTTCTTCTTTTTTTTTTTTTTTTTTTTTTGAGGAAGATTAGCCCTGAGCTAACTACTGCCAATCCTCCTCTTTTTTGCTGAGGAAGCCTGGCCCTGAGTTAATATCGTGCCCATCTTCCTCTACTTTATACGTGGGATGCCTACCACAGGATGGTGTGCCAAGCGGTGCCATGTCCACATCCGGGATCCGAACCGGGGAACCCCAGGCCGCCTAGAAGCGGAACGTGTGAACTTAACCGCTGTGCCACTGGGCCAGCCCCAGCTGTTTCTTCTGATATTAACCTTCATGTTTCTAAGTAACATCAGTAGGCTGCTGTTGAGAAGCCTCGTAGTGAGGTGGTTAAGAGCTGCTAGAATTCAGATCCCAGCTCTGCCACTCACCATTTTTGTTCATCTTGGATAGTGTTTCTTAACAGGCACGACTGACATTTTGTGCCAGATAATTTTTTGTTGTGGGGAGCTACCCTGTGCATTGTAGGGTGTGTAGCAAGATCCCTGGTCTCTACTCATTAGATGTCAGCAGCACTCCCACCCCACCTGTAACTGCTAAAATTGTCTTCAGTCATTGCCAAATGTCCCACGGAGGGACAAACTAACTCCCAGCTGAGAACCACTGATCTTGGGGAAGTTAACTAAGTTTCCTGTGACTTTGTTCCCTCGTCAGCAAATTGGAATTAATAATAGTACCAACTCATAGGACCAATTTGAATTAAATGAATAGCATTTAATAGTAAGTGAAGCACTTACTGCCTAGCACACAGTAAGAATTCTCTAGATATTTGCTAGATAAATACAATTATATTTTTAATTTTTCAGCTTTATGTTTTATCCATTAGACTTCCATTCCTCCTGTTTTTCTAATACAGTTATCACAATTTCTGTTTATGTCAATATTCAGCCTTTATAATGATTATGATCATGTAATTACACAAAACTGTCACATAGTGTATCAGTATATTTATTTCTATTCGGTATATTCATTTTCTTGTACTATTTTCTTTTTCTCCTAGAGTCAATAATTACGTCTTTTTTATTTGTTTGCTTAGCTTTCTATGTAGCTAAACATCCTTAAACTGTTGATTAAAAACATAAATCTACTCTCAGTAGGACTGGACACATTTGACAAATTAACAAATTTTTTTTCACCTTGAAGACTTTCTTCCCTGAGCTTTGCATTCTCCGCTCCCGCATGAGCTTGTTGCTCTCTAGGCCTACTGCATAGGTAGGCTCTGGAATGTCTGTGCATCATTGTCCTAAGATTCCTCTTATCTTTATTGTGTGTTTGATCTCCTATTTCTGTGTCTTATGCCTTTTTCTGTCTAGTTTACTCCTTTGATTTGATCCAATACATCCTCCAGTAGACCCTTTGAATGTCTAAAAATATATTTATTCTAAATATAATATTGGAAATTATTTTCCCTCAAAATATTACAGTCATTGTCTCCTTATCTCTTAACTTTCAAGTTTGCAGTTGTAAAATTTGATGCCATTCCAGTTCCTGAGTCTTTATATGTAAATTCTTTTTCCTCAGTGGAACGTTTGAGATCCATGTCCATTTTGTCCATGGTGCCCTGAAGTATCACAGTGATGAGCATAATATAGGTCTTTTTGATATCATTCTGCTGGCCACTGGAAATTCAGGCTTTTTAGTTTCGGGAACTTTTCTTGTAATATGACTCCGTTGATTCCTCTGCCTGTCCCCCGACCCTCAGTATTTCTACTCTCTCTCTGTGGAGTTACCGTTAATCACACGCTGTACCTCTCATTTTCTGATACTCCTCCTACTTAATTCTCTTTGTCTTTCCCCCTCTACTTTCTGGGAAATTTTTTAATGTCATCCTTTTGTTGTTGATGTTGTCATCTTATATCTTTAATTAAGGAGCTTAAGTTCTTTGAATGATCTTTTTAAGAATATACAGTGTTATGTTATTTTTCCTAGGATGCAATATCTTCTTCTCTCTCTGGAGGTACCAATGATACTTTCTAATATTTTCTCTCCTCATTGTATTCTGTTTCCTCCAAGTGCCTTTTTTTTCTTTTGTTCTTATCTTTCAAGTTAGAGACTTCTTTCAAATGTCTTGTGATCTTTGTCTGCTCTTTCATGTTTAAGAGTGAGTTACTACATCATAATCAACAGAGTTATTCCAAAAAATGCAAAGTTGGCTTGCCATTTGAAAAGCAATCAAAGTAATGTCAATGTAATTCACCATATTAAAAGAGAAAAACCATATGATCATATTAGTATATGAGAAAGTGTTTGAAAAAATTTAACATCCATTCATGATTTAAAAAAAAAAAACACTCAGCAAATTATGAAGGTAATGTCCTCAACCTGATAAACTAGGGGGAAAAAAAAACAGAGCTAACGTCATACTTAATGGTGAAAGACGTTTACTTCTCCCTGAGGAGAAAAGGAAAGATCTCTGCTCTAACTACTTCTGTTAAATATTGTATTGGACACACTGGTCAGAAAAATAAGGCAAGAAAACAAATAAAAGTCATCCAGAACAGAAAGGAAGAAAAAAGCTATCATTATTTTCAGGTGGCATGATCATGTCCCTCGCACAAACCCCAAGAAAGTCACAAACAAATCTACTAAAATTAATAAGTGAATTTAGCTGGGTCACAAGATAAACATCAATTATATTTTTATATACTTGCAATGAACAATTAGAAATTGAAACTTTTAAAAATATAACAGCATCAAAACATGAATATTATGGAATAAATCTAAGGAAAATGTGGAAGATTATATACTGAAAACTACAAAACATTGGTGAGGGAAATGAAAGAAGACCTTATAAATGGAGAGATATACCATGTTCATAGATCAAAAGACTTGCTCTTTTTAAGATGTCAATCTGTCTCATATTTATCTCTAGAATCCCTGCAATTCAAATTAAAACTCAAGCAACTTTTTGGGTAGAAATTGACAGGCATACTCTAAAATTTATTTGGAAATGCGGAGGACATAATATAGACAAAATTATTTTGGATCAGAAAAACAAAGTGGAAGGTCTCACACTACCTGATTTCAAGACTTATAAAGCTGCAGTATTCAAGACAGTGTGGTATTGGAGTAAGGAAAGAGATATAGATAAAGAGAGTATGGAAAGATGCCCACATATATATGGTCAAATGATTTTCAAGAAAGATGACAGGATAATTTGATGGTGTGAAAGATACATAGTCAACAAATGATGCTGGAACACTTCAACATCATATACAAAGAAACTGAACCTAAAGCCTACCTCCACTATATGAAAAAATTAATGTGAAATGTATCATAGACCAAAATGTGAAACCTAAAACTATAACAATTTCTAGAAGAAAACATAGAGGAAAATCTTTGTGACCTTTGGTTAGCAAAGATTTCTTAGGACATAAAAAGCATGAACCACAAAAGAAGGGAATTGATAAATTTCATCAAAATTAAGACCTTCTGCTCTTCAAAAGACACTGTTGCAAAAATGAAAAGATAAGCCACAGATTAGGAGAAAATATCTGTTAAAAACACATTTGAGGGGCCGGCCTCATGGCTGAGTGGTTAAGTTTGCATGCTCTGCTTCAGCAGTGTGAGGTTTGCTGGTTTGCATACTGGACATGGACCTACACACCACCCATCAGGCCATGCTATGGCAGCATCCCACATAGAAGAACCAGAATGACTCACAACTAGGATGTACAACTATGTACTGGGGCTTTGGGGAGAAAAAAAAACAACAAACAGGAAGATTGTCAACAGATGTTAGCTCAGGGCCAGTCTTCCTCAAAACAAAAACAAAAACAAACCACAAAAAGCACATCTGATTAAGAATTTATATCCAGAATATATAAAGAGCTCTCAAAACTCAATAATAAGAACACAACCCAATTTTATATAAGCTAGGGCCAGCCGGGTGGCACAGCAGTTAAGTTTACATGTTCTGCTTTGGTGGCCTGGGGTTCACTGGTTCAGATCCTGGGTGCAGACATGGCACCGCTTGGCAAGCCATGCTGTGGTAGGTATCCCAAATAGAAAGTAGCAGAAGATGGGCACCGATGTTAGCTCAGGGCCAGTCTTCCTCAGCAAAAAGAGGAGGATTGGTGGCAGACATTAGCTCAGGGCTAATCTTCCTCAAAATAAAATAGTAAAAATAAAATAAGCAAAAGATTTAAATAAACATTTCACTAAAGAAGATATCCGGTGTCAAATAAGCACATAGTTATTCATTAAGGAAATGCAAATCAAAACTAAAATGCAATATCACTATGTATCTATCAGAATGGCTAAATCTAAAAAGTTTGACACTTACCAGTTACTGGTAAGGAGGGAGATCACTGGAACTTTCAGACTTTACTGGTGGGAATGCAGATGGTACAACCATATTGGAAGACAACTTGGTGCTTTGTTATAAAGTCAGACCCAGCTTCATGGAGATGACACCTGTGCAACTGAATAAGGCCTCATGCTCAGAAAAGCCCCACACTTGGTTTAATTTTCTACTTTTGCTACCTTGAAATTCTTAATAATGTTATCTTTAACCTGTGTTCCGTAGTTAAAGTCTGTTGGGGCACTGGAACACATGTAATATGTCTGCCATACTTGCTGCCCCATTCGTGTGTAGAGTTCAAGATGCCCTACAAACACAAAATTCCAGGGGACCCATGATGGATGAGAGTTTAGTGAGACTCAGAGATAGTATGAGGTAAGCAAGCTACATCTACGACTGCATAAGTGGGGACAGACAGCCTCTACAAGCCACAGTTTCTGTTTGAACCAGAATTGTTTCTAATGTAGAAAGAAGGCAATACTATTCTAAGAAACAAATGAGCAAGGAAGCCTATCATATCCTTTCTTACTCAAGTTACTTTTCAGTATTAGTAAAACACTTATGGGGACAGTGATGATGCCAATATGGCCAAAATAGAGAGTGTTGCTAGAATGTGTGTATATTAAGACTTGAAATAAACAATTGAGGGGCTGGCCCCATGGCCGAGTGCTTAAGTTCCCACGCTCTGCTTCAGCAGCCCAGGGTTTCGCTGGTTCGGATCCCGGGCACAGACATGGCACCACTGATCAGGCCATGCTGAGGCGGCATCCCACATGCCACAACCAGGAGGACGCACAACTGAAAATACACAACTATGTACCAGGGGGCTTTGGGGAAAAAAAGGAAAAATAAAATCTTTAAAAGAAAAAAAAAGGAAAGAAACAATTGAGTTCGTTTTATGTAGCATTTCCACTGTTTCAGTAAGAACAAAATACTGATGCATGTATGAGCTACAAAATATGAATTATGTAATTTTGGTGCTTCTGTGTATGAATTACATGCTCTCATGTTTGCGTTTAAAACTGGCATTGCACAATATAGATGAATGGTGAAATTTGAGCTAATAATTTAAATTTTAATTTTTCTTTCCTTAGAAAAATATTAGATAGGAAATACCATGATAAGTGGGAAGAGAGACTGAGGAAGAAAGGAAAAAGCTTTATATTTTAGTTTTTTTTTAATTGAAGTAACAGTTTATAACATTATATAAATTTCAGCTGTACATCATTATATTTCAATTTCTGTGTAGACTACATCATGTTCACCACCCAAAGACCAGTTACCATCCGTCACCATACACATGTGCCCTGTCACCCCTTTTGCCCTCCTACCTGCCCCCTTCCCCTCTGGTAACCACCAATCTAATCTCTGTATCTGTGTGTTTGTTTGTTGTTGTTGTTTCTATCTTCTGCTTGTGAGTGAAGTCATACAGTATTTGACCCTCTCCATCAGACTTATTTTGCTTAGCACAATACCCTCAAGGTCCATTCATGTTGTTGCAAATGTCAAGATTTCGTCTTTTTTAAATAGCTGAGTAATACTCCATTGTGTATATATACATCTTCTTTATCCATTCATTCATTGATGGGCACCTAGCTTGCTTCCAAGTCTTGGCTATTATGAATAATGCTACAATGAACATAGGGGTGCATATATCTTTACACATTTCATCTTTTCTGGATAAATACCCAGAAGTGGAATAGGTGGATCATATGGTAGTTCTATTCTTAATTTTTTGAGCAATCTATGTTCTGTTCTCCATAGTGGCTGCACCAGTTTACATTCCCACCAACAATGTGTGAGGGTTCCCTTTTTTCCACATCCTTTCCAACACTTATTTCTTGTCTTGTTAATTATAGTCATTCTGATGGGCATGAGGTGATATCTCATTGTAGTTTTGATTTTCATTTCTCTCATAATTAGTGATGTTGCATCTCTTTTCACGTGCCTGTCGGCCATCTGTAGATCTTCTTTGGAAAAATGTTCAGGTCTTTTGCCCATTTTTTAATTGAGTTGTTTGGGGGTTTTTTTGTTGAGATGTATGAGTTCTTTATATATTTTGGATATTGACCTCTTATAAGTTATGTGGTTTGCAAATGTCTTCTCCCTGTTAGGTTCCCTTTTCATTTTGTTGATGGTTTCCTTTGCTGTGCAGAAACTTTTTAGTTTGACGTAGTCCCATTTGTTTAATTCTTCTTTTGTTTCTCTTGCCTGGTGACATACAGTATTCAAAAAGATGGTATTAAGACGGATGTTGAAGAGGGTACTGCCTATGTTTTTTTTTTTCCTGAGGAAGATTAGCCCTGAGCTAACTGGTGCCAATCCTCCTCTTTTTTTGAGGAAGACTGGCCCTGAGCTAACATCCATGCCCATCTTCCTCTACTTTATATGTGGGACGCCTGCCACAGCATGGCTTGACATGTGGTGCTATGTCTGCACCCGGGATCCAAACTGGGGAACCCTGGAACGCCGAAGCAGAATGTGGACACTTAACTGCTGTGCCACGAGGCCGGCCCCTATGTTTTTTCCTAGAAGTTTTATAGTTTCAGCTCTTACATTCATGTCTTTAGTCCATTTTGAGTTAATTTCTGTGAGTGGTATAAGATAATGGTCTACTTTCCTTCTTTTGCATGTGGCTGTCCAGTATCTTTCAATATTTTTGATGACACTTTTTCCTGCTTTTTGAACAAGTGGCCTGACACATTATATACTTGACCCTGTACAAATTAATTATATATTAAAATTGTATGATTAAGGGGCTGGCCCCGTGGCCGAGTGGTTAAGTTCGCGCACTCCGCCGCAGGCAGCCCAGTGTTTCATTGGTTCGAATCCTGGGCGCGGACATGGCACTGCTCATCAAACCACGCTGAGGCAGCGTCCCACATGCCACAACCAGAAGGACCCACAACGAAGAGTATACAACTATGTACCTGGGGGCTTTGGGGAGAAAAAGGAAAAAAATAAAATCTTTAAAAATAAATAAATAAATAAAAGTTTAAAAAAATTGTATGATTAAAACCATATAAATTAAATTATACATTTATCGTATGCAAGAAATCGATTGTTGGGCTTCAATGTAGGGTCATCGGGAGATTTCTCCCCAGATATCCCAGCATGCTACAAGCAGCATTCTGGGCGCTGACTGGGAGAACAGGTTAATTTTCATCATTCAGAATACAGATTTTTAATTTAATTCACCTGTTGTTAGTGTAGCTCTCTAGCCCTTATCTGTGCTTAGTAACTCTAAGTCCCTAGGCCCTCTGGTTCAAAATCTTCGGAGCGTAAACCTCCAGTCTTCCTGGAGTGGTGGGATGGAGGTCCCCTTGCTTCCTGAGGTTGTTAGGAGCTAGGGACAGAGGGACCTAACTGTTTTTTATTCGGACTTTTAACCAAGCCTCATATTTGTGGCTTCGCTGGCAACTCACCTTTTAGAGGTTCTAGGCGCCTCCAATTCCTGAGGCTTTCCCGGGTTTTGCCACATGAATCCGTTCGCTTCCTGACTTTCCCAGTTACGAGCACTTACCTTCCAGCCTCCTCTGGTCTGCTAAGAAGTCAGTTATACTTACGTGATCGGATGCTTTCCAGCTTTCAACTTATTTTTGACAGTTCTCTCTGCCATTTTCTCTCCAGTTCTTCTTTTCTTTGAGGTTTTATATCTTTAAAAATGCCTTTCCTGCCATTATTTTTGTGAGGTCTTGTGAGGGAGAAGGCATAAGCATATATGTGTGTTCTATTCACTGTCACTAGAATATGTATCTAAAAGTTGGACGTCACTGCAAAGACTTCTATGGCTTTATTTTTAATTCATTTTATTTTCTACAGACTTCTGTCACTTAAAAATTAAGGGGCCATCCCTGATGGCCTAATGGTTGATGTTTGGTGAGTTCTGCTTTGGCGGCCTGGACTTTGTTCCCAGGTGTGGAACCACACCACTCGTCTGTCAGTAGCCATGCTGTAGTGGTGGCTCACATGGAATAACTAGAAGGACTTACAACTGGAATATACAGGGAAAAAAAACAGGGAGAGGAAGATTGGTAACAAATGTTAGCTCAGGGTGAATCTTTCCCAGCCAAAAAAAAAATTAAGTGTTTCACTCTTTTACATAAAACGATGCAACTTTAAAAAATGAACAGTGAACACACTAAAGGCAGGGCAGGCCCACAGAGATAGGACAACATGTAACAAGGACCCATGTCCATAGCAAGAATAGAACTTATGGTGCCTTCTCAGTAGGGATCCCAACCCCACTCACAGAGCTCTTTCACAGATGGTGTTAAAAACACCATCAGGCAGCTGCTTATAATAGGAATCGAGTCTAGGATAGGAGTATAAAGTTAAGAGGCATCAACACCTACAACTAATTGTATCTAATCCCACCTAGGCATCTGCATATCTGGGGACCTGAACTGACCCTACCTAAAGCTCCCCTACCAGCCACGCTTGGTGATCCCTCTACCCATCCCTCTTGTTTTGTTTACTCTTACTTAGCTTTTCAGATTCAGTCTGATGCCATCTACTCCCAGAAGTCTACCCTGAAACCATTACACCAAGCTGATTTAGGCATTCTCCCCAATATTTTCATAATAACTTGAAATCTCAAGTTATATTCTCTATCACTGTTACCACCTTATATTATATTTATATGTTTAATTATTTTAGGGGTCAGCCTACTTTTTCTGTAAAGTTTCCAGTTAGTAAATATTTTAGCCTTTGCAGGCCAAGAGGCAAAATCAAGGCTATTATATCAGTACTTATATAACAAGAGAGAAAACAAATTTTAATGATTTTTTTATTGACAAAATTAAAAATAAAATAACAATTGAGTACAATTTTTTGTAATACAGATATATTTATCTGAAAAATAGAATTCTTTTGGAGGGGATAACATTTCTCTTAATTGTGGTTCAGAGTTAGTATTCCTATTCATCAAATTGATTGCAAATGTTTTTCTGTAAAAACCATTCTGAGCCTTATAAAAACAGCCAGTGAAGTTTCTTAATGTCTGTTCTATTTGTTTAATTCTTTCTCTCTACTATATTTTGAGACCTGAGACCTGTCCTTGGTTTTATTTATCTTTAGATTTTTAGGCAACACACTACCTGGCACATTACAGGTACTTAGTAAGTTAAGAGAAATTTTTTTCAAGCAATGAAGAGATTTGAGTCTTGGTTACCTCAGACATTTATCTTTTTCTTTTTTGCTGAGGAAGATTCACCCTGAGCTAACACCTGTTGACAATCTTCCTCTATATTGTATGTGGGCCGCCGCCACGGCGTGGACACTAGTAGATGAGTGGTGTAGGTCCACGCCCAAGAACCAAACCTGGATCACTGAAGCTCAATGCCCTGAGCTTTACCACTAGGCCACAGGGCCAGCCCCTCTGACGTTTTTCTTAACAGGTAATACCTTGACTTTATGTATTACCTTTTCTGTAGGGATTTTCAGATCTGTTATCTAATGTCTATTAGCTAATATGCAATAAGAAAAGAATGTTATTATTCCCATTTTACTGATTGGAAAGTGGCATAGTGGTAGAGCCAAGATTGGAATTTAGGAATTCTGATTCTCAGCTATAGAGAGTTTTCAAAGGATTACAGCAGATATTCTCAGGTGTATATGTCTCCTGTACATTTCAAGAATTATGAATTATCAGAAAACTCAGAAGTGTAAGTAAACCAGCATGAGCTGGCAAAGATAAGGAAATTACCATAGCACTTAGGGGGAAAAACCACTAGAAATTTGACTACAACTTAAATCCTTAGAAATAATGTTCTGTACTGAGTTTTCAAATGTGAGATACCATACTTTTGAATAATATTTTTATGTATAGTGTGCAATATAGGAAATTTTAAAATGTAGTCTTAAAAGATGTATACCAAGATGAATGTAATTACCAGGAAGAAATGAAGATAATAGGTGTCTATGGGTCAAAATATGTTATAAATTACTTTTTTTTTTTCTTTCTTTTAAGATTGGCACCTGGGCTAACAAATGTTGCCAATCTTTTTTTTTTTTTTTCTGCTTTATCTCCCCAAACCCCCCTGTACAGAGTTGTATATGTTAGTTGCAGGTCCTTCTAGTTGTGGGATGTGGGATGCCGCCTCAGCATGGCCTGACGAGCAGTGCAGTGTCCGCGCCCAGGATCCGAACCCTGGGCTGCTGCACTGGAGCGCACGAACTTAACCACTCGGCCATGGAGCTTGCTCCTGTAAGTTACTTTTGTATCTGGTGAATTTAGGAAAGCAACAGGGTGTTTTCAGTGAGGTAAACTCATGGTTTTTTTGGTGGCCAATAATTCCCCAAGAGAGTCTGCCCTACTCTTTGTTTTCCATAGGTCCATTTTCATCACGTCAATATTGTTAGCAGCAGCAGTATTTATTGAGTACTTTTTAAAAAGTTCTAGCTTCTGGGGATAAAAATAGACAGTAGAAATGATTCTTGACCTTGGGAAGAGGGAATAAATATATGCAGTATAGCAGTGGACGGAGGCATGAAGTAGAAACCCAGCGGTGGTGCAGACAATACCTGCCATACCAGTCCCACGGGGAAGGGAGTGTCCACGAGAGTGAGTGTGTGCCGAGCTGCTGGTAGGGAGAGGGCTGGGAAAGGCTTCCCCGAAGAGGGTGCACTCAAACTGCGTCTTCAAGAAAAGTAATGGAGAAGTGATCAAACACTGGAGGAAGAGTTTGAGCAAAACCATGAAGCTAGAAAGAATGTGAATGATGTGTTCAGGAAACAATAAATAGACCACTTTATCTTGAGCAGGAGTTTTATGTAAGGAAGTAGTTGGAGATACATTTGAAGTGTTAGGGAGGAATGCGAGGAGAAAGGCCAAGTGAAGGAGCTTGGAAGTTTAATGTAGGAAATGGTGAGCTCTCAAAGAAATTTAAACAGGAAGATGGGGGTGGGAAAGGCAACAAGTGTTGGAGGGAAGCTGAATCTTATCTATGCCTGGACTGAAGGGTGGAATACTGGATTATTTTTGCTACATAAATGTGTGCTACATAAAAATGCCACCTCCATGTACTTGTTTTTCATTGTGCTTTATTTCCCTTAGAGCTGATTTTCAAAAAGCTAAACACAATTTTATCTCTAATGATTCAGAAGGAACTTGAAGTTCTTTCAGTGCCTCAACTGTGTGTCTCATTTTTGGATCCATTACGATATTGTGGATGAGTTGAAGTGCTAGCTTTTAGAGAAAATTTGTGTGTTCGACAGCATCTTTTTAGTCTATCATGGTGTTAGGAAATATTTATTTAATATCTTATACATTTAAGATTTTTGTATCCTTCTACTATTTCAATATCGTTACAAAGTAATGAAAATGCTAGGAATTAAAAGTTCTTTTTCATTTTTAACGTGAATCTATTCTTCTGAGCATAATGAGAAGTGAGTATGTATATAATTTGAAAATCTACTCTGGATTTCATCAATAAAAATGTATCGCTCTGAGCTATTGAAAAGAGAAGTTGTACATAGACGAGTTTGATTTGACTAATGTGGTGTTCGCGTACAGTAGGAGGCCGACCTATCTTCTCTTCTGTCCCTACCACCTCGTATTCTCAGTGAACCGGGGAGCCATCTGGCTGCCACATGTGCAGCCAGCTGCATTCTCAACAGGAGTGGGAACTGGAAGGAGAATTCCCACAGAAGCACACTCGTAGGGTTGGCCTTCCTCCCGCTAGTCCGGATAAGTTCTCAGGACACCAGATCATTAAGCACTCTTTCCAGTGTGGGAGGCCCTTGAACCTCCCCCACCATCTCTGCCTTGAATAGATGCAAATTGTTCCACAAGCCTAGGCAAATACTCTATTGTGTTACTCTCCGGAGTAGTTTGACCTTGTATTCTTGAAGAATTTCTCCCAAGACTATCTTGCTCTACCGGAAATTCACCCTTTTCAGAGCTTGGAGGCCTAAATCCAGCCTAAAGGACATTTGCCTGTTTCATGTCCTTAAAATGGTGATAGAAGAGGGGAAGGGATCTCTCCCCATGGCTCCAATACCTATGTGGGATCACACAGACTTCTCTTCATTGCAGAGTGGGAAGTGGGAGAACGAGATTCATTTGGGGGGGGGGGAGGTCGCAGCATTTCTTCATCCACAGGCAAATAAGTGCTTTACACAAGTGTTTCTTATCTTCTTTCTGTGGTCAGCTAGCATTCCTCTTGAATTGTGTACTATATCTTAAGGGTGGGAAGGGAGAAGGACAGCAGTGGGGAAGCAAGGTAGAGGCCCTGAAACCAGCTGCTTTGGGGAGAGGCAATTCCTGTTACTTCTAACAGTTGCTGCCCCTTTCCTCTTCTCTCCTTGTGTTTCTTATTCAAAACACTGTACATTCAACACCTTTTGGTGGCCAGGAGATTACTCACCTCACAGCTCTGTGAACCAGAAGGAAGTAGGTTATATGTATCAAGTAATCAGAAAAGTTAACTTTCATCCCAAATGGACCTACTCACCATGATGACACCATAAACATAGAAGACGGAAAGTAAATAGATATTTTGTCAGATAAAATCTGATCATTTAATTGTCTGGGTATAAATAATACCACTACTTTGAACAAGTTCTCTTTTAGATATTCTGAATTTCCTCTCTCCTGGGATTTTCATAATGATTTCACAAGCTGACCTCAACATCTCTTTGTACCTCCCCCATATTTTGTAAATGAATGAAATGTTTACATGAGAAATTAGAAGTTTCTTGTAAGGAAACTATAAATCAAGATACAATTATGAATAAAATTCCTTTCTTCAATATTAAATTTAAGCTCCACTTCTTTAATTTTTGCAAAGCTTTCCATGTATTTATCTCCACCTAAGTATATGTTCTCATCTCTGCACACTTGCTTGTTTCTCTCACTGTGTTCATTCAAGACCTCACAACTATTTATTAAGTGCTCAATATACATGACACATGCCAAGAGTTACGTGGAGGTTTTTATATGCTTGTAAGGAAGAAAGAAACACAACAATACAAGGTAGTATTTGACAGGAGTCATAAGAGTGATACAAAGAAAGAACTTAAAGCTTTTAGATTAGATGCAGAAAGAGAGAGAGGTGAGTCTCAGCTGGAGGAATTCTGGGTAGGCTTTATGGAAGAAGTGGCATATGAACTTGACCTTACATGGATAGGATTTCAACAGAGGGAATTCTAAACACAGGGAACAGTGTAATCCAAGTAGAAACATGGGAAAGTGTGTGTCACATATAGGGACTGATTTGCCATGGAGTTTAACTCATAGTGTGGGGGGATATTGCAACAGTTACAGTTGATGGTAGATTGCCATCTGATTTTAAAAGCATTGATTCTAGACTAAGACACCAAAACTTTATTCCAAAAATGTTAATTCTTGAGCTTTTCTAACAGGATTTTACAATCCTCTGTGAATATACTCAAAGTGGAAGTTAGAACTAATAGTCAATCCAGGAAGGATCTAGTGGGGGGATTTATTGGAGGCTGGAAGATGTTTTAGAGGAGACCATTGTGATGATCTAAGCAGGAAGTGGTAATTGCCCAAACTAAAGTGATAAAAATTAGAATGGGGGAAAAAAATTGAATGATTCATCATAAATAGCAAAGGAAGAAACAATTTCTATTTCTTCTAACTAGATTGTCAGTTTTCTGAGAGCAAGGATGAGAGCAAGGATTGTATCTGCATCTTGTCTTCCCAGTGCCTGGTTCGTTGCTTGGCGTAGAGAAATGTTGTATGATAAATAATTATCCTTCCTTATTATCCATTTCATCCACTTCTGTATTGTCTGCTTTCAAGAAATTACGTCTTGCATAGACTATTATCTTCATGTATATATATATATGTATACAGCACAGCTAGTTTTCCATTAAAAAACAGACCTAATAACACCACAGCGGTTTTTCCTTCACTGTAAGTCAACAAGAGAAGCAACAATGAAGAGTTGATTCTGGATAAGAGGGAGGAGGTTTTGGTGAATTGCTCTCAGTGAAAAATGAAAGAGCTTTTGAGTACATAAGAGTCTGGTTTATTAAGGCATGAGGGGATGATTATTAGAAATACTACCACTACTACTAATAAGCCTTATATTATTCGCATTATATCATAAAAAGTCATGATACACAGCAACTGACAGAGTCACCTAGAAAATTGAACAGGGTTTGTACTGCAGTGTGAGAAGAATTTAATGTGCTTGTCCTATTCCTGACATAAACTCTCTAAGAGCAAAAAGACTTCATTCCTTGCATAGCTCATTAAATTTAGTCCATGATGTCCTGTCACTGTATTGGAAAGAATCCACTAACTCTGTGAAAATGATTTTACATTTTTTTATTTTGAATTGGAGATAGTTTATCAACCTTTCTACCTCCAAATCAGAGAGGATTGTTGCACAGAATTTTTTTTTTCTTTCTGTTTTGCAATGGTAAGTTTAAAGCTTGCTGTATCAGTTCAAAGGGGGAATGCCGATATATTTCTACCAAACTGCTTCAGGTTGGCTGTTAGAGAGATAAGGGGGATGAATGGTGCTCCGCCCCAAATGGTGAGATTGACCTAGTTTTAAGGTACCAGATAGAACAGCAGGTTTATCAACCACTCCCTAAAATAAATATTTGGGAGTATATGACAAATGAGTATAACTAATTCTATCCAAACCTTAGAATAGAAATTCCATTATAAGTTACAGTAAATATTGAAAGAAGATGTGTCCTTCTTTTGAAAGCTCTCATGTGAGGAATATAGAGTATGTTTCTGTTTTAAGAGGAAAGATTATTTTGTAGCATGTCCAAGCTATATGGGCACATACTGGTAGACTTTGGAAAATATTTAAGATATTCAGCAAGTGAGATTTGCTAACAACAGGGTTGAATCTGACGCTGAGACTTGGAGTAAATTATCTCTTCATATTGAAAAGTCTTGTTATTTTCCTTAGGAAAAAAAATGCATATATACGACATATATATAAATATATAGGCTTGTACTATAATGTGAGAAGAATTCAATGTGCTTTGCTTTGTTTCTGACATGAACTCTATAAGAGCAAAAGGGCTTCATTTCTTGCACATATCATATATATATAAACTTTATATATAATATGGTAAACTGTACTGTGATTTAATTTAGTATAGCAGAATTTTAAAACAAAATGTTTACTGCTAAAATCATATGACATAAGACAAGTTATCCTAAATTAAAAAATTGGGAATTTTATATAAAGAAGGTGAGTGCGCATGGAAGCTGAAGCATAAAATATTTGAATAATTTAGTTTCAAAAGTTTCAGAACTAAAATCATCTGATTTTGCCTTTCCTCTCTTTACCTTTTCCTCAAAGGTCATCATTGCATTTATTTTATAGAAATTATCCAAAGTAGAGCAGGCAAAGAAAGAGTTCATTGTGAAGAGAGAGAGACCACTTGTTGGTAGCACGACGTGATACAATTCAATGGAGTAGAATATCACAAAAAAACCAAACAGCAAAAAGAAACGAAACTTGGAATAAATCTAAGAATAGAGATATTTTCCAATAAGCATTCCTAGCTACACGAAGGAGTTAAATATAATTTTTTAAATCCTGTGATTAAAAAATTTTTTTTTTTTTTGAAAAATGGGCATTTTCTCTTTTAATAAGAGATGCTCGTCATGTAAGGGATAGAAAATCAAAGCCACTGGATTTGGTTAAGCCTGAAGATAAACTTTTTGGGATGTCTCAACAAAAAATGGAAAAAAATAAATGTTAGAAAAAAGTGTCAGTTTTCTGTTTTCATTTTGCTTCAGTAGCAGATATTTGCCATTGAACTGTAACAGAAAAATGGATATGCAGACTTACTTTCACAGTCAATTTGAGGCATAATGCAAGAACAGAGAAACTAGTTGTAACTGGGTTTATGGCAGGTCTTCAGTTCACAAAGAGCACAAGTCTGAACAAGCCAACATGAGTCACTTCATGAGTTTATATCATAATAATATTACCATAAAGATTTCTGGGTGAATGGCCTCTGTGGACTCTAAAATGTTTCTACAGATGATCTGGTATTGGTGCTTGACATTTCCTGAAAATTTTATATCTAATTGTAGGTAATGCATGCTCTAATTTTCTCAGGATACTAAGTTGTACATTTAGTTGCAAAATGTCAAAATCCATTTTGTAGCAAGGAGAAAGCAATAAAATAAATCGTCAAAGAGGCAATGTAAAATTTTTAGAATGGAAAAGTAATTCAATTTAACTATGTTGCTAAATGAGACACTTTTTCTGTTGAGGATGTTAAGATATTGATACCGATACAAGGGGAAGTGAAGAGGCCAATAACATGGTTATTGGTGAGGAGTTTGGTAGCTCATGTCAATGTGTTCCTGATGTGGTCTATATCACTGGGGAAATCTACTAATCTCCTTTTGTCTTCGTTTCCTCAACTATAAAAGGGGGCTAATAATACCAATCTCTCTCAGAGGGGTGTGGTGAGAATTAATTAAGTCCCATAAGGGATTTCAAAGGCCAAAGATGAAAGACACCATACGAAGTACAAAACCTCGCCATTAGCCCTGAAGTTGAACATAAAAACTCGTTTATTGATGGAAAAATCCTGAAACATCAAATACGAATACACTTTTCTGGATTTATGCGACTTAAATTTATGAATTGGTTCATAAATGTGTTTTATTTGGATGCTGTATACTTAATTTTTCAACCTCGGCTTATTGAAGAATTGAAGAAAATATTAGTTTGAAAATAGAAACTATAACCAGTTAGAATTTTAAAAAACATATTTTATTTACTTTTTGTTAAAAAATATATTTTATTTACTTGATGACTCTGTATGTCATCAATAAGCTAATCAGGTGTTTTTTTCCCAAAGAATGACTGCTTCTAGAAGAGCTTATTAGGGGTATGTGAAAGAGCGAAACATTTTATTTGTTGCCACCATTTAGCATCAAGGTTACAACGACTCAGCTTAGAATAAAGATGTTATTAAAATCTGCCTGAGTCAGGACATTTAATCAAGGAAATACATTTCTCTAACTGCCTGAATTAGGAGCCAACAGAAAGAGTATATGAAAACAGCAATTTCATTTTCAGAAAAGTTACTCCTATCGCACCCTCCCCCTCCATGACATATTGAGTTTCTTGAATGCCAAATGACTAATATGAAAACAAAAAAAACATTATAATGAATCACCTCCATGTTCTGTAATAAGGAATAATATTCATCACCTACTTTTGACTGAAAGTAAATAACATTTTGGTTTCGTTGAATTTCAATAGCTAGTGCTGAGTAAATAAATAGTTTTACACTTTGAATATCACTAAATTTATCAGCAGTTTGTAAGTGATTCCAGCTAGAGCCAAGACGATTCTTGAGATATTATTTCTTAATTAAATAATTGCTCAATTGGATGACATCTTCAATGACATAAATTAGCAATGAAACTGTCATACCTCAGAGTTCTGCTTTCTTAGGCTTTTGAAAGTGTACTAGTTTGTAGCGACAGTCTTTCCTTAGGTCAATTCATGGGAACAATTCGTTACTGATGTTTATTCTGCCTTGGGTTGGGCTGTAAAACCACTCTACAATAACATAACTTAGGGGGTTGTTATTTTAGAATTATTATATCCTATACTGGCTGTGGTCAAGAAAACACAGACTGGAAAACAAGAAGTACTACATCTTTAAAACATTTACTATTGCCATAAAAAAAAAAAGATTTAGTTTCACTCCAGTTAGAATTTCAGTAATGGTCCATTTCATATTTCTTTTGTTAAAAACTCCCTTGGTTTTTACCCCCAATTTTGAATGTAAACATTAACTGTCAAGGTTGATAGCCATGCAATTAACCAGCTTAGTTTTGGTTAGAAGATGAATGATTCACTGCTTTCTTGTGTCTGATGAGTAGGCAAAGAACTGTATTTAACATGGCTCTGGCCCACAAGGCGAATCTTCTGGGTCTCGCTGCCCTGCCCACTCAGAGAAAATAAAAGTCATGGAAGTTACAGCTGAGAACAGACTGAGCATGGAATTGTAAGGACGTCTTAGAACTTGATTATATGGCCAGTGTTATAAAAATGGTTCTCATTTTGTCATACTGTTAAATTTTAACTGTTAAGGATTTTCAGACTTTAAGAGATACTTTCCAAATTATCTTTTGGTTTAGTTATTCTTTTTGTGTCTCAGACTTAAAAGGGCTCCATAGTAAATAAACACCATATCTATTTCCTTACTCAGCATCCGATTATTTCTGCAATTGCATTTTTGTATTCTGTGAAACACAAATATTTCTCCTTTCCCTGGGGTCTGTTTTATGTACTGTCTTTTTTAGTTGACAGAAATAAACTGTTTTCATCTCCAGTGACTGAGTCAGCAATTACTTTGCAGGTTCCTCTACCCCAAGATTGTCTAACAATATTTCTCTATTTTTGCTAAATACTACATAAGAGTGAAAGCAAGTCTTTTTATTCCTTTTTTTGAGGAAGATTAGCCCTGAGCGAACATCTGCTGCCAATCCTCCTCTTTTTGCTGAGGAAAACTGGCCCTGAGCTAACATCCGTGCCCATCTTCCTCTACTTTATACGTGGACGCCTGCCACAGCATGGTGTGCCAAGCGGTGCCATGTCCACACCTGGGATCCGAACAGGTGAACTCCGGGCCGCCGAAGCAGAATGTTCAAATTTAACTGCTGTGCAGCTGGGCTGGCCCCGCTTTTTATTCTTTTTTGATGCGTGTGTGTTTTATATTTTATCAGACAATAGATGAGTATGCTTTATTAGAATATCATCTAGATTTTTTTTTTCCTGTTTGGTTCAATTTCTTTGAAGTTCAGAACAAGTAAAACTGACCTCTGGTAATAAAAATCAGATCAATGGTTCCTATGAGAGGTACAACAGGAAGGAGCCAGGCGATTTCTGGGTGGTGGGAATGTTTTGGATCTTGACTGTGATGTTGATTTCACTAGCATCTATCTTATAATTTAATCAAAGCTCACTGAAAGTTACACTTAAAATTTGTGCTTTGCACTGTATGAAACATTTACCTTGATAAAAAGATAATGAAAACAATATTGGATAACATAGCACAAGTTCAGTTTTATATAGTTTTTAGAAATTGGAAAAATCTTAGAAATTGTTAATTCTGCTCCTCAGTCTCTCAGTCAAATATGCTTACACATATAATCACATCCCACACACACACACACACACACGTTTTACAGATACAGATTGGACACAAAGGGAAATTAAGGGACTTTTCCCAATTCATTCAGCTAGAGGTAGAATTAGTATGATTCAGGCTTTCTGACTCCTGGCTCTGCTACCATACTAGCTTTCCTTTCTATAATACCAAATACCACACACAAAGCACACTACATTTTTTTCACACATTGCAAACTGTAAAACAACACAAAGCAAAAAAGTATTAATGAGTGTGTATCATCCTCTGGCTTATGTGATTATTTCACCCTTGATTATGTATTTTTTTAATTGAGTTCATAATAGTTTACATCATTGTAAAATTTCAGTTGTACATTATTTTTTGTCTGTTATGACGTAAGTGCTCCCCTTCACCCCCTGTGCCCACACCCCAACCCCCTTGCCCTGGTAACCACTGAACTGTTTTCTTTGTCCATGTGTTTGATTATATTCCACATGAGAGTGAAATCTCATGGTGTTTGTCTTTCAGTCTGGCTTATTTTACTTAGCATAATTCCCTCCAGGTCTATCCATGTTATTGCAAATGGGATGATTTTGACTTTTTTCTGGCTGAGTAGTATTCCATTGTGTATATATATACCACATCTTCTTTATCCAGTCATTGGTCAATGGGCACTTGGATTGTTTCCATGTCTTGGCTATTGTGAATAGTGCTACGATGAACATGGAGGTACATATGTTACTTTGGATTGTTGGTTTCATATTGTTGGGTAGATACCCAGTAGTGGGATAGCTGGGTCATATGGTATTTCTACTTTCAGTTTTTTGAGGAATCTCCATACTGTTTTCTGTAGTGGCTGCACTAGTTTGCATTCCCACCAGCCATGTATGAGGGTTCCCTTTACTCCACATCCTCTCCAACATTTGTTATTTTTAGTCTTAGTGATTAGAGTGATTAGCCATTTTAACAGATGTAAGGTAGGTATGTCAGTGTACTTTTGATTTGCATTTCCCTGATGATTAGTGATGTTGAACATCTTTTCATATGCGTATTGGCCATCTGTATATCTTCTTTGGGAAAATATCTGTTCATATCCTCTGCCCATTTTTTGATCAGGCTGTTTCTTTTTTTGCTGTTCAGTTGTGTGAGTTCCTTATATATTATAGAGATTGACCCCTTGTCAGATATATGATTTGCAAATATTTTCTCCCAATTGGTGGGTTGTCTTTTTGTTTTGATCCCAGTTTCTTTTGCCTTGCAGAAGCTCTTTAATTTGATGAAGTCCCACTTGTTTATTTTTTCTGTTTCCCTTGTCTGAAAAGACATGGTATTCAAAAATATCCTTTTAAGTTCAATGTCAAAGAGTGTACTGCCTATATTATCTTCCAGGAGTTTTATGGTTTCAGCACTTATCTTCATCTTTGATCCACTTTGAGGTAATTTTTGTGTATGGTGTGAGATAATGGTCTACTTTCATTCATTGGCGTGTGGCTATCCGGTATTCCCAACACCATTTATTGAAGAGACTATCTTTTCTCCATTGTATGTTCTTAGCACCTTTATTGAAGATTAGCTGTCCATAGATACATGGTTTTATTTCTGGGCTTTCGGTTCTGTTCCCTTGATCTCTGTGTCTGTTCTTGTACGAGTACCATGCCGTTTAGATAACTATGGCTTTGTAGTACATTTTAAAGTCAGGGATTGTGATGCTTCCAGCTTTGTTCTTTTTTCTCAGTATTGCTTTAGCAATTCTGGGTCTTTGGTTGCCCCATATGAATATCATCTAGAATTTTGTAAAGAAAGAGTAAAGCATTCCAATGAATACAATTCAACAAAGGCGTATTCAGAATGTTTTACCTGGAGAGGAAGAGGGATGAGTAAAAGCTCTCTGTCCTCAAGGCACTTGTAATTTCTCAGGGTAGCTGATGTAGATAACTCAGGTTTCTTCAAATTTCATCAGCCTAAGGATACAGACCAGGTTACATTAAATATAGAGACACGTGTTGTGTTGGCTGTTTCCCATCTCTCTTCATGAATTGCTCCTTGCCCCTCATTTCCCACCTGTGTGTTTCTGAGATGGCACAGAAGGTGTTTGATCAGTTTGATAAAATGACCAGATAAAATGCAGTGGACTGTAAAAGGCTGTGGCCTAAACCAAAGAAAGCCACACCCTAAAAAGAATATAATCTTAGTAGCCAGAATCTTGGGATCTTCAAATTAAACTTTTATTTTAGTAATGGGGTTGCTGATATTATATGGAATGATGTGATTAGTAATACATTCATACATGGTCAGATTGTCACATTCTTGAGTTTTTATAACCCTAAGGGATGCAAGGATAACTCATAGGTGCTCCTCATCCTTAATTTAGCTAATAGTTTCTATATTTTCCCTTACCAAACTTTTTTTTTCAAGATTGGCACCTGAGCTAACATCTGTTGCGAATCTTTTCTTCTTCTCCTTCTTCCTCTTCCTCTTCCCCCTCCCCTCCTCCTCCTCCCACTCCCCCTCCCCTCCTCCTCCTTCACCTCCTCCTCCTCCCACTCCCCCTCCCTTCCTCCTCCTCCTCCCACTCCCCCTCCCCTCCTCCTCCTTCACCTCCTCCTCCTCCCACTCCCCCTCCCCTCCTCCTCCCCCTCCCACTCCCCTCCTCCTCCCCCTCCCACCCCCCTCCCCTCCTCCTCCTCCTCCCACTCCCCCTCCCCTCCTCCTCCTCCCACTCCCCCTCCCCTCCTTCTCCTCCCACTCCCCCTCCCCTCCTCCTCCCCCTCCCACTCCCCCTCCCCTCCTCCTCCCCCTCCCACTCCCCCTCCTCCTTTTTCTTCTCCCCAAAGCCCCCCAGTACATAGTTGTATATTCCAGTTGTGAGTGCCTCTGGTTGTGCTATGTGGGACACCACCTCAGCATGGCCTGATGAGCAGTGCCAGGTGCGCACCCAGGATCTGAACTGGAGAAACCCCAGGCTGCCGAAGCGGAGCACACAAACTCAACCACTTGACCACGGAGCTGGCCCCTTACCAGACTTTTAAGACTTTTAATAAGGAGCAAAATTAAAATTTTTTCCCCCATGTGTAGTTCATCATGTTCATTTAAATAACCAAAATGAAAGTATTCAAGGAATGAAGGGTCCAAAGAATAAAATTTATGTAATATAGAATATGGAAAATATGTAAAATACCAGCATTTGGTTGCTCAAGAATTGAGTCTAGGCTAAGGCATTCATTGGATCCTAACTTGGCACGAGAAATGAAGTTATTAAGCCAATAAGCATTTGTTCAACCATATTCAAGACATTCTGCTTAGGCAACCAGGACTCAAAAATGAAAAACCTATGATCCTTAATCTTAAATACTTCAGTCTAGTGGAAGAGGCAAATGCATAAAGAAATAAATTGAATACACAGAAATAAATGCTATGGTAGATGCTAGGAATGTGAGGGATGGCTTGACAGAGGAGGTGAACTATGGATAGTCTTGAGGACAGAATGGGAATTTGCTGTATACAGAAGAGGAAGAAAGGGCATTTGAGGCAAAGAGAACAAAATGTGCAAAGGCAAAGCGTTTTGAAAAGATATCTGAGAAGTTCATTGTGGTTTGGAGCTTAGGGTTGTGGTGGGGAGTGGAAGGAAATGAAATTGGAGCACTATATTGGGGTTATATCTTGAAGGACACTGTACCCAGACAAAAGAGCTTGGCTTTTATAGGGCAGCTAGTGGGAAATCAGGAGAAATGGTTACACAAAGGGAAGAGTATAATCATATCTGTTTGGTAAGAAGATAATTATGGCAGGAGTGTAAAATTGGACTTTGGAGAGATTGATGGAGGAGAGATCTGATAGGGTACTGTCTCATTAGTCTAGGAGAGAAACCATAAGAGTCTGAACTGAATCATTGGCAGTAAAAATGGGGAAGAATGGCTATATTTCAGATGGATTTCTGAAAGAAAATGGATAGCATTTGGTTGTGGATGGCTGAGAACAGGAGGGACTCCAGGATGAGTTTCTTACTTGGGAGATTTTAGGATGTTGATTCCATTAACCATGATGGGAAAGATGGGGATATTTAAGGAGATTATGATTATGTTAGTTTTTTTAATGTGGTCGGTTGAAGCGCCTGTGGGATAGCTAAGTTGACAAGCATTTGAAAAAGCTGGTCTGGAACTTGAAGATGGGGTGGAACTGGAGAAACAGAGTTGGGAACCCTGAGCATATAAATAGCTTCTAGAATGTGGATCAAATCATATATCTAAAAGTATAGAAGGAAAGGTCAGCAAGAATGAAACTGTGGAAAACATCAGCATGTAAGAGAATGTCCCTTATTCATTTTCAACCCATGCCTCTTTTTGAAAATATGAAAATCTCAACTTACCTTTAACCATTAACAATTCAAAAATTTCTCCTTAAAGGCCCATGACAGCCCCCAATTCCTGTACTCTCCTCCCCCTAACGATTTCTTTGAAGAATTTCCAATTGAAGAAGTGGTCTGAGGAGAAGGAGCCATTGAATAAAACTGATAGGCTCTTAGAGAAGTAGGAGGAAAATCAGGAGTGGGGGAAATCTTAGAAGACAAGGTCATATTAGCGTCACATCCCTACTGCATCCCCTGATTAAACTGTAAATTGGATTTGGGCACTGGCCCCCTCACGGAACTGGTAGAATGGCTGACTGCTGTGTCTGTGTCCACCAGAGCTATGGGAGCTTGAGTCCCTCACTTCCCTTAAGTTCCCCAGCATACTCTGAAGTTTGTCTATAGTTTTTGTCCCCCCTTGGGAACAGGGAGACCTCAACCCCACCTCCAATTACCCTTTTCTTGAAAGTGCCTGAGGTAGGAGTAGAGGGGATGGAAGGAGGAATTTGGAGGTGTGTATGAAGAAAGTGGCTTGATGCCAGTAGGCAAAGCACGTTCATGGCTGCTCATGGCTCAACCAAAACTACATTCCCATGTTTTCAGACCACCCAAAGCCCTCTGTCAGCTTTGGGGATTCCCTGACCCTTTCTCTTCCCTCCCAGAAGAGAGTGAGCAACAGATAAAGCACTATTTAGGTGATTTGTTTCAATCCTACCTCTTGCCACTCAGACTCTAAACATTCATGACCAGCTAAGACAATGGGAGACTTCCCCTCCCCAGTCAGCCCTTGCCTACCACTTGGGCAAGAACTTCACTACTGGGTCCCAGGGAATCATCTCATAAACCTTGACTCAGTCCTTAGGATCCCTTGTCCTTTCTCTTCCAGAAAGCCATGTCTGTCAGTATCCCATTCTTGTTGCCAAAAGCTGTCAAGTTCACCTGCCACCATTTTCGAGATGCTGGCAAAAGACATGAGACTCCTAGGTCAGAGAAAAAGGACTTTGTTACTCATAGCACACCAGGCAGCACGAGCTTCCCATTTATGTCGTTTGTGCCCCACAGATCTCACGGAGGTGACGTGCCCAGGTGAGTGCTGCACATGCAGCAGGTTTGCGTCGCAGCTGAGGAACCCTGAGCTTAGGAAACCCCAGTCGATTTAAGGGGCCTGCAAGCAAACCTGCCCAACCTTTGTTCCAGAGGGAAGTATTATCTTAATTATACTTTGCAGCAACCAAATCTGCCCTCTGCTCTAAAGAGATAAGCTCCTTCTGTCTTCCAAGGTTGTTCTCTCTACAAACATCCTTGAGAAGATAATCCCGAAAGAAAAAGTCAGTTCCTCTGCTGGTCTGATGTGCAGAAATGTCAGAGATCTGTGAAGAATTGTTTCCCAACAAGTGGGTTCTAAGTATTTGTTTCTTTCTCACTCTCTTAAACCCTGCCTTTTTATATTTCTTATTTCCTCCTCTTTATTCCTTTTTAAGATACAATTTAATCTGCTAAAATTATTTTTTAATAATAGATATTCTCTAATGACACAATTCAGCAGAAATAAAAATCTATCTTTAAACCTGTGAAAATAAAATTCAGGCCAAAACTGTTATGGCAGCAAAAAATTGCAAGAGAATGTTTAGGAAAAAGAAAACTTAGGCTATTTTTTAAGTATATACTTTACAAACTTTAATAAAAATTAAAATGAGGAATGAGGGGCCGGCCTGGTGGCACAGCAGTTAAGTGCGCGTGTTCTGCTTCGGTGGCCTGGGGTTCGCCGGTTCGGATCCCGGGTGCGGACATGGCACCACTTGGCAAACCATGCTGTGATAGGCATCCCACATATAAAGTAGAGGAAGATGGGCATGGATGTTAGCTCAGGGCCAGTCTTCCTCAGCAAAAAGAGGAGGATGGGCAGCAGTTAGCTCAGAGCTAATCTTCCTCAAAAAAAAAAAAAAGGTAAAATGAGGAATGATCTTTTTGACAAAATATCACTCATTGGTTATGAGATAAGCCTAATTACAATTATGTGTTGAGTGAAGACAATTTCTAAAATCACAACAAAATTCCTTTTTTTTCCTTCTCCCCAAAGCCCCCCAGTACATAGTTGTATATTCTAGTTGTGAGTGAACAATGAAATTCTTTGGTCTGGTTTTGCCTCGTTAGAAAATTTATAGACAAAAAGCAAAAACAAAATTTGAAAAATTCACATTACTGCATTCAGCATATATGAAGTGATCACTAAATAGTAGAAAACATAAATTTCTATAAAATAACATCAATGAAATAGTTTTATTTGGTGGACTAACACGTATGCATACACAGTTGGTGAACTATCCATCATTTTTACTGTAAATATTAGAAGATCAAGGTCAAACTATAAGAACTGCCACAGGGGCCAGCCGGTGGCGCAGGGGTTAAGTTCGCACGTTCCGCTTCTCGGCGGCCCGGGGTTCGCTGGTTCGGATCCCAGGTGCGAACATGGCACCGCTTGGCTAAGCCATGCTGTGGTAAGCGTCCCACGTATAGAGTAGAGGAAGATGGGCATGGATGTTAGCTCAGGGCCACTCTTCCTTAGCACAAAGAGGAGGATTGGCAGCAGATGTTAGCTCAGGGCTAATCTTCCTAGAAAAGAACTGCCACAAATGTGATAACTGTAACACACTATGGAATGCATTACCCTGTTCACTTACTTCTTCTTCTCCTCTGTTTTCAGGCAAACAAGACGATTGCACTTACCTCGAAGTGAGGTGTAGGCATGTGGCTAGCTTTGGTCTATGAAATGTGTATAGAAGTGATGTATGTCACTTTCCGGGGAAAGCATTTATTACCAGTGTTACGGAAGCACATTCCGATAAGGAGATGCCATAATGCCAGAGCAGCCTGGAAAGTGGACCAACACACAAAGAAAAGAGAGCCTCAGAGGCCTTCATGTGAGCAAGAACTAACTTTAATTAATTAATTAATTAATTCTACTAATTCTATTTGGGCTTTTTCTTTTTTTTAATGGAAGCCCCACTTCATAATGATGCTACTGCATCTTTTGTATTCTGAATCCTGATACATATTGAATGCTAAATCAGCCTTGTAGATCTAACACACTAAAACAATTACAGGTATGCATTGTTGTATTTTAATGCCATTGGATCTCCTTGTGAGATCCAGACTCTTGAGGGGGTGTGGATATTAGTTCTGTATGTGTGTGCTCTTGAGTCCTGAATGAACTGGTCCACCTTCTGAAGCTCAGAATGATTGTGAGAAAGATGTCTCTTAGTATGCACTTACACAGAGAAGTTTCTTGTCCTTGAGGCAGATAGTAAGTCTACACACCAGGCAATTGTGGTGGCTTGGAAGCTATCCTTGAAAGGTACTGATAACAATACATAAAAACTTGTAGATCACTTGTGAGATTTTTCTGCCCTGAGAGGTTCTGAGAGGCCTGACTTTTAGGGTGTAATAAGTCTCAGGTCTTCTTCTTCTTTTCTTTTTGTGAGGAAGATTGAACCTGAGCATACATCTGTGCCAATCTTGCTCTATTTTTTGTATGTGGGATGCCACCACAGCATGGCTTGATGAGTGGTGCTAGGTCCATGCCTGGGATCCAAACCTGCGAACCCCAGGCTGCTGAAGCAGAGCATGTGAACTTAACCACTACACCACCAAGGCAGGCCCTTTCTCTCTCTCTCTCTCTTTTTTTTTTTTTTTGTGCTTTTTTTTGGTTGGGTGTGTATATAGTTTTTGAGGAAACTATTTTATTTAAATAAACTTAAAATGCCATGTTATAATGTTTCTGATCCTTTTCTTATCCCAAGTATTTAAAATAGAACGTTTATGAATGGAAATAATAAATAAAAATTCATTAACTCTTTCAACCAATAGTCACTGAGTGCCTGTTTTCTACCAAAAACTGCACTAAGCACTGGAAAATACAATAGGGAACAAAAACAGACAGAGTTCCAATTTTCATAGAGTCAGACAAATCATCATAATAATGAATGTGTAATTATAAACTGAGATTGTAGTCTAAGAGAGAGAAATATAATTCTGTGAGAACATGTAACGAAGAAAACTAACCTAAATTGGAGGTCAGAAAAGGTTTTCCTGATTTCCAAAGTATGAATGAGAGTCAACTAGGCAGACAGAGGATAAAGGAAAGGCATTGAAGCACATTCTTTACTGGAAGAACAGCATAATCAAAGGCCCTCTGACATGAGGGAGGATGGCACATTCTGTGTGGCAAGAATATAGGGAGTAAGGGGAGAGTCGGCCAGATATGTAGTTTTGTAGTCCTTTTAATGGAGATTAGTTTTTACCTTAAGAGCAATAAGAATCCATTGAAAATTTTAAACCTGAGGCTAATGTGACCAGATTAAGTTTTTGAACAGAATGTTCTGGTGCCATCGTGAAAAATGGATTGGTAGGAGGCCAGGCTGGATGTAAAGGAGACCAGTTGAGAGACTGTTGTATTAGACCTGAGAAGAAATGAAGGGAGTTAAGACTAGAGCGGTGACAGTGGTGGTGGAGTAAAGTGGACTACTAGAGGATCCTTTGAATTCAATTTCTAGGATTTCATGATCGATTGGGTGTGCTGGTGAGGGAAAGGAGGATGTCAAGGGAGACTCCTAGGTCCCAGGCTTGCATAACTGGATGGATGGCGATGATTTTCGCTGAGGTTACAGTGGAAGAGAAAATGGTTTGACTAGGGTGTATGTCGGCAAGGATCGTGAATTAAGCCTGAGACTTGTAGGTGTGAAATGACTTTGAGATATCCAAGGGGAAATTTTAAGTAGACATTTGAGAAAATATATCTGGAACTCAGATGAGAGGTCTGAGACTTGAGATAGAATTTTTTAAAAATGTACTTGTAGATAATTTCTTAGGATTGAGTTCAACTGTGAGTGACAGAAAATCTAAAATAACAAGAGCTTAACAAAGAAGACTTTTCCCACATAAAAGTTTAGAACAGTGCTGTCCAATAGAAATACAATGTAAACCATATATGGAATTTTATTTTATTTTTTCTTAAGATTGGCCCTGAGCTAACATCTGTTGCCAATCTTCCTCTTCTTTGTTTTCTCCCCAAAGACCCAGTATGTAGTTGTATGTCCTAAGTTGTAAGTCCTTCTAGTTTTTCTATGTGGGATGCCACCACAGCATGGCTTGATGAACAGTGTGTAAGTCCGTGCCCAGGATCCAAACTGGTGAACCGTGGGCCGCCAAAACAGAGCACGCAAACTTAACCACTATGCCACTGGGCCAGCCCTGCCATATATGTAATTTTAAATTTTCAATTAGCCATGTTAAAAAGGTAAAAAGAAACAGTGGAAATTAATTTTAATAATATATTTCACTTCATCTAGTATATCCAAATATTATAATTGGATATGTAATCAATATAAAATTATCAATGAGATATTTTACATCCTTTTTTTCATACTAAGTCTTCAAAATCTGATGTGTATTTTGTACACACTGAGCACGGCTCAGTTTGGACTAGCCCTCTTTCAAGTGCTCAGCAGCCACGTACTGCTAAGGAGTGCTGTATGGAACAGCACGAGTCTAGAGGGCAGAAATCAAGGACTGACATGGCACTTCACAGTATCAGAGACCCGGGCTGCTTCTGCATGACCTCCATTTACAAAGTCACTTCTTAATCTAGAATGGCTGATGCAGCTCCATTCATCAAGTCTGCAACAACCTAGCAGGGAAAAAGAGAAGGAAAGAGAAAGGTATGTTTTTTCCCTCCAAAGCTATTTCCTGGAAATGCATATACCACTTTTATCTACATCCTCTTGGTCAGAATTTAGTCACATGGCTTGATGACCATGTATTTAACAGCAAGGGAGGCTGGGAAATGTACTTTTTATTTCAAGTGGCCATCTGACTAGAGAAAAATCAAGAGTTCTATTACTACAGAACCTCCTGGAGTACAATCATCAGTCTTTGCCATTGTCTGCTCTTTAGACCACCTGATATTTCTGTACACCTTTCTTTCTACATAAATAATGCATTTCTGTTTTTCTTTATTGTGGTAACATTGGTTTGTAACATTACATATACTTCAGGTGTACATAACTATACCTCAATTCCTGTGCAGGTTACATCGTGTTCACCACCAAAGACTAACTACAATCCATCACCACACACGTGCCTAACCACCCCTTGCGCCCTCCTCCCTCCGCCCCTCCCCTGTGGTAACCACTAATCCAATCTCTGTCTCTATGTGTTTGTTAGTTGTTGTTTTTATCTTCTACTCATGAGTGAGATCATGTGGTATTTGACATTCTCCCTCTGACTTATTTCACTTAGCATAATACCCTCAAGGTCCATCATGTTGTCACAAATGGCCAGGTTTCATCATTTTTTATGGCTGAGTAGTATTCCATCGGGTGTATCTACCACATCTTCTTTATCCATTCATCCCTTGATGGGCACCTAGGTTGCTTCCAAGTCTTGCCTATTGTGAATAATGCTGCAATGAACATAGGGGTGCATGTATCTTTATGTATTCGTGTTTTCATCTTCTTTGGATAAATACCCAGCAGTGGAATAGCTGGATCGTATGGTAGATCTATTTTTAATTTTTTGAGGAATCTCCATACTGTTTTCCATAGTGGCTTCACCAGTCTGCACTCCTACTAGCAGTGTGTGAGAGTTCCCTTTTCTGCACATCCTCTCCACTGCTTGTTTCCTGTCTTATTAATTCTAGCCATTCTGATGGGAGTGAGGTGATATCTAGTTGTAGTTTTGATTTGCATTTCCCTGATAGTTACTCATGTTGAAAAATAATACATGTCTACTATCTTTCTAAGAGAGATAATACCAAAGTGTCATTCAGATCAAAATCTCAAAGTTTAGGATCTAAATGATGTACAATTTTTTCCACCAGGCCCAAATTTGACTCCTTTTGGTCCAGCGACCCATAAATTAAAGGGTAAGTTTTTTGTTTTCCTTTTCCTATACTACAGTAGTATAGGAACAGGGTAACTAAAATAGAAACACCCATTTAGGAACTGGGAGAATAGACAACGCCCACATCCCGATATGCAGAAACAGGGAAGCCGGTCTTCTCTGGAAGCAAAGCTTCTGGGTTAGCTCCTCCTCCTCCCACCGCCCATTGGAAGCCCTGGCTCTGCTCCCTTCGAGTAAGTCCCTTGCCCGTCCTCCTCTGTAGGCCCTGTCACTGCCCTCTGGAGATTCTTCCTTGTCCATTATCTTCCATAGCCACAATGAGATAGGCATTTAAGAGTATACTGCACCACATTTGTCACTTTCTGCTGGTTCAGAGTTAGATGTCCAGTGTGCTTTAAGAGTTAATCACAGCATTTTGCAGGCTAGACTTGTGGGAATTCTTTGGCAATAAAATTCTCAATAATTTAGTAGACTTCCAGTCTATTTGCTACTGGTCAGTTTCATATGCCAGTAACCACAACCAAAATACCTGTCTAGACATAATTTTTCGCCTGAAGACTCTGGTTCTCTATTGGTAGCCTTTGAGTCCTGCTCATTTCGATCACTCAGCTTAATGGTGGCTATGAAGTCAACTAAAGCAATGGGCTGGTTGGAGAAGGCAAAGTCTTCAATTCAACTCTTTAAGCAGCCTTGGTAAGATTGGACATATGCACTGTTAAGACTGTAGTTCCTAAGACACTGCTAACTCTGCTTCAGTTGGGGGAGAGAATGCTTGGCTTTGTAAATCTTGTAAATCTAAGTTATCAGATTTTCAGTTTCCTCTGGTTACTGGCTGTAGGCAGAGTAAGCCTCTCTCAGCAGAGCTGAAGTCCTTTCCACCTTTGCTTTAAGTCTGTCTGCCTAGCTCTAGCTCAAGCTTGTAAGAATTTAATGCGGCCAACAAGTACCGGAATTCTGATTTTTTTCTAACCATTTCCCATGTACTACACTCTTAACTAGCAAGTGGTCTGCCTTCTGAGTTATAATAGATAGCAGTTTTATTAAATGTTTAGCTAAGACTTAACAAGGGCAGCTACCTTTCCAGCCCGTAGGAAAGTACTCCCACTGCTTTCATGGAGCCAGTGCCACATATTTCAGGTTCTGTATCTGAAGCAGCTCAATTTGTATACAGAATGTTGTGTTAGTTAGTATTAGATTTGACTCCGAGTGGCAGAACTCCAAATGACAGTGGCCTAAAAGTAGGTTTTTCTTTCTTATGAATGTCTTGAAGTAGTTAGTACAGGCCAGTTTGGCACTCCACTGTCAGGGATCCAGGGTCCTCCATCTTGTTCCCTTGTGGGGGAACCTCTGTTCCCAAGGTTACCTCATAGCCCAAGCTGGCTGCTGTCAAAGAATGAGAAATGAGTTGATGATGGAAAGTTGTTTATGTTAGCTCTTTGTCATACTGTGCCTGTCTTAAAATGGAAATATTTATTAATTACTCATTGATCTGAAATTTCATTACAATAGTTCTAACTTCAGCTTTTTGATACTACAGTGTATCTCTACTTTTCTCAAGGATAACTTTGAAATTCTAAAAATAAAATTAATTTTTGTGTATATGTGAAGGGTTGGATTACAAAGGCAAATGAACCATAAGAATGATGGCAAAACTGGTGTTTGGTAACCTACTAATTTTCTACGTGGTGATATTTGTAATCCTCTACATAGTGATATTTTTGCTCACGTAATACCATTTTTTAATGTTTTAAAATATTTGATATCTGAATCATTTATGATTTAAGATCAAGATCAATGATCCCCAAATTCAATTTATACTGAGGATAGCTCTACTCCAGACAGATTTATATTTATGAGTCTCAATAAGCAACCATACTGGGGTATCAGAAGGCTTCTACTGCAAAATCAATTCTCAGTGCAGTTCAAAGATTTTCTGTACAGGTGGAATATAAAAATAATAATTTTGAAAGTAATACAGTTAACTCTGTTTGAGAGTCTTATTTCTACATGATAAAATTAAGGAAAAAGGAAAAAAATTTAAAATACTTTGTTCTAAAATATCAGTAAGGGGCCAGCCCTGTGGCCGAGTGGTTGGGTTTGTGTGCTCCACTTTGGGCAGCCTGAGGTTTCACCAGTTCGGATCCTGGCCACTGACCTAGCATTGCTCGTCAAGCCATGCTGAGGCAGCATCCCACATGCCACAACTAGAAGGACCCACAACTAAAATATACAACTATGTACGGGGGGCACTTTGGGGAGAAGAAGGAAAAAGTAAAAAAATAAAAATAAAATATCAGTAAAACAGTGGCCTGCCCTGTGGCGTAGTGATAAATAAGTTCGCGTGCTCTGCTTCACCAACCCAGGGTTCGCTGGTTCAGATCCCTATGCCTATGTCCTATGCGTGGACATAGGCATTGCTTATCAAGCCATGCTGTGGTAGGCGTCCCACATATAAACAGAGGAAGATGGGCCGGATGTTAGCTCCAAATCAGTTTTCCCCAGCAAAAAGAGGAGGATTGGCAGCAGATGTTAGCTCAGGGCTAAGCTTCCTCAAAAAACAAAAGAGAAAAAAAATAATAAAATATCAGTAAAACAAAACAATCATTATCAATCAAAACATTGTAGTCCCTGAAAAGAAGTTAGTCCCAAAGTTTATCTCAAAGTTACCAAATAATACATACGATTAATTGAAAATGAAGGGCCAGAGGAAATTATTTGGAATTGGCACCTGTAATTATTCCTCACCATTCTTCCAACTAAGATACAGTCATGACACTTTCACAGCAGCTGAAAAAAATTACACAAAATTTTGCACAAAGATTAAACATGACATAACTGATGCCTTTGTTTTTATACTGCATTTAATTAAAAGTGTATTGCTTCATTTCCAACTTTTCGTGGTTAATTCAATTATCTTAATTCAAACATAGTGTTTAATACATTTTTTAAATATTATTAAATAATTTCACCTATGAATAATTTTTATCACAATGATAATGAATGGTTAACATATTTTTAATAAATTTTCATTTTTATTTGTTTTATATTTATAAACGTTTATATTTTAAATGTATTAAATATTTAGTTTCACTGATTTTTAAATTTTAAAATAAAACACTAGCATTTATACTAGGATTTTAGCATTATGTGAAATAAACATTGAATTACCAGTAGTATTTTCACTTTGCTCCAGAGCTGAAATCAGTAAACCATTACAGTGAAAGCATGGATTTAGTTGGGCCTCAAAGTATTACAAGAATGTAAAGGTATTTTACAGGAACCCAAACTACCCAGAACATGTTTTCAGCCTTTTCCACATCTGAGCGCTATCGATGGTGTCCTTTGGAGCCTGCTCATTGTTCGCAGCGCGCAGGCTCTGGTCTAGCGGAATTGTGAAAGTACTGGGGTGGGAAGCAGCATTGAGGGCATCTAGACCTTCTACAGCTCGTAGGAAAGCAGAGGACAACTGGTCTTCTGACTTCAATAATCAAGCTCTCCCTCTTCAACTTTTACAGTGGGAATCTACATCCAGGATTTGTTTTTTCCGAAATGTTTTACTGAACCTAACCAAATCTGACCTTAATTGTAGGGCAGGGTCAGCTCCACGGGTGTATGACCTGTGCAGTCACACAGGACCCGTACTCAGGAAGGCCGCTTCCCTGCTTTAATGCTCTGCTTGTTGCCCTCTTGAAATCCTTAATAAGTTTTGATCAAGGAGCATTTTCATTTGGCACTGGGCCCTGCAAATTATGTAACCAGTTCTGTTGCAGTGGTTTGCTTTTATTTTCAAAGGAAGAATGATACAGACACTCTCTAAAGTGTGTCTAATGCATGACTAATTTTTTTTTTTAACGTGAAATTGGTGCTTATTCTGTTTGGATGTACTTGGGCACTAAGGAAAACGTCTCTGGTCAGAGCTGAAGCCAAACAAATGTTTCAAGTGCTAAACTGTGTTCCTTCTTCTCACTAACACCGCTCTTCTCCTTCCTTTATACTCAGGGCCTTTCTCCTCCTCCTGGATTTCCCGAGGCCTCTCCCTCGTGTCCCGCCATGGAAAATGCAACAAGCGTGTATATTTTCATTTAGAGACATTCCTATCGAGACGTATTTGCTTTCTCTTCCACTACCACAGAGACCCACACTGTGCCATTGGAGAGCAACCTCATATGGTATTTTAGTAATTCCTCTGAGGTCTTTTTGTCAGAGTCTAACCATCGTGGAAAAGATGTCTGTTTTGGAGAATGTGCTCTGGGGAGAGCACAGGACTGCCCCGAACCTCACTAAAGTGGCCCCCTTTCTTCTGTCTTACCAAAGATTCTCTCCACACCAAGGATGAGGGGAAAGAAATGAAGGGCATGAAGGAGAAAGTATCGTGTTTCTTCATGCACCCATTCCCGAGACTCAGCCATTTAACCTATGTCGATTCTACGCCTTAAAAAGTTTTTGGGTGAACGAATCCTTGCACTCATTTCAAAACCCCGCATGCTTGGCCCTGCGGGCCTTGCCTTGTATTCTTAGCCTTATGATGATACACACGTGGGCCTTGTAACATTTTTTGGCTCCTTTATTATCCAACGTCTTCATATTTTGTAATAGAAAAAGCAACACTCAGGAACATGACCATATCATTGTTTTCTTGATTGCTTCCTTCCTTGCTTCCTTTTTCTTTCCTTCTTACTCTCCTTTCACCTTTCTTACTCTCCCTTCTTTTCTTCTTTTTTAAACTGTTCCCTAGGAAGCAAGTCTAAAGATTTTGTTTCCTCTTGAAACGGTGAAATTAAAAAAAAACCAAAAAACAAAAGCCAACAACTTTCAGTTTTGAAGGACAAAACTGGCGGGCTTGTCTCTGTAACCATCAAGTTGCGATGTCAGCAAAAGCCCTTTGTTCACCACAGGAAGCAATCCGGTCATAACTACTTCCTTTCTAGCAGTTCAATAGAACTATTGTTTCTGAAGCTTATCAGATAGACCCACTACCAGAAATCCCCATTGGCAACAAAATAGAAATGATCTTGTTTATGATCACCAAAGTAAACCTCTCAAAGTGGCTACATTTTATTTTATTTATATTTTCTGCTTATTAAATTAGCTTGCATTGCTCACTAATTTCGATGATAGGTTTGAAAATAGAGAATGTAAGTAGGTGAGGCTTTGATTCACTGAACTAAAAATATATTTGTGACAAAGTAATTTACAAGGGAGAGAGGTAAATGAATGTTTAGAAGATGTTTGTGGCTTCCTATCTGGCTGCATTTTCAGTAAGGAGAGTTGGTAGGCAGTGAACTATGATGAAGTCTGTAATGTTAGCATCGTCTGCAAAGTCAGCAGTTTTTCTCCAAAAGTTTTTTTTAACCATAAACCATTTAACCGGCTTCTCGTTTTTAATTTGAGGGATCTTTATCCTTTCTGCATTACCTCCTGCTCCCCTATTTCATATTAGAAAATTATTTTCTGCTCAGGGATTATACTGGTAAGCACCAGAAAGGCAGTGAATGACCTCTTGGGTTATTTAAGAATAATGACTTAATCTCTTGGGGAAAAAACCCTTCTCAGGCATTCTTTGGGGGAGATAACCTTCTTATTGGAATTCCTCAGTCCCTCCCACATTACGCATTCTCTTCCCCACCCTCAGCAACACTGATTTTGGCAAAGAGACAAATCACCATTTCTCCCTCTTTGCTTTTCTTCAGTCCTAGTTTAAATGACATTTCTACCCTTTAAACTTCCTCATTGCTAGTTATGGGGTTTCTCTCACCGGAATGACTGTGTCTCCTGGTGTTTTCTGTTCTCTCTTCCCTTCTTCACTTAGTGACTCACTCCCTCTCTGTAGATCCCATCTTGAAACATTCCGGGGCCTGTTTTCTTTGGAGCGAGCCTGACTCCCACGCAGTCTAATTCCCTTTACACTCCCCTTCATGTCCTTGCCAAGGTTGCAAGTGTGCTTAATTGTATCTTTTCTGCATTCAGATTTTAGTTCTCCTCCTCTTAGTGTTTAAAGAATTGGAGTTTTTCTTGGACAAGAGTACCCAGTCCATTTCCATTCTGTTTCCTTCTCTTAGGTTAGAAATTAAGACGAGCAGGAAAAAGAACAGTAGCTTCTTGCTGTACAGAATTAAAAGGTTCAGGGCTTATATTTTCCTTATAGCCCTGCGAGGTAGGTGTCTCCTGACACAGGGTGGAGAGCCTCACCTCAGGTCATGCGTCACTCTGGGGCATGGGGAGTTTGTCCTCAGCAAGCCAAAGATGACTTTTCGGCTTTATATGTAAAAAGAGAAAGGAAATTCTCAGAGGAAGTGAAAGACATGAATAGAAGAATGGGAGGGAAAAATATAGCTGAGAAAGTAGTTTGATGAAGTCCTGGTTAGTTTAGAACGGATGTAAAAGTTGCTAGTTTGGTCTTTGTTTTACCTACAGCTCCATCCCTGCTCCATTCTTCTATGTGCATCTACTTCATCTGGGTCCCTCGAGGTCCCTCACCCAGACAGACCTCCACTAACTGAGGATGCGGTGTGAAACATCACACCACGTCCCTTTGGGTTTCCTTGGCTTTGCGATCTCCCAGATTGAAGCAGCAGTGGCAAATCTGGCTTTACTAGATCGCTCCATAAATCTGTCCCTGCCAGTCCGTGGCTCTGATGACTGACTGCCTGATGAGGCAGTGTGCTAAGGGTACGAAGAGGTATGGCACCATCGGGCTTGGTGGTATTCGGGTGCTAGGCTGATGTCAGGGCCGAGCACTAGCAGCACTCCCATTCTTGTGACAGGCAATGCTGTCTGACACAGACAGCAAGAAAACAAGATGGAGAACATCAAAGCAATATTGTTAGGTTTCAGTTTCAGAAGCGAAACAAGCAATGTCCGTAGAGTTCCCTTGGAAGTATTCTGAAAGTTAAAACTTGGGCTGGCATAACTGGGACATTTTGTCCTGTCACACACATTTCTGAAAAATATTGGGAGATGGAACCTGAGCTAGGGTCTGGTTGACAGGTGAGTGACCTCTGTGATCTGACAGGGAGTTTAACCCTTCATTTCACAGATAAAGAAGCTTGAGGTTCAGGGAGGCTGAAAGACTTACTGAGGTCCACAGCTCTTTAGTGACAGAGCCAGAGCTAAAACTCAGGTCTCTCGGCTCTCTAGCCAGTGTTCTTTCCATTGCCGTGTGCTCCCCTACCTTTCACATGATCGCGGCTGCTGGCTGGCCCAGGATGCCAAGAGACAAAGTCCTATGACATGTCTTTTTAATGTAAGTGGCTTTCCTAACACTATTTTTCTGGACATTATGGATAATACTTCTATGTCTCTATATTCTGAATAAAAATATAATGCATACTTGTTGTAAAGAGTAGAAAATTTAGAAATGAAGGGAGAAGAAAGTAGCGATATTTTGTAATCCTATTACAGAGGTGATCATTATTAACATTTTGTTTATTTCCTTCTAATCTTTTTCACGTGTAGAAGTGTATGTGTGTGCCAGTGTGCTCTTGGGCATTTACAAAATTGGGATTATATATTTTGTATCAGCTGGCGTTCTTTAGTTGCAAATAACAGAAACTGACCTAGTTTCAAATTTAAGGAAGGAAAGGAATTTCTTGGCAGGCTGCAAAGTCAAAGGAACACCCAAGGCTTGGAAACATAGGGTCCAGGAAACTCAGCTGCTTTTATCAGAAGAGAGAATAAATACTGGATAGGCCCACACAGCATTGTATATAGATGTTCTAGTTTTGAAATTTACAGTCATATCTTGGATGAGTAAAGAATAACTTTAAATTTCTCTGTAACTGAAGTCAGTTTGTTGCCAGTTCAGAGTAACTCTCTCTTCTAGGTCGTTGTTACCTTCAAAGTTCAGCCTCCCTCTTAGGCTTTCTCCTTTCCACCCTGCCTTCCCCACGCCCTGCCATGGCCTCTGGGGACAGAGGAGGCTCATGCTGCCGTCCTGCCAGCAGGGGACAGGAATCTGGTCCTTGTGTCACCCTCCTGTTTTTTCTGGCTGTGGACTTGGATTGTGTGGATTTTGCCCGAGGGTCCCTGACCCCGCCGGTCGGCTGCTGGTGTAGCACGCCCTTTATGTTCTGGCAGGGGCAGTGCAGCGCAGCACGATTGCTGCCAGGAGTTTTGTCATCTTCCCCTGCTGCTACTGCTAGCCAGCTGCCCCTGGCTTTAATGTGGGGCCTCCTTATCCTCTGCTGTGGTCATCCCCCACCCCCACCCACAGGCTAGCTGGGCGCCCCATTGTTCCCAGCCCCCTTCTATTTCCCTCTCCAGAATCTATGGGGCTTGTCGGGGCGAGTGGCTCTCTCAGGCCCCTTCCGTCTCTAGTCCTGACCTGCTGCCATTGATACCCTCCTGCAGCCACCCTATGTTGTCAGTGGGCATTCTGAAAGTGACTCCTCCCAGATTTCATGGAGGAAGTAAAACAAAAGTATCGTCTTTTCTCAGATCCCAAAACGTATTTGGAGCACAAGTGTCCAGCTTGAATTGCAACCCAGAAAGGGGGATGTGGGACCCTTAGTGCTTTTGGAAATTCTCCCTAAGCTCTGTGATCAAGTTTTTCTAGAAGTTCCAGGGGCTTCACTCTTGTGCTTACACACCAGCATCCTTTTGTTTGGCTTTACCTCAGCCCAGGAGCTGAAGTTTGGAGCTTCAGAGCGTTCTGTGCAAAGTGCAGGAGGATGCCTTCTCTCCCAGCGTGCAGTGTGTCACTCTTAACAGGCCCAGCTGCGCTGGTGTGTTCCACTGCTTCAAAAATGGTGAAATTGCTCTTTCAGGTTATTTCTTCTTTTTCTGTAGGGCCTCTCTCCCTTCCTCTGTAGGAGTTAAATGGGGAAACTGGGCTAGAAGACAAATCTGAAAGACAGACCGGATTGTACTAGCAAGAACGGCTGTTTCACTGGCCTGAAGTCATCATTCCCAATTTCTTCCTTCCAATGTGTCCTTTGCCAAGAGGCTCTTCAGTTTGCATACAAATAGGCTTTTAAGAAGCTCACCCCGTGACCTAGACCCTGAGGGGGCTGATTTTTCACTTAGACTCAAGCTAATGTGTCTATTATACAATTTTTTAAAAATAAGAATTTTTAATTTGATAGGTGAAAATAGTATCTTGTGGGTATTTAAATTTACATTTTTTCTTACTGTTAATTGTCATGTGTTTTTCCGTATACTTATTTCTAATTTGTGTTTCTTATGAATTGTCTGTTCAAGTCTTTTCTCATTATTCCATGGTATTTTAGTATGAGAGTTAACAATATCAGATATATAAACCTTTGAAATACTGTATTCGTTAGAAACAGTTCCCCTGTTTTTTTTTGTCTTTTTACGATTATTTTGATATGTACGAAAGTTTACCATTTGTATGAAGTGTGATGTGCAGGGATAGGAATAGTGAATATGGCAAAGACATCTCTACTGCCAATTTAGTTTATGGATGCAATGCAATTCTAATCAAAATCTAAAAAGGTTGTATGTAAAACTGTACAACTTTATTCTAAAAAATTTATATGGAAGGGCTAACATCATCCAAAATATGCTTAAGGAAAATGAGCAAAACAAGGATATTTGCCTGACCAGATATTAAGATTTATTATAAGGTTGTAGTAATTAAGACAGTGTGGTATTAGCGTTGGGATAGACACTCAGGTGGGAACAGGGGGACTAATGCTTAGTCCCTTGGGATGGTGAATGGTGCTGGGATAACTGGTTATCCATATGCGATTAAAGGAATTGTCTCTCTACAGCCTCCATGAGTAAATGAAGATTCTGTGTGAATTAAAGACCAAACTGTGAAGGGTAAAACTTCTAAACTTTGAGAGGACAATATAGGAAGCTGTCTTTATGAAAGTGGGGTAGGAAAAAATTCACTAAGCAAGGTCCATAAAACACAAACCATAAAGAAAAAAACTGATAAAGTCAACTACGTTAAGATTAATAATGGCTGTTTATCAAAAGATAGTGACCAGATGAGCCATAAAGGAGGAAACAACGCTTTCTACTCGTACAGCCTGGAAAAGATCGGTTTACGGAATAGAGAAAGAATCTTGAAAAGCAACATGATAAAGATACAAACAACCTGACAGAAAATTAGGCAAATTAGGAACTGTAAGTCTGTCTTAGGGAGGCTTTGAGACTCCAGTCCCTGTTAGCTGGCTTCTCTGTCCTTTTAACACGTTACCCATCATTCTTGGAGCACTTCTTTATTAATGCCACAATAAGATATTTCAAGCTCATTTGCACTTTCTTTTTCCCAGCCCTGGAATCAGCCGTTTCTCCAATGAAACCTGATTCCTTTTAGGGGAAAGTTATATTTGGAACCCAAGATCTGCTTGTGGGGTGCAATTGCTATTGTAGTGTCACTGCTCCATTCCCTCTCTATGGACAGAGGTAGGGAATATTTGTACGCACACACACACACGTGTATATACATACACATTTATGTCTATGGTTATTTCCATATATCTACAATACTGAAAACCATTGTGTTCACACCAACCCTGCAGGTCCAACCCATCATCATGAAGTTCAGTCCCATTTTCTCCCTGGATCTCATTGTCCTTAACACGGTTACTTGTTTAATCAATTCTCTTTTATGTACTAGTCTCCCTTTGCTGCCACCACCACCACCTTCCTTACAATGACTTCCTTACGCCACTTAGGCTGCAGGGCTGCTGCAGCTGGCAAACACTGTGTGGACTCCCTCTTCACCCTACCCAGTCTCCCATGTCCTGAGCAAGGCCACCCTCATACGTGGGCGCCCTCCTCACCCTGCTCAGTCCCCACCTCCCAAGCTAAGCCTTCCTCCTATGCAGATGCTCATCTTACCTCACTCTGAGCCACCACAGCTTTCCCTAGCCTGGTGCGAATGCCTATCCTTCTTGTCTCTATCAAACGACTTTATGACTCAATTCTTCTGGAAAAGAAGGGAAGAGGAAGAGGAAAAGAAGAGCTATCTCTAGATCTTTATGGTTTCATTAAAAAATTTTTTTATTTCATTTTATTATTTTTTAAAATTTATTGTTGCTTTTTTGCTGAGGAAGATTAGCTCCCAGCTAACATCTGTGCCAATCCTCCTTTACTTTATATGTGGGATGACACCACAGCATGGCTGACCAGTGGTGTAGGTTTGTGCCCGGTACCCGAACCTGTGAACCTGTGCTGCCAAAGCAGAGTGCGCAAACTTAACCACTGCACCACAGGGGCCAGTCCCTGCTTTCATTTTTTATAATTATCTCTTTAACTCATGGGAATATGGTACGATTTAAAGATAATTTTACTTATATCAAATCATTATTTGCTAAATAATTCTTTATATTCCCATATAAATATCTTTTGATTAGTATAATGTACAATGTTGAAATAAATGACAGTTTTTACTTTTGGTGAAAGTGGTAGAAAGACATCTCTGGGAACAAGAAAGCTAATTTGTTTGAGATTTCGTCTACAGCAGAAAGAAGAAAAATAAAGTCGAATTTTTAACAAGGCTGAATTTTTCTTTTAAGAAGACAGTATGTAAGGTTTAACTCAGGAAAGTTTTAAAATTAAAATTAAATAGAGAAAGAGGCTGGCCCCGTGGCCGAGTGGTTCAGTTCGCGCGCTCCGCTGCAGGCGGCCCAGTGTTTCATTGGTTCGAATCCTGGGCGCGGATATGGCGCTGCTCATCAAACCACGCTGAGGCAGCGTCCCACATGCCACAACTAGAAGGACCCACAACGAAGAATATACAACTGTGTACTGGGGGGCTTTGGGGAGAAAAAGAAAAAATAAAATAAAATAAAATCTTTAAAAAAAATTGTTTAAAATTAAAATCAAATAGAGAAAGCTATTCACTAAAATGTGAAACCTCGGGATGAATAAATGTAATCGTGTCTGGGCTCTGTGACTGCACGACATTAGTTGCTCATGAGGGATTGTTCTCTGAAACACATCTGTTTCCATCTAGAAAAATAAACAAAAAAGCCCTTTCTTACCCTTGGCTCCACTTCTTTGAGTTATGTCAAGTAAAATTAAACATTGAAAACTAATATCTGTACAAAGAAAGCACGGATTTATATACGCATATTTACTAGTACAAGTATTATGTAAAAAGATTGCCTGCTGAGTGTTTAAGAGGTTTTTGGTGTAGATTATGCTCTTCTATAAAACACTAAATTCTTTAGTAGATACTTTTATTGCCTCAATCTTGCCTTGAGCCAGACCATCTCCTCTAGTTTTTCCTATATCAGTTTTCAGTTGACTGGAACCGCACAGTTGTCAGTCTCTCAGGACACGGGGAAAGAAAATGTCCCCTTTACATTCCTCCTTATTACATTACTGGAGACTCACTGTGTACTTCTGGGATATATCCCATAATTCTCTTGGGTCTCCTTTATTCTCCAAGAGTACAATGGGCATCGACTTAATGGAAATTTTGTAGATTATTTGTATCATATTTAATAAAATGTTTTGAAGTATCCTGTACTATATTATAACAGATGAGCAAACATTTCAAAATTTTCACCCTGGGAATTTGGCAGATCAAATTGTTTTAGCTCAGCTTGCTTTATACTTTTCCCTTTGAGAATTGTTTAACTACCAAAGTAGATTAAAGAGCTTATGGAGACGTAGATATCTCATAGAATAAAAAGTACATACATTTAAATGTATTCTTGGATTAATTAAGTATATCGTTGATAGAAAATAATACAGTTAACTTAGGCTGTGTCTTCATGTGATTCTTGGGTTGCCCATTTTGAATAAATTGTTAAATCCAGTCAGGCAGTAATTAGCTTGAATTATTTTCTGGTAAATTTTAGAATTTTGTAAACTTATTCTGGAATTTCCCAGCTTTGGCAGAAGAATCTCAGGTGCTCCCTTCTCAGAAACAAAGTTCAAGGGGCCATTTCTTTCTTGTTGCCAACAAAAATCAAAATGGAAACAAGGACCCAAAAAGCCAGTTATGACAATTTTGAGAAAAAGTAATAAGCCGTATATACAGATGGACATGAATCTGTCGTATTGGCTTTTTAAGTTCCAAACAGAAAAGTGTCCTCTTCCATGAGCAGCGTCATACTTTTTCCATTTGCTTCTAAAGATGACTGGAGAAAGTATTAATTGATTTTTAAAATTTAGCTTGTTATTTTGGAATAATTTTAGATTCACAGATAGTTGCAAAGATAGTACAGAGTTTCTGTATCCAGTATTTCCATCAGTTTCCGTTAATGATCATATCTTGCAATACCATTGTACGCTTGTCATAACTAAGAAGCCAGCATTGGTACATTGCTATTAATTAAACTTCATACTTTACTTGGATTTCACTATTTTTTCTACTAATGTCCTTTTCCTGTTCCAGGATCCAGTACGGGATACCACATTACATTTAGTCATCACATCTCCTTATCTTTGTGACAGTTTCTCACTCTTTCCTTGTTTTTCATGAATTAGACAGTTTTGTGGTGTACTGGTCAGGTATTTTGTAGAATATCCCTTAATTCCGGTTTGTCTGTGTTTTTCTTATGATTATCCTGAGGTTACAGGTTTTTGGAAAGAATATCACAGGGGTAAAGCCCGCTTCTCCTCACATCGTATCAGGAGTACATGCCATCAACACGACTGATCCTGGTGATGTTAAGCATATCTGTTGTTGTTTGCCAGGTTTCTCCACTGGAAAATTACTAGCTTCCCATTTCCAAATCTTATTCTTTGGAAGCAAGTCACTAAGTCTAGCTCACACTCAAGGAGGAAGGGGCATGTGGGGAATCAATCTTCATCTCCTGGAAGGGAAGTATCTACATATATTGTCTGGAAGTCATCTGTAAGGAAAATCTCATCTCTTCTCCCCCATTTATTTATTTATTCACTCGTTCATTTATATCAGTATGGACTCCTGTGTATTTATGTTATACTTTGGATTATAATCCACTACCACATTATTTAGTTGCCCAAATTGTTCCAGCTTTAGCCCTTCAGCACTCTTCAGGCTGGCCTCTGTGTACCTTTGACATGCCCCTATCCTTCTGTCTTTTGAGCTTTCTGTACCACAAGATGCTCTGGGCTTGTCATGTGTTTGTCTTACCCTAGCCCTAGAATTAACATTTTTCTGAAAAGTCCGGGTTCCTTTATTGGAGAATAATATTTGGATGAAATTTTATAATGGGTTATAGCCTAGGTAGACTTAGACAGGTAGAGCTCAGACAATTTTCAAAAGAGTGATCAAAGGCATGATCCAAAGTCTAGGAATTTTACCGGAAACCACCCTATTGAGGAATTTTATGAAAATGTCACCAAAGGCATTTAAGTGAATTATAGGATTGAAGAACAGTACTCACATTATATCATCTTGGAAATTTTCATTAGAGTGAGCAGGATTTATCAAACTGACAGCATATTAAACCTCTGTGATTCATACCTGAGGGGCGTTGTGATGGAATTCAGTGGACTCTGAGAACAGCTTGAATGAATTTTGTTGGAACTTAGGTAAACAAGAGCAAATTCTAAAAGTAATAGGTAGATTCATACTTAAAGAAACTGTATGCTTAATTTAAAAACTAATTTTTTCTGGATGGATAATTATGGTGTGATTCTTGAAAACGTCTAAGTGCCATTCTAGTCACATTTCAAAAAAATGTGGCATGCATAGTCCAAGGCAGTGCGAAGGCTATAAAGACATATAAGACAGTGCGTCTGTTTTCCAAAGAGGTCAATAGTACAAGGAAACATCATGTGGTGGGAAGGACAAGCATTAATGTAGAGCCTTGGGAGCTGTATGGTAAATGTGGCTATGGCAACGGGATCCCTGAGGAAGCAGTAGAGCGCTGCGTCTTTAGAGGCGCCAAGGACTCATGATTCTAAGTAGGGAGTGGTGGTGCATCTGTGAGATGAGGAGAGAAACTGAGACAGTAAAGGAGATTGGTTCCTCTCTCTCACATGGGAGAAACATACTCAGTAGTCAGGGAGCAAATGAGGTTGGGTCCGTGGGACATGAAGTCCACAGAGAGTGGGAAAATCAAACAGTAGGACCACGAGGAGGAAGAAATACCTTGGTGAAATATATTTGTTCAGTAACCCTTGGCTCTAAACCACTTATACACTTTATTTTAAAGTACATTATTCAGAATCAGGCCACAAAGTGGCCTAGAAGAAACTAGAGCCAAGAGCTAGAGAGAACAAAGGTGCATCCCAAGTGAATGTTCGGTCTTATGAAATCTTAGTGGGGGAGATTTTAGCTGGCTGGTTAGGAATCTCAAAAGAATGAGTGCCGATGGACATCTTTGTTTTGATTTTCTACCAAACTCTCGGTGCTGTACTTTTCTTTTTCATGCTGTAAATGATTCATTTAAAAAACTTATTTATCTATTTTATCATGGTAAAATATACATAGCGTAAAATTTACCACTGTAATCATTTTAAAGTGTACAGTTGAGTGGCATTAAGTACATTCACATTATTGTGCAGCCATCACCACTGTTCATATCTAGAACTTATTCTCCATTCCACACTGAAACTCTGTACTCATTAAACAATTACTCCCTAATCCTCTCTCCCTCCGGCCCTTGGCAACCGCTATTCTACTTTCTGTCTCTCTGTATCTGACTGCTTTAGGTATCTCATCTAAGTGGAATCATATAATACCTGTCCTTTGGTAAATGGCTTATTTCACTTAGCATAATGTCTTTCAAGTTTCCTCCAGGTTGTGCTGCTCTGCTTTTATTCCTAAAGTAGACACAGTGAAATTATACTGAGTTTTTGCTTTTTTCCTGAGGCAGTTTCATAGCCTGAGGTAAATAGGAGGACACATGAAATGCACGTTGGAGGGGAAGGGTGTGTGGCGCCAAAGTAGGGGCAGGATATTGAGGTCCCAGACCCCTTAGCTGCTAGAGGTGGAGTTGGAGATTGAGGATCAGGCATAGCAGTAGGATGTGGGCAATGAAGGACTAAATCACAAGGCCAAGGCCTGTGATATGAAGCTAGGATGCTGGGCTGGGGCAGAGATATAGACAGGGAGGACCAGAATCCTGTGAGTCCGAGAGTCATGCTGCATTTGGAGGTTACTGTAGATTCTGAAAGGTGGAGGGAAAGACTCCACTGAGTCACACAGATGCTGAGGAGAGAGAGGCCACTCCGGCTGGTTGATATGGAGAAGTTTTCATAGAAAAGGTGGGATATAAAGTGGGTAGAATTTAGATAAGGAGAGAGGACTGGGGTGATGATCTTCTCAGAGGAGGTGGCATTAGAAGAGGTAAAGAGGTGGAAACTGCAAGATGCTTTTGGAGCTGAATAGACTGATTTGCCTGGCTCTGCAGAGGGTGTGTACAGAATGCAGGAGATAGGAACAGGTTGATGGCGCCAGTTTACAGAGTACAGTTATTGCTAGATAATCGATTCAGGTTATTTTGTAAACAATGGACATCATCAGAAAAGGACCAGTTTATCCTTTCCTTTGCCTTGACTCCCGTGACCTTCATCGTGACCTTAATTAGAACGATTAGCATACTTTGTCTTATAGTAGGTTGGGAAACGTCTATATCTCTTATGAGAATATAAACTGCCTGAAGGCAGAGCTGTTTCACTCAAGTTCATGTTCCTTAGGGTGTTAAGTGCAATGTCTTGAATTTCTTAGCTCCTCAGTAAGCATTCTTTGAATGGCATGATATTAGATTAGGGGGTTTTGATGGGAGAACGGGGTAAAATGGTGAGGCTGTAATTTAGGAAGATTAAGTCTGATGAGAACATGTAGAGAAGATGGAGGCAGGTTGACTAGTGGGGAAGCTATTACAATAGTGAAGTGGTGAGGTAACCCAAGGCATTTCTCTCCTGGGCCTGGACAAGAAAGCAAGGATTTGAAGAGAAATCTGATACCAGATTATCCAGTCTTTACATGCCAGTAAGTCTTTCAGTGGCAGCTGAAAACAAAGGTTAGGAAGAAAGAAGAAAAAAGAAAAAGCTGAGGAATGAGTCATCAATTACTCCTGCATATTTTCTTCTGTGGAATCCTGAACAAGTTACTTACCATAAGGCCAACAAATATAGTTTCTTTTTCTTGGAAATCACAGAAGCTAGTGCTTCTGTAGAAAGTACTGTCTATATTAGTCAGAAAGTAAAATTAATCTAATCATTCTCACTTTCTCTTTGGACTTGTCTGATTGGTTGGTGGCCCTGTGGGTTCTTCATAAATGTGTTTCCTACTGTCTGTGAACAGTAGAATATAACATTATATTTGACAAGATTTTTGTTGGCACATGGAAGCGCAGTGAGGTGTTCCTAGTTACATAGAAATAAGATTACTTGCTGAGTTAATCCTATAAAATCATCCACAAGCAGTAGATTAGCCACCTGTACAAGTAAACCATGAGAAATTGCCTGTAAGCCTGGGTCTAAAGAGTTTGGACAAACTTTAGGGGGTACGAATTTCTCCATAACACTTTGGCGCAAGAAAAATCACAGCACTTCATTTTCCAAATAAATGAAATCTGGATCTAAGTCACCTGTCATGAAGGGGGATGGGTGCTGAGGTGCCAAATGTCAATCATTATTGAGGGCTCCTCCCCTTTCCGAAGAGTTTATCTTTGGTAACTGCCCAGAAGCTTGTTTGTTTGTTTTGTTTTCCTGAGGAAGATTAGCTCTGAGCTGACTTCTCTTGCCAATCTTGCTCTTTTTTTGCTTGAGGAAGATTAGCCCTGGAGCTAAGATCTGTGCCAATCTTCCTCTATTATATATGTGGGTTGCTCCACAGCATGGCTGACGAGTGGTGTAGGTCCACACCTGAGATCCAAACCAGGGCTGCCGAAGCAGAGGGTGCTGAACTTAACCACCAGGCCATGGGACTGGCCCAGAAGCTTGTTATCTAAGTCCCTGGGATCCATTTTGAAGAGGGGTGTCTCTTCTCCTTCTGTCTCACTGGTTGGTGGGATCTGTTGCTGAGGCTCCCCAGCCTGGTGTCCAGCCTCCTTCTCATGTCATGCAGCTCCAGTTCCCCCAATTCTGGGCGCTTTTTTCCAAGAGAGACCATGACTTGCCATCTGTAACAACCCCAAATCCAGTTCCCATTCCATGGTGGAGATGTTCCGCCCTCCTCCCCTGGTGGTAACTTCCACTGTCTCTCCTCCACACCACCTCTGCTAGGGGAGCAAGCTGAATCTCCTCCAATCTACCTCAAACACAGAACTGTTTACCTCTCTCCTGCTGAAGGAGAGACAAGGAGCTCAACATTTAGAAACCAGTGCTTCCTCTTTCCTGCAGTGGGTTGGGGAAAAGAGATTGTTGGTCCTTCCTTGGTGAGTCTTTAGCAATAATACAATATCAACAACTATAGTAAAATAACCCTTAACAACAACCACCACCACCTCAAAACAAACCCCAAGTATGAGTTAATTTTCTTCTTATTAACTTATCTGATTACACACCACATACTCTAATCAAAGGGATCTGAGTGTATTCTTAGAGTAGGGGGTCTTAAACATGACCGTAATGTAGTAGGCTCAAATAGAATCAATTGCTTTAGAACTTGCTTAGGCAAAGACTGGTTAACCTTTGCGTCTGATAAACAGAATGGAATCTGGAGAAGAGGTAGCCAGTGAGAGAGAATTTTTCAGTAAATCTCCAGCACTCTTTAAATCTAAATGGTCTGGTCGTGTGGTATTTTTTTATGGTGGAAAAGGATGCAGTGAGTGATTGTTAGCTTGGCAATCATGGAGATCATCTTCCCTCCTGGTCAGTTCCAGATCCTGCATGGTTGAGATCTCATCATGGTGATGAGGCAGCCCTGAGAAGTCTTACCCAAGTGGCCAGCCAGCCTCTCTAAGTAACATTTCTCATCTCACCTAATTTAGCTATATCTCAGTCCAAAAAAGACCTATCTGTTTATATTAAGATAACTACAGAAAAAAATACATCTACTTTAGTAGATTCACTATATGCTGTGGTACACGTTGGTGAGATGGATAGTCGCGTTGCCCATGAAATGGAAATGTTCTGCTCATCCATTCATTCATGCAAATAAATATTTATTGAAATTCTACTATGTGCTAAGCACTGTTCTAAGTGTTGGAACTACAAAAATGAATCAGATAGATATGGTTTTGGTCTATGGGGTTTATATATTAACCCAAATGTTTCCTGACCTTTCATCTAAATCTCTCTCTCCCTTGTTTTTTTTTTGAGTTCTCATCCAGAGTTTCCTAAGTGTCAGGCTGCTTGTATTTGAATCAATTGCAGATTTCTTGATCCTAGCCCTGGATATTTTGATCAAGTGGATCTAGGATGGATCTGCATACTTAAAACAAAAAGTCCCCCTAGGTAGTTTGGTGTACAGCTAGGTTTGAGAACCATTATTACCAAAAACATTCTAATCATTTAGAGCTGAAATTGCAGTGGTGTCTGAACCATATATGGATGATGGAAACTATTGGTGAGTATTACAAGATTCAAGTAGGAATTTTCTTTTGGCCACATAACTGTTGTTAAAACTCAAACTGAAAACAAAAGACACAATGTGTTCCGTATTCTAAATTTATGCAGTCACCAGCAGTTGGGGTCAGCCACCGTCCCGCAGGGCTCACTGAGAGGCCCATAGTTAGAGAACTGGCCCAACCACCCATCCCTCCCAAGGGTTGTTGGGAGAGGAAGAAAGCCTTTTGGAGAGTGGATATAGAGTCTATTGCTATCTCAAGTCAAGTATGTGAGGGTTGGGAGCTCAAGTAAATCACTTGAAAAGAAAAGTAAACAGACATTTTGTTCCCTGGCTTTATGACCTTCTTAAGTAGCAGACTTGCTGATATGCCTTGTGTACTCTGAGAATGTGGGAAAAGAGAACTGACTGGAGATGGCATGAGTAGAGCAACATCTAGGTGGAGAGGGGGTCTCCTCCTTCAGAGTAGAGGTGAGAAAGTTCTCACATGCCTACAGACCTGTGAGTTGGCTCTAAGAAATGTATGAAATTGGGATCCATAGTTGTCTCAAGATTGATGCAGTGGGGGGGGGGGGGGGGGGCGGGGTGGAGAGGGGCCCACATGCAGGGGAAAGCCACCAGGGCAGCATCTGCCAAAAGATGTAACCAAATCTTTCACCAGAGTGGAATCTTGGAGCCACCACTGGTCTTCATGGAGCCCACAGGCAATAGACCAGACTAGTAGTTACAGTCAACAGGGAAGAAGAACACAACTTGCCCAGTCACATGAGGAGATGCTCATGCTTCTTTTCTTTTACCTCCCTGCCTCAATCCCAAAGGAGCTCACACCGGAAGAAGTCTTTCTGGGTCATGGGGCAGGTAGAGTTTTATTGAATGTACAATTGAAGTGTTCAAAGGAACAGGACTGAGTCTGAAATAGCTCAATGAAATTGTTTTAATAACCATATTTGGTTGAAAAACATATAATTATGCAAGATGTATTTGCGGATCAAGAAAGTGGTGTTTGTTTGGGAAACTTAATGGGAAAATTAAACTGTTACATATCCATAAAGAGTTGATATTCCTTAATAGACAAGGTTTTGTTTAAAAAAATGTTTTTGAATAATTATATTTGCACATTTTACAGAATTCAAGAGATATAAAAGAATAAAAGTAAAAGATAAGTTTTTTCCGTTCTCCTTTCTCCCAACCATGCAATCCTTATGTTTCTTTCTGGAAATATTACAGAATTGCTTTATATTAAAGTTTCCAAAAATGGTTGTATAGTTCTTATAACACTGATGAACATATACAAGAAATATATGGGCTAGATACATTTCCATATTCTAGGTTTATTTTTTGAAATCTGTTGCCAGACAGCATCATCTCATCCTTGTTATTTCTCTGTGACCCATTGAATCTCAGTGTTTGAAATTCCCCAGAAACAGATGTTCAGAATATCCTCTGGTTTTCGCTTTTTTTTGAGGAAGATTAGCCCTGAGCTAACTACTGCCAATCCTCCTCTTTTTCTGAGGAAGCCTGGCCCTGAACTAACATCCGTGCCCATCTTCCTTTACTTTCTATGTGGGACGCCTGCCACAGCATGGCATGCCAAGCGGTGCCATGTCCGCACCCGGGATCTAAACCCGGGATCTGAACCGGCGAACCCTGGGGCGGGGGGGGGGGGGGGGGGGGTGGCAGGGTGCCGAGAATCGGAACGTGCGCACTTAACCGCTGTGCCACCGGTCGGCCCTGGGTTTTGCTTTTTTTTTTTTTTTTTAAAGTTTTTTTTATTATTTCCTTTTTCTCCCCAAAGTCCTGCGGTACATAGTTGTATATTCTTCGTTGTGGGTTCTTCTAGTTGTGGCATGTGGGACGCTGCCTCAGCGTGGTCTGATGAGCAGTGCCATGTCCGCGCCCAGGATTCGAACCAACGAAACACTGGGCTGCCTGCAGCGGAGCGCGCGAACTTAACCACTCGGCCACGGGGCCAGCCCCCTGGGTTTTGCTTTTTAATCTTGAACATTTGAAACAGCTATTCCTATATTAATTATTTCTTATGATTTGCTTATTCCTCTATCACTCCTTGTATTTTGATTATTCATATAAAATTGCTTTACTCATTGCAGGTTTTTTTTTAAGGTTTTTTTATTTTTATTTTTTTTATTTGTCCTTCTCCTTAAAGCCCCCTAGTACATAGTTGTATATTTTAGTTGTAGGTCCTTCTAGTTGTGGCATGTGGGATGCTGCCTCAGCATGGCCTGATGAGCGGTGCCATGTCTGCACCCAGGATCTGAACTGATGAAACTGTGGGCCTCTGAAGCAGAGCGCAGGAACTTAACCACTCAGCCACAGGGCCGGCCCCTATCATTGCAGGTTTTAAGTCCTGTTCGGAGATGAGTTTGTCTTCAGAAAGAACACTAACTGTTGGACTCCATTCCTGCCTCCTCTTGTCATTTAGGATTCTGTGTAAGTCATGAAACCTCTGTACTTGCTTTTCTCAGCTATGAAATTGAATAAAGACAACTTGCTTTCTTCTACTTTTTGTGGTGGGGAAAAGCTTCATTAGCCAGGGCTGGCTTTGTCACAGGCCAAGGGTGGATGTCGAGAAGTTGAGTGACTGGATTTTAGGACTAGGATGTAGGTGGGGTTAAGAAAAGTTTTCATTGGCTTAAGGCCAAGTTAGAATCCAGGTAACAAGATTATAAACCTGGGAACCTCCTCAACCCTAAGTCCCTCAGCCCTAAATTGGATTTTACTGCTCTCTGTTTGCTTGTGGTTCATTATGTCAGTGATCATTCTTTAGCTTGTAAATTCTGTAAGGACAGAGACTATGAATTATTTAGTTTACATACTTCACAGCACAAATCATAGTGTTTTATACATAGCAGGTGACAGATACAGTATTTGTTGAGTGATGGGCTAAGGGGTTTAGCTTTAATTCACTAGTGGATGGGAAACTAAAACAACAACAAAAGTCAAAAACCAAAAAAATAATTCAGCGATAGAAAAGAGGGAGAATTTCAATAGAAGCCTTACAGACCAGAAATGTGTTTAGAAAGATGAGTATGGTGCAGGGTTGCCAGATTTAGCAAATAAAAATACAGATGCCCTCTATTTTATCCGGCATGCCTAATATTGTGTTAATATAGCCTGTAAAGATTGAGTAAGAAGAAAATGGCGGTAGCTAGGAGACAACTGAAATTATTGTGGGAGAGAAGGGTTTCTGACAATGAATATGCAAGGACTGTATTTGGGGCACACTGTGACAGTAAGACGGGTGGGACTTGAGGACTGCATGTGAGAGGCGAGGGAGAAATGAATTTCTGCAGAGTTTTAAATTTAGATGCCCGAGTAGATGACTGCAGAGAGGGATCTCCAGAAAGCTGGGAGGAGACTGGGTGTACGTGGGAGAGGAAAGGCATGGAGGACAAAAATAAGTTGAATTTAAGCCTTTTTGAATTTACAAGTGGAGATGACCAGTAGGTATTTAGGGATACAAGCTTAGAGCCTAGGAGAGGTTTGGTGGGTACAGACACAGGAGCGCTGCGAGGACTCTGGGCAGCAGGGAGGAGAAAGATTTTGACTGGAATCTACCTGGTTCTTGACCCAGGTAAATTCTGAATATGAATATATAAATATTCAACAAGAAGCAGAGGAGCCAAATGTATGTAAGCATCCCCTTGAACAGGGTGTATGTATTGTCAGCATAAGTTTTTTCAAAACGGTGATGTAAGCCTGAGTATAACAGGGCAGTGGTGAAGCAAGAAATTTTTCTTGCAGAATCTTATCGGAGTCCCTGACAGTTTGCTCTCAGCATAGGGAATAAACGGTAAGGAAAAATCTTAATAGGTGATGCTGTTCCTGCTTGAGTCGCTCCTGGCCTTCTTAGCCTGTGTGTTCTCGGTTAAATATATTGAGGGCTTAGAGGGGTGCGTGTGTGCATGTGTGAGTGTGTCCGTGTGTGTGTCCCACCAATCCATAACTCTTTTGCAGTTCTGATCAATAAATACTTATTGAAAAAAAAGAGTTAATAAATGAATTTTGAATAAATAGGTAGAGATACAGCTGTATTAACAATATCAGCGTAAAGGTAATAGAGTTAATGTTACAGAAATTTAGAAAATTCGTTATTTCCCATGAGTCTTTAGAGGTCTCAAGGAAGTATTCTGTGAGTAAGGAACTTATGTTAGAAAAGCATAGAAACTGGAGAACAGTCTGAAGTATATATCCCTGCCCTGCCATGTTCTCTTCCTTCAATGCGCAAGTTCCTGGCTGCGTATAGTAACGAAGTCCACGTGTAGCTGGCTTGGAATTTTCCCTCCCACGAGGACAGCACAAGTTGTCAGCACATATTTACAGTGGGCTTTTCCGTTGTGAGGAGGGAGGAGCAAGGCGGGAAGAGGTGGAGAAAAACATAGGAACTAGTGCGTGAAACAAACAAGTTCCCGGAGGTGGAAAAGTCAGACCCTAGGGTGTAGCTTCCCCTATATATTACTCCTCCTATCTGCAGTCAGCAATTGGATTTTGATAATCTGAGAACTAAATGAAAGTGGAAGCATTTAAATGGGGAAGGGAAAAAAAACCCAAAAGAATCAAAGAAACAAAACCACAGCCTCTACCAAGACTCCAACAACACAGGGAAAAAAAGAAAAGAAAAAAAAAAAAGGTTTAAGTGTTTGGAGCTCCATCTTCTGGTCATAAAACAGGATAGACTTGAAATGTGATGTTAATCATAAAAGCTAAAATGTATTGACAGGAACTGTGTCAAATCTAACACAGTTTGTCCTGCCAAATAAACTACAAACTCTTGAATTCAGAAGTCAAGGCCCTTCACGATCTGGCTTGAACCTCCTGTTTCATCCCCTTTCATTCATCCATTCAACAAGCACGTACTCGAACCTACCAGTCAACAGTGCTGGGCTGGGCTCCGTGGGAAGTGCAAACCCATCAGCCTTGGCACCTGCTTTCAAGGAGAGACTCTTTAATTCACATGTCACCAAAAACTACATTCATTATTTTACATTTCGTGTAAACTACACAGATACATGAATAATTCTTCTCTCCCCAAATTAAAACTTGACAGAAATGGCTAAATTTTCCTTTGACTCGCACCCCAGTTGTAATCCTCTCTTCCTCCCAGCACTAACCATGGCTGTAGGTTTGTGGACCCTTCTGGATATTATTTAAGCTGTGACATACAGGTAAATCTACACATAGAAGTTTTTTGTGAGCTTGAGTAGGAGTGTATGTATGTACGAGTATGTTTTACACAAATAGGAAAATACTGTACCACTGTATGCAATTGCTTTTGACTCTTAGCAATATATCTTTGGGATTTACCCATGATATTACATATATATCTAGTTTGTTCTTTTTGATAGTGACATAGTATTCCATAATTTTTTAGCCTGTCTCCTTTTTAGGCTTGTTTGCAGAATTATAAACAATGCTGTGGTAAACATTCTTGTGCCCATGGATATTTCTCCAGGAGAGAAACTGAGAAGTGGGATTGTTGGTCCACAGTGTGTGTGTGTGTGTGTGTGTGTGTGTGTGTTTGATGAGGAAGATTGGCCCTGAGCTGACATCTGTTGCCAATCTTCTTCCTTTTGTTTGGGGAACATTAGCCCTGAGCTAACATCTGTGCCAATCTTCCTCTATTTTGTATGTGGGATGCTGCCACAGCACGGCCTGATGAGTGGTATGTGGGTCCATGCCTGGGATCCGAACCAGTGAACCCCAGGGCTGCTGAAGCTGAGCGTGTGAACTTAACTGCTACACCACTGGGCTGGCACCTGTATGTGTGTTTTTTGATAGATACTGGCTGTTGCCTTCTGAAGTGGCAATTGAAATGCAGGTCTCTTTTTTCACATTTCTTTGTCCACACATTTGCCAGCTGGGTATAATAAAACTTTTACTCTTTTTGGTCATTTCAATAGCTAAGAACTAGTATTTCATTGTTGTTTTTAGTTTTATTTCCCTGGTTTTTCATTCTTTTATGTTTAATGACCATTTTATCTTTTCTTCTGAGAATTGCCTCATTCTTTCCGTGTTTATATTCTTTGTTCATTTCTCTTGGGTTGTTTTTGTTTATGTTTGATACGTAGGAATTCTTTGTATATTCAGGATATTAGTTTGTTATATATGTGGAAAATATTTTTTCTGGATTATTGCTCCTTTTAAAAACATTGCCAAGGGTATTATTTATAATACATAAAGTTTTATTTCTCATTTGTTTCTCCTTGATCTACTTTGTCAATCTTTTCCTGACATATTCCTCATATATTCTCACATATATATATGCACATATTTGTATGTACATTGTAGAAGTTGTGGTCAGGGCTTCACCCATATCCTCTTGGGCCCTACGACTTATACACAGCTGTTGCAACAGTGTGTACAAACACACACACATAAAATGTTTTCTTCTAGTCTATTGCCTATGTTATCTCTGTCATAGAGAAAGTTTTAGTAGAACAGTGGGTCCACAGCATCTTTTTCAGTATCTCTTCTACATCTGGTACAGTACTAGGCACTGTGATATAATGGGAAGAGGTCAAGAAAAGCAACGTATGAGGCACTTACATCTTAGGCAGGAATTCACATTTAAGAGAACAAATGAAGAAAGGAACCTTTTGCAAAACAAGTTATCAGAGTAGAAAATTTACTTGGAAAATTGTTTCTTAAACTGGTGAAGGCCAGAGAGGAATGATAAGAATGTGGTGTTGGTTAACCAGGAAAACTTCCAGACATGGGTGAAGGTTGAATCATAATGAAGATGTGATGGGTGGTATTTGGCAGCGAGCAGTGGACAGAGGACTTTGTTTGGTATGAAAAAATAGTGCCTGGTCAAGAATTAGTATGTTGTCTTCATGGGGGATGCAGAGTGGATGGGGTTTGCTGGTGGCAAGTCTCCGTTGGGGACATTTAATCAGGGGGGACTAGGCAAACTGGGAGGTGGGTGAAGTTGGACTCGGGAACTCTACCACACTAGTCTGTCGGCAACTCTTTTCCCCCTCCTGGCACTTCTTTCCTACCCATCTCTCACCCCAGGCAGTCACCTCTTGTCTCATTGCCAGCTCTCCTGCAGGGACGTGCTCATCCAGGTGTAGATGATGATGATTTAAGATTTGGAAAGACAAGGCCATTGGAGCGTGGGGTGGGAAGAGGAGGAAGAGAGGAAAAGGGTTTCCTCATTAAGATAACAATGTAAGCAAAGGCACAGGTGTGAAGGTTTACACACAACTCAGGGGAAATACAGTGGTTTCTTTTGGCTAGCACAGTGGGGCTCCTAGTATTACTGAGTATGATAATCTCTTATTAATAAGAGACAAATCGATAGGCCCCTACATAACACTGACTGCATTTTTAGTATCTTTTGATTGAGAAAATACATGGCAATAAAACATATTTTAAATTAATAGTTGTTTTTAAATAAAGTATATATATACTAGGAATTTATTCAGTTTATGGACAATAATTGCAATTATGTGGATTCACAGGCCTCTTTACATTACTCCAACCTCCTAGCTCCTTGGCGCGCAGGTTGGGTTCCACTGGTCTAGCACAGGGTTTCTGTAGGGAGGACCATTCCTTGAGAGATTCATTCATTCATTCAACTTATATTTATTGGACATCTACTAAGGCAACGTGCTCTTTTAGGCTCTGGGAATACTGCTGTAAAAGAAACAAAGGCTTCCTGTCAGAGAGCTTATATTCTAGTGGGAAGACAATAAAAAATAATACACAAGTAACTATAATATTTCAAATGGTGTTAAGTGTTATGGAGAACAGGGAGTGCCTGGGTAGGCTGAGGGGACGTCATTTAGAGTGGAGAGAGCACAGCTCTCTAGTGCGGTGATATTTGAATAGACACTTGAATGAGTCAGAGTGAGCCGTTCAGCTCTCAGAGGAAGAGCGTTCAGGTCAAGGGAACTGGTATTACAAAGCGCCAGGGGTGGGAGCGTGTGTGTTATCCTTGAGTAACAGCAAGAAGACAGGTGTGGCTAGAGTAGGGTTAGAGAGACGGGGGACTGTGGTAGAGGATGAGTCAGAGAGGTAGTGTGTAGCCAGCCACGTCATATAAGGTCTTGCAAGCCATTGTCAGCACTGTGAATTTTACCCTAAGAGAGATAGAAAGAAGCCATTGGAGAACTTTAATTAAAGTAGTGACATAAAACGACTTATCTGGGCCAGCCCCGTGGCTGAGCGGTTAAGTTCTCGCACTCTGCTTCAGTGGCCCAGGGTTTCATGGGTTCGGATCCTGGGCGTGGACATGGCACCGCTCATCAGGCCACGTTGAGGAGGTATGCCACATGCCACTACTAGAAAGACCCACAACTGAGCGATACAACTATGTACGGGGCGGGGGGGGGGGGGGGTGGTGGTGGTGGTGGAGGATTTGGGGAGATAAAGCAGAAAAAAAAAAATCCCGACATCTTTTAAAAGAATCGTCATGGCTGCTTATGAAATAAATTATTAGGTGAGTGTTGAAGCAGGAGACCAATTGTATAAATCCAGGCTAGAGATTAATTGTCAAATGCTTCTGATTGATTGAATAAGATAAAGACTGAGAACTGACCCTTGGATTTGGCAGGGGGGCATTTACTAAGGAGTATGTACTCAATTTGATAGGTAAGAAAGAACCTTTGAAGGTTTATAGGGAAGTGATACCATCACTGTTGTAGTTTATGAAAATCTATCTATTGTTAGCAATGGATGGAAAGGATTAGATTAAATGAAAAAAATCTGAGGATAGAGACTTTTTTTCCCAAAGATTGGTAACTGAGCTAACAACTGTTGCCAGTCTTCTTTTTTTTCCTACCTTTTCTCCCCAAATCCCCCCAGTTCATAGTTGTATATTTTAGTTGTGAGTCCTTCTAGTTGTGGCATGTGGGATGCCGCCTCAGTGTGGCCTGATGATTGGTGCCATGTCTGCACCCAGGATCCGAACTGGTGAAACCCTGGGCCTCTGAAGTGGAGCGCTCGAGCTTAACCACTTGGCCACAGGGGAGACCTGAGAGACATTTTAAGTGTGCATTTTATTGAAAGACTATGCGTTAGCAAAGGTGGGAATAGAAAGGACGTTTAAGAGTCTGAACTGAAAGAACTGAACAATTGAAGTACTATAGGATAGGTTAGAGATGGAAGAGTCAAAGCTAAATTTTTTGAAATTGTGTGACTAGGAAAATCATAGTTCCATTAACAGGGATGGAAAAGTGAGGAACAGAAGGCAATATCTTTAATTTTGTATCCCATGACTTTGAAGTTCTTGACATCTAGGTTGATCTCAATCCTCCCCTTTAGATTATCGTTCTACAATCCTCTATCAGCCATCCCTCCTTTGAGACTCCAGGCAGCTGGTAAACCGTGATCTTCTCACTGGCAGAAAGTAGCTTCACAACCTTGGGGCTCTTGGCAACTGGACCCCATGCTTCTTCCTAGAATAAATCTTTGTTATTTTACTCTTTAGTCTATGTTGATGACCTACACAGGGTAAGAGCCTCAGAAAAATTCTTTATTTCCTTTATGTGCTAACTTTAAGGTATCTGTGGTATGTTTTAGCAAAGACATCCTTCAGAAAGGAAATATAAGTCCAGAATATAGAACAGAGATCAAAGTTGAATATTGAAATGTGGGAGCCATTTGCTGTCAAACTGGCTAAGAATTCCGAGGGAAAGAATGTAAAAAGAGAGGAATAATTACAGTTGCTGGAAGAATTCTCTGTAGTAGGAAAGTTAATTTGAGAAATTGGTGGGGTGGGGGGAGGAGAGGTACACTTAAAAGCTGTTGAGACCTTTAATGTTCTCACCACAAGAAATAATTATGTGACATGGTAGAGACGTTATTTAATCATCTTGCAATACGTAAATTTATCAAATCAACATGTTATACACCTTAAACTTACATAGTTATATGTCAATTAAAAATTTTTATAAATTGAAAAAAGGAAAGTAAAGAGGAAAAAAAAAGCTATTGAGAAAATTTCTCAAAAAGAAAACTTTTTGTTTAGTCAGTCACCTTGATGGGCCATATTGTAGTGGAAGATACAACCCAGAGCATGCTGAGGGTGCTCTAGGGGTGATATAAAGACGCATAAACGAGAAGGTAGGAGGCTTGAAAGAGCAGCCTGGAGGAAGAGTATAAAGAAGTCCAGGAACTGGGAAAAATTGGGAGATAGATACGAAAAAGTGGGAGGGGGTGGAGTGGATGCTGGAGTAGGAGTGGGCCAGGAGCTAGGATCCCTAAGGAGATGATCAGCAAAAAGTTCCTGACTGTGGGTATGGCTTTGGACTTTTAAGAACAAAGGTGCTTTTTTTTTTTTTTTATCAAGTGGCTTTAGGATACCATGGATAATGTGATATGATGTCAACTTGATAAAAGCCTTTCAGGAGAAAACGTGACAATCCATTAAATGTACAGATTAGTTGTAAGATATACCAAAATTCCAAAAACATTAAAATAGGGAAAATGTGTCTTAGAATGGTAAAAATACTGCATTCAATTTTAAATCTTTTACTCTGCTATTCTGTGATATAGCACACCCTCTTACCTCATGTTTTCATTGAAACTTCCATAAAGATGTATGATCACAGCTATAGTGTGATGAGGTCTTACGAGATTAATGTTTTGGGGAAATTAGTGTTTTGGGATGTATTCTATGTTGAGTCAATATGGAGTAAAGCTAAGGAAACACTCAGAGGAGATGACACTAGAGGATTCAGCAGAAGCAAGAAATCTGAGGAAGTGACTCATGGTAATGTAAGCGCCTTTGGAATTCCTGAAGATATTAGGGATGAGGTGGGAGGTGCTGGTTTTCTATCATATGCAGGATAGGAATTCTTTCCTTTTTGATTCACATAATATATTCAAAAATATGTGCCAATGGAAGAGGGTGGTGACTATTTTGGGGACATCCAGCTTGTAAGCATATGGGTCACAACACATTTGAGGAAGAAGAAATGGAGATGAGAAAACTAGTCATCAGAGAGGTAGAAGAAAATAATTTCAGATGATTTCCAATCCATTCTTGGATCATTCCGATCCATTTCTTGGATCACTTTATATCTGGACTGGTTAAGCTGCGTTGAATTCATTGACCTTTCAAAGTCATTCTAGTCCTGTAATGCTATGACCTACCTGGTTTTTTTTTTTTTTGGAAAAGGTTTAATTGAATCCAAAATAGCCTTTACTTTCTACTTGAGAGAATGTTAACTTTGCGCTTTTGGGGGGTGAAGTGGATGTGAGCCTCCTTTACCTTCCATGTAAATCTGATAGATCATAAGTTTCCAAATTGACCAAGTTGTGTGGAAGTTGGAAGAAAAGTTCAAATATGTGCTTCCGGGTGAAGGACAGTCATCATTTCATTCTCTGACACAAAGTAGTGATGGACCCAGTTGGTGTGTCTTTCAGAACTGCCATGGAATTTGTTCTTTACTGTACAGTAATATATGTGCATATGTGTACGTGTGTGTGTGTTGTGTTTTCTCTCATAAGACTATTAGTTCTCTTTAAAGCTGTACACTGGGGAAGCTGTGGATGGATAGCATGGATTTACCCAGCTAACTATAGAAGAATGGGCTCTTCTCATCAGCAGGGCTCTGCCTAGTTCCTAATTTTCTTTCTGCTACACATTGAGGGGGCATTAGGATATAGAGCTCTTTGAGCTTGAAAAAGAACCCTGTGTCACACAGTAAAATGACATTCTAGTTTTATGTGCTACAACAGAATATATGATGTAAATGATTCCTTGGTTCAGAAATATAAACTAAAATCTTATTATATACTTACTATTATGTAAATATAGTTGTATACTTAGTGAAAAATTGTTGAAGACTGTATACAAAAAAGCACGTGCCTCAACATAGCGCACTAGGAACTCCAGAAACATCAGCTGATCTGAGCTTCAAGGTTATCAATTTATTGTTTAAATTGCCTATGAAATTCGGGTTACTATTTCCAGTTTCAATTGCAAACAATCAAATCAATTTTCTCTTTTTTCAAGTTGTGTAGAGTTTCATATCACTACAGATTGAATCTTTCTCCTCACATTAAAGTATAAAGAACTTTATATGTTAATCAAAGGTGTGCTTTTATCATTACCCTAACCTTCTAATCAGTTGATATTTTTAAATGTTAAGGGGTTTCAAGTACTTATTACAGAAAAAAAAGGCTATTGCTCTAAAAATAAGAAGCTTCAGGTATTTGCTTTGTGGATGCAGTAGATTTAAGTTGTTCTGGGATTTATATTTGACCTAATGTGTATTCATAATTATTTTAGTTGCAGCAACATGGCTTTCATTTTGCATACATAATAAAGGTAACTGATGAGTCAGACTAATGATATTACTTTATGCTTCTTTAGCATCTTTCATCTGCAGCTTACTAAATACTTTGTAAACATTAATTAAACATCACAACACACCTTGAAGCAAAGGTAAGTATTATTATCCTTTTATGGGGAAACAGATACAGAAGGCTTAGGTAAGGCAAATATTAAATATATAGAACTGAGTTCTATAGGATAAGGGTGCCAACAACGCTTTTTCCTGGGTACAGAGGGAGAAGCATAGGTATAATTACTACAAAATAACCCAAGTTTTATGGGGGAATGTGAATTTTAGGAGTCCCAAAAACCTTTGTGAAATTAATTTTGGAGATTAGGTATTAAACTGAAGCTCCTGGTTAGAATAGTGTGTATCACTCAGTACCCAAACTTATCTTTTTCCTGATGAAGTGGAAAATCAGGTCAGGATTACTGCAACGTGCTTCAACTTAATAACCCAAACAGAATCATATGATCTGGGTGTTCTAGCACAGCCCTGATTTCAAATAAGCTGATCTGCTTCTCCCATAAGTAGATTCAAATTGTTCTTATTGTGTGACCTAATTTCTAGTTTGAGAATTGAACCATAACTATTATAGCTAGTTTTAAAGCTTTGTTTCCATATCCCCAAATGAAGTTGATATTGAGCAATTTTCAGCTAATTTGGGTGATTCAGACAGCCGGTGTATCAGTTGTAAATTTCACTTGATTGCTAGTAACACAGACACAAATTCAACAAGATTTTTATTGTTTTTCTTTCATAAAGGAGGGATGAAGAGAGATATCCCAGACTGATATGGCCGCTCTAAAGTGGCATCAAGGACCCAGGCTCTTTCTCTTTTTTCTCTGCCATCCATAGCATATGGTTTCCATCCCCAAGGTTGTCTTATTGTCCAAGAGGATTGCTAGGGTTCCAGACATCACATACATGTCACAGGCAGGAAGCGGGAAGGACAAAAAGGCATTGTTTAGCTGTCTGTCTTAAGGAGCTTTTTGTAAAGATCCACCTACCATTCATCAACCCTCCCTAACTCCAGGAAAGGTTAGTAAGTGCCGTCAATTAGCTGGGCACACCAGTACTTACAATAAAAAAGCAGTTCTTTTATTAAGGAAAAAGAAGAAAGTACGTGTTGAGTAGGTTAGTAGTGGTCTTGGCTATGGTAAGAAATCAAAATCAATAATTAAAGCAAAAAAAGGAATCCTCTTTGAACAGTGAATCATATGGTTTGGCTTTTTGTCTTGCTGATATTGACTGAACAACTGACACATTTCCACTGCGTTTCGTGATCTGGAGGCACCGCCTATGGGTGTGTATGTATGGCCCTGGCAAGAAAATAGCCGAATCGACAAGTGCCCCAGCAGAGTGGTTTGGAAGTGTTCTTGCTGCATTCCTCCCCACCCCGCCTTTGGACGTGAACTTAAGTCTAGGCTCCCGGTGTGCTTACACCTCAACTGCTGCTGGGCAGAGCCAGGACGGCGCAAACCTCCTCTTCAGTGATTGACTACAGTGACCTGGAATACACAGCAGCTTTCAATTTGTGCCACTTTCTATACTGTGCTCTCTGTGAGTGTGTCTCTGTGTGTGCGTTATCCTGAGGTCCACCTACTCTGCACTCCCCAGACACACATTGAGAGGAGTCTGAAAGCATAGCTGGTGGCTTTCTTGCTTGAAAGGAATATTTTGCTTAACAAAATGGTAATCAAAAAAGGATGTAGACATCCACTAGTGATTCTTTTTTTTGTTTTTGGTGGAAACGCTTAAGATTTACTCTCTTAGCAAATTTTAATTTTACAATATAGTATTATCAACTATAATCAATGTTATACATAGATCCTCAGACTTTATTCATGTTTTTGCTAAACATTTGCGCTCTTTTACCAACCTCTCTCGGCTTCCTACATCCTCCTGCCCCTGGCAATCACTATTCTATGCTCTGTTTTTATGAGTTTGACTTTTTACGTTTTAGATTCCACATATAACTGATAATATGCAATATTTGTCTTTCCCTGTCTGACTTATTTCACTTACCATAATGCCTTCAAGGTCCACTCACGTTGTAGCAAATGGCAGGATTTCTTTCTTTTTTATGGCTGAATATTTTACTGTGTGTTGGGGTGTGTGTGTGTGTATATATATATTCCATGTCTTCTTTATCCATTTACTTATCGATGGACACTGTCTATTGTGAATAATGCTTCAGTGAACGTGGGGGTGCAGATATCTCCTTTTTTTTTTTTTTAAGATTTTATTTTTTCCTTTTTCTCCCCAAAGCCCCCAGTACATAGTTGTAATATTCTTCGTTGTGGGTCCTTCTTAGTTGTGGCATGTGGGACGCTGCCTCAGCGTGGTTTGATGAGCAGTGCCATGTCCACGCCCAGGATTCGAACCAACGAAACACCAGGCCCCCTGCAGTGGAGCGCGAGAACTTAACCACTCGGCCACGGGGCCAGCCCCCAGATATCTCTTTGAGACAGTGATTTTGTTTCCTTTGGATAAATACCCAGAAGAGGAATTGCTGGATTATATGGTAGTTGTATTTTTAATCTTTTGAGAACCTCCATACTGTTTTCCATAGTGGCTGCACCAATTGACTTTCCTACCAAAAGTGCAGACGGGCCCCTTTTCTCCACATCCTCAACAACACGTGATAATAGCATTCTAATAGGTGTGGGGTGATATCTCATTGTGATTTTGATTTGCATTTCCCTGATGATTAGCGATGTTGAGCACCTTTTCATGAACTGTTGGCCGTCTGTATGTCTTCTTTGGGAAAATGTCTATTTAGGTCCTCCGCTCATTTTTTAATTGAATTGTTTGTTTGGGTTTTTTTTTGCTGTTGAGTTATTCGAGTTCTTGATATATTTTGGATGTTAACCCCTTATCAGATATATGATTTGCAAATATTTTCTCCCATTCAGTAGATTGCTTTTTCATTTTGTTGATGGTTTCCTTTGTTGTGCAGAAGCTTTTTAGTTTGGTGTAGTCCCACTTGGTTGTTTTTTTGTTTTTTTTTTTGCTTTTGCTTTTGGTGTCAAATCCAAAAAATCATTGCCAAGACCGATGTCAAGGATTGGAGTCCAGTTTCATTCTTTGGCATGTGGCTGTCTAGTTTTCCTAACACCATTTATTGAAGAGACTATTCTTTCCCCATTGTATATTCTTGGCTCCTTTGTCATAAATTAATTGACCATATATGTGTGAGTTTATTTCTGGACTCTTCTGTTCCACTGAGCTATGTGTCCATTTTTATGTCAGTGCCATACTATTTTGATTACTATAGCTTTGTAATATACTTTGAAATCAGGAAATGTGATACCTCCAGCTTTGTTCTTTTTCAAGATTGCTTTGGCTATTCAGGATCTTTTGTGGTTCCATACAAATTTGAGGATTGTTTTTTGTTTTTATGTGAAAAATGCCACTGGAATTTTGATAGGGATTCCATTGAATTTATAGGTTGCTTTGGGTAGTATGGACATTTTAACAATATTAAATCTAGTCCATGAGCATGGAATATCTTTCCACCTATTTGTGTCTTCTTCAATTTCTTTCATCAATGTCTTATAGTTTTCAGTGTACAAATCTTTCACCTCCTTGGTTAATTTTATTCCTAAGTATTTTTTTAATGCAATTCTAAATGGGATTGTTTTCTTAATTTTTCTTTCTGATAGTTTGTCTTTAGTGTATAGAAATGCAACTGATTTTTGTTTGCTGATTTTGTATCCTGCAACTTTACTAAATTTGTTTATTAGTTCTAATAGGATAATAGACATTCTAATAGATGTGAGGTGATATCTTGTTGTGGTTTTGATTTACATTTTCCTGATGATTAGTGATGTTGAGTGTCTTTTCACGTACCTATTGGCCATTGCATGTCTTCTTTGGAAAAATGTCTATTTAGGTCTTTTGCCCATTTTTTAATTGAGCTATTTGATTTGTTTTTCTATTGAGTTGTATGAGCCACTTGTGATTCTTTGTAATTGGATATGACCTTTAAAAAGTAAATGATGAGTTCCATATTTGATCTAAACATATCACCAGGTGAAATTTGACTTAAGATGAGAAGGTAGTTTGGAGATACATTCTGAAATAACAACACGTAGTTTGGTGTATCCTACATATTTGTGGTGGGTGACTTACAGCTTAGAAAGTCACCTCAATTTAAACTTAATATGGCAGGGTTGTTGGTCGGTCAGTTCTCACTAAAACTTTTTACCTTTTGTTTACTTAATGTGGATTTAGAAGCTTGTGGGTCCTTGTTTGACATAACCTGGTCTCCCTTATATCTCTGTGTGTGAACTTCCATGTTCTTCCTGTTCAGAAGCCACAACCTGTCAATTTTCAGGGCACTTAGTTTGTTAAAGTTTTAAGGGTTTCCAAAATAGTGCTTCTGCTGTTACTCCCTTGTTTGGAACATAATTAGAGCTGGATAAAAAAGACAAGCAGATGAAGATCAAAATATGGCTCATTTTTGTGGTAACAATGGGTTTCTGAGGACGGCACCCAGAAATAGGCAGCTTTTCTCCTGGCTGCCTGAGGCCTGGACCTGCAGGGGTAGTCCCTTTTACTGAAACTGACATAATTTATTGTCCAAACCAAGATACTTTTGAGAGTTAAATGGAGCACTAATAGGATGAAATGCTAGGAGTGTCCTGGGAAAACTGTGAAATAAGGGCACTAACTTTTACTCCATGACAGCAGCCAAAGCAGAGGGCACACTCTCTTCAGGTAGCAAATCCCAGAGAGACAGGGAGGAAGCCTAATACACTCAGTTCCGTCCGATCAGCACACACCATCAGATGCACCAGCTCTTCACCCCCCAGGGAGAAGCGAGGGATGGCCCGGGAAGTCAGCTGCGCTCATGGAAAATCCATCCTCATAGAATCTTTAGAGGAAAGGAAATTTTTCCCTTTGGTCCAGGCCCTGATATTTGCACAGACGAGGGCCAGAGTGGGGTGCTCTAAGCACAGGGCCGGAGGAGTGGTGTGCAGACCGACTGTTAGCATCGCTACTCAACTCGACATTCAGTGATGATTGGTAGATTGAAATTGGTCCTAAAGGGAGTATTTATGCCATGGGAACTGCCAAACTACAAGTCAGGGCCTTTCTTTCTTCTTCTCCAGTAGAGTTGCTTGTTAAAAATTCATCACACACCGGGGCTGGCCCCGTGGCCGAGTGGTTAAGTCTGTGCGCTCCGCTGCAGGCGGCCCAGTGTTTCGTTGGTTCGAATCCTGGGCACGGACATGGCACTGCTCATCAAACCACGCTGAGGCAGCGTCCCACATGCTACAACTAGAAGGACCCACAACGAAGAATATACAACTATGTACTGGGGGGCTTTGGGGAGAAAAAGGAAAAAATAAAATCTTTTAAAAAAAAAAAAAAATTCATCACACACCACTTGGCCCTGGACTGGAGTTTTATTTCCCCTGGGTTTATGGTTGATACTTTGCTCTGTCCCCATCATCTAGTGGAGATGTTCATGAGCAATGATTAAGGCACATTTGTCATTGCCGTGAAAACACTCCAGTCCCTACACCATCTGTATGCCTCTCAGGGATGTGCTCCACTGGGCCCGCTCCTCATGGCCTGAACAGCTGTAGTGCAATCTGTGCTCTGAGTCCTCTGTCTTGGAAGAGCCGAGGAGCCTAAGGATGGGTCTTCCATTGGGTAGTAAGAGTGGCCACTCAATGCAGGCCTCCATAGTCCCTTGCCAAGTCCACTGAGATGGAAAGCATGAGCATCACTTTGATGTTTTCGGTCTTACAGGCATTGACAATGAGAAACAGGCCTGTTCATGGGGGAACTGAAATTCTTGGCCATGGTATTGTCAGTGGAGTCACAAAGTACCTGAGTTTTAGAACTCAGAAGCTCTGGATTTGGGTCCTATTTGTGAAGGTTACAACCGTGGAACTTTGCACAAAGTATTTCACTGCTTGGCCTCTTTTAAAGTGGGAACAATATTCTCCAGTTATAAAGTTTTGGGGATAAATGAAATAGCATGTGAAAATAAATGATAAATCTTAAAGTGTGCCAGCCTTTAAGATTGAATTATATTGTGTTGTTTTGTGGTTTTATTTCTGAAAGTAACACTTGTCATAAATCGGGAATCAATTTCCCAAAATAAAATTCTTTCTTGTATGATGGTATACAGTTTTCAGTAATGATGTATACATTGTATTGATTTTTTTCACCTAAGTGTATTATTTTAATAAATATCTTATGAATGAAAAAAAATGCTTAAGTAAAGTATAAGCATTATAAGCAGAGTGCATATTGTAGCAAAAGGAGAGATTATTTCATTCTGACATTTTGGCTAATTATTTGCAGGACGGGAAGCAGAGCTGGATTATCCACAAGACTGACGAAACATGTGTAGCCCTCTAGCAAAGGAATATTAATTTATTTTGGAGGAGGAAAGAACTTGATATGGCTCCCCAAACTCCCCCAGTTAAATTAATCGTCATTGGAAAAATAGAAATTTGTTGGGTTTCTTTATGCTTATTTTAGAGTTTAATGTTTTAAAACTATAATTTGGAAGGGAGTTAGAATATTGCGTTCTTAAAAAGGTGCTTAGAATCTCTTCAAAAACCTTAATTCATCCACCATGAAATAACTTCTACCTAGGTTCTTGTACTTTTGCCATCTTGGGAAGGACAGGGGTGCGGGAAGCCTTCAGAGGGACATTTTGTGTCAGGAATATTGGACAGAACACACAAGGGTTGTTTTTTTCTCCACATTACAGACAGATTTCAGATATAAAATTACCTTAGATAACGTTTCTTTGTAAAACACAAAATAAATCAATTTTGTTATTGAACTTTGATATGTTAAAAAAAAGCAAATTTCGATCTTTCAGGTTTAAGGCCTATTTTTTAAGTATGTGTTTTTCAGATGTAGCTTGGCCTCCCTCTAGTGGTAGCTGTGGCAAACTGAATCAAAACCCGGAGCAAAAATCTCTTTTCTTTGTATCAAAAATAGGGTTTTGAATATCTAAGCCTTAATTTAAAGGGCTGGAAAGCTTGTACTTAATCTCAGGTTTTGGCGTTTCCTAGAGACTCAGGTTAATTTTCATTTGTTCTTCCTCGTTGTTGTTGTTGTTGCTTGAACTTTTCTTGTGTTTATTTTTGTTGGCAGTGGGTGTGTGTGTGTGTGTGTGTGTTCTTTTCCACAAACTGCAGAGCCCTACGTCCAGTTATAAATTTCAAGTTTTTGATGCTTTATGCAATATCTTCTGGTATAAATTTTAGAAAAAAGAATTTATTAATAAGTTTTTGAACAAAACTGAGATTACATTACTCTGGGGAGGTGGGTTGGTAGAAATTAATATACTGTAGAAAAAAATTAAACTTGGATCTCATCAAACCTCTAAATATAACGAGCAATTTACTCGGAATCCAGAGGAGAGAAGAACATGTTTGAATACACTGAGGAGATGTAATTAGTCAAACTCAGACTGTGCGAAATTCCACAGGATATAAAAGCACAGTTCTTCAACAAATAAACTGCAAGAGGGAGAAAAAGAGAGATGAAAATGAAACCTGAAAATTAAAAGGGACTTAAAAGACTGCAATCATTTCCCAGATCTGGGCCTTATTTGGATCTTGATTAAAATAAGCATGGTGGAGGGGCTGGCCCCGTGGCCGAGTGGTTAAGTTCACGCGCCCCGCTGCAGGGGGCCCAGTGTTTCGTTGGTTCGAATCCTGGGCGCGGACATGGCACTGCTCATCAGACCACGCTGAGGCAGCGTCCCACATGCCACAACTAGAAGGACCCACAACGAAGAATATACAACTATGTACTGGGGGCTTTGGGGAGAAAAAGGAAAAAATAAAATCTTAAAAAAAAAAAAGCATGGTGGAAAAAAACCTATTTGTAAGATTTATGAGATGATTAAATAGTCGACACTATATGTTTGATATTGTTAAGGAGTTATTTTTAGGTGTGATAATGGTATTTTAGTTGTGTTTAAAGACAAGTTATTATCTTTCAGAAATTCACACTGAAATATTTACAATTGAAATCATATGATATCTGGGATTTGCTTCAAAATAGTTGGGGGAAGGGGATGGATGGAGGTGTGGATAGGGCAAAATTGGCCTTGGGGTTATGGTAGCTGGCACTGGATAGATAGCTGGGAATTTATTATACCATTGTATCTACTTTTGAGTATAATTGAAATTCTCCATAGTAAAACATTAAAAATATCAATAAATTGGCAATTGTAAGGGAGGAAGAAAATTCATCTACCTTCTCTAGGTCCTTCTGGCTGGGCTACAAATTAAATTCACATGAGACAGAATAACAGGAGAAAATCAAACAAAGCTGTATAACATGTATACATCGGAGAAACCCAGGAAAATTGGGTAACTCGCCAAAATGGCCGAGCTGCCTTCTTAAATACCATCTTCAGCTAAAGACAAAGGGGGCCGTTGGGGATAGTGGTTTGGGACTTCAAAGGGAAAGAAGGCAATTTACATGGAGATGGAAAAGCAAAGTTTTGGTAGACAGAACTTTGATAAGAGTGGGCTTAGCAAGGATCCTCCCAGTCTACTGATACCCACATTTATCTATGGTGATGGCCTGTCCTGGGGACAGGTGTTTTATCTTACATTCTTTCAGGTAGTTAGGGGGAAGGTCAAAGTTTCTTTGAGAGTCTTTTGTTCTTAAAAATAATCAAGCCAAAGAGAGACATTTTGGGGTGGCCAATTCTGATCCCCCACACTACAATGTCTTTAGTAACAGCTATGTAAATGAATACAGACTATTATTAAACACCATTATTTTATGGACTACTAAAACAATTCTCTTTACCCTCCTCAACCCAAGCCAAGCTCACTTTGGACTTCATTTTGTACTGCAGGCTCATACTAAAGTTTTTAAAGCAGCCAGACAGCAGCCCTGACAAGTCTGGCTCAGTCTAAAGTGAGCCTTGATTTGTTGGACCACTAAGAAGCTGGACCTTAATTCTATTCTAAATCAAAGAGGATCTTAGACTAAAGGTCATGGCTTCCTAGAGAGGAGACCATGGGATAAGCTCTAATGACCCGATTCCTGAGATAGAATAAAGATCAATTAAAGAATAAGTGAACAAACATTTCACACACCATTATCGATGCCTGAAATGTCTCAGGTTTTTTAAGTTAGCACAGTGGCAAGTTGGAGTATGACAAAGAATAAGACATTGACCGACTCTGATGTTCACATTCCACTTAGCTTTTGGACTTAAGACTTCTCTTATAGATGCCCCAGCCCTAACTGTCTTCCCTTTTCCACCCACCTGACCCTAACCTGGGCACGTGTGGAAAGCCACTTCCCTTCTGGTTCCAAGGAAGCTGAGTATCGCTTTCCTATCTAATGTCTTTCTGAATTCTTGCTCTGAACACACTGCCCACACAGACTCAGGATGCTGCCATCCTGTCAGGCTTCCATCACTGCCCTCTTCTGATGTAATGTTCCTTCTCCCTACCCACAAACACACAAGATTGGACCTCCGTGCACCCTGATGTCAGTCTGAAATAAGCCATGGCCCTTTGCAGATTTTAAGTTAAATTATTTCCCCTTGGAAACCCCAAGATAAGCCCAGATCGCTTCCTAATCTCCCACATAACCAATTTCATCCATTCAACAAATTACTGAGTGCTTAATATATGCCAGACTCAGAGATAGGCAGTACTGATAGAAAGGAAAGCAAAAAAAGACCACAGTCCTTGCCTTCACTGAGTTTGCAGACTAGTGGGTTTTAAGGATCCAAGACTGTAATTTGTATTGAGTCTTTACTGAAGGTAGAAAGATAAAGAAAGAGGAGCAGTACACAGAAAATAAGTTACAACTTCTGCACCAGCCCAGGCTGGCTCCCTGTCTCAGTCTTTCTTGGACTAATTCTGTTTGTCTTGGGTCAGTGTATTCCCCACCCCTGGAGCTGTTCTGGGCTGCTACGTGACTCAGAACCCAGCACAGACTAACACCAAGGACCCAGAGAGAGAATATGTTTCTAACAAGCTCATTAATATCTATTTCCCTAAATCCTCATTTCTTGCCGGGATTAATCTCTTCCCAGGAAACTTAGAAAACATAGAATTTCAAGACAGGTAGAATGGTCAAAACTTTAAAAGTTAAAGGAAAAGAAAAGAGTGTGGAGGCAAGTTTCTTTTATAAAAAAGAATTTTCTAACAATTTTTGCTGTGCAAAATGAGAGAGGTCACCTTGTGAAGTTGTCCTTGGAAATGTAAACAGGTAGGATGACTATTGTCAAGGATGTGAAAACTTCTAAGAGAAGTTTCCAGTGGTGGGAGTTTAAACTTAGATAACCAAAAATACCATTTAATTGCTAACATTTGGTTCTTTGAACAATGAAAACAGGAATGTTAAAGGCACTGTAATATCTGGAAAGGAGAGGAATATCAGGGCAGAGATGTTTTCCCTGTGCTCCTAAAATCATGTAACATACCTTCCGCTTATATGTTAGATGGGTGTAGATAAAAGTTAGGCATCAGGATTATTGTATGTGTCAGTAGATGGGGCACCGGCCCTAGATTGTGGGAGCAGTGGTGAAACCATTTGCCACGGATCCTATCTTCTCAGAAGAGACTGGAGCAGATTCTTCATTAAGAGCAATTTCCACCGCAGCTCCCAAAGTGTTGGCATCCAACGGGAGGCCCAAAGGCATCTAGGATAGTTTGGGTTATCCCTTAGGCCAGTCTCAAGGAGACCATACTGGCTATGTTGCCAAATCATAGAGTTTGGCACACCAGATGTGATGTACTGTCACCACTTAGGTTTGGATCCTCCTGAAACACCACCACCACCGCCGCCATGACCACCACCACCATCAATTGCTGTATTAGATTATGCTGGGTAATGAACAACTGCAAAATCTGAGTGGCTTATGACAACAAGATTTAGTTCTCACTTTACACTATGTGCCCACTATGGACTGGGTGAAGTTCTGCTCAAGTCTCCTATCTCTGGAGTCTGTGCTGATGGAATACATCTCTGAAAGATTGCCTGTCACCATGATTGAGGGAAAGAGAGAATATGAAAATTGTTTACTGGCTCTTAGAATTTCTTCTTGAAATAGGGTGTTGGGCTTCTGGGTTGTGATTAAGATGGCATTTTGGTTATGTTAGGTCTGTGATCCAGCAATAACTGGATTCAGCCTCTCATGAGCAATCTTTACCAGATCCTGAAAAAAATGCATGAAGAAAATAGTAAGAAAATATACCATGTTTCCACTGATGTGTGTGTGTCCCCCAGTGAAGAATCCACTGAGCTAGATAGGACCCCACCGGGAACTCCTTTGTATAAGCTGTGTTGCCTGAGCAGCTTGAGACTAAAAGGGGTTAAATGCCTGCTTTGCTTACTTTCACTCCACAGCACTGATCTGAGTCTTATTCCTATTACTCCATATATCTGCCAACAAGAGGCTGAAGAGAGCACAAGATACACGGGAAGGAACTGGTGGTTTGTCGCAAAACCACATGGAGAGCTGGTGTAGGCTGCATGTCCAAGCCATATGGGGAAAGAAGCCAGAGAACCCGAAGAGAGAAACAGGGAGCAGGAGCCGGCCAGTGGAAAGCATGCATGTTGGGAGACGGTCCGGCTCTCAGAAAGGACAGGCCAAGACCACAGCTTAGCTTCTCTAGGGTAGGAGAGGAAGAGAGATGGGAGGGACTCTAAACACTCCCTTTTTAACAACTTCAAAATCTCCAGCCAAGCAGGGTGGCCCATAAAACTGTATCTTCGTAAAGCATAGCATCCATTCCTAGGCAGACATTCAGTACTGAAAAGAAAGTCATGAGGGAATGGGGTTTCCCCACCGTGGACCTCCTTCTGGGCAGGGTCGGATAAAGGGGGAGAGTGAGCAGGCTCTGATATAGAGATTCTTCCCCCTTACACCTTATTAGCTGGCAAGAGTGACCCGAAATTGAAGCATGTGGATGCACGGAGGGTATCAGGTAATAATCTGTTCTTATTTCTCAGTAGGAAGGTGCGTCACTTTAATGCTTAGACTTTAAAAAGTTCCTTGTAGGTTGTTGTTGATGCTGATTCATTATAATTTTATTCTGTATATTTCAAGCACCTACAGGTATTTTTATTTTTTCTTAACAGCAGGTGAGACGTGGTCTATTTTTTTGCCTGACACATAGAGTGTGGCCTGACACATAGAGTGTGGCTGGGGCCTGTGACTAGGTGCGAATGTCCTCTCTAGCTTCTAATTTGGGTCTCTAGCCGCTTCTTCTCCAGCAAGAATTCTTAACAAGAAAAAGAAACCAAAATAATGTAGTTTCAATGAGTAGGTTATTTTTTGTCAGTTTTTGCAGACAGTGGTTTGTCAACGCCAGGCGCCTCTGTGTTTTCTTAATAATAGAAGTAGATTTAGACTTTCAGACACGAAATTGGTTCACAAAGTCGTGGTATGTGAGTTTATTTCTGAGGGTAAGAGAAGTGATACTCTTCGAAGTTGCTAGAATAGTTGGAGAGGGGATGCAAATTACCTGATGTGGATCTTGAGAAGCAGTGACAAGGGTGCGATCCTGTAACACTAGCAGGCGGTTCAGTACAAGGCCGCGTTTCACATCAGGAGCTGTGGCCAACTCTTTGCTTTCTCCCCTTCTCTTCTCTCTCCCCTTTGCTCCTGCACCTCGTCAGCTCTGCGGTGGGCTGGTGGCGGTTCAATGAGTAGGCTCTGGAGCCCAACTTCACAAGTGCAGATTCTTGCTCCACCATAGACGCCCGCATGACCTTGGCGAGTCACTCACTTTCAGTAGGCCTCAGTTTTCTTATTGGGTAGTGAGTATAATTTTTTCTTACTTCCTTGGGGGAGGACTAAGTGAGGTAATTAATGTAAAGTGCTTAACAAAATGCCAGGAGCATTGCAGGTGCCCATAAAGGTCTGTGCTCTCTGTGAGTCCAACATTACTCTGGGGGGTCAACTTTCCCAAGGCGGCTTGGTCTTTAAGCAATTTGGGTGCACTGTGAGATCATCTGATTTGCTTTTTGGTTCAGGAAATATACTTAACAATATCTGTTACTTCTAAGATGAAGGCACCTGAAAACTGCAATGTAAAAGGGAATGTTATCTATGAGGGGGTCAGAGTGAGTTATTCTTTGCCCAGTTGATCTTAACCCCTTTTACTGGATCAATGTATTTGCACAAAAAGCTCTCTCTGTAGTCTCCACATATTCTAGGCAGCTGCTCAGGATCCTCTTCTTTCTTGTATTTCCCTCTCCCCGTCCATTTGTTCCCAGATGGTAGTTTGAGCTCCCATTTGCCTGGTCCTGGATTCTAGGATTTGAGTCCACTTTGAAATTTGCTTCTGGCAGCTTCAGATTTGATAATCTTCAGAACAGTCTTCCTGCCATTTTGGGCCTTAGCATGCCCACTCATGTCCCAGCTCTTCTCATCCTTTTGGTTATGAGATGCCCCTACTGATGGCAGGAGTAGACTAGGTAGCCCTGAGCCAGAGCTGCTGGGACACTGTCCTGGGACACTGGCCTTTAGTTCACCCAGCCTTGCTGTACACAGCAATGTCTGGGGTGTGTAACCCTAGTGGGCAGGCAGGTTCATGGTCAGAGTCTCCAGAACTGGGGGTGGGGTCAGGAGGATATACCAAAACCCCCTACAATGGCAAAAAGGGAGCTCCCCGAGGGACACGACAGATCGTACCCTGAGCAGGCACTTAGCTATCATCAACCAGGTGGGTGCCTCTGTTGGGCAGGGATGTGTGCCCCTCACTTTGGTTGTGCCACTGTCTTTCCTGCCCTGTGTAGCTGTCAGTGTGTAAAGTAAACTTTGTGGGGGACCTACATTTGAGGACCTTGTGTCCTTTGCACATGCCTGTTTTTGTCAGTCACAGTCACTGTTGTGACCACCATACCTGGTTCCAGCCCCTGGTCCACATAGCTCAAGCTATGACTGGGAGAGCCCTCGAGACCCTGAGGGGGAGCCAAGAAGGCAGATGTTCCTCCCCAGGGAGTGCTCTGCGTCCTTCTCTCTCTACAAAACCAACCAACCAACCAAACAGTTTTGAGGTTTTGAGGACCTAGAGAATTTAGCTAGGAGCTTTTTGAGGTCAGAGACTCTATCTCACTCATTTTTTCCCCCCAGTGCCTAGCACGATATCTGGTACATAGTAGTGTTGGAATTTTAGGAGCTAAATAACTGACATTCTTGCTTCCCGTCTTAAGTTGGGAACCAATTAAGAGCTAGACAGAGGAGTCAGACAGCTGGAAATCACAGGCTGCTGCCAGCCGTAAGGTGCCTCTGTTCAGATTAGAAAAAGGCACCTTCTTTTTCGTCCTTTGGGCCTATGAATTAGAAGAAAACACCCACTCCTGGAACATGATTGTAAAGAGGGACTGCCTCTGGGTGGACAAGGTAGAAGAAAGGGGTCGGGAGCTGGCTTGGTGTGCAGAAGCTGGGCCAATCCAGTCCCTGTTTGTCCCCAGGGCCACTGCCTTTGTGTGGGTGTCTCTGGAGATCAAAGCAGGAGGATTTTTTTTTTTTAATATTAAAAGTTGAATTAGAATGTGTTGCATAGATATGCCACCACAATGGGCGTCGTAATTGTCTGTCATTCATTGAACTTACTCTTCAAAATAGTAGGCTTCTAGTTGCAGGAATAGAACCTGGTCATCTGTGCTAATCACATAGTAGAGAATCAACTAGGATGTGCCCTCCCGACACTGGCAGATATGGAACACTGAGGCTCTGAAGAACCTCTGCCAAGTTTGCTCAGTTCTTTCTCCCAAGGTCCACAACAATATCCTTCCTTTCTTTCCTGTGGGAGGAATAGGGGAGGAGGTGGGGAGGGAGGCCGTGGGTACTACTGTTGCAGAAGTTCTTACTCACAGCGTCCTGAGACCAGGAGAAAGGAGGTTCTCAGTGACACAGTACTCAGTTAGTGTTTCCTGAATGAGGGGATACATTTCAAGAAGAGGCAGAAATGCTGTTTATTGTATAACTGTGGTTAGGAAAGAACAACGGTAGAACAGTCAGGAGGTAAGTTTGGTGGGTTAAATGAATCTTTTGTGACTTGCTAGTATATCGGGAGTGTGTACACCATACGTGGCTTGCGTTTTGGAGGGTTTTGTTAAACCTTGACATAGGAGGTGGAGGGGTTGCCTTCTGATACAGAAACAGAGAAAGGGCTGTTTGAAGGGCTTAACTGTTCAGAGAGTGAGTTGGGAAGCAGGCAAGATATGTTGATTCTAGCAGAAAAGGATTAATCAACTCATTTGAAAGCCATTCAAATTTGATTAGAGGGAGAGGAGATAAGAAGTTAGAACAATGATTTCTTAACTTGGGTATATTTGAACAGACTTATCTCTAGTGGATAGAATGGTGTTTAACCTTTATTCCTTGGAAGGAGAAGAAAGAGATAAGCCCATGAATTTTCAAGTTGCTGCTTCAGAAGGAGAAATCCTTTCCTTTTTGGTATCAGTCAGAATGTTGCACAAGAGAATAATGGAAGAAGTGAGAAAGGTTATTTTTGGGTCTTTTTTGGGGACTCTGTGTGTGTGTGTTGTCATTTATTACACTCTAATTACATTAATTAGAACTAATTATTTCATAGTCATAAATGAATTAAATCATGTTAGTTTATCAGCTTAGTCAAGGAATTTGAGGTCCTAAAACACAGGAAACAAATGAGTTTTCATGGTGGAGAAAAAGTTAGCTGTTGGGTTGGTAGTGGATGACAATGGGGTAAAGATGAGTAACCAGGAGGCAGGGTAAGAGCAGTACCTACTTGGAGATATTTGAGTCTATATCAGTTGTCTATTACTGCATGAACAACTACTCCAAGACTTAGTGGCTTGAAACAACAGTCATTATCTAGCTCATGGTTAAGGTATGGGATCAGCTTGCTGGTTTTCCTGTTGGTCTTAGCTGGGCCTATTCGTGAGTCTGTGGTCACCTGCTGCTTCTAGATAAGTTGGTGGGTCAGCTCGGGGGTTGCCTGCTTCCAGATGGTCTCCCTCACACGAGTGGTAGTTGACTGGCTGTTAGCTAGGGTACCTTGGTTTGCCTCCAGTGGCCTCTTAGCCTGTAGCAGGTTACAAAGGCCTATAAAATGTTGGTTTCAGGTTTCCAGGTGCAGCAAGGCACCAAGTACAACAACTTTCAAACCTCTGCTGTACATCATGTTTGCTAATGTTCCACTTGACAGGTCACTTGGCCAAACTCAATTCAAAGGGTTGAGTTTGAATAGAATCTCTTTCTTGATGGGAGGGTCTACACTGCCACAGGGAGGGGAAGAATTTGCTGCCATTTTTCCTATCTGCTCCAGGATTCTAGGCTACAGTGAAGGCTGCAGGGTGGAGGAGAAAGGAAGAGAGAGGTGTGGAGGGGGGAGGTTGGGCAGTAGAGATAATCTTTGTTCACTTCACAGCTTCTCCTGGGACCGCCCCTATCTTGGGCTAAGCACCACTGTGTGGTAAAAAGAAATCTCGCAGACTCAGAAACTAAAGTTAACACCAGAAATTACTAGGAAAGGGAAAACTAAGAGAGGACAGGAGTGTCTGATTAGAGGATACGTATTGCAAAAATATTTTAAAATGTTGCACAAAGCTCAGCATTAGATGTTATTTCTACTCAGGTCAGTAATGTAGACTTGGTGTTACCCTCCCATTATCTGGATAGGAAAACTGGGTTAGGGGGTACTACCCAACTCATAAAATTGTGTGCAAGGAGCTGGAGAAAACCAGGAATCATACTTATTGAAGCTGAAACTAGACATTGATGAAAGGGTATTATTTCCCTTATTGTTGTGGAAAACTGGTAAGAGTAGACATCTTGCAATAGAGTCTTTTTCATCAGTCGTGTCAAGAGAATAAAAGGGCAACGCATGTGGCCAATATTCTTGAACTGTGCGTGCTGGAGCCTTAATGAGATGATTTATGGTCTGAGCAGGGCATCATTTCAGACATGGGAGGAGGTCGGGGAGCTGCATTTCCCTCAGTGAGCTCATCCATCAGGGGACTGAATCATAGCAGCGAGCGGAGCCACTCTCTCCTCACCTGCCCTTATCTTCTCCAGGTAGCCTCAGACCTTGAGGCCTCTGAGTCCTAACTTCCTCTTGATAAAACGAAGACATTATTATCTGTGTCTTAGACTATTGAGCATGCTACCTTAAAATCAAGGCTTGGACTTTCCATCACCCCAAATCCCTCTACTTCTCTTGTCTTTTGTGTTTGTTCATTTGATTTTTGTTTAATTGACTTAATTTTTTTAGAGCAGTTCCAAGTTTACAGCAAAATTGAGGGGAAGGTACAGAGATTTCCCATATAGCCCCTGCCTTTATACATGCACAGCCTCTCCCATTATCAATATCCCCCACCAGAGTGGTACATTTCTTTGATTTTTTTTTTAAAAGCCTTCTTTTGAAATAATTTCAAACTTATAGAAAGGTTGAAAGAATAATAGAGGGCTCCCATGTACCCTTTATCTAGATTTAATAATTTTTAGTGCTTTGCCACGCTTTTTCATATTCTCTCTCCTTTTTTTTTTCTTGGTGAGGAAGATTGTCCCTGAGTTAACACCTGTGCCAATCTTCCTCTATTTTTTGTATGTGGGATGCTGCCACAGCATGGCTTGATGAGTGGTGTGTAGGTCTATGCCCGGGATCCAAACTTGCGAACCCCAGGCCACTGAAGCGGAGCCCGTGAACTTAACCACTATGCCACAGACATATTTTTATGAACAGTTTGAGAATAGCTTGCAATATTATTCCCTCTGATCTCTTAGTACTTTGTGTATTTTGTAAGAAAAAGGATATTCTCTTACATTACTATAGTACAGTTGTCAAATTCAGGAACTTTAAAATTGAAACAGTACTGTTATCCAGTCTACAGTCCATAATCCAATTTGGCAACTGTTCTAATAATGTCTTTTATAGCATTTTTTTCCCCTCTGTGCAGGATCAGTTGAGGATCCTGTATTGCAATCAGTGTCCTATCTCTGTAGTATCCAAATCTGGAAGATTTCTTCAGCTTTTCTTTATTTTTGATGACATTGATATTTTCAAAGAACACAAGACAGCTGTTTCATAGAATGTTCATCACTTTGGGTTTGTCTGGTACTTCCTGATGATTAGACTCAGATCACGCATGTGTTCCCAGCTGTCCACAACATCAGTAATTTGTCCTTGTCAGAGCATCACATCTGGTGGAAGACAATGCCCCTCTGCCCCTTACGGGTGACGTTAATTCCATCACCTAATCAAGCGAGGTGCTGTCTGGTTTCTCCATTGTACAGTCACCATTTTCCTCTTTCAATGCTGAGTCATCTCGGGGAGACACTTGGGACTATGCACATATCCTGCTCCTCATCAAACTTTTCCGCCTGGATTTTGCATCCACTGATAGTTCTTGTTTGAATGAATCTTCTTTTTTTTTCTTTAAGGTGTGCACTTTAGTGAACTGGTCTCAAGTCAGTGTACAAGTAAGCCCTGGCTGCCTCCGCACCTCAACTCTCTTCCAGGGAGATCAAAAGCCTTCATACATTTCAAGTTGGGGGACAAAGGGGGGTGGGCCGTAATGGCTGACCATTCAAACTAAAGCAAAAAGAAAAGTTTTGGGTTACATAATTTACACAAAAGCACTGCTGTCCCCCTCCCCTGTGTGGACTAGGGCGGGAACTGGCCCTTCTCCTTCGGGAGAAGGGGGGCGGCTTTGGGGAAGGCAAGGGACTTCCTGTAACAATGCATCTCAGGATATTTGGAATGACTATTAAAAAAAGAACGATGTACAATCAAAGTCCTTGGCCACATCATAGAACTTTGGGGATGCCGCTCCCACGGACTGCTGTCACCTTCGCCATTCCAATTTTTAAATCCTGAGTCAAGCCCCCCCCCCCCCAAAAAAAACAAATAAAGCCATGCCAATCTCATCCTGTTTTCTGCAAGTTAGGTTTTGTCAAGAAAGGTTGTATTGTACTAACAGTCTGCCTAGAAGCATTTTTGGACTCATCGTGCTCCTGCTTGCTGATCCACATCTGCCGGAAGGTGGGCAATGAGGCCAGGATGGAGCCGCCAATCCATACGGAGTACTTGTGCTCATGGGGCACGATGATCTTGATCTTCATGGTGCTGGGAGCCAGGGTGGTGATCTCCTTCTGCATCCTGTCGGCGATGCCTGGGTACATGGTAGTCCCACCCGACAGCACTGTGTTGGCGTACAGGTCCTTACGAATGTCGACGTCGCACTTCACGATGGAGTTCAAGGTAGTTTCATGGATGCTGCTGGATTCCATGCCCAGGAAGGAAGGCTGGAAGAGGGCCTCAGGGACGCGCAACCGCTCCTTGCCCATGGTGATGACCTGACCGTCAGGCAGCTCGTAACTCTTCTCCAGGGAAGAGCTGGCGGCCGCGGTGGCCATCTTCTGCTCGAAGTCCAGGGCGCCGTAGCAGAGCTTCTCCTTGATGTCACGCACGATTTCCCGCTCGGCGTCGCTGTGAAGCTGTAGCCGCTCTCCGTGAGGATCTTCATGAGGCCAGCCAGGTCCAGACGCAGGATGGCGTGGGGGAGGGCGTACCCCTTGTAGATGGGCACAGTGTGAGTGACCCTGTCACCAGAGTCCATCACGATGCCAGTGGTATGGCCAGGCGCGTACAGAGATAGCACGACCTGGATAGCCACGTACATAGCTGGTGTGTTGAAGGTCTCGAACACGATCTGGGCCATCTTCTCACGGTTGGCCTTGGGATTGAGGAGGGCCTCGGTCAGCAGCACGGTGTGCTCCTCGGGGCCGCGCACAGCTTGTTGTAGAAGGTGTGGTGCCAGATCTCCTCCATGTCGTCCCAGTTGGTGATGATGCCGTTCTCGTACTTCAGGGTCAGGCTGCCTCTCTTGCTCTGGACCTCATCGCCCACGTAGAAGTCTTTCTGGCCCATGCCCACCATCACGGCCTGCTGCCGGGGACATCTCACGATGGAAGGGAAGACGGTGCCGGGGGCGTTGTCACCAGCAAAGCCGGCCTTGCACATGCCGGAGCCGCTGTCGACCACGAGCGCAGCGACGTCGTCATCCACGGTGAGCTGGTGGCGGTGTAGACGGGTGGTGGCGGCGGAGCGGCCAGGGCGATGGGTTTCTGCTCGCGGGGCACGCACGGTGTCAGCAGTCTGGATGAATCTTTATTATGATAGCTGCAGGGTTTTCTGTGCCTACTTCATTCCATAATTTATCTTTCTATTCCACAGTTGGAACCTGGCTCCCAACAACATCATCACGTTATTCGTTTCCTCAGTCCTACAATACCCATAAAATAGTTTCAGAATAGCTAAACCAATAACACAGTGAAGAACACACCCACCAGAAAGAGTTCAAGATTTGTTTGCAGGTCTTTTATTCCCTAGACTGTGGGTATAATGTCAAAAAGCTGTGCTCAAAAGTTATTTGGATTGGTTCTCTTTTTTCCCCCTTCCGTGTGATATTTATCCTTCCCTCCCAACATGGTTATTGATTTAAAATACAGTTGTGTTCATTTGTTTCTGCATCGATGAAGTTTTGGGGTCTTTCCCTCTCCTCTACGCCATCCTCTCAAATCTAAAGTCTATAGCCTACTGCACAGTCATGTGCCGCATAATGATATTTCTGTCAATGACAGACTGCATATATGACAGTGGTCTCGTAAGTTAGTACCATATGGCCTAGCTGTGTAGTAGGCTCTACCATCTAGGTTTGTGTAAGTACACTCCATGATGTTTGCACAATGACGAAATCGCCTAATGACACATTTCTCAGAACGTATCCCCGTCGTTGAGCAATGCATGACAGTGTTAGCCTCTTAGGGCTAGCCATAACAGAACACCATGGACCAGGGGGCTTGAACGAAAGAAATTTATTTTCTCACCATTCTGGAGGCTGGGAGTCCAAGATCAAGGTGCTGGCAGGGTTGGTTTCCAGTGAGGCCTCTCTCCTTGGCTTGCAGATGGCCGCCTTCTTGCTGTGTCCTCACATGGCCTTTTCTCTGTGCTCACACACCCCTGGTGTCTCCTCCTCTTCTTATAAGGACACTGGTTCTACTGGATTAGGGCCTCACCCTTTGACTTCATTTGAGCTTAATTATATCCCTACAGTCCTTTCTCCAAGTGATATTGAGGGTCAGAGCTTCAACATACGAATTTTGGGTGGGACGCGATTCAATCTACAGGACCCACTGTCCTTCAGCTGCCCCGTGAAGCTCTTGAAGCTGCTTTTGAAACTCGCTGAGGCTGCTGACTCCTTTTGGTCTGATTCCTTCCCTGTTCACCTGTTTACTTGTTTCCTTATGCATTCTTTTGCACATTTATCCAATCATTCTTCACTTTACTTATTCAAAAACTATTTATTCAAATACCTACTAAGCATAAGGCACTTTGCTAGTCATAGGAGATATAATGGTGAGGAGGAAAACAAAAAAGATATGTCCCAAGAGTTTATAGTCAATTGCGGGAGCCTGACATTGATGGAGAGTCCTCCAAATAACAATTGTATTTTTAATTTCTTAAATGTGTAATACAATGCAGTCGTGCTCCAAAGAATATAAGAAAGTGTAAGAGGGAGGAATTGACCTATTTGGTGCGATTAGGGAAGGCATCTCCAGTAAAGTGATATTCATGCTGGATTCCAGTGGAAGGCTAAGTGTTAACTGGAGGAAGAGGAATAAAGAACAAGAAGGGGAGATGGTATCATAGGGAAATGATGTTTTCTGGAAAGGAGTGAAATGTCCTAAGGACTATCATTTTAATAATCTGCACCAATACCACCAAATCCTTTGCCAGCCGTCCTGTATTGTCCACTTTGCCCATCTGCAACAGGGTATTGGTCCAATCACCTGTAGGACAATGTGGCTGTAAGTCACACCTCTATGTGGAATAGTTCCACTGCAGATTCATCATCTCCAGTAACAGTAGCCTGCTTGCTAATGTTTCTGTGTTTCTGGGCAATTCTTTTTCTATTGCTGCTGCTCAAAAGCTGTTTCTAACCTGGCCCATTTTTCTTGAGCAACCTCACCCGTTGCTGCCTTCTATGAATGAATTTTCCTAACACATAGCACATAGAAGCTATTATGTGAGAATATCCTAAACAATAATTGTCCCATATGCTGGTAAGTTTGGTGCTCTCTCTCCAACCCCCTGCCCCTCCCCCACTCAGAACCAAACATATCTGTATCTTCTTTCATACTTCTCTTATCTCTGTTGAAGAGCTGTTTTTTTTTGTTGTTTCTGATGTAATCCGCACTGTGAATGCCTCTATAGCGCAGGTTGACAAAGTCAATGGCTTGCACATAGTCAGAATCTGAAATAGAGAGAAGAAATGCTGGCTTGAGAAGCTAGAAGGGAATCCATGATGGTTGCTAAATCTATGAGGAGGGGCTGGCTTGGGGGAATTGTATTATAAATATAAGAAATTAAAGAGACAGAAATAAAAATGAGATAATCATGCTGGTGAATTTCTGAGATAAGGTTGTTGTATATGGCTTGCCTTTGCGTATCTTATTCTATATTGGCTACCTGTTATTGTTAATAAACCACCACAAAATTTAGTGACTTGAGATAACAATCATTTATTATTCCTCATAAGGCTATGAGTGATTGAGCGTGGCTGATCTTGGCTGAGCTTGCTCAAGTGTTGGTCGTCAGCTTTTGGGCTGCCTGAGGGCTGGTTGGTCTAGGATGGCCTTGGCTGGGGAAACTCAACTTGACTCCACGAGGAGTCTTTCACATTCTTCTAGTTTGCTAAACTGGGAATGTTCCTGTGGTGGTGGGAAGGGTCCAAGAGGGAAAGCTGAAACATGAAAGCACTTTTTCAAGCCTTTACTTGCATCAGATTTCCTAATGTCCCAATGGCGAAAGCAAGTAATGTGACCAGGCCAAGAATCAGTTTAGCATGGGGGCCCTACCAGAGGGCATGGATACAAGGAGGCATAAAAAATTGGAGTCATCAGTGTAATCTATCTACCATGTTCTCTGTAGTGTGATGTTTGTGTTCCTATCATTCCCTTGAACCTGCTCTCAATTCCCAAGTCCAGAGGACTATTTTTTGGTCTTACACTCCCTGACCTCTTCATAACCCTTGACACTATTGGCCATTCCACTTCTTTGTTTAAGATTCTTCCTCCTTTAATTTTCCTTTTTCGAGGAAGATTAGCCCTGAGCTAACATCTGCCACCAATCCTCCTTTTTTGCTGAGGAAGATTGGCCCTGAGCTAATGTCTGTGACTATCTTCCTCTGTGGGACACCTACCACAGCATGGCTTGATAAGCGGCGCGTACCTTGGAGCCCGGCATCCCAAATGGTGAACCCCCAGGCTCTGGAAGTGGAGCGTGTGAACTTAATCGCTATGCTACCAGCTGGCCCCTTCCTCCTTTGATTTTGACAAGAGTATTCTCTCTTGGTTTTCTTCCTACATTTCTTACAGCACATTCTCCTACTTCCTCATGGATTCCTTTCCTTCTTCTTGCTGCTTTAACGTTGGGTTTCCCAGCTGTGTGGGTTTTGGAGTCCCTAAACAGCACTCCCTTCTTCCTCTCATAAGTTTGAAGTCAATTGAAGAATAAAACACGTAGAGATAAAGACCCAATTTCATCACTGATAAAACTAATTATAAAATGTGGCTTTGAATGGATATTTACAATGAGCTACCAGATACTTAGTCATAGAGTTAAACGTCCTCTCCTAGTCACAGCTGGAGACATTGGGGAACAGGGACTGTGAATGCCCTGCAAAGAGGCTGATTAGTCAACGAGAGACAGGAAGGGGCTACACGCTCAGTTTCTTCCCTAAAATTCACCCCGTGGGATGTAATAGGTGGAATTCCTCCCCATACTAACTTAGGCCTGTCAAAAAAAGTTTCTTTCCTAGTTCCAGGGTTCCATCATTGATCCTCTTCTAATTTCATTCTAGTCTCTCTAGCAATGCCATCTATATATGCAGTGATTTTAGCTACCGATGTAAATTCTTTTTTTGTTTAGCACAGACTTCTCTACAAAGGTCTAGACCAATATTTCCTACTGGATATCTCTTTAAGATGTTGAACAGAGTCTGTGAATTTAATATATCTGAAATTGAAATTATCCTTTATTTATTCATTCCGTCAATAAAAATTATCCAAGACATTTCCAGTTCAGCCTTTTCTATTCTGCTCCTTATCGCAGGGCTATGATCTGTCCAGTGACCCAGCCATAAACCAGAAAGTTTTCGTGAGCTCTCTCCCTTCCTTCTCAACATCCAATCTCCCACCCAGTCTTGTTCATTCAACCTTGGCCACATCTCTTAACTGACTTCTTTTACTCCACGTAACCACTTATTTAATTCAGACTCTTGACATCTTTCTCTTAGATTTCTACAGAAGCCTCTTAAATATTCTACCCCTGCCGCCTGCCTTATTTCTTTCTGATTTATCCTGTATACAGACTGTCTCTGGTGCACTGTACCCTGCGTGATGAGAAAGAGTAGGGGCTTTGGAGCAGAACCAGCTCTGCCATTTGGTTATACATCTTTCTGCAAGTGACTTAATTTCTCTAAGTTTCAGGGTTTTTAAAAATCTATAAAATGAAAATAATAATACCCACCTTATCTGGTTCTTATAAAGATTCAAGTGGGTGTAAAAAATGTGCTCAAGTGTAGTGCCTCGTCTGGCATCGTACTCATAATGGTTAGCTTTCATTATGGGCCAGGGGTTATGCTACCAGCTTTATAGGCACTGCTTCACTTATCTTTGGGGGGACTTTGTTATCCCCATCTTCCAGATGGTGAAATGAGGCACAACTTGCACGGAGTCCCACAGAAAGTAAAGTAGCAGGGAATTCAAGCCCAGTCAGTTAGTCTCCAAAACACCTGCTCTTAACCACACAACCACAACTCTTAGGAGAGAGAGGGTGGCAAGTGAGAACACTGTGAAACTTAGCCTCTCTTCTGAGCTGCTACATGCACTTGGGCACGTTTCTTAAAGTTTTTGAGCATCAGTTATCTTATCTGTAAAATGAGGATGTAATGCCTACTTATAACATGGTATAGAGAGTTAAATAAGAATATGAAGTGAATGGCGTGCAAGAGCACTCAATAAAGGATATCTACGATTCTTGTTGTTTCTACATTAAAAATACAGTTCCTTAGCTACTTTGTTTAAAACTCCTGTTGTTCTCCCTCTGCCTCCAGGATAAAGCCCACATCTTTAGTACCAAACCTTCCATTAATGCCTCCTTCCCTCGTCTTCCACCCAGAGCTTTAATAATAATCACTTGCAGTCCTTCCAAAGGTGCGTTGCTCTCTCTTAACTCTGCTTTTGTAAGGCTGCTTTCTTGGCCCAGAAAAAGAAAGCTCCCACCCTAACATTTTGTCTTCCGGTTAACTCTCATTCCTTAATGCTTGAAGCTCACCCATCCCCTCCCTTTTTTTTTTTTTTTTGAGGAAGATTGGCCCTCAGCTAACTACTGCCAGTCCTCCTCTTTTTGCTGAGGAAGCCTGGCTCTGAGCTAACATCCGTGCCCATCTTCCTCTAGTTTATCTGGCTCTGAGCTAACATCCGTGCCCATCTTCCTCTAGTTTATACGTGGGACGCCTACCACAGCATGGCTGCCAAGCAGTGCCATGTCCGCACCCGGGATCCGGGCCAGCGAACCCCGGGCCGCTGAGAAGCGGAACGTGCGAGCTTAACCGCTGCGCCACCGGGCTGGTCCCACATCGCCTCCCTTTTGTTACAAAGCCATATTTGGTGAACATTCTCAACTCCCCAATCATAGTTGAGTGTTCTTTCTCAGATGCCTTTGTAAGCGTGCATAGCTCCATCGAATCTCATCTCACAGTTGTTTACTGGCCGCTTTTCCTCACTAGACTGTGAGCTATCAGAGGAGCGAAGATTGAGTCTTTCATTTCGATAGTCCAGGCCTTGGCACAGTGTAGCCTGATGTGTGCAGATAAGATGCAGAAACCAGAGGTATAGAGCTTGGCAGGCGTTTAATAATAAATAGTTTCCAACATTTTAATAAATTTTGTGTAATATAATATTTATTGTACACCACATTCTATTTTAAAAATATCTATTTGATTCTTTATAATACTAGGGTGATGTTTGTGGCTCAGCCTTCTTTGCATTTCCGTTTGTTGCCTTGTGCACATTTCCGAATTTCAGCAACATGCGTCATGAAGTCTCTCTGCTAGGGTTTATTCTGTGTTCTTACTTCTCAGCTGAAGTAATTATAAAGTGATTCTGCAAACTGCTTAGTTTCCTCCTTGTCCAGACACAGCGAAAGCCTCCAGTTATTTGGGTATTTTTTAAAGCACACTAGTGCTAACCAACTGTAATGTCTTTTGTTAAGTTGTTAACCGACCTAAAATATGGGCATTTCCATTAAATCAAACTGAAAAGAATCAGCAAGGATTATGCAAAAATGGCAGGAAGAAATAAACACGACAAGTAACACAAAGAAGGCTGGAATTCCTCCTAGAAAGGGACAGTTTGCTAATCTGTCTTCTCTTTTGACAGAGATTTGGTGCTGGGAGCCCCTGCTGGGAGAGGGTAGTGGAGAAAAGGAGGAAAGACGGGGGCACAATTTAAATGTTTTGACAGCTTCGTCAAAGAGAGTGAACTGCCGCCGGCATTTGCACATTTTAACCCCTGCTGTAACAGCTAGCATTCTATCTTGTATCTCTAAATCCAAGAATCATCTCTTTGGAAAGCGGACTGTCTCCTGCCTGCCACAAAAAATGTGAAAAATATCAGGTGAACAAGAAATTGAATGTACTCAAATCTCTGTTAGGTGGCAGTCATTAATTTTATTGTAATTTTCTTACTTTCATTTTTAGTAGGCTGTTATCCCAGACGTAACGAAGAGTACTAGAGCACTGTGCCTTATTTTCTTAGGCCCCATGTGTAAAATTTCAACAACACATTCTGGCAGGATGAGAGGATTTAATGGTGAGGAACCAAAAAGTCCGCCACAATTTTATTGGCTGAGTTGGACCCGAGTAGATGCTTCAAGTCATTTTTTTTTTTTTTGTCAAAAGAATGCTTGTTGGAATAGCAAGTCAATCAACAATAAGTTTCTCATTGTTGGAACAAGGAGTGGTCTTTTAGGATGGCAGAAACATTCTCTTTGTCTCTCCTTCTCCTTTTGCCTCCCTCCCTCTCTCTCTTTCTCTCTCATATCACGGCACACACCTAGAAACGAGGGTAAGAAGAGCAAAGGCAAGGAGGAGTGTGGTATTCAGGACATTGACTCGACATAGCATTTCATTCTACAAGCAGGATTGATGTTGTTGGACTGACTATTGTTTGAAATGAAGTCGTGTATCTTTAAGCTTTGGGGAGCGTTATAAAATTTCAGCTCACAATTCACAATCACCTACCGCTGTGTTAGGCACAGGGGAGAATTTAAGAGCGACAAAACAATGTCCACCTGACCTATATCCCTATAAATGAACTAGGCAGGGGTATACAATTCAGCAAACAAAATGTCTATTTTATAACTTATTAAGCTAGTCAGAGTTTTTGTCACTAAACGACGCCAGCATTAAATTATTTAAAATCAATCCTCTCCTTAAAATATTCCACTTAATTGTATTGTGAAATAAATTCTAAATTTTGGGAAAAGTTTGATTTCTAACAAACTGCAGTATTTTTCCCTTCTCTTTCATTACTGTTTTCCTTTCCTGTGGCTTTTCATTTAGATTACTGAAATTCCATGATTTACTTCCACTTGATTTTCAAGTAGGAAAGGGAAATACCTCAAAGTGCCGAGAACATGGAGAATCAAGCAGTTCAGAGTCGAACAGAAAGTACTTATTGCTTTGCTAGTCAGATTAGTGGTTTTCAGCAGATGGCTTCATGGGGTTAATTTGAATTTCTTTCCTTCTTAATACTGTAAGACAACCACGTACTTAAGCACCTGTTTCTAGCTGTACACACTTGCCTTTAAATCACTCTTTCCATTGTAATGGACTAAGTGGTTGCTAAGCCTTGAGAACAAATAAGCCTCCTTAAGCACTTAACTCTCTCCTAGAGAGAGACTTCCTGAAGGGTTCATTATGTGTCACAGCTAGGGCAACACTCCAGCAGTGGGCAAGAACAACACCAAATATTTTTAAAGGACACTAATTAGGGGGTAAGCAAGAGGAGTCGTGGCTGCAAGTTGTAGAAATTGAATTTGAGAGGTGCCCATAATAGTGGTAAAGGTTTTTATTCCTCTTCATTCACAACCTTCATAGTAAAAATTCTTTGGCTTCAAAGCTGTCTCTAATTGAACTCTGGTAGGGATTATGGCGATTGGATTTTAATGCCCATGGCTACAAACTTTATCACCTTTATTTCCAAATGTTTGTTTTCTTCGTCTTGTGCCAGAGTGGGAGTATTTACAGACAAAGATTCCTCAACTGTCAAAATGTGTTCACTTATTTATTTATTCCTTCATTTATATGTCTGGTCAGGCTTCCTTGGAATGCTCACTTTGTGTCAAGTACTATATTAGTCAATACTTTGCCTTCAGCATATTTTTTCGCTTTGTGAACGAAACTGGGGTGTGGTGGGGTGAGGTGGTCAAGGGCGATGATGAAGGAAGAAAAGAATTATTTTCAGGGAACAGCATGATATTTGGTGCAAGAAAATATTCTCAGTGTAATAATGGAAGTTGCTTGATAATGTTTGGATGTATCTATGCTTTTGAAGGACAGCTGCTGAGTCTCTGTTAATAATAACTCCAAATTAAATATTTTGTTTGGGTTTCATTTCATTGTATAATAATAGATAAATTAATTTTTGTTTTTAAAGCAGTATATTAATTCCAACATCATGGATTCAGCCTTGGGGTGTCTCATTTACTGTATACACAAGCTATTTTAACACTGTTTAAGCCCTGCCAGAGACTGCCCTCCAACAATCTTTAGAACTTTCCATATTAGCCAGAAAAATAGCTAAATGTAGTCTTAAATTAATTAAACAAGAGGCCATTACACTGAGGTGGCTCTGATGCCATGGTGGCTTACATAAGCAAAGCAAAATCTAAGTCTGCAAATGCCTCAAGGTTATGAAATCAAAATTTAAGGACGACCAATCACAAACAACAGTCAACTAGGCTGGAGCTGCAGCCAATCAAATGCTTTCCTTTCTTCTCTCCTGTACGTGCTCTCCATGAGTCTTTCCCCTGGCTCGGCTCTGCAGAGGACTTCTAACCTTCTGGTTGGGTGCTGCCTCATTTGAATCTATTTTTGCTCAAATAATCTCAAACTTTTTAATATGCCTCAGTTTATCTTTTGACATTTCACTTATAGCTAGTTCATTTATCTCTAACTAATAACAGCTGAGTGTCTATGCTATGCCAAAAGCATTAAAAAATGAAGAGATTGAATTCTTGATAGAAGTTTATACAAGATATACTGTAAAGTTAAAAAAAGCAAGTTGCTAAATAATATGTAGCACGTGATCCCACTTAATAATAAGCACACATATATGCATGGAAACCTGTGTAGGAACGAGTTGTTAATTGTTCTTTCTCTGGATGATAGCAAATCACTTCAAATTACCTCACTTCTCTGGGACTTGCCCTTCCCAAACAGAAGACGGATTTCTGCAGTTATTGATATGTTACTAGTCCGTATCACTCCCTGACATCAGCTGGTAGGCAATGGATAGACCTCAGAACCTAGGAGATGGTAGGTGTGGCTGTGTTTGGGTCATGGGTGTGAAGACGCAGAAAAAACTAGGCTGGGAGTGGAGATAGAGAGAGAGTATTTCCTAATCTCTTTCCAATTCTAAGACTCAGCTATGTGAGTCTGACTGTACTTTCTGCTTTTGAGTCCCTTGAGATCTTTCCGATATTTTTTTCTTTTTAAATAAAAACCCTTTCTATACTTGATATAGTTTGTGTGAAATTCTTGGCAATTAGGAAAACCTTCACAGTAGTTCGCTCATTTCCTCTTTCTGGAAAATTCAATCCTACTGCTCTAAGGTAACATTTATTAAGGTCGATATGTGGTATCCATTCTAATATGGCTGGTTTTTGACACCCTCTAAATAGAATTACAATATTTCTGGCTTCAACATATTTTAAGACCACTATTTCTAAGCAAAAAAATTTAGAAAGACTTCAGAGTTTTCACAGGTCCTAGACTGAACTTCTAAAGAAACAGCATTTTCATTTCCAAATATAAGTGAATCAGAAATGACTTTCTTTCCCCTGAAAAATGCCAGGGAATATTTTCTCCCTATGTAGTTGTCTGTATAATGCTTTTAAACGTTTCTGAATCCTGCCCTGTGTTTCCAGGCTGCAACTTTATATTTTTTTTCTGTAGTCTGTAATTTTTTTTTTTTTTTTTACCTCATTGTGTAAGTAAAATGCCAAACCGCTCCTCGCAGATGGTCACAAATGGATAACCGAATAAACCTGTTAAGCCGTAAGTACTTGAAGATCTCTTAACAAGATCCTTAAATACTATTTGGAATTGTTTTTACTAGTTTAAAAACATGGTGGGAAAATAAATTATAGAAGACATAATATTAATCTACTGAAAAAAGGTATTTAAATGAACTAAAGTGAATGCCTATTACAAAGACAAGTTTGTATACTTCTCAGAGTTCTATTTTTCTAAAAAGGAAATCTCTTTAACTTGGGACATTCATCAGTTTAAATTAGAATTTGATTTATGATGCACTTCAGCCTCCTGTACTGTAACTCAATTTGATATAAACAATAAGTTTATTATCACAATTGGTTTATTTCTGATGAATGTTCCTATGAAATTTTCTCAGTAACTACAACAAAATCCCTAAACCCTTAAAAAGCAAATGATTATAATTTTATTCAAAGGCAAAATTCTTGAGTTACTCTAGGTTCCATATGTTTTATTTATACTTTCAGTTTCTAGAGTTATCCTTCTTGATTCATGTTAGAGCATTACCCAGAAATCACCTGGGTTTGTCTTTGTTAAAAAAAACAACAGTAAAAACAAAGCAGATGCATTATAGTAATTATATAACAATTTCTGATGCAGGCAAAAACCATCTTTCAGGCATTTTAATTAAGCCAGCTGTGTTTCAGCATGTTAACAAATATATTCCATTTGATCTTCACAAAATCTATATTATGGCATACATGATGATAGGAATAATGTGGTAAAATGTTTTATATTTTGAGGGAAGAACCTTTTTCATATAGTCAACATTATTTTAAATTGTAAATGTATTTCTACTTTTCAAATAAACTCAGGAATAACTGTACATATAATTTAAAGAGATGTGAGAGGCCAATTATTTTGAGAAGGGTGTAGATTTTCACCCAACTGTAGATTCGGTTTTCATGGATTTATCTATTTTCGAAAAATAGATTAGTTGAACACTTAATGAAATAAAAATTTTTACTTAGTGATAATTTCTCCATAGTATCAAATTTTTATTGCAGTTGTACTATAAGTACTAAATATTTTAATTCTTAATTAGCAATAAAATGTCAATAAATATTTTAGTAAGAATAGAACTTATAATTGGCTTTGTTTGTAACTATAATAGCCACTAATCTTAATTTCTAGATTTTGAATAGCCTGACTTTTTTGCTTTATTTTGGCATTCTTTTATTATTTTTCACCTCACCTTTTAGCTTTCTTCTATGATAACATTTTTCAGAAGTCTCTTCCTATAGGAGGGTCTTCTACATGCAAAGTAATTCCTTTCACTAAAATCCAGTTCTTTCCCTTGATTCTGGATAGTTATGAATCCTTTTGGTTGCAAAGATAGAATAAACAAGGAGGAAGATATATGATGAGGGAAAAGGAGAGAAGCAGAAAAATAGGGGAGATGAAATGGGAAGAGTTGAAGAAATTGATTTAACAGAAGGATGTAGAAGTAAAAACACTTACTTTGGAGAAAATGAATGGATCAAAATGGTTAGGAAATAAATAAATATTAAAATAAAAAGACGGCATAGGATAAAGCAAGTATCCTATTTTACTCATTTTATTTAAAGCAAACGTAATCTCACGAATAAAAAGAAGTTAAATTCTCCTGGAAGACGTTATTGTCAAAATATCTATTCAGACTTGTCATGCTTTAGATAAAAGCATAATCGCGCTCCATGAAAATATTCTGATATTTTCTTTGTAAACATATTTCTCTGGAACAGGAAACTCCAAATGACATCAACTTGGTGTTTCAATTACAAACCAAATTAAAATTATTTTAGAATAAAAATGGGATGCAGCTTCATTTAGAAGCCAGATGTCTTATTAAACATAATTTCCTCTGTTGGCTGCTTCATGTTAAGGGCAGATTCAAAACAAGAGAGCTTCTGTGAAATATAATTATACCCCTCGTGTGGCTTTCACGGTCATGGAGGCTGGAATATGAAAGTAACTGACAAACAAATCTGCAAACCAGTTTTTTTTATTTTTGTCTAAAGGAGTTGCTTAAATCTTAAATCAGCTATCATTTTCTTTTGCTATTCCAGAACGTTGTATTGTCTAGATTGTGTTGGATTGATTGATAAATCCATTCAGAGTTTCCTGTTATGGCTTTTAGAAAAAGCTTCTCATTGCCCTATGCAATATTCAGCCATCAAATACTTCTTTGATGTAGAATTTACGTTTTTTACAATTTTTGTAGTCTTATAAAAGCTCTGCAATAGATGCAGTATCATTAAAGACAGAAACAGAAGCTATATCTGGTTGTTGGGAGTTAGAGTTCTTTTAATTTCTTTGTGCACATTCTGGTGAAAGAATAACTTTTCTTGCTTATTGATTGTTTTGATTTTGCTCCTGTTCCTCTTTTTTAAAAAAAATTCGTAAGGCATATATCTCCCAATAGGGCTATTTACTATCTTCTTTCTGCTACTTATGCTTACTGAAATAGGAAATTGTTGGCAATTGGAAAATCTTGGCAATAAACAATTGCTTAGTTCTTAAAATAAAGTTCACTCAGGTGCTCCCTACATTATCCAGTAGATAGAACCATAGAATCCAGAAGCTGTCTGGTTACCTGGTCCTGTGAAATCTTCTTGTTCTGTGTTTATACAGGTCATATCTGGACACTGGCATTGGTGAGGAACTCATGACTGGCAAGGTAGCCTATTCCACCTTCGGACAATGCTGTTAGACATTTCTTTTCTCTCTTCTTTTTAGTGAGGAGGATTCACCCTGAGCTAACATCTCTGCCAGTCTTCCTCTATTTTGTATGTGAGTTGCCGCCACAGTATGGCCACCAATGAGAGGTGTAGGTCTGTGCCCAGGAAGGGAACCCAGGCTGCCGAAGTGGAGCACACCAAAGTTTACCACTAGGCCATGACAATTCTCTATTAGATTGTGCTGAAGTCTTCCTGAGGCTTCCCTTTATTATCAGAGTTCTACCTAATGGCAACAGACAGAAACTTCCTATTCCATTTGCCATTAACAACCCTTCATATATGTGAAGGCAGCTGCTCTGCCCCCTGAGTCTTTTCTTTCCCAGATTTAGCATTCCCAGTTCCTTCAGTTGTGTTTCATATGAGGCCCCTGACTGACCTGGTCAATCGGGAATTCTAATCCTACCTCTGCTAGAAAGTAGATATGAGTTGAGTTCTGTTGCTCTGTTTTTATCAAGACATTTTGAAAAACTATTCCATTTCAACTTTTTAGCTATTTATTTTTCTATTTAATGAGTGCTTCCAAATCTATTTTGTATTATGAAATATTCAAAGTGCAAAAAAGTACATGTACCCAGATTGTCAAATGAAAAACAAATCCAGTCTAAGAAAGGCTAGGCTTTATTTGAGAGGATTACTGCAAGATGGAGAAAGGGACTATTGCAATAGGAAGAATGTTTTAACCATGAGATCTGGAAGCCTCTCAAGAGTTAGGCAAAAAGGGATTTTCTTTTATAGAAAGCAGTAACGAGGCTAGAAAGAATGGTGTGGGGAAGTGGGGTGAAAGGGTAGCGAGATTGGATAGTAGATCAGAGACCCTTCTGCCCTGAGGCCAGCCTATTCTCAAGAGAGCCTGTTGAGAAGGAGTTGTCTTCTAGTCAAAGTTCAGGAGCCTGCGGGTAGGAGAGACGTAACCACTGTTTGTTTAGCAAGCATTTTGTTCCTACTGATCAGTGGGGACAAGCAGTTCAGCTAATCACTTATGAGGCAAAGAATGAGAATTTGGAAGGTCTGTATCTGGCCGTGTCCAAGGTAAACAAGGGGACATCCGTGAAGCATATCTAATTTACATGAGGACGGTGGTTCTTCACAGTAAGCTATTTTCCAGAACACAAAATGGTGGGTGGGGGCATTTCTTTAACCATTGCTGCTTTCTAAGATCACAGTGCTCCAGGAAAACTCAACATTGTTTCTCTTCACCACCCAATTTAACGAATGTCAACATTTTTGGCCATATTTGCTTCAAAAACATTAAAAATATGTATATTCTACAGATACAGTGAACTGCCACAACCATTTACTGAGATGCGTATATGGCTCTCTTTGCCATGCTTTTATACTTTGCTGCTTATGTGTGATCCACCAAACACACACACACAGAGCATTGTCTGATGTGCTTTAAATTTACTAAGTGGTATCACATGGTATATCTGTATTTATCTCTATCTGTATCTATGTCTTTGTTTATGTCTATGTCTGTCAGGATTCTGTTGTGTGGTACTGTGAGGGGAGTCTGTACGCTTCAGTCTGTCTTGTTGCTGAAACCCACAGGGAATTCTTTGATGGCTGACAATCTACAATATTCAAATGAAGGAAGATCTAAGGGTAGATACAGTGGTAACTTGATTGACAAAAAGAGAGATTTTGTGGAACACAAATCTTCCCAGTGAGTCTCAAATTACGTATTGAAGGAACTAGCTTTTAAAATTAATTAAAAAGCTATCTGTTGTCCAAGCTATTTTGATAGGCAGGCTTAGCTTATAGGAAACTCTCTGACTTTGTGTCTTGCTATGATGTGTTGAGTTTAATGTCTCTGCTGATTTTTTTCTATTTATTATTCTCAATAAATATCAGAAATAAACTGAAAGAATCAGATTTCAGTGTGTGTGTGTGTGTTGCGTGTTTGTGAGCGTAGAAGGGAAGGAGGAAGCGGGAGTTAGGGAGGGAAAGGCAAGAGGGAGGGAAGTTTTTCTTTGTTCCTGCCCTCTCCCTACAGTACTTCCCTGCCTGCGATAACTTCTCTCTCTTGCAAGTTTAGAATGAAAGTGAATGTTCTGTGTAACCCAAGTGTCTGATGCCGGGATAGACCTTAACCACTTAATAGAGAGATCTAATTACCCACCCTCCCCAAATGAGAATCACCTTGCTTTGGTATATGTGGGCTGCATCTTAGTCATTCCGGGTTCTAGCCCGTTCTCTGTTGTTGTTTAGTTCCTAACCATGGCTTTAGTTCTGCTTTGGGCCTCTGCATGCTCTGCTGTAGCATTTGACTTAATAATATAATGGATAAGTGTGCAGACTCTGGAGTCATGTGGTCTCGTTTCAAACCCTGGCTTGACACTTATCAGCTGTAGAATCTTAGGCATCTCACCTAACCTTTCTGTGTTTCTGCCTCCTCGCCTGTAAAATGGATACAAAACTAACAGCTCCCTCATGGGGTGGTTGTGAGGGTTATGTAGTAAGTACATTGTCCAGTATCCTCAGATGTCTTTTCCATTGTTGTACACATATGTTCCAGATGAGCTGTCACTCCTAAGCCAGTACCTGGTGTCTTTATTTCAACTGCCCTTGGCTGCCAGAACCTTGTTTGTCTGCACTCAACACCTTAAAGTTCTTGGGAATGTATATCTCCTCTGTTCCACCCCCCCCCCCCCAGCCTTTAACCCATGACTGACACTTGTCGAGTGTAAATATTCTGTCTTCGTTGCCCCCCAGCCATCAGAAGTGCCTGGATGACACATAACTCTGAGGAACATTTGACACCAGAGTTCCCATGGGATTGAGTTATCTTCCCTCCACGTGGCTCACACCTTTGCTTGGCCTCCTTCACTTTCTGGTCCCACGTTACCACTCTCACTTCTTCTGAAAACACTTTCATTAAATCGCTTTCACACGAATCCTTTCCTCGGGCTCGGGTTCAGGGGAAGCCAGCTAAAGCAGTTTATTTGACTTACTCTTTATATAAAGTGCTTCGCACATAGTATGTCATATAAATGGTGGCTGTTCTTCATGCTATTACTGTGCTGGTTTAAGTTAAGATGGTTCGATGACGCTCCCCTCTCCCTCACTACCTCGTACCCAGGATATATATTTCATTATATTGAAGGATTCACAAGAGGACTGCTGATGTAAGGCTGTTGTGTACCAGCCTCCAGAAGGTTTGGGAATAACAGTGTAGGACATGAAAACTTAAAACTGGATGTTGAACACAGCTTATTCATAGAGTCCAAGCAGACTCCACATATAAATAGAGTCTGGCCTTGCTTCCCTCCTTTGTGGTCTATATTTTCTCTGCTCCTGAATGACATCAAGCTCCTTTAAGTCTTTGCAGTGTAAATCCCCATCCTCTTCCGAAAACTCTTGTCTACACTCCACAGGATCTCTCTAAAACTTGACTTTTGATGTGATCCTTTTCTTTGAGTGACTGAGGGTGAATAATATACCAGGATTTACATCAAAATAGCATGTCAGACACTAATTTCATAGCCTTTTACAATATGTGGGAGAAGAAAAAGAAAATAACTTTTAATGGAAAGAATACTTTTGAATTTCAGGACTACAAGGATTAAAAGGGTTTGGTCAGCCAACATATTATTTTGTAAGCCAACATTTTAATGTTCTTTTTGAAAGAGATGGAACAGTTTGCTTTAAGACTGAGACATTAAATGTCAAGTTTGAACCCATATGCTGGGTTGTAAGTGTTCAAATAGCTGTATTATGTGAAATTCTAGAAAACTGGGCTTGCCATGGAAATGTTATTATAGCTCAAGCTATGGGTAGTCTATTGTGGTTTTGTCTTTAACCATAAAAATGGAAAAGCATTGAAATTCATACCCCAGGAATAACTGAAGGGGCAGAGGCGGAGATGAAAGAAGCATTTCAATTATTCTAAAATAAGATGTTCCCAGCCAATTTTTCAGTTATAAATCATTGTAATACTTTCATTTTTCAAATATACTCTTGCACTTACAAAAAATTTCAACATAGACAAATTCTGAATGCTGATGAATAATATTTAGCTTAGGTTTTGAAGGGTGTGGTGTGAAAGAGTTATGTCAAAGTTTGAGCTTTGGAGTATCTGGGGATATTCTGGAATTCCCTACTCACAGCACTGTAAATTTAGAGAGAGAATGAAACTATATTATACTGATATTTCACTCAGGACTAAGCTCCACCATAAACTACTAAACTATAAGAGATATTTACTATTTGTAATTGTAGTGTTCAGGGATAGGATTTGACACGTAGTGCGTTAGCTTTCTATTGCTGCTGTAACAAGTTACCACAAATTTAGAGGCTTAAAAAACACACACATTTATCATCTCACAGTTTCCATGGATTAGGAGTTCAGGCACAATTTAGCTGGGTCCTTTGCTCAGAGTTTCACAGGAATGCAATTAAAGTTCCAGCTGGGCTGCATTTCTTTCAGGAGCTCAGGATCCTCTTTCAAGGTCCTGTGATTGTTGGAAGAATTCAGGTCCCTGAGGGTGTAGGACTGAAGTCCTCATTTTCTTGCTGGCAATTAGCCAGGGCAACTGTCAGCTCCTGGAGGCTCCCAGAGAGCTTGACACATGGCCCTCTTATAACACGGCGGCTGACTTCTTCAAGGCCAGCAGGGGAATCTCTCCCTCCAGTCTGAAAGACAGAGTCTTATATAATGTTACATAATCACAGGAGTGACTGTGCCATCACTTTTGCCATATAATGTAGTGTAACCGAGGGAATTTTTATCTTACTACCTTTGCCATATTCTATTCACTAAGAAGCAAATCGTAATTTTATCTGCACTGAAGGGGATTATGTGCTGGCATGCATTACTCCTTGGAGGTAATGTTAGGCAGACTCCACGGCATTTGCTATACCCAAAACTATATGATTAGATCGTCTATCACATTAAAGCTGACTAAACTCAGCTAGTTTTTTCATTTCATGTCATAGTATGGTAAATTGAGATATAATTAAAGAAATATGAAATTATGGAAACACGTAAGTCACTGAAACCATTGATGGTCTTGAATAAAGCATTCTTTAGCTTAAATTTTTATTCTAAACCCCTAAAATAAATAGGAGGTATATGTTACCTTCATGACAATAATGACATTTGTAGTGTCTTTTGGTTAGTACCTGTTGGTCAGCTGAGAGCTTCAGAAGATTTTGGAGGATTATGGGTGCAGAAAATTTTCATAGAGGATTGGATCTGGTGATAAGAAAATAAGACTCCAAAAACAAGAAACAGACAACAACCAATTAGAACATGTAATAGAAGAAAATCCTCATTGATAATAGTAATAAAAGATGAAGTACCTAGGAATGAAATTAACAAAATTTTACAAGATCTACATGAAAAAATTAAATATTACTAAAGAATGCAAGGAAGACTTGGGCAAATGTTAAGGCATACCATGTTCTTGGATAGGAAAACTTAATATTATAAAACTGACATTTCTCCCTAAGTTAATCCGTAAATTTAAGCTAAAATACTAACCATTTTTTCTGTTTGTTTTAACTAGACAAGTTGACTCTAAAATTCATAGGAGAAAATGACCCAGGAACTATAGCCTGGAAAATTCTCATAACAAAAAAGAGAGAAGATTTATGAAGGATTTGCATATATTAATATAGCATATATTACAATAAAGCTACATTAATTAAAAGTGTAGTAATTGTATATAAATAGAAAGAATAGAAAGTTATGAAATATACTCAAATATGTATGGGATTTTAATGTAAAAGTGGTATTTTAAATCCATGGTGAAAAGATGCTTTATTCAATAAACTGTAAAGGGACAAGAGGATTGCATCTTGAAAGAAAGCATAAAGAGTGATCTTTATCTGTCCTAAAATAAATCCTGATGGGTCAAAGGCATAAATGTTAAAATATTAAACCATAATAGTACCAGAGAAATCATGGGAGGTGATTTTATAACCTTGGTGTTTGGAAGGCTTTCTACAAATGACACAAATCCCTTGAAATCCATTAAGATGATTTAATTCAATTTATGAAAATAAAAAAAATTAAAACATCATAAGCGCAGAAAAATGATAAAACTAGAAAAGTATTTGAAATATACAAAAGTGATAAAATTTTAAGTATACAAGATATCCTATAAATCAATGAAGAAAACACTTTAGGCTAATAGAAAAATGAGGAAACTTCACAAAAAAGAAAATAAAAGTGATTCGATCAGATGAAAACACTTCACTCATGATAAGAGAAGGACAATTATAAAATCATAGCAATATACCACTTTTTTTTTTTTTACTATATTAAGCTGGCAAAAAAATATTTGATAACACATGGTTAGCAAGACATAGGGAAACTTACTCTGCTACATTCCTGGTGAGAATGTAAGTTGATACAAACTCTTTAGAGGGTAACTTACCAATATCTGCTGATATTCACACAGCTGCTGATCCTGCTGTATATTGATCCTAAAGTATACTCAACTGTTAGCAAAATGAATATGCACAAAGATATTCATGACCGTATTGTTTATAATAGAAACATTTTAAAGCAACCCAAATGTCCTTCATAGAGTACTGGCTAAATAAAATATGGTTTGTGAGAATAGTAAAAGCTAACTTTTTTGTGTTTATTTTGTGCCAAGTACTATCGCAAGCACTTTACATATATAATCTAATTTAACTCTCAACAAATACATGTGACAGGAACCATTATTTTCCTCCTTTTACAAAAGGAGAAACTGAGACGCAGAAAGGACAACTAACTTGCTCCTAATAAACAGAGGAATGGAGACTCCACTTTAGGCTTCAGAGTTGACATATTCTTACTAGGCTATAGTTTCTCCCATACATGTGGAGTTCTAGGAAGGTGTAAAAAAGAAGGAAGCCACTCTATGCTCTGTACTGATAATCTAGATTGCCTAGAAATACACATATATATGTATTTCTAAGATATATATTTTAGGAGGAAACTGCAAGGAATAGAACGGTGTAGTATATTATCATTTTTGTGGAAAAAAGGAATATATTGATAAATGTTTTTAAATACATGATCTATCTTTACAGATACAAAAAAAATTAGCATTAGTGTTTGTATCTAGGAGGAGGAACTGAGTGTCTTGGGGAACAGAGGAAGGAAGATTTATTTTTCATCATTTTGTGTAGTTTGAATTTTGTGCTATACACAGATACTATCTATTAAAGAAAAATAAATAACAAGAAATAACATGAAAAACAATAAGAATAACAAAATCAGTAAACACAGGGAAGAGTAGCTCAGAGGCCCGGTTTATATAGCATTTTTTGCAAGTATCTCACTTCCACTTATAAAGACAGTTTATTTTGTAAAAATATACCATGCACCATAAACAAATGAAAGGTTGAGTTTCAAAAACTGAGAAAAGATATTTATAACACATAGAACCAAAAAAGGATTACTGTCTAGGACATATAAACGACTCATACATCTGTTTGAATGAAAAAGGCAGACAAACCAGTAGAAAAAGTGAGACACAAACAGGTAATTCATGAAGAGGAAGTTTAGGCTACAAACACATGAAAAGATGGTCAACCACATTAATAGTTGTGGAAAGGCAAATTAAAATGAGATATATCGTTTCACACCCCAAAACTTATTCCTTACTCCTTTAATCTTCTTCCTTTCTTTATGTAGATCCAAGTTTCTGACTTACATCCTTTTCCTTCTCTCTGAAGCACTTCTTTTAACATGTCTTGCAAGGAAGATCTACTGGCAACAAATTCCCTCAATTTTTGTTTGTCTGAGAAAGTCTTTATTTCTCGTTCACTTTCAAAGGATAATTTCACAGGATACAGAATTCTATTCTGGTGTTTTTTTTTCTTCCTCTCAACACTTGAAATATTTCACTCGACTCTCTTCTTGCTTGCATGGTTTCTCAAGAGAAGTCAGATGTGGTTCTTTGCTCCTCTATAGGTAAGGTATGTTCTCTGGCTTCTTTCGTATTTTTCCTTCATCTTTGATTTTCTGTAGTTTGAATATGATATGCCTAGGTATGGGTTTTTCTGATTGTTTCTTTTTCTTGCCTGGTGTTCTCTGAACCTTCTGGATCTGTGCTTTGGTGTCTGACATTAATTTGGGGGAAACTCTCAATCTTTATTGCTTCAAATATTGCTTTTGGTCCTGTCTTTCTTTCTTCGTTCTTGTATTCCCATTATGTGTACGTTATACCTTTTGTAGTTGTACCACAGTTCTTGGATGTTCTGTTCTGTTTTGTTCAGTCTTTTTATCTTTGCTTTCCGGTTATTGGCATATCCTCAAGCTCAGAGATTCTTTCCTCAGCCATGCACAGTCTACTAATGAGCCCATCAAAAGCATTTTTCATTTCTATTATAGTGTTTTTGATCTCTAGCATTTCTTTTTGATACTTTCTTAGAATTTCCATCTCTCTGCTTACATTATCCATCTGTTTCTACATGTGGTCTACTTTTTCCTTTAGAGCTTTTAGCATATTAATCGTAGTTTTACATTCACGGTTTGATAATTCCAATATTCCTGCCATATCTGAATCTGGTTCTGACGCTTGTTCATTCTCTTCAAACTGTGTCTTTTGCTTTTTGGTATGCCTTGTAATTTTTTGTTAAAAGCCAGACATGATGTACTGGGTAAAAGGGACTCCTGTAGATAGGCCTTCAGTGGTGTGGCTGTCAGGTGTTGGGGGAGGGGAAGCCTTCTATAGTCCTGTGATCAGGGCTCAGTCATTTAGTGAGCCTATGCCTCTGGTCTGTGAACTGCAAAGTGCTTCTCATTCTTTTCCCCTGCCTTAAGTAGGAGAGGATGGCTAGAGGGGGCTGGAGGTAGGGGTCCTGTGGCTGGATTTCCCGTCCCCCAAGTAGATTAGGCTTTGATAAACCCCAGTAGGTTAGGGTCTGGTAAAATAATTTCTCCTGAGTCATGCCTTTCTAAGAAGAACAGAATGCTCTGGTGATTTGAAAATGGTTATTTTCCCCTCCCCCTGCCAGAAACACACGGGATTTTTTCCCTCCAGTCTTCACTGTGAGAACTTGGTAGAGCTCCTCAAGGTAAAGCTCACAAAAGTGTGGGTGTCCCCCTAAGAGTAAAGTCCCCTGGAGTTTTAACTCTCAGAATTGTCCACACTGAGCCCCACAATTAGTCAATTACAGTTCAGGTTTTCCTACCCCGACACTGGTTTCTATGGAGGCTGTGGGTTTCTGCTCTGATAAATTGTTATTCTCCTTATTTGTTTCTCCAATTTTTGGAGCATCAGTTTGCCCATCATTCTCTCATGATCTAAGGGGAGTTTTTGACTTTCAGCCTTTTACTTGTTATCAGAACAGACTGCCAACTTCCAAACTCCTTAGATGCCTGAGAGGACACTGGAAGTCTGCTCAGGGGCATTGTTTTTAACATTGAAAAACTAGAAACATCCTAAGTGTCTGTCATTAGGAGAAGGAATAATTAAATTGTGGTATATTTATATGACAGAATAGTATAATGCAGTTAAATGAATATCTTTGATTTATATGATTTAAAGTGGCTATATCACAAAAACATAGAGTGAAAAAAGCAGATGCAGAACCATACACATAAGACAATCCTATATATTGTTTATGGATACATATATGTGCAATCAAAGTACAATAATGTAGCAGAAAGGTATGTATTGTCTTTAGGATAGTGATTTCTTCTGGAGGTGTAGGGAGGCATTGAATCAGTGAGGCATAAAACAGGAACTTCACGTATGTGTGTAATATTTTATTTCTAAAAAGAACAAAAGATTTAAAGCAAATACAACAAAGTATTAACACCTGTTAATTATATGTGACCCTAGGAGAGCTAATTAACCTCCAGGTGCTTTAGTTTCCTTTTCTTTGACATATGGACAGTAAAAATACTTACCATCTCATAGTGGTTGTGAGGGTTTGATGAACTAATACATATATTTCTGATATATTAAAATTAAAATATAAAGAAAAGTTACTATGAAAGAAAATTGAAATATTTTAAGAATTTAAAAAGTGATATTATGTGGGTTATTATTGTAACAAGCTCTACCATACTCAACTCAAAGTAGAACAAATCCATTTGTTAGCACTCCTTACTCTAGCTGTCATTTTATTTGCAAAATGCCATTAATGCTTCTGCTTTTGGTAATCAACTGATTAAGGGTAAGATGGAAAAACAAAGCATTAGTTTTATTTGTTCCAGAGGACTCAGTGACTGATTTGATTGCCATCAGCATTTCCCAAGGGAATGTGACCATTTTTGCTGAATCTGTTTGATTTTTGTCTCCATACTTTAATAACTCACAAGGAGACCTCCTTTTGTGTCCCTAGATTGAAATAAAAATCTTTTCAAGCTCCTAGTGGAATTTACTACTGTTTCTATTCATTAACAAAATACCGAGAAGCAGCAGGAGAGCCTTCACTGGGGACAATAGAGGGAACCAGAATGCTCCTTGAGTATTCTGTTTGTGTGTCTTCTCTTCTGATTCTTCTTTGTCCTCTGGCGTGGGTGGCGTCTGATCTGATTGATGCCTTATACCATGTTTTTTAAATCACTAGTCTTCGCAGCGTATCAGATTGCTGTGACCTTGCTTGAGATTGCTTTAAAAAGTACAGTGCTTTTGAATGACTTGAAAAATACCTTCTGTTTAGGAAAATGCTGTTGTTCTGTGCTCTGGTTGTCAGTAAGGCTGAGACTATTAAAAAGAAGATGAAGTCCTCTGGGCATTGTCTTTCTAGCTCTAAGTGAAAAGAAATCTACACAATCATGTGAGCTATGAAAGCCACAGTTTGAAGCCTGAAATTTCTATTGTGAAACAGCGTGTCTTTGGGACACGTACTTTGTGGCTAAAAGGTTCGTATGGTTTCTGTAGCTATGTAATGCAAAAGCAGTTCTCTTTGACCCAACTGAGGGAAACTGTTGAAGCGTGAGTTCCTCTGTGAATTCAATGCTTGCAGCAAAATAAGAATAAGGATATTTTAGCAATTCCGGCGCAGGCTTTAGGATGAATCAGAACATTGCTCTCTGGGTCAGTTATTCTCTATGACTAAGTGAAAAAGCCTAGGGGTCCCAGGTTTACTTTGCAGAACACGCAGCCAGGCACACACACGTTCATGGCATATATGTGCAAATATGCACACGCAAATACAGCCTATCTCCTTTGTCTGGCATTGCTGAGGAATGAGATTTTCTCTCTATAAATGAAACTTACTCAGCTAAATAGGATAGTTTAATATTTAATATGAATCTGCCTTCTTTAATAAGTATACCAAACACATTTTAACTTTTTCTTGATGATTCATCCACCACTATTAATAATTAAATATGCCGTTTTTATTTCTCTGTAATGCTTTGCTTTTATTCCTTACCCCTTCCCCATTACTAAAGGAATATTCATTAAAGACAATCAGAAATACAAAGAGGAAAACACCAATTGTTATACTTATCCAGAGATAGTCAACACTAACTCTTTGTGTAAGTATTTTCAAATGCATACTCATGTGCGCACACATTCTTGAACAAATAGGAGCATACAATATCTTTTTCCATCTGCTTTTTTCTCATAGTGATTTATCATGAATACTTTTTTTATATCAGTAGACTCATACCTGAAACATCATTTAAATGACTATATGATACTCCATCGTACGGACATATTATATTTTATTTCAACCATTCCGTATTATTGGACAGTGAGATTATGTTCAATATTCTTAACAACAATCTCAACAAACAACAGTCTCAACAAACAAAACTGTGTTGAATGTACATGTGTGTTGGCATGAACATATGAATAAATATATATCCTTACATACATCCTTAATTATTTCCTTATAATAAAGTATTCGATATGGACTTTATAGTTCAAAGAATACGCAGAGTTTTGAGGATTTTGACTTGCTCTGTGAGCCAGGGCTCATGCTCGGTTCGTGTATATTGGTCTAGTGCTGGTGTCCACTCTGATTGCTCAGCGTCTGCTGCACTCGCTGTTAAATATCTTGAAATGTTTATTTTTGCAAACTATCCATAGGCAAGTTATATTACTGTGTATTCCCGCCTAGATTTACCTTTTGAAGAGAGGTGAGGGGATCTCCTTTAAGGATTTTGTTTTTATTCTCATATGAAAATAAACACCTGAAATTCAGGAAGTTTTTGAACATAGAAATTTTGGGGCTAAAAAGCAGATTTTTTCTCCCAATGGATTAAAATATACAGTCCTTAAAAAGATTTAAGCAGGCATTTCACCATAACAACTAAAGACATGAGAAGGTGCTCCACATCACTAGTTATTAGGGAAATATAAATTAAATCCAAAATAAGATAGTACTACACATGTATTAGAATGGATAAGACAAAAAATAAAAAACCAAAAACCCTGAAAAACACCAAGTTCTGATAAAAATGTGGACAAGCAGAACTGTTACATATTGCGGTTGGGAATGGGGAAATGGGGTAGCCACTTGGAAAGCCATTTGACAGTTCCTTGAACATTAAACACACACTTACCATGTGATCCAGTAATTTTACTTCTAGGTGTTTACCCAAAAGAACGAAAAACTTCAGTCTATGCAAAAACATATACGCAAATATTTATCGCAGCTTTATCCATAATTGCCCGAAACTGGAAACAACCCAAATGTCCTTAACTGATGAATGGATAAAAAAGTGTGGTCCATCTATACAGTGGAATACTACTCAGAAATAAAAGAAAAAGGATGAATATTCATGCATGTAGGAATATGAATTAATCTCAAATGTATTAAGATTCAACAGGCTACATAATATACGATCCCAATTGTATTCTAGAAAGGGAAAAATTATAGGGACAGAAAATAGACCAGTGCTTGCCAGGCGCTGGGGATAACGTGAGAGGGTGACTTTAAAGTTGTACCGTGGAGGAATTTTTAGGGTGAGGGAACTGATAAATAGTGGTTGTGGCTATATGACTGTATGCATTTGTCAAAACTAGAAGTGTCCATCAAAAAGAGTTGACTTTATTGGTGTAAATATAAAAAGTGAATACAAATTTAAAAGTTAAAATAATTCTGTTTTAATAGGAAAAGAAAATACTACGCTGAAGTGTCCTGGAGTGGCCATAAGAATGTGCATTGCATACTTTCAACCACAGGGGGTGTGGTTGACAAAAGGGCCCAGCTGCTGTGCTTGAAAGCCTTTGCTGCATTTGCCGATGACTGAGTATGGCAGCGATAACAAGGCAGCTCCATTCCTGGGGGTTATGGGATTCCCCAATGGCCTTGTTGAACCTTCCATAGATTCCATGCCCAAAGACTCTTAGATAACGTTGCATTGGCTTTAAAAAGGCTTTGTTTCTGATATTAGTTGAATTTGGCTCAGCTTAGTAAGTAAGATTATAGCCAAATAAATACTGTTAACCAACTAAGCCAGTAATCATCAGGACCAAATGAGCAGGAAGTCTCTGTAGCTAATGTAACAGATGGAGCAAAAGGGGCTAGTGAAGAGCTAGCCTTTTCTTGTTGACAGGAGCTGTTGGGAGTACATTTTTAAATATTTGAGCACTAGTCATAGCCTCTGAGTGCTGTGGTGACATTACAGATAGTTTCTATTCTATTGTAATCTGTCTCATTTCATTTAAGAAATGCTAGTGGTAGCTCCTTACATTGATTTCACAGCTCATTAATGTGTCATGAACTTCAGTTTGAAAAACACTAATTTAGGTGACACTAAGGATCAATCTTGCTCCTTCAATGCTCCCTTGAATTGGAGCCTTGGCACTGGGCTCAGCCCAGCTCAGCCCAGTCATGGCCTAGTGGTTATTAATACCTCAATTGCATCAGCCGTTCATCCCGATAAAAGAAGGCCCAGACTGTGAGAATATTTTGACTCTGGACCACAGATGGGAAAATGAGATGATGTATAATTAGTGCTACATCTCTCTTTGTTCACAAAGCTCTATTTGTTAGTCTACTTTCTACTTCTAAAGTGATTAATATAAAAATTGTTAAATTTGATTGAAATATATGGATAGACTAGAGGAGATTATAATAAAATAATCTAGAAACAAAAATAAGACCCCCATCCTGATCCAGAATTTCTGCCTTTGTGTAGTGGGATTGAAATCTTTACCCTACCCCATTATTATGAGGATAAATAACATAGTGAATGTATGTAAAACAGGTGCATAGAGCCAAGGGTGGATCATGGTTTGCAAAGGTAGCCAAACCAGTTCCTCCCATCCCTGTATTCATGGCCCTTTGTAACATGATTTGCCATTCCTTCCATTAAGAGTTGAAGTCTATTCTCCCCCAACCAACTCCTACTTGAGTCTGGGCTGGCTTTTGAACTTGCTTTGACTAATCCAATGTGGTTTAAGTGATGTTTTGGTGCTCTTATGCTTAGGCATCGAGAGGCCTTGAGCTTTTGTTCTTATTCTTTTGAAACTCCTTAACTTCATGAAGAAGGTTTCTGGAGAATGAAAGAACAGAGAGAGAGGCTCAAGCGAGAGACAACACCAATCATTAGGCATGGGAGGGAGGTCATATTGGTCTACCTAGTCCAGTTGCTGTAGACTGAATGTTTGTGTCTCCCCAAAATATGTTAAATCCTAATGACCAGTGTGATTGTATTTGGAGGTGGGGCCTTTGAGAGGTGATTAGGTCATGAGGGTGGAACCCTCGTGAATGGGATTGGTGCCCTTACAAAAGAGGCCCCAGAGAGATCCCTTGTCCCTTCTGCCATGTGAGAACACAGTGAGCAGACAGCCCATCTATGAACCAGGAAGTGGGCTCTCACCAGACACCATATCTGCTGGCATCTGGATCTTGGACTTCCAGCCTCTAGAACAGTGAGAAATACATGTTGTTCAAGTCACTCAGCCTATGGTGTTTTAGTATAGCAGCCCAAATGGACTACGATACCAGTCAAGCCTGTATCTTCCTGCAGGCACAGAGTAATTCCACATGAGACCAGCAGAAGAACCACCCAGCTGAACCCAGCACAAACTGCTGATCCACAGCATCATAAACAAATAAAATGGGTGTTATTTTCAGCTACTGATTTGGAGTAGTTTATTATACAGGGAGAGGTAAATGATAAATCTGGTATGTTGTAAGTGTTCAATAAATGGGTTTAAACCCTTCCTCTTGAGGGAAGGATAAACTTAATTTTGGTATAGTTTCAAAGGTAATGCTTTTTAAGTACTGAGATTTATTTCTTAGGATTAGGTGGAAAACATTTTAGAATGTTGTTTGGCTTATTATTGGTCTCACTCTCTGTTTATCTAATTTCCAGTTCACTATACCTAAACCGAAACTATTTAAGATGAAATGAGTTTATTGAAAGTTTGTAAATCAGGAGGAATCTTAGCCCTTGACTAGTTGGGGTCACTTACATGGGAATAAAGCTTGGGTAAATGGGATGCAAATATCTGCTAGGATCTGGAGACAGGTTTATACTGCACAGTGGAAAGGATCTGGGGACTTGAGCATTTTCTATCCTTCTCTATGAGGAAACAATGAGATAGATAGTTTCTTTCTTTGAGCCTAAGAGGAGATTATAATTCTGATACGTCAGTGGACTACTCTGAATTTTTCAAGTCTAGGTTGTTTTTTCATATAGTTTGTGGAGGACAATATTAGTAATAGCTAATGCTTGTTGAGCATTTAATGCACCAGGCATGTTCTAAGTATTTTATGATTAATCCCCAATTCCCTTCTCTGTAACAAAAGGATAATAATAGTAGGTATGGGCAAGGAAACTGAGGCATAGTTGCCTGGTTTGGGTTCCCTAGAAGCAGAAATTAACAAATTTTTTTTTTTTGAGGAAGATTAGCCCTGAGCTAACATCTGTGCCCATCTTCTTCTATTTTATATATTGGATGCCTGCCAAAGCATGGCTTGACAAGTGGTGAGCAGGTCTGCACCTGGGATCCAAACTGGTGAACCCTGGGCTGCTGAAATAGAGTGTGGGAACTTAACTGCTATGCCACCAGATCGGCCCTAACATGGGTTTTTTTTATGCAAGTGACTTATTGTTGGACTGCTCTCAGGAGAAAGGGGGTGAAGGAATCAGGACAGGAGAAGGGAAAAAAGCTAGGCAAGAACGTGCTGTCAGCTGAAGTCTAGCTTCAACCTAATCCTATGGGGAGTTCTGGAGTAATATTTGCACCAAAAGGTTGGTCCTACCTTGAGGAAAGGAGTACAGCCTTTTGTATCCCTGTATAGGGCAGTTATTAGCTATGGGTTGGCCCCAGCTGGGGTTTCTGGAGTGCCTAACATTCTGCGGGGGAGGAAGCTCCTGTTGCCCAAGGACGTTCTTGAGAGGAAGCCGTAGATGTGAGTCAGTAACAGAAATTACAGCAGCTGAGGGATGGGGGCACCAATGGAGAAAAGGGAGCTGGGTGGGGCATCAATAGTGTCTGATACAGTCCTTCCCTTGCGCTGATGAATCCACTTGCCTCTCACATTAAGCTCACTCTATCCAAGTGTAACTTCTCCAGGATTCTGGTTGGTCAATTTCTGGAAAAACATACAAGAGGAGGGTTAGTAGGACAAACTGTGGCCCCTGTTGCAGCAGTTGATCTTGAGATCATAACCGATACGCATTAACTTCTGCTTTTACCTTCCATTCTATTTTTCCTCCCTCTAGGCTGGCACTTCTCCAGTTCTAGATGGCCTGCCTGCTGGAGTGATCAAGACATTCAGTCATGGAAAGTCCAAGCTCCTGATTACCATGTCTTTATCAGACCAAAGTTCTTGAATTTACCCATTTAGAATTAACACTCAGCATAGTAATACTAAAAGATGTCCTGCAGGTCATCTGAATATCAGCCATAACTCTACCTGCCCCCACTTGGTAGCAATAGTCCTTTATCCTCACGATGATCAGGGTTAATTATCCCTTCCAGTATGTTAACATTTCTCTTTGCTGGTCTACTGGCACAAGGAACACAAGGTAACTAGGCAGCAGCCATAGCTTTAACTTCAGTGAGCTCTTACCGTATCACCTGGGAGACTGAGTACCCACTGAGAGTGAAGATTTCTAGACCCACGTGTGCCTACAGATTCAGGGATAGGAAGCACAAGTTCCTCAAGAGGGTTCCTGGAGTGATCGTGAGCAGGACAACTCCTACTTCTACTCCTTTGTTCTCGTATATTCTGCCTTTTGGAGACACAGCATCAAATAAAGGCTGTTGGTTTAATGAATATACCACATCCTCAAGGATAGTGCTCTGTCCTCACAGGGTGTCATCTCCAAACTGGTACTGAGCTGTATTTTTAAGAAGACTTTCCATTGTTCTATCAGCAGCAGCTTTGGGTGGTGGAGTATGTGTCAGACCAGTGAATTTTGTTATTATGGACTCACCACCATACTTCCTTTGCTGTCAAATGGGTTCCTTGACCTAAGGCAATGTTAGGAGGGATATCAACTCATAACTGGAATACTTGTCAATCCTAGTCAGAATAAATCATTGCCCTTTCTGGGGAAGAAGGGACTTGATGTAATCAATTTCACGTCAGTAGGCTGGGTGGTGTCTATGAGCGATGGTTCTGTATTGGAGTCTTAGCATTGTCTCTGTTGCTGACCTATTGGACAGTCCACAGTAATAGTAGCTAGCTCAGCCTTGGTTAGAGGGAGCCAGTGCTGTTGGGGTCATGAATCAATAGCCTCAGTCCTTGCTACTGTAGACTGTCTGTTCACACATCCATTGTGTAAGCACTGAGGTGGCCAACTATAGGAGCTGATTGCCATCCTTGTGGCAAAGTCATCCTGTTCATTGTTTACCACTTCTTCTACAGTAGATGCTCTCTGGTGGACATTAAAATGTGGTACAAAGATCTTTGTGACAATTCCCATAAGTCCTTCTACATGCCTCTCCCCCTGACACTCTTGTCCATGTTCTACCAATCTTGTTACTTCTAGGCCTCTGATCCACCAGCTAAGCAATTTGCCTCACAGAGACTGTGTATATTCTTACCTTGGTCACTTTTCTCTCTGTGCAAGATGGATGGCCAGGTACTCTGCCCAAAGCTCTCCCCATTGGTAGAACTTCCTCTCACTGCTCTCTTTCAGAGTCAACCTGAGAGGCACTGTAAACCAGCAGCTGTCCATTATTAACTTGCACTGACAGAGCTGCCCATCTCTGAACCAAGTTTAGCTTTCATTCTTCATCAGCTGCTCATGGGGAACCTCCCACCCCCAACCCAGTTATGTCCCAGTGTGAGCTGAGGGAAAGGCGTTGGTGTAACAGTGGCAAATGACATAGGAATCTGGGCCACATGTTTGCGCAGCTTTCTCGTGTCCTCTGAACCTGCTAGACACACTCCTTTAATTTTGTAGGTATTTTCAGGGTTGGTTCTCTGGAAGAAGACCGTAGGAAAAAGTTTGGAGTGTAAGATGTTTGTAAAGAATTGACATTTGTGAAAGGAAGGGGAAGGAAGCAAAACTGGGCAGAGGAGGAAGCTGAACTTCCATGCAGTTCCACCAGGGCCTCAGCTAAGCTGGCTGGGAGCTCTGCAGCAAATGGTGTCCATTGGAGTGTCTTGCAATGGCTGCAATAGCCAGGCCTTTACACCCTTGTCTCACTCAGTCACCAGATGTGGGACATGGGAATGGTGTGACCTTGAGTTAAGGGTCTCTCTGCAGCTAAGGCAGACCCTGTAGGAGCAGATAACCAGAAATTGTCTGTACTTCCTACTGTTGGCTGGCAAGTCTTTCTTTGAGGGGGCTCCATATCTACCTCAGTCAGCCTAAACTTATGACACAGTGGGTTGGGTCTGACAGTATCCAGCTCTTCATCTGCAGTTACAGCTGCATATCCCATGACCAGATGCTTAGAGTCCACCAGAGCCCAGGAATATGCCAGAATCTATTTTTAAATGGTGCCTAATTCTCTGCTACAGACGGCATGCCCTTACTCGAGAAGCCTAAGGGTCTGTGCTGTGGTTCCCCTTTTGAGGCTTGCCATAAATTCTACTTGGTATCTTTCTCTACCACAGATACCTCTACTGCAGTGGATTTGCTAAGTTATATGGCAGCTTATAGTACAGCCTTGACCTTCTGTAAAGACTTTATTTATTTATGTATTTATTAATTATTTTTGCTCCAGGACCAAATCAGGTCTAGCAGTCTTCCTCATCACCCAATAAATGAGTTGGTGCTATATTCTAAATGCAGAATATACTGCATTAAAATCTCAAATTGGCCTACCAAGTGTTGTGCTTCTTTCTTAGTGGTAAGATGTGCAAGGAGGATAAGAAGATAGTTGAGCATGACCCAGACCACTGGACGCTTAAAGATTTTACTGATGAGATAGGCCCTTGAGTCTTCGTAGGGTTTATCTCCCACCCTCTGGAACACATAAGTCTTAGCATGGTACCCACTTGTCACTTCTTGCTAATCAGGTCTGATTTATATGATATCATCAGTATAGTGAATTAATGTGATGCTCTATAGAATGTCCGGATGGTCCAGTTGCCTTCATTATAACAGGGAGCGGGAGGATTATAGCCCTAGATCAAGACTATGAATTGATATTGTTGTCTTTCTCATGTGAATGCAAACTATGAGACAGACTTGGCCAAGACTCCATTTACTACCTCATCTCCATGATGACACTTTGCATCACCAGGTATCAGTGTCAACTCAGACCCTGTGTACAACAGCCCCCAAAGATCTGGGTATTCTCTTTTTCCACTGTATCATTAACTGGGTGATTGCTATAGTCCCTTGGGGGAAGGATTGGGGAATTACCACTCTGTACACTTTCCATGGTATTTTACAATCCTTCCTAAGGTAGACCCAGATTCTTCTTTAGCGAGTGAGTTCTGGGTCTAAGAATTGGCTCAGGTCTGGAAATTGGGCAAGAAGTCACAATTTTGGGAGGGCTGACTTCGGCCTTCTGCTCATCCATTCATGATCTCCTTTGGTTATATAAATTAAGAATTATCCCTGTTAGCTGTCCATTTATAGTTCCCCTAGGAGCTCTATGTTTTATTTGCTGTCTCCATCGATCCCTCTGACTCAGGCCATTCTGTCCTTGCTGCCTATTTTGGTAATTATGCCTTTCTGTATCTAAGGGTTAAGGGCCACCACTTGGCTTTTGCTGTTCTGGGATCCTGTCATCCTCGTGCAATAGTGAGTGCTGTTCTGTAGCAGCACCTCTTATTGTCAACTCTAGCTGTCAATCTCCAATAAGCTTCCTGTATACAAATCTCCAACTTAGAGTTTGCTTTCTGAAGACCCCAACTGCAACCTTGGGTTAAGCCAAATTAAATAAAATTTCTTTACGGCAGGGTTTTTAGATGTCTTTTATGTGAGAGTAGAATGTGAATTTCTTTGAACAGAATATAAAATTTTGAGTAGAAATCCTATTTAATTATTTTGTCAAGTGGCACCTAAACTCCCAAACTAGCATTGAACTGGGCCCTCAATGTTGCCAATATTATAGGTGAAAGAGTCTCAAGTATTATTTTAATTTTTAGTTCTCTAATTAAGAGCATATTTTCATATGTTTATAACATTTCTATTTCCCTCTTCTATAAACTGTTCATCATTTGCTCATTTAAAAAATTGAGTTGATAGTCTTTTACTGATTTGTAGAAGCTCTGTATATATTGTGGGAATTAGCTCTTTGCCTAATGTTATAGAAAACAGTTTTTCTGGATTGTCATTTGACCGTTGAAACTGTTTGAGCTTTCTTTTTTTGTGTGTGAGAAAGATTGGCCCTGAGCTAACATCTGCCACCAATCGCCCCCTTTTTGCTTGAGGAAGATTGTCACTGAGCTAACATCTGTGCAAATCCCCCTCCATTTTATGTGGGATGCCTCCACAGCATGGCTTGACGAGCAGTGCTAGGTCTGTACCCGGGACCTGAACCTGTGAACCCCGGGCCACCAAAGCAGAGTGCACGAACCTAACCACTACGCCACCAGGCCATCTCCTAAGAGCTTTGTTTACTCTTCTCTTTTCTTCTCTTTTCTTTTCTCTCTCTTTCCTTTCTTCTTTGCTCCCTCACTCCCTTCTTCTCTTCCTCCTTTCTTTTTTTTCTACCGTCTTTTCTAGCCTAAACTATTGCAACAATAATAGTCTGGCTTTCATTCCTGTCCCTGTCAGCTTTTTCTTCATACGGCAGCCAGAATAATTTTTAAAAAGCATATGTGTGAATATTTCACACTACTGCTTCAAATACCTCAGTGCTTTCCCATTGCTCTTAGGATAAGGTGCTAAAATGGTATACAAGGCTTCTCTAATCCGGGCTCTCGCCTCTCCTGTAGCCTCATCTCCAGCCACCTTCTTTCTTTCCCCTCAGAGCCTTCATGCAGACTGTCACCCGTCCCTCTTCATGCTCCTGCAACTTTGCCTGGAAAATTTCTTGTTCTCTGGGTCTGAGCTTAAATGGCACTTCCATAGGGACAATTTTTCTACCTCTCAGCTTAGGTTCTCTGTTTCATGCCTTTATTGCATCCTGTAATCACCTTTGTAGTCTCTGACACGATTATGCAGTATGCGTAATTAACCATTTTAACAATCTGTATCTCCTGCTGGAATCTAATCTCTGTGCTGTCAGGAATTCTCTCTCCCCCTCTCCCTCCTTTCGTATTCCCAGCACTCAACAAAGGGGCTAGCACATAGTAGATGCTCACTAAATCATTGTTTAAAAACTGTTGGTTGAGGGGCTGGCCCCGTGGCCGAGTGGTTAAGTTCGCCCGCTCCGCTGCAGGCGGCCCAGTGTTTCGTTAGTTCCAATCCTGGGCGCGGACATGGCACTGCTCATCAGACCACGCTGAGGCAGCGTCCCACATGCCACAACTAGAAGAACCCACAACGAAGAATACACAACTATGTACCGGGGGGCTTTGGGGAGAAAAAGGAAAAAATAAAATCTTAAAAAAAAAAAATCGTTTAAAAAAAAACAACTGTTGGTTGAATGAAAGAATGATTGAAGTTTGAGAATAGGCAGCAGAAAAATGATGAAGACTTTAGTACTCTGCTGATGTATTTATGCTTTAGGCTGTAGAGAATGAAGAGTCATTGAAACATTTAACAACAGAGATCAATTTCATGTTTGTTCTATTCTTCCCTCTCTTCTTACAGAATTTGGATTTTTCAACCAATAATTATTTCTGGAGTATTTTTTTATATGACTAGGAATCTGCATGGGTACGTGGTAGGGCATCTGTAATTCTTTAATTAAATAGCAATGCGTTCTTTCTACATTGATTTTGGGAATTGATTTTAAAGGTAAATCTATATCTCTATATATCTGACTTTTCTTTTAAGCAAGAAGTTCTTAAAAGAGACTTAGCATTTCTTTTCAATACTCTCCCAACCAAAAAAAAAAAAAAAATAAAAGGTGCCAGTGGTCTGAACTACATCATACTATTTTACGGACCAGGTTAACGTCGCTGTGTTAGGGAATCGCAGACTCACAGACGTCAGTGCTAACGATATGCTCAATGCTACTTTTGTGAAGGAAGGAAAACACTGAGTATTAGGTCTTTAGGAAACGGGTCTACTTGTTGTCTTATATTTTTTAATCTAGAAATTATTAGGTAATGATCTGATAATAACAATAACAGAATAATAATAAACAGAAAAGATGTCTCTGTGCTTCTTTGCGGAATGGCTCAATAATTTCTGTTTTAATAATAGTTGAACTTACCTTCATTTATATAAGGCTTTTCATGTTCAAATTGCTTATCCAAAATTAAGCAATTAATCCTAATGCTAAACCCTGAAGACAGATAAGAATTATCTGCATGGTACAGATTAAGTCAAATGTACCATATTCCAAATGATTAATGCTTCGAAATATCCAATACCAAATGGCCTATGTTCCTCTGGAAGCATGTGGAAATCCAAATTTACATAGTAATTATGTGTTCAATTGTGCTGAGGAAGCAAGTGGCAGGCCCAGATAATCTTCCAAAAGGAAAATAATACTGGTAATATACAAAACGGAGGAAAGCAGTTTCCCTTTATCTTTGTTGAATGGTAATATTATTATTCATATATAGTGATTCCCCCCTCAGAAGTCCTCCAGAGCTAAAAACAAAAATAAAAAACCAAAACTACAAAACCCTTGATAAATGCTGTTTAATGCACAGAATAAATCCACTGGGATGGTGGAATCTGCATCTTAACAAATGAAAAGAAGCCACAGTCTATTTGGAGATAGCCATGATGCACAGCCATTTTCTTATCACTTAGTACATGAGTACTAGTAATGGGCTGCGTTCTGGTTACTATTAACATGCCTTATTAATATACTATTAAGATACCTGCCTGAAGAAAATTTATGTGAGGAGAATTTGTGTTAAAAAAAGAAATTATGAAATATTATTAAGAAGTAATTCTTTAGCCTTACATTGTGGAAGGACTCTGATAAATATGCTATTTCTATTTTTGAAAGAACATAGCACTTTCTCTCTTTTTTCATAACCAAGAAACAATTCATAACTGTTGGTGAAGAAATGAGGAAAGTTCTATCTATCTGTCTATTTATCTATCTATAAATCTGTCTGTCTATCTATCTATCAACCTACCTATCTATCTATCTGTCTACCTATCTATCTATCTACCTACCATCTCCTCAACACTGTATTCCGCTGTGTTCAGAAGAAAGGCCATCTGCATGCAAAGCTAGAAAAGGAGGGTGCGTGGCTGATGGTATTTTAGTTCGGTGAGAACAGTTCCTTCAACACTGCCTCATATTCTGCAGAAGTGCCAGGAATATCACTATTTAGAGATTCAAGGACTTCTATTTCTGATAACATGGTGCACTGGATGTCTGGAGTAACCTTTCTTGTAAAGAACATCTACAAGTCCGGGATAAAATTTTAAAAATTAAAGCTTAGATGAGCTATTAGGAAAATAAGCAAAATTATTGGAGAAATGACATGAAGGCATGAATCAGATGGGCAAGAGACAATCAGGCTCACTTTTATGAGTGATGAAAGGGGTATGGGAGACCAATCTTGGGATTTGTACAAGGTGGAAGGTTGGGCCACAAAGCTGCTATATCTTCCACATGCTCAGTGGGTGGGCCAGAAAAATCCCTGCCTCCTGGGGGATGATGTAGGCTTTCTTGCCTGTCTCTGTCTTGGCTCTGTGTACAGCAGGAAAATATGTGTCTCTTGAGAAGTCTCCAAGAGGCCTGCCCACACATAGATTTTTTTTTTTTTTTTTACCAAAATCTGTACTATTGTGGCTTAAAAAACCTTTAAGTGAAAACTAAGGTGCTCTCAGGCTTTGGGTGTTCCTAGGCCCCAAGCAAAATCAAAGGCAAATTTCTCTGGAAGAATTCATCATCAGCTCAAGCATCAGTGAAATCCCACAGATAAAATTCCTGTGCACATAAGTAGACAATAAAATTATAAAATACGTGCAAAACCATGAGTAAGAACCAGTGAAAATATCAAACTACAGAACCAGACCAACAAAGACTGTGGAGATTGGAACTTATCAGATGCCAAGTGTGGTATGAATATTTAATATTTTTAAAGGAGAAACAGAATACCATCAAAAGTACTACAAAGGAGAAGAGTCTACCAAAAATAACCAATTAGATTTACAAAAAAGAACAAGAAGTGCTCCTGAAAATGAAATATATAATAATTGTGAGAACAAAGGACTGTTTACATAGGAGATTTGACATGATAAGGAAAGAAATAACGAACTGTTATGTGCCCTGAAGAATAGTGGTGCACAGCTGGAAAATATGAAAGAGAGATACATAACATGTAAGACGGAATAAGAGGGCGTGATACGTATCTAATACGAGTTCCAGAAGGAGACTTCAGAAATTGAGGGAGAGATAATATTTGTAAGAAATAATAGTGAGGATCATCCAAAAATGATGGAGGGGGTGCACCTCTAAATCTAGAGGCCCAGTGAATCCCCAAGAGAATCTTTAAAAATAAATCCACACTGAGATATCTTCTAGTGAAACTGCAGAATCTCAAGACAAGTGAAGATCTTAAAAGCTGCACAATAATTACTTACGATTAATTTCTACATAGCAACAATAGGAGCCAGAAGATATTGTAATAAAACTTTTAAAGGGCTGAGATAAAATTATTAACCTAGAATTCTATGCCGTGTAAAACTCTCTTTCAAGATCAACTGCAGAACAGATGCTAATTAGAGAAAATTCTAAGATTGACTTCAAGAAGCAGCAAAATAATCTCAGAAGGAGGATCTGAGAAGAAGGAAAGGTGAGCAGAGAAAATGGTAAATATGTAGGTAAATCTAAAAACACCACTGAGCATGTTAAACATCAATAACAATACCTAATTTGTGGTTTAAAAAGATGGCAGTGAGTTAAAATACTGGAAAACTGTAGCTTTCAACTTGAGAAGGTGTGGCCTGATTTAAAGTATTCAAAGTCCTTATAGTAACTGAGAGGAGGGGAAAGTAATCACTAAAATAACAGGAGAGTATAACATTTCCAGCATATTCAAGGGAGAAATATGAAACAAGAGATTTACTTATGTAAATTAGTTCAACTCTGTTAAGCTGTCTGTATGCACTAGAGAACTTTGCGCAATCTGTTCTTCACTTCTCATTTTAACCCTCTTTCTCTTCTGGCATCTTTTCCTCTTTCCTTTCATTTTCTCTTTCCTTAATCACTCCTTGGGCACCTGATATGTAATGGGACTTAGGTGGGTGCTGTGGATTCAGAGATAAATAAGACAAAGTTCCTATTCGGAAGCAGTTCAAAGACCAGCTACTCTCTAGCAGCTCTGAAGGAAGGAAGATTCCGATGAGATGAAAAAGGGATAATTTTGATCCATGGGAATATGAATGGAGCTTCCAAGAGGGCGACTACGTGAAACCAGAGAAGATGAGGAGGGCACCAGACACCGAGCTATCAACACAGCTCTGAGTTGCAATTCTGAGAATGACATAGACAATTTTCAGTGACTTGGAAACCGCATTTGATCATTTAATGCGACTTTGATATTTTCTGTGAAAAAAATGATCAAGTTGAAAAAACAAAAATCTAGGAACCAACTTTCTGCAGATGTTTTTGCCTTTTCCAGAATTTATAGAATACTTACTGTGTGCTAAGTACTTTACATTTATTGAACTGCTTCATCTTCTCAAATGACAGATGAAGTAGGTATCTCTGTTTTAAAGATGGGGAAGCCCAGGCTGAACTGGCGAAGTGACTTACGCAAGAACTATCTGACTCCAAAACGTGGATGCTAAGCGAACAGAAAGGGATCCACGCTTGAGTAAGTTTGGGACATGCAGGATTAAGGACGGTGAAGCAGGCAGCTCTCCTGACGTGTCTGTCTCAGCTACTTTACGTGTTTTCAAAGGGCAGTGGTGTGCAGCATCTCCCAAACTTGCACAATTGGTGTGTTTAACTAGCACAACTCAACGGATGCAATCCAAATGCAAACTTATTTTTGTCTCCCACCATCTCTCTCAGATTTTTTCAGGGCGATATAGCTCCCTAGCCCCTAGATGGAAACTTGACAAGGCTAGGTTTTCTGGTCTCTCAGTAACAAAATCTTTGATTCACTTTAAGTTGGTAACAGCCTCTTAGGTCAGTCATTAAACCTTCTTCCCTCCCAGCTGGGGCTAGCTGCAGTGTGGGCATCTCTCTCTGCAGCCAGCTGCTATTACAAGATGTTCCCTCCGTAGGAACAGGAGGAGGGAGGGAGGGAATGCGGGGCAGACCGTTCTTCATTTACTTTGCCGTAACATGGCTTTACGCTTTCTGGGTTTGGCAGCTGTCTGGTGCTGGATCTGTCTCTCCTGGGTGCTCTGAAAGCTCCCCTGCATCTTTTCTGATGTAGCACTGATGCTCTGACTTCCCTGCTGCAGCTTCCCTGTCGGCCATTGTTGTCTGGTGATTACTCCACACACACTCACTCTGTCGATCCCTCTTAGTCTTCCAGGTGGTCCTCTTGCCAAGTTTAAATGGCTGCAGACCGCTTTCCTTTCAGATGGCCCACCTGTGGAATACATCTACATTCGTGTCCTTTGGCCTGGCAAACTCGGGATCTTGAGGCCAAGCCCACCTGCCCACCACACCCTTTTCCCTACCATAGGAGCCAACCATGCTTTCTTGTTTCTTGGCTTTTTCAGGTGGGAGTCAGCCTCCGGTTTACTTTGTGGGTCCATTTACAGTGATCCCCCATTATCCTCTCTGACCATCATTGTCAAAGCCCCTTATAGATTCGAAATGAGGAGCAGGCACCTATCCATCCTTCTCAGCTCTCGTTTGTGATGGTGGAGAGTGAACTCACAGCACTTTAAAGGGTCTCTTTAAATAAATCCATCTCTTAAGTCTTCTTTTATTCTATTTCATCGCATCTAAGAGATCATCTCTGTTAATAGTCTATTGCTGCATACAAATTGTTCCCCAAATTAGCAGTTTAAAACAACAAACATTTATTATTGCATAGAGTTTCTGAGGGTCAGGAATCCGGGAGCAACATAAGATTGTTCTGGCTCAGGGTCTCTCAGGAGGTGGTGGTCAAGGTCTCATTCAGGCTGCCATTGCCTGATGTGTTGACTAGGGCTGGAAGATCTGCTTCCAAGATGGCTTTCTCATGAGGTTGTTGGCAAGAGGCTTCAGTTCCTTGCTGGCTGTTAACAGAAGGCCTCAGTTCCTTACCACGTGAGCTATCTGTAGAGTTGCTCATGACATAGCACCTGACTTCCCCCAAAGGCCAAAGTGAGTGATGAGAGAGAGAGAGGCCGAGACAAAACAGCAGTGACTTTTATAACCTTATCTTGGAAATGACGTTCTGTTGGTTACATAGCTGACCCCTGGTGCAATGTGGGAGGGGACTACGCAAGACTGTGAATGCAGGAGGTGGGGGTCATTGGGAGCCATCTTGGATGCTGGCTACCATACCATCTATTGTAAATGCACCATTAGTTTATGTACTGCCAAGAAAGAAAAAAAATATTGACAATGATGATATGCCATCAAGTGTAAGACATATCTAACTTCAGAAATGTTAGAATGTGAAAGGAATGAGTCTTAAAATTGATGACATGCAAAATATTTCCCTTGTGGGTAAGGATATTTTGAAATCACACAATTATTTCCTGGTTTTTTTTGAAAACTACGTCTTGGTCTAGAATATTGCTTTGGAATTTTCTGTCTATTGTATCTTGGGCACTTGAATTGAAGCCACCAATTTATCCCATCCTCCTTCCCACACTCCACCTTCTTCTGTGAATCATTCTCTTGCACGAATTTTCCGCTGAATGTTTTTTGGGAATGTTGTTCTAGTTTGAATGCTGGCTAGTTCTCTCTGCTTGTTTCTGTGCTTTAAATCCCTTTATTGTTAAATATTAACAGAGTGCCAACATGGAGCAGAACATCATGCAGATTAAAGTAGGACACAGATATGCTTTAAGCAGCTCTGCAATCTCATATTATAGAGAGGATAAGTTACAATAAACATAATGAAAATATGTACTCAACTGGTAGAGCAAATTTTTTATTTTAAATATATAATTTGATAAACTAGTTCAAATAGTTAAATTACATCTTTGAAAGTCTGATGAACTGTACTTTTTTTTTTTTTTTTTGGTAAGGAAGATTGGCCCTGAGCTAACATGTGTTGCCAATCTTACTCCTTTTGCTTGAGGCAGATTATCACTGAGCTAACATCTGTGCCAGTCTTCCTTTATTTTATGTGGTATGCCGCCAGCGCATGGCTTGAGGAGCAGTGCTAGGTCCATACCCAGGATCCGAACCTGTGAACTTTGGGCCACCAAAGCAGAGTGTGTGTACTTAACCACTACACCACAGGGCCGGCCCCTGAACTGTGCAATTTTTAATACAACTTATTTAGAAGTGTTCACTTAGGGGCCGGCCCATGGCTGAGTGGTTAAGTTTGTGCCCTCTGCTTCAGCGGCCCAGGGTTTGGCCGGTTCAAATCCTGGGGGCGGACATGGCACCACTCATCAAGCCATGTTGAGGTGGCATCCCACATGCCACAACTAGAAGGACCCACAACTAAAAATACACAGTTATGTACCGGGGGGCTTTGGGAGAAAAAGGAAAAATAAAATCTTTAAAAAAAAGAAAAAGTGTTCACTTAGGTAAATTCAGATTAATAATTGTTGCTATCTTAGTATGCACCGATTTAATTTGGTACTTTAAAACTACAACAAGATTCAATTATATTTACATTGGGTATTTATAACTATTTTTCAAATTTTAGGATGATTTGTAGGAAGGGGTGTGTATATAGTAGAAAGCATAAACTCTGAGGTCAGGCAAAGCTAGGTTGAATGTAGGTTCCATCAATTACTAGTGATGTCATCGAACCTAATTTTAACCTTTTTGAGCTTCAGCTGCCTTTTCTGTACGATAAGAATGATGTCACTCACTCTGTTAAGAAGAAGTGAAGATTAAATAAAATAGTGTATATAAAGCCTTAGCCTATTACCTGACACTTAGTGGTCCCCAACCAACGGTAGTTATTATTATTATTTAGTAAGAGACTGTGCAGAACTTGAAGTGTTGTTCTGGCTTCATGTCTGTCTGAAGGCATAAGAACATTTGAAGAGAAAGTGGGATTTTGGGTGTTGGGCAAAGCCCACAGTCTGCCTGGATTTTTATTCTGAAAATGACCTAAAAGTCCATTCCATAGTGGCAGACCAATTGCTTTGAATATAAGTGCTTTAAACATCATAGTAAAAAATTTACATTTAAAGATAAGGGAATGTAAATACATTTAAAGGAAAGGGAAATTCTAGCATTGTAGTGATCATAGTACCGATGGCGTATTTGACAGCAATATAATATTCCATAAATAGAAATAATGAAAAATGGAAATAACCACAATTAATTTATTCCTTTAGATGAAACAATGGGAGGCTAAAATACTGAAAAGGAGAGCAATACAGAGAAGTTTTGAAACAAACATTGGAAATGTAAGAATCTTTAAAATGGCTGAGTATAGTTTGTACTCTAGAAAAAAAGACCTTAATTTATTTGTGACATCGCTTTGGATGAAGCGAGTTCAAGCAGAGAAGGGGAAGCCATAGGTTAGGCATTGTGCTTAAGTCGTAAAACTGGATGGGTTGAAGAAAGGTTTTAGAAAAACTGAAATTGCCAACAGACAAGACAGATGTGTTTTTAGTAGTCGAGTGAAAATACTAAAGTCTAAATTTCTTCTTATTTGGAAAAAAATACTTGGAGTCATTTTATATATAGTATATATTTCATATTATATATATTTTTAAACTTTTAAAAATGAGCTAAACCAGCAAATGGAGCTTCCAGTTGGAGATTAGAAATGTGTTGGAACTAACAGTCATTTTGTTTGAAGACTACCTCTATTATCTACTGCTTACCCAGGAAGCAAGGTTTTAGGAAATTAAACTTTATTAGGAAAAGGAGGGGTTTTATCAGTGCTCGTTCTTGTTGACCTCCTCGGTGTTTGAGGTGCCTCTAAATGTTGCTTCCTTCTTTCCTCCGCTTTCACTGTCCAAACGCTGTCTTGCTCTGTCACCCTCTGTCTCCTTGCTGGTTGTCCTTCTTCCTCCTGACCCTGAATGTGGACTTTGTCCTTGACACTCTGCTGTTTCCTCACCAGAGCCTTTCCTTAGGAGGCTCCCTGAGATGCTCCTCAATCTTCCACGCTGGCCGTGACAGCTTCCCTCGAGACTTACCGCCCCACCTCTATCCGCCAGCTGGACATATTTCTTACGTTCGGTCATGCTTGAATCATTGAAGTCAGCTGTAGCTTTGCTCTCTCCTTTGTCTCCACGTCAAATTAGTCACAATCCTTTTCTGACTCATCCTCTCAGATTAGCAGGAGTCCAAAGGTCTGGACTCAGGCTGGTAGGGGAGGCCAAGCACGATTCAATAGATCGCTTCCTATGGTGAAGCCCAAACTGAGACCAGGCAGCCAGCCCGACTGGGACTCCTTCACGAAGGTGCTAGATAGAGCGTGAGACTCTAAGTTGAGGTAAAATGACGGAAGCAGGGGACATAACACTTGAAGAAATGGGTCTGAAGTGGAGGGTGGGAAGTAAAGTCTGGCGGAATTCCATGAGCTGTCAGACTATCGTCATAGGTATTTTTCTAAGGCGTCTTCAGCTTTTTAAAGGGAAAGATCTCTTAGAGGCACTTCCTTTATATGAACATTGCAACAGTTTCTCTATGGGTTTGTAGATCTCTCAAGTCTTTACCTTTCAATACATCTTGTATTCTACTTCTGGATTACTTTCCTGAAAACAATCTCTTTACCCATGCCTCTTCCCTGCTCAAAATTATATTGACTCTCTTTTTCTCATGGGATAAATGCTTTGCCTGGCAATGGAAGTCTCCCAAACTTTTACCCATTACTTACTTATATGGGACCCGTAGTCCAGGCAACCCATTAGTGCTCACACTGCACAACAGGTGAAGCCCCACATCATTCTCACACTCTCCCTCTATTATTCTCCTTTACAAAAAACAACAGCCACAATTTTCTTTGTGAATGTCAGGCCTCCAGATCTTTTTTTGTAGAAACAGAAAACACTTTTATTATTGAGTAAGCATTAAACCAGAGTGTGATGTGCTTCACAGGCAACACGCTAAGACATTGCAAAACAGAAAAACATCTTGCCTCCCTGTGCAGCCCAGCAGATACAACCCATTACACACGTGTTTTCAAGGTAAACAAACTAGTCCTCCAGAGGACTTGACAGCACCATTGGTCACACACTGTCCTTCTTAACTCCACCTGGTAATTGGGGTGATTATCTGTTAGCTTGTTTGCTTCATCCAGAGCATAAAGAACAACTTCTCATGTCTTTATGACAGGAGGGAGTTTTGCAAATTGGAGCCAGGTGTCCACTGAGGTTAGGCTCCTACCCGCCCACGGGAACTGGAGTTGGAGGAGCTGCCTCCTTTGATGTTTACATTTCACAAAGATGTCTTCCACATTCTTGAGAAAGATATTCCTGGGTCATAAAACTGAAAAAAAAAAGAAAGAAAGAAAGAAAGAAAAAAGACCGCTGACAAAAGGCCTCTCTAGTCTTCAAAGGGATACATTTGAAAGAGGGCAGGAAGCACTTAGAAGTTTTCTACAGTAAGTACTCTGAGAAAATGGAGGTGGAGGAACCGCTTTCCCTATTTTCAACAGGGAGAATGGAGCCTCTTATTTTTAGTTTGTATATCACACAGCTGGAAACACACAGTGCGTTCTCATAGCGCACAGCGACACAGCCCGGGAACATACGCATTTCAGGGTGTGTGATGACCAGACTGCAGCCCAGCCCAGAGACACACACACGCAGGTCTAGGGAACCCTGTGTGACGTGTGTGATACTGACACATGTCAACACAGCCTGAGGACACCTCACATACACCCTGGGGACAGAGTATGACAGGTGTGGGATGCTGCCATCATGTCAGAGGTGACAGGTGTGAAACCTCCAGATCTTCTAGGCTGTGCTAATAACTATCTACATCTTCCGTAACTTACCACCTAACTGCCATAGCCATGAGCAAGGACATCCACTGCTGTCATTTGTTGAGTTTTATTATATGCCAGGTACTTTACATACATTAACTGGTTTAATTTCCTGTTTAATGCTTATTTATTAGTACTTACTGAGAATTTATTAGTAGAGGCTAAGTAACCTATCCAAGCTCATTCTACTAGTAAAGCCATGGTCTGCTTATCCAAAAGCCCTCACTCTTTCCTTTTATGCCTTAATTCCTTTATCATCTAAATCCTGGGGTTGACTTGTTGTTTACTGCATTCACATAGATGTTCTGTGTAACTACCTGCGTGTTTATCTCCTCATATAAAGAGACCTTTGCCTAAAGTTCTTTGTATCCTCAGAGCCTAAAGATAGTGTCATATGTATAACAGATGCTCAGTCATTATTTACTGCTGTCTGTGTTGGGGCTCCACTATTCCAAGAATGGAAAGGCAATCGAAGGTTGGCTGTTTAAATTATTTTGTCCCAGCTGATTTTTTTTATAGAAATGTTTATATGATAATAGTAAGGAAAATTCTTAGAATGGCACCATTCCAGAATGTCTTTTTTCTTCTCAATTGCTTCTGTAGGTAATTTACATTGTACCCTAAGCTATTTTGACTTCGTTCTGATGCTAATGTCTATGTAAGTACTATGAGGGGAATATAACTATCTTATTCATTTTAGTTCCATGTATTTCTGAAGGGAGGGTCCAGGAAAGGGGAGAATTGATGTCTACCAGTGGAAAAGAATGAAGCTAATGAGAAAATAAACTTTGGTTTTCAACCTTCACAAAGTACATTAGCAGATAACAACAAAGGCTGGGGAAAGAATTAAAATTCATTAAAAAAAATCTCTTATGCTTTTCTTAATGTGTTTTGCTTCCTAACATAATTCCTGTTTGCTAGAATTTTCCAATTTTCATTATCTTAACAGGCTGTTTTCATTTTGATAACACTCCCACTTGAGTTTCATATACCCTCCTGTGTATCATATACCCTTAAAACTTTTCACCTTTCTATTTATATGCCTGCCAGTCTGTTTTGAAATTTACTTTAGCTGAGTATTAAAAATACCCTACCTTAACATATATTAACGATAATTATGTCTTTCTTGGCTTACAGAAAGTGCCAATAATGTTAATATGTGTAATGTTTAAAATTGTGTACTATTTACTTCACAGAAGAGAAATAAGTTATTCTGATTTCCTATACTCTTCTCATAGGTACACCAGGAACCAAGTATCTAACTATTTTTTCCTATTTCAATATTTAGGTCCTTGGTAAGTGTCAATGGAGTGAAGGGACCGGAAAGCTATGGCCACCCCAAAGCAAATAAGAAATTAGCTATTAATATATGTAAAGTACTTGGCATACAACTCAGTATGGTGGCAGTGATTGCTGTGGTGTTCTATGGCTGTGGCAGTTAAGTGGCAGGCAAGATTGAATACCTCCTCAGGTAAGGACTGAAGTATTTACAGGAGCCTCTTTCTCACCCATGCCTTCAAGCGTAGCCTTAGAGGGTCATTCCCACGTGTTAGACGTTGCCCTCTGTTTTTATTTTCTTTAAAATAGAAGTGCCCTTAGAGGGCTAATACCTTAGTATGGTACCTAACCCTTCATCCATTCAGCTAAAATTCATAAAACATCTATATGTTGCAGGTCACTTCGCTGGTAGGAGCAATGTACCTGTGAACGTGACAGGTAAGGCTCTTGCCCTCAAGGACTGACTTTCTAAGGTCAGAGGCAGAGGGTCGGTAAATACACAACATAAATATACAAAATAGTTGACTGATGGATGCAGCTATAAAGGAAGTGGACGCTGGGGTAGATGATACAGCGGAGCGAGGGGGTGGGAACACTACTTTAGGCAGGAAAGTACCCTTCTGAGGAATTGGGAAATCTTGTGGAAGGCCTGAAGTAGGCCATACAGGAGAGGGTGAGGCTGGAGCACAGTGCGCATGGGGGAAGGAGGTGCATGATGGGGCCAGAAAGGTGGGCAGAACTGATTGGGTTGGGGCTTGGAAGGCCTGGTAAGGAATACGGGTGTTATTCTAAGAGCAGTGGGAGGCCACTGAGTTTGTCAGACGACTGGCACAATATAATTTGCTTTTAAAAGCTCACTCTGGCTGGGATGTAGCGAATATTGGCAGCTCGTTAATGGTGGGCTCAGGTCTGCCTGAGGGCACTCTGCTCCCGCCCAGGCCCCTCCTTCCTGAGCTCTACTCCATTTCTTTGCCTTGGTGCTTTGTATCCCCTTTGCCTGGAGCAGCGTCTCCCTCCCTGAACCACCCAGTCTCCAGCTGGCAAACTCCCACTTGCTTTTTTAGATATAAGCTCAAATGCAGCCTCCTCTAGGAATGGGATGACCATGTGATTATCATCCTCATGAGACACTTCGAAGGGCACTATTAAAAACCATCCTAGGGAAACACGTATAAAATAGACTGTCCCAACCAAACAGGGATGTGTGGCTATCTCTGCTTCTAGCTGCTTTCACTTATGTCTTCACAGCAGTCTGTATACTATTATTCTCCCCTCGGATGCAGTATACTTAGTGGTTAAGGCCATGAGCCCTGAAATCAGGCCACCAGAACTCAAATCTCAGCTCTGTCCCCTACTCATTTTGAGCTGCCTGACTTTGGTCAAGTCACACAAACTCTCTGAGCTTCAGTGTCTTTGTTTGTGAAATGCGGGTAATGATGATGTTTCCTTAATGATTATTTCATTGTGGAGAAAAAAGTTAAATAATACATGCAGGATACTTAGCACAGAAGTTGGCACATATTTAGGATTCATTAAATATTAACGATTATTATCCTTTTCAAATAGGATACAATTATGTTTGTAGGTCTCTCCTAAGAGATTATGAACTGCTTAGGACAGGGACCATGTATTATTTATTCACTTTTGTATTCTTAGTTTACAGCCCAGTGCCTAGTATACAATGAATTTTTAAAAAAATATGACTAAAAATGCAGAAAAGATGATGGCAACCTGGAGTTGTTTTTTTTTTTTAATTCTTCCCACTCCACTTTTTACATATGAAAGAAGAAAATTGAAGTATATTTCTTGAGTCACAGAAAAAGAATCAGAATCTAGTTCTCCCCATTGCCTGGCTATTATGAAAAGGTGCCCACTTTTATCATGGTGGGAATGAATAGAAGATATCTGTACAGTCACGCACTGCTTAACGACAGGGATACGTTCTGACAAATGCATTGTTAGGCGATTTTCTCCTTGTGTGAACATTGCAGTGTGCACTTACACAAACCTAGATGGTACAGCCTACTGCACACCTAAGCTGTGTGGGACTAATCTTATGGAACCAACTCTGTATTTGCAGTCCATCATCGACGGAAACATTGTTATGCGGCACATGACTGTATATGATTAAGTATAAATATTGAGGTAATTAGAACAGTCCTTTTCTCAAAATCTTACATAAGTGCAAATGTTTATTCAGTTGCTACTTAGGAGCACTCATATTTTTAGAAAAAATTAAATAGGAACTTTCTTTACTTAGTTCTGTTTTGCTTATAAACTTACAATTTCAATCATACACAAAACTTAAAATTAAGATAAAACTTATTATCTCAACAATTGTTCAAATGATCACATCATCAAATGATGATTGGGCTAGGCCAAGATAGATAAGTCGGAAAATCTCACCTTGTTACATGTTTCCCTTTAACACTGAGCAATTCTGTGTCTCTGTTGTACAATGGGTTTGCACGTATGTCTGTTAAAACTGAGCAATTTAAAGTATTTTAAAGAGAATTAATAATTTATTTCTATTAAGCATAAAAAAATGTGAATAGAGGCACAGCACCCTCTGATCCAGAACAATATGAATCTGATGCTTGATGTGATTGTCAGTCAGCATACCAAGAAGCAAAAAAGGGCAACAGGACTTGATGAAATGACCCAGAAGATGGGAACTCCTATTGCGCATTTACATTAATCACACGCATATGCATTCATGCACGCATGTACACACTAGATTACTTCATCTAGAAGTAGACTTTGTGTAATTAAAAACTGGCTATTTTTAGACAGTTATTTTAATTTAGTTTTTCATTAGTTCTTTAGGGCACCGTCATTCCCTGGATTTGTATTAATAACGAGGCTATCAATAAACGTACCTGGTTAACATAAAAGAGTTTTAACAACAGGAGAACTAGTTCCTCAATAATCCAAAATGAAGGTTTAATTTTGCATCTGGTACATTTCTGAGTAAGCTGTTATTTGAGACTGTGTTCCAATACTTAGAAAAATGGATTGAGAACCGGCCTTGCAAGTAAGTGAAACAAGCGAGAGCACTGGGCAGATATTTGTTGCTGAAATCTACCAGACTCACTGCCGCTCAAGGGAATTGCAGCCCTTGCCAACATTTATGGTGTGTTTGCCATAAATCTCTTTATGACCCATTTGCCTTGGTAGCCTCTAAACTCCTTGAAGGAAGGAACCAGGCCTTATTCTCTGTTTATCCCAGTGGTTGGTGCAGAACTGGGCCCATGTTTAATGACACTCAGAATCTTAGTGATGGCGTCCATGGCTGAGTGCACTATGGAGAGCATCGTGTTAGGGGCCACAAGGATGACTAAGATACAGTTAGAAGTTCTTCCCTGAGTCCTTAGATCTTTTGTTTTCAAGATTTTCTTTAAAAATTCACTGTTGGTTTATTATCATGGGTATTAGCTGATGCCACTGAACAAGAGAGATTCCTAGAAAGGGGTATAAGAGAAAATAAACCAGAAAATGGAACACAGGTGATTTGAAGCTTTATGGGTTTTTCTCTAATCTCAATGAATATTCTCTTATGAAACATTATTTCATTTTCATTAAAAAATCACTCACTGAAATGGGGGAATTTGAAATTCAAGTCAGATATATACAAAAAAGCAAATACTGAGTGATTATTAAAGAAACTCAATTTTATTACTTGTCAATACCCTAATTTCTATGGAAATGAGTTGATTTAAAATGCAATCTCCTCCAAATCTGATGATATAGTTCATTTGATTTGATTCCTATGGTGTAATTAAGATCACGCTGTATGATAAATTGTTATATGTGCAATTTTTGTGTTCATAAATGTATGTGCTGTAGAGATCAATTATTAAACATGTATGGATAGTAATATTTTGCATATGGTATTTAATTTGCAGAATTGATGTTTCAATTATTTTACCATCCTCAAAGGGAGAAGGAAAGCAAAACCAGTGAAACTGATAAGAACACATAGAGATATGATAAAGAAATGCTTTTTTATTAGAGAATGACACTTTTTTATAGCCAGAGCTGTCCTTCAAAGCCAGCGAAAGAGACATATTTTCAAATTTTTGAAAACTTCTTAGGTAGATCCTCGCAAATATTCTGTCATTAATGTTTTGTGATAAATAGGTTTAATTGATCTAGCCTTTAGGAAATGTTGTTAAAAACCAAAGGAGCAGCATTTTATACTAAATGTTTTGAGTGGTCTGCAGTTGCTAATTTTAACTTATATTTTATTAGGTCCGCTTGATGAGTCTTAAGTTATTACTTTGGTACATTTCACAACAAATGATTTTGCCAAAATTGTTTAATAATCTGTTATTTTAATTATAATCTCTCTGTAATTGATGTGTGAAAACAGAGCAATTTCTATGACATTCGATAAAAGCACACAAATTTAAAAAACAGAGTTTGAAGAAAAAACGTGTTTTAGATGGTAATTTAGAAATGGCAAAGACTGCACATTGAGAAAATAACTCCAGATTAAAAAAAACTCATTTGTTTTTTTCTTAGCTATACACTTTCAATTTGCTGTTAAATCGTTATTCCACAAGTGTTTATTGACTACTGTGTGCCTTTAATGTTCATGCTATTAATCATGATCTCCAACAACATGTCTCGAGTGTGGCCTGTGTGTAGATTACTGTGCTGAAGGGAGTTAGTAGTTTGAAATGATTAATAGTTTATTTATTTGCAGCAGGGCCAGGCTCTGCTGTGCATCGTTTGGGGCTCGATGGTTCACCGAGGTAAACTATATTACTTTCAGAGAAAAAGGTTGCTTCAAGGTCATCTGAAGCAAGGGAATAGTTTTGGAATGAAGAAAAATTTCTACATGTTAGGCCAAATTTTGGGAAAGATATCTTAGGTATTTTTCTTTAAAGTTCTTCATTCTGCCTCTAGAGTGCCTCCCATGTACTCTGTGTACATATGCAAAGTTCTCTATTGGTAAAAAATTAACAAAACATAGCACCCATATACAAAATGCATTTATTACTTACCTTCCGTTGGGATAATTTATACCCCACAGTAGAAATGATTTTATCATTTTCCCAGGAAAGTAAGAACTTTGTAGGATGAGACCCCAAAACAAGAAAAGTCTTGAAAGGAGAAAAGAGGATTTGGGAAAGGTCAGTGAGCAGAGGCCATCTGCATGGGGCAGCGGGAATGGCCCTGAGCTGCTGGAAATCCAGTAGGATCTCACAAGGGCTAAGCAGGTTCTCAAGGAGGATCTCCAGAAAAATTAAAAAAAAAAAGAAGTCATCTGGAAGTGGCTATTAATCATAATACCTCAAACCATCCTTGTTCAACTCTGTCAGAATTCAGTTCTGTGGTTAAGTGACTCGCGCTAAAATAACTGGACCCTGGGCTCTAGCTTTAAACATGTTGTTCAAAGATTAGTTAGAATTCCAGGCAGGAAAATTGAAGAAGAGATAGACTTGGGAAATGGCCTATAATCGTGGCAGTTCAAGAATCTAGGTTTTTAAAATTGAGTCTACACACACTGTCATGGAGTATGAAAACAGCTTTTCTGGATAATTAAATACAATAAATAACTATCAATAGCAAAACCCTCACTATAATTCTTTAGTTATTCAAAGGGTTTTATTTTTTCAGGAGAATATGAATTTTCTAGGAAAGCTCTAGTATTTTAAAATTCTACTTTAAAAATAACTAAAAATTATGCAAATAGCACATATTTATCATACAAAATTAACAGATATAAACGTACAAAGAAGAAGAAAAAATAAAAAAGGAAGCTTTAATAATTCTATGAGTGCTAGGAAACCATTGTTAATATTTTGATGTATTTATGTACTTATTTCTGTGTGTGCGTAAAGACACAAGTAGATAATGCAGGTTTTCCCGAACTAGAGGAACGAAGAGGAGGAGAGTGGTTGGGCAGTATAGTGGTGATACCGACCCTGATATCAGTTTCCCTACATTAAACCCAGTATTTATGGGGTTAAAACCAAAACACTCATTCCCTGCTTACTCCCTGGCTTCCTGGCTCCAGAATCCACTATCCTCCATGGAGACAGACTGCAGCCAAGGACAAGCTCCTGGACTCATTATCTCCTCCCCACAAGGAGATACAGGCTGGTGGGAAAGCTGCTGACCAGCAAGGTCACGGGCTCCCTCCTGTCTGCAAGTGTCTCAAGGCCAAAGACAGGCTGGTGGGAAAGCTCCGACAAGCAAGGCCATATGCTCCCCCTCCCCTACCTAAAACCCCAAATAAAAACCCTTCCTTTTAGCTTTTCGGGGGAGTGTAGGATTTCAGCGTTAGCTGCCCTCTCCCCTTACTCAGTGCTGTGCAATAATAAAGTCCTATTTTCTTCCACTACACCCCGTGTCAAACATTGGCTTGCTGAGCAACGGGTGAGTGAACTCACTTCAGGTTCGATATCAGAGGTGGACAGTTTATCCCATATATAACCACCTACATGAGCAATTCCACTAGAAGGTTCTTAAGAGAGAAGCTCTTAATACAGTGGGGAAAAAAACGATGATTCCACCTTTGGTCCTAAACTTCCGTCTTTCCTTTGGTTCCAGGGCTGGATATTTCTAGCTGTCAGGAATTTGTTCCTTGAGAAGAATGTGGCTGATGGTGGATTAATATAGGGGACTCCCTGAGGACCATGGTTTAGCTGCTGCTGGACCCTCCTAGCTGTTGCATGTTTTGGGAAATCAAGAATGCAATTGGGATCTCAGTGTCATCTCAACGAGGAAGGTGTGCGTGGAAGTAGCTCGTGCTGTGGACCAGGTGTTCCTTCTCTTAAAATGTGCCCAACCCAGCCCTCGTATCAAAAGTAAGGGCTTAATATTCCCTGGCTAATTTCACAGAGGAATTTTGGGAGAGATGAGGGATGTAGGAAGCATCCTTCCACCCTTTTCCACATGATCTCTGTTTATGAATTAATACCAATAACAGGAACAGCCTTTCCTGAGCATTTGCCTTGTTCCAGGCCCTATACTCACGAACTCATTTGGTTCTCACAACGCTCCGTGAGGATGGCCGTCTAAGTTTGCTAGGGCTGCCTTAATAAAATACCACAGACTAAGTGGCTTAAACAGCAGAAATTCGTTTCTCATAGTTCTGGAGGCTGGAACCAAGATCAAGGAGTTGGCAGGCTTGGTTTCTCCTGAGACCTCTCTCCTTTGCTTGGTGGCTGCCTTGCCACTGTGTGTGCACATGGCCTCTCCTCAGGGTGCGCCTCCCTACGATCTCGTACGAGGACGCCAGTCCTATTGGATTAGGGCCCCACCCTTATGTTCTCATTTAACCTTAATTACTTCTTTAAGAGCCCTGTCTCCAAACGCTGTCCCATTGCGGGGCAGGGCTTCCACATACAGATTGGGGGCTGGGGGGAGGGGAGTCACAATTCAGTCCATAACAGTGGTACTGTTATTATCCTCATTTTACGGAAGGGAAAATTTTACAGATTTTAATTTACTGGGATCACCTGGCCAGGTAATGATGAAATTCAAATCCAGCTTTGTGTGCTCTGGAGTGCACATTCTTGACCTCTGTGCTCTATTGCCGTGCGATGCAATTCTCTGAAGCTCCATTCTACACTATGGCTACTGCAATTTCCTCTATGATTCTGGCATTAGGTTGTGTCTCAGTTTTAGTTTTCAAGGTGGTTTTGAATTTTGATCACTCTTTTCTGTCTCCTGAGCGTTTTTGTAGGAAGATGGGAGATCAGTGATCCGAAATGATCTCGAGCCGTTTGAACCAGCTAAGTCCTGATCTCAACTAGGTTTTGTGTGGGTAGAAATAACTGACTCTGGAATGGTATCAAATCTGTAGATATTCTTATCAGATTATAGTGGATATATTCTACCCTGAATAAAATGCCTGCTGACTACCTGTTTCCTATTGATTATAAAAGTTCTTTAGTGAAGAAAACCAAGCATCAGAGATTCACAGCTCTTGTCTTTTCTTATGGTTATCAAAAGCTGTACTGTGAAATAATGCTGCTTTCCAGTTTCTCATAAGAGAACTCAGTTTGCCCTCAACAGAACTGAAGTTCTGAAGTCACGAGGCAAAACAGACACTGAAAGTGAAGCTGACTCGTCTGTGCCTAGTTTAGTTTTCTCACGTCACTGACAATATGAATTGATAACAGGATTTCCACTCCTGAAGTGACATGTTCACAGAGCCCAGGATCTCCTCAGCCACTCTGTGATAAGTATACCACGTATTTGCCAGATACAAAAGCCTTAATGTAAGATCTTAATGTTCAAACTCTCAGCCCGAAGAACAATTTAATATGAACGGAAGCTGCCAGCCAGAGTTCTGGTGCTTTCCTCTGGCACCTGGCACCATTCTCAGTTGGAGTCTTGCTGCTTTGGAGCCCCTACGGGAAGAGTAGCAATGATGCAGGCTGGGGCACTCATGACACAGGGATGGAGCGACACCAGGGCTCCCTCTTCCCTGTGTTTATTCCCTTCCCTTGTATTTAGCAGTGCGCAGCACATAGTAAGTACTCACTGAATGTTTATTGAGAGATTGAAAGCTGCTAATAAGTGCGAGCAGCCAAACTGCTTAGGAAGTCCACTAGGAAAGTCACATCACTGTCATCTAAAAGTCTCTTTACAAGCTGGTGAAGATTTTTCCACAGATTTTTTTCTGGGGAAGTTGCTGCCTACCCCCCTCAACCCCTCCGCCTTCCACCTCCAAGTCATCCATAATTTAGTAAGTGTTACTTAAATAAAACACAGAAGATAACGTACTTGTCTTCTAGGTCCTCATAATTTGCCGGAGGACAGAAAATGTACTCACATAAACTACGAAACTGCACAGAAAAATTTTACTTTTCTAATGCATGGAATCTCCATTCCTCACGATGGACGCGTTTTGTTAAAGAGACCAGGTAATCACGTCTTGGATAGTAGCTGCATTGCTGTTTTTAGTGCCAAGCTATTTACAACTTATATTTTCACGTTCTTAGTTCATTTGAAGCAGAAAAGCCCCCCAAAAAGCAGAAGTGCCAAAGCTCTCTTTCCTTGTTGTTAGGAGAAATATTTTGGGGGGAATTTCCTTTGTAAAGGTTTGAAAGAGGTTAAGTCACTGGCTTTTGATATAATTTAGCAACTGCTAGGATGATGTTGAACTCAGAAATGTTTCTCTGTTAGCAGCAGACCACCTGGCACTGGCTGGGGTGGAGAGGCAGGGCCCTGAACCCTGGAAGGAGGCCGGTGAGAGAGGTATGGTATTAGTCAGAGCAGAGAAAGGCTACAAAGATGACTGTGAGGCTATTAGGCAGGAGAAATTAGACAAAGATTCAGTTATAAGAAAGGGCAGAAAGTCGCAGATTTGGGGACTAGGTCAGAGCTGGACAAGCAGGAGTTTCTGGTGCTGGATCTTAAAAGGTTGGGGTTAAGGTTGGTGAAATTTCTGCTGTTTAATATCTGGTTTGCCAGATAGAAGGGCTAAGACATTAGTTAACACATGTATGGTTCTAAATGTTGAAAGAGAAAGGATGCAGAAACTGGGATCTATTAAGGGTCCTACCATATCAGTTAGGAAGTGTTAGCTTGCACCCAAGGAAAAAATCAGCACAGACTGGCCAAAATAACAGGGAACTTATTAAAAATTTGAGAAATCCAGCAGTAATATAGACTTCAGGTATAATTTGATCAGAACACTGAGTTATGATGCAATTATTTTGTTTCTGCCCTCGTCTACGTGTCTGCTTCTTCCTCAGCTTGCTTTTTTCATAGGAGGAAGATGGCAACAACCCTTCCTGCTCTTGCACCTGCACGCCACATACTTCTGAGAAATGGAGATTATCTATATAACCTCCAGCATAAAGCCTGAGATTTTTCTCTGATTATATTAGCCTGGATCACATGCTCATGAATGAGCCAATGGTAGTGCTTAGAGGGTGAATGGATTGCAGTGGTTATCTTAGACTAGTTTATGTACTTCCTTCCTGGGGCTAGGGGTAAAGCCAGCTTTTCTAGAGCCACATGGGTGTAACATCATGGATGAGGGGTAGAATGGGTGCTAGAATAATACCCAAAATAGCCATTATATTTAAAAACACTCTTTTTAGTGGACCTGCACCAAAAGGTAAAAACAAAAGCAATTCCTTGAGGATAAATCATGTGCACCAGGCCTAAAATTATGGCCAGAGTTTTCTAAAATTAGAATAAAAATATACAGATAATTGCACATATTCCTTAGCCCATTCTTAAAATAAGCCACACAAATGAGTTTAGCTTCATCATTTATTTATTCATTCATTCACAAATTTAGTAAAAATTAGTTTAGTGCTTATTATGTACTTGGACCTTGGCTGGAATTCAGAGATTAAAGAGCTCCCCCATCTAATGAGGCGGGGGCTGGCAGATAAACAGGCAATTCTAATTCAGTATGGTAAGTGTAATTAGATAGTAAAATGGAGTGGTTTGCGTCTTGGACTCTGCTGGCAAACTGACTGGGCTCACGTCTCAGCATTGCCTTTTACTCTGTGTCTACGTTTGTAGACAAACTCTATGAACCCATCCACTGTGCACTCATCTTTTCCTTTCTGTGACTATAGGGACATCTACCTTCTCCCATCAAAAAAGCCAAACCCTCCATATGTACTCTGGATCACATCTTCCTGCCCATCTTCTCAGGAACATTTACTTTCTAAACCTTATTTCCTTTTAACAAAGCAGAGAGAATAATAATACTTTTCTTATAGGATGTCCTAAGTATTAAACATAATAATGCACGTAAAGGATTTAATGTAAACCCCAGCAAATAAGAAGGGCTAAACAAATAGTAACTCTGACTATTTATGGTGGAGCTGCTTTCAGTGTCCTGTGAAAGCACAGAGATCTGGAATCTAATCCAGTCCTTCATTCCTCCTTTGCCTGATTGATTCACACTCATATTTGAAGATTCATCTCAGACTCGCCTCCTATTTTGGGCTGGGGTCAGTGACCTTCCAGTGCTCCCCAGGATCTCCCTGGGCATAGCGCCTTGTTCACAGTACTTCCCGCAGAGGGTTCCATCTTCTGTTTACTTCTCTGTTTCTCTGAGTACGTTGTAAACTGGTGGTCCTCAGACTGTAGCTTGCAGCAGAATGGCTGGACTCAATCTCAGAGTTTCTGACTCAGTAGGGTTGGGATAGGGCCTGAGAGCTTGTATTTCTTACAAGTTCCAGGTGAAGCTGAGGCTGCTGGTGGGGAGACCACACTTTGGAAGCCAAGTTGTAAGCTGCTGGAGGGCTTATCCAGCCGGACGCACCAGTGAAAGGCCAAGGGGCTCCGCTTGCTCATTTATTGCCAGCAAATAGTGTTCCATATATAGTTTTCCCCTTCACCCTTATTCTTCTGGAAGGTCTAGTACTCATATGCTCTCTTGCTCTGCTTAGAGGATAGTAAGAGCAGTAGTAACTCATTCAATTCTCACAGCTCATCTATGGAGAGAGATTCTACTATTTGCTTGTTACAGATGAGAAAACTGACACTTGCTTAAAGTCACACAGCTGATAACCCAGAACTCTACCAACTGTGGACTGCGTTACTAGGACTAAGGAAGAGCATGATTAGGTCTGTAAAAAAATCAGATTCCCACCCATTCTGTGGCTCTACAAGTTGTTAAGATGGTAAATATCTGTAATATATTTTTCAAATTACCTTTGATCTGCTGAAATAATTAAGTATATGTTTTCTATATTGAATATTGGGGACAGTTGTATGTGTGCCATGTCGATATACAAATTTGAATTTGGTTCCTATATGGCTGGTAAAAATTCTAGGAGGTTGAATTTTCTGAACCAGATTATCTTGGCACCTCTTTAGACTGAAGACAAATATTTAATTACAAGAATAAAATGTATATATTAATGTTCAAAAGAACATACCCAATTTTGCCTTTAACTGTTATTTGAAGTGAATAGCCAATTGTTACATATCACTCTATCATTATATCATATTGAACAGTAGGTTCTTTTGATCTTAACACTGTAAAATAGTCTGTGACTGTATAAAAATTATATGAAATATGAGAGAGAGTCTTACCTAACGATCATGATTATTGAACTGATAACTGGCGAAGCCAGACCCAGAAACAAGGAACACCAGCCAGATTGGTTCAGACTGGTTCACCAGCCAGACTGACTCAGAGGAGAACAATCCAATTAGGATGTGGAGTCCAGTGTCTGGACCCCACGGTAGCAGGTCATGAGACTGAGGACAGCTGCCACTGCTGCCGACGTTTATTGAGTGCTCATCATGTGCCAGATGTTAAACATTTTAATCCTCATATAAATTAGGTCTATTATTATTATCTCCATTTTACCAATGAAGAAACTGAATCTCAAAAATGTTAAATAACTTATTTAATGCCACATGGTAACTGGTAACACTGGCAACTGACTCCAGGTAGTTTGGCTTCAGAATAAGCATGAGGAAGGTTTGTAATGAAGTTGTGTGTAGCTGGTACAACATGTAGTGAACTCTACAGTCAGTGAAGTGTGAGAAAAATGCAGAAATCCAGATGGGGTTTGGGGAAGGTAGGTTTTAGTCAAGAGGTGAAGTTCAGAAGCAGGCTCTGGTTTGGGGGATGATTGGCAAGTGTCAGTGAAAGCCCCGGACTCAGGCTTCGTGTGAATTCTAGTCCCCAAGTTCTTTAGGTGGGTGCTGCCCTGAGGAGTGACTGCACGTTTTCCAGTCTTGAATGACTTTATTTACGCAGTGGCAATAACACCCATTACATGGGGTGTGGTTCTCTCGCAATGGGGAGATGTTAAAAGCTTTGCCGGAAAGCAGTGGAGAGTTCTCCATGGCTCTGAGAAGATCCTTGGTTTCGAATCATATCAGGGACTTATCGAAATAAATTTAGAAACTTACTAAGATAAAACAACAACAGATGGGACAAGATTAGGGCCAGAAAGACATGTAGGGGTCAGGTTTCAGGACCATCATTGAGCAGAAGGCATTTTGTGCAAATTAGAAAAAAGCACTCCTTCTTCCCAACAGCCAGCCTGATAGTGACTCTAGGAGGGGCTTCAGCCCCCCACCTCCCTTGGCCAGGTCCCCAGGCCTATGGGGTCCTTTAGTTAACTTTGTATTAGAAACTGTTTCCTTCTATAGATTTAATGTAATCTCTATTGAAATTCCAATGGTATTTTCACAGAAATATAAAAAACAATCCTAAAATTTGTATGGATCCACAAAAGACCCCAAATAGCCAAAGGAACCCTGAGAAAGAACAACAAAGCTGGAGGTATCACACTTCCTGATTTCAAATTATACTACAAAGCTATAGTAATCAAAACAGTATGGTACTGGCATAAAAAGAGACACATAGATCAACAGAACAGAATCAAGAGCCCAGAAATAAACCCGTGCATATACGGTCAACTAATATTTGACAAAGGAGCCAAGAATACCCAATGGGGAAAGGATAGTCTCTTCAATTAACAGTGTTGGGACTGTTGCAGTTAACAGTCTGCATGTGCAGAACCATGTGCAGAAGAGTAAAATTAGACCCCTATCTTATACCACTCACAAAAATGAACTCTAAATGGATTAAAGGCTTAAACATAAGACCTGAAACCACAAGACTCTTAGACAAAAACACAAGGAAAAAGCTCCTTGACATTGGTCTTGGCAATGACTTTTTGGATATGACAACCAAAAGCACAAGCAACAAAAGTAAAAATGAACAAGTGGTACTACATCAAACTAAAAAGCTTGTGCACAGAAAAAGAAACAATCAACAAAATGAAAAGCAACCTTTAGAATGGGAGAAAATATTTGCAACTCATAGATCTGAGAAGGGGTTAATATCCAAAATATACGAAGAACTCATACAACTCAATAGTGAAAAAACCAAACAACCTGACTGAAAAATAGGTGCAGGAATTGCATAGATAGTTTTCCAAAGAAGACATACAAAATTGCCAGAAGGTACATGGAAAGGTGCTAGACATCACTAATCATCAGGGAAATCCAAATCAAACCACAATGAGATATCATCTCATTCCTGTTAGAATGGCTAGCACCGAAAAGACAAGAGATAAGTGTTGATGGAGGTGTGGAGAAAAGAGAACCCTTGAGCACTGTTGGTGGGAATGTAAATTGGTGCAGCCACTATGGAAAACAGCATGGAGATTCCTCAAAAAATTAAAAATAGAACTACCATATGATCCAGCAGACTCACTTCTGAGTATATATATCCAGAGGAATTGAAATCAGGATCTTGCAGATATTTGCACTCTCATGTTCATTGCAGCATTATTCACAATAGTCAAGATATGGAAACAGGGGCCGGCCCCGTGGCGGAGTGGTTAAGTTTGTGCGCTCCACTTTGGTGGCTAGGGGTTTCGCCAGTTAGGATCCTGGGCGCAAACATCGTACCGCTCATCAGGCCGTGCTTCGACGGCATCCCACATGCCACAACTAGAAGGACCTACAGCTAGAATATACAACTATGTACTGCGGGGCTTTGGGGAGAAGAATGGAAAAAAAAAAGAAGATTGACAACAGATGTTAGCTCAGGTTTCAGTCTTCAAAAAAAAAAAAAAAAAAAGAAAAGAAAAAAAAATGTCCATCAGTGAAAGAATGGATATATAGATATACACGGTAAAATACTATTCAGCCATGAGAAAGAAGGAAATCTTGCCATTTGTGACAATTTGGATGAAACTTGGCATTATGCTAGGTGAAATGAGTCAGGTAGAGAGAGACAAATACTGTATGGTATCTCTTATATGTGGAATCTGAAAAAGCCAAACTCAGAGAAACAAAGAGTAGAATGATGGTTGCCAGGTGCTGGGGGGGGGGGGAGGTGGGTGAAATGGGGAGATATTGGCCAAAAGGCACAACCTTCCAGTTATGAGAAGAAGAAGTTCTGGATGTCTAATGTACAGCATGGTGATTATAGTGAATAATGCTGAATTATACACTTGAATGTTGCTAATAGAGTAGATCTTAAATGGTCTCACCACAAAAAAGAAATGGTGATTACGTGATGGGATGGAGGCATTGGCTAATGCCATGGTGGTAATCATTTTGCAGTTTACAGATCTATCAAACCAACACATTGTACACCTTAAACTTACACTATTTTATATGTCAATTATATCTCAGTAAAGCTGGAAAAAAAAAAACAAGTGCAGAAGAGCAAAAAGATAAAATTGTGTCCTTCTCACTAACTTTTCTCAGTGAGAGAAGTCTGATTATTTCTAGCCTAATCATGAAAAAAATATTAAAAAAGAAAAAGACATTAAGCTGCTTACCTTTCTGCAGGCTCCGATTTCCACAGGATTTCTTCTGGCTCCTCATGGCTTTTCTGGCCTCTTGGCAGCGGCAGAAGAGAAAGAAAAACTCCATTTTGACTGTCTGCTTAGCACTTCCCCTGGCAGCTGGCTGCTGAATTGCTGCAAGTTCATCCACTGTAGGCTGTCTGCTGGATCCTTCCATACCTGATGGACTCCTTATCAACCAGATTTAACTGATAGATGGCAGAATGAATGGTTGGATTTGATCTTCAAAAATGACTGACCGTAGAGATTATAGTTTTATAACCCCAAATCAGTAAATATGGCCTGACAACTACACACGTTCTTATGGGGACAATAATAGCTACTTCTACTGAGTGCTGCAGGTCACATACTATGAAGTACTCTATATAAAAAACAGCAACAAGAAACGAACGTTGAAAACAGTGTGCCGGGATCATGCCAAACTCCTGTACAGGATTTTCTTGTTTAATTCACAGAAAACATTCTAGGAAGTAGTAGTATCACAATTTCTATTTTCTTGTTCAAGTTCATAGAGTTAGCACATATATATTCATGGGGATTTGAGCCGAGGTAGCCTGTCTCCAGAGCTGGAGCGCTTAACCACTACACTGCTCTTACTGACTGGCTGTTGAGAAAGAGTTTGAAACCAGGGCTTTCAGCATCTGGGCCATATGTTGGACTTTCAAGATTCCTTCCCATGCTGTGAAACAAGATTTCTACGAATTTACCCTTTTCTGTTTACAGATTATCTTCCTCTGAAATGGTTTTGCTTCTTCTCTTTTTAAATGGGGCTTAAAATGGCAGGATCAAACTGCCAGAAGTCAACTTTAAAATCGAATTTAAAGAGATCATAATAGGAGTTTTAAACAGTGATAAAATGCTTTCCTTTGCTATATAAAAATAAGAACACATCACAACTAATGGATGATATAGAAGAGGCATGAAACAATAGAGATGGTGAATGCATGAGCGTAGAGAGAGTCAGTGAATCAAGAATCAAGAGTGCTGGAAGCCTAGTGTTCAAGAAAACAGTCCTAAAATCTGTGCATTCAGCCTTGGGGTGCAATTTTCACAGGACAGTTAATTGCAGGAGGAGATTTGAGAGCATTCAGTGATTGCCTTGCTTTTCTCCTTAAATTTTGCACCACTCTCTCCCATGGCAGTCAGATAGTGTAGTTATTAAGTACACACTGTGTGAAGATCATTTCAGGAGACCAGAACAGAATATTGTTCAGTGCTGGACTTTGATTCCTAAAACTTGACTGGGAACTCAGAGGAGATATAAAAGAAACAGCTAATGTGGGCGCCCATTTGATGCCTTGACAAGAGACGATTACAACTGAGAAGTACAAGTTTGGACCTGACATCATGACAACATAATTATTACCTTGGCTTTCGGTATTAGACATGTCATAGCGATTCTCTCTACTTTGAAAGGGTAAACAGACACAATTAAGGGGAATAGAAGGGGGAGAAGAAGGTGGTCACTCAGGTTCCGTCTGAAGAAGTTAGGCAAAGGCTGTAAGTCTTTTTTTTAAAGATTGGCACCTGGGATAACAACTGTTGCCAATCTTTTTTTTTTTTTTCTGCTTTATCTCCCCAAACCCCCCTGTACACAGTTGTATATGTCAGTTGCAGGTCTTTCTAGTTGTGGGATGAGGGACGCCGCCTCAACGTGGCCTGACTAGCAGTGCCATGTCTGTGCCCAGGATCCGGACCCAGGGCCGCCACAGCAGAGCGCGCAAACTTAACCACTCGGCCACGGAGCCGGCCCCGGCTGTAAGTCTTATAACCACTTGTGCCATACTGCCCAGTCCCAAGAATCCATATGAAGCCATCAGTATTTCTTGTTTCTGAATTATCAGAAAAAAATTGACTCAATTCCTGCCATTCTTCCTCTGATTCAGTATTTATCATTTGACACCTTATTGAACTGCTGCCTTAGCCTTAGTTGAATCATCTGTGTCATAAGATCTCACCATAGGTGTCAGACGTGAGAATGTACGTCACAGACCGCAAACTGTGGGAAGGTAATTGATCAAGAGCCCCACCACTCACTCTGAAATCCACTGTTGCATTTGAGCCCAGGCCATGTTTTACATGCCTGCCTCCAGTCCTTGACTGACTGTGGCAGGTGGACAAGGCAAGCCTGTTCCCGGGAGACTTGGGCCAGCTTTGGGCTGGAGGTCTTCCCAACAGCCTTGCTAAACCTTCTAAACTCAACTGCGGTCTACAATGCTTTCGCCCAACTTTCCCTCCCTTTCTCCTTCACTCAAGGTCAGACTTACGTCACAAATGACTAGCCTTTCCCAGCTTCCTCCCCATTTTCTTTCACGCAGGAGTTTCTCTTAAATGAAATCCTTGAACTTTTTATCCTGTCTTAGCATCTACTTCTCAGGAAATCTGGATTAACATACTGCAGTTATAAAAGATTTTTCTTCTCGCAATCTCAAACTTTTTCCTCATAGGTTTGGTGGTTGACTTAAAAATATGCTGGCCAATGAGTTTATTTATACTTTCTGTACTAATTGGACGTGTTTGTGAAACAGTGTTATTGAATTATTATTGATCAAACAGATTTCTTCTGCCCTGTGAATTTGCCTGAACGAAAATTATGAATTAAAGAGACAATGATGATAACTCATATGATGCTGTGTTTGGGGGGAAGATAGCTTCAGATGTGGTTGGATCAAGGATCTCAAGCTTTGTGATCAGAATACCATCTCTGACTCTCTTAATTCTGCTTTCATTTGTGTTGGTTTGGTTTTCTTCTAAAGTATACTCTCCCTGTGAAGTGAAAAATGTCCTCATAGCAGCTCTAGCTTAGATCGCCTCACTGTGGACAATTTCAGTGAAGTGAGAATACCGGTTTCCCTCTGCTCCAGCACATCTCAGCTATGACTCTTCTTGTTCCAGCTTGGATCATGTGCCCAAATGGAACATAATGACTCTGGCCAGGGGCATGGAATGCTTCTCAGCCAGGTCTGAGTTGTGTATCCCACCCTGGAGCTGGGCAGTGAGGGAGAAAAGGAGGGATAGTTTTTCAAAAGAAAATCTTAAGAGACTTCTAAATGGTAGCAGATATGCAATACTGGGGTTATAGACCTAATACAAATTTCACTGCTGCTCTCTTTGGGCAGACAATAAGCCCGAATATTTGTGAAATGACCTGTAAATCCTGTTATAAATAATCTATTTTGAGTTTTACAACATCCTGTGAATATTATCTTTATTTTACAAATAGGAAAATAGAAATTTAGAGATTAAGGGATTTGTTCAGGGTCATACAGATTAGTAATAAAATAGATGTTTATTTTTTATACTCCACTTTCAAGACATATAATAAGATAGAAAAATAAATGAGTGAAATTTAAAAAGTGAGACAAAGAAAAATATAATTTAGACCAGAAGGTATAGAGTAGAACATGGAGAATATAGGGCTCTGTGTAATGAATTTTGCTCACACATTTAGGTGTTAGCTTCCAGGTAGCCAAAGTGAAATGAGAAAGATGATTGGTAAGAATAAAGCACATCAGCTCCTAATGGGAGTAAAGCTTTTCTGGCTGGAAGAGATAAAAGACATTTATCACATGGTACTTTATATAGGATGCTTTAGTGAATAACAATCTCAACAATGTCCCTTAGCTATTGTGATTTTTTTCTAAAGATTGGCCCTGAGCTAACGTCTGTTGCCAATCTTCCTCTTTTTTTTCCTTCTTCTCCCCAAAGCCCCGTAATGCGTAGTTGCATATTCTAGTTGTAGTCCTTCTAGTTTTACTTTTTGGGATGCTGCCTCAGCATGGCTTGATGAATGGTGCTAGGTGTGCGCCCAGGATCCGAACTGGTGAAACCCTGGGCCCCCCTGAAGTGGAGCACATGAACCCAACCACTTGGCCATGGGGCCGGCCCCTAGCTATTGCAGTTTTGTTTTTTTTGAGGAAGATTAGCCCTGAGCTAACATCTGGGGCCAATCCTCCTCTTTTTGCTGAGGAAGGCTAGCCCTGAGCTAACATCCGTGTCCATCTTCCTCTACTTTATATGTGGGATTCCCACCACAGCATGGCTTGCCAAGCCATGCCAGGTCCGCACCTGGCATCTGAACTGACGAACCCTGGGCCACTGAAGTGGAACCTGTGCACTTAACCGCTGCGCCGCTGGGCCAGCCCAATTGCAGTTTTTAATGCTGTTTCCTATGTTGCCTTTCAGTGGAAGCCAAGAGTCTGAAGCCAAAGTGCAAATCAGTAACAGCTATTCCTGGTGGAGGACAGGATGTGCGTACCACCTAGCACGTTGTATATTCACAGACATAAAGGATGCACAAAACATGCCACGCACTGCATTTCTGCGCTAATGCATAGGAGGCTAATGATAAACTCTTCGCTCACTCAATGATTTGGTATTCATGTTTTGACTCAAAATTTAATGCCTTTCCTGAAGTACATTGTTTTAAATGTATTTTTAATCCTGTTAAAGGAGTAGAAGCAGATCAGAAATAAAAATTCCATTAATAAAGCATATAGTCAGAGATACTAAGTTCATTAATTTATAATTCTGTAAATCATAATTTACTAACTCTGAGAAAATTGGCCTAGTGACCCACACTTAATTTTGCAATCTATGTTCACTATCCATGTATATGTAAGCACATAATCAAATCTTCTTATATTTATTGGATCTGACAAAATTCTTTAAAAAAAATAAAGGAATAATGGTTAATTATAGCTTACTATAGAATTATTTTATAAGTAGATCTTATGGTTAAGCCTCTGAACTTTTGCCACTAAAATGTCATTGAATTCGAAGTAAGTGGCTTCCAAAGAAACTGCAAGGGAGCCAATCCCTGCATTAAACTCTTCTCGCAGAGAGCAGCGTCTGTTACATGTTGAGTAACATCTTATATAATTAGAAAGCTTATTGTAACGTTTCATTTTGTGAAAAACGTAAATTGATTCAAGCACATTTATTATAGAAGATAAGTCAACTGTTAACAATATCCTGGTTTGAGTAGACTAATACGGGCTTCGGGACTAAAAGGTATTTTCTATCATGCTGTCATGTCTTTGTTACGGTAACTTGCTATTCCCAGTAGGTTAAACCTCTTCACCACTTAGAAAGAGAGACAGAGAGACAGAATAGAGAGAGAGAGATGGAGAGAGAAGGACAGAGAGAGAGGGAGGGGGAGGGAGGGAGGGAGGAAGAAAATCATTACTATCACTTGCTTATTTTCCTTATATGTTACTATTGTAGTGTTCTCAGGGCTTGAAAGATGTCTGCTCCCTCTTAATATGACAGTTTGTCTTGAGAAACTATACTAAACATGGGTGTGGGAAAGAAATGCATTAGCAGAAGGGCAATATAAATAACACTCAATAAGTAAGAGAAAACCATCAGTAAATAATGTCAGAGAAGAGGTGAGCTTTTGTCAGAAACCTATCTAACCCCAAGGCATATCATTAAAATTTCCAACACGGTGACAAAATAATGATAGTTTAGCAGTAACGTTGTACATGATGTGATCGTAAGATGTGGAAATATATTTATGTCTGTGTGAGAATGTATTATTTATATAGTTATGTATGAGCAATATATGCCACAAAAAGATTCTTCAGCTGCCTCATGTTTTCAAGGTTATAGTTCCCGATACTCATTTACATGTCATCTGATTTTTTTTTTTGTAGAAACTGTGTAATTTTATATGTTATGGAAAATTTGAAACAAATGTCTATTTAAGTCATTGTCAAGTTTTCATTCTTTTCTCATATTGCTGAGCAGAATGATCTGTTTCCTTGTCTGTGTCTTCATTGCACCAGGCTGATACCACTAGGATAGCATTTGTCACGTTATGCTATAGCTAAGGAACCACCTCCAACTGTAAAGACCTTAAGGTCAGAGGTTGTTGTGCTGCTCTTACACTCCCAGTGGCTAAGGCCTAAGCCTTAGCGCATCATGATCTCAGTAGCCTGTTTGTTGAATGAACCAATTGATAAAGCCGTATTGGCTGCAGGCTCCACCTGTGATTCTTGCCCTCAAACTACTCATAATACAAAAGTGGAGATTGTATATTACTTATTAATGAGAAGGGACATTAATATTGGAAGAAAAGCTATGTGCTAAGTAAGAATCTTTTGACTTCTATTTGAGTTTGTCCTTAAGAGAGGCAGAACTGTGCAGTGACCAGGAGCGTGGATTCTGCAGACACATTGTTTGGGTTCAGTTTCAGCTCTGCTATTTACTAGCAGCCTGACTGCTGGCAAGTGACAACTTTCTGAGCTTCAGTCTTCTCATCTTAAATGGGGAGTGGGGGAGGTGTTGATAATAATACTATTTACTACATAGAGTTGTTATGAATTTAAATGAGTTAGAGATTGGTGAAAGCCACATCTGGCATATAATAAATACTCAGTCATAATTAGCCACAAGATCTTTGGGTCTTTTTAAAAAAAAGTCTTTAGAAGTAATATACTATGGGCATTTCCCCCCGAAATTGAAATTCTATCTCTCCAGAAGTGAGTTGAAGGCTAGTGTTAGGAGTGATGATAACTGGGGATGCAGATAAAGAGTGGAAAGTAGATAGTTCTCTATGCCCACTTCTTGAAAAAGAATCATTTTCTCTACATGGTGGTTGACTGGAACAGGAAAAGCCTGAAAATTTATTTGTTTTGGCATAGCAGATTCAGAGCTCTCTTAACTCTCTGTGAAATCCATTGGAAAAACCGAAGCCACAGACTATTTCCATCTTTTCTTCCCTTATCATTGGCTATCAGAATAAACTTAAATAGAGTGTAACTGAATGCAAGGGCTAAGGGTAAAATAAATGGCAATTCATAACACAACTCTCTAAATGATGAGGAAAACAGGGTGTTGCCCAGGAGGGGCAATTTTCAATGCCACTCATCCACAAGGAAAGAACATATCTTGCACTGGAGCCCAGGGGAGGAAGACAAGCACTCCTGGGGGTTCCCAATGCCTGGAGAAAGGGGCAAAGAAGCCAAAGACAGTTTTCCCTTCTTCAAGAAGGTTTGGAAATCTTTAAAATAGGAGAGTTAACCATCTATCTTGAATAATGAATTATTCACTTTCCCTGTGTAGGGGACTAGAATTGGCTGCCCCAAGATGTGTCTCTTTGGCATGAGGATTATTTTGGGCTGGTTAGTTTTAAAAATTGCAGATATGAGAGAAACTCTGAAAAGTAGAATTTACTTACCCTTTGTTGAGAGACATTTACATTTGTAAAGGAAATCTCCATCTGTAAATGTGTCTCCCTTTCTGTACCAGGAAGAAGGGGGGATGACCTTATCTCTACAAACTCTGAATCAGTTGGGAAGGCGAGGACTTAAATCTGCATAACGACCTTCCCTTATTCACCCTGCTTTTTCTCCCATAACTGACTCCCCCACCCCCAACATCCGCCTTTGTCTTTAGCTGAGGATGGTATTTAAGGTGAGAGCTTCCGCCATTTTGGCGAGTTACTCAGTTTTTCTGGGTCTCTCCCATGTATGCGTGTTATAAAGCTTTGTTTAATTTTCTCCTGTTATTCTGTCTCATGTGAATTTAATTCGTTGTTGGACCAGAAGGACCCAGAGTCAGTAGAGGAAATGTCTTCCTCCCCTACACCTGAAAACATAGTTGAAGTGGTTGGCCTTCTATCCCTTCGTAATTCTACATAAAATATACAGCTGTAATGTAGCCACATTTTCCTCACCAGAATCTTTTATGCAATTGTTCATTAGACTCCACGGAGTAGAGATTATCTATCTATCTATCTAGTCATCCATCTGCCATCTATCTATCACAACACTTGAGGGAGGAATTTATAAAATGACAATGAAAAAGTTCATTTAGAACGACTAAATCTGCTTTACAGACTGAGAACCATACACAGTTAGGTTAGGCTAGCTACAGTGGGCTTCTTGATTTACAATTCTTTTTCACTGAGGAATTAAGAGAAACTTTTTAGGTGTGTTTAATGAAATCGTCTCTTTCCTGACCTATTCCAGAGCATCTTCTTTTTCTATTGTATGCTCATTTCATCTTTTTCTTCTCTCTCACATAATTTATGCTCTAGGCTAGCATCCAATAAAAATATAATGTGAGCCATAAAGGTGAGCTACATCTGTAACTTTAAATTTCCTTGAAGCCACATTAAAAAGTAAAGAGGTGAGACTAACTTTAATAGTATATTTTATTTAACTCAATATAGCCAAGATTTTGAATTTCAATATGCAATCAGTATAAAAATTACTAATGAGATACTTTACATTTTTTGGTACTAGGTCTTTAAAATACAATGTGTATTTTACACTTATTTAGTTCATCGCAATTTGGTCTAGCGACATTTCAAGTACTCAATAGCCACATGTGGCTCCTGGCTGCCATATTGGGCAGAGGAGCTCCAGGCCCTCTGTGTTGGAAGGATTTCTTACTCGCGTTTGCTCTATAAGTGCCCCCAATGCACAGATATATAGGGGAGCATGATGCATCCAGTGAAACATTACCCCCACTCCTGGCAACCTCATCTTGCTCTAGCCTCCTCCTACCTCTGCGACTACCATTATCTGGTGATTTAATGTTTAACCACTTTCTTCACAATGATTTAGTTATACTTTTATTCCTTTGTTCCTTCTCCTGGCATTTTTGATATTAACACTTCTTAATTCTTGGTTGCTTCATGAAAATATGGTTTTAGAAAAGTTTGACACATGTTAGCTAATATTTACGTTAATCAAAATGACTACCGAAAAAATACAAGTGACAAGGAGAAAGCATCTACTTTACAGCTAGAGATTAATTTTGGTTAATTTTCCAAATGTAAGACAGTAGAATTTTTAAATACATTAGATATTAATCAATAAAGATGGATTTGGACTTTAGCTATGATATTGAGTTCTTCATTTTTGGTATGATTATAAAACAAAGATAACAGCCCTTGTTTTTGTATGCAAGTCTGCGTTGTGGCCCCTTTGATCCCCAAAATAGCTTGTGTAGAATACTTAGTGTGGCAGTAAGTAGTGGATTTTTATTGACTCGTTATTGTGAATGGGTGCACTTTGAGCTGTTTTGCAGAAGTGGTGGAAGATTTACATGCCCTTTCATTTTGGAAAACAAAGTTCCCCCACAGATCATCCAACAATGGACATGCTTGGGTGGAGATATTGATCCCCTCAGGCACTAGAGCTGGGTTGTGACTGGGGGTGGCCCAGAGCCTTTGGCTGTCACCTCAGCTATAAGCACTTCATCCATTTATCCAGAGCATCATGTAAATATTGTTTTCTATGTGAGTCAAGATTTGGTAAAGGTTGGGAAGTTCTGTCACAGTAGATCCAAATCTCGCTTCACTTTTTAAAATAAATGAGATCCTACTCAAGATAGAAAATGTGCTAGAATGTCAAGCAAATATATGTTTTCCCCAACATTCCTTTCCATAGGTAATTTTGTCTCATGAGTTTTCAGGTTTCCAAGTGAAGTTTACTTTATCTTCCTCTTCTCCTTAAACCTACTAAATCACTGTTTCCCAACTTTTGAAAGTTGTACACCACTGTTAATAATAAAAAATCCTCTTTAACATTGTTTCAGATCAAAGGCAAACGTTTTGGGACCAAAAAAAAATTCAATCAAAGAAAAGGGTAAATAATTATTTTATTTTTAAACTATATATGTTTTCCCAATTTTGATACATCCCTTGGGGATATATCCTCTCTAAAAAAAATCACTAAAAAATGCTTTCATTTGAAATATTGATAAGCCAAGTATGAACAAATGGCATATTATTATTTTCTCAAAGAGAAATAATTTCAAATATCATCAGTTCTTATTTCTTATTAATCATCTGATGTTCTCATTTTTGACTAACATGTTTTAAGTGTTATGTTCTTAATGTTGCAATAATAGAGTGACTCTTTAATACCCTGGAAGAGGTCTTTCACCTTATATGATTTAATGAGACATAAAGAAGTTAAGAAAGACGCTGAAGGTCACGTAAAGAGTTACTATGGAACTTACAGTCATGTCCCTATTGTTGTCTCTGATGTTGTGGAGAGTCTTCAAATTTGTTTTCATTGTCCATCATTCTGCTTAAAGCCTTTGAGTATGACCAGACCCACAGATGTAACGACAGCGTATCACAGAGTTTAAGGAAAGGAGGCTCTTGCTAGAATCACAACATAGACTGGTTATTTATTTTTTTAAGATTTTATTTTTCCTTTTTCTCACCAAAGCCTCTCGTTATGTAGTTACATATTTTTTTTAGTTGTGGGTCCTTTTAGTTGTGGCATGTGAGACGCAGCCTCAGCATGGCTTGATGAGTGGTGCCATGTCTGCACCCAGGATCTGAACTGGCGAAACCCTGGGTCGCCAAAGCAGAGCATGTGAACTTAACCACTTGGCCACCAGACTGGCCCCAGATTGATTCTTTTTAAAGGAGCTAAAAATATTCCTTGATTACTTCAGGAAAAAATTGTAACTTAATGGAATAAAAGCTATCGTGGCAGTATTTAAAATATTCAGCTTGTCAGTGTTTGCCTGGTAGTTGGTCTGTTAGAAATATTATTTTTTAAATTTTTGGTCATAAAGATTATTGAGTTATAGGTGATCAAGAATATTTTTATAAATTTATGAAAAATTATAGGACTGTTAAAGTCAATATAATAATCAAATTTCTTGATTCTTTAATATGTCTCTTTTTATTTGCAAAGTTTAAAGTATTTCTTTTAAAAAAAGAAGCAAAATCATTAATTTGATATAAAAGAGCAACTGTTACCAAACCAAAGTGGGTTTGCTTTCTGGTGAGTTAAAATCAGACTCTAAAATCAGACCAGAAGTAGTGTTACAGGCTCTTAATTAATACCAGCCCTGATATAAGTTCCCCTACATTGAACCCAGCATATAAGTGATTAAAACTAAAAGCACACATCCCCATTCCCTGCTTCTTTAGTCACAGTCATATGTAAATATTTGTTTCTTTAACCTCTGACTCCCTGAGCTTTACAACCAAATAGAAGTTACAAACTGCTAAAAGCCCAGATGGCCTCATGCTGGGCCCCCACTAAAGTTGTAACTAATCACAGGTCCGTGAAGTCTACTACAGGGAACCTAACGTCCAGAGGATATCAAGAAACTGAAGCTTCCCAGGCCCCAACTCCTTGGCTTTCTGATGCCAGAGTCTACCATCCACCATGGAGATAAACAGCCAAGGACACTCATCAGCAAAATCCTTTGTCTCCTGTGCTGGAAGCAGCCCCAGACTCAGGCCCATGGGAAAATGCTGAATGGCAAGGCCACAGCGCCCCACTCCCACCATAAACAGCCACACTTCCAGCCTTTAAAAACCCCTCCCCACTTCCTAACAGGGAGCTAGCAATTCTTAAAGCACTAGCCATTGCTTTGCTCCCTCTGCCTGACAAAGAAAGTAAAGTTTTTTCTTTCCACTCAAGACTCTCTTCTCGTTATTTGGATTGGCATTGGGTTCAGAGACCAAACTTTTGGTAATGGTAGTTGTCTCACAAACTACCATTTATTTGCAGCAAGTAGGAGACGACATGGAATCATTTCCTAAGCTGTAGTTCTCCCTGAGCACGGGACAGCAGGGGCCTTTTATTTTGGACGGCAAATGAATATTCAAAAGCCGAGGTGGGTAGTCATTTGCGTGGGCTCAGTTGAAAAACATGCTTCCACATACATCACAGGTTCTAGTAATAAGGCCTAAGCTCCTCCCAGAGCTGAGATCTTAGCATTAAAGATGAAGCAAAGGTCATCTCTTGGGCGCTTTTTGGCCCACCTGCACAGGCATTGCTCTTGTGTTAGGGTTTGGATTGGTTAGGGTGGTTGGTGATTGCGTCTCCTAACACAACACATAAGAAAAGAAAGCAATTTAGAGAAACAGTCAAATGCTTCAGAAACCTCCCTTTGGTTCCTTGGGGCAATTAGCCAGTGACGGAACCTGTAAGAAATGAACTCGGCTAAAAATTTGAGTTGAATTTATTGAAGTAAATATCCACAGATTTATTGGGTAAGCATTTTGAATTTTCTTGTTAAATGATCTTAACTTTCTAATCAAAGCTATGCTTGAAGGAAAAAAAAATTCCTTCTATATTTTCTCTTGATGAAAGGTCAAAATATTCCTTTTTTTTTTTGTGAGGAAGATTGGCCTTGAGTTAACATGTGTTGACAAGCTTCCTCTATTTTATGTGGGAAGCTGCCACAGAGTCGCTTGACCAAGAGGTGCGAGGTCTGTGCCTGGGATCTGAACCTGTTATCTCTGGGCTGCTGAAGTGGAGTGTGTGAACTTAACCACTGCACCACTATGCTAGCCCCAAAATATGCCTATTTTTATCAACACATTTGAATTTGATTTCTACTTAAAGAATTTAGATACTTATAGGTAGTGTTCATTAAACCTGGCAAGTATGCTCCGCCTTGAAGACAGCCTCTGCAAGAACTCATCTTCAGAGAGGTAGTCTAACTCCAAAAGCCTTGAACAATAGACTACAGACCCTAAGGTGACATTTTTTTAATGTAGGAATCCTGTATGTAGCTTATCACAGAGCAGGACTTCTGCAAAGTTCTCTTTACACCTCTCTCCATCTCCCCAAAGTTTCACAGTCGTAATAACTGCTAGAAACTTCTCCTCTCCTTCTGCACGATCTCCTCACCAACACATAGTCACGCCCGCTTCTTCCTCACCCCTCCCCTCTTCTGAGCCAAACTGTGGTCCTTCCTGCTGCTTGAAGCCCCCTTGGGGAATTTATTCATTCATTCAGAAAGTTTTTGTTGGGCACCTACTATGCAACTGACACCATCCTTAGTATTGGGGACAGAGTGGAGAATTGTAATCTCCATTTTACCTCTTAGGAACTTTTTTTTTGCAGATTACAAAACATCCAACTCAAACTTCCCTATCAAATGCACAGAAAAGACTTCAATGGTTTATGTAACCAGACAGACTTGCCTCCGTTCAGAACTCAAAAGATGTCCTCGGAGTCCACTTTTCTACTCTGCTTCCTCTCGCTTGGCTCCATTTTCACACTCTGCCCGCCGGCCTTACAGAGCTTCAGGCTCGCAGCTTGATGAGACCCAATCCAGCATAATAGATACTCCACTTCCCTGATACTGCAAAGAAGACTTTAGAATTGAGCTTATTGGTCCTGATTGGCCTATTTTGTGTCTGGTGCCCATTCCAGAAATCACCAATGTGGCCAGCAGATGGAACGTGCCGCTTGGCTAAGCCTATGGCATGCTTTGCTCCTCCATCCCAGAGGTAAAGTTAGTTATACTTGAAGCGGTTGGGTTGAGAATGTGAAAAGGATGGGTGCCCTGGAAGGAAATGAGTGTGAACACATTCTGGTAGTCAAAAGACAAGAGCCCATGCCACTGCTGTTACTGCTTTCCCCTAGAAGACCCAATCTCTCCTCCCCATGTTAATAAACAATGTCGTCTGTCTTGTTGCATATGGATTTTTAGCTTTGTCTAGGCTAATTTCACACCCAATGCAGGAATCTTTTCTTATACCCCTAAGAAATTCAAACTTTCTTTGGAGGATCCCCAGAGATGGAGTTCACTGCCAACAGTGGTAACCTGACCAGTGGCTCTCTAAGCCATGGGATCAGGCCTCTGTTCATTTTCCACTCCACAGGAGGCTTAACGTGGAGTTATAAAAAATGTAAATGCTTAGAGTAGATAGTTCTATTATTCTTCAATCATAATATACTTAAAAAACTTGCATGTAGACATATGCATGTTATGACTAGAGATTGAATTACTCTGGCTAATATGACCAGAAGGTAAAAATCTAAAATATTAATGGATTTTGTTTCTATTTGCTCTTATCTTAAAGAATAGTTATTCAAGCGAAGCTTTTTGCTATGATTAGAGTCGTGATCTATGATAATATTTATAGAGCCTTGCATTCTGGTGACATGCAAGTTTGAGAAACTCAAATATAATTTTATGTACTAAAACTGTGCTTAAGGAAGAAGCTATTAAATAAACAAATAGGCTTGAATGTAAATTATGCATCTCTAGTTTCATCTTCCTCAATTTCCTAACTGATTTGTGTGCAGGCTTTCATGTCTGAAAATGAACCCAAATGTGGAGAAAACAAAAGTGTCTTTCTTAAACAATATTCTAGTATTTTTGAAAAGGTTGCACTGGTAATGCAAATAGATAAAACAACGAAACTTCTCAGTAAGCAGTTGTGTGGCACAGGCTCTGAGAGCCAATCTCTGAGTCATGCATAGGAAAATGCCAAGGATAATATCTACCTGGACAGAAGCCTGGGAACGTGATTTTCTGGCCCTAAGTGTTGTGGAAGGCCCTAAATGTCTGATTGCTCAGGAGGAGCTGTAAGGGCCTTAACACACACACAACACCTGCTGTTCATGACATCGAACAATGCTGAGTTGCTAGTACTTTTGGATAACAAAGCTAAAGTGTTAGAATCACTAGGTCCAGATGGAATCAAGAGAGTAAATGATTTCTCTAGGGTTCTACTGAAGTCAAAGGTGGAATTAGAGGAATAGGCTCGGGGCTAACTCTGCAGGAAACACTGTTTTAATCCTTGCCTTCACATTGGAGGAAATTTATCTAAGGGTACAGAGCAGATTTTATCTGTTTACTCATAATGCAGCTTCATGAAGAGCAGCTCACAGTAGCTGATGGTTAGAGAGGGGAAGCCCGTTAGAGACATACGGTGGCTTTCCTTGGCATGGGCTGCGAAGGATATGCTGAAACATGTATATATATATATGTTTCGTAGGATGTCAATTAAACCATTTCTCACTTGTAGTTTGCTTTTGTGAATCAGAACCAATTGCATAATTGCATAAAGCAGGTAAACAAAGGGGTATGTTTTCTCTCTTCCAACAATGGGCCGCACTCTTTACAAAGATGCCTTCAGCTTTAAGCACCTGTCCATGCATTTCATCTTGATGATGAAAGCATATATTTGGAAATCTGGCCAGGAAAACTTTTGATATCTGAAAATCAATAGCACAGGCATTATTAACTCAGGTATTTAACATTTTTTTTTGCTCAAATTAGGGTGTAAAGAAATGCTTTTATCATTTTATAAGCATCATTTTATACTTCCTTTTTCTACGTTGCTTTTTCTCATCAACCTAATCATCACTTTCTGTCCTTTGGAAAGTGTTTTAACAAAGTTCATGTAAGAAATCATGCATATGCTAAGTAAGAGGAAAATAATAGTCATCTTATTTTAGCCTTCAACTTCCGGTGTTAGCATTTAGTCACAGTGAACTATACAAAACTGTGCTCTGGGTCAAGACCTTTCCTTTTTCCTTGACTCTTCTCAAAAGATTTTATATTTCCTCTTTCTCCCAGCAGGATGTAACAGATGCAGCCTTTAAGTTTTGTTAGAGGCATGAGAAAATAGATTGTGATTCTAAGTGGGAGGGGATGTGCCACACTCTCCCAGGGGATATTTTTTTTGGCTTTTTTTTGGTGTTTATTCGGGGTTACAATGATTGGAGGTTCAACTGGCCTTTAATTGGCTGGGACAAAGGGGGAAGATGTTGTGCAATGTGTGGGGCAACCCCACATGATGAAGAATTGTCCCGTGTGTGTTCTGTGTGACTTTCGAATGTCACACAAGTGACAAGCTGTTATAGTTTGTCATGGTTTTCATATATACTAAATTTTCTAGGAATGTAGTTACTGTGTAAGTAGAGGAAAAATTTTATACAATCTTTTTGTATTTTCAGCGTTAGTAGGGCTTGGTAAGGAATTCAAAATATGTGACTGAAGGCAGTATCACTTGTGAAATTTGAATTGCTAAAATGGCTCATTCTGTACCTACAGCAGTTGAATCCATGTTGAACGAACCTTTCTCTCTCATCTATCCAGCTCTGCATATATTTACCTATCCCTTATTTTAAAATGACAAATATAGAGAAGAAAGGTTGATAGTATTCGATAGAATATTGCCTTTTCTTAAATAAATCCAGATTTATTCATCACAAGTGAGGGCAAACATCTGGCTTCTTCCTTTTCTTTTCTGATGGAGCCTTGCCTGCACATTTAAATACTGCAATGTATATTATTTTACTATATACACAAAATTTTATTTATCCTTTATTTCACACTTGAGGCATTGTATCGATTCCTTGAAATTGTATATGTGGGTAGGTTGTATTATCTATAGATTTCACTCCATGGTAGTAAAGGAGGGGGATAAAAAGATTTGTTATTAAAAGTGTGTATTCGGTTTTGCAATGCTTTTTGACACCTTACTCACTGCAAGAATTTAAAAGGAATCAGCATGTGGAGAGGAAAGAGAATTTGTAAAAAAAAAAAAAAAAAAAAGCTCACTTTGAAGAGAACTATAGCCTTTAGGTCCCCACCCTCTCTCCCCAGGTGACTTTGGCAGGGTGCTAGCTCCACTTTGGGTCCAGGGTAGGGCGCTTCCATTAGAGCACCTAGAAAACTTGAACCATGTTCCCTGCCATTGGAGATGCGTATGCTTTCCTCACACCTGAGAAAGCCAGAGGAGTTAGAGGAGAATTTCAGCAGGACAGAGGTGCCTGTGTTTTGATTGATTTGCACTCTCGGAGCATGTGAGGTTAATGGATGCATGCCCAGCTATGGACACAATGGACAGAGAGCCAAAACATCACCATTTCACGTTCTACCTTAGCCTGGAGGATCACCAAGGAGGACAACGGGACTCCAGCAGGTGAGGGTCTGTGTGGAGTGGACCATGAACGGCATCTAAGGGCTAGGGGGAGGATGAGGAGTTGTGAGCCAAAAGTAACGGGTTTGTCCCTGTCAAAGAAGCTCCATAGAGCCCACAACTGTGCCCAAGAGAGAAAGAGTCAGCCTTAAAGAACTGGCAGGCCCAGAGTGTGAGCCGTCCAATCAAGCAGGTAATGTCCTAACTCCTTTATTTCATCCATCTCCTCTACTGTAATCTGGGGCTTGAAAGTGAGGAAGGAAATAATTGAGGACAGAGAACCGAAGCCAACCCATGTTCCTTCCCTAAGACCAGTGCCTGTCAACCATGGGCCTCTGCTGGGGGAGAGGGAAGAGATCCGTCACCATGCAGTGAAGACTGAAGTGTTGATGAATACATTGGGTTGGATCTTCTAATTCTGAACTGAGACTTTCTTTGTTTAATTAAAAGTGACTAAATGGATCATTTATTATGTAAGAGTGAGTCAATAAGCAAGAAGACCTAACTGGATGAGCTGTAGATTTCACCTAGGGGCAAGGGAAAAATTTCCCCCCACTGAATAAACTTTAAGAGGATTCTCAGGGCACAAATATTTGGTAACTTCCCATAGGTCATGTCATAAATTAGGCAAAACCATGCTCCAGGTATAGTTTTACCGTCTATCATTAGTCTTCTGAACAGGCTCATTCTCACATGCTGTCTTTATCTCCTCTCAGAAGACATCCTTATATTTGTCATTTACACTGCATCTTGGTGAAATTATATCAGCATGTTTGTGCTTTCAGTCTCTGTAACTGTAGAAGAAAAGGCCTGCCTCCTGTCGAAGAACTTTTAGTCTCCTTTTCAGGAAGCAGAAGATCTGTTTGAAAATGGGCTTACTCCATCAATACATCAGTAAAACTTTCATGATGGAAACTTATATTCTGTTGAAAAGGAACAACACGCTCCTGTGTGTCCCCTCTGCTTTTGATGCTCTACTGCAACACTGCCTCACTTCTGACCCCAGTGTGTGGGTTTTCCACACATCAAGCAATTCTGTAACACCAGCTGGGTGTTCTAATATTTAACTCAATTCTGACACTATCTACCTGAAAATAGCATCAGATCCCAGAGGTTAAGGGCTCAGTCTGACTAGACTGTCTGCCCCTCATCCCCAACATATACACTTCAGACATTGACCCCATGTACAGGTTGTTATCTACGCTTCTGACCCACTGGCTGTAAATTGGGGGTTCCCACGACCCCTTCCTGGGATTCCATTAATTTGCTAGAGCAGGTCCCAAAACTCAGGGAAACAGTTTACTTACTAGATTACTATTAATTATAAAAGGATATAATTAAAGAACAACCGCATGGAAGAGATACACGGGGCAAGGTATGAGGGAAGGGGTGCAGAGTTTGCATGCCCTCCCTGGGCATCCTACACTCTCCCTGCACCTCCACGTGTTCACAGACCTGGAAGCTCTCTGAGTTCTGTCCTTTTGTGTTTTTATGGAGGCTTCATTACTTAGGCATGATTGATTAAATCATTAGCCATTGGTAATTGAACTTAACCTTGAGCCCCTCTCCCTTCCCCAGAGGTGAGGGAGGTTGGGGTGGGGCTGAAAGTTTCCAACCCTTTAATTATCTTTGGTTCCCCTGGCAACTAGCCACCATCTTTAGGTTCCTGAGGGGCTTTCCAAAAATCATGTCATTAACATAAACTCAGGTGTGGCTGAAAGGAGCTTATTATGAATAACAAACTCACCTTTATTGCTCTAATCACTTAGGAAATTCCAAGGGTTTTAAGAGCTTTGTGCCAGGAATGGGAGGAAGATCAAATATATATTTCTTATTATAAATCACAATATCACATCTATCCTTGACTATTAATATATGTTTTGGATGTTTCAAAGGATTGGAAGGGAATATCTTTCAGAGATTACTCATAATGTCTTAATAATATGTCTGAGGAAATGAAGAAGAGATTGGGCTATGCAATGAATTTGAACTCCTATGATCTATTAAAGAGAGCGTAGCCAAATACATCAAGGTCTAGTATTAATATACAGTCCATTTATAATGTTTTAAAATAATTTGCTCATAATTTTAAATTAACAGCCACTAATTTAAGAAAGCATGCTTTTTATGATGTCAGCCTAAATAAAGAGGTAAAGTGAGGCAAGCTCAGATTATCAGAAATTGAATTTATTTGGGAATAGTAGAGGAATTGCAATTTGAGAAATGCAAGCTGTAGCAAGCTATAGGCAAGTCCACTGAGGGTTTGGAGCGGGCTGCATTTATAGACAAGGAGCACAAAGAGAAGGAAGTCTGGCCAGAGATCAAGGAGTAAGTTCATTGGCTTGAGGATGGGGAGACATTCTTGAAAGATGTTCATGGGTTAGGAAATAAGTCTTGGTCTTCTGTAAATCAGACATTTAATGGAAATCAGTCTCTCACTTCTTAAGTTTTGCTCTTCTGAGGGCTCATGCTTGAGATTCTCCATTTCATATCCTCAGGTTCCATTTTAGATGGAAACTCTTTCACATTTTACCCTCTAGATCAAGATCTTTTACAGAAAGCATTGCTAATCAACCATGTCATTTAGGTGTTGTTTTCCTTCTTTCTTTTTTTTTTTGGATCAAAGACATTTTTAGATGGAATACATGTCCCTCAGAGCTGAGGGGGACCATCCTCAGGTGTCTTGTCTCATAGAGTAGGGAAATGGCAAGTGGATTTCATTGGCCTCATTTGAACAACAAAAGGAATGAGACATGAAAAATCTCAGTCATGCTCCTCTAGGGTGGTTAGCTCAGTTTCTGTGGTCAGTTGGATTTTAGGATAAGCATAAAAACAATATTCTTTTTTTTTTTTTAAAGATTTTGTTTTTTTCCTTTTTCTCCCCAAAGCCCCCCGGTACATAGTTGTATATTCTTCGTTGTGGGTCCTTCTAGTTGTGGCATGTGGGACACTGCCTCAGCGTGGTTTGATGAGCAGTGCCATGTCTGTACCCAGGATTCGAACCAACGAAACACTGGGCCATGTGCAGCAGAGCGTGTGAACTTAACCACTCGGCCATGGGGCCAGCCCCCAGAAAAACAATATTCTTAATACAGTGCACCATGGAGACTACTATTATTATTATAAGCAGAATAATTCCCACTGTCTGGAGTATGCTTCAGAGCCATGGTCCCTAAGACCCAAACCAATCAGAATCAATCCAAAGAATGACCCCACTGAAGGATTCACTTCTTTAAACCAACTGGCTTGTTCAATGATCTTATGTAGCGAAGTCTCAATTTCCCCAGAAGTGCCAATCTAAGTGCAGCCAGTGGTGCTGGCCATAACACAAACATCTTGTTCTGCTAAAAGATAATCAAGGGCTAGCCTATTATCAAGAAAAACTTTGACCAGAGAGTTGAGGGATTTTCGTTGGGCAATTGTTGCTTTAGCAGCAGATTTTGCAATATCTTTAAGAGTTAAGGAGAGGTTCCTGATCATAGCCTCATTTGTACTTACTCCTAGTCAGGGGAGTAGGGATCTGCCAAAGGAAGCGAATTTTGAATCATGAATGCCTCCTGGTGATTCCCATTTGAGTCTATGTCTCAGGACTGGAAAGGTGACAGTGATGGAGGCCAGTAAAATTTAAGAGTCTGTAGACTATGCAGGTGGTTTTATTTTGGTTAATTTTGCCTTATGTCCCTCTGTACAGCACCTGGATGAAAAGTTCCCGGGTTTGGGATTGTTAACCAGAGACAGGGTTATGGACCCCCAGGGTTAGGGAGTCTGACATGACAGAGAGGGGGCTGAGTTTGTTCAAGAGAAACTGAGGCTATAGGATCATCAGCATTGTGACAAATCCAACAACTGTTTGGAGGTTGGATCGCACCTCCTTTGCAATGGCATGAGATATGTCAACAGTGGCATTATTATTTCAGGCCAGAACAAGGCAAAATGTGGACACAAGAATAACAAAGACCTTCATGGTATAAGAATTAAGAAAAGGATGGTCAGAGAGGGATGGAGGAATGGAAAGAAACATTCTTGATCTGACGTCTTGGGAGGAAGCAGTCTACCTTGATGTCAGCAAGATCCTAGTCAATTCGATTCTGACATCTCTGGGGTTTGCACAGGACCAGATGTCAGGTGGGGCCTTCTTCAGTTGTGAAATATGCACCCTAAGTGTGACATTTTGTAATTTGGCAGTGATGTCAGTGGTAAAGAGTTCTTGGTAGAGTCCTTTCCATGAGTCTAACTTTTGCAAAAGCATCAGAGTAAGACAATAACTGTCTGTAAATGACAAAAGACTTAAAAATGCCCATGGTTAAAGATCTGATGAAAGTTCATTATAATGGAATTGGCAAGGAAATTTTGTTATTTCTGTGATGTGCAACATTTTAAGATAATAACTGGAATTATGACTGACAAGATTATACCAGGACATATCAGATTTCTAGGCATTTCATACAATTTGTAGAACATGTATATTAATGATATGCATCCATACAAATATAAGCTAAGTAAACCCTACTTCTTATTTAACAATGCTCCCTATGTAATTTAACATATCAGGTAAGTCTAATTTGTTTAACATTTTACCAGATGAGAGACAAATCCTTTGAGATTTTTCCAAAGTTATTCTTAAAGTTATTTTGAGGTCAAAAAGACTCCATGTAGAATTTGATTTTGGGAAGTTGTCAAAGGTTTAAACATTTGACTAAATAGGATCACAGATCATTATGAAATAATACTTAATTATCTATTTAACCAAGTGATAATAGAAGATATTAAAGGCAAATACAGAAGGTTACATAGGTGTGAACAAAACTTAGGTCTTTTGATATTGAGAAGATTGGGTTTCTTAAGTAATCAAAGACCTTATAAAGACAAAATGAAGCACAGTAAATTATTTTGGTAAGACACAGAATTTTTGCTGTCCAAGAAGGTTAATCAAAAGATAAAGAAAAGATCATAATCTCCTATCAAAAGCAGACCAAAAATCCAAGAAAACTTTGTCCTTTTGTCTGATGAAAGAAAATTAAGGTTTAGTTTTACATGAGTATGCTGTTGATATTAAACGTTAGTTTTAAATCTCATGACAAACTCATTCAATTTTAGCCAGCTTGACCACACAAGGTAAAATTTTCTTTCTCCTCAATTTTCTCTCTCTCTTTTCTCAACTTTCTATGTCCATTTAATTTGTCCTCTATTCTACTCTTTCCTATTCTGAAATAACCAGCTTTACTTTAGGACAAAATTACTTTCTTTTCCCTCAACAAAAGTGCATTTCCATTCCTCATACCTTTTCTTACTGAAAATACACGTCTTACTTTCCTTGCATACAGAGACGTTTCCCTTATTATTTTTAGTAGTTGTAATTGCATTTTTAGAATTTTTAACCCTTACAAACCTTAATGTCTAGCGAAAACTAAGAAGCATGCAATTGTGAACTGACAAATTTATAAACACATTTTATAACTTCTGGAAGTATATTTTTCCTCATAGTAAATTTTTCAATGTGGCACAAAACATTTGCTAATGGACCCAAATATCTCTAGTTCCTCTGTAAAAGGAGGACAAAAGTAGACAAACCTATGTTCAATAATCAATGTTTTCAGTATTTTATCTTATTTGGAAATGGTCTACATAGCCAGTGAATACCCGTTGTTTAACTTATCTCAGTATAACTTTAAAGTTTCAAGTAACCAAAGAGACTTTGTAAACTATTTTTAAGTATACATACCATAAAGCACAATTCTTGTTGAAAAGTTGGTTTATGAACTTTTATCTTGCTTACATTTACTTAATTCACTTGTTCTTAACAATTATGTTTAGATTATGCTCGACAATTTCATGAGACATTAAACAGCTAACCATCATCTAAAATTATCTTTCTCCCTGACAAATTCTATAAGAGAGATAACATGAATTTATCTGACTTTTAGTAAACTCAAGTAGACTAAAAGTTATATTTAATGCTGATAATTCCAAAGACATGCTCTTTTAATTAGACTAACAAGGTTAAACTAACTTTCATTTACCAAGGATTATCCTAGATCACGAGAACTTGAAAAACATTTGAGTTCATATTTATATTTTTCGAGAGTGTGCTTAACTTCCCTAGCACTTATTTGTCTTTAAGCCAATTAATCGAGCTCTTTCCAAATTAATTTTAGCAATAGCATCTGGAGGTAGAAAAATATTACACACCTACAACACACATAGATAGGCATACATAAACGCACAGACAGATGCAAACAGAGATCTTACAGCTGTTGTTTTCAAATTTAGCCATGAGGCAGGTATGATAATGCAAAATTCACTAGTTTATAAAAGTTGGATCCAAACTGTGTTTCTGGTAGATGGAATATGTTAAAGTTACCTGCTCAGCTGGCTTAAACTTTTTATTAATATTTGTGGAGAAGACACTTAAGACTTTTTATTCACCTAAGTGCCAAATAGTTTCCCCCTCCTTTTTTTCTTCTGATAATAATTACCTCCTAGAAGTTTGTATTTCAAAGAGATGGACTGAATAAGAATTCCTAGAGAGACCAGAGTGGAAGATTTACATCTCAAAGACACAGGGGAAAAATCCAAGTTCCTCCAAGGACTTTTGTTCCCTAAATCCAGATGTTTTACAATATCTGCAAACCTTTTGAGATGAATAGAGGAGGTTTTAGGATTGGTAAAAAGGATAAGTGGACTTTGAATTGTTTCTGGAGCCACATCTCTGGTCTTGTAAGGACTTAATTTGTAAGACAAGGACAGCTGTTTCTAATTCCTCAAAGAATTGTGTTGTAGCCTGAATGTTATCACAGAACTGACACACCCATCTGAATACATTATCCACAATTTGCTTCTTTATGTCTTGGAGAACTTCAAAAGATTCCCGTGTTCTGGATTTAGAGATTTGTCTTTGGAATGTTTTAGTAAATACTTCTACAAAAGGCTTCAGAATATTTTTTTCCCCTCTGACTACATAGTTTTATTTTAGCTTAGGGGAAAAGGCCTAAAAGAAGTTCCCATCAGGCTCTGAGTGTCAGGCCCCAAAGCGGCAAACTTTTGACCATAGAGCTACTTAAAAAAATCCTTTCAAACATCTTGTCAGGTTCAGCCGGGATGAACAGTAAATATTCCTGGCAGTATTGAATGACCTCTTGGATGCAAGAAGCATTCCCAAGAAGGGTACAAAGGATACTAACCTCCCAAGATCCAGAGACTGTCCCAATGACAAACCAAAAGAAAGAAATACTTAGACAATTCCCCTGAGAGTTGGAAACAGTTAATAAAACCCTAGTTACGAAAGGGATTCAACCTGCATTTCTGTCCAGCCACATTTAGCTGCAAATGGGGTGCGACCCACATTTCTGTCGAGCCATATTTTGGGGCCCTCAACCTGACCACTGCCAAGCCAATTTCTCAGGATGCAAAATGAGACACACAAGAAGGCAATAGCTGTCCCTAGGAGAGAAAGGATCAGTAACCAATGGGACTGGATTTGGAAAACAAGGGACAGTGGTGATATTTTACCTTCCTCTCTTGAGTGGGTACTTCAGACAGAGACTTAGGATAGCTGACTCTGGAAAGAATTCACACCCTTTGCTGGCTTCTGTCAGTTTTCCCAGGATCCCATCTGCAGGGGCCCAAGTGAGTGAGGTTCAAAGTAGAGAGTGTAGCTCTGGCATCTACAAGAATTTGGCAAGATTTTCCGTTAATTTTAATTTTAGTTTCTCCTTTGCCACTTAAGGGAAAACTGGTAGTAGTTTTACTGGAGAATCCCTCAGAGTCCTGTCAACACTGGGAGGGACCTGTATGGGGATCCTCCTTTGAGAGTAGATACAGGGATGTCTGTAAGGCCGTTAACTTGGTGAACTTTTGTTTCTGGTTGTCTAGTCTCTTCAGAATGTAAAGACAATTTAGACAGAGGATTAGTAGAATAAGTACTCAAGTAAGGGAGAGTAGAGGGGATCAATAAGAGTTACATTAGTCTTATAGTCTTTTGTTTTAGGTACCCCTTATAGCTTTAATTTTTCATTTATCTTTTGCAATTAATCTTTCAATGAACCTATTTTGGAATTTCGAAGACTTTTGGAGGATTCTGCATGCCGAGTAAAATAGCTCTTCCATTCTGTTTGCTTGATTTGGGAACCCTTGCTTTCACGTGCACTTCATAAATAATCTTGTCTCATTGGAACATTCCTTGTAATGGTCATTGTATTTCCAGGCTATATTCCGTAAGGCTGGTCCATGTGCACGAGGAGAGACCATGTTTTTAACACAAAACTGGCCAGGGTTCCTAAAGTGGCAGGGGAAGGGGCACCCTTAGAGCACTTAAATGACTGGGATCCCATTTTTTTAATTGTCCCAAGAGCAAAGAAAAAAAATCCTAGATAACCTAAGGCCATGCTTAGGATTGGGACTTGGGTTTTGTTTGACAATGTGCCTTTCATGGGATGTTTCTTTTTCCTGGTGGATGGCCTTTGCCCTCTTGTCTGACCTGTGACCAGGTGTCCCTCTTTGCATGGAATTTTCTGTGGGTGGCAAATGACCTATTCTGAAACTTGCTCATCCGTGACCACCTTATCTGTCCATGGGAGTCTTGTGCTTGGGATACAGTTGTCTCTCATGTAAAGATGGTGAGTGCTCTAGCAGTGTTTAGGTGCTCAACTCATGCCCACTGGTTTTAGCTTTAGTTTTGCTCTCAGGAAAATCCACAAGTTTAAATCTAAATCAAGTGCATTCTAATTCAGAAACCAAGTGCATTTTAATTCAGAAACTAAGTGCACTCTAATTCAGAAATCAAGCATATTCTTTCAGAAACCAAAAGAGTACTCACCAGAAGGAAAATCTGTCCTTAAGCAAACCCCAAATAAAGTTGGAGAGCTCAACCAAAAGGAGGGAACTCAAAATCGAAGAAGAGACTCATTGAACAGAAGCTGAAGGTGACTCGCGGAAGCGTTGAATGCAAGGGGCTCATTGTGGGTACCTCACTCGGTTCCTAGGGTTGCCATACCTATGGGAGTCATCTCCTTCAGCTCCTGCATTCTGACACCATAAAAGGTCAACTTATGTAAAGAGGTAAACTGAGGCAAGCTCAAATTACTAGAAATTGAGTTTATTCAGGAATAGCAGAGGGATTGCAATTTGGGAAATGCATGCTGTAGCAAGCCATGGGCAAGTCCCTTGAGGCTTTGGAGTAGGCTGTATTTATAGACAAGGAGGCAAAAGAGGGGGAAGTTCAGCCAGAGATCAAGCAGTAAGCTCATTAGCTTGAGGATGGGGAGAGAGTCTTGGGGGATGCTCATCGGTCAGGGATAAGGCTCGGTCTCTATGAATCAGGCATTTAGTGGAAATCAGTCTCTCAGTTCTTGTTGCCTTCTTCTGAGGGCGCGTGTGTGAGATTCTCCATTCCGTATCCTCAGGTTCCATTTTAGATTGAAATCCTTTCACAAGGAAAGGTGGAAAGCTGGAGGATGAGTAGTAACTTTCTCACAGAGCAGATGAAACTGAAACCTGTGTCCACAGAGGGCAAAGCCAATATGAAAGACAACAGTTATCTGTTTATGAACAAAGTATAAACATCAGTAAAAATTGATGAATTAGTTATATTTGGATTTTTCTTGTCCTGAGAATTTCGAGTGTTTACTGTGTGCCAGGTACACTGTTAGGAATTATATACATCGTATGGGCAAGTCATTTGAGATCCCTGGATTTCTGGGTGCTAAACTATAAAATAAGGAAGTCATATTTGGCCTCTGGACATTGTAATACATTGTATTACTCTTCTTAATTATTTGCTGCTCTTCTCTATTAGGCATATCCCTACAGGGCTCTGAGCTTGGAATTTGCCTTAACCTCCCTCTAACCTCACTTCCTGGTGAGAGGAGTACAGTCCAGCCCCACTGATAACAGGCTTGGCCATAGGACATACTCTAGCCATAAGAATGTGAGCAGAATGTATGCAGCAGTCGTTTTAGAGACGCTCCCCTCAGATCTCCCTTCAGAGGAGCACTTGCTGCCCAGGTCAGGAGCACAATTGGCAGGCAGCCTCCAGCAGTAGGTTCCTTAAGATCTGCCTTAGCTGCAGAGAGCTGCTTTTCCTTGGATCATGCTTTTCCCAGGACAGCCCACATCTGGTGCCTCAGTGAGCGGGGAATATAAAGACCAAGCAATTTTGGCCCCATTTGGGATACTCTGATGGGCAATGCTTGTTTCAGAGCTCCCCTCTGGGTTGGTGGAAGCTCTGATAAGCCTGCATCACAGTTTAGCTTTTTGTTCTGACCGATCCTGCTCCTACCCCCTTTCTTCACAGGTGTTGACTTCTAATGAACATCTTGCCCCACAAACTCCGTTTTAGTGTCTGTTTCTGAGGAACGCAACCTGTGACTTATACCATGTCTGATCTGCAGTTTTAAAAGTCATCAGGTGGTTCATCTATTGCTCTTGTCCCTCTGCCACTAACATAGTGTGTCCTGGACAGGGGCTGCTCCTTTAGCCTGAGTCCCAGAATGAAAACAGGAGCACAGACACAGCCAACCTGCAAAGGACCTTTAACAAGAATATAGAATTAACCTTTGTTGTAAGAGTAACTGTTGAAGAGTGTTTATTCCTGCAGGATGACTTAATGAAAACTGATTAATAATAATTATATAAAAAATAGCAAATAATAAAAACGTTAACTGATCCCTAAATTTAATAGTAATATGCACATATATAAGATTACTCACATAGCCAAATCTTATAAGCAATAAAAATGAAGTAAGTTGGGCCTGCCCGGTGGTGCAGCAGTTAAGTGCTCACATTCCACTTTGGTGACCCGGGATTCACTGGTTCAGATCCCAGGTGTGGACACGGCAGTGCTTGGCCCACCATGCTGTGGTAGGCATCCAACATATAAAGTAAAGGAAGATGGGCACGGTGTTAGCTCAGGGCCAGTCTTCCTCAGCAAAAAGAGGAGGATTGGCAGCAGTTAGCTCAGGGCTAATCTTCCTCAAAAAAAAATAAAAATAAAGTAAGTCTTTCTTAAAACATTACTTCCAGAATTAAAAACAATGCTCCAGTATAACATTGCTAAATTAACCTCTATGTTGTGATGGATTTTAAGAAACTGGTTATGGTTTTTCCCTGTAGAACACCAAATGCCTCATAGTTGGAAAGGGCTAACTGAAGAAGAGGTGTGTCCATATTCAGACAGAAATACTGTTTAAGTCTCTACTGTTCTACAGTTGATGCCTGGCATGCAGTAAAAAATTACAAGGCACGTGTAAGTCAAGAAAACACAACTCAGTATTAAGTGACAATAGAATCTGACTCAGAAGTGACCCAAAGGTTGAAGCTATAAGACGAGGATAAACTCTTCTTGGTAAAATAAACAATAATTGATGAAAGAAACTCCTAAAGATGATAACACCATCAACAGGCATGAGATAACTTGAGCTGGTTGTTAAAATTTTGTGCTTACTTTGGCTGACATAGTAAATAATATAGTCCATACCTTGGGGGCACAAAAATGTTTAAATTCCTTAGCATGAGTATTTATGGAAAATTGAGGAGACTTGGGTTTCCTTTTGGACAACCACAGAGGAATAAGCACCATTGTTTACATTTCACGTTGTAATCGATTAATGCCACAGATGAGTTGAAATAATTTATATCCACATTAATTTGCTAGGGCTGCCATTAATAAATACCACAAACTGGGTGCTTTAAAGAGCAGAAATTTATTTTCTCAAAATTCTGGAGGCTAGAAGTCTGAGATCAAGATGTCAGCAGGGTTGGTTTCTTCTGAGTCCCCTCTCTTTGGCTTGTAGATGGCCGTTTTTGCCTCCCTGTGTCTTCACATATGTGTGTCTGTGCCCTAATCTCCTCATGTAAGGATACCAGTCATATTGGATTAAGGTTGGGCCCACCTCGATGACTTCATTTTAACTTAATAACCTCTTTAAAGACCTGTCTCCAAATGCAGTCATATTCTAAGCTACTGAGGGTTGGGACTTCAATGTATGAATACTGGGGGGATCCAATTCAGCCTCTAACAATCCTTAAACTAAAAGAAGAGGCAACTGACTAAGGTAGACTTAGAGAATTGTTGGAACTTGTTTACTTGTTAAGCCTGGAAATCTAGGGTTATGTTTCCAGAGTGCCTTCTAGTCTCTTCTTATGATGCTTTCAGTTTTTCTTGTCTGTTTCACTGTTGTTCCATATCTGTTGGCTAGAACCTTAAATGCTGCTATGCAGCCACTGTCTTATTAAATGATTCAAAGATAAAACAAAAAGAAAGCATGCTGATTCACCCTCAAACTGAAAACCACATCTCTATACACAAAACGTTATCTTTAAGGTACATGAATAAGAGTGACGAAGATCTGGACAATCCCTGATGGTTTCTTCTGCAGCTTTGGCTGAGGGTGGACCAAAAAAGAGGTTTAAGAATAATGGGTCCCACACTCCTAGTAAAAGACTAATTGTTTTTAGCCATTGTAACAAGTAACCACAGAGCTGGTTTTAAACCCGTTTAATCTATCAATGACAACTCACCTCAGTGAATGTACTTCTTCAGGCCAAGCTGCCAGTGACAGCCCTTTACTTCTGAAAGTCAGCCCGAGTCACTCCAGTGAACACGCTTTTGAAGAATAAACTGTTACCAATAGTCTGACCCAAGGAGCTGTGCTTCCACAGCTAATGTCAGCCCACTTTCACTTCTGGAAATCTGCCAGGCTCTGAACTCGCTGCTTCCCTAACGCCCTGTGTAACATCAGCAGTGTGTTCTGCTTGGGGAGTTTGAGCATAGGCAGCATAGCTCTCTCTAAGTAAGAAATTTAACTTGGTGGTGCTGTTTCAGATTTTGAATAGTCGTCTCATCCCTTGTCTCTCACTGTCCTATCAACCAAATCTCATTTGCCACTGAGATGCAGAATAGTGTGATAGCAGTTATGAACCTGAGCTCAAGGCTGATTCTGCCGCGTTTAGGCTGTGTGGTCTCGAGCAATATGGCTATGTCCTGATATTCTCATTTATAAAATCGGGAGAATTCATAACATCTACCTCGCAGTGTTAAATTAAATCTATGAATCATTTAAAAATTACATAGAGCTTATACAAAAGCTCTAAGGTAGATATTCAATAAATGTTTTATAAATGCTCGTTAATATTACTATTTTTTGCTTTTATGAATACTTAGCATAAGTTCAAAGTTAAAAGGAGGTAAAAGGGGTCACTAATCCTTTAAAATTCAAGGCTTGGCTTGCATTTATTAACATTAATATTTTTAATTTATGTCAATGCAAATAATCTATAATCAATCTATAAATCAAAAGTGGGGTGAGTTTCTCATGAGCCAAACCTAGGGACCGTATAGCCTGGGAGAGTACCTCCACGAGGGAGGGAAGCACTGCAAGGAAGTGAGGTGGACAGGGTAGTTATACGCTGTCTGGGAAAAAAGAGCATCTGTCACGTATGACAGGAACATCCCTTTTACAACAGTGGCTGGATACTTTTGCTGGTACCGCAGGTCGTTGGTCACGAGGTGAACACAACAACTTGGAATTCATCCTTAGTTTCTGGGAAGAGCAGTTTATCCTTAAAGAAATGCTGACATCGGGGGAAGCCACATCCCCATCTTTAAGGGCATCATTCTTGGCTTTGGGACATTGTCAGTGTTTAAAGCAGATGTACAATGCATGCTCAACAGGCCACATCAGGGCTTTGTGGCAAAATAAGGTCAGGCTGAATTAGTTTTAAACCAAATGGCTTCCTCATATACTCCAATATATCCTACTGCTTTTCACTTATTCATCAAGTATAACTTAAATACTCTTAAAACTTGGAGGAATTGTGCCTGTGTGCGCATGTTTTATGTATGTAAATATATATATCATACATAGCTGTCAATTTTGAAACTATTCCTGTTGTTTGAGGAATAGCTTGTCTTCAGACTACATTCATAGTGGAGCAAATATCTATTTAGTATAATGCATACTAACAACAGTATAGTGTTATTATTATTATTATTTTTTTTGAAGATTTTATTTTTTTCTTTTTCTCCCCAAAGCCCCCCGGTACATAGTTGTATCTTCTTCGTTGTGGGTCCTTCTAGTTGTGGCATGTGGGACGCTGCCTCAGCGTGGTTTGATGAGCAGTGCCATGTCCGCACCCAGGATTTGAACCAAAGAAACACTGGGCTGCCTGCAGCGGAGCACGCGAACTTAACCACTCGGCCACGGGGCCGGCCCCAACAGTGTAGTATTATTAATAAATAGTTGGATATTTATTGCTAAAAGCTGGCATACTGAGTTCTACATTTCATTTTTTGCACTAAGAATATTACATGTATTGTATCATTTTATTCATTCATTAATTCATTTGTTCACTTATTCATTTAACAAAAATTTGTTATGTGCCTACTTTATGCTAGGCAGTTTTCTTGGGGCTAGAGATTAAGCGGTGAGCTGTTGTGTTGAATAAATTTTATTCATCTATGTTTCTTTGTGAAAACAGAAATATCATGGATACAATTTGGATTGTTTATTACTATTTATCTTTATGTGTGTGTATGTTCATGCTTATCTTAAAGTTACATAATGAAAAATGATTTGGATATTGTCTTTGTTACATGGATTCAATTGTTATCCTTTAATTGACTTGTTATGTGATAATACTGGAAATGCAAAGAAAGTTAGGCAAGTTTTTGTGACACCTGACTGGTGGTCAGGATTTCCGGGAGAGTAAGTCACAGACACGATGTTCCTTGTTTTTTAAATTTCCCATAAAGACCAATAAGTAGAAGTCACCTCATATATCATTTGACAATTAACTGAATTGACTCTGAGTTAATTTGCTTGATTCTTCTTGTGTTTACTTTAATATTTGAATGTTAACTAACATTTGCCAGTTATTAATTTTAGAGTTATATGGCAAAGTTAATACTTTTATATCCTTAGTCATGGCTGTAATATATATACACGTTAACTGACAAAAATAAGCAGTGTACAATGCCATATGTTAACTGTGACGTGTTATATCTAAGCCATGTGTGCATTATACACACACTTTTTTTTCCCTGAACTATTTGAGGTAAATTACAAGTTACATTATACATTATGGCTCTTTCAGTAGTGTGAATTTTCTAACATGGTTACAGTACAGTAATGAACCTCATAAATTTACATTGATAATCTATCATTTATTTAGTAGTTTTTTTTTTTTTGAGGAAGATTAGCCCTGAGCTAACTACTGCCAATCCTCCTCTTTTTTGCTGAAGACTGGCCCTGAGCTAACATCGTGCCCATCTTCCTCTACTTTATATGTGGGACGCCTACCACAGCATGGCTTGCCAAGTGGTGCCATGTCCGCACCCAGGATCCAAACCGGCAAACCCCGGGCCACCAAAGCGGAATGTGTGCACTTAACTGCTGCACCACCGGGCCGGCCCCTGTTTAATAGTTTTATTATTTGTAAGTTTTTCTGCATATTTTTGTGTGTACATTTAAAATAATTTTTGGAGACTCCACCCTGGAAATGCGTTTTCTAGCTTTCTGTGTGGCCTGAGGTTCTGATGGTCTCAGTCCGAGCAGCCAAAGGGTGTGCTTAGCAAGATGAACAAAGATGCGCAGATGAGAGCAGCAATTAACCAAAAGTTGATAGAAACTGGAGAAAGAGAAGACGTCAAAGAGTTGCTGAGAGCTAAATTAATTGAATGTGGCTGGGAGGATCAATTGGAGGCCCACTGTAAAGGGAATTAAAGAAAAAGGACTAGAACACGTTACTGTTGATGACTTGGTGGCTGAAATCGCACCAGAAGGCCGAGGCCTGGCAGCTGGCAGGGTAGAGGAGGCGCTCCCACAAAGGGTAAGAGCGTGCCCTGCTCAGCGTGCCCGCCTTTAAGATTGAGTGAGATTGTGTCGTCCGGTGGCTTTATTTCTGAAAGCAACACTTGCCATAAATTAGGAATCAAGTTCCCAAAATAAAGGCCTTTTTTGGTGATAGTATACTGTTTTCAGTAATGAAGTATACAGTATATTGATTTTTTCCCCTAAATGTGTAATTTTAATAATCTCGTGAATAAAAAAATAATTTTTAAGAGAGACAGCTTTCTCACTATGCTAAGTACCCATCTTAAACCGTTAGTTACACGCAAGTAGTACAGAGTATTTTATATGCAAAAGAACCAGCTAGATCCAGTTAAAAACATAAACACCTGACATTAGGAGGGAGTCTAAAAAGCAATTCAGAAAAACACTAATTGAGGAACAAAGACAGCTCAGTTTACTCTTTTTTTTTTTTTTTTTGAGGAAGATTAGCCCTGAGCTAACATCTGCTGCCAATCCTCTTCTTTTTGCTGAGGAAGACTGTCCCTGAGCTAACATCCGTGCCCATCTTCCTCCACTTTATGTGTGGGACACCTACCACAGCATGGCTTGTGAAGCAGTGCCACGGCCGCACTGGGGATCCAAACCGGTGAACCCTGGGCAGCCGAGAAGAGGAACATGCGAACCTAACCGCTGTGCCCCCAAGCTGGCCCCTCAGTTTACTCTTTTCATGTCAATGTGAACTATGCAGCTGCCTTTTTTGCTTTTTACTTTTCTCCTGCTGTATGAGGGGAGTGAAAACAGCAGCTTCCAAACAAGGCCACCAAGGCTTCCTGTCACTTATGTTGCACAATGCGCGGAGGTGGACTAGAACACTGGCCGAGGCGGTGCCAGCCTCTCAGAGAGAAGAGCTCAGGGCGTCGCCCCAGCCAAACCTCGACCTCGAGGATGACATCAGGAAATGCTTTTCACAGGTCGAGATTCTGGGAACTGCTAAAACTAAATATTGTGTGAATTGGTAAAGCCTTGCATCTAAATAGCCATTCACGTGGAAAGAAGCACTAATTTATTGTTTTGAGTTTAATACGTGGCTATTTGAATAATTTCTTATCTGAAAGTGGGCACTCGACAGCCAAAATTTAAGCCTTCAAGTTTCCACCTGTAGGATACTAATCCTTTCTGTTGACAGAGAACTTAAACTGCAGAATCAAACTTTTGTGGTAATCTCTACAATCAACAAATATTTGCTAAGTAACTACAATAAGGCAGATATTGTGCTGTGTGTAAGGTTTCAAGGGCCAATAAATAGAACCTTTTCCCTCTCTGCTTGCATTCTGCATAATTTAAGAAAAAAAATAGTGAGGCAGATAGAGACAAAATATCATCTCCACTGCTCATAGAGCAAGATTGAAGACACAGATTCGTGAGAGAACCAAGTGAGCCCATGAGCCGAATCTCAGGATTAGAAATACCCGCCCAGACGGTCCCTTTCCTACACAGGGACTTGGGTCCTAGAGGCAAAGGGAAAAACATCCCTTTGCAGGCAGGCAGCTCCCAAGAGAGAGCATGGTACAACTGAGCATGCCCAGTTATTCTTCCCAATTTTTTATTTCTCTTACAGGAAGAGTGTATAAAGGGACAGAGAGGGGCCAGAACCACGCTGAGGGAAATTTATCTCTAAGTCAAGCAGGAGCTGGTAATGAGAGTCCCTTCTGACAGAATGCACAGTGAGATGAGAGAAATAATGCTGCTGAAGTCAAACACAGGATTGTTTCTTTTTCTTTTTTTGAAATTTCACTAAGTGTGAGGAAATCCTTCAGAAAGCTTGTACCATTTCTATGCTGAGTTTTGCTTCATTAGGTTTTAAAACAGTAGATTAACAATGGTTGTTAGATTAGTAGCAATAATCAACAGTGGTTGGTAGATTAAAATGATTGAATAACAATTAGGAATTTACTAATTGTTTTTACAGTAGCTAACCAACCGCTTAGTGATATTTCTATTCATTAACTATAGAAATACTTTATGTTACTTTAAAACATTTTTTCTCTAACATTGAGAAAGATATGCACTAAAGGTAAAGTGAATGAAGATCAAAGTATGAAAAATTTTGTTTTTATATACTTTTAAATTTCCAAATAAACCCTACCATGCCAATGATATGCCCAAGAGCGTTACATGTATAAGAAAATAATTTCGATGTAATTATTTGGAGATCTGCTTTTTCCTCCTCTTTAGCTTAGATGGAAGTTGTTAAAACTTTGGTCATTTTCTTTAGTACAGGTGTGCATGACTTAATTTCTGGCTCTACTAGAACTTTGCAAGATGAGTTGTCGTAATTGCATGAAAGATTCATAAATAAAAAAACAAGCACTTACTGTTATCTTGTACATCCAGTCCTACAGTCAGCAAGTCTGTCGTCTCCACAGTCAAATATATTCTGATTCCAACCACTTCTTTTGTTATCTGCCCCTATCATTCTGATCCAACTCACTATCATCTCTTGCCTCATTTAATACCACCCTAATTTGTTTCCTTGCCTCTACTTTTTCTATCTAGACTCTGGTCTCCACATACCTTCTGCTCCCAGAGTGGTCCTTTGGTGTCAATCAGACCCTGTCACATCCTGGCCTTCAATTCTCCATGGCTTCTTACACAGAATACAGTTAGGAGTCCAAACCGGGGGACTCCTGGCTTCCCCTCTGGCCTCATTTCCTACAGTCCTCCCATTGCTCCCTGGCCTCCTTCCTGTTTTTGAATACACCCAGCTCCGTCCTGTCTTAGGATTCTTGCACTTGCTAGTTTTCTGCCTTGAATATACAAACTTTTCTGCTAACATGCCTGTCTATTCTGTCCCTGCAGTTGTAATTGTCAAGTAAACGAACAGTCTGATGGCAAAGTCAGAGCTAACATTCTGTATTTTAGAGACGGCCCAGATAAATGATGTGATGGGGATGGATCAGCAGAGCTCTTGTGTTTCTCCAAGGCTTGCAGTGTTTAAGTGCACTGTAGGAACCGGTGAGGACAGACTAGTCCACGCAGCTTTGGGACATAACGATGAAAGAAATGGTATGTCTTCTAGACTGTTGAAAGATGAGAGCAAAGAGGTGTGAATATTAAAAATTAATCAAAGAAGTTAACCAAGCCATTTAATTCTTTATGCTTGTTATGCACCTTGGTACCATGTATTTGCTCTTTTGCCTTTCAACTATGTATCTTTTTTTTTTTTTAATTTCTATTCTTAGAACTTTTCCCCACTCTTTGTAATGGCATTTAATTTTTTTAAAGTAAATTTCCGGCATCTTCTACCTATATCAAATCTATGTTTAAAGGATAAAATAAAATTGCAGAAGGGGATATTATTTTATTCTTTACTAGAAAACTATCAGCCTTTCTGGATTTTGAAGTCATGTCTAGGTTTTTAATTTGATTATTTTTGGTTAATATTTCATCTTGAATTGACATAAAAGCACAATAACAGTTTATTTTGTTTTAGTGGTTCACACTTCGGTCATATTCGTCATGAAATTAATAAATGTTTTCCTGCTGACGTTAAGATGCTCCTTGGAGAAATGTGAAAATGAAAGCCAGAAAGGGAGTTGAGTTCACAAATTATTTGCTTATCTGCCCATCATATGCTGGTTGGAAAGGAGGGCTGGAAAGGTTAAGGAGAGAATAGGAGGTTTGGGTCCGCCCAGGCCTGGGGAAAGTGCTCAGACGGCACAGGCGTTGTTGCCCGGGTCACACAGCACAGAGGCGCCATCAAAAGACTAATGGGTTTGCCACTCGCTGGCTGCTTGATCTAGAGTAAATGCTCAAAACTTCTTAGAGGAGCAGTTTATTGTAAGGAGCTTGGACTCTTCTAGTCTTGTACCTAAAGGGAAGGAAAATAAAGGAACAAGGCTTCATGGAAAGGAACCTTAATACATGTCTGAGACTACATTATTTTATTTAATTCACACTATACAGGTATCGTCTAAGCACTTTAAAATTCTTTACTCCATTTGATTCTTAAAACAATTTTATGAGGTATGTAGTATCATCCTTATTTTACTGAGAAAACTAAAGCACAGAGAGGTTAAGCAGATTGATCAAGGTCACACAGCACGAAAGAAGTAGAAGAAGCAAGGATTTGAACCCAGGCAATCTGTCTCTGGATCTGCGCTCTTAAAACTCCCCTCTATTGCTTCTCACATTGACCTAAAACAGTGGTTCTCTAAGACCAGCGAGCAGCAGAATCACCATGGCAGGAATGGACGGGTCACACTCTCAGCTGAAATTTATGCCTGTCTTTTGGTAATGATAATCCAAGGACTTTGTACTGCGATAGATGTTGCTTACTTTTATTTTAGCATCTTTAGTGATATTATTTATTTACATGCTTATTTTTTGTGGTAAAATACACGTAACATAAAATTTTTCATTTTAACTATTTTTAAGTGTATACTTCAGTAATGTTAAGTGTATTCTCATTGTTGTGCAACCAATCTCCAGAACTTTCCATCTTGCAAAACTGAAACTCTATGCCCATTGAACAGCTCCCCATCACCCCCTTTGTCTAGCCCCTGGCAACCGCCATTGTACTTTCTGTCTCTACGAATTTGATTAATCCAGGTACCTCATATAAATGGAATCATATAGTATTTGCCCTTTTGTGTCTGGCTTATTTGACTTAGCATAATGTCCTCAAGGTTCATCCGTGTTGTAGCATGTGTCAGAATTTCCTTCCTTTGTCAGGCTAATATTCATTCATTTTATTTATATATATATATATACATACACACACACACACACACCACATTTTGATGGACATGTGGGTTTCTTTCATCTTTTGGCTGTTGTGAATAACGTGGCTGTGAATGTGGGAATACAAAAGAGTTTACTCATTTTAAACATTGTTCATTTTATTAATTAATTAGTATGCCAAATAATTACTTTTTATTTCTACTTTTTTAACTTTTCTCTATTTAAAATTTTTCTATAGTCCAAGTTGCATTTGTCATAGGTACATTTGAATTCTTTTCATTGAACATTTTTATTGATATTATTAATTTACTTGTTATTATTATTAACTTGTTTTAACCTGTTCCATTAGCTTAACTTAGTTTCATGTACAAAATAAGGAAGTTCTACCAGATAAGAGATTTTTATAATGTTTTTCATGAATATGAGGTGAGAGCTGTGTGAATATTTGAGTCGGATTTTATTTCTTGACTGTATTTTACATATATTTTATTTGTTTAACAATAAGAACACTCAGTGTGATCTAAAACAAATTTGTGATAGGCAAAATCACCAGTATATTGACATATGCTGTCAAGCTAGCACATTCATTCGTGTTCAGTTATTCCTCATATGTTTATTGAGCTCTGACTTTGTGCCAGCCACGGTGCTGGCTGGTAGGTGAGGCAGCAGTCATGGCCCACGTCCTCAAAAGCTCTTCAGTCCACAGGTGAGACAGGTACTAAAAATACGCAGACGCATAAAATGCATGGTGGCAAACTGTGATAATGTCTGAGGGTGAACAGTAGGGTACAGTTAGTGAGAAGCATGAGTGAGAACTTGATTCAGCAAGAGGTGGGGCCCGCCAGGAAAGGTGCCGCGTAAAACTGAGATCTGAAGAATGAGTGGGGGTCAATGCCAGGTCCACGTTGGGTAACGAGTTGTGCTGAATATCTTCCGCTTGCCCCTCCAGATCCACTCTCCACCCTCCTCTTTGCTCTGGGAGGTTGACCTGGATGGACTACAACAGGAAGTCATACCTCAGTGGTCCTCAACTGGGGAGCGATTTTGACCCCCAGAGGACATTTGACAGCATCTGGATACATTTTTGGTTGTCACGGCTTCTATTGGGATGTTGCTAAACACTCTGTAATGCGGAGGACAGCCTGCACCCCCTCGCCCTGCATAGAATTACCGGCCCACAATGATGTTACTAGAGCCACAGCACAGGAACGCTGTGCAGGGAGGAAAGCAGTGTCAGGGATTTTATTCCTCTCGCTTCTCCCGTATATAGTTATCCGCAGTTGGCTGTATCCTTTGCCTGAAGGTGCCTGCTCCTTACAAAATGGATGGCTCTACCTAAATCTCTCCTCGTTGAGTCTAGGGGTGCTAAGCACTATCCCCTGTGGTTCCTCTATGCTGACATCTTTGTAAATAAATCCGCCTCCAATTATCCCTTTCAAATGTGCCATCTGTTTCCTGTGGAGACCCTGATTGATATAAGGTATCCGCAGCAGAAGAGACAGCCTGTGCGAGGACTCCAAGAGCTGGCGTCACAGGAGAGAGGGGCTTCTGATAGAGACGCTGCATGAGGCAGACAGGAAGGGACACAAATACCTTGGCTTCTCCCTTTTCCTCACCCTCCAATCCCTTCCAGTGCCTCCCATTGACTGAACTCCATCGAAAGACATCAAGCATGAGTGTCTGGGAAATGCAGGCTACAGGAGTCAGTGAAGGACAAGGCGTGGCTCCAACGGCAGATACAACTAGGCCTGCGTGGAGAGGGTGACCTCCGAGTGAGAACATTTAGGAGGTCACCGCAGTGGCCCTGGAGCAGCCTGATGCGGTGTGGATTAGGGTGACGGGCTAGAGTGATGGAGCAGAGAGAGCGAGAAAGGAGCAAAGCTTCTCCCGCTGTCTTTGAGCATATAATTCAGGGAACACAACTGAAACGCTGTAGGACCCAGGTGGGTAGTGAGTGGAAGATGTTTGTGTGTGTGTGTGTGTGAGGCCATCTGAAAGAGCAAACCATCTAAAGAAGTTACTAGGTGGGAATATGGCCCTGGTGTTGCCAGATCCTCAGAGATTTCAAGAGAAGCCAGAAATCCAGATTTTTAAATAAAATCTTTTAATTTTTAAACCCTGGCAACTAATTTAATAACATACACTATGAACTAAACTGTTTTTTCTCTTTTTTTACAGATTTTATTTTTCCTTTTTCTCCCCAAAGCCCCACGATACATAGTTGTATATCTTAGTTGTGAGTCCTTCTAGTTGTGGCATGTGGGATGCCGCCTCAGCATGGCCTGATGAGCAGTGCCACGTCCACGCCCAGGATCCGAACCGGCGAAACCCTGGGCCGGCGAAACCCTGGGCCGTTGAAATGGACTACCGAACTTAACCACTCGGTCACGGGGCCAGCCCCCAAACTGGTTTTGACTCCAGGCTTTAGAGTCTATAGAGAGATGAGTTTACAACTTATAATCTACATAAAATAATTGTAAATAAGCCACAGATTAGAAGTTTCTAGCTCTGCTTCGGTCTCTCTCTTTTTCTTTTTTAAACTCAGGATCTATGAATCAGATCCGTTAGAAAAATTTATTTTCCAACAGAAAGAAAAACCAGAGCCAAATGTCATACTGATAACGACAGGTCCGCAAGGGTCATCCATAACTCAGGATTGAAGATGTCATCAAAATAGCCACATTGTGCTCGTTGATCACTTTTACTATAAACAATGGTACAAGTTTGAACATTCATAATGTATTTATAATTAATTAAACACTGCTTTACAGATTTTATACACTGGGGTCTGTGTGAGATTTTCTTGAGGAACAGGAAAAAGGATTTCATTAAAAAAACTGAAAACAACTGAGGGCTGGCCCAGTGGTGCAGCGGTTAAGTTCGCATGTTCTGCTTCAGTGGCCCGGGGTCCGCCGGTTTGGATGCTGGGTGCAGACATGGCACTGCTTGGCAAGATGTGCTGTGGTAGGCGTCCCACATATAAAGTAGAGGAAGATGGGCACAGATGTTAGCTCAGGGCCAGTCTTCCTCAGCAAAAAGAGGAGAATTGGCAGCAGATGTTAGCTCAGGTCTTAATCTTCCACACACACACAAAAAGAAAACAACCAGCCTAGATGAATGCACTAGAGGTTTGTGATTGGAAAAGTGATGACCAAAAGGCCTGCAGCTCAGGACTGAAGGTTAGGAAAGCTGATTTGTCAGTGGCGGCCTGTATCTGCGATTGGCCTGATCTCTTTGTTTAGACTGGGACAAAAGCACAGTTTAGGGTGAAATTACTCCAAGCAAAGTCAACAAATAATTATGACACTGTGTCTCCAGAGATGTGTTGATGCCAGGGAAGTCAGGACTACATAGAGGAGTGGGAATTATAAAACTGGGGACTCTAAGCCAACGTATAGTAGGTGTTGATCAAACCACATTTTAATAGGAAATGTAAAGAAACCAAACAACAACAACACCCAACAGCTCCCATCCCCAACAAATCAAATTGTTTTCTTTTAGGTGTTGTTCACGGGCAAAATACTTTTTTCAACATGGTAATGCCGGTAGTAGAGTTGTGACGCCTGTAGTGAGAGATTTAGGTTTCACCCCTATCACACCTTAAAGTAGTCATGTATCCACTGGGCTGGGGCTTCAGGAGGGTTCTTTGGGCTCTAGGATAAACTCCCACTTCCTTAAAACGGGAAATAAGCCATCTGCTCCCTGCTTTTCCATCAAGCCTCAGGTCTCACCGCCCAAGCTTTGCTGCTCCTGCGCCCCTCACCCGCCGTGTTCTTGTGCTCCAACTATGCTTAACTGCGTTTCATTATCTGAACCCACCAGACTGTTCCACACTCCACTGAGCATCTTTAGGTTGCCTCTTCCTTATGGCAAGTTCTTTCAAGCCTACATTCACCCTTTACTTCTTCCACGAAGCCTTTCCTACCTATCAGGTAGGACTGTTGTCTCCTTTGTAGTTTTACAGTTTGTACATTACTTATAGCAATTTGTGGAACATACTTAAATTCTGTCCCAAGCTTCTTGAGGACTGGGTCCATGAGAGATTTATGTGTAGCTCTCCTGTGACTGTCCCAGTCCCAGGTACAAAAGAACGGCCAAATAGATGTTTAGTGACTGATATCTTCTTTTTACAGAATTTTCAAGAGTGTCAGAGCAAATGTGTAAGATTGTAATATCAGTCATTCACCAGATATGTACCTAGCGTACCTACTGTGTATCAGGCATTGTTCTGGGTGTGAGGACACATCAGCAAACCAAACCTTGTCCCCGTCCTCAGGCATTTTAGAGAGGAAGACAGAAGGTGAGCATATGAACATTCAATGCATCAGGAAGGGGTAATTGCTGTAAAGAAAACACAGCCACCGAATAACAGATAGAGGTGATGTGGGCTCTATTTTAGACAGGCTTGTCAAAGTCCTCTCTAGAAGACCATTCCATGAGTTCTGAATGACTTGAGATACAAATGATGCGCATATTAAGGAGAGTTCCAGACAGGAGTAACAGCAAATGCAAAAGCCATGAGGTAGAAGTATTCTTCACTTTTCTGAGAAACAGCAAAGAGGCCAGTGCTGGCTGAAGGGAGGAGGGTGTGAGGAGAGAAGGACAGACAATGAGGTCAGTGAGGGAGCCACGAGTCAGAACACAGGAGGCCTGGTGGCCATGATAAGAAATTTGCATTTTATTCTCAGTGTGTTGGAAGCCATTGTGTGTTTTGCATAGGAAAGAGACATGACATAATTGGTCACTATAGTTGCTCCGTGGAGAATAGACTGTGGGGGAGCAAGAAGACAAGCTGTATTAGGGGGACTGTATTAGTTTTGCTGGGGCTGCTATAGCAAAACACGGCACACTGGGTGCCTTCAACAACAGAAGGTTATCGTCTCACAGTCTGGAGGCTGAAAGTCTGAGATCAAGGTGTCGGCAGGATTGGTTCCTCCTGAGGGCTGTGAGGAAAGAATCTGTTCCAGGCCTCTCTCGTTGGCTTGTCATCTTTTCCCTGGGCCACTTCACACCATCCTCCTTCTGCGTGTGTCTGTGTAAAAATTGGCCCTTTTCGTAAGAACATCTTGTCCTTAATGGATTAGGGGCCCACCCTGTATTGCATTCGGGGCTCACTCTACTCCAGTGTGACCTCATCTTAACTAATTACATCTGCAAACCATCTGGACTGCATTTCCAAGTAAGGTCACTTCTTGAGGTGCTGGGGGTTAGGACTTCAACACATCTTTTAAGGGGGCACAATTCCATCCACGACAGAAACTTTAACACTTTTGCTCCTTATATTGTTCATACTCGATTGTTTTGTTGATTCGCTGATCCATTCATTCAACAAAAATGCGTTGATTATTTACTAGGAACTCTTCTAGTCATGGTGGATATAGTTATAGATAGACAGAAAACATTCCTGCTCTGTGCCAGCCCAGTGGCACAGTGGTTAAGTTCACATGTTCTGCTGCAGTGGCCCGCTTGGCAGGCCATGCTGTGGCAGGCGTCCCACATATAAAGTAGAGGAAGATGGGCACAGATGTTAGCTCAGGGCCAGTCTTCCTCAGCAAAAAAGAGGAGGATTGGAGGCAGATGTTAGCTCAGGACTAATCTTCCTCAAGAAAAAAAAAAATTCCTGCTCTCATGACATTTACACTCTGAGATACATGCTCCCTCCTCCCGGTAAGATTTTGAATCATCTAGCCCTTCAGGCTCTGCACCTCTCTCACCAAAGCCTGCAGCTCAGTTGGAAACTCCGGTCAGCAGAGACTCGGTAAAAGGCTCTGCTGGCGGCTGTAGCTGATCCCTGTTCTCATTGTCAGGTCAGCTTCTTTGCAGGGCTTGGGAGAATCACCTTCTCTTCTTCTGGAAGTCTGAATCTTCTGGGCAATCCAGTAATAGAGCTCTACTGGAAGCTGTTGCAGCCGTGACCAGCTGTCTTCAGAGATCCCTGCAAAGGTGGCCTTAAATCAAGGAGAATCTGGATGGCCCTCACTTGTCAGAGTGCTAGTGCTAACCTGATGAGAAGACAGTCCTTCAGAAGTGGAAAGCCCTCTCCAGTCTCTTCAACATGGCTGCCTCACAGGGAACGATTGGCTGCTGCTGAATTTTGATGAGGCCAAGGGCGTTAGTCATCCATGACATGTGGAACACTCAGCTTTGGAAATGGGCCCCTGCTCATACAGCTGTCATGTTTCTCACTGACTCTGCTGGGTTTCTCTGGAGGAGAAATTGCCAGCAAGGGCCAGGAGGAGTGCAAGAGGAGATTTTCCCACGGAAGTTGGTCTCCTGTGGTTGCGAGGTTTAGAATGAAGTCATTTTTACCCTAGTGGTTCAATTTAGGAATGGATTATGTTGAGTCTAAATTATTTTCTCTATTTTGAAAGGACATGGCAGAATGTGTTCTTCTGCAAAATATTTGAGAGACTCTGAAGTAGCTTTGGGAAAGTGCATGGTTGGTTCTTAGCATATTAAATGCTAGAATTTAGGCAACTCTCTTGGAATGAATGTGATTAATTACTTAAGTGCTTAAATAAATATAATTTCTTCCTATTTTTGTACCCAGCACTATGTTAGCTGTTAGGGATGATGTGATGCCTGAGACACGATCTCAATAAGCTCTCCATCTAGTGGAGGACGTAATCTTAATTCAACAGCCACGTTCCACGTGTGCTTTTGACAAAAATTTTGAACTGTCTATAATTCACTTTCTTTCTTATGAAGTCTGAACATGGTGAATTGGAGTCCTCATATTTTAGAAAACTTTATCGGGTTTCAAAATGTTTACTTAGCTTTAAGCCTTAATTTCATGATGTTTGCATTTCCATCTGAAAAATCAGGATATGAGTATGTTATTCACTTAGTTAAAATAATGACTGATTTAGAGTGGCTATTTTTTTTTTAAATTCTGGAATATATTTTGACGCCATTTTGGGTAAGGAGTAAAAAAGATAAATATACTACTTAATAGCACTGATTAGACCCAAAGATAAGTCTTGAGACTATCCAAGGAAAAAAAAAAGGAAATAATTTTCTTCATTTTAGAACATTTTCCTTTATGTTGAAAGAATATTGGAGTTTGAGTTGGCAGATCTCAGTTCTTCCTACCAACTGAGTGTGAATGATATTTCATTAGTAGAATGGGATAATGTCTGGAATAGAAGAAAAAATGTTAAAGACCATAGCATAGTGCTTGGCACACAATAGATACTCTCTTTTGTGTTAAACTCTTGTGGAACTGAGGGAATTAATTTGTACTTATATCCACTGTATTAAAATGATGACAAGTTCACAGAGTTCATTACAGAAAATTGTGTGGAGTTCACACATAAGGTAAGGGGGTAGTTAGGTTATGAATTGAGAGAATGTTTTCTATTGGACTGTTATATTTCCTGCAAATTGAATCTGGTTTCCATCGAATTTTTGTGTGTTTTGTGAGTTGAACTTCATTTCTGATTTCTCAATTTCAAATTCATCACTGGAAGCTGTTGCAGTTTCTTGGTGTTATGTGTGATAGTGAGTGACCTGGCGCATTTCTGTGTTTAAAGTATTCCTGTTTGTGTTACAGATCTTTAGTCAGTGGTCTCTTCATTACCCTAGGCTGGTTCCTTCTCTATATTCCTAGAAATTTTCCACAAAATACATTACAGACTATGTTTTGTGTGTGTTTGTGTGCATATATTTGTGTGTAAAGGAAAAACTCCTGTTTTCCCCTACTCACACCCATAACACTTGGTGAGTTGCTGGTGTAACTCTGTGTGACTCTGACCAGTGTGACACTGGTGTCCCTTCTGATACCAAACGTGTGTATTTTTCCCTCACACAAACAATTCTCTGACACCAGCCCACCATTCACTTCAATTCTGACACTAACTGGAATTAGCACAGACGCCGCAGATTAAGGGTTCAGTCCCCCAAGACTGTCCCCACTTGAGAAAGTTCCAAGCTTCTAATCATGGTTGGATCTTTCGAGTTATCAGCCCCTATCCCGAAACTATCCAGGAAGCCACCAAGAGTATCCTCATTAGAACAAAAGATGCTCTCTCCTATCACCCAGGAAATTCCGAGGGATTTAGGAGATCTGTGTCGGGAACCAGGGTCAGAGACCACATATTAGAACAAAGATGCTCCCAGTGCTCTTATCACTTAGGAGATTATGAGAATTTTAGGAGCTCTGTGCCAGGAACAGGGCAGGGGGTTGGGGAGAGAGGCAGAAACCAATATATATATTTTCTGTTATTTCACGGTGTGCGTTTCTAAGGTTTTCCTGATCACTCCAGCTAGAAATAATCTCTTTCCCCCCTGAAACTTTCATTGCTTTATTCCCACTGCTCTAATGATTTAGCAATTTAAAAAAGCTCACTTTAAGAGTATTTGTATCTGTGTCTAGTAAAACACTGAGCTCCTTGAAAGAGCAGAAGCAATATCTGAACAAGTTTTGTCTTTACCATGTATAGTAGATATTCAATGAGTATTTGTGGCCTGGATAAATACTTGGTTGTATTTGTGTGTATAATACCATTGCATTCATTATGCCATTGCATTTCGTTTCTACAGATGATGTCTCCAATCAAAGTATGCAGCTGTGTTTGAAAGACTACTCCCAATATCTTTTCTACATTGCATACGGGAAGTGGGTTTTCAGCTTAGGGACTGTAGCTATTCGAAGAGACTGAAACTTTGTCTCTTAGACTCACAGTTGGCCTAAAACCTTTGCTGAAAGAGAGCAGTCACATTCCTTAAAGAAGAACCCCAGGTATTCTAGAAGCTGCTGCTGTTTCTCAGCAGTTCACATTCACAGCCATGTCGTATTTTTAAAAGCTGTGTTACACTACATCCTGGAAGGGCTTCTTCTGCCTTCCAATGTGTGGGGTTTTCTGCTTCCGCTCACCAGGTTGTATGGCTCTGCCAGTTCTCCACATGTACCACCCCTGGCAACAATAACCAGAGGACGTGATCGGTGCTCCCATTCTGAGTGTGTGCAAAGACCTTCTAATTGGAGGACACTACTTTTATAATTGAAGTTCATTAGCATTTTTCCCCTTAACCTCTCATTGAGGGAACTTCAGTCAATTATGTAGGGATTTAAATCCTGATCCATTTAGTTATTAGCTTTGTGATCCTGGACAATGACTTAAATTCTAAGTCTCAGTTTTGTTGTCTATAAAGTAGGGATAATAATCCAACCCATGTGACCGGATAGTAGTGAGGACTGTCATCACGCAGCGTGGGCCCACCACATAGTGGAGGATCAATAAATGTTGGTGAGATGGTGATCAAGAAATGCTGTCAGGTTAGAGCTGATGTCTGTAAATCTAGCCAAGTGCCTGATGCAGAGAATCCTCTCAATAGATGGTAGCTAAAATAATAATAAGGATGTTTATGATGATATCGGTGACAACAGTGGTAAAAATGTTAGCAACTATGACTTTATTATTGTAAGGTAATATTCATCAAATGACTCAAAAAGCCAGAACTGACTTCAGCAGTGGGTCCTGTTCTCACTGCCTTATATTTTTATTTATAAAGTAAATGTTTGTTTTGCATCTTTTGCACCATAATACAATCTGGTTGAAGATTTTCCATTTCTCCCACTACTTTCCTACTCCCTTCAATTAGGGAAGTATTATCTTTCTACTTTCATCCAAATATGATACATTTTCCCCCACTTTTAAGTCTGTTCTCCTTAAATCCCCAATTGTCCAAATTTCTGTTCATTGTTCAAGAGCCATCTTAAAGCTCTCTCTTCCATTTTGTTACAGCACCATAATTCTTATGTAATTTAGATCCAATACTTTATAGGTGAAGAAACTGAAATCTAGACACCTACTAGCCGCCCAGCATCTCATGGGTAGTTAGTCATGGTGGAATTAGAGCTTACATCTCCATTTTTATTGGACTGTGCTGCTTCACAACACATACGGGATTGGAGGTCTGTGTTTTCAGCGCGCACGCCCAAGTTGAAGTCTTCCCTCTTTGACCCGGAGACTTCATTGTTTTATCCTACATCTAGGTTCTTATTCATAGATTTCTTTTCCTCAGTGGGCCAGTCTTGACTCTGCAATAAGATGATGAGCTTCTTTTTAATGGGTGCTGTGACTTGGATATCTGTTCTTCATCTCCAGCACAATGCATTGTCCTCATATGCTACTCAGTGATTTGCTAATTGAATTAATTTTAATTAAATTATAAGAAAGTCACACAGCTCCAACAGTCGTACTATTTTTTGCTTAGTTTTCTTGATTTGTTTCTCTCTGTCTTGTGAAACAGTATCTCTCTGAGTATCTGCTGACCAAGTAGCTGAATTTTCTCTGGGAAATTTCCAGTGAGAATTGCTGATGTCCTGAATAGTTTCTTAAGTGTAGACTGGCAGGTAGGCTCAAATTCCTTCAAGTTTATTATTAGTTCCATAGAGCTGCTTCAACACTGCCAAGTAGCATATGATCAACTGCATCTCCTCTTGCGTATACGCTTTGAGAACATTGTCAAGCAACAGAAGATGAATGCTTCTGGGTCACTGGACAATGTTCATAGCTTACAAAGTTGTATCAGGAAATTTAAGTTTAAGTGTGGGTCACATCTTTCTTATTGCAAATGGATTCAGTTAAATGTTCAATATTTATTGAGTGAGTATCATATGCCAAGGGTTGTGTCAGGCACTGTCATATACATTATTTAATTTGGTTCTCGCGAAAATTCTGTGAAGTGAGTGTTATTATACCCATTACGTCAATGCCTAAATTGGGAGTTGGAGATGCCCTGTGATGCACTCAGTCACACAGACAGCAAACAGCATAGCTACGACTTAAACAAAATCTGTTCATGAGTCCAATACCCTTTCTACTATCCATACATATTCCAAATAAGCTTTCAAAGTATTTATACGTTATTTTAAAATTTAAAAAATATCCTGTACATATAAGAGACAGATATTGAATTTATACTATCATCAATACTATATCTTCACGAATTTAGATAATTTTCAAAATTTGATTCCTATTTCCCTGTCTCCCTCTTGAATATAACATTCCAATAAAGGTTAAATGGCATGTTTAGGATATTCTAAGATTTTTTTTTTTGTTAACAATTTGAAAATCTAGCAGATATAAGCTGAATATACAAGTTTACGCTGATGAGTTTTTGGTTAAAAAATATAAGACCAAATATGCCAAATCCTGTATTATTTTATTAACTCTGATTATGACTCTTTGAATGGTTTGGATGCCATCACCTGTATTACTATAACTTATCCTATTGTTCTATTGCACAGACCCCAGATTCACTAACTAATTAAGTGATTGCAAAAATCTTCTCATATCAATGTTTAAAAATAGGCTCTCTAATATTAGGAAATTCCATTTTGTGGTGATAGAAGATCTATATTTATAAAAAGAATATTACTAACTTTTAATTTAAATTTAATTACAAAAGTTTGGGCTTGTGTTTTGTCTCTTGGCTTGCCTCCATGACTGCCTTTTGAACACTATGATGGCAAGTCAGAGTCAGAGGTGAAAACAGCCCTTTTAGAAATCCTGCCATTTGTGACAACATGGATGGACCTTGAGGGCACTATGCTAAGTGAAATAAGTCAGACAGAGAAAGACAAATACTGAACTCATAGAAACAGAGGGTAGAAAGTGGTTGCCAAGGTCTGGGGAGTGGAAGAAATAGGGAGAGGTTGGTAAAAGGGTACACGCTTTTGGTTAAAAGATGAATACAGTCTGAGGATCTAATGTACAACATGCTGACTGTAGTTGATAACAGTGCATTGTGTAGTTGAAATTTGCTAAGAGAGATCTTAAATGTTCTCATGAAAAAAGGACAAATATGATATGTGGGGTGATGGATGCGATAATTAACTCGATGAAGGAAATGTTTTCACAACGTATATCAAATCATCATGTTGTACGCCTTAAATATCTTACAATTTTGTTTGTCAATTATGCTTCAATAAAGCTGGAAAAACCCAAAAAGAATAGCCCTTTTAATGAATATACAAGTAGCTTCAGAGTGGTAAGAAGTTGAATTTCTAGGCCAAACTTAAATATAATCCATGGTCTCTTCTTGCTTTTGTCATGCTTCTGGGGCCCTGCAGGAAAGCAAGGATGAGGAAAATTGGAATTGCTACAGATGTGCACGGATTGAAGTGTGGGTAAATCTGAGGATGTCTAGTAAGAATAGCTGTTTCTTTATCTCCCAAACCAGCTTCTGCTGGAATCTAAGAAAAGGCAATTTTCTATTAGCGTTGTTGTTCAAAAGACAAATACTCTAATTAGATTTTTTAAGTTGTTGCTACTGGAGGAAGCTTAAGCCTCTTTGATATTACTTTTAATAGAATTTTCTCCCCATTATTATTGTAAACTAAATCCAGACTTCCAAAGTGTACCAGGATACTGAAAAGCTGTGTATAACTACTATTTTCATTGCAGATATTCTGCATTTGTAGTCAAAGTGTGTTTAACCACAGAGGAATATAATTTGGCTAGTTATAGGTGTTCTCAATGGAAAAAAAAATCGATGCTTTCATAAGCTTAATAAAAGTTGGTTCAAAGTACGTTTTCTGCCATTGAATCTAACAGTAGTGCTCTGTCCACTAGGAAAAACTTTCAGCAGACCAATTTTATCTACTTTCTTTTGATATGAACACAGTTGTTTCCTAAATGTAAAATTGGCTCCTAAGCAAGAAGAAAATTAAAAGAGAGTGCAACATGACATTATACATTTGTCAGATCCCATAGAACTGTACAATACAAAGAGTGAACCCTAATATAAACTATGAACTTTGTAGTTACTGCTAATGTATCAACGTCCATCAGTTGTAACCAATTTACCACACTGATGCAAGATGTTAACAATAGGGGAAACTGTGTGGGGAGGGGAGCAGGGTATGTGGGAATTCTCTGTACTTCTCTGCTAAATTTTCCTGTAAACCTAAACCTATTCTAAGAAATAAAGTCAATTAATTAAAAAGAAAAGTGAGTTCAGAGGTATATCTCTTCTATTTCTATGATGTTGAATGGTCACAAAGTTTACTCTTATTAGGAACCATTAGTATTTTATTTTTTATTGAGGTATAATTGACACACAACATTACATTAGTTTCAGGTGTACAACACAATGATGCAACACCTATACATGTTGTACAATGATCACCACAATAAGTCCAGCCAATATTCATCACCATATGGTTACAGAATTTTTTTTTCTTGTGATAACTTTCAATATTTACTCTCTTAGCAATTCTTAAATACGTAATACAGTATTATTAACTATAGCTGTCATGCTGTTACATCCCATGACTTATTTATTTTATAACTGGAAATTTGTAGCTTTTGACTCCGTTCGCCCATTTCACCCACCACCCACCTCTGGCAGCCACCAATCTGTTCTCTGTATCTATGAGCCTGTGACCGTGTTGTTGTTATTGTTGTTTTAAATTCCACATATAAGTGAGATCATATGGCATTTGTCTTTGTCTTATTTCACTTAGTATAATGCCCTCAAGGTCCATCCATGTTGTCACAGATGGCAAGTTTGCATTCTTTTTTTATAGCTGAATAATATTCCACTGCACATATATACCACATTTTCTTTATCTATTCATCTGTCAATGGACACTTAGGTTGTTTCCACATTTTGGCTATTGTAAACAATGCTGCAATGAACATGAGGGTGCAGATCTTTTTGAGTTAGTGTTTTTGTTTTCTCTGGGTAAATACCCAGAAATGGAATTGCTGGATCATATTAGGAATCATAAGTATTTTAAGTTCACTCACTGAAGGTCATTTATGGCCATGGTAAGCTGTTGGCTCTGTCTTTCCTATCCAAACAGAATGATAAAATATGTTAATTAAAAACTACATTTCAGAAATTATTTTGAGATATAAATTTTGATTTAATTTACAGAAATTTAAACTTTTTATTTTTACTCAAGGTTTCTTAGTGCTTTTAATTTAGTAATGTGTAATATGACTTTCCAAAAGGGAGATGTTGTATGCAGCATCTCTGAAACTTTTAAACTATGAAATAGTTTTGCAAAGGACGAGTGTTCCCCAAGTGGAAGCATCCTGAAAGATACCTGACTGACTCTCTGAGAGAAGACATTATTAGGTATCTTGAAATGACAGTGAATCCTGGTCAACACTGACCCTCTGCATTCCCCTCATATTCATTCACTCACCAAGTTCCATTGATTTATCTTTCATAATTTTGCTTGTGTTTACCAAACTATTTGCATCCTCTTGCCACCATTCTAACTCACGGCATAAAAATCTAATTGTTCAAAGTGTAGCTAGGTGACACTCCTCTTTAGCAACATCACAGTTATAACAAACTATTTGACTTCTTTCTTTTGTAACTCTCTTTCTTTTGCAACTGGGACCTTTAATTCTCATCTGGGTGTTCAAATCCATCTAGGTGTTCTAGACTCTGGGATAGGGTGACTAACCTTCTCAGTTTGCCTAGGACTGAGGGGTTTCCTGGCATTTGGGACATGCTGAAAACAAGGAAGTCCCTGGCAAATGAGGATGAGTGGGTCACCCTACTCTGGGACCAATGTCAGTAAGAGACCTTAGTGCAGTAGTTGGTTTTATTGCCAGCCCGCCCCCCACCACCCCGCCCATGAATGCGCTTGAGACTTGGATTCAGAGGTTGAATTCTTACTTGGCACCCCAATTTCACTGATTTGATTCCTTTATGTTCCCCTATTTCTGAGTCCCTTGCCACTTACTGTTTGGAAAGCCATTTCTTCAGCACTTCTTGCTCACTCAGCAATTTTCTTCTTGGGAATTGACTTAATTTTTTTTAAACAGCAATTTAATTTACATAGAGTGAAATGCACCAGTCTTAAGAGTTACACTTGAGGAGTTTTGACAAATGCTTACACTTATGTAATAACTCATACCTCCATCGAGACGGAGAACATTTTCATGACTACGGAAATTTCCCATGTGCCCTCAATACAGTCCTCAACTGTGTGGCTCCCTAAGGCAATCATAGTTCTGATTTTCATCAACATAGAATAATTTTGTCTGTTCTAGAACTTTATATAAATGAATTTATACAGTAAATACTCTTCTGTCTTATTTTTTTCACTTAATGTAATGTTTTTGAGATTCATCTATATTGTTGCATGTTTCAGCAGTTCATTCTGAAAATGTAATATCCCAAAGTTTTCATTTATAAGGGAAGGGAGATCGCCTTACTTGGAGAACAAGAAATATTCCCGAATATCATCAGTCCCACTACAGACTACAAAGATGCCATTAAAGAAATAAACTAGTATACAAAGGGTATACTATTGCGTACAAACTTGTATACAAAGTTGTATGCTCGATATAACTCTGTGCTTTTCAAAGTAATAACTTACATTCATTTATTCATTTAAAACTCTTTTTTCAAAAACTCTTATGATTGATAGTACTGATAGAATTCAGATCAGACTTCTTGATTAAATACAGTTTCATTTGAAAACACTTTGAAAAGAGTTTGAAACAAAGTTCAAATATTTAATATTTTAACAGATGTTACCTGCTTTAATATTGGCTATCTTAAAACTTAACACTCCATAATAACATTAGAGGTAAAAAGTTTGATAGCTGGTAAAAAGAATTATATAACCACATATAATTATAATCAACCTAAGTGTTTACTGATTACCTACCATATCTACAAAGATAGGTTCTTGGAAAAGGGAGCTTTCAAGGAAGACGATGAGGAATAAAGAGGATTAAGTCACAGGCAAGTTTAAGGTAAGATAGTATATATTCGTAAGATTAGAGTAATATGAAATCCAGTAGGGTAAATACCAAATGAAAGGAATGAGATACTTTTGTGGGAGTTATATGGTGGGTGAAACTGCACAGAAGCATAGTACCTGGCAACCATAATGATACCTATAATAGGGTCGGTATCTGTTCTTTTTCTTTCTCTCTTTTGATTAAAAAAATGTATTTTGGGGGGGGGAGAGGCTCTAAAACTTATTGTGTCAAAGGTTGAGAAATGGCAGTAGAGACTTACTTTAGACTCATCTTATTAAGGGCTTTAAATAAAGAATTTTGGCCTTATCCAACAAGGATTGGTATCTATTTAGGTGTTGATTTTTAGAAAAACTAACTTGTATTAAATGATCTAATTTTAGGAAATTAATTTCTCTATAGTGTATAGAATAGACTTAAAAGACCATTTTAGCCATCTAAATATTACTGAAATGAGTAGGTTGAGAAGTAAAGCCCTAAATAGTGAAATCCACCTCAAAATCTAAGATCAATGTCACTTTTTGTAACTTATGCCATCAAGAACTAACTGGGAGAAAATGATTGGTTTTAACCTATTCACGGTTGCCATTCTTTTTTATTGCTGAATAGTATTCTATTATATCAATATACCATAATTTGTTTATCCATTCTCATGTTGATATACTTTGAGTTGTTTCCGGTTTTCCAACTATAGATAAAGCTGGCATAAACATTTGTATACAACTTTTTTTTTTGTGGACGTGTGTTTCTCTTCTCCTGGTTGACTATCTGTGAATAGAGCTGTTGAGTCATACTGTAGGTATATGTTTCTCATTTAAAAAACTGCCAAACCATTTCCCAAAGTAGTTTTACCATTTTATACTCCCATTAGTAATGTAGGAGAGTGCAGTTTTCTCTGTATCCTAGCCAATATTTAATGCTTAGTCTTTTTAATTTTAACCATTTTTATGGGTGTGAAATGGCATTTATTGCAGTTTTAATTTGCATTTCTCTGATGACCAATGATGTTGAATACTTTTTTATATATACCTATTGACCATTTATAAATCTTCCTTTGTCAAATACCTGCTCAAGACTTTTGCCCATTAAACAAAATTGTGTTTATCATTGAGTTGTAGGATATTTTCATATAATCTAGAATTTGTGTATATCAAGAATATTTCAGATATGTTTATCAAGAATAGTTTCTTTTAATCTGTGGTTTGTTTATTCATTTTCTTAATGGTAACTTTGGATAAGTGGAAGCTTTTAATTTTGTTCAAGTCTATTTCTTTTCCTATTATGGTGAGTGCTTTCTGTGTCCTAAGAAATCTTTGCCTACTCCAAGATCAGAAAGCTATTTCTTCTTCTAAAAGATATATTTTATTCTAATAGCTTTATAGGTTTTGGCTTTTATATTTCGATGTATAATTCATCTCGAATTAATTTTTGTATTTGCAATGTGAGGTAAGAGTTGAAGTTTACTTTTTCCTTATTGCTATCCAGTTGTTGGGAATTGACTTTTGATATTAAAATGTAGAATACAATAACTTACAAGTCTGAATGTCAATTACATTGTGCTTGAGACATAGTCATCTTACAGGTAGACCCAATGCCAAGACAGAAAGTTAATAATCTTGTTATTGTTGAACTTGAAATTAGAGTAAAGCGACATCCAAACACTCGTCCAATGGACAAAAAGACAGAAAACTCATCAAGACTTTCTTTTTCGAGATTCTCTGCTGAATAAAATAACAGCGGCAACAGCAACAACAAAACCTGATGTGTCATATGCAGTTTTACGATGAGTTTCAGTGTCTGCAATCACAGCTTAGTTTATATCTGTTGCATGTTATATCTTTTCTACTAACATACGGAAGAAGATCCTTATTCATGTAAGTGTGCTAATTTTAAAACAATACAGAATGATATAAAACTGAGCACTACTTGCTTGCAATAGATAGAAACTCACCTCAAGGTTGTTTAAGTAAAAAAGGAATTTGGTTAGATTATCTAACTGGAGAAGTGCAAGCGCTGAGGCAGGTTAGGCCAAATATGTATTGAAAATTTTCCTTATGTAAAAAAATATTTTTAAAAGGTTAAAAAAATTGATAATTTAAAAAAATAGTGGAAGTAGTTCTTTTGCTCTCATTAAAAAAAAACTATTTATAGATGTTAAAACTGTATGGAGACTTAAAAACATACTCTAACAGTCAAAGGTAAGGGAAATTACTTAAATAAAATTGAGATATTTGCCCCAAATAGTAATGATGCAATTTGTATCAGTTTTCCAGAGAATTATCGGCAATTAAAAGAAAAAGAACTCTGATTTGTTAACTCAAATTATCAGTATTTTCTTTCCACATTCAAGTTGCAGTCGAAGAATCAGTTTGTTGAGCTTGGTTTAGTGGGTATTTATTTAGAATTTTTATGAAAAACAAGGAAACAGAGAAGAGCAATCGTGTTGTGCAAATGACCTCTGGGGACCAAGTGGGACTCAAATGTTCGCTTCCCCTCTGAGGTTATTAACATCCTTGTTTGTTTTGGCATTTACGTGTCTCTGTGTCCTGTTTGTGAAGAGCTGAGCTCGTCGAAAAGCAGACTAACAGTATTTCCAGTGGTGTTCTGGTCTGCGGGCATTTGTTCCTCACGCTGCTGAGGACGGGGCCAAGGCTGCATGGAGCCGACTGTTTCTCCGGGTTGTGCAGACTGGCTGCCTGATGGCGTCATTACTGATGGTGGCTGCCAACAAACCTATTCCTTTCCATTTTGCGGGGTCCTCGTTTCCCCGGAAAACACAGTAGCTGCAGCCGCACTTAGACTTTTTCCTTTTCCCTTTCCCCTCTTCCCCCTCCCTAGACCTCTCTGGGCTTTGACGTCATGTGTGCTCCTTTCAGTTGCCATAGCAACCCCATTCCCCAAGCGCTCTGTCCGTCTCCTCTGGTAGGTTCCACAATGGTACAGGCAGCATCACGCTGCACAATGGTTTCCAGGCAGTGAAAGAGGGTGATTCAGCAAGCCACTCTTCTTCTTCTTTTTTTTTAAGCCTCCCCTTCTCTTTTTATTTTTATGGGGGTTGGTGGTGCTTGTTATATGCTTACCTTTTTCTTTTCTTTTTTCATTTTTACAATTTTTCGTTTTTCTCCTCACCCCTCAATTCCTAGGGGCTTGAGTGACTTTAAGGTTGGGTTTTCTTGGAAATCACCTGTCCATCATTAATTTTAAGCAGTTTCCCCACCTCCAAAAAATCTGTTCCTTATTACAATTTGGAATGTGGTTAATGAAAAACAAGTAGGGAGGATTTCTGGGGCAAACACTGCTGGATCAGGATCGTAGTTCTCAAGCACGGAATGGTAGGTAGCTCTTTGCTCATTCTGGGTTCTAACCTGTTTTTTGGAGGGTGGGGTGATGTCTGTTGATTGCTCCTGGTGGGGTGGGAGAGTGAGCATGGGAGAGAGGAGAGAGATGGGGTGGAAAGCAGGTTAATGAAGTGAACTACATCTGAGGCAAGAAGCCACCAGCCTTTCCTTCTGTGCGGAGCATCTCTCCCCAGACTTCGGCGTGTTGAAACCCTTCTGTTTGGAGTGAGGGTTGGCAGAGGGTGGGAGGGAGTGATCTTATTGTGATCAGGGGCTTTTAGACCAATGCAGAGCTACAGAAGGGAAGAAAAAAAATAGAGATAGAGGCAGAGAGAGAGAGAGACAGAGAGAAAGACAACAGCTGTGCTTGTGCTGACCTCAGTCTCATATCTAAGAAATGCTATGGGTTCCATAAAACATTATAAAATCATGTCTTTAAGTATGCATTTCTGTTTACTTGCTGAGAGGTGTAACTTAAGTAAATCTTTTGGGATATATTTACATATTTTATTAGGGAATGGCATTTATATATTTTAGTTGCAAAACTAATGGCATTACTCTTGCAGAGACACTCTAGGCTAAATTTGGGCTGGGGAGAGGAACACGGGGCAGGTTAGAGATGAGAGGAAACATTGGCACCGCAATCACCTAGGTGAGGGGGCTCTTTAAGAAAGTCATCTCCTAGCCACCGCAGGCAGCGTTTTATTTATTTATTTTTTTATGGCATGGTTCCCAGGTATTCTGTGCTGGGATACTGTGTCCCCTAGAAATGTCAAAGCTCTTTTGGGGCAGGGGGAGAGATGTATCCTCAGAAATGAGCATGGCAATATATTTATCAGAATTGATGTATTTGTGCCTGCAGCAAAGTAAATGTGATTTATTGGGAAATCTTCAAGTAAATCAAGGTTAGAGATATTTTAAGCAAATTATATGTATATTTCTTTTTTCTCCCTCTCCATTCAAATTTAGAGAATGAGCCTCTGATTCGACCCCCTTAAAGACATAACTTCCCAGGGTACTGCAGTTTAGCCACAGAAAAGAAGGGCTTATCCCATGGCAGTCGGCTCTGAAGCACCCACAAGGTTGTTTACAGGGGCTGTCTTTGCTGCAGAGCCTGACACTGTCTGTACAGCAGCCCTGCCTGCTTCTGGTGTGTTGATGATAACTTTGATGAACAGACTAGAAAGAGACAGGCTAAGTCATTTGGGACAGGCCACAGTTCAGACTGAAGGAAAATGGGCATCAGTGCACCAGGCATTGCCAGTCCAAGGTCCAATTTCTTCCTTTATCCCTGTCTGCTAGTTGTCGGACCCTGGAAAATCTCACAGAATGCTGATCAACGAGTTAAAAATGGTTGCAGGAATGACCACTTCTCAGAGAGGCTTCTGTAAATTTTCTCCCTTAGGTGAGCATATATATTGTCAATATAGACAGCGATGCTCATGAATGAGCTCACAAGCTCCTGTCTCCACTTTGGAACCATTGGATTTTAGGGGCCCGACAGTTAGTTTTGCTGCCTCTGGTATGTATTCCCTTCTCTACCTTGATCTCACTCTTAAAATTGACATAAAGTCCTGGATCAGCTTATTTCATCATGGAGAGCAAACTGGATTTTCTCTCCCCCATAACAGAACTAGAAAAGCAGATGACAAAGGTGGCATGACCTTAGATATTAAAGAGTCTTCGTGCTTCCTCATTTGCATAACCACTCCCTCCTGTTTTTGCAAAGTATCTTTAATTTGACGGGCCCCTGGTGTTACAAAATCTTCACAGTTGCCATAAAAAGGTTCCTGATGATGAGGCAGTAAGAAATTGTATGTAGAGTGGAAGGATCGGCTGCCTCCAGCTTCCTGCTTGTTTGCCCCAGAACAGCATCTGCTGCTGGGTGAAGTGTTTCCCATGCTGGAAGGGGCTGTTTGTGAACAGATCCCAGAGGGACCGAGTGTGTTTTTGCTGTCATTGTCTGGTACGTCTGCAGCTATTAGTATTTAATGGTTTCATAGTACGTGGTCAGTATTTTTCAAGGTTAGAATGAACTGAGAGTTGATTGTGGATGCTATAAAATATACGTATATTTTTAAATTTACAGGAAAATTGATAGGATTTTCCTTGTTAGTGTATCTTTTAGGAATATCGTAAGCAAAAGGAATCTGCTTGATCTAAGTAAAATGAAAAAGCCTCCTGTATTTAAAGGGAAAGCCTCTCATATTTAAAGGGTTTTCTTTTGTTGTTTTTATTGTGGCTTTATGTAAATGAATCTATTTCTTTGGATGTAATCTTAGGGAAAAGTCTTTTAATACTGATGTTAAAAGATAAAGACATTGAGGGTTTTCTTGTGTGTTAAAGATGGGGACAGATGCTCTCCCTACCTGCTCTACTTCTGGCTTCAGGTCACATTTGTAGCTAAACGACTTTGCGTGGAACAGTGTGTTCAAATCTAATGATTGCTTAGTTGCTTATGAGAATAACAGACTCAAAGCAAGAGCGACTTCCTTCAATTAGACGAAGTAAACAGATTGACATTTAAAATTCTTTCTCCATTGCCCCTGCTATTTCCTCTCACAGTCTCTCATAAGCTTTTGGTTGGACATTGCAACCCTTATGCAGAAAGAGGCACAAAGTGTCCAGTGATGCCAGGAAAGGAGTCCAATGCTGTACTTGCTGCAGGCTGAGCGCTTCGTTCCTTCTGCACAAGCGTCTCTTACACCGTCTTCTGAGGACCAAGGACTTGTGGAAAAAGTTGGGCCTATAGACTGCTGGGGGAGATGCTTCTTTAGCATATTAGATATCTTCATTGCATTACATAAGTCTGAGGTGAGATGCTGCTGCTGATTCAGATAAAAGATTATGCTGCATATTGATTGTTTGAAAGAGAAATTGCAATTTAAAATTGGAGCTTGGATTTTCAGAAATTTACCTATCTGTACATCTTTTCATAGCAAAGTTGTGAGGTTTTGACTAAAGATTTTTCAGTTTAAGCACATTTTATCCTTATGAGGAAATCAAGGCAAAGACAGGGAAAATGAAAAGTCTCTATATATTTTAGGTACAATTTGTTTTCCCTCTATTTAATAGAAGGGAACTTCATTTCTCGTTGTGAATCTTGGCAGAAACTCTAAATGGAGACCTCAGGAGATATTGAAAATCCTTAAATCAAAAGAAACATTTTTGGTTTGAAAAGTGGACCACAAATTTATGCTTATTTTTGGTAAAGGGTTTTCTAGTTGAATTGATGTTTTGGATGCATAACAGGCCATGATGGCCTTTCTCACTGTTCTTATCCCTGAGGTTCAAAACCCTTAGGCTTATAGAACCCATGCCTCTAGGAATGAAAATTAAAGTTTTGAATGTAATAGGAAATGACTGAAGGCTCCTTAGAATCATTCCTGACTCCTAGTTACTCTCCAACCCTGTATGGTGCGCGGGTATCAAACCAAGTTCCCCTACAGGGCAACCAGGCATTTGCAGAGGGGCCCACACAGAATATGCACGGGAAAATGGCCTGCCACACTGTGTGTGTGTGTGTGTGTGTGTGTGTGTGTGTGTGTGTCAGAAAGGAAAAAACCCCACAACCCAGTGGTGACTTAAAAGTATTAGAAATTCGCCTTAGCGACTTGTCTTCATAGAAGTAGAACTGCCTCCTGGTTTTTGGGTGTTAGTTTGGGTGTTAATTGGCCTGCATGCTCCATGTGCTTCCTGAAAATGAGTTTCTTAAAGTAACTATCCTCTTCTCATACATTGGAAATAGCGTCTGAAAGCATCGATAGTGAAGTAAAGCTCTTAGGTCCGTTCATTTGGCGATGTTTATTCAGTGTCTGTACCTCCTCTGTCATAGCACTTGTCATGCGACACAGTAATTGCCTATTCCTGTGCTTCCTGTATTCTCTACTAAATTATAATCTCTGTTAGCACTGACTATGTCTGGCACATAGTAGGGACACAATTAATATTCTTTAAATGAATGTCTCCCATGCAAAGAGGTCTCTGCTAAGTGCTATGGGTGGAAGAGTTGAGAAACTGTAACTGATGCTTTCTGCCATTTGGGAGTGTATAGTCATTTAGCGAGATGAGGTCAAATAACAAAGATAGTGTACGATCAAGGGCTCGTATCAGTGATTTGACAATAAATGTGATAGCAATTCAGAGGAGAAAGAAATTCACCTGCCCTGAAACGGTGGTAGGTCACACTGGAGTTCTCAATGGGATGGCCAGTGGTGGTGGTGGTGGGGGAGATAGTGGGGCGTGGGGCAGGAGAGTGTGATGGAGGAAGAATTCCTAGCCGTAGTTGTAAGCACTTGGCCAGTAAAGGGACTCTTATTTGGGGCAGAGAGGTTTATTTTGGGTATGGTGAGCATAATTTCCAAACTAGAAATCAAAACTTATGGTTTGATAATGGGTAGAACATTGGAAACTGGCACAGTCTTGGAGAATCTGGTCCAATATAATGTCGAAAAGTAACAGGAACAATTTGAAGTTACAAATCTATTTTTGTAACTAGATCAGATTATGGAAAAACATATGTACAGTCTCTTTCCAGCTTCAGAGCAATTTCAGTTTAGTTTTATTTTATTTCACATAAATCAGAGGTTTTCAAACTTCCCCTCCTTTTATCAGTTACTATGTAACCTGTTGTTCCAGTGAAATCTTATATGAAAGCAGAATGTGCAAACATGTAACAGTGAAGCTGTCCCAGTTGAGGTTGAGTAGGGTGCCTTGTATCACAAAACCAAATCCATATCACAAAACAAATATCATATCAACCAAAGTAACAATTACTAATTGGGCTTATGTTCAGATTTGTCAATATCCAGCCACTTTGGTATTGGTAACATCAAAGTCCTCATGCTTGTGATAAATTTGAACAGGGTGAGCTCCTTGAGATGTTCTATTCCCGTCCCCACCACCCATCACCAGTTGTCTTTGTCGGTCTTTTTGTTTTCGAAGTGCAAGTGAAATTCCCATCTAAATGTTAAAATCAAACTCGTCTGCGTTTTTGCTTTGATTTTAGGCTAGCATGAGAAACACCAACGGCAGGACCATCTCAGATCTTCGTTATGGCAACTCATGCAAGGAGCTGTTGAATTAGACCTGTTTCCTATAGATGAGAAATCGTATAAGCAGTGGTGAGTTGCAAACTTAAAGGTGTTTCTTAGCAGGAAACGTGTAATTCATATAACCAATTTAAATATTGCATAGGGCTTAGTGTATGGATCTGAAGAAATATTGCTCCAAGTCATATCAACTAAAGGAGTAAAAATCAAAAGGACAGAATGTTTAACTGCTGGTGCAATGCTATTAATGTCGCATAGAGTAGCATGAAGTCTTGAGGTGCATTGGTGACTCGTGTGACACTGTGATGCCACCCCCCTGGGTGACACCAGCCTATGTAAAATGGCTGCAATGAATAATTTCATGAGGTTGGGTAACAGTTGGGTCACAGTATTTTTCAGTGGCTTTTATTACTTGCAGCACAATTCTATGTTTTACCAATTCATCCCCTCTAGCAGAAGAATTGGTTCTGAGCTAAATTATAATGCTCAATTCCTTTCAGGAATATATATATATATATATATGTATGTAAATTTATATATATTTTTATTATATATATTCTTCAGACCTTTAGAAATAAAGGAAGAGAAATCACATCACAGTTTTATAAAACTCAATTTATGGACATTTTAACCTACAAATCCTTTTGCTTAATAAAAACAATATTAAAAATAGATCCAGTTACTCTGGATCTAGTTGGGATAATTTAAAAAACTTATTATTTTATTAAAATATCTGCACACACAGGCACAATATCTTTTTTAATCAAGTACTTGATGCTTCGTAGTCACCACAGTCAATAATCAATAGACTCCAGCAGAGATGAAGCAGTTATAATCCGTCAAATAACATCTTTGAGAAATAGAGTATGACAGTGGTGCTTGTAGGGCTCCACAAGAAGCTGTTTTGAACTGGTGATCAATATGTCTTTTTCGTTTGCTTAGTGGCTTATATAACTTTGGGTAGGTAGGCTGTCATGTGAAATAATGCATAACCTATAACTGCAGAAGACTGATGAAATTAACCCTCTACTTATTTCACATCATGATTTTCGTCACAGTCTGCTTACAATGATATTGAGAAAGCAGATATCACAGCATCACTATGCTGCACGTTATCAACATGTATTAAATAAGTGTTTGTTATAAAAGGGAATCATACATAATTGCCAGTAACCGACCATTTTTGATCTAAAATAAGGGCAATTTTGTATGGCCGAACTTAGAATTTTGAGTCATGTGTCACCCCCAGTGATGTAGAAAACATATACTGCCTCACCTTAAACATTTATTCGTTAAGCAAACATTTATTGGGAATCTGTGGTGTAGATATCATCCCTAGCTCTTGGGATAGATGAAAGAGACAGTATCTGCCTTAAAGGAGATTTCAGTCTGAAGAGTGTGGCACTCATGATCAAATCTGCCATTAAAAGGGAGAGAGATATTCTGAGGAAGGTGGTACTTATACAGCGCTGTTAAGTGGGATGCTGGAGGAAAGTCTAACACAGGTGGGATGGGGCTTTGTCAAGGAAGGCACTCAGAAGAGTGGCATTTCAGCTGGATGTCAAGGACAATGAGAAGTTAGCTAGAGGAGGGGTAACAGGGCGAGCGTTGTTCCAATGGGCCAGAGGCTTGAGAGCCCTTGATTGTTTGGGGCACTAGGTGTCATCTACTACGCTGAGGCATAAATGTGGATGGGAGAGATGAAGCTGAAGAAGGGAACAGGAGCTGTATCATGAAGGATCTCTCAGACAAAGCTAAGGAGTTTGTATTTTATTCCAAAATGAGGAACTTAGGAAAGATTTTAAGCAGGAGAATGACATGATCACATTTATTTTTAAATTATGAAATACGTCATACACATAGAAGAGTGTATAAAACAAAGACAGTTTAAAGAGTAATTATACAGAAAACCTCATAGCGCCACCATTCATACAAAGGACTGGACTCCTGGTAAGCCCCCGTGTGCTGCCTTAAGATCACAGGCTTTCCTTCCCCACTAGAGGTAACCACTAACCACTGCCTTGTCTTTTGTCGCACACATCCTCTTGCTTTTCTTTGCAGATTTTCCATCTTGTAATCATAGTATATATGTTCTTAATCACTTGATTTTGCTAAACATTGTAAGATTCTTCCATGTTGATGCTTGTCGTTTGTTCATAACTTGTATAGTATTCTACTCCATGAATATACCAAAATTTACTTATCCCTTCTACTGTTGATGGCCATTTGGATTGTTTCTATAATATTTATATGTGCGTATGTAGATATATGTAACCTAAGTTATGTATGTATAAATATATTTATTTGGTATATTTAAGTTATTAAGTATATATAATATTTTATATATATATTGTTGCTCATAGCTTCTAGTGTATATGTATAAAAGTATCTCTAGGGTAAATATCAAAGAAAGGAACTACTGAGTTTTGGGGTATGTGCACATTCAGATTTTCCAGAGAATGCCAAAATATTTTTCCCAATTGGTTGCATGAATTCCATCAACAATATATGAGAAACTCTATATCCTCATCAACACTTGATTTATAAGTTCTTGAATTTTGCTGGTCTGGTGGGTACATAATTTTACTCATGGAAGTATTGATTTGTGTTTTTTGCTGATTACTCATGAAGAAACACTTGTTTTCATTTTTTATTGGCCATTTGATTTTCCTCTTTTGTGAAGGGCCTGCTCAAGTCTTTATGAGATTTGACTTTCAAAACAATGACTAGCACTTATTGAATTCTTATTGTGTAATAGGCACTGTGCTAAGTACTTTATAAGCTATACTATATAAGAAGTTAAATCTTCGTATCACCCAGATGATTTAGAGATAAGGAAACTCAGGTTTAGAGAGGTTAAATAACTTGCTGACAATCGTACAACTAAGAAACAGTGGATTTAGGATTCAAGCCTAGGTCTTTGTGACTCCAGAGTTCTTCAATTTCTTGGACAACGTTTGGAAGGGGATTAGGTTGGAGCCAAAGAAAACACTTAAGGAGCTATTGCAGGAATCCAGTTAAAAGGTAGGGCCAGCCCCAGTGGCCTAGAGATTAAGTTCAGTGTGCTCTGCTTCAGCGGCCTGGGGTTTGGTTCCTGGGCACGGACCTACACTGCTTTGTTGGCTGCCATGCTGTGCTGGCAGCCCACATACTAAAAATAGAGGATGATTTGCAGGGATGTTAGCTCAGGGCGAATCTTCTTCAGCAAAAAAGAAAAAAAAAATAATGTCATACACCAAAGAATCACTAGTAGGACATAAGGACAAAGCAGTTGGACTCAGTAATGGATGTCTTGGGTAAAGAAGAGGGAGGAGTTAAAAAGTCTCAAGTTTTCATTCCTGTTGGCTAGGTAAAGTCAATGTTAGTCATACAATGGGTATTTATATTCCAGGTATTGGCGTAGGTTTTAAGACTACGTTGTATGATTCCATAATTCAATGAGAAATGAATTTAATTCGTGGGATCATAAATTTTAGGATTTAAAGAGACCGCAGTGTTTATTTGGGTCAACTCTTCACTCTTTTAAAATGTGGAACCTGGTGTGAAAAGAGGTTGAGTGGCTTGTTCAGGATCACATGTTACCAAGTGTCAGAGTAAGAATAGGCCTGTAAAGACCTGCAAATAATGCAAAATAACAGCTTGCTTGATTTTTAAATTATTAAGTGACAATGCCGTCAACCTAATATATCTCCTGAGCAGTTTTCAAGTCAGTTCCCTTTGAAAGAAATCTGTTGTTACTGCCATAAATTAGGCCCTTGTCATCATTGTTAGCAGGTTTATTTTGTGTAGCCTAGCATGTTACCTTCTTGCCCATGATCCTACCAACGAAACCACCAGATCTGATCTGCAGTTGTTGCCCTGTAACTGCCCTGCCCACTCTGATGTGCTCCATTGCCTATGTAATAAATTCTCTTCTTCTTAAAATATACCACACTCCCACCCACCCCCAGTTTAGGAACTGATGATTGCTCGAATTGCCTGGGGACATCAATGTGTTTCAGTCTCATCACATAAACTCAAATGTTGGTTACCTGTGTGATTTACTTCACATTGTCTATTCTGCCTGTATTCACCCCACCATCCTTAGTCAGTCAGTAGTCATCTTTTAGGACCTTTGCAATTCAAAGAATGGTCTGGGGACCAACAGCATAGGCATCATCTGGGAGCTTGATAAGGAAGGCAGCATCTTGAGTGCCACCCAGATTTACTGACTCAGAATCTTTCCAACAAGATTCTCAGGTGGTTTAGAGTTTGAGAGGTACTGCTTAGACTCACTTTAGACTTCAGCAGATGTTGTCTCCTTCCAGATGCCTTCCTCACTCCTTCCGTTAGACATTCCTTCCTGGTGTTCTCGTAGTAGTCTATGTATATCTATCTGAGTGCATTACCACCAGACTTTTTAACTGTTTGTGCGTCTCTCTCTCTACCTTATCCTGTGAGTAATTTGAGCCAGATAAATCTTTGACTTTCTATGCCTAGCACAGTGCCTGATACTTGGTAGTACTGCATAAATGTTTGTTGAATGATTGTTTAGCGAATGAAAGAAGAAAGAGCAAGAGACAGATATGGAAAGATAGAAGCAGAGGCAGGAAAAAGAAAATCACAAGGAGAAAAAAAAATAGCAAAATGGACTTCGTAGAGAAATAACTAGACTACAAAAAAGGCACCAAAGTCATACCTCTTGATAGAGTCTGGAAAGCAGCCTGACAGAGTCTACAGTCTTATTTAAACAGATTGGGTGATAATTGTGAATACTATTTGCCAAATCACTTAGAAGCAAAGATTACCTTAATTTTTCGTGTAACAATATAGTTTTATTATTGCCGTTGCTGTTGAGTAAATGTTGCCAAAATTTGTCCTACTTTCCTAAATGAAGTGTCCTACTGTTCTCTTAACTAGTCAGAGACACTTTAGAATATTGTGTGAAAGAGTATAGAGGATGCGAGTTTGTTTTGAATTTGTGCAGGAGATAGAAATGAGACCAGTGAGTAGAAAAGTAGACACCATACATGAAAGATCTTTCTGATTATTGGACTGTTTGTAAGTCTGTGCTTTTTGAAAAGTAGTAAACTTTCCCGCACTGCAGACATTTAACCATCTTCATGGTTGACCAAATATTAAGGACTCTTTAGACATGGTACTACTTTATGTGGGAGGTTGAACTAAGTGACCTCTAAGGTACTTATGAATTATGAGTCTATAGTTGTGTGGGAAAATGCAGGAAGACTGAGGGGTATAATAAAGATTGTAATAGTGGACAACATTTATTGAGTGATTACTTCGTGCCATGCACTATTCAAAGTGCTTTGCTTGCGCTTAGTCTTTTAATTCCCACAGAAATCCTACCGAGCATTTCTATTTTACAAATGATGAAACTGAAGCATAGGAGGTTTAGTAACTTTCCCTTGGTCATAGTGAGGGAAGAGCCCAGGGAGTCCAACTCTGGAACACTTCCTTTTTTATCACTACGTTGTATCCTTCTCGGTATTAAAGACGAAAGTTGGACCTGAATGGAGCCTTAAAACATTGATGTGGTTTGAATTTCAGGTATGGGTAAGAACAGGGATCCTAAGAAATGATAACAGCACAATCAAAATAAAAGACATAGAAATAAACATAACAGGTTTGTGGAACCAAATACCTTACAAATGAGATTAATAAGAGAATATTCAGAAATTTATCATTATATGCTGCTCTGTGTGCTTCTCAATGGCTGCAAATTACCAAGATGGGAAATGAAATCCTTAGAACTATTTAACCCTAGTAAAAGTAACATAAGTAGGCCTCATATTGTTTACAATTTTAGAGGCTTTCCACTGATTGGTGGAACCTCGGGCTGTATCTCCTAGGACGACGGATTTGAGACTGTCACTATTTGAGAGGTCCCAAGTAATTTGATGTCCGATCAGGAAAATAATGTTACCTTTAGAAGCTGGCATTTTCCTGGAGCTTATTTGAAAGTGAGTCAGCATAAATTTTAGCATGTCTCAGATTCTTCATAAAGAATTCTCTGTATTCCAATAACCAGTATCAGATGAACTACTTTTAAAATAAAAGTATAGATCTCAATGAAAGTTTGGTTAACATAAGAAACCTTTTGGTCTTGTTGGAAAATCCAGTCTACAGTTTAGCACCATTCATTACATATGATTACCTATTACTTATAGTGTTGATACCAGAAATTATATATGCCAGATGTTTCGAAGTTTTCTTTCTAGTTGTCCTTTGGGAAGGTTTAGGCGGTTTGCTGGTGCTTTAAATTCTTAAGACCCACTTTTAAGCTCCTTTAAATTTGAGAGTGGATAACCTTGACACTATGGTCTTTAGAAGGTCATTTATAAATCTTAAGAGTCAGCATAAGTCTTTGGAATTTAGTTTATTCAGATTTAAAATATTGCACTCCCTTTCTTCCCGAAAAAGATTGAATAAAATATGTTAGGCAAAAGCTATGCAAAATAGTGGGTAAGAAGCAGTTAATTTAAGCTATTTTTCATCTTTTATTAGTTTCAGCCAAATATATCTTGTCATATGTCTGTTGACTATCCTCTTGGCCATCCAGGGTTCAGGTCAGCAATGTGGAAGGTCACAGGCAGTCGAATCTCATATGTTGAACTTCTTTTCTAGTCTTGGTCCTGAGTATAGATGTCTAGCTGTGTATATATTTTAGGGAGCCAAAACACCATCTGGTTCTCAATGCTGTCTGCTTCTGGACCTGATATAATATGTGAAATTCCCACTTACTGCTTTGGTTGAAGACTGTTCCTATTAAAATAGAAATGTTATAAAGTAAATTGGTTGGCTATCTAACCTGATAAACTAACTTGAGTGAAAGTGTGAATTGCTGATAATGGATTTTGAATCTTAGATAATATCCATACTTGGATAAATGTCTTAATGCATTGACACGGGAGGCTAAAGGAAGGGAACATATAGGAAAGACTTTTATATGGGGAGAGAGTCAAGATTGCTCTGGAAGAGAGTGCTTTGTTAGGAGTTTGGCAGATTATTTTAAAATTTTCATTGTGTAGTCTCTGGAAAAGGAAGAGACCTTGATGTTAGATTCCCCTTCTTTATTCCAGCTCTGTCTGAATTAATATTTCCTTAGGAAATTCTTAACCTAGCTGAGCTTCAACCATATATGAGGGAGTTGTGGCAGATGTATTTAAATTTCATTTTAACTGTGAAAATTATGTGGATTAAATTGTACAGATTGAATTAAAATATGGGATAATACCCCAAAGGCCAGGCCCAAGTGGAGTACCTTGGTGAGGGCAGCCTTGGCCAGTGAAGGGACTTCGTGAGGATGAAAAGCTGCTTCATGGACAGTTGACAATGAAGATTAGGTCAGATGGCGGCTTAGAAGGGTCTTGAAGACAGACCTGTCAATGCCCAATTTTGCTTTAACTCTCCTCCTTTTGATATCTTTAGCTTAATTCTACCCATTGTCACTCTAAATCAAGAGATATTTTAGTTATAGGAAATCACTTCCAATCATTCAGACTTATTATCCATAAGGAAGATAGTTTATGCATAGGCAACCAAATTGACTGCATTTATTTCCCATATACATGTCTTTCTTTATTTTAAAATTATCCTCTGCTGTTGAAGGACTAATGTGCACAATTGTTTGTTGATTGACTTATGAGAGGAATGTTAAAATTTGCCTTTAAAAATCATGGTTTCTAAGCTGTGCTGGGATTTGCCAACAAACCAAGTGAAACTATTGGTATCTTGATCGGTTTAGGTATCTTACTGATACAAGCCATTTACATGAAGGTTACCAGATGTTTTCGATGGGCACATTGCTATGGAAGAGTCTTAGGAGAATGAAGAAAACACGGTTCTTCCCTTTCTCCCTCCCACTCTCCCTCCGATCCTCCCTCCCTCCCTTCCTTCTTTCCTTTCGCCCTCAAATATTCACTGGCTGCCGGCTCTGTGCTAGGTGCGGCAGCAGCACAGATACATTCTATTTGGTCTCTGTCCTCAAGCAGCTCACTACCAAACCCCGGCCTCGGTGGGGAGGGAAGGGGGAGAAACTTATAAATAAATGAATCTCACAATAGGATAGTTGCTTTAGCAGAGGTTGAGTTCAGGGAACAGTGCCATTACAAATGATGCGGCTACCACCCAGGCGTTCTCACTTGGGGTTCCGCAGAAGGACAGGTGTCTCAGAGCTCTAAGGCAGCACTTCTCAGACTTTGTGGTCTCATGATCCCTTTACACTCTTGAAAATTATTTAGAAAAGCAAAGAGCCTTTGTTTATGTGGGTTATATTCATTGGTATTTATCATATTAGGAATTAAGATATAAATTTAACATGTTTATGTAATTCATTTAAGAATTAACAGCAGTAAACCCATTACATGTTAACATAAAATAACTTATTTTATGAAAACTACTTTCTACAAAACAAAAATAATTTAGTGACAAAGTGGCATTGTTATACATTTTTGCAAATCTGTTTAATGACCAGTTTAACAGAAGACAGCTGAATTCTCTTATCTGCTTATGCCTTCAATCTGTTGTTACCTCACACATCACGCAGCCTCAGGAAGACTGCACTGTACATTTGAGAGAATGAGTGAAAATGGAAACTATCTCTTAATATTATTTGGAATCAGTTGTGACCTCAGGGACCCCCCTGAAAGGCTCGTAGGGACCCTCAGGGATTGTAAGCGATATACTTTGAGAACCACCTCTAAAAAGCGTGTGTTGTATGTAACAAATTAACATCTCTTTTATGCACCTGGAATGGTACAAATTATGTACCACCCTTGGAAAAACTGAGAAAATAGTGTTTGGTCGTTCAGAGGAGGCCCTCTCGACGGGAAAGGCTGTGAGACTAACCTCCATGAAGGCAGAGATCTGTTTCTCGTTTTCACCCAGTAGCTGTCACAGGACCTGACGCATAGTTGACTCTCTGTGAATCTCAATGATCAAACAGTCAAAGACAGACATGTTTTCGTAAGTCACTCCAGTCCTAGGTAGAATATGGTGAGTGCTACAAATAAAAGGTTAAACGTGTGTTGTGGAGTTGGAGGGAGCAGCCATTTTCACCTGAGGGATTAGAAGGGATTCATGGAGGAGATGGCGTTGGAGTGGAATGGTGAAGATGATTTTGGTCGTTAGTGTTAGAGCTGGAAAGGTTAATTCTAGAAGAGGGAATAGAATGAGCAAGGAGCAGAGTGTGCTTGGAGTTCAGAGGAGACGGCAGTCAGGGATATGGCTGGGAAATAGATTGGGCCCAGACTAAGGGAGGTCAGGAATGATCTCTGAAGGAATTTGGGTCTGTTTCTACAGACAATGAAGAGCTACTGGTGTTTTCTGAGCAGGTTTAGGAAAATGATTTCAACTGGCAGCAATGTTGAGAGCAGTTTGGAGAGGAGAAAAATGGATGCAGGGTGAGCAATTGGAGAGAGGGAGGGAATGAGAATCTAGCTTGAAGGAGAGGCAGTAAGAATCAGTGGAGAGGAATCCAGAAGATGGAGAAGACATCCAGGTTTCAGGTAATTTGGAGGAAGAAGTTGTAAAAGAGACAGGGCTTCAGTCAGCAAGGAAGGGGAATGCTGGGTTCTTTATGATTTCACTGTATGCCCAGCCACAGTATTACTAAGCACTTATACTCAGGTCCTTGGGCTTTGGTTTCTCCATATGTAAAATGTAGAAATGGATTGCTTGCCTATTTGTGTCACAAGAGTCCATGTAAGGATTAATGAGCTCTTTGACAGAAAGGCGCTCTATTAATCTAAGCCATCAATAATAAAAATGAGAATGTTTGCCAGGTGCTTTTGCTCCTGTGTTGAAGGCTGCTATGTAAATAAGAAATACTGCCTGGAACCGTTGTCACTCTTAATAATAGTAAAGTCATTACCGCAACATGCCTACACAGCAAACCTGTTCTCTGTCAATTCCAAAGTGGGAAGATGAAACCAGGCATGGAAGTCCATTTCACTTTGTTTCTTATGAATCTTACTTTTCGTAAACTATTTTCCTGGTTAGTAGAGAAGTCATTTTAAAAGTATCTGAATTTCATTTTAGTGCATTATTTCCATCACTCTATTCTGGTCAGGTTTTCCATTGCTATCAGGGACCTCATTATCCTGACTTCTCTCTATGCAAGTGGAGATGGCCCCAGTACTTGCATCTGTGTGCTTGTTGATTATGGTGACTTCCATCAGTGTCACACAAACCGATATAGTACAGTGGTCAAGAATGCAAACTCCAGAGTCAGACTGCCTGGATTTAAACCCAAATTCTATACTTCATATGAGACCCTGGTTAAGTTACATCAGCTCTTAAGCCTCAGTTTCCTCGTCTGTAAAGTGGTACTAATAGCGGTGCTGATCTTATAAGGCAGTTGTGAAAGTAATGAGTGCAAAGCACATGGCATTAAGTGCTCAGTAACTGCCATGTTTTGTTTTGGGTCAAATTTATTACCATTATTATTGACATGTCTTCTTTCCTATCAAGATCCTGTCTCATACCTTGTGAATTAATTATTTGTCTCCTAATAGCTAATTTATGACCATGTAATTGATCATCAGCCTTTTCTTTACCTAGAACAACATTCTGAAGAATCTCTCAAATCTTAAATTTTATGTATCATCCCTTTATATATATTCCTATTGGGCTGTCCTTTGCCTAGCAAATCAAGTATTTAATTCTGTTGTGAATATAAGGGATCCAATAACTTGTTCTAACCATCTGACTGGTATTATTTTCCATGGCACATTGATATCCTCCCACACAACCTTCCTGTAAAGAAAATGTTCTTGCCATCTTCCTTCTAGACCCTTGTATTTTATACAATCTGTTCTCAAGATCTGTAACAGTATGTTTCTGTCCCTGCTGTTGATCATGTCTTGTCTCCCTGGACTTTTAAGGGCACCTTCCCTTTTAGTTCAGATCCATTGAGGTCTGTTTGGAACATACACCAAACCCTGGGTGGATAGTGTTGAGACTCAGTGGGTGGTCAGGGCTGCAACCACACCTGTGCTCTGCTCACCAAACCAAAGCTTGTTTTTCTAATTTGTGTAAGTACTTCAAGAGTTATTGGACTACTGTGGTTTTGCTCAGCACCCAATCAGTCGTTATCCATCACTACTGATAAGTGATGCTTATAAATTCCTGTGAGTTTTGGCCAAATACATCATTGGTGGATTCTCCTCTTGTCATAGTTCTGGGGACTGAGTATTCATCCACCATCTCTCTCTACATTATCTCTAACTTCTATGGCATAGGGGCCAAATGAAGGCAATGGTCTTGCTTCCTATGAAAAGTTGATCCATATTTGTTAATAGTGAATCTATTCTGATTGTAGAGGATGGAGTGAAAATGGCTATTGAAAACAGCTGCTATTAGAGGTGGGACAATGATTGAGTAGTAAGGCAAACCAGAATACATTAGCATTTAATCAGTTCCTTCTTTTATGATTCCAGTGTTGAGTGTCTGCCCAGTCATTCTGGCTTACACGTTGTTTAGGTGAATATACCAGAAGGGAGTTTCTTTTTTGAAAATTGTGATACTCAGTCTGATATTAGATCACTGAGATTTAAATGTAGCTCCTTGGCTTTACCTACCTCTCAGTATGGAGAACACTTCCTTTAGCTATCTGGTAGTTGTGTGATCTTGGCCATGTTCCCTAATGCCTGGTGTCTCGGTTTTCTCATCTGTAAAATGGGAACAATAAAAGCATCTATCTCATAAGGTAGTTGTGAGAATTTCAATTAATTTTCACAAGAGATACAAGATGTAAGAGATGTAGTTATTAGAACAATGCCTGGCACAGAACAGAACTTCAATACCTAGTAGCAAGTAGGTATTACCCACCTGAAATAGCGTGGTGCTTAAGAGCCTGATTCTGGAATCAGACTGCTGGACTTGAGTCCTAAATCTGTAACTTACTGCTTGGGTAATTTTGGACTCCTCCATCACCTCTCTGAGCCTCTGTTTCATTTTTAATTGGGACAGCGATAGTACCTACTTTGTGGGTTTTATGTGAAGAATAAATGGAAACCAGTTAGCATAATTTTCATTGAATATTAGCTATTATTCAATGATCCTTATGACACATGTATTTTATTGTAATTATAATCATAAATACTTATAGAGAACTTACTTTGAGCCAGGCAATATCCCAAGTACGTCGCATACATTATTTCATTTATTCTTCGCAATACCTCACAATGAGGTTGGAACTATCATTCTGCCCATTTTACAGATGAGTAAATCGAGGCACAGAGAGGTTAAACAACATGTTCAAGGTCCCGCAGTTAGTGAGTGGCAGAGCAGAATCTGTTCATTTATGCATTATACTTTATTGCCTCTTTATTTATGGAAATAAAGAAAAAAAGTTGAATATAATGTCTGGAGAGTGAAATAAGACTGTTAGGCTAACGAGTGAGGCTTTCACTGTCTTTTACCCTCTTTCAAACCCTAACTCTATTCATTTGATCAGATAAACCGGGTTAAAATGATTAGTGAGTAGCACTAAAGAAGGAAAAAAGGTGAGTCAGTGTCATGAAGGGGGAACCTGGAGTCTCTTTGGTTGTGTGTGGAAAGGAAGCTTCCAGTACTTCTTGCCCAAGATAAGACCTTACTGTCTTGGAGGTGAGGTGAGAGCAGGGTTGACAGGAAGATTTCTGGTCTTATTTAGCTTCAACTTCTCCATTTTCCCGCTGCTGGCCTTAGTCACTGCATGACCCTGTTTTAGGCCCCAAGCAATGGCCCACATTTGCTCTTTATCTATTTGTTTTTAATGTTTTTAAGTGTTATTTTCTTGTGCTTTGTACTGGGTGTGTCCTTGGTGAGAGTTGCGATGCCCTTGGCCTGTTTTGCAGCCCTGCTCCTACGCCCTGTGTAATACAATAGCTCGACTGCAGAGCCTGGCGCCCAAGGGCTGCCGCTTTCTAGTCAGACAGATCAGATCTGAATTTCCAACTTGACATTGAGCAATCAGTTAATGCTTTTAAGACTTAGTTTCTTTATCCATAAAATGGGCATGTAATACATGCCCCATAGTTTTTGAGAGAATTGAATGTAAAAACATTTTAATACAGTGTCTGGCTAAAGCAAAGAATTAAATTTTGTTATTATTCTTATAACACTGAAAACTTTGGAAAAGGTTGGTTTGCTTTGGATCATTACCAAACAGTTTCGTTATTGAAATAACAAAAGAAACTTAGTTGTTATCATAGCAAATGCCCTGAGGTACTTTTCAATAGAATAAAATAAGTTAATTTCATTTTCATCCTCATTGGTATATATACTCCTGGGTGACCCCCCACTAGGATTGGGAAGAGCTGTGGAAAGGGTGTAGGGCTGGAGAGTGCAAGAAAAAATGTGTATATAAAATACCACTCTGTATTTACTTACACAAGTGACAGCATGCATGTGAATGTGCTTTGCATATTCTCAATGTCTCTGCAAATATAAGATTAAAAAAATAATTTCCATAGGCATTGTGGGAAGAAGAGAATAATGGAATTAGTGAAAGAAGACAAGGAGAAGAGAAGGTCTTGCCTTGTATGTTAAGGAAACTGTGGGTTGGATTGGAGGAAATCAGTATTTGAGCAATTGGGCTGTTGGAAAAAGGCAAATAGATAGACATTGGAAAAGCTTATATGCTAAGGATAAAATCACCAGTCTGATAGTATTGGAATATTTGGGCAAATCAATGGGGGCTTGAGTACTAGGTAGAGGATTCTAGATGATATTCAGTCGGTCTCAGCCCACTCCCAGCATCAAAGCTTGGGTTCCATATACACATGGTGGACACATTGGATTCACATGGTGACAAAGAGAGTTAGAGAGCAACATTTTCTTTCTTTATGTGTGGAGTGGCAATGGCAGATTAACTGGGTGCTATACTCCAGCCCTTGATCCAGGCACGCCATAGTTCCTCTTCCTGGGTTGCAAACTGGGTCTGGATTATCCGATTGTGTTGGGTACAGGTGTCCATCATCTTAAGGACCCAGAATTCTCACCACTTTCCATTTCCCCATTCTCTCTCTGTGTGAGGCAGTTTCTTTTTTATGACTCTCAAACACAAAGGGACTTATTACGCACCTTCTTTTGGATATCCACTCATTGAAATGTGGTTAGAGACCTTGAGCAGTTTCTGAGGAGTCCATCTAAAGTGATTCAGATGTGATTTGTCTCTCTCAGGTGATCAAAGTGATGATCATTCTCCATCACTATCAACAGAAAACTGTTTCTAAATTTAATCTATGGCAAGACCCCTAGCTACATTACATTTACCATGTGGAGATAAAGGTAATCTAGATGTACCGTTAGTTACCACATTGATTCCAAGATAAGATTTTATTTTATTTATTCATTAAAAGAATATTTATTCAACACTACCATGTGTCAGATCCTGTTCCAGCTGTGGGGATACAGTAATGAATACAATGGATTAAAAAATCATCTCTGACTTCATGAGCTTATGTTCTGGTTGAAGGAGACATGATATATCCTCCTAGGCGTGAGTTCCTCCTCTCTTCATGATTCTGTGTTTGTCCCTTCTAAAGGTGGATGCTTATGAAAGTGGAGGCACTTCGTGGATAAGTGCTCTAAGTCTTATCTTCCTGGATAAGACCCTCTATTCAAGGGTCTGTAGATAGCCCTAATTGCTTGATAGAACCCCCAAACAGTTCTCAAGAGTCACTTATAGGAGAAAGTAGAGTTGTCAAGCTTAAGTTAAAATGTTAAATTCCACTAAGACCAGATCTTAAACAGTTAAGACCACCTTCTGGGTTAGTCACAATGGTTGAGCTCCCCCAAAGTACACATACCACTAATTTAAAAGAAAACAATTTAAAACTTTTTAAAAAAGTATTTCTCTTCCATGAAATTGATTCTATCCTTACTTAGGAATTATCTGATATTAATTTATAGAAGTAATTTCATGTTCTAGTTATTTTCTAAAGGTTATTGTATGGCATTTCCTTATCTGTTCATTTATTATTTGATCTTATACTGATTTGAACCTGAATTATGCTTTTCTTCTTATATTAAAAAAATCTGTTGATTGTGGTTTGATTTCTTTTGACTAATTTTGAATTCAGGGGGGTATCTCTGACAGTATATGAATAATGTAATGTATTATCTATTGCAGAGGGAGAGAAAGGGTAAGAGATCGAAAAAGAGAGGGTGAGAGAGAGAGCAAGAAGATAAAAAGCAAAATGATTTTTTAAAAAACCAACTTGTTTTTAGCCTGTCATTTCTGTCAACAGCAACATTATCCGCTTGTTGTTTGTTACCTTACACTCTAAGGCAGGATCGTTATGGACAGATTTTAAACTTTAAAAATCATTTTTCACGTAGTGTTTGTATACCAATGTCTTGAACATGTTTGATATAAACAGCATTTAGCTTTAGCTCCTAAGAACTTCTTGATCTTTTAATTTGAGTAGAGTTCAATGCCTAGCACAGTCTAACACAAACAACAAATCATTCGTATTTGTTGACCAAATCAAACATATCCCAGGCATTTTATGGATCACCTTTCACTGCATCAAAGCTATGGAGAGGACGTTGGAGGGGCGGGGTTGGTGTGTGGAGGTGGGCCTTGACAGTCAAGCTCCTTAGAGAATCTAACAGGTGAGTGTCGGCAGGAAATTAGGCTGTCTTTCTCCCTCCCCCTTCCCTCCTACATCTTCCTGTTAGCATTGATGATATCAATATTTTTCTATGGATTTATGTACATGCATATATCTGTATTTTTGAGTGCCTCTTCTTCTAGACACTGAGCTCAGAAAAGGTCTTGTCCTCCTGGGATCATAGTCTGGTGAGGGACACAGACATTTCTGTTAGTAGCAGGTATCACAGTTTGTAATTATATAATTTATCTGTATGTTTACTTTAAGTATTTTAATAAAATATGAGAAATATTCTCGGAGAGGCTACAGCATTTTTTGTGAGCTTATGACAAGGGTACTGAACGTAATTTTAGGTGTCAGAGAAAGTCTCCTTGAGTAAATATGCGGGGGCCAGATTCTATTAGGAAGAGCTTGGTGTGCTGTGGAATATGATGTGGAAGAGTTTTAAGCAAAGGGTCGGCGGCATGGTCAGGTTTGAGGGTTAGAAGAACGCTTCCTTTGCATGTGGAAATTGTTTAGAGAAGGGTAAGACTCACAGTGAAGACGCAAGGAGGCTGTTGCGGTGGTCAGGGAGCGACACAGCGGTGGCCTGGACTAGTTGCTGCAGGGCTAGAGAGAAGGGGATGTGTTCAAGGGGTCTGTAGGAGGTCGGGAGAATCTGAAGGACTTGTTTGCATTTGGAAGATGAGGGGAATGACAGAGGCAGACATCACTCTTGGCTTCGGGCTTGGATGACTGTGTGGGTGGCGGTTGCAATTTTAGAGAAAAGGAACACTGGAGGAGGAGCAGTCTTGGCAGGAAGACGACTTCAGCTGTGGACGTGTGGAATTTGAGCTATCCAGTAGGCAGTTGCATATGTATGCTTAAAGTTTAAGAAATACATGTGGGCTGGAGATTATGTTTAGGCTTCATCCACAAGAAGGACACTGTAGCTTGGGGGAAGAGGGAATCTAGGAAAAAGTCTTGATGAATACCAACAGAGAAGGAGTGACTAGAGAAGTAGGAGGAAAACAATAATAAAAATGAAAAAGGCTAAAATGTGTATGACACTGACTCTGTGCCTGGCACTGTTTTATGTGCTTTTACATATATAAAATCAATTTACTCCTCTCGAGAGAAGTTGGTACTGCTGTTATCCCTGATTTTACAGATGAAAAATGTATGAGTCCCAGAGAGGTTAAGTGGCTTACAGACTGTCACACAGCCAGTGTATGGCAGAGCCAATTTAAATCTAGGCATTCTGACTTCAGAGTTTGTGGCTTTTTCTCTATGTTCTTCTGAAAGGCATAGAGACGTGCTGTCCAGAAACTCTGGGAAGAGAGGGAGTCATCAGCAGTGTTTCTGCCCAGGTGCTAAGGCAGATCAGGGCTAAAAGTTGTCCATTAGGTTTAATGACATTTGCCGTTAATGAGAACTTGTTTGCTGTTTTGGTGGTCTGAGAAGACACATCTCAGCAGGTTGAGGACCTATGGGGAGATGAGGAAATGAAGACAGCAAGTGTAGATGACGCTGTCCAGCAGTTTGGCTGGGCAGCTGAGGAGAGAGGAGGTGGGGAGTTGGGAATTCTAGATGACAGACTCGGGATAGGGAGAAAGTCATGGAAACGACTTGGTGTGAAGGTAGAGCAGAGAAACCTTCTCTATGAGAGGAATAAATTTGAGAAACTGTTTTTTTCTAGAAGAAGGCAAGTACGACCTAAAATAATTATAAACAATCCTTGATGATAAATTATGGAATTCATTGCTTTCTTAAAATCTCTATAGCTATTTAGTGATTAGTTGGTTACCATTACCCATCAGTCAGCAGCATTAAATTTGGATGCAAAACCTATGGCCAGAAGCATACTGATTTATGACTTCTGTCTTGAGAACCTGGGAACAAATACATTATAAATTTTAACCAGACGTAAATGGAGTGCACTCACTCACGATAAATGATAATCATCATTCAGTACATTTCACTCCATTCGCTCACTTCCTTCCATTTATTTCTCTAAAATTAAAGATGGCGAGGATTGCCTGGGGAAAGTTTCCCCCCAAATTACTTTTCCTTAACTTCAAGTCAGGTTTCATTTTGACGCTAGGCTTTTGTCTAGAAGGTCAGGCGGACCACCATACCTGCTATGACCTCCAGGTTACTAAGGAGCTCCTCTGAACGACTTTGTGGAAAGTTACAGGATGAACTGGCCTATTTCTCTGCGGGAAGGTAGGGCACAGGAAAATGTCATAAATGCCACGCTGGTACTGTACTGTGTCAAACCACAGCCCGTACCCCCGTACAAAGGTGGACTAGAGTGTGTTTTCTAAAATTCTATGTAATTTGGTTCTTTCCTTTTTCGTTACAGAGAGCTGAGATTACTGAGAATACTTTTTTTTTAACCGAATCTCAAAGATGTGTTGATTCCACAAGTTTTTTCTTTCGCTATCTTAAATTTACAGCATGAGTTCGACAAGCTTGTGACATTTTTTTAGAATAATTAAAAAAAAATCTTCCTGATGAGGGAGAATGATTTATAAAATAATGCACTTAAATGTAAAGTTACATTTAATGTAAAGTTTTATTTAAAATAAAGTTTACCGAAAGTTTTACTAAATCTTTTAAAATTTAAAATGTATTTAAATGTAAGGTTTTATTGGTTTAATACTCAATTTTGTTGTACATCTAGTTTGTGTTTTTTGAAACATTCATAGTACATTTGAATATTGTTTGAAGGAAAAAAAACCCATTTGTGCCATAAGTAGATCTTTGCTATTTGGGCTCAACATACATTGTTAGGGGAAAAAACGTAAGTTTATCAGTTAGTAACTTAAAAGTCCCATTTAGGCATTCGTAAATGAAAAGGGAGGAGAAAGCAAAGATTAATGACAAAAGATACAGCTAACGATTAAGGGAATTTTAGTTACAAACCCAGGAAAAGCATAAGGAAAACCTGTTAAAGAATCATTTTGGTGCAGCTTTTTCCATCCTCAACAGCCTTGTAGATAATTAGGCTTGCTGAATCATCTGTCACGTTGTACATTTCCTCACAGTCACGATAAAACATTTTTCAGGAGGTTCATTTCACGATTGATTTGTTGCTCTTAACAAAAAGTGCACGAACCTTCCCCTGTTAAAGGAACTCAGCCGACTGTTTGCTTGAGGGCATTCTTAGTATTCTTGGTTATGTGAAGACAGGGCACTGAGAACGCTTTTCTTTTCAGTCCAGTGACTGACCGTGAGAGTGAGGGAACACCTGCGCACTTGTGGGGTGCCTCTTAGCGTCCTTTTCTAACAGTCAGAAAGAGAGTTGCGTTTTTGTTTTTTTTCCCCAGTCTGGCTTGTTCTGATGAGATTGTTCTCTTGAGTTTACAGGCTGATATAAGTACGCAGAGGGGACTCTAATCATATTCAGACTTGAACATGGCCAGACACCATGTTCAAGAAATTTCCTGTATTAAAAGAAAATCACCAAGTCTGCTCTGTGTTTTGTGTCTTGCCTGTGTGCCACCAAGTGAGGAAGTGGGTGTTCCTTCTCTGTTTTGGCTGCTGTCTGCCATATATGGAATTATCTTCCCTTTTGGAAAAGCCTGTTTTTCTGGCTTGTGCTTTGCTGAGGGCTTGAGAAAGGCTATAAAATATCTTTGATTTTAAGAACTTTCCTGGAGGTTTAAGTCAAACTTGAGAGAGGAAGGCATTGTTCTTCTTATTGTCTTCATCCCTCCCTTCCTGGCTTCCCCATAAAGGTTAGTAGTTATTGCAGATGTTTAAGACATATATAGTGACCTGCATACTATCTTTGCATTTGTAGATTTATTTATGGGTCATTCACCACAATGATAAACTGCTTGTCAAAATTTGTTTTCTCTCTGGTAATTTTTTTCAAACTACTATTCATTCAACAAATATTTATTATCTGCTATATGCTAGGCATTGTGCTGTAATTTTAGGATGAAGATGAATAGGATACAGTTTCTACACATGATCAATTGGTACCCAGAAGGAACACCAACAAGTTTATTTAAAATTTTACTTAGCTTAAGATTTTGACAATAAATTCAAAATGCTAATCCATCACTATGACTACGTCAAATTAACAAAAAGAGATGAAGGCAAACTCCTTAGCAGTGATCCCTGTGGCTTCTCTTAGTCTGTCCCAGAGTGTCCCTCATGTGTGAAGGAGCAGGGAGGGAAGAGTAATGACAAGGATGAAATTTGTCTTGAAAGCCTGCTGCTTGCATCTTCTTTTGATTGGCTTGTGGGGAGCTTGTAAATCTCTTAGAATGAGGAGGTAATTAAGTTAGCAGGTACCTGAGCTTCTCATGAACTTCTATTTGAACCCAAAGAAACTGAAAATACGTGCCATATTATTATTGTCTTAATTCCCATGGAAAGACAGTGATTATTCTGAACAACACAACACAGCATACCTTTATGTGAATTCTCATACATCTAGATGCTCATTTTAAGAGATAAGGACAGGGCTGGCCCTGTGGTGTAGTGGTTAAGTTCAGCACACCCTGCTTTGGTGGCCCAGGGTTTGTGGGTTTGGATCCCGGATGCTGACCTACACTGCTCATCAGCCATGCTGTGGCAGCAATCCACATATAAAGTAGAGGAAGATTGGCACAGATGTTAGCTCAGGTCTAACCTTCCTCAAGCCCCCCGCCCCCCCCCAAAAAAAGTAAAAACAGAGGAAGATTGACAACAGATGTTAGCTCACGGTGAATCTTTCTCAGCATAAAAAAAAAGAGATAAGGACACATATGTACGCACACTGATACATAGATGTGTACATATATGTTCCTGTGTGTTCGCTCTGGTGGCCCACTATAACTGAACTTTGCTGAATTAGGGATGTAAAATTCTGCTAAATTAAAAGTCTAGAAAATAGATGCTTCTGTCAGTCCTATCCAAAAAAGATTTCATTGTTTTACCCACTACGTTGCTTATGATATTTATAAACTTTGGGTATAGCTGCATTTAAAAATAATAGAAGATACTGGTAAAATATGGGTTTTCCCCAAAGAGTGCTTTATTTATATATTTATTTTTTCATTTTGGGAAAGTAGAAATGAGGTGACCTGTAAAGACCAGAGAATGAGGTTATTCAGCAAAACTAGGAGAAGACAAGGCAAATTTGTGACTCAGGATCTCTGCATAGGGGTGTGGCAGATGGTGCAGTGGAGAGCAGGTGATAAGAACAGGCAGCGAGGAGAGGAGCAGACTCTGTTGTAAGCCCCAGACTGGGCTCTCTTTTGCTGCTGCTCTGGAGCAAGCTCAGGACCTTGTCCTTGTCCATGGTAACAGGCTGTGGATAGTAAAAGGCATCTTCCTCTTTATAACACAGTGATGGCTTCCTCCTTAAAAGAAATTGTAATACAATGACGCAATTTAGTGTCTAGATTAAATGTGTTTTAAAAATCTCTGTAATGGTAATCATATGAAAAAGTGTGGAACTAAGAGATCAGTGAATTAGAAACTTACATGCATCTAACTAGCTGATTAAGATATGTTTAATTGTTTATATTTGTGGAGCATGTTTTATTACAAATAGAGTTTACAATATTTTATAACCTTTAAGTAAATATTGAGATTTTAGTAAAAATAAGTATTTAAAAATGTACAGTTTTATTCTACTTAGTTAACTAAGCATTCTGGAGGAATTGAGATTATGTTGTCCTTCGAAGAACTGTATTTGATGTGAGAGTGGAACTTGTAAATGTTTAAGCGTTTGCAGAAGAAAGTAATGCTATCAGTAATTCTGGGAAAAGTGTCAAATAGTACAAGGTGGGATTCCTTGAAGTTTTCTTGGTTAAAGCAGCATATTGTCTCTGACTGAAGAAAAAAATTCATATTTTTAAAATCTCCGGGTATGATAATGTTTTAAACTTGAGGGTAAGATAATCTGTGCTAAAAATTAAAAAAAAAAAATCAAGGTATTTAGTATTTGGTAAACTTTACTTGGGATATTCAAAATTTCCAAGATTTATAAAATTTAATGAAGAATTTGACTTTAAACCAGATGGATTACATACTATGTGAAATAAAAGACTTTGAGTCTTTGTACGTTACGTGCACTCTTGCTACACAGTTATAAAAAGGTTCTTAAAGTAGATTTCAGGTGCTGAAAGGAGTATAACAAGGAACAAGTTGGCTAAATACTTATGCAGTGTAGATTTAAAATCAAGGAAGTGTGTATATTTCCTGTGCTACTAGGCACGGGTATGAGATTGTTAGCATAAACAGTTTACTCTGTTTTTCATTAGCAATTTTATCTCCCTGCTGCATGTGGTTGACTTTTAGTTCTGTTATTTATTATTGCTTAATTTCTTTCCCAATAGTGAAAAGAGCTATAGACTTGTACTTGGTAGATTGTGAGCTACTTCATCTTAAAAATCTAGAATAAACTGACCACAGATGACTCCGGGGGCATCCTACTCTAAAAGGAATTTAGGCTGTTATCCAGTGGGCTGTGTCACCCTCCTTTGTCAACAGTTAGGGGGAGTTGCAAGAGGAAGGGAGAAGCTATGGCAGGCCACCTTGCCATTAAATCTCCTCTCGACCACCTCCGCCCTGGCTCCGATCTTACCATCTCCTGGCTAAACCACGGTAGCTCCCTCCGTCCTGGTGTCCGCCTCAGCTCTCTCCTCACTTGGATGCATCAGACACGCTGATGTCAGAGTGAATTTTTAAAAATAGATTGGACATGTCTCCTTCCAGCTTACACGCATCCAGTGAGTTCTCCCACAAAGTCTGAATTCCTTACCACAGCGGCCAAGTCTCCTTACGGCCTTCCAGCCTCATTTCCCGCCCCTGCGAATCTGAGACTCTGGCTATTCCCTGAACAAACACGTCCTTTCGTGCATTTCCTTCTGACTGGAATATTCTATGCCTGCTAGTTCCAGTCTCTGACCGGGTATGTCACATTCGTTTTGCAGTGTCACTGATTCCATGAAGGCCCTGCTGGGCATTTTCATACCCTGCAAAAGTAATGCTGCATTTGCTTGGTCCTCATAGCCCTTTGGACTGAGAAATCCTCAGCATAGGCTCACCTGCTTCTTACCAGTCCTCTGTCATGTCGTATGAAGGGGTTATGCGCTCAATTAATATCGGTTGACAAATAAATTCTGCTTGGGAATACATTCTTTATGTATTCTTGTCTTTGCATATAATTGACTTAGCTGATATTGGCTAAATATGTATTAGCAATCTAAGTCTTTGTATCATTGTTTCAACTAAGGAAACAATTAAGGTGAAATGAATTAAGGTGCAACTTCTACACTAAATTATTTTCTACTTAAAAACTTCTTTACACTGAAACTATAACAAAAATAACAATGTTAATCACATAAATTTTATTTAAAAATTCAGATTTGGTCAAATCTTTTTGAAATCTAGTTGAATTCCTAGATATAAGCACATGTGTTTTTCATAATAAACACTCATAAATACTTGGGGCTGTGTTTTGATGGAATTCGAGAAGTTTCTAACACTGCACTGACCTAAAAGATTGCTTAGTAGTAGTACTTGTTGATGATGTTAATTCAATAAATGGAATACGAGAGGTAGCGTAGTATAAAGATTAAGCAAACTGACTTTAGAGCCAAACCATCAAAATCTTGTCTCCACTAACTATTACTTGAATAACTTTGAGAAATGACCGTGCCTCAGTTTCTTTTTTAAATGGAGATAGTAGTTGTAATTTTCCTCATAAGATTGTTCTGTGAATTAAATAAGTTATGTCCTGTAAAAGTGCCTGGGCACCCGGTCAGGTCAATAGGTGTTAGCTATTGGTATTATTCTTCCTAAATTCCTTTGCTCCTTTCTCTTCCTGTGAAACTCTGCTTCCTCAGTGATTGGTGTCTGGTGCTTTCCCTTGCTAGGAGGATTTTCCAGTTCAAAGTGCAACTTTAGTTGGAAGCTCAGAGGGACAGAAGGTTGAATTAAAATTACAATGAAGGGAGATTTGGAAATTAGGAACCAAATTGATCTCCCTATTTCCTTTGTGTGAAAGTCTTTGTCCAAGTCATTAGCAATTTAGAAGTCAATGTGCACAGAGTGCAATAACTAAAGTATGAGAGCTTGTGAAGTATAAGCTAAAAAATAATCTTAAAATAGACAAGTTTTGCTTTGAAGAGCAAATGTTATAGAGACTGTGTGTGTATGTGTGCGTGTGTGTGTGTGTTTGTGAATAAAGATGTGTTTCAGAGGTGCTCAGATTTATAAGTAGGGGGAAGGAATTCACAGACAAGAACTCGTGGAAAGGGGAACTGACTAAGAAATAGGGGTGGGGGGTTGGGGGGCGGAGCAGACTCATTAATGATGCTCTTTATGAGAGAATTTTTGCAATAGATTTTATGGATAGTATGAGTTTCTTATGTTTATCTAGATGAAATATATTCTGTTTATAATAATTTATTTGATTATTACGTGAGCAAAGTGAACAGAAGATAATTCCTTAGAGGAAGGAGAGATAAGTCCAAATAAAATGACATTATGAATATTTTCCCAGTTCTAATCATACCTCTGCCTAAATATTGCCTTCTTTACTGGACGCCTCCTTCTAGTAACTATCAGAACTTGCATCCTTATACTAAATAAAATGAAGGTGATAGAGTGTAAGGGATCTGAAATCAGATACTACTTGGTTTCAAATCTTGATTCTTGATCTATTTACAAGTTTTATGATTTGGGTGTTTTTGACCACATTAAACTTCCATTTCCTCTGTAAAATGGGAATGTTAATAGTACTTAAGAGACAGCCTTGTGTGGACTGAGATAATGAATGTACGATTCTAGTGTCTGGCACACAATAAGTGATGAACAGGTATTGGTTATTATCTTCATATCTTGTCAGTTCTGCTATCAAACTAGCCCCTATAATGCATAATATGGCCCTTAGACTCTAGTATTGATATTCTTTCTCTAAAGCTTTTTGGGAACTTTCCACTCAAACAAAGAGAAGCTGTATAATATTTTCAATTTTACCATTTAAAATTGGTCAATAACAAACTAAGTATTAGTTCAGTCCTGAATTCTAATTATGGCAAAGAAATGCCCCTGTGCTCTCACTTGAACTTCTTAGAAGGCAGATTATTTCTCTTTAGATTAAGATAGGCATTATTTTCACACAGACTTTTTCAATGTGTGTTTTCTTTCGTGGTTCAACTCTCTTAATTATCCCAAAATCAACTTATGAGTTCTATACATAATAAATGCTATACTCTTGAATGTAATAGTAAAATGATTTTTGATGATTCTATCATTGTACAGAATTTTCTGACGGGGCACTGGTTCCACGGACGACTATGACGGGGAACTGTGTATATCGGTAGTAGAATTCTTTCCAAATTATGATGATCTTTCTCTGGAATTTTCAATTTTTGTTTAGGCTGTTGTAGGAGAGATTATGATTGTAAAATCTGATAAACTTGGTTTCAACTTCGATTCTGACACTTGCTTGTTGTGTGGTCTTAGACAAGCTAGTTCTCCAAGACACTCAATACGATTTGGTGAGTTATCAATGTGATTACATAAATAAAGCATTTAGTTCAATGTCTGGCAGAGAGTCGGCAAACACTATTTCTAATTTATTTCAGATTTGTGCATTGCCTGGCCTGCCCTGAAGTCATAATGGAAATGAAATGTGAGACCACATTGAGAGATTTAGAGATGACACAGATGGTGCTCCTGAGGGACCATAAAGAAGAGAGCAGAGAGAAAGTTTACCTCTCATTACGAGCATTTCCTTTCTAGCGTGTGTGGTGGACTTCTGCTGTATCCCCCGCTATGATAAACGCTAGGTTTCAAAATGAACTCTTTTCTTCTCTGAGATCTGAAAAATAATATTTTTCTCTTTCCTGGCCTGAATATTTCAAAGTTTGAATGACCTTGGTGAGCATCTAAGCCACAGTTATTGGCTTTAAATCCCCAGGAAAGAGAATGGGGCTTCTCTGGGCCCAAGGACAAGTCTGTAATAAGGCACTGTGGTAACATGGGGAGTGATCTTTATCTGATATAAATTGTCTGAAACAAACAACAAACCGCTGCTGTTGCTGCTGACATCTCAGAACAAGGTGGTTAGTCATAAGAACAAGTGTGGACTTCAACTTGAATTCTGCCAGAGGATTGCCTCCCAGATCCTGCCTCTTCTTCCCTTTTAAGCTCTGCAAGGAGCTCAGACTTGGGTAGAAGGCTGCTAGACTTCTGTATAGCCTCACTCAGGTCGATTTGCCTCCTCCCAGCCAATTAATTTATATTGCAATTCATAACTTCACATCTCCTTTTTTGTGCTGCCTTATTCTCTGAGTTCCATAAATAGAGTCACTGCAGAATGTGTGCTAGCTGACTAGATCATGTGCTAAAATATTTCACATACGAGGGATGCAGTCTCCTGAGAAGCGAGAAGCTGATGCAAAAAAGAAGTTCCAAGGACAAACAAATGCAAATTTTTCTGCTATTTTTCTGATCTGTAAACAAAATTGTCAGAAGCTGCTCCGTAAATAGTGTCTCGTGACTCCAAACATGCTATAGTGCTGTTTAAACATGTGCATTAATTTGGGGCTATATTTTCATCCTTTAGATCAAGACATGATTTTATGGAATTATGAACACTTGATTTACAGTGGCATTTAAATTTATCTGACAATTCCTTACAGAGCTACATTTAAAAAGGGATATATTACAGATGAGAGCAGTACATCGCTGTCTTAGAGTTACAAAACAGGTCTACACTTCATTTAGGATGTTTAGTAAATCAACCCGTAAAGATTCTTTATTACCTAAAACTTTAAGTCGCTGATACTGTCCTTCCTGGCGATAAATGGAGACATTCTCCTTGATTTGGTATTAGACTATTTAGGAACCTGGGATAGAAATAAGCATCACTCCTGAAAATGTGTGTCATTTAAATCACTGCCAACTCTCATTAAGATTTGGAAATGTAACAGACTGTAGTTGGAATTACATTCCAAGAAGCAAGATGTAGAGGGGCCTTACCTATGTGGTTTCATCGTTTCTGAACTATGGGTTGGGAGGTACACTTCCAGATTAAAGACTATGGAAATTGGAACAACACAAGATATCTAGTCTGGCACTTACATTTCACAAATATGAAAATTACAAACTGGACAGTTTCACTGACTTGTTCAAGGTCATACAGCTGCTTGGTAACAGAGCTAGATTCCGCACCTCCCCAAACCACTGTGGCCTTTAGATTTGACTACTTCTCATTACTTTCAAGAGTTTCCTGTAAAGAGACAAATTTTCAAAAAATCCAGTCTGCAGCAGTGACTGAGAGAGAGCAGAGTACAGTTGGTGTATTTCAGAGGTCATTCCAGATGGCAGGAGTGAGGGGAGGGAACGCGAGACAGGGGAAGAGCTCTCCTCCTCGGGCAGTTGGGGCTCCATTTGGTCAAGAGTCCCTGAGAGACAAACATTAGGTTGGCAGGGTTGTCTGCTTAAGGCCCCGAGGCAGAAGCATTTGGGAGCAGTGGCTGGCGTTCCCGTTGGGTCGATGGTCCCCCCCGGGGCATTAACCCTGCCAGCACTGTCAGGCTGAGCTGGCTCTGGGGCTGATGGAAGAGGAAGAGAGAGATGGCCAGATTCATGGCAGTGCTCCAGAAAACATGTGGCACATATGGTTTTGGAACACTGCTTTGTCAGAGAATGCAACGTGGTGTGTGGTGGTGGTGGGCGCTTCTCTTGGACGGAGAAAACCTCCTTTGAGTTGGCCAAGAACTCACTGTGTGACTTTGGGCAGGTTTCTTTATGGGCCTCACCTTGGACTAGATCAAAGCTTGCGAACTCGTTTACTTTGGCCTGAATCCATGTTAAGTAAGGCTTGTGAGTAGTTTAAAAACTTTAAATATTAATTAGAAATGCTTTAAAATCCAGAGTTTAACCCTCTCATGTAAAATGATAAAATCTGAAGCATCAGCCGACCATTTCTACCATGGCCACAACTGATTGTTGTTATTGCCATTTCAGTGGCTCCTGTGCTGTTCAAGTTGCCCAGACCCAACTCAGCTTCTTCACGAATCTATGAACCTGTGTAGTCCCTGTGGGCATTCGAGTTTGCCACCTTGGACCCAGTGATCTCTGCATGCTGCTACTGCTTTCTGAGTCAATGATTATTTTTTTTTGGTAAGGAAGATTGACCCTGAGCTAAGCTTGGTTGCTAATCTTCCTCTTTTTGCTTGAGGAAGATTGTCCTTGAGCTAACATCTGTACCAATCTTCCTCTATTTTGTATGTGGCATGCCGCTGTAGTACGGCTTGATGAGTGGTGTGTAAGTCCATGCCAGGGATCCAAACCTGTGAACGTCAGGCCACCAAAGCGGAGCTAATGAACGTAACCGCTACGTCACCAGGCTGGCGCCACAATGACTATTTTTTCAACTTTAGTGAAAATCACTTCACCTCATAATTTTTTGTGCATCTTTTTTTTTTTTTTGAGGAAGATTAGCCCTGAGCTAACATCCACTGCCAATCCTCCTCTCTTTTCTTGAGGAAGACTGGCCCTGAGCTAATATCTGTGCCCATCTTCCTCTACTTTACATGTGGGACACCTGCCACAGCATGGCTTGATAAGTGGTGCGTAGGTCTGTGCCTGGGATCTGAAAAGGCGAACCCCGGGCTGCCCAAGCAGAGCATGCAAACTTAACCACGATGCCACCGGGCTGGTGCTTTTGTGCATCTTAATAAAAGTAAAATGCTTTACTTTTCTAACTTGTTTTGATCAATGCAGAATAATTGCAATTTTATTTGTACTTTAAAATTGTGGTGTTTCTCCTTAATTCATACTTTTTTAGTCTGTGTTTATGTGAGAGAAAAAAGAGAGGCAGGGAGAGGGGACAGAGGGACAGACAGATTGGACAGAGAGACAAAGACACACACACACACAGTTTATATGTTATTGAATTTCCTGTGAGATTTCACTGGAAAAGATAATTCTTATGCAGCTATCATTAGTCATATGACCAATTCAGATTTGTATTTATATGTCAACATTCTCTGTCTCTCTCTTTAATAAAAAGTTGGTTTTAAATTGCTTGGTCAACTTTGATTTAGAACAGAGAAAACTATGTAAACGCCAGGTTTCACCTCACTGCAAAACTTTTTCCGATGTGACTGTTGTTTTGGGTCCGCGTGGTAAGTCATCTATCCATGTATGTTTGGCTAAGGATTGGATACGCCAATATTCTTCCTGTGTTATTTCTCTCTTTTGTCCTTTGTTGTTTGGTGTGGCATTGGCCTTATGGGATTTGTGTTGCTTCTGGAGCTGGGAAAGCCCCCTGGTCCAAACAGCTTTAGATGGGGAGCAGCCCCAGTCCCGGTTGCAGAGCATTTCTTCTTTTTTTTCCAGTTTTGTTGAGATACAGGAGCTTTTCTTAAGAAGATATCACTCTAACAACAGAGTCTTTTTAAGGAAAATTTACCAAATCTCATTTAAGATTAGGTGTAGAGGGACTGGTCGGGTGGTGTAGTGGTTATGTTCGCATGCTCTGCTTTGGCGGCCCAGGGTTCGTGGGTCAGATCCTGGGCACAGACCTACGCACCACCCATCAAGCCATGCTGTGGAGGCATCCCACATACAAAATAGAGGAAGGCTGGCACAGATGTTAGCTCAGGGACAATCTTCCTCACCAAAAAAAAAGAAAAAAGAACAATTGATGTAGAGATTTGTCTGCACAGAGCAGAGAAATCTTAAGTGTGCAACTTTTTGCTGCTTTAGGGAAGAAACTATTTTATTTATTTATTTTTTTGTATGTATCAGAAGGTATAAAAATTTTTTTCAATACGTCTAGGGGAAGAAATTTTAATGCAAATCTGCATTTGAGGTTGAATGACCTTTACACTTAATTTTGCTTGCTTGGTGTATGTATCTCAGCATCAGAAAATGTGTAACTTTACCAAAATTATACAATTCCTCTTATTTACTTTAGAAAACAACTCTGTACATAAACATAAGTAAAATTAATGGCAAAAGCTATTCTGGTACAGCACTCTTGGAAGGTAATTTGACAATACAGTGTGTTGTAAGCTCTCTAGAAATGCTTGCCCTGTTGGGTTTAGTAATTCCATTTCTAGAATGCATTTTATGTGTGTAATCAAAAAACATATAAAGACATTCTTCCAATATAATTTATAATAGTGAAAATCGTAAGCAGCCATCTGGGGAGTAAGGGCCACACCTGTCCACTATCATCCTGGGGGCAGAAACTCTGAACGATGGGTCTCTCTCTGCAAAGGGGAAGATGGAAGTTGGCATCATTTGGTGAGGATGTGTAGTCGTGGTGTTTTCCAGTTGCGTTTGTTCTCCACAAGATAAAAAATTGTTATTCTTAGTGGCAATGTTGGGGATGGAGGTCCTGAAACTCCAAGCAGGAATTGTCCTGAAGGTGTCCCCTAATGTAAAATCAGTGCCATCTAAAAATTTACGCAGCCACGGTGGAAAAATTGGGCATTAGAGAAAAGGTAGAGATTCACCTTGGGTTATCTATAAAACTAATGAATAATAAGAAGAGCCTAGGATTTCCTATTTATAATTTTCATCTGCTTAATACTATTTTATCTTTTAAGTTTCTTTATTAGTGTTGACCCATTTTTGTTGATCTTTAACACATTTATTCTATTCAATAATATAAGTGTGTCATACTTGTTAGCATATGTTTGTTTTTGAGGACAAATGTGTGCAATCCTCATGATTTTGTGTGTGTGTGTGTTTAACTTAAAACTGAGTAATCATACAGTGCTGGGAATTTGGCTTCCTCATACTTTGAGTTTCTGGGCTGGCTCTGACCTTGGGCTCTCACAGGTAACCTATGTAACAGCCCCTCTTGCAAGTCATGCTCTGACCCGTGCCACAGTAGGAGATGCGGAGTAAATAATTACAGCTACCTTCATGAAAAGCATCCCACAGCAGGACAGGCATAAAGAATCTTCCTTGAGAAGAAAAACCACTAAATCACACAGTGAGAAATTAGGAAAAAATAACAACTGAGAGCAAGCCATCATAAATAGTGCCTCAAGGAAGTGAGCGATATTTTAAAAACAGAGCTCGAGCTGCGGAAGGGGAAAACAGTTCAATGAATTTTTAGGCTGCCTGCAATTTTAGGATCAACTTCTCCCTTGACATTATATACTGATATTTTAAAAAATACTTGTGTATTTATGTTGCTTGTAAGGAAGTTACTAACGGAGGAGCCAATGTACTATGCGCATTGATCAGAAACCGTCACACGTTATCAGGTCGGTTAGTTACATATTACTTGCTATATAAATGGATGACTCATATTTAAGAAATATATTCTCTGTACTTTTGAATAAAAAGCAAAATGGAGAGTATTACGAATTTGCTGAGGGTGTGACTAACACACTCTACGAGTTCAAAGGAGAGTGGAGAGCAGCCAACCCTTAGGCCTGTGCATGGTCTGCACACGCATCATTGCTGGCCCAGGTTACATTTAGTAAGCACCTCGTTCATGCCGGGCACTGCTCTAATCTTTTCACGTGGCTGAACTCCTTGGTTCTTCTTAACAGCTCAGTGAAGAAGGGTCTGTCATTATCCCTATTTGATGACTTGGTCACTGAGGAGGAGAGAGGTTAGTACCTTTCCCAAGGTCACGTACTTGGAAGGTACGGGGATTTGAACCAGGACGAGCTGTCTCTGGAGCTAATTTTAAGCACCACAAATGATTTCCAGGTTATGACCAGGAAAGGACAAGTCAAGGGGTTGATTTTATGTTCACATTAGTATTGCTAGAAGCATCTCCTTGATGAAATTGTCCTGCAGACCGTTGAATGCAGGTGGCAGGTGGCTGAAGGCAGTGGGGCTGTTGGTCTCTACTTCCTGATCAGAAGCCCCCTTCAATTATTACATTGATGCAGTATGTGCGCATAGAGGTATCAAGAGATCTGCGTGCCAGAGTTCAGCTGTCCTTTGTGTACCTGACCGTGATTTGTCGGTGGCAACGGTGGAGACGTGGGCATTGAATGACGTCACTGGGGAGTGTGGGACTTCATTTGAGCCTCAATTATTTTTCATTTTAGTTACAGAACAGGAAGTAGAGTTTTTAAATAAGGAAGCAAGTTACAGAATAAATAACAAAATGGACGCCAGATCTCACTGCCAACAAAGAATACTCTCCTGTAAGACTTTGAATTTGAAAGGATTCTTTTCCTTTTAACTTTAATGTGAGGATTGTAGGATTCTTTTTCAATTTTATAAATGGAAGAAATTTCACTGTCCAAAGTTTTCAGCTATTGACGAACATGATGAAAATGATGATGGTGATGATGACAGCACTATTTAAGTTGCACCTGACTATGTGCCAAGCACTGTTCTAAGGACTTTACATATGTTAACCCATTCATCACCGTCTTGAGAGTTTTTAGTATTATGAAATGAAGTTCATGGAATAAAATTTAGATATCTGAAGAGATAGCTTTAATAACTCCTGAATGCCAGTTATATTAGCAAAATTAGCATAAAAAGTAGATGTTTTTTCATTTTTTAAAAGATATGTTTTCCTTCCAATCCCAGATAGCTTTGAAAATCTCCTTTCTCCTTGGTCAGCAGACCAGGTGTGTTATTCCCCCAGCCTCTTCTAAACTAAGCTAAAATCCTGACGATTCATCAGATAAGTAGCTAGTGGGTGTTATTCTGGGATAGATGTACCTAAGAGGCTATTTATAATGTAACTAAACTTACCATGAGATACATCCTCACTTGCAAAAAGAGGGATGACCTACAGAAATTCATGTAAGAATAGAGGCATAAAGGTATTATATTACCATGTCCTCTTAAATGTTTATTTTCTTTCCCCTTTTTTTTCTTTTCCCTCTATAATCTTCAAGTCAAGATACCAAGTCAGCAAAAAAAGAAGACTCTCCTCATTTTAAGCTCTATGCCGAAATATAGGATTATAATGTCTGATGTTTCCTCCTTTTTGAAGAAAATGCAATGATAAAATCAATTTATTTTTTGTGTTAGATAATAAAACTAATTCTTTTTTTCTCCTGGAGGTTTAAGGTATTAAAAAGACGTCTAAAGATCACAAACAGATGAGCCTCAGACCCTATTCTCTATTTTCAAATGCCTGCTTAACCTTGAATCTGAAATTCACCATGTTCAACAACTGTTTTCTTTCCCCCAAATCAATTTGTTTCTTTTTTGTACTTTCCTATTAATATTAATGATATCGTCATTTCCCTAATGGACTAGGGTCAGAATCTGGATAATTTTTGAGAGGTCTTTCTCTATTAACCATTATTCTTGCCTGTTGGTACATTTTGTAGATTCTACCTGGAAAATGACTCTTGCCTCTATAATTCCATGGTTAGAGCTCCAGGTCAGGACTCATTCATTGCTTCTTGCCCTGACTCGGATAATGACTACTTATTAGAGTCCTATTATGCTTCTCTAATCTATCTGATGTGAGACGCTCAGACCACTACTTAAAAATTTTAATTATTCCCTCTTGCCTCAGAATTAACTACAAACTTCTCAGCCAGGAATTCAAGGACCTTTACAATATAGCATCATTCTACTGTTCCTGTTTACCTTACCCTATTTGCCCAACAACCCTATGCCCCAATGAAACTAGACTCTTCACTATTTCCTGAATGTGAGTCACATGTTTCTATTTCCTGTCTCTTACAGCTATTTCTTTTCCCTGGGAACCTCGTTTGCCATCTCAACCTTTTGAAATCGTAGTTGCCTGTGTAGGTCTGTGTCTTTCACCTCCAACTCTTTCTCTTATCCCAACCTAAATCACTCCCTTCTCTCTAGGAATCTCCATAGCCCTCTGTACTTCTCTTAAAGTTCCTTGTATGAGAATCAATGTTCCATTTTCTAACACTCTTCCAGCTCTCTAGTCCCCACACTCATGTACATGTGTAAGAGTTCCTTGTAAAAAATATTAGGCCAGTTGAATAGAATTGGGGTTCTACCACCCTAGGTAGCTCTCAGTGGCGCATCAGAAAGGCTCAAAGATCTGCCCTTAGCATATGAAAAACACAGTCTGAAACTCTGTGCAGTGTAAACCCATAGACTCCTTCTATCACCAAGTAGACTATGTAAGCATATATTTATTTTCTAATTAAGGGACCTGAACACACCTTTTATGGAAAATTAGCTCAATTTATACCATTGTGTATCAGCTGAAGACATTTTTCCGCTGGTAGATGACATTAGTTATGCTTCATTTTCTCTTCTGGCCTCTCTTGTGACATATGGTTTACAATTTGAATGACTGCACAGACTTAGAAGGTCATTAGACCCAGGCTTGGATTATAGATGTTAAGCTTGCTTTAACCACTTAGAAATACCTGGAATTCAAAGTAGATTTTTTTCCCCAACAAAGGCTACATGTGCACATGGGCACATACAGAGAGTAATTATTCCTGCAAGTTTAGCTCACGGCCTTCAGGGCAAGATTTTCATTCAATGGGTAGAGGTTACCACAGAAAATGTTAGAGTTAAATCTGTTTTTTAGTTGTTGAAACTTTTCCAAAAGTAAACAGCACATACATGCCGCAACTTCTCTTTGATTCTCCCTCTAAGAAAATTTATTTTTTATCTTGAAATACCGAAGAAGAAAATTCCAATCTACTATAGTGCATATTTTGTTTTCCATAATGATTCTGGGCACACTACATCATATTTACAGTTTTAAGACCAAATGTAATGGTATCTTTGGGATTCTTAAATGGATGCAACTAATTTGCTTCTGACCAGATTGGAGAGATTAGAAAGTAGTTTTGGGGAATACATTAATGCAGTGGTTCTCAAAGTGTGCTTTGGGGGTCCCTGGAAGTTCCTGAGATCTTGCAAGAAATCTGCAGGGCCAAAAATCTTTGCATAATAATGCCAAGATACTAGTTACCTTTTTTCACACTCATCCTTTCAGGACTATACAGTAAAGTTTACCAGAGGCTGCACGATATGTGATAGCTCGACAGATTGAATGCAAAACCAATATGGGAAGCTGGTTGTCGTCTATTAAGCCAGATATTAAAGAGACTTGCAAAAATATACCACAGTGCCGTTCTTCTCACTCAGTTTTGGGAAAATGTTTTTATGAAAATAGATTAATTTTGTTAATATTTTTTTGGGTTTATTATGGTTATTTGAACAAATAGACACTTAAAAATTTTCTTAGCTTAAATTTCTGAAATGGTAAATCTGATAGCTCTAATGATGCTAAATGGAAGCTCTTTGGGGTCCTCAATTATTTTTAAGAGGGTCTGGAGAAAAGTTTGATAATTCTTGCATTAGTGTATATAAAATAAAGTCCCAATATTATCAAACAGATTATGTTTTTTTGTACGATAATTGTATTATTTTAAATTGTGATAATCTTTGGCATGAAAATTGATTCCATTTCCTTGATTTTTTAAAAATAATGAGTACCAGCACAGACTCCTGTTTGTCTTAAAATGAAAATGGTGGTGTCAGTTTTTGTTTTATTTCAATTTTTGTTGAAATTTGAAATACACAACAATAAAATCATATATCTGTTCTTCTGCTTTACCGTTATCTTTTAGAATTACTTTTTCTTTGATTCTTTTTTTTTTTTTGAGGAAGATTAGCCCTGAGCTAACTGCTGCCAATCTTCTTTTTGCTGAGGAAGACTGGCCCTGACCTAACATCTGTGCCCATCTACCTCCACTTTATATGCAGGACGCCTACCACAGCATGGCTTGCCAAGTGGTGCCGTGTCCATACCCGGGATCTGAACTGGCAAACCCCGGGCTGCCAAAGTGGAATGTGCGCACTTAACCGCTGTGCCACTGGGCTGGGCCCCATGATTCTTTATTCCAGCATATGACTAACTATCCTTTAGTTACTGAAAATGATTTTTTATATTCTTATTTAATGGAAACATAGCTTTCTCCAGGAGTAATCTTAAAACAATCTAATGATAATTGCTTGAGTTTTCCAAAGTCTACATGACTTTTTCATAGGTTAGCATTTATGAATGGAAATATGGATAGAAATAGAGACATCATGAAGTTTAGAAAACAAACAGTAATAAATTCAATATTGGGATATGAAATACCCCCCAAATAAGCCATAAATGTAAAAAAATGCAGATTTGAATAAATTAAGAATTAAGAGTGGGGAAACAGAAAACATCTTTTAGCTTGACACTTTAAAGTTTAAAATCCTTCGATGGCTTCTCAGTGGTTTTGGACAAAGTCAAAACTCTTTTGCACAGCACATGAGATCCTTCACAACTGACCCCAAGCCCCCATTCCAGTGTAATGTTAACTTCTTTCCGTGACTGCGTTGATGCCCCTCTCCTCCCACAGCGTCATATTTAGTCCTATCTAAGTATTTACTTTGTCACATCTCTGTTTTTAACCGTATTTTTCCCAAATCTTGGATGCCTCTTTTCTGTGTCGGGAAAAATTGTTCAAGGCCTGGAAATGCACTAAAGGGGTTACGGGGTGTCATCCAGAGTTTCCTCTGGGGATTGTTGATTCTACAGGGGTAGGCGGCGTTGACTGACTTTCTATTGACTAGACTATTTTACAACTTTGTAGTGGTAGAAGACGTAGAAAACTGAGAGCGATGCAAATGACTCTTCTCCATTGCAATACAAATGATTCCTGTTCATGGCAATGCAAAGGAAGTTTGTCCAGCCAAGGACATAAATCTCTGTAAGTCAAACTACTTGACACACGCTCAGTTTATATATGAGTGAGAGTAATGTTTTTAACTTTATGAAAATTGTATTTTAGTACGAGCTTTTCCCAACTAACAGGTATAAATCTCCTCTTTGCTCTTTCAGATATAGTGAAGATACTGCCTTCTCAATGGGACCTTTTCTATTTCCCTAAGCAAAATTAGCTTTTTACCTCATAATGCTCTCATTGCACTTTACATCTATGTCTGCTACAGCGCTTACCAAATTGTGGTCTATCTAGCTATATTTCTGTTTTTCCCACTAGACTAGCTCTTCAAAAGCAGAAAACGTGTTTTATTTATCTTTGTACCATTTCCTCCTTTGCCAAGCATATAGCACATGACACGTCGACGTTTACCTGGTAAATGTTTATTGATGAATGAAAGTAGAAGTCACAGAAGAGGGTGATTGTTGATAGGGGAGAATTGGCTGCTCAGAGCAAAAAACCAAATAACTTTTTCACCTGTAGACTTTATGAGAAAATTTAATTTAGCATGAAATTGAAAAAAGTTGAAAGAAGAGCCTCAATGAAGCTAGAGTGACCTAGGAGAGATATGGATTAAGAGAGCTGAGACTTAGAGGCTTACTGTATGCTTTCCCCCTGAATTTCTATACTCAAGACAGTTTTCTTCTGTCGTACTTTATACATCTGTAAATTACTGGTAATAATTATTGTAATTATCAAGACAGAGGAATTCCCTCAATGGGATGTTGGAGTCAAAAGTGGGCAGGAGAAAGCCTTATTTAGCTCATTCAGCTATAAGTGAGGATGAGAGAAATTTAAAATAAATATCACTTTTTTACAGCTATGACTTGAAACAAAGTTAAAGAGTGGTTTGAAACTGCACCCTGATTTTGGAAGTCTTTTTCTTTGTGATGAGCGTTACACTGACATCCTTACTATTTATTTTTATTTTATTTATGTATTTTTAGGAACTAGTTTTTGGCAAAATAAACAACCATTAGAATGAACAGATAGACTGGGTTTTTTTTTGTCAGGTATTCTGCAGAACAAAATTTCATTGTGTTTGGATTCCTTAAGATTCAGATGTCTTTACAAATGTTGGCATGTTTTTTCTGAAGCAAAGAGTGATTTCTAGTATTTACTCCATAAATAGGTCACTTAGAAATAGTGGACTTAAAAATTAACAGTAAATTCTGAATTTACATCCAGGCAGGTGAGAGAACCCACACTATTTACTAACACAGCTCACTGCTGTTTCCATAGCAACACAGGCCAGTTACTGTCAGCCCAGAGTCACTGTGCTGGTTGGCTTCAGCAGTGAACTCTGTGTGATGCTGCCAAATGTCTGGCTTCTGTGTTTCCTGTTCTAAGCAATTGTTTCTTATTCTGAATACTAACAACTCGTCTACAAAGGCTGTGCTTCAATTGCACTGAAGATGGGCCTGGGAATCATGTGGAAAAGTAGTGAGCATTTTGCCCGTAGGGAGTTAAAAACTGTACGTAATTGGATTGTCCATTCCCTAACTAGCCATACCAGTAATTTATTAATAATGTTACCTTGCTATTATTAGTCAGCTAGGCCTGATTGAGAAATGACAGTACTTCGGTCATCATTGAGTCAAATGCTTTTTCAGGAAGGCTTGCTGACTTTGGCTGGCTAGCAGCAACACGTAAATCCAAATGAGTGTGCACATGTATGCCAGCAGAAAGATAAATATGCAGCTGAAGTGCTTTTTTGCTATTTAAAACATTCATATATTGATTGCTCTGAAATGGAGAAAAAGCAGCTGCCTGAAATGCCAGTGAAATGCCTGAGAAATTTACAATGAGAGGGGGGCAAAAATAAGAGCATTTGAATAGAGAAAAAGCTAAGCAGGTTTTGCTCTTTAAAAATGAAGAGTATTATGATTTTGAAGTTCTAGCTACGTGGTGGTTTCAGTGTGGGGAATTGGGACCCTCTTTGCCTGGGTCACAACCTGTACCAGGAATCTGCCGACCGGTCTTGTTATAATTGTGTTTCTTTCTGGAGCATAAGTTCCTTGAGGGCAGACTGTTTTTATCTTTGTATTCCTGACAGCCAGCACAGGGCCTGACACATATTGAGTGCTCAATAAATATTTAATGAATTAAATGAAACTCAGTGAATCTCCTGCAAGAAGTTTCTGGTATTTAAGCCCATCAAATTTCCTGGAAGACGCTAGTAGACTCTTCTCTTCATTAAAGAGCATAATAGCTCCATACCATGGCCCTCGCTGCTGAGTATACGATATGGAGCTTCCATTGGCAGTTACTTATGGCTGTGGCTACTCTAAGTGTCTGTTCCCAGCAGACATCACTCAAAGGTGGTTCTTCTTATCCAAATTCTTTCCCTCAGCTAGTGGATCCAAATAATCATAATTTTTGGTGGCCTCATTTGTAATTTCTAACTCTAACTCTTGGATTGGCCATCCGCTCCACTTTGTCACAATGAAAGTTCCAAGTGGTTGTTGTAGGCGGGCACTTCCAATGTTGTTCGTCTCCTTGTGCCAAATCTTGTCCCTGGTTCTCAGCTGGGGACAGTCCTCCCCCCGGGGGAGACATTTGACAATATCGGGGTTAATAACTGAGTTATTTTTGGTTGTTATAACCTGTCAGGGGATGGAGCGTGATGCAAAATGCTACCAGAATCTATAAGTAGAGGCCAGGGATGCTGCTAAACCTCCTACCAGTGCCCAGGACAGCCCTCACAACAAAGACTTATTTGGCACAAATGTCAGTAGTGTCAAGGTTGAGAAACCCTGCTCTGGTGCCCGAAGCTCTTTCAGGGAACTTGTTCAAAACCCTTGAGAATTACAGTCTATGCCCTTCTCATCTGCTTTTCCCCTCTTCTTAGGCTTAGCTTGTTTTTTTTTTATCCTTTTAAAATTTGCTTTCTTTGCCTGAAGATGTTGCCATTGAGAGGGAGACGCTCACTCTTTGCTACCAGTGTCTGAACTTGGGTACATAGTTATCTTGCCTGTGGCCCCAAATTCCAGAGGGTGGAAAGGCAAATTGAATTCCAGGAATAATCGGTTCTGAATATCCCATTGCTTTTAAGAGAGATATGTAAGGAAAGCTCTACAAATATACCACATTGCGTTTTGAAGTTGTTGTCTAAATAATAGGTGTTTTATATTTTTCTTAATCTTTTTTCATTGTAGAGGAATTTTAAGTTGAGTATTTGTGTATGACATCAAATTCTGGAAAGCAAATGAGGTTCAACAATCTTCATACTATCATTCCTAGGATGGGCATTTTTGATCTTTGAAAATCCCAAATTGATCTGAATGATATTATAGGTATTTTCAGAAAAGAACTGAACATTTTTGTGCATGGATGTGGGTCTCAAATTTTGGATTCTAACATGAAAAAGTTAGATAATTGCACAGTACTGGAAGGACCTTTTCAAAACCTGAAGAAGGGAATATGGATTGTCACTTGTTTGATGCTTTTGGTGACACTTAAAGAAGGGAGGGCAGCATTTCATCTTTAAGATTCTTTACTAATATTAACTAATTAATCCTCATAGCCCTCTTATAATAAGAAACGTGTTATTATCTCCCTTGAAAGATCTGAATACTGTTTACCACATAATATTCCAGTTTAGCAAATTCATGAACAGTGATAAAGGGTAGCATTTTTACTCTCAAATACTATAATTAACTCCCTTCCCCAGATGCTTCCTTTGTAAATTGCATAACATAGTAATTTTTTTCTTTGCCTTTAGGAGACTAGTCTTGAGAGTTTAAGAGAGAGGAAATCTTGATAACAAATTTACAAAGTACTGAGATAAATTAATATTAATCTTATATTAGTTAATATATTTATGTTGCCAAAATCAAGTCTGTAATCTCATTTCCTTTTAGTTTTTATTTAAAGTTTTTATTTAAGTTCCCTTTCACGAATATTCACATACTTAAAGTTGAAAATGAACAAGGTATTATTATTATTACTTTTATTCTGGAAAACTAATTTCCTTATTTTAGTCTAATCCCTATGTACTGCACCACCAAATTGATTTAAATTATGGACCCATAACAAGAAGGTCGTATCTCATAAGTATTCAAATAATTGGTAGCCTCTTCAGGTTTCTTTCCTTATAAATAGAAATTTAGAGGTTACATTAGCACCAGCTGTTAATATTGGCTTCAGGAGGGAAAAAAAGCAGAATATTCTCTTTCTACTTTTTCTATCCTCATTTCTCCAAATCCGTTTCTCATTCTTCCTACCTCTTGTCTCCGGAAAGAAAAACAGAAGACTAAATCAAAACCACGCTACCCATCAACTGCTTTCAGTTTTTGGAAGTTGAGTACAAGGGAGAAAGTAAATCAAAACAAAAGAGGAAGGTGATGGGGGGTAAAAGTTAAATTTGGGCAAGTCACTGAGAGTTCAGGAACAAATATCCAGCTGGCTGTCTGAATTAAATCTGATCATGCACTAATGGCCAGAAAAAAGGCTGGTCAGGAACTGTGAGCAGGTTATAGTAGGCAACCAGGATTTATTAAGCATCCTCTGTGTGCCTGGCACTGGGATCCAATGGGAGACATTTGCTGCCCTCATGGAGCTTCCCAGGCTGGAGACTGTGGATCATTTCTCAGGCCCAGTGCTGAGGGTGTTTAGTGTCTGTAAAGGGACAAGGCATCCCCAGGGAAGGGCTTCAGGGGTTCACCACAGCTCAGCACTCCAGCTTTCCTGACGACTGCAGGAGGGTCGCCAGGGTGATTAATCTGATAGTGGCTTGGTTTATTTAAAAATTGTATAAATTCAGATCTATTTGCTCTATCATTAAGTTTCATTCTTATATTTTAAAAAGTTTGTTTAGCGCTTTTTACATGCCAGGATTTTGAGAGGAATTCAATAATTAATATTGACACAGTGCCTGCTCTAGAAGTGTCCACAGACTCTTGGGGAACACACACAAGAAAACAGGAAATGATAATATTATTATGGGTAATTGGAGTGCTGTGGAGAGGGTTGGCGAGGACTTAAGAGGAATTGACATCCAAGCTAAGTCTTACAAAAGACAGGGAGTTAAGCAGGTCCAATGAGATTAGGAGAACAGCATTTCAGGCAGATGGAACAGCACAGACAAAGACTTTGATCCAAATGAGAACAAAACCAGAAAACCAAAAGGGTCCAAGTGACTATGGATGGAGACGAGGAGATGTCAGCCATGAGTCTGGAGAGAGAAGCAGGTGCCAGATGATGAAGGATCTTCTATGTCATTTTAGGGAAGTTAGAATTTATCCAGACGAAAAAGGGAGAGCCATTGAAAAGTTTATCAGAAGGAAGGGACATGATAAGATTTGTGTCATACACGTGCAACTCTGGCTACAAAGTAGGGAAAGGATTAGAGCAGAGGCAAGATTAGAGATAGGAAAAATAGTTAAGAAAATGATAACATTGAATAATGTGTATGGAGCCAATTACAGGGAAAAAATTCTCATCAGTAATCTTTTTTATTATAAAATTATTCAAACATACAAACAAAACTATATAACATCTTTATGCTTATAATTTTTATATAACTGTAAAACCAACAGATTTATAAATTAAATACCAGTCAAATTAAAAAAATAAAATTCAAATGAACAGCATTAAATTAATATGATAGATGGTGTGGTTTTGCTGAAAATAAATTGTGATGTTAAGTTTTATGGTAGAAAAAATTTTTTTTGATTTTTATGTTTCACTTGTTTGCTTGATTCCTTCTGAGTATGTTGTACCACCATTTTGAGTCATCATTTTAGTTACTGGTTTCTTGTTCCTCTTTTAGAAACAAATTAATTTTAAATGATCAGTCTCTTATTTTGATGACCCAAAAATGTAATAGTGCGTCACAAAGTATAATACTAAAAAGTTAAAAATATGGTTTAATAAAATATTTTTGTGCACTGCATGTTCTTAATGTTAACAAGCTATCACACAAGTTGATACATACAAATAAGGCATCTGTGCAAAACATTAGCTTATGATGAGTGTGTGATGGTGGCCCAGCCAGGTGCTTTTGTGTTCAGTATTGCTATAGTGCTGTATGTGGTACGATGCCTCAAATATTGCCACCCCCCCACCTGCCTTTTTTTTTTTCCTTTGAACTACTGCAAAACTTGAGTTGGCACCACGAACAGTGATGTCATGTAGCCTTTCGTTGACTTGAATTAACCATTTATGTATCAGTTCAATTTTCTCATTAGCTCTGGATAATTAAAGAATGGTATTTTAGCATGTTATTTTTATGGTGTAAAATCAAAGTCTCAACTTATTAAATAACACAAAAAACTAAAGCCTTATTCTATAAATGTCTCTTTCATTTACAAACTATGTTCATAATATAGAGGTTTTATATCTCTAACTGGTAAAAAATTCAGTGTGGATATAATGATGTATGATTGCTTTAGTTTGGCTTTAGAAACAAACCTAACTCATTCATTCAGCAAATATCTATTGAGAGCCCACCCTGTGCTGGGGACTAGGGATGTAAGTTGTTCAAGAAAGACAAAGCAGCTAATGGAAGCCAGACATGCTTATACCCCTTTAAGAGTTAAATACCATACTTTAGTCAGCGGTTCTTACAAGTGTGGTACCCCAACCAACAGCATCAACATCACCTAGGAATTCATTAGAATGCAGGTTCTCAAGCCTCACCTCTGACCTGTGAGTCAGAACCTCTGAGGTGGGGCCCAGCAGCCTGTTTGACAAGCCCTCCAGGGAATTCTGATGCATGCTGAAGTTTGATAACCACTGCTTTGACAGCTTGAGGTCCATCTCTTCCAATACTAAGGCTGTAAGAAGTCAATTTTTCTTAAGGCAAAGGCCCTAGGAACAGAATTTACAAAAAAATGTTTTAATGAATAAATCAAGGTCATCAAATGACTGAAATACAAGCAATTCTCACTGTTGAAGAAGAAATGATGGTAGAAGCTATTAAAAATTCTAAGTTTAGTGAGTATTTGCTCTTTTCTTCTTTCTTAGAGTGGGTGAGGTCCCTTGTCTTATGTCTATGGCATGAGAGTTTCTGTGCCATTTAAATAGTTTATAGGCAAAGAAAATTACTTATGCGTTCCAATTTTATGTTCACCAATCAATACTGCTTTATAATTTTTCTCCTTTTGTTTTTTCATCTCATCTAATAGGGAAATTCCTACCTGGTTCTACTTGATTCCATTTTATCAGCCGGGTGGAGCTTTACTTCATGTCCCCTCTCACGAAAAGCATCCATCTCTCTGTTCAGGGCTAACTGTCCAGTGTAGAGCCGCCCAGGGTTGGCTCCTTTTAGCTCATTGGTGCTCTGTTGGATGGGAGGTCCTGTTCCTCCCTCCCACTTCTGAGGCATCAGCCCTTCCTTCTTCATAAGTTAGTCACTGCTCCGCTCTTTCTTCTCCTTCCCTCAAGCCCAGTCTTAACTAATCTTTAGGAGCAGGAAGAAAGCATTGTAACCAAATCTTTCTGTTTTGCATTTTTGCTAGATTCTTTGAGTCTTTCAGTTTGTATGTTGAGCAGAGGAGGGAAAAAATAGCCTTTGGCTTATTAGTAGGGGAGAAAAGGAGGAGGGAAATGCTGAGAGCACACACTTACTGATATGAAGATGTATATTGATGCCGGAAGATATAATATGAAAAGATATGCTATTTCATAGTTTTATAAAACCACATTTAAAAATTTTTTTCATAGTAGACAAATCAATACACGTTGGAGCCAGAATTATTTTTCTAAAATATTCATTCAACAAATATTCTTTGAGCACTTGCTATGTGCCAGGAATTGCTGTAGATTTTAGGGACATAGCAGTGAACACAGGGGAAGAAATCTCTGCCTGCATGAAGATTACAGTGTTGTGTGGGAAACTGACAAAGAACCAAAATACATATGTAAAGTATAGAACAAGTTAGATGGTGAAAAATTCTATAGAGAAAAATAAAGCAGGAAAGGAGGCTGAGGAGTGGAGCGGAGAATACAGGTTTAAACGGGGAGGACCTCACTGAGAAGGGGACAATTGAGCACAGACCTGAGGAAGTGAGGGAGCAATCAAGCAGAATCTGGGGGGTGTACTTCAGGCAGAGAGAGCAGCTAGTTGGTGCAAAGGCCCTGAGGCCTCAGGCAAGAGTGGGAAAGTGGTAGGCCTCATGTGTCAGTGAAGACTTTGACTTTCATTCTTTGGAATTTCTCATTTCAGACATTGTATTTCTCATAATCAGAAGTTCCATTCATATCTTTTTTATGTCTTCCATTTCTCTACACATTATGTGCATGTCTTCTCTACATACTGAGCACATTTATAAAATTCATAAAATTCGCCTTTAGGTCCTTGTCTGCTAATTCCATACTTTCTGCCATTCCTCAGTCTGTTTCTGTTGACTGATTTTTCTTCTCCTGCTTAGAGTCATATTTTGCTGTTCCTCTGCGTACCTGGGAATTTTTTATTGGATGCACGATATTTTGAACATTGTTTTATTTTATTCTTTAACAATGTAGACATGAAAACTGGGGGATGTGAGTGTTGGGCTGTGTTCTAGCACACAATTAAGCTACTTTGGATCACGTTGACCTTTTCAGATCTTGCATTTATGCTTTATTTTGGTGGGTCCACAGCAGCCTTTAACCTAGGACTAATTTAGCTGCGACCGTCTTCTGGGGACCTTCCCAAGTTCCAAGGATTACCAATTTTTTCCACTCTGGCCGGTGGGAAGACAAACTGTTCCCAGCCTGGCTTGAGCTCTGAGAACTGCTTCGGGAGGTTCTTCTGCAGCCTTGTGGGGTGCCAACCCAGATGTGTGCTCATTGGTACTCGGCAACCCTCAAAGGGCTTTCTCCCCAGATTGCAGGAGCATTTGCTTTGCAGCTCTCTCCTGCTTGGCACTCTGCCCCGTGAATTCCAGCCGCCCCAGCCTCCCTGAACGCCCATCTCCTCGCCCGCGTGAGACTGAGACCTCCGAGCTTCCTCAGCCTTCTCCTCTGCTACTTTAATGCTGCCTCCAGGCAATAATTTAGAGAAAGTGTGGAGATCGCTTCATTTGTTTTTCTTCTCTCATGGGTCCCAGTCTTGCTCTGACTGTTGTCCAGTGTCAGAAAATACTTATTTCCATATATAAATCTTTTTTTTTTTTGAGTTGAAGGAGGGCACTTCTCTTGGCTGTTAATCCCTCATGGGGAGAAACAGAAGTCCTGGTATAACTTCTGATTGCCAAACACGTGGACTAATTAAAAGCCTTTCAGAAACGAGCCTGTTTATATTTCTACGTGAACTCTGGCCCACACTTAAAAACTTACATACTGCAGAAGCACAAATTCTGCCCGTGTGTTTTGGATTGGGTCATCTCAAAGTAAACCCGGAGGCAAGGATTTGCATGCAGAATAGTTCATTTGGGAGGTGATCCCAGGAAACATGAGTGGAAGAGTGGGGACGATGAGAGAAGGAAGGGAAAGAAGACACGGAACCGTGTGTTAGCTCACTGACTGGATAGACCAAAGGCTCTGTCCTGCAGAGGACCTTGGTGGGTAGGAGAGTTTACCACACCTGAGAGCTATCACCACTGAGGAGTGAGGAAGCCGGGTATATCTTGACTCCTCCTCCATCATTTGTTGAGAACTGCATCTGTGGGTGTTGACTCTGTGCTTCCGGTTTGTCCTGCATGCAGGTTGAGCGCGTTCCCCTGGCCAGAGAAAAGCCCTCAGGCAGACAGCTTCAGGGGTTCCCAGTAATCAGCCAAGGGGATCTAAGTGGGGTACGAGTAATGTTACAACACCGGACAGAAGATGTAAATGAAACTCATTCTAAAGCACAAATGCTCTGTGCTCTTCCTTCACCCCAGCACACCAAATAGATCTGACCTCATAGATACAGGCTTAGGTCAGTCTTCTCTTCCTTTTGTAGTAATTAGAGAATATTCTCTAAGTTTTTATGTCTCAAAAGTACAGTAAACACCTAACTCACAAGGAATGAATAATTCTGTATATTTGATATTTCCATACACCTGAAAGTTCGACCCCCTAGGTAATGACATTTTCGCACATTAATTTTTTATAGAAATATATCCACACTTTTTATTGTCTTTTATTTTTGCTGAGGAAGATTTGCCCAGAGCTACCATCTGTGACAATCTTCTATTTTTTAGTATGTGAGCTGCCAGTACAGCATGGCTGTTAACAGAGTGGTGTAGGTCCACACCCGGGAACCGAACCCAGGCTGCCAAAGCGGAGCGTGGCGAACTTAACCACTAGTCCTCTGGGGCTGGCCCTATTGCCTTTTTAAATAGAGGACATGAAATCAATTTTAGATTTTGTTGAAGACTCAATAATTTCGTTTAATGTAGTCTAGTGAAACCATAGACATAGTTGCCTTTGTAGATAGAGAGAGAAGGAAATTTAGGATAGATGGGTACTTTGCTAGTGACTTTCTTGACAAAGCATCTCACGCCAACTTAGTTTTATGCATTTTTACCTTTCTCATAAAAGGAGGGGTGTAGTGTGACAGCTTGGGCAGGGAAACAAGAGTGAGCTGTACAAAACTGTTATAAGATCACAGACTGCCACAGCCTTCTCTGAAATGGTTTCATTGCCCCCCCATCCCCCAAATCATCCCCTTTGTTGAAGCTGTCCACACCCTTTGACTTGTCAGCACTGTTCAAAACACATCTGTTATTTCTATACCACAAACACAGTTGAGCCCAGGAATCGCCTAATTCACTTGCTCAAATGCTTTTTCCTCCCATGTGTTGTTGACAGAATGAAATGAGGATTATTCTTCAACATTTTATGATTTTGTGCTAGAGATGTGGAGGGAAGGATTATGTTTTCTTAATAGTCATTGAGGTTAATAATATATTACTCTTTTTTGATGTCACTCAGTTGCACACATTTCTGCATGTTCTTTTTAACTTTTTATTTGAAATAGAATACTGGACACCATTTCTAAAACAAGAATTCTAACTTTAATAATTAGACAAATATTGAAAACTTTGCAAGGTCCCTGATTAATTGGCCCACTTCCTTATAAATAATCGTCAGAATCAGCAACACTGTAAAATCTGAGAATTAAGAATTTCTCTCCACGGGCTCAATTAGTGAAATAACACTGTGGTTCAGGAAGCTGCAAGAAAAGGTTTGATGTAATAGTCGTCTTTCCTGAGAGAAGCATGATTGCCTGAAGTTTTCCTTCACTATAAGCACAAAAATTATAAAATTATTGAGAAAAATGTTATATGACTATCCATATATTTATTTACATGTCACTCCCAAATATTTTATCTTACAGGAGTTTGTAGCATTAGCCCTTGTGAGTAAATTTGTTTGTCCTTCTGCTTTAATTCAAGGGCATTTAGCTCCTTGGAGTCTTTTCAAGTGTGGAATTTGGCAAGTACCAGTGCAATATAAAATCATCTAGGAGTTAGCCGGTACTTAGAAATGGATTACCTGAAAAACTAAAAATTTATGCTGAAATGTTATGATTTACATTTTTTTATCCCAGCATCTAGCCTTCCAGTGCCATGTCTCAGTTTGAAATACCAAAGCTAAATGCATTTCTCTAAAAAAAATGTGTAGAACTCAGTTGACTGCCTTTGCTCAAAAAAAACCTTGTACTTTTTCTGTAACCACTGGGCCAGTGATGGGGTGTGCTTGGATGTTTTCACCAAGAACCATTCATCTGAACATTGTTTAGCTGCTCCAGTGGAGGCCAGTGTGATGTGTTGTGTGGCTACCTAGAATTGGCTGACTCGGGACCTATAAAGCATTTCAACAGCTACTTTTTTGAAGTCCTGATTTCACCCAGGTAGATTATAAACTCTGCCAGATTGAATTCTGTAAGGGAAGAGGTTGTGTTTCTTCTGCTTTTTGTATCCTCAGTGCCTAATATGGTGCAGAGATGTCAATAAATATTCAGTGAACAAATGGCTTAAATCCCAGATTTTGTTCTGCTGTCATGTTCTTGTCACATGCAGGTGAAGTCTGACCCAGTTCGCCACATGTCTGGGCCCCAGTGATTAGGCCTCCATTGGTCTCACCTGTGTTTGCACTTATCATACTGTGCTATAGTTTTCCCATTTACAAGTCTTTCTTCGCCACCAGACTGAATGCTTCTTGAGAGTGGCCTCCTTGCCTTGGACATCCTTGCATCATCCAACTCCACGTGTGGTTTACATACTGTCTGGTAGACTTTAGCAAGCTAGTCTTTCAACATTTTGAAGAAATATGCAAGTATCTCTTTCTGTTACATATTTGCTTTTTACCAGAAGAATATATGAGTCTATGCCCAAAGGTAAGCTTTGATTTAAAAAGAAAGAAAAAAGGCCAACTTTGTAAAGCTCCTAGACCTGAGGAAGTGAATGATGGCTTTGTTCATTAATTCAATCAGTATTTATTGGGTGCTACATGCCAACTGGGTGCCTGGCACTGTCCTAGTTGCTGAGGAAACAGCAATGAATAAAACAGACCCAAATCCCTGTCTTCATGGATTTATTCTAATGAGGAAAATAGACCTTAAGTAAAATGTTTAGTCTTTTACATAGTGATAAAGTGCTAAGGAGAAGAAATAAAGCTGGGAATGAGGACACAAATCACTGGGAGAGAGGGTTGACATTTTTGATAGGGCGGCCATTGCCAGCATCACCAAGAAGGTGACTTCTGAGTAAAGACCTGAAGAAAGAGAGATTGCCAACTATGTGAACACTTGGAATAGCATTCCAGGAAGAAGGAACAGCAGGTTAGATCCACTGGTCCGTTCTTTGTTCTCGTGTGACTCATCCTCCTTGGCAGCTCTTGATGCGGTAGGTCACTCTGCCACCACAGGGCTGTGCTCCCAGGTTTCCTTTTGTCTTACTGATGGCTTCTTTGCTGGTTTCTCCTTCTTGGGATTTAGAAATGTTGGAGTGCTCCATAGGTCAAACATCGTACTTCTTTTCTTCTCTTTCCACTTCCTATATCAGTTCACCCAATCCTGAGGCTAAATACACATAAATACACCTAAATTTATATTTCCAACCCTGACTTCTCTCACCATTCTATCCAGAGCTCTATGTATAATTGCATACTTGACAGCTCATCTACACTCATCTCAAATTTAATCCATCCAAAATAAAATTTTGGTTCTCAGCCCCACTTCCAATAGCTTCTTCACCTATTTTTTGCCATCTCAATAAATGGCATCACTATTCACTTTTTTCTCAAACTAAAACTTCCACAACCCCTTTTTTTCTGCTATATCTCACAGGAAATCCAGTGGCAAGTCCTGTCAGATCTAACTTCAAAATATTTCCTTCAAATAGATATTTCTCTCTGTCATTACAGCTACTTCCCTACTTCAAACCATCATCATTCTTTTTCTAGGAATATAAAAACAAAGAACAATGTAATAATATAACATGTATTATGTATTATAATTATATAACATATTATATTACATATTTGAATATGATATTCTTAGAATATAAGAATATTATATTTATATTATTATAAAAATAATATATTACAGTATATATGTGATTTACATAACTATTATAAACATGGAATATAATTTATGCCATTATATATTAAGATAACCCATAATATAATGACATAATCACACATATATGTATATAATAACATAAATATAAAAGTTATATTCTAATTTTTTCTCTCTGCTTTGACTCTTATTCTCTGCCTCTGCCTCTTTATAATTCATTCTCCATGTAGCATCTAGAATCGTCCTTTAAAAATAAAAATGTGATCATGTCATTCTTCTGCTCAAAAACTTGTGCTGACTTTCCATCCTCCCAGAAGCAAATCCAGCCTCCTCACCATGTCCAACAGGCCCTATGTGCTCTAGTCTTTAGCTGCCTTTCCATCTCTTCCCTGTCACTTTCTACCTGGACACCAAGTGCCTTCCTGCCTCAGGGCCTTTTCTGTGGATGCTCTTTTCCCGAACACTCCTGGGATATCCTCAGTGCTCCTTCGCTCCCTTCATGTCTGCCCAAGTGTGACATCAGCAGAGAGGCTGTCTCTGGCTACGCTATCTAAAATGGGATCCTCCACCACTCTATATTCCCTGTCCTATTTTATTTTTCTTAATAGCCTTCATCACCATATGACAATGTAGTGTATATTTATTTGATTTTTTGGGTTTCTTTTCTCTTGTCCCACTAGGGCTGGTCTTCTTTACTTTTATTTTTCATTGCTCTATAATGTAGTACTTGGAATGGTGCCTGGCACATAGCAGGTGCTTGATAAATATTTGTAGAATGAATGAATCAAGGTCTGTCTTCTGAGCTTCCATAGTCCCCTATTTACAGCCCTATCACAGCACTTAAAAAACCATACCCTAATTGGAAGTAATTTTTCTCATTCATTAGACTGTGAGCCCCTGGAAGGAAAAGATCATTAACATTCAACTCTGATTTGCCAGTGTTCAGAAAGGGCCTGGGCACACAGCGATATTTTGTAAAAGTGTATTGAATGAATCAATGATTACTTGATCTCATTCTTCCCTAAAGAAGCAGTTCAGGGAATCTCTGTGTTTCCTCAAAGCATCAGGCTAGTAGCATTGTTATGATCTACTATCTTGCACAGGGTAAAATGCAGCCCATTTCTGGTTTAGAAAATACTTGAATGATATTCTGAAACCATATGAAATTTTAGACTATAATTTTGTGTGTGTGTGTGTAAGGAAGATTGGCTGTGAGCTAACATCTGTCACCAATCTTCCTGTTTTACGTGGTATGCTGCCACAGCATGGCTTAATGAGCGGTGCTGGGTCTGCAACTGGGATCCAAACTCATGGACCCTGGGTCACTGAAGCGGAAGGTGCGAACTTAACCACTATGTCATTGGGCTGGCCCCTAGACTATAATTCTTAATAGTGAAAAGCATGCAATTTCCAACATGACAAAAAATGGAGTTTGAAATAATAAAAGCAGAGTTTAGAATCTTAAGATTTTATAGAGTTTGGCATTGGTGATTTCTAGTCCAATGCCTTATTTTATACTTGATAGAGTTGAGTGCCAGAGCTCAGGAAGTGGCAAAACTACGGCTATGGTTGGGACACTGGGTTCTCAGTCCAAATCTTTCCTCACCGTGCCGTTCTTCCACTTCTTGCTTAGTCTCCTTGATCTTGGTGGTCATGTTTCCAGCGGTAACTTCAGAAGCCTGTATATATCCAACTTCTTCTTTCTATTCTGTTTTCTTATATTAGATTTTCTTTTCCATATATTTAGAAGCCTCAGTGATCCAATTCAGTGGGTCAGACTTTTATCACAAGAACATGAAAAATGCAGACACATTAGATCCAATTTTTAGGCAATTTCCAAGTATAGCTTAATTTTAGATATTGCCAACATTATTGAAGACCATACTTAACTTGAATTATTTCTGGTAGTGATTAGTTTTTTAAAAAATGGGTTAGGTAGATTTATGTAGTAGTGTGCAATTTATGGATTAATGAAAGTGATTTTAATGTAAGCATTTAAACAATGAAAATCGCATTATGACTAGAACATTTAGGGACAGTAAAAATAGCTTGACTCTCCTGAATTTTTTAGAACACCTGATGTTTAGAAATGTAAGAATAAGCCATTACTCATGACTCTTTTCTAAAAGGATGGCAGCTGTGTTTCCTTTAGGGTGGTGAATATTCTTAAGATTACAGAAAAGGGCAAGAATATATTTAGATTGCACATAAAGCTTATATGGCCCATTTTTGGTTAAAAAAAAGCAAAAACCAAAAGTTTGTGGATAAGACATTTGGATAGAAATAGTTCATAATTAATAGATACTGAGAAAACTGAAAACTAGAATGACCTCTAATACAATTATGATGTTTCTGTTTAACCATGACAAGCAGAGACAACACTTTAAAAAAGTTTTTGTTGATTGATTATAAAGGAGAAATACTGGATTTATTGGTCTATGATCCCGGAAAATGCATTTTGCTATTTTAAGCTCTCTCTAATGAACTTATTTCCTCGCCCAGCTGGGTAAGTGCTCCGCCTTTGTCCTATAACACCTGGAGCAAATCATACTACTTTCTTCGTTGAATCCAAATGGCGTGTTTATACTCCTATCTTTCCTAAGTGCAACTGAAGGTCCCTGCAGGCAGATCTGATTCTCTGTTAACAGTGCATTCTACCAAACAGGCTCTAACTCGCTCTCTATCCATCAGTTTCCAAATCCTGTTGGTTCAGCCTTTAAATTTCTCTGCCATTAGTCTTTACTGACGCTGAGAGGTATCATCCATAAACCAAGGTGTTACTCTGCCTATGGCTACTCTTAGGTGGGGAGCTGGAACGGGGAGCAGGCTCCAGAGATTATGACTTTCTTCCCCATCCCATCCGTAATTAACCTAAGAAATTCCACACTGCCCTCATTCAGCACAGCCTTGACATTAGCAGCAAGAACTCTAGAGCCAGGCTGCCTGGATTTGAGTTTCTGCTGTGCAAGTTACTGGTCCTCCCACTTATTAGCTGTGTGAGCTTGGGCAAGTTTCTTTACTGCTCTCAGCCTCAGTTTCCTTGTCTGTAAAATGAGGATAATAATAGAACCTACCTCATGTGGTTGCGGTGAGAATGAAATTAAATGAGTTAATATATGTAAAGTGCTTAGAACAGTGCCTAGCAAGAGTAAGCACTACAAGTGTTAGTTATTGTAATTATTATTATTTATTAGTATTTGGTAACACTGCCTCTCCAGGTAGTGATGGAAGACAGCAGTGGGAATAAGGTGGTAAGACTGCCTCCCCAAGCCCTTGTTGAGAGACACTGCTCTAGGCTAGAAAACCAGTGCTGCCCCAGGCGCTGGACAAGTCAGCTTCAGATCCAAAGAGCGAGAAGCAATGCAGTTATAAGCTACTGCTACATGGATCAAGGGATGCAAACTGACAGCTGGAAGGGATTTGAATTGTTGGTCCATACGGTTCTTTAAAAGTGGATGTAGCTATACAGACATTAGGCTTCTCTGAAATTCCTGAATGAAATGACACTGAACTTATATAACTGCTCTCTTCCAATAAGTAAATCTCCTTGAGTTTTAAGTAAGGAACTGCAAAGAAATCTCAGAAGTGTTTTTAGGAGATGCAAATTTTGTTTAAGAATATCCTTTAAAAGCAAGATTCCATGATTTTGGTTCAAAATAGCATTTCACTGGCTTCCTCTAATATATTCATTTCTACCTTCCAACTTAAATGTCTACAAAAACAGAGGAAAACACAAAAAGTCACAATAGGAACAAAGACAAGGACTGACAATATATTTTTGCTAGAATCCAAGGGACTGTTCATTTTAAGGCCATGGAAACTAGACTGAAAAAGGCAACCAATAGCCTGCATGGGAAGAAAGAAAGAAAAAAGTTTGCTCTTCTGAAAGTAGCTATGAAGATTCTTTGTTTCTTTGTCAGTTCATATCCTTGGCAGAAGTAAAGATCTACCAACTGAAAAACTGGTTTATAATTCTCCAACTGTATACATACTACATTTTTAGGCAGTCAAATGCTGTTATCCAACTGTTACCAGTACATTGTTTTCTACACCACACAGAAGCTCCATCTGTGTAGAAACTTAATCAATGAGAAAAACAGCAACAATAATACAGATGATGATGATGATCATCATTATTAATATTCACTGAGCTCTTGCTAGGGCAGGCTGCTGTTCTAAGGGCTTGTCACTTGAGGTCTTAGTTTGTTTCAGCCTCACAATAACCTATGAGGCAGGTAGCATTATTCCTGTTATCTAGATGAGGAAACTGAGGCACAGAACGCTGTGAAATGCAAACTTGAGAAGTGTTGCCACAACACAGAGGGAGGGCCGATGTAATGGTGGTCTGCAGCTGATAGGTATGGAAACCAGGGAAAATGACTCCAACTAACCATGGAATGGAAATCATTCAGAGGAGTAAATGAGAGCAACTGGAGTGAAAGCAGTAACCTTCCTGAGCTAATAAATGGACTGAGCATGACAGCTCTCTACTGAGGAAGGAGAAGCTGAGCAAAGTCGCTAGATGCGCGTTTTCTAGACTCAAGTTCTTCCTCTATCACAAGCTGGGTGACCGTGGGCAAGTTACTTAACCCTTCCAAGCCTCAGTTTCTTCATTTGTAGAATGGAGATGATAATGATAGTATGTTCCTCATGTGATTTTTATGAGGATTAAGTGAGTCTTACAGATAAAGTAGTACATAAAACTGTGACACATAGTAAGTTCCCAATGAGTGATAGATAATTATCATCATCATCATCATCATTATTGTTGGATGGGGGAAAAGAAAAGGGAGGAGAATTCATGGTCCAATAACTTCAGGGAGTTCTAATTAATTGGTTTGTTTACTGCCTGTCTCCTCACAGCCTTTAATACGCTCACCTAGAGTGTAAAACTTCCAGAGGAGGGTTCCCATATTTATCTGACCACAGAACCTTCCCCCCTTTTCTTTCTCATGGAGTATAAATAATACTCCTGGACGTCGGTGTTCTACAGACCACAGTCTAGGAAATGTTCTTTATTTCATGCACATTGTGCAGAAGAATAGAAAAACAGATGTGCAAAAGTCTTTCACTGATGACCTGTCTTACAAACAACTCTCCGTCAAAGGGCTTTTTAGCTTTACAGAGCATCATGAATGCATTCTTTCTCCATTGTACAAAGCTGTGTATCGAGGCACTCCAGCCTTAGGATCGCTCACTCTGGTCAATGTCATTGCCTTTAACATTGAAAATTTTCTTGGCACTTTTACAGGATGTTGTAAAAAATGAATTAAAATTGACATAGCTCCAGTGTTCTGGGAGATGATTTTACCATATTATAATTCCTTCAAAGTGTTTGTGGCTCATTGTCTATTATCATGTCATAAGGACACTATTCTCTTGTGTGTTGTGATTACTTTTCTCTAATGCACCCTACTTTCGTATCAGAGAGATACTGAATTAACATTAAAAAAACCACATTATTCAGAAATTTGGTTTTATTTGTTTTCCCCCAGCACTCCTGGCAGCTTATATTGATCTGGTTTTGTTTTATTTAATGTTTCTGTGCCTGATGGCATATCCTACATGACTTTCCAAAACTGGGCATGAGTATATTCAGAGAGAAGTTAACTAGATTCTATAGGAATTATTCCCATTACTAACAAGCTGGGTTGGGGAAATATAATTAGATGTAAAATCTTCTGCCATCCCAGTGAATCCTCTCTGTGTAGAAAAGAATGAAACAGTTTTATTACTGAATAAGCATTAAATCAGACTGAGAAGGACATCACAGACAATCTGCTAAGGGGATTGCAAAGGGAGAAAGAAATCTCACCCTCTTATGTAGCTAGGCAGATACAATCCATTACATACATGCTGATTGCCTTCATCAAAAGAAAAACATAAAACTGCTTGTATCTTAAGGACAAGCAGGAAGTACCATCATGACGCCAAGCCCCTAGACTCAAATCCCACAGGGACAGGGAGATGGATCCGTCCATCCTTCTAGACGTTCACGTCTCAAAGGCATGGCTCTGAGGCCTCCAGGAAATACATTCCTGGGGTGCAGGACCGTCATGAGGCTTATTAAGCTTTTAAAAAGATTTATATATGTCTCAAAAAGGGAAAGCATTTACAATTTCAAGTTTTCTAAGAGAAATGCTAAGGGGAGGGGAAGGAATGCTCTTCCCTTTTGGCTTTAGAGAACATTTAAAATAAAGTGGTTTTTTAGATCTGTATTTCCCCCTTCAGTGTCTCGTTTCTGCTACTATTATATAGTTGCACTACAGTTTTTAAATTATCTCCATCACTGTTTCTACTTTTTCTGAGCAGTTTGCAGTTATAGAAATATCCAGCAAGCCCATGGTAAAATACAAAACCAGGCAATTATCGGAATTACAATAGCATGAATTAAAAAGTTAATACAACATTTGCCTTGAGGGACTATCTTTAAATATATCATATTGTTGGTAAGAGTCTTGATCAAAATTCTTGATTCTTGATTAGCAATGTGAAACATTCTCGTCACACATTAAATTCACACACTACCTTGAAGACTTTTGCTTCTGCTTTCAAATAACTACTTAAGTATTATTTTGTAGTTTCTTATGAAATCTTACCCAATCTGAGCTTAAGGAGTAGTTTAACTGTGTAACATGATAATCTAAATTTTTGGTTGAGTTTTTCTTGTAACGTCCAATAAATTTCTCCCGAATTCTCATCAATCACATAAGTAACATGGCATTTACGTGGTAATCTAGGCCCTTCAGTAATTATTCCATCTTCCCAAATAATTTTACCACATGCATGATGCAAAGGTACCCTGGCCATTCTCTGGTATTGAAGTCTTATTATGGGGCACCCACTGAAGGGTACAGGTTGAACTTTCAGTGTTTAACGTACAAAGAGATGTCTTGAGAACAAACCCAAATTATGGACCATTTTTTGCAATAGTCCAATCAATACTTGTATTTTTATAACAGTCAATTAAATCCCCATAAATAATAGGCATCCACGTTTATTTACCATCTATACTGAGACTGGAGAGAACTTGCATGGTGGACAATTGGGACATGGCTGAAAGACTGTGTACCCTTCCTCAAGGAGCCTACATTTCCAATGGGATTTTCTTTCCCTTTAACTTATTGTCTCAAACCCGAACTCAATGAACTTCATTCCTTTTCAGTCAAAGTGGTATCTGAGGACCATGTTTTCAGAAGTAAGACTCAGGGACACCTCTCTTCCCAGACGTTAGAAAGTGGGTCATTGGATTGTAGTATCAGTGCACACAGACCGCATGTTTGTGGTTGGCTACAAATAATAGAACCCAACATTAGTTAACTTGAACAGCAAAGGGATTAGTTGGAAGGGCATGTGATGGCTCACACAGCAGCAGGAGCACTGGCGATCCAGAGTGGGAAGATGGCCAGGAAATGAAATAGGTAGGCAGTCGAGAACACAGCCTGATTTCCACCTGGGGAGAGTTTGATTAGAATTTCAGGGCTGGGAGCTTTCTGCCTGCTTAATTCTGCTAACGCTGTCCCTTCACACGTTGTCCTCTCAGGAGTCAAAATTCCGTCAAGTAACCAAAAATCAGGTAAGGATGTGATTAGATGAGCCAGCCTCCAGTAATGTCAGCTTCATCACAACAAGAGAGTAAAGGGAGGGAAAGGGTATCTCACTTTGCTTTCTGGAGTGGGAGATGTCACTCTGCCTCCAAACTATTTTGATGTTTCTGTCAAATGGTGCTAACTTTATGCACGCACCGTTCTAAGTGCTTTCATGTATTAACTCACTTATTCTTACAACAACTCTATGTGGCAGACAGTATTCTCCCCATTTATACAACAAGGAAACCAGACACAAGAAGTTAATTTATTTGCCCCAAAGCACACAGTAAGTGGTAGAGACAGAATCTGAAGCTAGGCACTCAGGGTGCAGAATATGTGTGCTTCTCCATATTGCTCAGACTTGCCAAAGATGGGTGTTCAGAGGCTTAGTATAAATAAAAGGAAAGAAAGATGGAAAAAGAGAAAATGATAAATCAAATCAACAAACAAGAAACCAACAATCAAATGTTTTTCTGTTTGATAATAAAATATGGAATTTCCAATTTTTCCTATATTTTATATATTGTAAATTCATGTATTTTTTAAACTTGTAATTTTAATGTAATGTTAGATTTCCAGATTTGCAAAGACAGTACAGACATTTTTCATATGTAATCTTTACTCGGCTTCCCCAAGGTTAAGACTTTACAAACCATGGCACAATGAGCTAAACAAAGAAATTTACATTGATGCATCACTATTAGCAAACTATAGACTTTAATCAAACTTCCCCAGCTCTTTCACTAATTCCCTTTTCCTGCTCCAAGGTCCAATCCAGGATCTCACTTTGCGTTCACTTACTGTGTCTCTTTAATCATCTCCAACCTGTGCCAATTCCTTTGTTTTTCTATGTCCCATGTGACTTTGATAATTTGGATGATTAATGGTAAAATATTTTGTAGAACATTCTTCAATTTAAGATTGTCAAATGTTTTCTTATGATTAGATTGAGGTTATAAATTTGGAGGATGAATGCCCTTTTTAGTGCATTCTATCAGGGAGTATACAATATTATATACATCATATTATTAGTGATGTTAACATTGATCACTTGATTAAGGTGGCTGTGTTTTATTTTTTTATCATAATTTTTGTCTACTTTTAAAAAGATTGCTAAGTTAACATTTCCAGTATTTAGTAAATTTTATTTATTTTTTATTAGCAGGTTTTGCTTTATTGCAAAACCTCTAACTCATATGGATTCCTGGACCACATATAACTCCGTCTTGCCTTTCTTTCAGTGACTAAGCTTCCATGATTTAGAACATAGTCTGTTTCTTAAACCACGCGTAACTAAATGCTCCGTCTGATAGGTAATAAGCTAAGTGAAAGAAGAGCAGTCCACTGTGTCCCTATTTTGGAGTAGACTTCATAGCCAAAGGCAACCTTATTTAGGTACCAAATGGAGTACCACACTAGGGAGTTAGTGAATTATAGTCAATTCTGTCTATTTAATGAGTAACCAGGACATTCCTTTTGCTGTTCTTGAAAGCTACATTGGTTAGTAAGACCTTTAGGCCAATTTGGCTATTAGCCTAGGTTTTATGATACTATGTACAGCTCATTTAAGACAATCCTCCATACGTGAAATTGTACATCTGTCTTTTGATATGAGTAAAACATGTGCCAGAATAGTGATGTAGACAAATTATTGTTAAAGAAAACCATTTTGCAATTGTCTCTGTGTAAGCCCATGATCTTTTGTAATTTGTATGTTTTGCTTATAACTGAAGTACATACTTAAAAACCATCATGATTTTACACTTTTGTGATTCTTATGTATATAATAAATTGTATATATTATATGTTAAAATAATTTATCATTATTATTTAAACTCTTTGTTTATTTGTAAATTCTTAATATTTTTACAACCTTAGGAGTAGTAGTCTATGTTGTTTGTGTGTGTTTGTTTCCTCTTCAAAATAAATGGTAACATCTGTTCCAAGCCTCCAACAGACAGTGAAAATTTTTAATGTTTGGTAAACTATTTGTTAACCAAATTAAATTTAGATGGCTGACAGCAAACGTGTGGCCAAGGACTGGAAAGGATAAAATTACGTACTCATGATAAGCCAGTGTTTAGGGTGCTACAATCCTAGTAATGCTCCTACATTTATCAACTTGCAACATGATAATGCTGATTATTTAGCATCCCATTCCTGTGTACTTTGCTTTTGCAGAAAGAGCTTAGCATTTTTCAAAGTTGTCTTCTGCTTAGCCATCTGGTTGCATAATCATTAGTTTTTATCTCGATGCTCAGGCAGTTTAAAAAGAATCTTAGTGTTACATTTGAGTTTATTATATGAGTGCTTTAAACAATTTTACTAGTCTGTTGCTGATAAAAGCTAGTGTGGAATCCTGGAAACCTGGCTTTTAATCTTAACACTAATGTATGAGAAATCCTAAAAATTAAAAAATAGCTCAGCTTATTTCCCAGGATATGCCACAAATAATGTGTCTACAAACCATTATTTCCTTTTTCATTTTCTTTTTTGTTTGTTTGTTTTCAGGTGGGTGATGGGGAAGTGGGAAAAGCCATTTGGCAGCAGGGAGCGGTACACAAAATTCAATATTTCTATAGATGTTTTTTGGTTTCTGGATGGATTAAAGAGCCTTCACTCAGAGGGAGGATGCAGTAGTGGTGTGCTGGAGCTGGCTTGTACCAGCTTGCAAGAAACACGTTAAATTCTAAGGAGTTTTGTTACTGAGTTATTAAACACAGCCATTATTAAAAATTAAGTTTATAAACTCACAATTAAATACATGCTATTAAAAACAAAGATAATAAAAACTCAAGACTCATCATTTCCTAATGTTTTAAATTACACTTTACTGTTGTTATTTTGTTCATGTCTGTTGTATCTGTGTCATTGAAACTCTTTGTAATGGTGCATGCATCTCTTTCCAATTCTGGATTTTGGGACTTGATGCTGACATCTTGATAAGCTTATGATTAACATAATTAGTATGTATTTTCTTTTTTTTGAGGAAGATCAGCCCCAAGCTAACATCTGCCAATCCTCCTCTTTTTGCTGAGGAAGACTGGCCCTGAGCTAACATCCATGCCCATCTTCCTCTACTTTACATGTGGGATGCCTGCCACAGCATGGCTTGATGAGCAGTGCCATGTCTGCACCTGGGATTCAAACCGGTGGACCCCAGGCCACCAAAACAGAACATGCGCACTTAACTGCTGCACCACCCGGCCAGCCCTGTATTTTCTTAAAGAAAAGAAAATAAAAAATGATGGCAGGGGCCAGCCCATGGCCAAGCGGTTAAGTTCGCACGCTCTGCTGCAGCGGCCCAGGCTTTTGCTGGTTCGGATCCTGGGCACGGACATGGGCCCGCTGTCAGGCCATGCTGAGGTGGTGTCCCACATGCCACAACTAGAAGGACCCACAACTAAAAATATACAACTATGTACCAGGGGGCTTTGGGGAGAAAAATGAAAATAAAATCTTTTTTTTTTATCGAGTTTATGATAGTTTACAATCTTGTGAAATTTCAGTTGTACATTATTGTTTTTCAGTCGTGTTGTAGGTGCACCACTTCACCCTTTGTGCCTACCCCACACCCCCCCTTTCCCCTGGTAGCCACTAATCTGATCTGTTTGTCCACATGTTTAAATTTCTCATATGAGTGGAGTCATACAGAGATTATCCTTCTCTGTCTGGTTTATTTCACTTAACATAATTCTCTCAAGGTCCATCCATGTTGTTGTGAATGGGATGATTTTATTCTTTTTATTGCTGAGTAATATTCCATTGTATATATATATACCATATATTCTTTATCCAATCATCAGTTGATGGGCACTTAGGTTGCTTCCATGTCTTAGCTATTGTAAATAATGCTGCGATGAACATAGGGGTGCGTGGGACTTTTGGAATTGCTGACTTCAAGTTCTTTGGATAGATACCCAGTAGTGGGATAGCTGTGTCATATGGTATTTCTATTTTTAATTTTTTGAGAAATCTCCACACTGTTTTTCATAGTGGCTGCACCAATTTGCACTCCCACCAGCAGTTTATGAGGGTTCTTTTTTCTCCACAACCTCTCCAACACTTGTTACTTTTTGTTTTGGTTATTTTTGCCATTCTAATGGTGTAAGGTGATATCTTAGTGTAGTTTTGATTTGCATTTCCCTGATGATCAGTGATGATGAACAACTTTTCATGTGTCTATTGGCCATCTGTATGTCTTCTTTGGAGAAATGTCTATTCATGTCTCCAGCCCATTTTTTGATCAGGTTGTTTGATTTTTTTGTTGTTGAGTTGTGTGAGTTCTTTATATATTATGGAGATTAACCCTGTGTCAAATATATGACTTGCAAAAAAAAAAAAAAAGGAAAATAAAATCTTTAAAAAAAAAAAGAAAAAGAATGATGGCAGACAATGTGATTTGAAATCACCAGTCTATCATTATTGACTTTCTTCCTGTCATACTACACTAATATTTACCTCAGGATATTTAGTTGGCTGTTAAATTCCCCCTACCTGGAATCCTTTCCCCTCCAATATACATTTGGCCATCTTTTTTCCCATTGGAATCTATATATCATCCCTTCAGAGAAGCCTTGTCTGGTTATCCTATCGAACATAGTGAGCCTCCCTCCCACTCCCTCACCTGGCACATTTGCCTTCTGTCACCAGGTCTTTACTTTCATTACAGCCCTCACTACTCTCTGAAGTGTGTAGTGTATTTGTTTATATGTTTATTTTCTCCCTTACTGTACTATAAGCTCCCCAGGGGAGGGATTTTCCATAATCTTTTTTTTTTGAGGAAGATTAGCCCTGAGCTAACATCTGCTGCCAATCCTCCTCTTTTTGCTGAGGAAGACTGGCCCTGAGCTAACATCCGTGCCCATCTTCCTCTACTTTATATGTGGGACGCCTACCACAGCATGGCATGACAAGTGGTGCCATGTCCGCACCCAGGATCCTAACCGGTGAACCCCGGGCCACCAAAGTGGAATGTGTGCACTTAACCACTGCGCCACTGGGCTGGCCCCCCATAATCTTTTTATTTCTGGTTTTTCAATGCCTAAAACAGGACCAGGCACAGAGTAGATGACCAGTACATTTTTGTTTTAAAAAATGATTTAATATTTGAATAGACTGTATCAGTGAAAGTCATCTTAATTAAATTAGAGGTTGAGAGATAAAGTAATATTTGAATAGACATAAAATTGAAGTTAATCAAAGTAGTACCACTTGAAAAAAGACTCTCTAAGATGCTGAGATAAGCTATTGTAAACAGAACACTGTTGTTGTGTTTTTTGGGTGTCATTTATGTAAATAAAAAGACATTGAACTTTGGTTAGGTTTGTTGGGGGATGGAATTTGGGAGTAGATTATGTCAAAATTCTTGTTATAGATGAGATTTGTATATTGCATTAATTGTGCTGCTCTCATCTGTGGAAATAATGCTTCTCAAGCGACACTTGTTACATGAATGAGGGAGAGGGTTTTATTTTAAGGAACAGCAGCGTGTTCAGATTTTTTATGGCATCTCTCCAGCTACAGAAGCTAACTGTCAAGATCGACTTTCTTTCCAAGAAGGCTTTTATACAGTGCAAGCTGAAGCTGCAGTTCTATTCCAAGCTCAACTTTGTACAATAAGAGCAAATAAAATGCAAAAGAGCGTTTGCAGTGACTTTGATGAGGGGAGCTATTTCTAATATTTAAGAACCTAGTTAGGTTTATTGCTGCCTCTTTAAAAGTGTGATCTGAGGATGGATAGATTATCTGTAATTTGTAGAATACTGGAATATGTGGTTCACAAACTGAGGAATAAAGGGTAACAAGGATATTGCTTAAGAGGAGTAGTATGAGGATTGGCAAGTATTTGGGGAAAGCATTTTTTTATTTGTCATTTCATTCACTTACTCCATAAACAGTTTTTAAACACTAATTATGTGTCAGGCATTGTTTTAGGTGCTGGGAATACAATGAAAGAACAAGCAAACAGGCTACTGCAACACAGTGTGATAAACAGTAGGATGGGGACGTTCAAGGCCTTCCTTCTAAGAGCACATACTAGAGACAAGTAGACCAGGTGGATGGAGTTCGAAAAGTTGATCACGTGATCACGACTAGCTTCGTGGATTAAAATGTGTCTGACTGGTATGCGAAGAAAGGACTGAAGACACGATGGGCTAACCAATGCTGAAAAACTGGCTCTTTAGAGGAATAACAAACCCTGATTTGTGCTGTTTGCCCGTTTCTGTGTTGTAAATATTTCCCACTGTGCTGATTTTAAAGCTACCAATATGACATCGCTAAGAGTGAGGATGAGAAGAGATGAACACAGTTTGTTCAGTGAGTGGATATGAGAGGTTCTCTAGTGAGGTGAGGCGAGCACATCTCTGGTTGGAGAGGACAGAGTGGAGGTTTGGAGACTAGTTAGAGGCCACTCTGTTAAACCAGGGAAGAGATGATGTGGTCCGAACTATGTTGGTGAGATTTGAGCAATTTGGAGAGATTTAAGAGATAAAGAAGCAGTTTAGAGTGGTGGTTAAGAGTTAAGACCATAGACTCAGAGTCAGACTTTGAGTCCCAATCCTGCCTGGTGCTGCCACTTAACTAGCACTGTGATGCTGGGCTATTTTTTAGCCTCTCTGGGTTCCAGTGTCTCATTTATAAACTGGTGATAAAGAAGGGTTGTTAAGAGGAGTAAAGTCATCAATATGTATAAAGTGCTTCAACCGGTAAATCTTATCGTCAATCAATAAATGTTATCTTTAGCAATGCAGCATTGGTGATAAATGATTAGTGTGATAGTGGGTGGACAAGGAAGAAGAAAGAGGAGTCAAGATTGACCTGTGGTTTTCTAGCCTGTCCAAACAGGTAGATAGAGACGTAATTTTCATAATCTTCCCAGTGGGCTCATAAGGATGGAAACAGAATTGGGTATGAATAGGAGGTGAGAGAGCACAGATGGAAAGCATGCAAGGAGTTTCCAAACCTGGACGTGCTTAAGATCGTCTGGGGCTTTAAAAATATAGATTCTGTGCCATGCTAGGCTTACTGAATCAACTTCTTCTAGGATAAGACCCAGCTTTCTGAACTTTTAGAATGTTCCCAAGGTGATTATAATGAAGCCAGTTCACAGAACAGCATGTCTATCCACTTTAGAGGAATTTTTCAAGAATTTAAGTTTATGAAGGAGATTATAGAAGAAAATAGCTGGAGGGAATTGAAGTACAGAAATGGAAGAGATCTAAAAATGTGTAAATTCTTATGGGAAGGCCCCAGCAGACATGGAGTATTTGAAGTTACAGTAGAAAGAGAATAAATGACAGAGGAAGACTCCTGGAAAATGACATAAGATAGGTTGAAGATGAAAGGAGCATGAATAGATCTTCCACTAACCAAAGGGAATAGGAAGGAATGGGTGTGGATCCAGGTACAATTTTTTGTGGTTTATGGTTAGGGTTAGAGTTATAGTTTGTGGAAGTAATTTGAAAAATTTCTAGCTGTTGGTTTGATGAGGACTGCTAAATTGTCCTCTGGTATTAATTTTCCTTTTATTCTTGTTAGTAATAGAACCCCCTGAATTCTAGCTAGCCACGTGGCCTACCTTGCAGCCAAGTGTGGATATGTGACCATGTTTGGACCAATGGGGTCTTAATGGAGTGATGTGTGCATCTTCTGGGAGAGATAAAGTGGCTTGCCCTGTCTTGCTGTTTCTTCTTCACCTGGCTGGGAAATGACTAAAATGGCAGCCAGTCTTGGACACAGAGATGAAAACCATGTGTTTTCATCATGTAAGTGCATGAGTCAACCTGTCAGTTTGGGGTCCTGGCTGTCCTCCTGAGCAGAACTTAGACTGCTTGCCTATCTATCTTTGCATGTTATGTCAGAAGCAAATAAGCATTTATCTTATCTAAATACTGGGTTTTAGGGCCTCTTTATTACAGTGGCTTAGATCGTACCCTGACTAGTACAGACAGATTCTCTATTCTCTGTGAATGAGGAGATGAAATTATTTCCTGAGAATTAAGAGTTGGTGGGAAAGGGCATAAGGTTTGAATAGAGTGAAATTAGTTTGAAACGGCCGGTAGGCGGAGGGTGGGATAATGGAAACAGGTACTAGGAAAATATAGAAACATTGCCGAGTAATCTTGAGGAACTAGATGACCATCGATCACAGAAAAAGGAAACATAATATAGACACGAATTAACTAAAGAAACTCAACAAAATAGGGAAAAAACCCTAACAAACAGTTTTAACATAGGCCACGAAATTTTTATGAGAAATGTTCGCACTTCTCAGTCTTGTGGTTAAAGAATACTTCGTGACAGTAATGATCAAAAGTTCATTTTCAATGTTACAATACTTACCAAACAACCTACACGCACATAGGCCACAGGCTAGACTGACAGTGAGGAAGTCAAACAGGCATTGAGTGCTGTCTATATTTGATCGTCAAATCAAATATGAATAAAATGCTAGGAACATTGAAATTAAATAAGATGGAAAATGTTTTAACCTTATCATGGGGAGCTTCTTGAAGGAGGTGGATTTTTAATTAAAACTAAAAATTCATTTATCTTTACACCTTGAAAGCTAGAGCATGTATTATTGATTCTATGTTCTACTCTCATACATCTTTTCTAGAGGTAGTAAATCAGATTTGACTTTAGAATCTTGTAGGCCTGGACAGACGTAGCTCTCTAGAGGTCTTTCATATCATGGTGAAAATTTCCCTGGTATTTACTGTCATTTGGGTCTTCCACTTTTGATAAAGAGTGATTTTAAGAGTGATGCATCCAGTATGGACCATGTAGAATTAAGTAGTGGAGTCATTCCTTAGAAGTAGACTATATCGCTTCCTTGTCCTAGATTTCACTTTTATCTTATCTGAAAAATTATGTAGATTATTTTAAGTTGTGACCTTCTTTATATTCTAGCAAGAGAACATCTAGCTGCCCTATGTTTTACACAAAGTTAGATAGAATCTTATTCCCTAAATATGGAGATAAGGGTTTTCATAGTTTTGCTTATTTATTAGGCACTGTCATTGGAAGTGATGCTTTTAGAATCCATCATGATCAGTATTGTAGATTTATACTGTGAAAAAACTGGTCCCTGTTCACCCAGCGATGGCACAAAATTATTATCATAGATTTAATTTCCTTTGTTTTAATAAAGATCCTTTGTTTTGGTAAAGTAGAGAAAGTTTATAATGCCAATGAAAGCAGTTTTGAAGATGAGTAGGTGTGTTTGTACATGTAAAGCCTTAGAGAGACTTGGTGTTCCCTGGGAAAATGTTTTAATTGGGGAGATGGAGCCCTAAGTCAAATTCCTTATTATCCTCAATTTAATTGAGAAAATTGCTCAACCTCAGTCTTTCTGTCAATTTTGACTGACAGATAACTACTAGCTGGAGGTGCATTGGAATGGCTGAGTACCTTAAAATACCTCGAGACTTCTTGAAGAGAGGTGAAATGGATGTAACAGGGACAGAAAATATTAATGTGTGAGGGGACGCGTTTATCTCTGTTCCCCTGCCTAACCAATTTACTATGCATTGGCGTGATCTTTAGAGGCTGAACAATAGAATCATGGGTGGATAATTGCATGAAGACATTGTCTCGAGAGAAAAAGAGAATAGCAGGGGATAAAACAAAAGAGGGAAGGGAAAGGAAAAGTCCCATCAGGAGGCAGACCGATAGGGAAAGAGGTTCAGAGCAGAGACTGAAAGTTGAGAGTGGGGAGAGTTAAGAAGGGGAAAAATAAAAAATCAACAGGAATGAGAAGAAAAAGAACGTAAAGAAGCAGGTTATAAATTGGATCTCTTTTAATGTTTTTCAAGAAGTGCAATTAGGAATTAGAATTACTTTTGGTTGCTGCATTTTGTTTCTTTGAATATAACACTTTGTACCAGGTATTTGAGTTTTCTGTGAAAATCACAAAAATTATAAATTAGCTCCCTCTTTTGAAATACTTTAGATTAGTGCTGTATCAAAATTAAATATGATGAAGGCAAAAACTTTCACACAATACTAATATCTGATTGCTCAGAGAGTCAGACTTGGTGACTCTGGGCCGTAAGTCAAATTCTCTGTACATCAGAGACACTGCTATGAAATTGTATTGGTTTCTCCTAAAATATTTTATCAACCTCATGACTATGAACCAGTTAATATCTATGCTATAAAGGTACAAATGAAACATGTTTACTATTTTCCCTTGGTTGACTTGATTGACAGAATTTTAGAAAAGGATGAAACGTGAGCTGCTATTTTGAGAAGTTTTTGGATTTTGCTGATAGGTGCAGCTTACATCTTGGCTTTGTTAACTGCTCAGAACAATTGTCTTTCTTTTGTTAGGCCTTGGGCGAGATAAAATTCTGCACTCACACAGCGTTTATTTTCTTTTGATTACAGTGGGGCTTTTGGTTTCCCTAAAGCGAGAATGCTGGTGTGTACCTTATATTAAAGAGAAGTTGCAGATTGAATAACATTTTAGTAAAATAATGACATTCTATAATTAGATATGTTAGAGTGTTAGTTTTATGTTACAGTGTTAGTTTTTGCTTGGTTTTTTATTTTGTAGAATTTTAAAAAGCCCTGCAAAATAACATTGTGGTATCTTTATTAAGAAGAGGACTGGCAGCCCTGCCATAAACCCTCTAACCAGGAGAGCAACAGTGCATTTTGCTGCTGGCTGCTAAAGTGGATTTCTGGGTAGAAGATCAAATCATTTGCAATGTTAGTGCATTTCATAAGAGCAGCAGACGATGCAATTTGCTCAATATGTATGTTGACCCCAGGATGTGTGAGCCCTCCTATGAAAACGTCTAAGCTTGAGCCATCCAGCAAATAACCTCATAAAAGGTAAAATTTGATCAGAAGCAAATGGCAGAAGTGGCTTGCCCTCCCTTGACCTGTGAACCATTTTAGCCCACTTCTGTTTGGACTAGTCTTGCATAGACATGAGGTACGTTAAAAACAACAACAATAATAAAAAGAAGCCTGGCAAAATGTAAAGGAAAAGAAATAATTTTTAAGTGATGATGTTAGATATATTCTGTTTTTATGTTTCTTGCCAAAAGTCTTTAACTTAAAAATTAATAACTAATATAAATGTTTGGGAAAAAATAACCCTCAAGCTCTATTTCACACCATACAGAAATTAATTTGAAATGGATTATAGACTTAAACATATAAGCTAAAGCCATAAAATATCTGGAAGAAATGAAAGAGTATATTTTATACATTGGGAGCAGTCATAGCTTTTTAGACAGAAACCAGAATGCATTAATTACAAAAATATGGTATAAACAAGAGGACAAAATTATGCTTGTCCAAAAATACTGCTAGGAAAATGAAAAGGTAAGCCACATGCTGAGAGGAAATATTTGCAAAACAAAATCTGATGAAGGACTTGTTCTCAGATAATATTTTTAAAAATTCCTATGAATCCATATAAAATGACAAAGAAGCCAGTTGAAATTGGGCAAAAGATTTGAATAGATACTTCACAAAAGAAGATATAGGAAGGACTAAAAAGCAGTTGAAAAGATAGCAACATTATTAGTCATCAGGGAAATGCAAATTAAAATCACAGTGAAATACTGTATTATACCCACCAGAATGTCTACAACTACACCAAATGGTGATCTGAACAACCAGAGCTCTCATCTCCCGCCGAGGGGAGGACAAACCGACACAACCACTTTGGAAAGCAATTTAGAAATTTCTTAAAAAGCTAATATACAGCTACCTATGACTCGGTAACTCCACTCCTAGATATTTGTTTACCCAAGAGAAATGAAAGCATATTTCCACAAAAAGACTTTTACTTAAATGTTTATAACGGCTTTGTTCCTAATTGCCCCTAACTGTAAATAATCCCGAAATTTCAACAACAGGTGAATGGATAAACAGATTGTGGTATGTTCATTCAAAGGAATACTGCCCATTAATGAAAAGGAATCAACTATTGATGCATACCACAACATGCATGAATTTTGGAAACATCGTTCTGAAAAATCAACCAGGAGCAAAACATTATACACTGCATGACTCCATCTTCTGAAGTGGAAGGTCAGGCAACAGTAATCTACAACGATAGAATTAAAAACAGTGGTTGCTTATGAGGCGTGGGGATGGTCTTGAAGTGACACAAGGGGACTTTCTGGGATGATAGATACGTTTTATATTTTTATGGAGTGGTGGTTGCAGGGTGTATATACGTGTCAGAAATCATCAGATTATACACTTAAGGTTTGTGCATTTCACTATCTGTCGATGTTATCTCAATTAAGATTTTAATTCTTAATTATTATAGCATATCCTGAGTGGTACAGGAAAATAGGTCAGAGGAGTAGGTATGAATAACATCTTTATCTTAAAGGCAAAGGTAAATGAAAGGCCTTTGATTTATCTTCTGTTCTTTTATCAGTATGAGTCAAGGAGTATAAGCCTTTGGGACTTCCTTAGGACATGGTTTTCCCCCTTAATTTCAAGTGTTTTACAACTATCTAGATTCTGGAAATTTTTAATTAATGTTTCCATATTCTTCTTCACACAGAATTCTAGTTATACTAGACAATGACAGTATTTGGCCTTCCTAAAATTTTGATTGCAACTGCAAAATTTACAGTGATATTCTCCACATTTCGCAATAGTACTCACTCATTTTTGTTCATCTCTGACTTTCTTTCACCCTTTCCTGTTTTAGGCAAAGAGTAAGTATAAATTATTTCCCAAGAAATATATGAAAATGTTGAGTAGCCAAAGTAAAATTAATCTCTTCATTTTATGTGTCGGAATGCTGAGCAAATTTTGAACAATTAGATTCCAAATGTATAGTTGGAATTAGAACATATTAGAATTTTGTCTTCAATTTCTGTGCCTAAATGGATGCTATAATAAATTGATTTATGTAATACTTTTAAAATACTTTGTATTTTTTTGAAATTTTTTTTTAAATGTTGGCACCTGAGCTAACATCTGTTGCCAATCTTTTTTCTTCTTCTTCTCCCCAAAGCCCCACAGTACATAGTTGTATATTTTCAGTTGTGGGTCCTTCTAGTTGTGCTATGTAGGATGCCGCCTCAATGTGGCCTAATGAGTGGTGCCATGTCCACGCCCAGGATCCAAACTGGCAAAACCCTGGGCCGGCGAAGCAGAGGGCGCGATCTTAACCGCTCTGCCACAGGGTGGCCCCTGAAAAAAATTTTAAAGTATTTTATCATAATGTCTGTACTTTCTCTTATTTGAAATTGTAAACTTTCCCTTATAAATGGATATCACATCTTCAAAATACTTTTCATAATCTTTGAATTATACGATTATTCAGAAAACAGTCTCAGGATAACATGTCTTACTTTTAAAAATAAATGAGTTTTTGAATTTTTAAACTTTAGGCCAGCTCACTGTAGAAATATCTTTTAATCAGAATATTCTTATGAAGCATTTTTACTACTGTTATACGGGAACTTTCATATTATATTACCTTAAGGACTGATGCCAAATATTGAATTTTGTGTAACAGTAACTTGTATTAGGATGAAGTTTAATTCCTTCCTTATAATCTGTGTTTTGTTATCTAGGAATTTATTGTTAATCGGACTGAGGCTGGGTTTGGCTGAGCAGGTGGGAGCAAGGGATGCAGTATTTGAAGTGGAAGCGCTCTCCAAATGGGAGTAAACAAAGAGAGGAAAAGAGAATATGAATTAATAAATGAAGTGGGCTGCCTAGAGGCGAGCGAGCAGGCCCAGAGCTGCGGGGCCTTGAGTGCTGAAACAAGATGTACAGGCTCACTGTGCTGTAGGCACTCAAGCACTTTCTGAATTGAATTATTAAGACCTAGGAAGTCAGCGGAAGAACTTAAGGAGTGTGGTGAGGTAGTCATGGTGATAAAAAGGGAAGATTTTAGAAGATGCAATTTGAATTAACTGGAAGAAGAGATTTGAAGCAGTGAGGCTAGCAAAGAGAAATTTGAATCTGTCAAAATGACAGGAACCAAAAACATTAAGGAGTTCAGGCATATATCATAATGACAGGGCAATGTACTCACTATACAGCCTAATAGCTCACTCTAATAGACTAGTGGCTTCTAATAATTTATGTAGTTTATGTTTAGGAAGCGTGGGGAGGAACACAGAGAATAGTATCTTTTTGTCTCATATTATAGGTATTTTACTACTTTTACCTTTGCATAGCTTCCATATTTTGAACAGAAAATGGTGCATTTCAGTCATTTAATAAGTGCCGATAGACGCTATGAAATCAGTAATCAAATCATTACTGTTTATGTAGTACCATGTACCATGTGCTGTTCTAGACACTGGGAATATAATGGAGAACCACATAGAAGTCGTCACGTCTCTCAAAGAGTTTACATTCTGCTGGAGATGAAAAAGTAGACAATTGTATGAGAGGAGACAATTGTATGTCATTCATCCACTCATTCACATACGGATAAGTTCTGTAGAGCATTAAAAAATTGGGTATTACATAGAAATGGGAGGGATGGGTCAGTAACTTTAGCTAGGACCATCAGGAAAGGCCTCTGGGAGAATAAGTTACTTTAGTTAAGACTTAGATGGTGAAATGGAGGCAGCCATATTGAAGATCTAGGGAAAGCATATTTCAAGGAGAATGAACATCGAAAACGAATAAACAAAGGCAGAGATGAGCTTTGCACATTCAAGAGAGAGAAAGAACAGCATGACTGGAGTGTAGTGAATGGTAGAGGATAGAGGGACATGAGACCTGCGAGGCAGCCAGAGGCCATTAATGCAGAGCCTGTGGGCTGTGGTAAGGACTTCAGACTTTATTCCAGTTGTAACGAGAAGCCAGGGAGCTAGGGAAGTGTGCTCTGATTTATGCTTCAGAATTATCACTTTGGCTGCTATGTGGATGTCAAGACTGCGACAGAGAGCAACTAGGAGGCTGTTGTAATAGTTCAGGTGAAAGATCCTGAAGGTTTGGACCAGAACTGTGGCAGCAAAGACGGTGAGGAAGTGGCCTGATTTAGGATTTATTTTGTAGCACAGTGGCCATGACTCCTGAAGAATTGTGCATGGGGTATGAGGGGAGTTTCTGGCAGAGGGAACAGCAAGTGCAAAGGCCATGAGCAGGTGTGCGTTTGGCTTATCGGAGGAACAGCAGGGAGGTCAGTGTGAAGTGAACTGGGGATGGAGACAATGGTCGCAGACGATGCCGGGAGAGGCAGGGCACCACGGGAGGTGAGGTGTTGTGGACCACTGTGAGGAATTTGCCTTTTACTCTGAATGAGGAGCCAATGGTGGATTTTGAGCAGAGCAACACTTCTTTTTTTAAAAGCATCTGTCCAGCTGTTGTGTTGTGTGTAGCCCCCAGGGAGGCAAGAGCTGAGGCAGAGAGAATAAGTAGGAGGCCATTTTGATAATTTAGGCCTGAAATACTCGTGTCTTGGATCAGGACGGTAGTAGTGAGGATGGTGAAAGGTTGACTGAATTCTGGATATATAATGAATGTGGAGCAGATAGGATTTGCTGACAGATGGGATTTGTGGTATTAAAGTAAAAGAGGAGAATCAGTGATGGCTGCAAGGTTTTGGAAGGATGGAACTGATATTTCCTGAAATGAGGGAAGACCTCAGGGTGGGTAGGTTTTTAGGAGAAAAACACGTATTCAGTTTTGGGCATTTTAATTTTGAGACATTTAGACATATAAGGGGTGACGTGGAGTGTGTTTACACAAGTGCATGCACACACACACATACACACACTGAACTTCAGTGGAGAAATCCTGCCTATAGATACAAATTTGGGAGTGGTCAGCATTGGATGATATTCAAACAAGAGACAAATGAGATAACTGAGGGAAGGAAAGGAGGAGAGAAAGGTCTGAGGCCTGAGGTCTTGGGCCCTTCAACATTTGGCGGTCAGGAGATGGGGAGAGTGAGAAGGAGAGACCAGTTAGGCAGAGAACTAAGAAACTAAGAACTTCTTTCAAGAAGGAGAGAATGGTCAGCTGTGTCAAATGACACGGATAGGTCAAGCGTGTTTGGGGGTCTGAAATTTCACCATTGGATTTGGCAACATGGAAGTCATTAAAATTTGCCAAGATCTGTTTCCGGGGGTTAGGGAAGGGCAAAATCCCGACTGGAATAGGTTTGAGAGAGAAGGAGAAGGTTTGGCCAGATCTGAGCAGCAGCACTCTGCAGTACAGCAGAGGGAAAGGCAGAGAGAATGAGCGTGAATTGGTGGTGGAAAGACGAAGCAGTTCTTTGATTACTTCTGCTTTCTTGAATTGTGATGTAAGGTTATCAGGTGAGAGTGGAGCAGAAAGAGTTTTTGAAGATTTCAGGAGAGTAAGAAGGAATGAAACAGTCATCTGGGAGAATGGGAACTGAATTTTTGAGGGAAGAATCGTGGATTATTTCTGGGAATGCTGAGGTATGTGGACTCAAATTTGAAGTGAGACTAATCATTATGGTCAGGATTTTCTCTAGTAGTGTTCCTTTGCTCTAGCAAGAATAATTGGATAGTTGTGTAACAAGAGCCAGGGTTTCTCCTTGCAGATATGATGAAGAAAGTATTCCTATTTCAGTAAATAGCAACTCCAACCTTCCATAACCTTGGAGCCACAGTTGATTCTCCTGTCTTTCTTTTGCACCCCAAATCCAATATGTCAGCAAACTCTATCAGAGAGCAATTATAATGCTGGACCATGGATGAGAGGCTGAATAAAGAGGGAAAAGACAGAGGCCAGCATGGGGGCATAGTGGTTAAGTTTGTGCACTCGGCTTCTGCAACCTCGGGTTCATGGGTTTGGATCCTGGGTGCAGACCTACACATCACTCATCAAGCCATGCTGTGGCGGTGTCCCACATACAAAAAAAAAAGTAGAGGAAGATTGGCACAGATGTTAGCTCAGGGACAATCTTCCTCAACCAAAAAGGAAGAAGATAGGCAGCAGATGTTAGCTTGGGGCCAATCTTCCTCACAAAAAAAAAAAAAAAAAAAGAGGGAAGAAAGATTATTGTAAGGGTAGTGTTGGAAATGAAAAGTGGTGTGGGAATGGATTGGAGATCCTTAATAAGGACGGTAAAATACTGGTATGGATTACTAGATGAATGTTTTGGATGCAAAAGAGGTAGTTTGAAATTGAGATTTGGAGGTGCTGCAATTATTGATGATGGTTAAACCTTGAGAAAGTGCCATGTTAAACTGGAGGAGAGAAAGGCATTGGAGCCAAGGTGGTCAAGGACCTGAGAGGCCAGCATATTTGTTGGTGGATGTTGAGGTCACTGAGAGTGATGATAGGACAGTGGAGGAAAGACAGACAACGAGTTGTGTTAAATTCATTTATTAACTTTTTAACTTAGTGACTGAAAGGTGGATTTCTGACATCAGAAAGGAATGAATGGTAAAGTCTAATGAAACAGGCTTCAAATTATTTAAGATTTCGAAATATAAAGGAGGAGAAACTGTTCGGAAAACGCACTGGCGAGGAAGGAGCAAAGTGACTATTTGACATCTCCGAGAAACGTGGGGTGTGAACCCAGCTAGCACTTGAGAGCCAGATGTGAGTTACGGCAAGAAGGTGAAAACAGTTTGAGGAGACAGGCTGGGGAGTTTGTGGATGACAGACTTTGAATTCCAGTGGACAAGATGGAAGAGTGGGGACAGATTAGGCCACGTCCGGAGTGGTATGGGGGTCCACCCCCCCAAGAGAATGGATACTTTGGCAGGCTAGGACTTCTGAGGGTGACTGAGAGGGGTGGGAAGGTGAAGGCGTGATGGGCTTAGTCCTGCCAGCCTCAAAGCAAGTGGTGTTTGAAGACCCCCAAGTGGCTGACCTCTTCCTTGAGGGAAAGAAGTAGCTCATAGGAGTACTCAGAGAATTAAGGTCTTGGAACAGCTTGAGATCCTGGGAAAGAGGAAAAGGATATGATGGGAATAATTACACATATGTGGCTTTTGATTCAGAGGCTTTGTTGGAAGTTTTCTTTTGTCTACCTATCTAAAAATTGAAGAAGGGAAATTTTATTTTTGCAAATTAAAGCATCTGTGGGAAAATCTATGCTAAAATAGTAACTTCTATGAGCTTTTCATTCAGGACAGCATTTATTTTGCAGCTGTTAATCCATTTCCAAACGATTGCATACGTTTACATTTGAATCACACACCTGTTAATTTGTTTCATCTAGTCACTCGGCCTAGAAGCTTGGGCTTGGAGACCAAAATGACCCAAACAACTTGGCTCCTCAAATAAATCTGAACTCTTACGCTGCACCAAGTTATTATTAATACACATTAGTCAATCAGGGATCAAATACGTAAGCCTCTTCCGTTAGTTTTTTTTCCATATCATTTGAATGGCTATTTATATGATGTGCGCCGGTTGCTACTCTAATTGACTTCGGATGGAAGAGAAAGTAGCAAATGTCTAGTTGGCTTAGAGGATGCTACTTAACTCTGTCTCCACATGTCTCTGACATCATCAGCCTGCGAGTACAAATGAGACCAAATGAAAACACTCAAACGTTTGTCATTATTGCTAGTTACTATTCTAGCCATTTGCACATTTGGACTCTTGAAATCTCACAGCAGTCCTGTGAGGTAGGGACTGTTATTACCTCCATTTTACAGGTGAGGAAACTGAAGCACTGATCATTAAATAACTTGCCCAAGGTCGTACAGCTTAAGTGGTGGGCCAGCATTTGAACTCAGGCAATGACTTGAGAGCTCCAGATCTTATTACTCTGCTAAATTATCTCACACATCATGGGAGCTCTCAGCTCTGTACTTGCTGAAACTGGACCTCATCGCCATTTACCAGATAGCCCTCCTCTTTTCCCCTGGTATTTTGTATACTTAGCCAATATTTCAAGGATATTTCGAAAAGTTCTTCACACGTTCTCTTGAACTAATCTGCCGATCCTTTCACAGCGTTCCTGTGAATTATTCCTTTTTTGGTTCTGCCTTTCTTTTAGCCATATCTCTACTTGGGAAGCAGCACTGTTGTCAGATATGAAAATGCTGAAGTCTGTTTTAAAGGTGTTGTCCCTTGCTGCTCAAAAAGCCATCAGTATTCAAGGTCAGAGCAGGCCTGCCATTCAGGCAGAAAGGGTAATGAAGCTTGCCCCAACTCTGGGTGGCACGTTGTCACCTCGCCACTGAAACAGCACTGCTTGTGGACAGCATTTCAAAAAAACTCTTGAAAACAGGTTCTGCAGCTTCTGCCTCTAATGCACCTCTCACTTTGTGCTCCAAATATCCTAAGGGGTGAATGAGAACTCAAGCGTTCTCCTAAGCTTTACATCTTTTCTCTTTCGCTGCCGTGTACCAGAAATAAAACCAAACGGAAGGAAAACCTACACCTGTTGCTTTCCCCATCACCAAAGCCAATGCATTTCAAGTTATATCAATGGATACTTGAAGGGGTCACCAAAGAGTTCCATAGCCTGGCAGACCACCTTTGGGTTTATTAGTATAAGTAATGGGTATGTGGGACTTTGAATGCACATACTTCATAACAGCAAGTTTTTTCTTTTGGCTGTTGGGCAAAGGAATGCTTCTGAACAGGTTCAGAATCTCTATATAAATTCCAGGACCATCAAAAACCAGGAGAAGAGGACCCATTTTAGTAGAAAAAAGCATATTAAGGAATTCCATTCAAATAGCCATCTTGGCGAGCTGAGTGCAGGGCCAGCCTTAGGCACCACGGTGAATTAGACAGCGTTTGTCGTCAGTGTTCCCAGCCTCCTCCTATTCAACCATTCAGTTCCTTTCTTACTGTGACTCTTTATCAGAATCAGGAAAAAATAAAAAGCAATAATAACTGTAAATTTAAGTGTAAAAACTTTTTGAATTTTTAAATTTATTTCTAATTATGAGATGGTAGACTTCTTTCTTTATTACCAAAAGAATTTCAGACATCATCGAGGGGGTCTAGAAAGGAGGACAGAGGATTTAAAACGTCCTTTCTGGCAGCTTTAAAATCACAACTCACAACCTACCAACTACTCTGGCTTTAAGGCTGATTCAGTTAGTAGGGTTATTTAAAGATTTTTCTAATGCATGCCGAGAAGCTAAAAAGAAGTATCTTATCTCTTCTGGTTCTCGTGTGGTGTGAAACCCATTTGCCTTGGCAAGTTTTTTTCTCTGTGTATGTTTGCAGTTTGAAAGACCATATTCTTAATTTGGACTGGTAAGTGTGCCAAATATCTTGGCAACTTTACAAAAAATAGCTTTAATGTTAAAGGAAAATTATACACTATGAAGGCTGTCATAGCATGTTGCACTGATAGGGGAAAAAATGGAATTAATATGGCATTTTCTTGTTAACTTCAAATTTCAAAATTAAAACACATTTCCTTATAAGTAAGAAATAAGTCTTGAACATATAACTTTCCTGCTGTTTATATCTGCAGCAACTAGAAACAAAATACTTTAATCCGCAATCATGATCAACACGCATGGTGATCATTTGATCGCATATTGTGAGTTCATATGAGAGAAATAAGCAGTAGAAGATTTCGGCATGCTGGTCAGCCCCCTGGACACAGGGCATATTGGAGAAAGTTGGAGAGGAGAGGCAAGCAGAAGTTACTCAGAGAAGATATGAGGCAGAGGATCAGTCACCTGATTCAGTGTCACTGGGAGGGCAGAGCTGTGGCAACTGGAAAGCCGGGTTAGGATCAAGTGAGACTTGAGAGCTGAGGCTCCAGCTTCCTGCATCCACTGACTTGGTGAAAATCAGTCATGTACTCACTCATTCACTCATTTATGTATTCATTCATTCAAAATATTTTTCAGTTTTTACTATATACCACACATATGGTTATTGTACTGGGTACAGTACAGAGTATGAGCCCAGTCATGAGGTATACTGAAAAAGGTAACCAGAAACATCTTCCTGGTGTGTTTATTAATTATTTATGTACTTTTATATCATCTACTAATACTGTACTCGAAACTCTGAAGGTGGGACCAGGGGATTTTTTCAGGTTCTGTTAAATAATCAGACTCACAGGATTACGATAAGTCACATGTGGCATCAGATTCACTTAGAAGGGTATGGGGCAGGAACCCCAGTTGGCCAGAAGGGCAATGTCAGGCATTGCTTTTACATGGGACTAACCCTCACAGCAGTCCATGCTGACGTCTATACAGCAGTGCAAGAGCTATACTCTTTGGTTCCCCAGGCGACATCTCAGGTTTGAAGGAATGATTCTCGGTTGGAGCAGATATGAAAGTTTCCTCAGCTTAGAAGCCTCATATCCCACAGGAGCTAATATCTCTTGCAACAACTCCATAGGCAGGGCTTCTGTGATCTCTACAAAAGGCACGCCCAGTTACTAGAGTCTAAAGCTAAGCTATCCCCATCAGGTATTTATTGTTCATTTATAATTTTTCCCACTCCAGGTGCAATTAACAAGCAGAGATTATTTTTACCATCAGCAATGCTACCTAGTAACAGTTGACATACCTCCTTTATCAGGTTGCCAAGGAAACAGATCTACAAAGTGAATTGAATGTCAAATTCTAAGGGAGAAAGGGAAAAGATTTTGTTAACCCTTTGTTCACACATATTATGCTTCTAATTAGTATTTGTTGGATCAAATAGAACCAGAGAAAGGCATGAAAAGGGCATGGGACAGTTAAAATTCCTAACAGAGCTAGAGTTTGACACATCCAAAGACAAATTCAGCTCCTGTTACAAAAAAGAAAGTCCAATACCATCTTGCAACAGCAAATAATTTTAAATAGTCAGTGACCCAAGGGGATCTTTCACAGAGAAGGTTCATAATAATGTGATGAACTGTTGTTGAAACTATTATTATATGAAGGACAATGAGCTCGTTCTAGTTCTCTATTCAGGTAGCCCTTAGAATTAGCTGATATCTTCATATTTAGTTTTCAAGGCACAAAAACATGAAAAGAGATTGTGTCTTTCTATGTCATGAAAAATGTATTAGCATGGCTATTCATATATTTATTCCTTCAGCCATGTCTCATTGCCTCTCCTGTGTCCTCCTGTAGAATACTATACTTCTCTTATCATGGTATATTGTAAGATTTTTAATAAAAAAATTCTCCCCACTGGACAGTAAACCCTGTGAGGACAATAATCATGTCTGTCTCGTTATTGCATTTCTAGCATCTTATGCAGTGTCCTGCATAGTAAATACTCAAAAAGTTTGTTGAATGGATGACGAATAAATACAGGAATACAACTACAATGAATTCTACAATGGATTCAAACTTCCAGCAAAATTTTTCTCATGGGACTAAGCGTCTTTGTTAAATGTTGTTAAAACTTGACTTCCCTAGAATTTTATTTTTTATGAAAGACAATCATATTTTTATTTTTAAGGATGACGTATGAAGATGACCCATTAATTGGTAAAAAATGCAGACGGCTTTTGAACTGTAGTATGTTTTTCTACAGTGAACCACTATGGAAAATATTTGCCAGGATGCTTAAGAGGTCTCCCCTGAATTTCAGTGGATTTCTAATGTTATCTTCAAGGTCTCTGCAGAGCAATTCTTGAGACTCAATGAAGAAATGCAGTTCAGAGCATCCACCACAATGAGGAAAGAGCTTCTTAAATCAATTTAGGGAGTGATGCAGTACAAATCCCAGCTAAAGAAAGACACCACTGCTTGGAGTTTATTAATTTACTAGACTAATAATTCCATATCTTACATTTGATAGTGCTTTAAAATCTACAAAATGCTGTTTTCATGTGCCATTTAATTAAGCCCCTATTTTAGAGATAAAACCCCAATTTTAATAAGTGGCAAAGCCTCAAAACACAGTGTGGCTTCTGGAGTCAAACAACCTGGGTTTACAACATGACTGCTGGCTACAAAGTGTGACATTGAGTAAGGTACTTCACTGCTGCGTTCCGCAGCTTCTCCATCTGGAAACTGAGGAACACGATGGTGCCTGTTTTAGTGGGCTGTTGTGACAAGCACAAAATGTAGAGTTATTAGAAGAGCGGAGAGCAGGCAGCAAGTGCTCCATATGTGTTTACTATTTTTTAATTGCTTGAAGCCAAATAATAAGTTTTAGAAGTAAGATTTGAACGCATGTTATCATTTTTCAACTTCAGTGTTCTTTCTACCATTCCACATGGTCTGTGTAATGTTTATTTAAAATTTATTTAGAATGGTGCATGTTTTGCCCGTGTCACGCTTTCTCTGGCATTTAGAGATAGTACTGCTTAGTTATAATTTTATGGTTTATCTCTGAAATGATCATCTTGGTTAAACTTATTAGATAATGACTGCTGGTTGATGTTTTTTATTTGTAGGTGCGAATGGCTTGGAGGGTGGTGGTTTTTCATTTTATCTCTAGATATTTATAACTGAGAATTCAGTATACCAAGTCATTCATTACCTAATGGTTATTCAAAATTATAGAAAAAATATTACTGAGGGCTGAGAGCAAGGACGTCCTTGATCTACCTATAAATATCTCTCTTTCACATGATTAGAACTGTAAATTTCTTGATGTGGTTTAAATGCTTCCTGGGTACATAAAACATAGATTCCTTTTCACATCCACAGTGTCATTCATCTCCACCAGGAGGTTTTAGGTAAAATATTGTACTTAATTTAGAAATTGTACTTACGGAAGACATATAAATGTAGATCTTGGTTATAACCACGTGACTAAACGGCTGTAGTAAGTTGGAGGACAAGGCCGTGGGAAGAGAGTTTAGATATGTTGAGTTTGAGTGTTCTGCGGGACCACAAAGTGTAGATGTTTAGGAAGAAGTTAGATATACGGGTCTGAAGTTCAGGAGAAAGATTTGGACTGGAAATGTGGATATTTTGGTAGCTAATAAGGAGGTATTTCAAACCATGACAGTGGCTCAGATCTCTCGGGGACAATATGAAGAAGGAGTCTATGGAGGGAAACTTGGGGAAGACAAAAGATTAAGGGATGTGTAGAAGATGTCACAAAGGAAATGGAGAAAGAAAAAGCCAAGTCAAGAGAAAAGCCGAGAGGGACTCTTGTCCTGGAAACCAAGAGACGTGTTCTTCTGACAAATACTTTTGAGCTATTACTTTATATGAGATGTTGAGATAAATCACTAAACACAGCAGATAAACTTATTTGCTACTGGGGAGAGAAAGACAAAATATAATAAATAAGTAAATTATACATACATATATTTTTTTCCTTTTTTTGGTGAGGAAGATTAGCCCTGAGCTAACATCTGTGCCAATCTTCCTCTATTCTGTACGTGGGATGTCACCACAGCATGGCCTGATGAGCAGTGTGTAGGTCGATGCCCAGGATCCAAACCAGTGAACCCTGGGCCACTGAAGAGGAGAGCGTGAACTTAACCACTACGCCACTGGGCCAGCCCCAGTAAATTCTATACTTTGCTAAAAGATAAAAAATACAATAAAATATAATAAAGCAATGTAAGAGTCTGAGGATGTAGGGGTCAGTGTTGCCATCTTGAATCAGGTAGTCTGGGTAAGCAGACAAGAATGTGGCATTTTAGCAAAGACCTGAGGGAGGTAAAGGGAGAGAGAGATATAAACAATTTCAAAAAGGATGCTGTAGAACGTATGTTTCCGACAGGTTAGGTAAGATACTGATTGAAAAGTTCCTATTTGAGTTTTGAAATTTGGGCACCATGTTGGCCTGGACAGGGCAGATTTGGAGGATCGGGGGGAGGTAGAAGGCAGATTGCATTGGGTAGACGAAGAACCGTAAGGTGAGGAAGGGAAGGCGGCAAACATGGGCCTCTCTTTCTCCAGTATAGTTATGAAGGGAAAAGGAAGAAACAGTGTGGTATCCAGAGACATAGATTAATAAATGTTTGGTTTAATAAAGATTTTGTTCCATTTTATTAGTTGGTAAGAGAGACTTGAACATAATTATAGATGGAGAGGGAGGAAGACAGCATAGGAAGAGTTAAAGACCCAGTTGGGCAGGAGGATGTTAATTTATAGGAGGAGGCACCTGAGTGGAAGAGAGGGGAGAGAGAGGATGGGATATAAATGGGGAAAGAACTCTTCTATTGGGACAAAAATGAATAAGAAAATTTTGAGTTGATTATAACAAATTAGTGTTGGGAGAAGGCAAATGATGACTTTTGTTTTCTCTATGAAGTAAGGAATTAAGGCTATTTGTTAAAAATAATGAAGTGGGTAGTGAGGGTAGAAGACCTGGGATGATTTCACATAGCTACTGTGGAACAAAGAATAAAGAAATGACTAGGACTGCAGAACAATTTTGAGGGTACAGTTGAAGCTGGAGTTCATGAATTTTTCATACCATTCGTCTTCCTGATTGTGCATTCTGTCTTTTCTCTAGTAGCTTTATCAGTCTAGGCATGGAAGGGGAATGAATAGACAGCTGAATTGATCCAGGCCTGAAGTTTGCCTAGCGTGTGTGATGAATTGATGGGAGAATGGGAGTTAAGGTGTTTGCTAAGAGTGTCTTCAAAATGATACTTAGATTAGTCAGAAAAGAGGGAGAATAAATAGGAATGGGCTGATGTATTGGGACCAAATGGAGAGATTAAAGGGCAGAGGAGAAGATGAAGTGGGTGTGAGGGGACTGGAGATATAAGAGGACGTGGTTCAATGAACTTGTCATTGAAGTTTAATATTTTAGAAACGGGGCAGTTCTGGGTGATATACAGCCTAAGATGTGGATGCCTGAAGTGAAGTGGAGGTGGGTAATAAATGGAACTGAGAAGGGCAAAGAACTGTGAGGCAAGACTGTCAGAATGGTCAGCCACCTGGGGATTGAACTGACCTAGCAAAATGGCAGGGATTAAGAGGGAGAGTGAACCAGGTATGAAGTTATCGCTGGATCGGTGGAAGATAGTAATGAGGAAGAAAAGAGGGAGGTGATAAATGGATCATGTGAGCCCCAAAGGAAGATTTCATAATGTTTAAGACATTCTGTGAGACTCGAGAAGACTGCCTAGGAAACTCACTCAGTATACAGATTCAGTATTTGTCTTTTTTAACAGCAAATTAAGCTTCAATTTATCATATTTATCCATTTATTATAACCCAACTCAACCTAAACTGATGCCTTAATTAACTAGGCTTTTGCTTCTTTCAACTATATGTTTTGGATGAGAGCAAATCACAAGAAAATAAGTTATTATTAGGGATTAAAAAAAGTAAGAATTTCTTGGTCATGTGTGGAGAAGGATATATTTGTTTTAGCAGCCTACATTTTTTACATTTACTTCTTTAAAACTGTATAGTGAGAAACGGCATTTGGAATAAAGGCAGAGGAAGTGAGAGCATGGCCAATCACCTGTTATAAAAGACCTAGTGCAACCATTGAAAATGGAATGGAGGGGTGCCAGTCCGATGGCATAGTGGTTAAGTTCGCACGCTCCACTTTAGCAGCCCAGGGTTCACATGTTCAGAACCCCGGGCACGGACCTATACACTACTCATCAAGCCATGCTGTGGTGGTGTCTCACATACAAAATAGAGGAAGATTGGCACAGATGTTAGCTCAGTGACAATCTTCCTCAAGCGAAAAGGGGGAGATTGGCAACAGGTGTTAATTCAGGGCCAATCTTCCTCACAAAAATAAATAATAATAATATTTTTTTAAAAAGGGAATGTAGGGTCCAGCCCTGTGGCATAGTAGTTAACTTTGGTTCACTCCACTTTGGTGGCCCAAGTTTGTGGGTTTGGATTGCAGGCCCTGACCTACCCCTCATGGGCCATGCTGTGGTGGTGATCCATATATAGAGTGGAGGAAGATGGGCACAGCTGTTAGCTCAGAGCTAATCTTCCTCAAGTTAAAAAAAAAAAGAGAGAAATATTGGCAACAGATGTCAGCTCAGGGCTAATCTTTCTCAGCAAAAAAAAAAAAAAAGGAATGTAATACATAAAGTTTTAGATACCCAATGATGTACATTTGAAAAGAAGTGTGATTTTAGTTTACCTATGGTGTGGTTATTTACTCAAAAAAAATCTAGGTTCTTATTAAACAAATTGAAATATTTGTTCTTTTTGCAATATATATCCTATTTCTATGAGAGTCTGAAAAAGAAAATTTTCTCTAATTTTAATGGAACTCTGAGTTCTCAGAATAAGCAAAACAGAAACATAATGTTGATAATTTCGGCCAATTTCAAAACAGGAGCATTTAAAGAATGGAAACTTTTATAACATGACTTTACAGCTATAATTTTCCCATTGTAACTAGTTCTGTAAGTTTTTGACTGTGGGCAATTAAAATAAATAGACCATTGTAGTTAATGGTATATTTCCCCTCTTCTCTGGATAAGATGTTCAAGCTACTGACACATACACGCACTGTGGTGAAGGCACTGGTTCAGTCTGTCCTTAAGATGAGATCAGTTGATTGTAGAGACAAAAGCCCTTAATAATGTTGTTATACAAAATATGATAAAAATTCCTTTGGGGAAGAACAGGGAAAATACCTTGGCTCCAGTGTGCTTGCTATATGTGAAGTTCCTAAATATAGAAACTGTTGTCCAGTGCCTATAAATGCTTAATTCAGTAATACTGTACCTGTCTGATGCTTTGCCCTCCTTCCTTTCCATTTGTCTTCTCCATTCTCTTCCTTTGCATCCTCTGGTACCTTTTTCATTGAATAATTATGTGTTAAGTACTAAGTACATGCCAGGTACTGTTTGATACTGTGAATACATAGAAATATGTTCTCTGTCCTTAACCTACATTCCACTGGGGAGAAGACTAACAGTAAGAGATACCTAAGATGATGCAAACATAATTTCTAAATCTCAAGGCAGTGCTAGATAACTCAAGAGGCAGATTTTAGTTTATGTTTGGGGAATTAGCAAAGCACAGGCACCTCCCATATCCCTTCCCCCAGAAAAAGCTAATTTGGTTTGGATAAACTTTTCCAGAATTTGCAATTAGAAAAAATTAGAGAGAATCTTGATTTTTAAAATATTCAGTATAGATGTAAAATTTGTCATTCAAGATAAGATTGTAGTTTGACTTAGATCTCTAGGGGAGGTTTCCAAAGTCCCCGGCCTGGCACCGCTTAATAGCAGACAGGATGGGAGATGTATTGTCGGACGACATACATGTGTTGAGAAAGAAATGAGGCTCTTCTACTTGAGAATGCCTCCCTCTGCCTCAGCACCCTGTCTGGAAAGGTCATGTGCATCGAGAAGGAAATCAGCAAGAGTTAGACATGTCACACACAGATCACCCCCATATCAAATTCCAGTTGCGCTCTTTGTTCAGTAACACCAGGAAGTATAATTTTTAAAACTCTATACCTTAAAAAAGCAAGTGCGTTTATTTTGGAACCCACAGTGAGTTGCCATGAGTAGCCTTGAGAGTAGCGATAATCCTAGGTGAAGCTGAACCCGTGGGGCTTCTCCGTTCCTTTACTCTCCACCCACCCCACCCTCTATCCTACTCAGGCCTCCATTTTAGTCCTTTCTCTTTTTAAAAAATGAGAATCTCTTTATCAGTGTTTTTCTTCAGAGAATAGGATCCCAAGAACATGTCACTCTGATTGAGCACATTGGTCACCTCAGTGATATTACTCATATGTTACGTCTTTGCAAAGGAACTTCATTTGGATGTTAGTTTCTCTTCTGTGGAAGAATAAATACGATCATAACAAATGTTTTGGTAGTTTTTGAGAATATTTACAAGAACTCACTGTGTTCATTTTAAGCCTTTTAAAAAAGATGTTTTGTCTAACGTTGAGAATGTAGATTGTTATCTTTTCTCAATGATTTGAAGAATCAGGATCTTTTTCAGACTTCTAATGTGGGAGCAGCTATCTGTTGTGATGGGCAATTCCTTCACTTCTATGATTTGCCTCTGAAGTTTTATTTCACTGAGAAAATTATTGGTCAATTGGTTTAAAATAACACTTTAACTGCATGATTGAGCTTACTTCTTCCCAGCTATGATTCCAACAGTTACAGTGTTGGTCACAAAGGAAAAATAATAGTTTTCTCCTACAGTCAATCTGTCATGTCCCCTGGCTGTGTTGTGGCTCATGACTATTGGTGAAATTAATCAGCCTGGCTCTTTGAGAACATGTTTCCTTGACACCAGTACATTGTCAAGGCCCCAGGAAGCATTGTCCATGGCTTGTTTATAGCAATGGCTAAGTTTTCAGAAATTGAGTGATTTACTTTTTTCTTCTTTCTTTGCTACTTTCTCTATTCCACAGTAAAGAAATTTAAAGACAGTCAGAGAATGCTAGATGACTCCTTTATGAAATTTAGACATAATTTAACTAAAATCTTCAGAGATAACTTGATTTTTCACTTCAAAGTTGAGTAAATGCTCCCTCTTTCCAATTTCTTTTTTTACTCCAAAACTCTCTAGACTTTCAGTCAGTGTTAATAGCAGAAGCACAATTCAACAGAAATAAGAGCTATTTTTATGATGCAGTTAACTTGAGGCTGTAGAATCTCCTTCTGTTAATGGTGTTTAAAATAGAATAGAGCTTGTCTGTCTGGGATGTTTTAAGATCTCTGATGTGGGTACTTAAGATGACCACAAGTACAGTACAAGGTTCACTTTGAAATCAGCCACTTACCTCTGTGATTACTGGAGAGAAATGTTTATTTCAAAACTCTTTGTAGGCTAGACAAACATATTTATCTGGTCAATGATCACAGCTTCTTGGACGTGTTATACTCCCTGCAAAAGTTTGTAAAGATCAACATTCCTGTGAGTCTAGCTGGACGATTTGCTATGGAAGACCTTCACAGGCCATTTAGTCAATCTTCCTGCTTTTGGACAAAGCATAAGAAATTGTTATAGATATTATTTCTAGATGCCTGATTTTTGTGCCCTTGTGACCATCCTCACTTCCTGTGATTTCCCACCCTTTAGACATGAGGCTTTTTGTAGTACAATCACTTAACCTCTTCTTTTTTTTTTTTGAGGAAGATTAGCTTTGAGCTAACATCTACAGCCAATCCTCCTCTTTTTGCTGAGGAAGACTGGCCCTGAGCCCCTGACCAGCCCCTTAATCTCTTAATTTAACGTTTCTTATTCTGGTTCAATCATGTGTAGACTACATGATCAACAATGAGCTTGTTAAGGCATCATTATGTCATCATGAGGCTTTTCTGGTCCACTCTCTCAGGTATAAGCGTCTTGACTGCAGTTGTCATTAGGGTGCCCACCTGGCCTAGAAATCTGTCTTTAAAATGACTGTTTAATATGTGATTCAAGTCAACAAAAAGATTTGTTGTCAATGGTCAAACCCACTATATGGAGCAAAAACTGTATCCCATGTACTGATCAGTTACTGCAGCCTCCATATGCAGGCAAACCCAGTTCTGATTGACCTCAAGTCATTTACAACCCTTCTTCTCTCTGCTTTCTTCTTCCACTCACTATGGAGGCTGAAAAAGCTTTTAGAAAATTCTCTTCCAGCCTCTTTTGCTGAAAGCTGTGGCCGTGTGACATGGTTCTGCCCAAGGAGAAGTCTACTGAGACAATGTCTGAGAAAATTCCACTTTCTAAGGTAACAGGGACCAATTTGGTGGGCACTTGTCCATCTTTACTTCTTTTAGCAGATAATGAGGGTGTGATGCCTAGAGTTACAGCAATCATCTTGTGATGTTGAAGGACCCTGCAGCAGAGAATCACAGAGACGCCGGCCTTACATAACTGAGCCACTAAATCAATACCAGAATCTGCCCACCTTCAGATGTCTTTGAAGTGACAAAAATAAACTCCTATTTATTTTAGCCACTGTTAAGTTATATGTATTTGAAAGGATTATATATATATATATAATATATATGTATAATGAACTTCTGATTTTGATCATCAGTTTCTTCTCACTAGAGAATTGCTAGAACCTGGAGGTTGAAATGGCCAAGAGAATTTTCTTGGGCCTGTTCAGATTTCTTCTCCTTTGTTGTTTTGGCTTGTTGATTCAGATTAGTAGAATTAGTAGAATTTCACTTTTTAAAACAATTTCAGAGCCTTCTAAGTGTTTCTGAATTTGCTCAAATTGTAGATTTCCAGTAGTATCTTTATTGATAGCATTTCTATCTTCTCACCATCACAATGTTGAAATTTATGATTTGTTCTCCTTTGAAATATTTAGTAAGATTGCCAATTCAGCTGCTCTTTATTCTAGAAATAATGGCATCACTGCTTTTTGGGGTCTCCAATATGCTTCACTGTTGCCTTTCACCATGGGGGTGAATCTTTCTGGTTGGCCCTGAGTTATGATAGAAGGAGATGTTGTGTCCCAATTCTCAGTTCAGGTGAGAAAGAAGAGTTGCTTGGTAGACTCTGATCTGAGAAAGTTTCTTCTTTAATGGAGTCAGGACCTCTATGAAACTTCTTCTGTGGTATCATCCAAACCCTTTTCTGTTTGTAGCCATTTGAGATTTTATTGTTTAATCATTTCATGTTCTCTTAGTTCTAGGCTACATTTTCATAAAATTCCTAGTGCTTATGAAATGTATATAGTGGGTCTCAGTAGAGGTATAGTGTTTAAATCTTAAATGACAAATTGAGACTTAAAAAGCAAAACTTTATTGAGACCTCCTATTAAGTTCTCTTGACTGCCTGGGTTAGAATACAGTTTGTGTCTCATATAAGGTTGTGAGTTGGCTTTACAGGAAGAAGTTAATAAATTAATTTAACGTTTTAACTTAAACAACCAATAAATTTCCAATAATACCTTAAAATTGATTGTGAAAAAGAAGCTTAGAAAAATTAGTAAAGCAACAGTGAAGCATTTGAGAAATCGTAAAGAGAAATTATCAATGTTAAGAAAGTGACCATAGGATTTCACAAATATCAAGGTGTCACAAACACCATAACGGTGACTAAATCCGTCTCTTGAGCTTATTGCCTCTGGTCTTAGATGGAGAACTAGAAAAGCCAACGATCACAGCTTCAACCCTTTGTTTAGCCCAACAGAGGATGATGGCGGCTGGGGTGATCGAGACTGTTAAGCTCCTTGAAGTATGAGAATAAAAACTAGAAGGACTTTTGAGATTGCCCAGGCCTAGAGTCCCAGAGCTCGTCTCTCTTCTTGCTCCTGTGAAGCACATCAGCACTTGGAACTGTCCACCATTCTCAAACGTTCCCAACGCTTTCATAGTTACACGCTTCTGATCATATTTTTCTCACTTCCCAGAATGCCTTTTCTCTACTGTAAAACTCCTAGTCATCCTTCAAGATCCAAATAAAATGTTACCTCTTCTGTGAAGCATTCATAAAGTCCTCCAACACATCTTAAAGATTCCATTCTCTATGTTCTCAGTGCACACACACACACTCAAACACAGTGTTTATATATTATAGCCTCACTGCGTATTATGGTAATTTGTTGATTTATATGTCTTCCTTTCTTCCTAGACATTAATTCTGCGAATAGGGGCTGTGACTCATTTATCTCATTAAACCAGGGCCTCACGATGCCTGAGATAGAGTAAGTGTTCAATAAATCTTTGTCAAATGAATGAGTGCCCTGGAAAGGGAATGACTCAGCAGTGAGATCCAGTGGGAGTTATCACAAATGTTGTATTACAACAGGTCTTGGAATCAGGGCCGAGAGAAAACACAGGCTAGATTAAACAATTCTTAACAATTTAGCATTTGTAAATAAGGTGTTTAATTATACCAATATTTGTCAGGATGCCTTCTGGCATAAAAAAGAGACAAGCTGACTCAAGTTGGCTTAAACAATAAGGGAATTTGTTATCCTGCACAGGAGAAAGTACAGGGACAGAGCAGACTGAGGGTATAGTAAACCGGGGCCTCCAGCCTCAGGTCTTCATGATTCTTTTGGCTTTTCCCTCTTCCTTCACTTGGGCTTTCACCTAAGACTGGCTTCCTTCGTGATTGGCAGGAGGCCACCAGCAGCATTGGCAGTAACGTGCATCCTCCTTCTGGACTAGACCTCCCTTCCTACCATGGAGTAAACATTCTATCCTTTAATCTGATTGGTCCAACTTGGTTGTGCACTACTCTCACCATCATGGATATCAAGAAATGCCATTTAATCATTGGTAAGTTGGTTGGGATGATGGTGATTGGCTTACTAATCAGGAGACCCTCTTGAAGTTGTAGAGAATTAATTTCCCCCAACCAAACAGTCTGAGTGTGGGAGAGGTGTAATGCTTAAGAGCACAGGCACTCCGCTGCCTGCGTCCGAATCCTGCCCCTTCTGTTTACCCACTCCATGGATTTAGGCACGCTAACTCCAAGTCAGTTTCCTCATTTGTGTCGGGGATGGTAACACCACTTACTTTATAAGGTTCCTGTGAGGTTTAAGTGACTTATTGGACATAAACTACTAAGAACACAGGGAAAGCACTGTTGAAGTGTTAGCTCTCACTTTTTAATTATTTAACCAAAATTGATAGTGTTAAAAAAAAAGTAAAAGCAGAAAATAGCTTCTATGTAGGCAAGTAACAGTGTTCATTCCAAAAGTTTTTGTTTGCTTTAAAATTTTGACTTTTAGGATTATCCAGTTTATTTCTGAATATTTATCATTATGTAGTGGTGAGTTTAAAATTTAAATGGAAAGGTAATCGCATGGATAAGCATGTGCTTAACTGTCTATTAATCATGTCTAGAAAGAAGGAAAGAATATCTGCCTGTTTGTTCTAAGAGGATATATTCTGCCAATCTTGTGGCCATATAAACCAATTCTAGACAAAATAGCTAAAAATAATTTAGACCAATGTATTTTTAGGGTGTAATTAGATTCGTAAACATCACTTACTTTACCCTTTTATTTTGCAAATAAGGAAATTTATACCACAAGGAAGAAAGTGATCTTGCCCGAGATTATACAATTTGTGGCAGGACTGGCTTTAGAGTCAAAGGTTTTAAACTTCACTCATGTATTGTTTTATTCATCCATACAATGTCCCTCTTGGGTGCTAGACCCACACACCTAAATAATTAAAGTTAGAGATATGTTCCCCTTGTTAAGAATTAGCACTTCTGCTAGTGTGTGTTCTGTAATTTGTAGACACAAGCTTGTACACAGTCGGACTCAGCAAACCAGTGTCTTCAAAGCGACTTGAATACAAGCTGTATGAAGCGCTCTTACAGTTAGTATCATGGCGTATACACAGGATTAAAGAGAGAGGCTATGCAGGCTACTGGGTATAATTTATTTAAGTCATATTTTTCAGGAAACTGGTTGCAATTACTAGCTTCAATTTTTAGATGTATATAATGACTTAGAATGTCAAGTAGATTTCCTGGAGAAAGCTATATTAATGTTTATAAAGAGGAGGAAAAATACACATCTAGACCACATATTGGGTAAAATTTCTAAATATTGGATACTGGAAAGTATTACATAGAAACTGTTATGCCAATGCTCAAGGATGGGGGAGTAATCTAGAGCTTTCCAAATTTTACAGTATAATTTTACAAAGAAAACTTCTCAGGCTCAAAGAGGTCACATGATGCAATTCAAAAGAGAAAAGACGAGGACATTAGCAAGAAGCTCAGCTCGTTGTCCTTCCTGAAGCTGCCTTATAAGTTGGTTGCTGACATTTTATTGCCTACCAACATGTCTTCCAGGAGTCAAAAAACACACATATACACTTTGCGTGGTACTTTATGGTCCCTCCCTGATGTTCACGTGAAGCATCGTAAACCACTTTACAATTCCTACAGGACACTGTTTTTATTAGAGTTGCTTCTCAGCTGGCAGTTCACTTATTCGTGCTGAAAGGTGCTATTAAGAACTGTTGTGAATTGAAACACTAGAACTGGCCCTTTGTTTGATGCATAATTAAATTGAGACATAAGATCTAGTAAGTGTTAATGAGCAGTGGTGTATCTAAACATCTTTTTTGGATGTTGCAGGCATCTAAGAAAATTTACTTTTCATATACTCCTTGCTGCATAGGTTTTGAACAATTCAGAGTATTCTCTGGCTTCATATTATTATTCATTAAAAATGATTTTGTGTGAATGTGTTAAATTTCACAAGTTATTAAGAAGCACAAACAGTTGGCATTGTTTTTCTGTTTTTTTGTTTTTGTTTTTTTTAAAGAACCTAAACACTTTGCTTCTCCTTTTGGTACAGACTTTCTCTTCTAGCTTTATGCTTCTTTAGTTGTAACCTAGGAGCTATAAAATCATCTAGAAAGGTGTATATCTGTGTACCGCTGTGAATGTGCTAATGTCAGCCTCCACTTATGTGACTTAAATAGATGCTTTTGGACTTTTTCCTGAACTTCGGTATTAATCTTGAAACAAATATTTATTGAGTTGCTGCTATGTGCTAGGCAGTGTTCTAAGTGTTCCACATGTAGCAGTGAATCAAAAGTCATGCCCGCCATTGTGGAACCTACATTCTAGAGGGTCAGGGAGGAGGTTAGGGATGTAGGGGAGGACAGACAATAAACAAACAAATAAGTAAAACAAGTTGTAAGTTCACAGAGAACAGTGCTATGGACTAAGGAGAGCAGGACATGAGGATTCAGGTTACTGGGATGGCGGTGGGTAGCAATTTTAACCAGAGTGGTCAGGGAAGACATCACTGGGAATAAGATGTTTGAGTTAAGATCTGAAGCAGACCAGGGCAGGAGATACATGGGTATCTGGGAGAAGAGAGTTTCAAGTTGAGGGAAGAGCATGTCCAAAGGCCCTGAGGTAGGAGTGTGCCTGAAGTATCTGAGGAGTTACCATGCTGGTGTGTCTGGAGTGGAATGATTGAAGCAAGGAAAAGTAGAGAACAAGTTTAGAGAAATCAAGGGTGCTAGATTGCCTACCTCATAGGCCATTGTGAGGACTTGGGATTTTACTCCCAATGAGATTGGAGCCATTTGGAGTTTTGACCAGGAAAGAGATATGCTCAGATTAACATTTTAGCAAGATTCCTCCGGTGGTTGTGTGTAGAATAGAGTAATATGTATTATCAGTAACTAAATATCTTCACAATTAAGGCTTCCAGGCACCTCAAACTCAACATGTCTGAACCTGAACCTATCATCTTTACCCTCTACTCCCCTCCTTTTTCTGGTGTCCCAAGTGTAGTTAATGGTGCCAACATTCACTTTCCCGCTTTCTTTTACACCCTGATCTTGTCAAGTTTTGTTAATTTTACTTCCTAATCTCTCTTCAACCTGGGTCTACCTTTCCACATCCCCACAATTTGTGTAGTTCAGACCTCTGTTTGAACCGTCACAATAGCCCCTTTGCCTTCTTTCTTCTTTTAGTCTTCTTCCGAATCCCTCTAATTCTAGCTTATGTATTGTTGTTAAAATATTTTGAAAATACCCATAGGATCGCATCACTCTTCTGCTTGAAATTCTTATGTATTTCAATTTGGAATATGAACTTAGCTCGCATTATTAATCACTTTATAATCTGATCTACATTTCTGTCCAGCTTATTAAAGTACAGGACTCAAAGTCTGGTTCCGTCTTCCAGTCATAACCTTTTCTCTCTTGTCCAGTTGGCTCACATCTACTCATCTTTCGGGACATGTGGTAGACCGAATAATGTCCCCCAAACCCCCTCCCCAAATATCCACACCCTAATTCCCAGAACCTGTGACTATGTTACCTTACATGGTAAAACAGACTTTACAGAAGTTTTTAAATTAAGAATTTTGAGATGGTGCTATTATCCTATATTATCCCGTGGGCCCGATGAAATCACAAGGGTCCTTATAAGAGGGAGGCAGGAGGGTCAGACTCAGCAGAAGGAGATGTGTTGATGGGAAGCAGAGGTGAGAGAGAGAGAGAGAGTTGAAGTTGCTACATTGCTATCGACTTTGAAGATGGAGGAAGGAGGCCATCATCCAAGGGATGCAGGAGGCCTCTAGAATCTAGAAGAGGCGAGGAAACAGATTCTTCCTTAGAGGCTCCAGGAAAAGCCGTCCCTGTCAATGTCTTGACTTCAGCCCAGTGAGACTGATTGTGGCCTTCTGACCCCAGGAACTGTTAAGATAATAAATCTGTGTTGTTTTAAGCTACTAAGTTTGTTACAGCAGCAATGGGAAATTAACAGAGGGCGTGAACCAATCATCTTCTTTCTTTGAAACTTTTCCTCAGCATACTTTTCACTCCACGCCAGCCAACTCGAGTGCTGGGTCCCCCGGCTCCATTTCTTTTCAGCTGTCAGCACTTCATTCTCAGCTTTGCAACTATTTACCTGTCTGTCTCTCCATAGAGTGAGGCTCCTGAGGGCAGAGATTTTTAGCTCATTTGTCTTTACATTATCAGTACAAATCACAGTGCTTGGCAAATGGTGGATGTTCAATAAAAGATGATGGTCTTTTCACTATTATGTGATATATATCAATTACCACTGAACAGAAAGTGGGAAAGCATCTTACTACATTGTAATGAAGGATAACATGTATACAGAAAAGTGTAAGAATCATAAGTGTGCAGCTTGATGGATTTTCACGAGGTGAACATACCTCTGGACCCAGCACACAGATCAGGAAACAGAGTGTATGGGCACTCAGGAGCTGCCCTCCTTGTGCCCCCTACCTGTCTGGATCTTAACACCAGGGAGTATGTACAAAGAAAGCATACTTTTTGGTAAGAAGTAGGAGTACTGAACTTCAAAATGCATCTTGCTTTTGATCAGGTGAGAATGACCAATAGGAATATGTGGGAGTCAGATGAAAACCCTCCCTTCCTGGGACTCTATATCTTCATGTAGAAAATGAGGAAGTGCTCAGCACTCTCAGATCATTTCAGTGTATGAATCTAGGACTTGGTTCTGTGGTATATGGGTTCATTTGTGCAGGAAACAGGGATTTAATGATTAAAGTTTGTATATCATTAATTTAAACTGTAGGAATAATATGATTTATCAAATAATCTGGAAAATGAGTGTAGCACCAGTATAGAGGAGAAGTGACCTGATCTGAATTTTTTTTTGACTCCTCCTTTCTCCTGATCTGTTGCTGCAAGGCTTTCAGGGAAGGTGTGAGAATATCTGCCTACTTCATCTAGTAAATAAGACGGCTGAAAATTTTCTTTAGAGGGAGATGTACTTCCTGAAACGTTGTTAGAAAATTTTTGTGTCAATCTAGTATTTTAATTTCCCCTTGAATTTACAAGAAGTGTTTCTATAGTATTATAAGCTTTGAGAACTAGGGGATTAACTCTGGATCTTTAAGTAAAAATACATATTAATAAGCAAACCAATAATGGTGATTTTAAATGGAAAAAGTTGATTCATTGTTCTTGGGAAAGAAAGCAAATTCTGTTTACTTCTTAATACATTTGTCAGAAGATCAGCCTTTTACTTTAATATAGTGTTTATTATTGCAGAATTTGCGCTAGATATTCATGGATTAGGTAAAAAGTACCTAAGATACCACATTAAAGGAAATTAAAGCAGAAACCAAATGTCTAATAAGGACAGAAAACAGAAACTGCTCATATTTTGTAAGTAATATTATAAGGTACATCAAATTCAATTCAGAATTTTCAATACAATAGATTCTGAATTTTGGAATCTGTTTTTATAAGAATATTGTTGTTTATTGTTCAAAAGATGATAGCAAAAATCCTACTTATCAAAAAATTATTATATATCAGTATGTTTATATTCATTTCTTGTCTCTATGACTCCACATATCAACTCTGCATGGGAGGTGTTATTTTTGCCATTTTACGTATAAGGAAATGGAAGCACAGAAAGATCAGATTCAAGGTCACACAGCTAATACATTGTGGAGCCTGCGTTTGAGTGCAGGTACTCTGACTCTAAAGTTTCACTTTCTTTTCATTGTACCAGGCAGCTTCACTCTGATACATATTATGATTCAGAAGACAGTCATTTTACATACTCTTCTTGGTTTTAAAGGAAAGGCCCTGGCCAATAATCCTTTGTTTTTCTTTTTCTCTCACTGCAGGTCATGTCTAAAATCAGAGTCAGGTTAGAATGCATAACTTAGAAGGAAGGCACATGCCTTGGGAGACACAACACCATATCCTAGGATTCCAAGCATCTCTTTGGTTCCAGCAAAGACTGCCACAAACATGGGTGGGTCTAAGAAAATCAGATCAAAACCAAATGGTTGGAAATATCTGTTGTTGCTCTGGAAGGTGCCTAGAGCAGATAGGTGCTAAACTAAATGGATGAGAAAGAATTCTTCCCAGTCTGTTATACAAGGTGGTATCTTTCCACTACTTTTCAGACTCAGAGGGTAAGGATTACCTTGAAAACTTACCACCAAAATATTGATCAGAAGAAATCTAACCTGCTCAGAATACATCATGCTTTTTTAAGGAAAGAGTGCCAAGTGCTTGCTTGACACTACTGGGTCAGCTCTCACAGGATGCTCTCTGGGGAGGGAGATTGATGTCTGGGAAGAAGTGAAATAGCTGAGACATAGCTATTCAGCCAAATCTCTGTGGCAGTCACTCAGAAAACTTATTTTTCACTAGAATGTTTTAAACTAGTTCTTTCCCATACTATAACTTCCAATTATTTCTGTAAGTAGGCCTTATAGAACTATCAATTATTCTGACTGCACTGAGTACTTAGATTATGCACATGGATTTCTGAGTAACCCAAATTAGTTAAATGTATGTTTCTGTTCCTTGGGTCTTTGTGTTTGGTTCTTGGTCCATATGTGACTAATGGCTACTCAAAGGCAGGGGCCATGGCTCTATGGTTTGCCCTTTCTTCAATACAAAGAGCTCAGAAGACGAATATAAGCTTGGCTTTTCTATTTCTGACATATGACTCTTGGAAGACATTTAACCTTTTTGGGTCTCAGTTTCATTATCTTTAACATGGAAATAATAACAACTGTTTCACCTGTTTGCTATCAGAAGGCTTGCATTATGTGAAAACTCCTGCAACACCAACAAGGTCTTCGAGGCTTGTAGTCATGAACAGTCTCATCTTCAGCCCTGCATGACCTGTCATGCAGCCTCCACTCCAGTGAGAACGGACCGTGACAGTCACATCTCTACGCCTTTCTTCATGTTTTTTTCTTTGACTCCAAAATTTTTACCAGCAAAAAAAGCACATCAAAATAAAATTAAATTTAAGAGGAACAGAAAGGGAATATATATTACATTTCTTATTTGGCATTCTCTGCTGTATATTTTTAAGGGACCTGGAAGAGTAGGGCAGTGGTTTGAGCTAAATGGTTGAATTTAGTTTAAAGACACTTACAGGAAAAATAGATTGTTAACGTAATTTAGCAAAAATGTTTTAATGTCTCAGGAAAATGATTATAATCCCCTAGATAAATTCTACCTTAGTGGCTCTATCTGTATAGAATCTAAACAAATCTAAATGGGAATTTTGCTCATGTTTATTGTATGTCCAGGGGTCATCAAACTATAGACCATGGGTCAAATTTGGTCTGCCAGCTGTTTTTGCAAAGAAAGTTTTATTGGAATACAGCCCATGCTCATTTGTTTATGTATGGCAGAGTTAATAGTTGTGACAGGGCCTGCAAAGCCTAAAATATTTAGTATATGGCCCTTTATAGACAAAATTTGTTGACCCCTGGTATAGACCAGTCCCAGTTAAAAATGAACTTATTTATGTTTCTCTGTAATGTAAGAGCACCTGATTCATATATAACCGAATGTATGGGAGTCTAAATTTCTAAGACTGGGGCTGGCTTTGTGGGCACTTGGCTTAGTGCTCTAGTACCGCCATCTTGAAATAATAATTGTTGACAAGGGGGCCCTGTGTTTTCATTTTGCGTGGGCCACCTTATCCAGCTGGTCCTGTCTAAGAAAACATATTTTTGTAATATTTAAGGATCAAGAGTTTGTTCAATCCAATTGTGAGGGAAAAATGAATTAATATCCTTCTAATTATGCTTCTACGTAAGTTGCCAGATTTAGCAAATAAAAATACGGGCTGCCCAGTTAAATGTGAATTTCAAATAAACAACAAATAACTTTTTAGTATAAGTATGTTTCAAATATTGCATTTATTTTGTCTGGATACTCTACTTCTACACAACGGGTGATGAGCTCTTTAGGCATGATGATAAACTATGCATCTGAAATATCTACAGTGCAATTATAGGACATACTATAGAAATCACTTTAATAATCAGGGTAATTCATTAGGCTATTAAAAATCTCCTCTTCGAATTTTGACTTTCTTATTGGTATTGGTGTTGGTCAAAGATTCCAAATCTTATCAATTCATATTTTCTGATAAAATGTTCAAATGGAAGTAAAATTATAACATTCCTTCTGCTTGCCTTTTCTAGTTATCTCAGCTCTAGATTTTTAGACCACTTTTCCCAGGGCTGTTAAATTGCCATTCCTATCTGAGTAGATAAAAAAGGTCATTAATAAAACAGAATGTAGTCAAGTATCTAAAAGTGCAGAGACTTTATAATTGCCAATAAAACTGGAGGTGATAAAAATGTTGACTAGATGTTATATAGTATTTGGGGATTAAAGTCATTGAAGTATTAATATTTTGCTGAAATTTAAATTGCATAAAAATAAAGGTGAATAAATCAAGGGTAGTTTTAAAGAAATAATTTATAAATTAGTTCTCTAATAAGGAAATTAGTAAGGTGAACTTGTACAAGTACAATTTCCTCATTAAAGAGATAATGTATTAATTTTGATATAGTAATTTAAGTGTTAGGTTGATGAGTGATATAAATTAATAATCCTAGTGATTCCTCACTTACATGGAAGCAGAATATTCACAAAAATTTATTTCTGAGATAAAATTAGTATAGATAGGCTTTTTAAAAAAATTAGCAAACAGTATCTTATCAAGATATACATAGGTACCTCATATGCTTTTTGAACATTTTCTTAAAGAAGGTTATGCCAAACACTTTTTATGTGTTATATGTTTCTTTAGGTGGTACATTGAAGTCATATGGTAGCTCATACACTGACAGTTCACATGCTTAATTTCCCATTTAAAAATGAAATTAATAACCTTCAAAAAAGTCACAGTACTCAATGGGAAATATAGTTTGTAGTCAACCAAAATGAATAAATTTGGTTTTTCTATAATCACTTAAAGATAAAAACTAGGAAATACTTTTTTAAAACTGTGACTGATTATTTTCGGTTCTGACAACTTAGAATTATTCTATGAACATGTCATTTTAATCTCAATCTGAAAATCTGATTTCTCGTAAAATAAAATTCAAAGTAGTTGCTTTTCTCATCTTACAAAGTACACAATAAGAGAGTTCCTATATATTTCATATTTTTAATCTGGCCCACAATTAAAAGCCAGCTGTTTTCCTGCATTTTTAGTGAAACATTACAAATGTCAATAATTTCCTTCATAACAGAATATACCAGTTTCTCCTGCTGTAGAATGGATAGTTTTTACATACAGAGACAGGTACAGGAGAAGAGAGCCTAGATTCTTGCAGAGCTCTATAAGTTATTTCACTGTGATCAAACCTTGACAAACGACTGTCACAATGGGGCTTCCCATTTCAGGTGTGTGCTTAATGTAGATTCATCTTGATGGCCCCACAGGCATATTGCTGCCAGGTAGTCTTTCCACAATGGTTATTTTATTATCACCAAATTTTAGGTCATTGAAAATATTTCAGTGGTGCATGATTGGTGTATTTAGGAGTGTGGCAGTAGATATGAAGAAATGAAACTTCACATGGATCCTGGAATGTGACTTTGCTCTTCCCATTGGGATTTAATTAGGATCTTTAAACTTATCAAAAGTTCAATAGGGGTGTTGATGGGCAGCCTTTAATTGCCTGGCAAACTCATAATAGAGGGTGAAAATTTCAATATATAAAGTATTTACTTCATGTTTTCTTTTTGCTTTCTCTCAAAGAGCAAATTTAGAGGACTTGTAGAACTGTAATTGAATGTTGCTATGTTTTGAACTATGCATAGTCTTGTTTCTTAATAAAATGACTATTTGTTGAAACATGGACTTAATCTGTATTCTGTGGTCATTGTTATTCATAAAAGACTCAAATTAAGACGTAAAGCTAGGTTGACTGAAACCATACCCTACCTGGGGGTCTGTCTTCATTCATTCAGCAAATATTTATTGAATGCCTACCATATGGCTAGTCCTGTGTAAGGGCCTGGGGATACAAGCATAAATGAGAGGTATTCCCTTTCTCAAGAACTTCACTGTACAGTGGGTAACAGACATTGTAATAGCGAGATAAGAGGATAAGAGTATACCCATGGTATCTTGGGCACACCCTGGAGCAGCAGTTTTCCCAGGCTGGATCTGGCAGGAGTGGTCTGACAAGGCTTCTAAGATGAATTTACATCTTAAAATGTTTTAATATCAAATTTTTTAATATTTTAATATTTAAAATAAGTTAAAAAGTAGAAGTATATGGAAGAAGGATTTTAGGTAGAAGAAATTGCATGAGGAAAGGGGAAAGGAGATAGAATGTGGTATTGTGAGACATCAAAACCAATTTAGGGTTGTTAAAACAGAGGGTGAGGGAGGGCAGGAAGGAGCTGAGGCTGGAGAGGCAGGCAGGAGTCAGATCATGTGCAGCAGAGAAACTTATCTTACGTAAGGTGGACAGGTCTATATCAATATTGTTTTATGCTTCTTTTTCTCCCGTGTGAGAATGCTACTGTTTGAGAATCTCTGAAGATGTTTAGTTGGCCATACATAATCCCCAAGGCTTGTCTAAATGTCTTATAGGACAGACCTTACCTTGTAATAGATTTTGCTGACAGATGGGAAAGCAATCTTAAAGACTTGAGAATAATAGTATCTATATCTCTTTTTTCAAATAGTTTTTATATTCTGCAAAGTAGGTATTTACATTTTTGCCACCCCCAGGAGAACAAATATGTGGGAACAGTGTGAGAGAGCCCCCTTCTCATTTCTGGGTCATCGCGGGCTTTATGCTACACAACTGTCAAGACAAATTGTGACATGCACAAAGTGTTATTATTGGATATAAAATGGTTTTTTCAAAAATCAGAGAATGCAATCCATCAAATCCATTGAAAACATACTGCCAAGTGAAGTCAGGTAAATTAGATTTACAGTGCCTTGGGAGCAGACATTTCTCACATGCAGGACCTAGAATCATTTGAAATGGCGTTGGTAAATATTCAGGGACAGCCATATCAGAATCTTAAGAAATTTGTTCTCACTATGGAAATGCTCTTCAGTCATACTTGTAATATAAAACACAGAATTCTTCAGTATATCATTCTAACATGGAATAGAAAATTAAATTCTGGGCACATCTGTCATTTCTTAATTTCTGGAACTATCTTTGAAATTCTCGAGGTGAAATTAGAGTGATGACTTCCTCCTGGATTCTTACATTGTTGGGTAGCTCATTCAAAAACTGATTGAAATAATATGAAAATCACAGTGTTGAATTAAAAATCTTGGAGAGAAAATATATTCAAGGTTTATGTTCTTTACTGTACGAGCTTGTATCCTACAGAAGAATGTCAAAATATCTTAAAACTCTGGCATAATGCACTATAATGATGGCCACTGAAACAGTAATCTTTTAACCTGTCACAAATAATATGCTGTTTTTCTTCCATTTTTATATTTAATTACATTTCTCCCTATTATATTTGGCATCATCTAAGGATTCAAAAATGCACTATGCAATAGAACTGTCTTGAAATGTAATTGTCCATTGAAAGTCTGGTACGGTCTGGCTTTAAATGGAGAGTAAGCGTTGGATATTCAGACACCCAAGTGATAGTTCAGAAGCTTGCCTCTTAGGTATCAGACTTAGATTCCTTTTTTATAAAATCATACCTCCCAAGCTCACCTCAGTGAGAATCAAGTGTGTGAGCACATGCTGAAAGCCAAAAATACCTATGTAATGGAAAATACTCTTAACTTTTAAGAAATGAAATTTCACTGGGAAAGTGACATCAGCATCATGGCAGAGCAAATTGTTCCCTTTGTCTCTCCTCTCTAAGTTACAACCAGTCAGATATCCATTGATCCACAGAGGGCTCCCTGCACAGCACACCAGAACCCCAGAGAGGTTCCTGCATGTATATATCTGAAGGTGGGTGGACTGGACCTCTGGGAGGCAGTGGAACCAGGGGAGCAGACCCCTCCCCATCCCCTGGCATCAGTGATCCAAAACACAGACCCTCGTGCTGGAGTACATACTGGTGAACAGAGGCTGCAGGGGCAGACCCTACTGGCTTAGCCCCTGCCTTCCCCTAAGTGGTGGCAGGTGGTGTACAGGTCCTGAGGATTCAGGATGCAGAGCAGAGCTGGTGACCCAGCCTCCTCCCCTGGCAGTGGCATCAGTCTTTCCGACAGTGGGAATGGTATCCAAAATGTGGATTTTCCCAGCTAGAGAGGGGCACCCTGACCTGAGGTTTCAAAGTAAACTGGCACGCACCAGTGACCAGAGGCTGCATAGCAGCAATGACACTCACTCTCGGCTTGGCCCCTGTTCATCCCCAGTGGCAGCAGGTGGCACACATGTCCTGAGGATTCAGGACACAGAGCAGAACCAGTGACCCAGCACCCTCCCCAACCCCCGGCAGTGGCACTGGTCTTTCCATCAGTGGGAACAATATGCAAAACATGGATTTCCCTGGCTAGGGAAGGACACCCTGACTTGAAATTTCAAGGCAAACTGGCACACAGCAGCAACCAGAGACTGCATGAGCAGCAATGACACTCACTAGAGGCTTAACCCCTGCCTGCCCCTAGAGATGGCAAATGGCACCTGTGACCTGAGGCTTCAGGAATCACAGCAGAACCCGTGATCCAGCCCCCAGTGGTGGCACCCCTGACACCAGCTCTACCAGCAATGAGGGCTACCTACAAGACCCTGGGCTCCTGGCAGTGACAGTAGCACCTGTGTACCCAGTGCCTCTGGCAGTAGTGCTACCAGCACTCCCAGGCAACCTGGGAGCAACAGCACACGTGGTGCATGGGGCAGCAGTACCCGAGTCTGTAGGGAGCCCACATTGAGCCTGTGGAGGAACATGAGACCCCAATGACCCCAGAAGCAGCAGAAGTGCTCGCAGCCTGGTGACCCCGGTGGTGATACCTGAGACCACAGTGACATCATAAGCAGCAAGGCAAGAGAAACTTCAGAGGTACAAGCAGCACAAGGAGGATACTGCTGATGCTTCTAGCAGAGGCAGTGGAGTGTGGAAAGTGCAGGCTCTCAAATACAACCAGAAGCAGCCCAGAACCAAAGTAACCAAAGCTTTACCCAAATAAAAAGGTGTTTATTACCACAAATTTACCAGCAGAGGCTCAACTCATCAAATGCAGTGAATAACTATAGTAACACGGCAGAACAGAAAGAAAATGACAACTCTCCAGAAACCAAACTTAAAGTCACAGAAGATTACAGTCTGACAGAGATTTCAAAATAGCTGTTATGAAGAAACTCAACGAGTTACAAGAAAACTCAGAAAGACAGTTCAATGAGCTCAGGAATAAAATTAATGAACAGAAGGAGTACTTCACCAAAGAGATTGAAACTATAAAGAAAAACCAGACAACAAACAAATTCTAGAGGTAAAGAACACAACTAATGAGATGAAAAGTAAAGAGAAAGTATTGAAAATAAAGCTAACCATATGGAAGAGAGAATTAGTAAGCTTGAAGCTAGAAATCTAGAAATGATTCAGGTGAAAGAGGAGAGAGAACTAAGATTTTTTAAAAAAGAAGATTCTACAAGAAATATCCAACTCAACTAGGAAAAGCAACATAAAGATAATAAGTATCCTAGAAGGAGAAGAGAGGGAGAAAGGAGCAGAGGACTTATTCAAAGAAATAACAGCTGAGAACTTCTCAAGCCTGGGGAAGGAACTGGATATATGAGAATATAACTCCTAGTTATCTCAATGCAAAAGGACCTCCTCAAAGGCATATAATATTAAAACTGTCAAAAGTCAATGACAAAGAAAGCATATGATGACAGAGAGAAGAAAATAATTACAAAGGAACCCTCATCCGGCTATCAGTGAATTTCTCAACAGAAACTCTACAGGGTAGGACAGAGTGGAATGATATATTCAAAATATTGGAAGACAAAAACTATCAGCCAAGAATACTCTATCCAGCAAAGTTATCCTTCAGATATGAAGGAGAAATAAAGCTTTCCCAAACAAAAGCTGATTGAGTTCATCATCATTAGATCTGCCTTACAAGAAGTGTTGAAAGGAACCCTCCTACCTGAAACAAAAAGGCAAAGGTTTACAGGGCTTTGAGGAAGGTGATAAATAGATAGAATCAGAAAATTGCAACTGTATATCTGAATAGGTTAGTAAATACCAAATTATAACATAAAGGCGAAAGGGAAAGAAAGCATCAAAAATAACTATAACCTCTTCAATTTGACCACAAACTCAAAACAAAAAAGGATAATTTGTGACAACAAAAACATAGAAGAGGAAGAGGACAGAACCTGCATAGGCTAATGGAGATAAGACGCTATCAGCAGGAGAAGTACTAATTCATCTATGAGATCTTCTATATAAACCTCATGGTAACCTCAAAAGAAAATCAGAGCAGAGTCACACATCATAAATAAAGAGGAAACTGAGAAAAAAATCACAGAAAACCACCAAACTGAAATGGCAGACAGAAATACAAGGGAAAAGAAACCATGGAAATATAGAACAACCAGAAAACAAAAGACAAAATGGCAGGATTAAGCCCTCATATATCAATAATCACTCTAAATGTAAATGGGCTGAATTCACTAATTAAAAGACAAAGAGTGACTGGATAGATTAAAAATGACTCAACAATATGCTTCCTTGATACACATCCCAGCTCTAGAGACAAATATAGACTCAGAGTGAAGGGTAGGAAGAGGATACTCCAAGGAAAAGAAAATCAAAAGAAAGTGGGTGTAGCCATACTTATATCGGATAAAACAGACTTCAAGCCAAAAAAGTTATCAAAAGACAAAGATAGAAATTATATAATGATAAAAGGGACGGTCCACCAAGAAGACACAACACTTATTAATATACATGCACCTAACACAGGGGCACCAAAGTATATAAAGCAACTATTAACAGACCTAAAGGGAGAAATTGACAGCAACACAATAATAGTTGGAATCTTTAACACCCCACTTAACTCAACGAATAGATCATCCAGGCAGAAAGTCACCAAGGAAACAGCAGCCTTAAATGAAACACTAGACCAGACGGACTGACTAGATATATATAGAACATTCCATCCAAAAGAAGCAGAACACATATTCTTCCCAAGTGCACATGGAACATTGTCAAAGATAGACCATATATTGGGAAATAAAACAAGCCTCAATAAATTTAAGAAAATTGATATCATATCAAGCATCTTTTCCAACTACAGTGGTATGAAACTAGAAATCAACTACAAGAAGAAAGATGGAAAAGTCACAAATATCTGGAGGCTAAATAACATGCTACTGAACAACTATTGAATCGAGGAAGAAATCAAAGGAGGAATCAAATAATACCTGGAGACAAATGAAAATGAAAATACAACATACCAAAATCTATAGGATGCAGCAAAAGCAGTATGAAGAGGGAGGTTTATGGTAATACAGGTCTATCTCAAGAAACAAGAAAAATCTCAAAACAGTCTAACACTATACCTAAAAGAACTGGAAAAAAAGAAGAAAAACAAAGCCCAAAGTTAGTAGACAGAAGCAAATAATAAAAATCAAAGCAGAAATAAATGAAATAGAGATTAAAAAACAGTAGAAAGGATAGATGAAACTAAGAGTTGGTTCTTTGAAAAGATAATCAAAATTGGCAAATGTTATCTAGATTATCTAAGAAAAAAGAGAGAAGTCTCAAATAAATAAAATCAGAAAAGAAAGAGGAGAAACTACAACAGATACCACAGAAATACAAAGGATTATGCAAGAATACTATGAAAAGCTATATTCAACAAATTGGACAACATGGAAGAAATGGATAAATTCTTAGAATCATACAACCTCCCCAAACCGAATCAATAAGAAACAGAGAATCTGAATAGACCAATCACAAGTAAAGAGATTGAAACAGTAATCAAAAACCTCCAAAAAAACAAAAGTCCAGGACCAGATGGTTTTTTTGGTGAATTCTACGAGACATTCAAAGAAGAGGAAGGGATGATTTCTAAGTCATTTTATGAGGCCAACATTACTCTTATACCAACACGAGACAAGGAAAACACAAAGAAGGAAAATTACAAGCCAATATCACTGATGAGCATAGATGCAAAAATCCTCAACAAAATACTAGCAATTGAACACAATATATTAAAAGGATCACACCACGATCAAGTGGGGTTTATTCCATGAGTGCAGGGATGGTTCAACATCCATAAATCAATCAATGTGATACACCACATTAACAAAATGAAGAAGAAAAACCACATGACCATCTCAATAGATGAAGAGAAAGCATTTGACAAGATCCAACATCCGTTTTTGATAAAAACTTTCAATTTAATGGGTATAGAAGGAATGTACATCAACATAATAAAGGACGTTTATGACAAACTCGCAGCCAATATCATACTCAACATGAAAAACTGAAAGCCATTCCTCTGAGAATAAGACAAAGATGCCCACTCTTCCCACTCTTATTCAACATAGTATTGGGAGTCCTAGCCAGAGAAAATAAGGAAGGAAAAAGAAATGAAAAGGATCTAAATTGGGAAGAAAGAAGTAAAACTGTCAATATTTGTGGATGACATGATTCTCTGTATGGAAAACCCTGAAGAATCCACCAGAAAACTATTACAGATAATTAATGAAGACAGGGAAGTTGCAGGATACAAAATCAACATACAAAAATCAGTTGAATTCTCTACAATAACAATGAACAAGCAGGCAGAGAAATCACAACAAAAAGAATAAAATACCTAGGAACTAATTTAACCAAGCATGTGAAAGACCTATATGCTGAAAACTATAAGACGTTATGGGAAGAAATTGAAGACATGAAGAAATGGAAACATATTCTGTGCTCTTTGATTGGAAGAATAAACATAGTTAAAATGTCCATATTACCCAAAGCAATATATAGATTCAATGCAATCCCAGACAAAATCCCACTGATATTTCTCATGGAAATAGAAAAAGAATCCTAAAATTTATATGGAACAAAAAAGACTTGGAATAACCAAACGAATTCTGAGAAAAAAGAACAAAAGTTGGAGGTATCACACTCCCTGAATGCAAAATATACTACAAAGCTATAGTAATCAGAACAGCATGGTACTGGCACAAAAACAGACACATAGATCAGTGGAACAGAATTGAGGGCCCAGAAATAAACCCACACATTTACAAACGGCTAACTTTTGACAAAGGAGCCAAAAACATACAATGGAGAAAGAAAAGTCTCTTCAGTAAATGGTTTTGGGAAAACTGGACGACCACATGCAAAAAGAATGAAAGTAGACCATTACCTTACACTATACACAAAAATTAACTCAAAATGTATTGTCTTACTTGAATGTAAGACTGAAACTATAAAACTAGAATAAAACATAAGCAATATGCTCTTTGACATCAGTCTTAGCAGTATCTTTTTGAATACCGTGTCTCCTTAGGCAAGGGAAACGAGAGAAAAAATAAACAAATAGGACTACATCAAGCTGAAAATCTTCTGCATGGCAAAGGAAACTATCAACAAAATGAAAAGACAATTCACCAATTGGGAGAAAATATTTGCAAATCATATATCCAATAAGGGGTCAGTTTCCAAAATAAATAAAGAACTCATACAACTCAACAACAAAGAAATAAACAACCTGATCCAAAAATGGGCAGAGTATATGAACAGACGTTTTTCCAAAGATATGTAGATGGCCAACAGGCAAATGAAAAGTTGTTCAACAGCATTTGTTATAAGGGAAATGCAAATCAAAATAACAGTGAGATATCACCTCACACATAAGAATGGTTATTATTAAAAAGATGAAATAAGCATTGGAGAGGATGTGAGAAAAAGGGAAGACTCATTCACTGCTGGTGGGAATGCAAATATTTGCAGCCATTATGGAAAACAATATGGAGATTTCTCAAAAAATTAAGTGCAGAACTACCATATGATCCACCTATTCCACTTCTGGATATTTATCCAAAGAACATGAAAACACTGGTTTGAAAGGTTATATGCAATTTATATGTTCATCACAGCATTATTCACAATAGCCAAGACTTGGAAGCAACCTAAGTGCCCACCAATGGATGAATGGATGAAGAAGTTGTGGTGTATATATACAATGGAATACCACTCAGCCATAAAAAAGATCAAATCATGCCATTTGCCACAACATAGATGGACTTTGAGGGTATTATGTAAGCAAGATGAGTCAGATAGAGAAAGACAAATACCATATGATTTCACTCATGTATGGAAGATAAACAAACATACAGATAAGGAGAATATATTGGTGGTTACCAGCGAGAAAGGGGGTAGGGGTAGGTCAAAAGGGATAAAGGAGCACATAAGTATGATGATGGATGGAAACCAGACTTTTGGTGGTGAACGTGATGCAGTCTATAGAGAAGCTGGAATATAGTGCTGTACACTTGAAATTTACACAATGCTATAAACCAATGTGACTACAATAAAATAATTTTAAAAAGTGAAATTTCATATTTAATTAGTGTGATGCAATTAGTATGATACACTGACATTACTGTATATGCTATCATAATGTAAAAGTTTCTCTTGATCTTCTCTTAGAGAAATGCACTGTTAGAAGTCTCTGTCTCTACTCCTTCTCTCTTGAAATGTACATGCATAGGTATGTCTATGTCTTACTTCTATCTATGTTTATATCTATCAGGATTTGTATCCAGGAAAAATTGATAGAGAATGTAGAGGAGAGAAACTTAACATTGGAAGCATGTATCAGGGCACCAAAAATACAGTGACATCTGGAAACATTCTCTATTACTTTTGAATATGACTAGGCAAATAAGATGTATTAATGTTTTATTAATAATTATTAAGTATAAGAATTTAAAAATAGGAATAGATGATATATTCACTCTTTCTTATTATTTTCCTGATAAAATATGGAAACTGTCAGCATCCCCAAGACTACTGCCAGGTTTGGAGGTTTGCTAGGAGGACACACAGGACTCGGGATATAGTCATACTCACAGCTAGGAGTTATCACAGTGAAGGATGCAAAGCACAGTTGGCAAAAGGAACAGGTACACGGGGTGAAGTCCAAAGGAAACCAGATGCAAGTTCCCGAGAGTCTGCTTGCAGTGAAGTCTCACAGGACATGCCGAGTTCCTTCAGCAACAAATTGTGACAACACGGCTACCAGGGAAGCTCACTAGAGACTCAGTGGTCAAGATTTTTATTGGCGGCTAATCATATAGTCCTCTCTGCCTGGCGTGTACCAAAATCTGGCAGTCTCAGAAGGAAAGCAGGTGTTCAGCATAAACCACATTGTTTGTACACATGGCTCTGGCATTCTTGTCAGTTCTGGCCATGCTGGGAGACTCCTCAAATCCAAGTTCCCGTTCTCCAACCAATGGCCAAACTTTCAAGCAGGACTTTTTAAGGATAGCAGTCTGAGGTCTGCTGTTAACTCTTTTCCGCAAAAATCAAATATGTTAAACTACTTAGATTCTTGTGTGGGTATTAAAACTTTTCCCCCCTAGGGTATTAGTGTACTTCAGCAGTTGAATTTCTACACTAATTGGGAGCAGTTAACATCAGGTTTTCTTTAGGCCAACTAAGCATCTGCTGTCTATAAATTTTAGATTACTGCAAAATAAATGAGGTTTGATTGTCATTGCAATAGAGAATTGTATTTAAGATGTCATTTCTATAAATGGTGAATCTCATTCATTTTGGGTGATTTTTTTTTTAACTTTTATTTTAGAAGGTGAGGTTCTCTGACCATATTTCCCAAACTTGGGAGAACACACAAACTGAAGTATGTGCAGTCCTATGCAGTGATTGTGTTCTCCTAAATTTGGGGGTAAAGAAAGGGAAGAAATACATATGTTCCTAATTGAAATCAACTGTACTGATATCGGGTTATTGCCATTTGATCTTCAACTTCTCAGCCTCCTTCAATTCACTCTTCATACTAACCCACAGTGATCATTTTAAAACACAAATCTGATCATGTCATGCTTTCTCTGAGACCCTTCAATGGTAATGATTACTCTGACTGTCAGTCCCTCGCATTTCTCCATGCTTCTCTGTCACTGTGTTTTTGCACATGTTAGTCTTTCTGCCTGGACTTCTCTTTGCTTCCCTTTTTGTCTAGTTCATTTCTATTCATTCATCAGTTTTCAGGCCATATATGAGTTACTTACTGTTCCTAACTGTCTAGGATTGTTCCCATTATAACAGATAGGTCTCCATAGCATAATACACTTTTCCTCCCTGGAGCTTGTCACAGTTGAAAATTTGGTATTTCTTGAAAGGATATTAATGTCTGTCTTTCCCATTAGACTGAAAGCTCCGCTGTATCCTTAGTGTGTAGCAAAATTCCAGGCCTGTAGTTTGTACTCAATAAATGTTTGTACGTGAAAACTTTGGGAAAGTTTCATTTGTTCATGCCCTCAGATCCTCAGAATTGAGGTAGGGATCTAACTCCTACATAAGGAATTTTGAGTATTAAAGAGTGGCAACTAAGCCTTCTCAAAAGAGATTTAAAATAAAAGCTGTGGCGTGTTTAAGTCATTAATGCGGAGGGGTGTTGTGCTCACCCTGCAAAGGAAGGATGGACCCCCTACCCAAAATTCGGTTGAGACTGCCACGCATGGGTGATGCCATGCATGCACCGACAGGGTATGAAAAGGCTTATTACTCATATATGAGGCTTTCTGGGGAGAGCAGGGCATGCTCCCAAGCAGGTCCAAAAATGGCATGAGAGAGCAGGCTAAAGAGACTGGTTGGGAGTTTTATAGGGTTAGGGGGTAGGACAAGGGTGAGAGTTTCTTTATGCAGGGTCTAGGGCTTGTGTGATTTGAATGTTCTGCTAGTGACAAAGCAGGGAGCATCCAGGAGGCTTCCTTATCAGCTTGCCCAGATTTGGAACTGGAAAGGGGAGGAGTGAGGTTGGAACAGGGGAGGCTCTTTCCTCCTGCAGGTGGGATTTGCCAGAGGGCCCAGGTTTGACTCCAGCAAGGAGGCCTCAGTGGCAGTGCTGATCTTGCAGGGTGCACTTCATAACCCAAGGCTTGATGCGAAGCTGAATAAGCAGGATCATGGGCTCAGGCCCTGTGAGAGCTTTCCTTTCCAGGAGAGCACAGAATGTATCCAGCAAATACCATTTTAATGGAATGTAGCAGGATGCTGAGGAAGAAAGCCTCTGCACCACAGTCAGTGCGCAGCTGATGGCCGTTACGGGTGGTCCAGAGATTCTAGGAAACACGGGAGAAAGTTTCTAAAGACTCTACAGTGAATACGTCTCTGGGAGGCAGGGGGCACTTGTGGGAATGCCTGTTGTGTTACAATGTGGACAGATTCTAGAGTCTTTTGTTGTAGGGGGCCGTATTCAAGTGGGCTGATTTGTAAGTAACAGCATAAATGGGTTTAAGCAAAATTTGTAAGTGAGGAATATGTTGCCTCCCGAATACAGAAAGGCCTAAAAGATGTTGGGCTTGTTTTAACACTGTGGGTGCTGAGGGTTAACGCTGTTTCTTGACAATGTCAGGGATGGAATGACCCTTGGCTTACCAAATAATTTTCAGGAATTGAACTCAGGTGGTGGAGCCTTGTACTGTGTGTGGAGCAATGGCCCTTCCTTTTTTTGTGAGCTCATTTGTGAATATTTGTATGTCTTGAATAAGTGTGTCAACTGAATCTCCTTGGAGGAGGGTGTCATCAGTGTGGTGTAATGCTTTCTCCTGGAGAAAGTTGGATGAAGGTTAGGGCTTGCCTACAAAGATTGTGTGTCATAGCAGGGCTGTTGAGGTACCCAACCATGGGTAGCCAGGTAAAGGTGTATTGTGTTCCTTCAAAGGTGAGGGAAAACTGTACACTGTGGCTGAGGAGCTGTTGAAACAGATCCTGAAGAGAGCATATTAACCAAATCTATAATAGCAAAGTATATACCAAATTGCTGATTAGGTGGAGTCAATAATTTCAATAATATTGGGCATGGGGACCTTAATGGGGGGGACCATAATGTTAAGGTTGCCATAAGCCACCGTGAGGTACCATTCATTCTTCTAGGTTTAAAAAAAGGTCAAATTTGGCTGCTAATGGAGGAAGAGGGCCCATTATCACCTTTTCTCTAAATAGGTCTTATATCAATCTTTGAAGGGGAAGTCCATGAGTCCCTTTTTGTCAAGCCAATTGCAAATGCCAAAGACTTAATTTAATTTTAATATATTAGTTTTTTGGTCAGTGTCCATGACCACTATAGGATATTTTAGGGCAATGAACACCGTGACTATGGGAAATTCAAGCAAGGCAATAGTTCTCGTGGTGAAGATGAGGCATGTCTATCTGTCTCTATTTTATATTTTGTAACTTTCCCCAGAGTATAGAAATGACTTTGTTTAAATTTAGTGGGATCCCCTAGTTTAACTGTAATTTGAGTCCCAGTATTGACTGAGGCCATGATAGTTTGGCAGTTGGTGCATTTCATCAGATGTTAAAGTTGATTCAGAACCAATGTTGTGGAGGCGCAAAGGCCAGTCAGTTCCCTTTTATCTTTTGTTGTATAAATTCTTCTAGCAAAATTTGGATTTCCAACTGTGTCAAAGTGTGGACCTCTGTTTCAGTTTTTTTGTTTCCACTTCCACATCAGCTTTTTATTTGTTTGTTGCTGTTGTTGTTTTTGTGGCTGTTGGATATACCTCAGTGGGAAGGAAGTCCTCTCTACGCTGCTCATATTTATAAGTTTCTTCTTTCAGAGAGCCTCAAATCAATATCTTAAAGGTTAGGATCCACAACCAAAGCCAATGGTTGCTTTATAGGGTTTAAGGCACCCAGGTTGATGTAGAGTTTGGATTAACCCCTTGGCTGTGTTCTGGGGAAGCCACAGGTGTTTTTCTTTATAATCCTCAGGGTAAAGATATTTGGTGGTGACAGAGGCATAGGCAGTAGCAGCAAAGGCATTTTATACTGTCCTAGTAAGCCATCTACTTTTAGGAGGGTGACCTCAGCATGCCACACAGTAACTGCTTTTCCTCCACACAACAGACCACCCAGTAGGCCTGTATGTTGCATAGGCTATCAGCCTCTCTCCTGAGAATTCTACAGAAAGGGCCAATTCCTGGTTGAAACACACGCTGAGCCTAGCATCAGTGGTGGTGGATGTTGGAATCAAGAGAGATAATTTAACTTGAGATACATAGATAGGTCCAGGCCAAGACATATGATCCAGGGCCACTTTAAGAAGGGCTTCAATTTCATACTCCTGTCCCTAAATGCCAAATAGTGAAACTTCTGATATAGGTCAGTTAAATTCATAACAGAAGCTTGGGAGGACTGAGCAAATGCACCACAAAGTAGCACAGCTCAAAGCACAAGCTAGCCAGCAGGCAGCAGCTCAAAGTACATGCTCTCAAGCAGGCAGCAGAGCCTGTTAGCAAGCGGAAAAAAGAGAAGAAAGACCCCCACCTGTGGAGGGTATCATCTAGACATGCTTGCTGCACCAATTGTTATGGTCACCCTGCAGAGGAGAGATGGATCCCCCACCCAAAATTTGCTTCAGATGTCAAGACTGATGACTCTATACATGCAGGAAAAGGGTATGAAAAGGCTTATTACTCACATAATGAGGCTTTCTGGGGAGACCAGGCAGGTTCCTTAGCAGGTCCAAAAATGGGTTGAGAGACCAGGGAAAGGAGACTGAGTTGGGATTTTATTGTGGTTAGGGGTGGGGCTAGGATGAGGGCTCCTGTGTGCATGGGTCAGGGCTTGAGTGTTTTGAACTTTCTGATTTCACCAAAGAAGGAGCATCTGAGCTTTCTTATCAGCCTGCCCAGATGTGGGGCAGGAGGGAACGGGGAAAGGGGAAAGCTCAAAAGCTGTCAGCAAATGTCAAAAATGTAATCAGACTCTGTATTACAAGAGGGTGGGAAAGAGCTGCATGTATATTTCTGAATGGCCTATTTTGATGTTTGAGGTATGTGTGTTTATAGGAAATATTGGGTGTCTCATTTTTTTTCATAAATGATCCCTTTATTTCTGTTGAAAACCATGCTTGAGATAACCCTTCTTGCTTTCCTTTTTAATCCTCAAATTTTATATTATCTCATATAAAGATTTACTGTAATACTGATTTACTAAGTCTATTATTAAATTGCAGACTTTAATCACTATTCTGAGTCCAATTCAAAATTGTGAATTCCATCTGAATTTCATTGTGCTCTCATGCAGAGTTCATTTAGGAAGTCAGTCTACCAGAATGGGCGTGAGCAAATAAGCTTCTCATCTTGGACAGTCATTACAATTTATGACTTATCTTTGACCACAATATATAAACAGTTCTTAAAAAGGTCAAATGTGAAACTCAACCAGGGGGCCCATTTAGCGAGAGTTCTCATAAAAGTGTTCTCTTTCTCAATTACGTGGGTGATCTTGGTCAGCTCTCGCCTTGCAGTTTGAAGCTGTGGTTTGGCATCCTCCTCCTAGAAGTTGCTTATTACCATGGATCTTCTACTACACTACAATTAATTTATTTTTTAAATTGTCTAGGACAAATAGAATGTAAATTCAATGAAGGCAGGAATTTTTTTTATTTGTTTCATTGCTGTATCCTTGGTGCCTAGAACAATGCAGTAACAGCTACCGAATGCATTTTTGTAATTGAGTTCTTTGACAAGAAGTACTTTTACCTCTTTGATAATTAAAAATAGTTAATTATGATTTTGATAATTATAAGCCTAATTTCAATTTCAATCTTGGTGTTCCTCAAACAAAGAGTACCATGGTAATTGTTTGAGTTTAATTATATTAAGACAAGTAATTAGAAATAGTAATTTACTAGAAACTTTAGAAGGTATCTTAGGTAAGGCAATTTATTAAGCTTATAGAATTTATTACTTATGTTTGTTTGTCCCATTTGATTTTAAGGATATCTAAATCTCATATGAGCCCAATGATAAGATGTATATGATAGTCAGTCTTTAAGGGAACTAGATATGAAAGATTCTTATTTCAGATTCTCTCTGTCTCTCTTTTTTTTTTTTCAGGGAACTACACTGTGTTCTTTCCTCATGTTTTTTTTTCAGTTTCCATTTTCCTGTATCACTTGAAGAACTGTATAGTAGATAAGAATGAGGGGTATGGATTCAGATGGCCAGGGGTTGAATCCTGGTTTTGTGCAAATATGTGACTTTGGCTAAGTTACTCACCCTCTCTGTCACTCGGTTTCCTTATCTGTAAAGCGTGGCAAATAGGAGACTGTCTCATAGAGTTATTGTGAAGATTAAATGAGATAATGCATGTAAACCATTTAGCACAGTTTCAGGCACATAGGGTAAGTGTTCAATAAATTTTAGTGGTTGCTAAATTTTAGTGGTGACTGAAATGTGTCATTATAGTAGCATGTGGCCCATCATGGCTTTCTTCTTGTACTTCCATAGCCTCATTTTAAAACATAACTTATTCCTTCATTTAACTTATATAATCTCTTAATTTTTCAATTCCAAATTTCCAGGAAAAAAATATGGTTGACCCACATCACAATGTTGAACCAGACCATAGAGATTGTAACTCTCTGTCCTAGGTCAGCTCAGTCCAATCAACTGTGATGGTGCAGGGTATTGCTCAGAAGGTACAAAAATGGCTGCTTAGACAATAGGGGCTGTGGGCCTAAGGACCAACGTCTCTAGTTTAGTAACACACATGAAATTATACACAACTACAAAGACTCATGTATATCTACTGCTTATTTTTGAATAATTGTTTGGATCTGCAATCAAACAACATGTTCATCAGTTAAGCCATTCTACTAATGGAAATTATCTTACGATCAGTCCATGGCATAAAATCTATTTATACAATTGGTTTACTTGAAAAATTGTGTTTGCTTATTAGTTTTTCCCCACGTTTGGGAATACTTAATCCATTTGATTTTTAAAGTATTTCAAAATTGAAATAATATTTACGCTGGTAGAGGTTATTAAAACTTAACTGGAAATATATTTTGTTTTACTAAACTAAACTAGTTCATTGACATACAGATTTTAACAAATAAAAAGCAAAATTGAAGAGATTAAATGTGGCTTAAAATAAAAAAACTGGAAAAATGTGAGATATCCTTTGGCAAGTCAGGCTAATGTTATTGTCTTTAGCTGTTGGATCTGTGATGAAACACATCTCTAGGGAAATTTCATTCTGTTTACACTTTGCAGCTGGACATTTCCATATATTTGTAGCTTAGTCTAACAGACTTTGGTACCAGGACTATCTATATTGTATTTAAAATCTTCTCAGGACTGGTAAAGAATATTCTCTCTTGTACTTTTCTAGGTTTATCCATTTGCATAACATAATATTGATTTTGATTATCCAGTCCAGATACCTATATGTGAAAAAAAACCTAGAAGTTTTCTTTACCTTAGGATATTATGAAGATGACAACAGAATTTCTTGAGAATGTCAGAGCAATTTCCCTAAAGAGATCAACATATGATTGAATAATAAAGAAGTAATAGGTTCCAGGAGTAATGTCTAGTTTCTCCCCATTAAGGAACTAGTAATAATCTTTAACCATTAACTGAAGAAAGTTTTTGTATTGGTTCTAAGTGGAACTTCTCTGGGTACCACATAGTTTTGTGCTGTACAATCTCTACTCTGCAAAGATCTCTCCTGCTCTTGTTAGGTAAAGCAGAAAGGAATTTAGTAAATGGGCATTAGGTAGTTCATAGATCTTCTGGATGGCTGCAGGACCAGTCAAGAACCAAGGGCGATGAGGCATAGGCAAGAGCTGAAAGGAAGGAATGATCCTGGGCTCTGGTGCTTTGGGACACTTGCTGCCCCTGCCCACTCCCATTACCCATTGCTGCCAAGCAACAATCTCCAACTGACTTGGAGCTTTGAATTACTTCCTCAAGATGAAGAAATCTGGGGCAGTCACATCTGACCCGCTGTACTTAGGTCATTGATCTATCTTTCAGGAGGCAGGGAAAGGAAATATCTTCTCTCCTTCTACTTCAACAGGAAAAGGCTGCACCCTGATTCCCACCTATTTTGCAATTCTTCAGAAAGTGAAGCTTTTCTTACTGGTCTGCCAAAGGTAAAAATTTGACTGTATAATATTATAAAGTCTTACTCTCTGCTTAGGCACCGAGCAAAGGCGCATACTTGGCTTGGTTAAAGCATGGTTTTTGAGTGCTGTGTTTTCCTTGTCAATTCACCCTTATAAAGTTTTTTTTAATGTTGTAGTTAAACCTATTAAACCTGGAAGATGTATTCTGTCTTCTAAGAATAGTGACAAAGAATGTCTTTGGTGGGAAAGACAATCTTTCCCCTTGGAATGATACATAAAAAAATGAAAATTAATTTTAAATAGATTAAAAATAAACTCATATGTTTATATACTATCTTCGCCTTCCTGGAGGAATCAGTGGCAAATTAAATCTTATTAAAGTACAGCTACTGATCAACTTACAGAATTCGGCAACTAAAATCTGATAGGAAATTGAGTTAAAGTACTTTTTAGAGGGTATTGCAACCACAAAATCATTATACCTTTATTTTTCCTTAAAAATAGTTTCATTAATCAGGTAGATTTTGAGAGACTGGCTGGCATTAGACCTACAGCTCCATGAAGTACACAATCATGTTAGATTGATTGACTGCTTGTCCTCAGTGCCCAGGGTAAGGATTGGCACATAGATGGTACCCAATAAACATTTGTTGATGAATAATTAATGAAAATTTTCAATATACAGATTGTCACATTAACATTGAACTGATGTATTGAAATACAGCCTTCTAGAAAAAAAATGATACTAACATTTGTATGGAACCACAAAGACCCCAGATAGTCAAAGCAATCTCGAGAAAGAACAACAAGGCTGGAAGCATCATACTTGTTGATTTCAAACTATATTACAAAACTAGAGTAATTAAAAAATATGGCACTGGCAGAAAAATAGACACATAGACCAATAGAGTAGAATCAAGAGCCCAGAAATAAACCCATGCATATACAGTCAACTAATATTTGACAAGGGAGCCAAGAATACTCAATGGGGAAAAGGCAGTCTCTTCAATAAATGGTGTTGGGAAAACTGGATATTCACATTCAAAAGAATGAAATTGGACCCCTATCTTATACCACTCACAAAAATTAACTCAAAATGGATTAAAGACCTAAACATAAGACATGAAACCGTAAAACTCCTGGAAGAAAACATATGGAAAAAGCTCCTTGACGTTGATCTTAGCAATGATTTTTTTGATTTGACAATCACCAAAAGCAAAAGCAAGAAAATCACAATGAAAGCAAAATCACAAGCAACAAAATCACAAAGCAACAAAAGCAAAAATAAGCAAGTTGGATTATATCAAACTAAAAAGCTTCTTCACAGCAAAAGAAACCATCAACAAAATGAAAAGTCCACATATGGAATGGGGGAAAATATTTGCAAACCATGTGTCACATAAGGGGTCAATATCCAAAAATATAAAGACTTATACAACTCAATAGCAAAAACCCCAAACAATCCAATTAAAAAAATGGGCAAAGGACCTGAATAGACATGTTTCCAAAGAAGATATACAAATAGCCAACAGGTACATGAAAAGGTGCTCAACATCGCTAATCATCAGGGAAATGAAAATCAAAACCACAATGAGCTGTCACCTCACATCTGTTAGAATGGCTATCATCAAAAGATAAGAGATAACTAAGGGCTAGTGAGGATGTGGAGAAAAGGGAACACTTGTGCACTATTGATGGGATTGTAAATTGGTACAGCCACTATGGAAAACAGTATGGATGTTCCTCAAAAAATTAAAAATAGAGCTACCATATGATCCAGCAATCTCACTTCTGGATATTGATCCGAAGGAAATGAAATGAAATTCTCAAAGTAATATCTGCACCCACCGTTTATTGCATCATTATTTAAAATAGTCAAGACATGGAAATAACCTAAGTGTCCATGGGTGGATGAATGGATAAAGAAGATATGGTATATACATGTTATAATATTCCATTGTACAATATTCCATTGTGTGTGTGTGTGTGTATATATATATATATATATATGTATATATATGTATATGTATATACACAAAGAAGCCATGAAGAAGAAGGAAATCCTGCTTCTGTAACAAGATGGATGAATCTTGAGGGCATTATGCTAAGTGAAGTAAGTCAGACAGAGAAAGACAAATAGTGTATGATCTCCCTTATGTGTGGGATCTAAGAAAACCAAACAGATAGAAACAGAGTAGAATGATGGTTGCCAGGGCCCGGGAGTGGGAGAAGTGGGTTATGGTGGTCAAAGGGTACCAACTTCCAGTTGTAAGATGAATAAGTTCTGGGGACCTAATGTACAGCATGGTGACTATAGTTAACAATACTACATTGTATACTTGAACGGTGATAAGAGAGTCAATCTAAAATGTATTCACTATACACAAAAAAGATAACTACATGAGGTGATAGATGTGTGAACTAACCTTATTGTGGTACTCATTTCACAATATATACATATATCAAATATCAGATTGTACGTCTTAAACTTATATATCGTTATAAGGCAATTATATCTCAATAAAGCTGGGGCAAAAAAAGGAATGGAATGAAACTTTCTTCATTCCTTTTGTATACAGGGCATTAGAAAAAGGATTCTAAATTGTGCTTTGCAGAATGAAAATTGAATCAGTTAGCCCAGTGTTGCTCAAACTGTGATCTCTGAACTTCTAGAGGTTTGCAAATATATACATTTTTGTGATCTAAAAGTTCCCTTTTAGTAAAACAAAAGTTGTGGAGAAGTTTCCTTCTGAAAATTTCTTCCTAGTATAGTACATCCTTCATTCTTTAACATACCCTTGTTTTCCAGTAAGATGTCAGTAAAGCAAGCATGAAAACGATCAGGCTTTTAATAAAAACTTTCAACGAGGTAAAAATTATTGTAATGATACTCTTTCTTGTTGTTTTTGCTTTTGAATAACCAACTGCAATAACTCAGAGAAGCAAGTATATTAAGATGTTCCTAGCATTTCAGACTTAGGTAACAACCTCATTCTTTTGTCTTACATTGTCCTTAAACTACAAGAGAATTCTCATTGTTGTGACTCTCTCTCTGTTTTACTAGTGATTGTCAAAATGGAAAGTGTCAATCTTAGAGGATGGGACCAGAAAGGAGTGATTATTGTCTTTTATTTTTCTGGTATGTTCTCAGGAAATTTAACCAATCAATCCATTCATTCAAAAAATAGTTAATTACATATAATGTGCTAACTATACTTCTAGATGCTGGTGATACTTCCTGGCAGTGAGGTAATGAATAATTAAACAAATTAGTAATATAATTTCATTTAGCTATTAGCACAAGGAAGAAAGTAAATCAGAGTAAGGTGAAAGAGAGTTTTAGGGGGTAGATTTGGGCCTTCTTGAAGCAAAGATCTGAATAACGAGAAAGAGGGAGTTATATGAAGATGTGTGAGAAGAGGAAAGAGCAAGTGCAAAAAGCTTAATGATAGAGGAGACCCTTCTCATGATTCATCTCTTGTCGGGTCACTCTTGAAGGAAACTTTTTGTAATTGATTAACATGGTGATACTATGTCAGCTTCATTCTTATCTGAATATTTTGGACATTAGGACCCCTTGTCCTAACAGATAGTATAAGGGAGGCATATTAGTTTACAATCACAGTTCTGAAGAGTGTAACTCTTGTGCTAAAATTGGTAGATAAGCATACGTGTATAGAGCAACATCCATATCAGGTCCTTATTTGTAACACACAATTTGTCTGAATGGACATGGCGAAGGCAAGCCTTGAAACATCTCCCACTGAGTTATTCCAAAGAACTGACTCATGTTGTTGAATCTGGAGTGATACATTAAGCAGTAAGAAACTTGGCAAGTCATTTTGGCTAAATTCCTTTATTAATCTTTTCTACTCTTTCTTTTCAACTTGGCTCATGGTAATAGTTCAGACAAAGTTAATATCTACAAATCTTTAAATTTATCTGAAATAAATGCAAATCCTTTGTGAGAAACAATAGTGCCTCATTAACCACATATGACAAATTAAGGGAAATGGACTGTCATCAATGTTCTACATCATCAATTGTTACTAAATATGTAGTGCAGACTCTTTTGTAGCTTTTCTAAAATAGTCTACATTTTAAGCAACATATATTATAATATCTATTTTCTTAGAGAAAATGCCATTTTCTAACACAACTTTATATCTCAAAAAGAAACATAAGAGTTGAGCATAACAGTTATCGAGACCTTACTCTGTGCCAGGCCCTGGACTACTCTTCTGATTAATTTCTGAGTCTGATCTGTAGCTCTTTCGCCCTCCAGCTGCAGGAAATGAGAATTTGTTTACATGCTGCGAAGGAGGTCGTCTGTCTTTCACATTTAGTCATACCTGGTGATTAATCACCCTCAGCCTTTCATTGTTTTTCTCCAATACACTGATGTTCCCTGGCATTAGCCTTCTGATTCCATAGCACTTTTTAAAAATTAAATAAACTTTTTATTTTAGAATAGTTTGAGATTTACGGAAAAGTTGCAGCGATATTACAGAGAATTCCTTTACACCACTGACCCGGGTGGCTTACCCTGTTAGCATCCTGCGTCACCACGTCTCCCTAGCCTTCTCTGGTCTGTGGCTAGTTTCACAGACTTTCCTTGTCCTCAGTACTTGATATTTTTGAGGCATATTGGTTGTGTTTTTTGCAGAATGTCCTTTAATTTGGGTTTGTCCGATGCTTCTCTCATGGATAGACAAGAGTCATAGGTTTTTGGAAGAAAACCACAAAGTTGTAGTGCCATTCTCATCATGTTACATAAAAGGGTGCATGCCACCAATATGACTTATCACTGATGATTTAATCTTGATCACCTCTTCGAGGTCGTGTTGGCCAGGCTTTTCCACTGTAAAGTTACTCCCCTCCTCCTTCTATACTCTTTGGATATAAGTCACTAAGGGAGCTGACCCTAGGGGGTGGGGGGTGAGATGGTGGGGTGGAAGTTAAGTTCCTTCTCCTAGAGGGGGGAATATCAACACAAATTATTTGGAACCCTTCTGTAGGGAGATTTGTCTCTTCTCCTCCATTTATTTAGTTAATTATTTATTTATATCAATATGGACTTACGGATATTTATTTTACACTTTGGGTTATAATCCAATACCACATTATTTATTTTGTTCTTCAAATTGTTCCACTTTTGGCCATTGGGGGCTCTTTCAGGTTGGCTCTTGTAGCCCTTTGGCATGCCCTTATTCATAGTGCTTTCAATTATGACGTCCCTTCAACCTCAGGTGTCTGAGATATTGCATCTGCTCGTGCGTTCCATCCTGGTCACCACCTATGAAAGTTATAACAATTGTTCCACTACTGCATGCTAGGCTTTGTTAGTAGTGATGAGATCATCCTTGCCGGACAGGTTATCCAGATCCAAATTCCCGTCTTAAAGTTGTCTTCCCAGAACCATTCTGGTGTCAATTCTTCTAGGTTGGATTCCCAGGGAAACATATTCTGAGCCAGAGAGTGATTTCTAGGGGAGGGCTCTTGGGAAAAACACCTGTGAGGAGGTGGTGACAGCAGCGTGGGCAGAAGGGGAAGCTGAACTGCAATGCAGTTGCAGCAGAGGCTTCCACTAATCCTGAGGGTTGCTGTGAAGCTAGAATGATCCTACAGAGACGTTTTGAGTCAAGACAAAGGGGGTGTGTGTGGGGTGAGGGTTGTATCCTGTGTGGCACGGCCCTTGGGAAAGGGGCATGACCTTGGGCAGGGAAGCTCCCGTTAGCAGCGGGCCATTAATGGGAAAAGTGAGTGGGTCAGGCCTGCAGGGGGAATCTGGTCATTGCAACACAGTATCCACAATAAATGAGAAATGTGCCTGTTTTATCGTCTATAAATATGCTTGGACGCTGCAATTTCTATACTGCCTTGTTTGCTGCATAAGATAAATTGCAGAGGAGCCATCCAATGTGCCTTTTTCCTCCTACACTTTGAACTATTTCAAGCCACTGACCTGTAAAAGCCAATGACATGTTGGATGACATTTTCTCGGAGCAATTTCTCAGGATTTACACCTCCACACCCCTCCTGTTTAGTTTGATCCCAATTTATCACTTCTCGATTCTGCCTCTCTGGCTTCAAAATGGATTTTCTACGTTTCTAGACTTTTCCTCGGAGTTTGAACCCTATCACAGATGATTGGCATTTCCCGACTCCCTTCTACTCAGTGGACTCTGTCCTGCTTGGGCTGGCTGAAATCAGCTTTCAAGTCAGGGAAAGGGAGATCTTCCACAGACATGTTCACTGAAGAGGAAAGTGATACGAAAAATAAAAATGCTAATCCTCAGGCATACTCAAATGGTTCCTTCAAAAGTCCCTTATGTTGTGAGACAACGAAGACGCAACTGAAACTACTGAACATGTTTAAAGATTATAGAAAGCCTAGAGACTGGGACAGAAATAAATTAGATAAAATAAACAAAAAGAGCGATGTGTGTCCTGATCCAAATGCTAAAATACGAAATAGAAGTGCCATAACAAATATATCAGGCTGGATGCGTCATTAGAAGAAACCTAAAATACTGTTGTGTTTATTGTTAAGAAATACTTGTAAAATTTGGAACTTGCTTTTCTAACTCAACACAAGTGGAGTTCAATGTAATTATTTATATATACAGATGTATATTTATTTCCTTCTAAATACAAACCAATTAATTATTTGCTAAATGTATATGAAAGGAGAAAAGAAAATATTCCTCTTTCACTTTTCATATGTTAATACTACAGAGGCCTTAAGAAAGACTCCTGACATCACTGCCTCCTCTTTCTTACCTTCCCCTAGTCTACTTAGCAAAACGTAGTCTTTCTTATTATTTTCAAAAAGACGTGGACATAATGCATGATTCTTATATTCTTTTGAAATCATATTACTTCTATAATGGTCTTATATTTTTCCACATTACCCATTGTTCAATTCAAAAACACAGAGGTGAAAACTGAAGTATATGTCTTGTGAGCCTGTTTTTCACTGCGTGAGGCGTTTGGCATGGGGAGCTCTTGTAAGTGATGGTTAAGGACAAGTCAGTCTTCTAGTGGCTTTATTTGAACTTCGTTTTTTGTTGTTGTGACATTTCGACTAATCATAAAATGTCACAGATGAAATTAAACCGAACTAAATTTATGTAAGATAACATTGTATTTTGTTATGGGCCATATTAAAATGCCTTTTGATTTGTTTACATATTTTTTTTACAAGTAGTTTTGTTATTGACATTGATGTAGGGCATATTTTAAAATAGGTCTTTTAATGCAACTCAGTATATCATAATTTACTTAGATTGGATGTGGGTAAAATTTCTAAACACGAACTTTGCAAAAGTGTGTGCAGTTTTATGTTGTAAAATTTGGTAATGTATTGTAATATTCGTATACATATTTCTGGAAAAGGAAATATTAAAGCAATTAACTTATTATAAAAAGCACTTAACAAAGAGCCTTGCCGTGGATGGTTTTCAACAGATGGTTGTTTTCTTCTCCTTACCCCGTTCAGTTCTCTATAATCTGCTTTGGTTTACACTAGCTGGTAATTAAAACCATTTGAATGCAAGAATATTGATATTCTACCTGAAGAATATAAAAGATTTTTTCCCTGTAAAGTACTTAATTGCCTAAAGAAAAAAAAAATCTTCAAATTATCTATTAATTTAGTTATCCTTAAAGAAATGACCTTTCTCTAAAGGTTAAGGGTTACTTGATTAAACTTGCTACAATCATTTTGACAACCACAAAACAATAGTAGTGTATATTTCTATACCTGAAATCATAAATATATTACTCTTATAAGAAATATTCTTTTAAAACATCCACTGAAGCTGGGCTAAAAGAATAAATTAAGGGAACTTTTGACCTTATGTGAATTTATGGCTTATTCTGCTTGAAGCGTTGGGTTGTGATACGAGTTTGTATTGGCAATATTCCAAATAATCTGCTTTTCTTTCTTCATTCTATGAAGTGTTGGCTAACGTAAAGAAACTTTGATGCTGCTAAATGAAATGAGTATCTGTTTGCACTTGTGATTCCTTGTTTGTGCTCTCCTTTAGAATTTAAAACGATTTGGCTGTGCGAGATAGGATGTGTGCTAATTTTGCCGGTGGAAAGGGGCTAGTCCAAGAAATCTGGCCCCCAAACCTGGAGGTGGCAAGAAACTGTGAAGAAGACAAGGAGAAAGGCTCTAGGTCTGCATGTGTGCTGTGAAGTAGGAAGCAGAAAGTGGAGGGGACAGAGAGAGGTATAAATAAATAGGAAGGGAGGTAAGCCTCATATCTGGGGCTCTTTTGTGGTGATAAATGTGTCCCTACACCAAGAGTGGGCTTGAAGCTCTGGAAAAAGCTGCTTCCATTTCCATCCTCCGTTTTACTTATCTCTACTTCAGAGTTAATGGTTAATTATTTTTACAAATCATTTCCCTCTTGCCCTCTTCACTCCAGTTCAGTTGCTAAGCGACTGGAAGATATAGTGACCTCTGAATTTATTCTCATTATATTAGATTTTTCCACATCGTTTAAGGGATGGACTTGTTCGTGTAAGTTCAACACCTCTCCAGGATTCAAGTTGACACTTCACCTAATTAATAGCCCCTATTGGCCTCGTTATTCTGGGAATGCCTAATTAAAGCGAGAGTGCTACTAGTTCAATAGAATTAAGATTTCATTTTGCCTTTTAAATTAATTGTCCAAAGGTTTATTCTTTTTTCTTGCTTAAGGCGTCTTATTACACCCATCTGTGTTAAAATAAACATATTTTTAAAAGTCTATCCTTAGAAAAATTAAAAAGTTACTCTAATAGAAAATTTTGAACTTTGAGGATTTAAAGATAAACCCATATATATGTACAATATTTTAATTTAGCAAGAATTCCTTAAAGGCACTAATTTTGGCCTTTTATCTTTGATTTGCTCACTTTTATACAAGGAGTCCCCAGTATAGCACCTGACACAGAGTGGGTACTGAGTAGATATATGTATATATTTTTTTTCATTGAAGCCATGTGATGGGAATTTGAATTTTCTTTTAAAAATGAGATTAATATGAAAAGTGGTTATAAATTTTATAAGTAATTCTGACTAAAAATCAAAGTGCTTTTGTGCGCAACATTATTGCTACTTTACTCTTTGGGACTTGTAGTCTGTAAGCATTTTTCCTCTGTGCTGTGAAATATTATTTACCTATCTATCAGATTATGTATGTAAAAACACATATATAGCACTTGCTTTGTAAAAGGCACTATACTCCATGCTTTACAAATATTATCTCATTAATGTGGAATCACTAAGAAAAAAATACCATCTTTTCTCTCTGGTAACTATGTAGAAAAAAGGCCACATGTAATTCACATGCACACAAACCTAGAAATGGTGACGGGTGCGTAGAGCGTGAGGATGTCGACGCTGAGTGTTCTGAGTGTGGGGCGACGGCTGTGGTGGTGCTGGGCGTATAGGGTCTCATGCAGTAACTGAGGAGCTGAGTTTTATACTTCTTGATATTTCAATGGCAAATGTCTTGAGAAATGTTGAAGACCAAGATACAACTAGGTAAAGAATAGTGGTTTAGATACTTCACCGGGCGAAACACGTTTTGTGAATGATAGTGACATCTGCACTAGTGGTGTCTGTTAAACCGTTTAGAACCAATTCAAGAAATAGTTTATTAATTTTATAAATTATAAGGATGATGAAAAATATCCTGTTTCTCTATGTTAATGTTGTTCTGTAAAGGATATTTTAGAAAAATAAGTAAAATACTTGTGTCTAGGTTCAGGCCTATACACCTGAATTTTAGGAGCAATCAGAAGAGAAAATAATCAGTTCTTGAGAGGCCATTTCTAATATATTTAAAATGTTTACTGGCCAACATTTTGAGAAATTTAATGTGTGTTTACTGCATAGCATTTGGGACGTTTGGATCTGAGTCCCTGTTGCCTCACTGCTGAGACAGATGAATTTGGAGATTTCCTAACCATTTTCCATTAGACTATGAAAAGAAATTGCTTAGATGCTTCCTATGTTTTCTTTCAGTTCAAAAGCTTTACATCTGTTATTTTACCATATGCTGTAATAACATCTTTCCTTATTAAAAAGATATAGTCTTCATTGTAAAACTGGAAAATACGTAAAAGCACAAAGTATAAATATGTGCACATTTCTATATCCATAAAACTGTGTTCATATCTATTTAGTTTTTGAAAGATTGGGAACATATTGTAGTAGGTTTTTGTTGTGTTTTTCCACTTTACAATATATTGTGAATATTTATCCATATTACAATTTATAAATGGCTACATAGAATTATGTTATATACTTTTACAATAATTATTTTATTAATCCATTTTTTGTTGAACCATTAGTTTTCCAATCATTTTACTGTGAATAATACTGTGATGAACATTATTATAGATCAATCTTTGTGCAGATATTCGATTATATCTTTAGCATAAATTCTTACGTGTGGAAATATTTAAATTTTAAATGCAATTTAAATCAATTGAATGCCTTGTTGTCAAGCCACCCCCAAAACTGTGTACAAATTTTTACTTTCAAGATATATTAATTCACTCAACAAATATTTATTTAGTGCTCATTTTACATTGAGTAGACATGAGTGAAGTGAGGTATTGGAGAAATGGACGTCTTGGAGGAAGACAGCAGGTAGATCTGTTTCTCTGCATTGAATATTAATCATCAAAAAGCTCCAACAATTTCATAAGTAAAACAGTATCTTATTTTTTATTTCTTTGCTGTTAAGCTGAAAACCTTTTTTTTTAAAAATTACTTTGATGGCCATTTTGTATTGGGACTATTTTGTTGTACTGACTCCCTTGCTTGGTGTCTGTGTCCCTCCTTGGTGAACGGGGAAGGTGAACCCTAATATTAATTAGTTCTCTTCTGACTGGTTACAAATCATCATTGTCTTTGTAATCAAAATTAGAATTTTTCTCGTCAAATCTAGAAAACTTTATTTTCCACTATGTGCTGGTGATAAACCAATTTTTGTTTGTTTGTATGTTCTATTGTTTTCATCATCTTGGCTCTATTTTTTGTTTTAAATGAACTTATTTTTAAAGTACTGTTTCTTCTGCTTTGCTATTTTATTTTATACCCATCAGTCTTCCTTCAGTCCAGCCGTTCTTTTAGGGGGATTCTGACTCTCCTCTCTAGTTGCTTTTCAGATTTTATCACTGTTTTGGCTGGTCTACAGTTCTTCATACTATTTCTAGACATGGATTTATTCTTATTTATCCTGCTAACTACTTCGTTCTATTTTTCAGCTATTTAGGAGAATTAACTGTCACTATCATTTCAAATATTACCCCTCACCCATTCTATTTATTTGCTTTCTTCCTTCTGGAACTCATATTTATTTTGGGCCTTGTTAGTCTATTTTCTATATTGCTCAATCTTTCATATTTTCCATCTCTTTATTATTCTGTGATAAATTCCTGTGAATTTCCTTCCAGTTCATTAGCTCACTGTTTCTGTTTAACCTGTTGACCTATTAGGCTTTTAACTTAAAAGCTAACTTTTCCCACAACTTCTATTTAGTTCATTTTCAAATTTATCCATTTTTTCTTCTTATTACAGTGATAGCTTATTTTTTATGGCCTTCATTCCTTATTCTGATTGCTTACTTATTTTACCCATTCTTTTTTTTTTTTTTTTTGAGGAAGATTAGCCCTGAGCTAACTGCTGCCAATCCTGCTCTTTTTGCTGAGGAAGGCTGGCCCTGAGCTAACATCCGTGCCCATCTTACTCTATTTTATATGTGGGACGCCTACCACAGTATGGCTTGGCAAGTGGTGCCATGTCCACACTTGGGATCCAAACCGGCGAACCCCCAGGCCACCGAAGTGGAACATGCGAACTTAACTGCTGCGCCACTTGGCCGGCCCCATTACCCATTCTTACTTATGATCATTCCAATTGTTTTTCATCATCTGAAGTTCTCGTGGTACTAATATTTCCTTCATAGTATCTGATGATTCTCACTTGTGGCGTTTGTTTTCCTTGTGATATTTCTGAAAATTTGTGATTCATCTTTCAATTTCTTCTTTCATTTCTGGTGTCTGGTAGCTTCCAATGGTGTGCTAGTAAATTTTTAATCACCAGTTCTCTGAAAAAGGTGCTGTGGTTTGTAGCATTTGCTGATTTCCAAGGTGTAAATATTCCCACCACAGTCAATTTTAAGCTCCTGGAGTGGTGTCATCAAGCCTGGAGCTGGGAGGAGATGTGCACAGTCAGCTTTTGGAGGGAGCTTCAGAACACCACTGGCAATTTTCCTTTTTAATGTAAATTCAGCTATCCAGTGACAATTTTTTGTTACAGCTTACCCAGCTCACCTAGAGTTTGTGATGTTAAGAATTTTCATGTTAGCTAACTCTACCAGGTTTCCAGGACCAGAGCTATATACTCAAAATTAAGAAAGCTTGGGGCCAGCCTGGTGGTGCGGAGGTTAAGTTCGCACGTTCTCCTTTGGCAGCCTGGGGTTCACAGGTTCGGATCCCGGATATGGACCTATGCACCACTCATCAAGCCATGCTGTGGTAGGCGTCCCACATATATACTAGAGGAAGATGAGCATGGATGTTAGCTCAGGGCCATTCTTCTCAGCAAAAAGAGGAGGATTGGCAGCAGATTTTAGCTCAGGGCTAATCTTCCTCAAAAAACAAAAAAAATTAAGAAAGCTTGGGGGCTGGCCCTGGGGCATAGCAGTTAAGTTCAACTGCTCTGCTTCAGAGGCCTGAGGTTTGCTGGTTCGGATCCTGGGTGTGGACCTACACACCACTTATCAAGCCATGCTGTGGTAGGTGTCCCACATATAAAATAGAGGAAGATGGGCACAGATGTTAGCTCTGGGCCAAGCAAAAGGGAAGGATTGGTGGCAGATTCTAGCTCAGGGCTAATCTTCCTCACTAAAAAAAAAAAAAAAATTAAGAAAACCTAAAAATGTTTGTATGCGTTATAATTCTTGAATTGGTGAATTTCACCATTTTCTACATCTCTTATTTTATATGTCTTCTCTCTTAATACTCCACCATATTTCTTATACACTTGCCTCGTTCTCATCTCTTGCATTCTGGGCCCTATCCATTACTTTACTCCTTCTAAATAAGCTTATCAAAGGATTTCTGTGGAAGCAATCATCCTGTTACATGAAAAATATTTTAAGAGATACTTAACTTTTAGATGTAGATAAGTACAAATTTCTTGGGAGGAGATAGTTTCTATTAGATATTAAATATTTATGAGAAACTATTTTGTGTATTTATATACTTATGATTAGAGACATAATATTTTTGCCTTTATACTGAAGCTAGTGATGTCCTTCCAGATATTCATGGTAGAGAGCTCTAAAGCAGAGGTTGGCAACCTTTTTCTACAAAGGGTCAGATGATGAATACTTTAGACTTCGAGGGCCGTACAGTCTCTGTCAGTTACTGAACTCTGCTATTTTACAAAAATAGATGACGAGTTGAATTTTGTCCTTAGGGCACAATTTGCTGATCCGTGCTCTAAATGACAGTCCATGGACCTAATGATTTAATAATGTCTTAAAGTAGGCATATGCACAGTTCTTTGTAGAAAATTAAATTTAATTCAATTTCCTGTATCAATTTCCTATACTTGAAAAGATAATTACTTTCAAGGTATATTTACTTTTCATTTGTTTTTTTTTTTTTTGCACAAAGTTGGGAGAATCCTTTTGGGCATAGAAGAGAGAGTGCTTTTGGTAATTAACAATGACTTTGTATTTTAATATCGTACCTATGCTTGCAGGTTGTTAAGAGAGTCATTTTTAATAAATCTTATATGTAATAAAGACAGAAATTTTTTATAGATAATGTTTGTTGTATACCAATTCAACTTGGAAACTGTTGGACCTTAAAAATTTTTTAGTAATCAAGAGGTCTTTTGGTTTTCTCTTGTATATATTGCATTTCAGTGACAATCTGTGGGAGCCTGGAGCTGCCCAGAACAATTTGAGTTTTTGCTTCTGTGAAGCTTCTCAAACCTCCTGTGATTTAGTTGGCACATCTCACATACAAAAGAATTTAAGTATTGATCTAAGCTATTAAAGCACATCATAGTTACATTCCTTTATAGCAGCTGCTGTGCACCACTTCAACCTAATAAATTCTTAAGCGTATCTCATTCATACAACTTGGCCTACTGCTTTGCTCAGAATAGCCATTAACTCACACAGGCATGTAACGAGCAGGAGCTCAGTACAGTACACAGCAAGGAGTACACACATGGGGCTTTTCCCAGAAGAACCACCAGTAATGGAAAGCACGAAACTCTCCAAATTATCATCCCCTCCCTCTTCAGGCTCCTCACGGGTCCTATATTGCACCAAGATATTGTCACTAATTCCACTTTAGAGTAATATCAAGCTGATGCCCTGGCCATTTGTGTTGTTTCTATGTAATGGTGCCAAATGCTCTCTGCCGTGCTATCAGAAAGTATAATTATCAAACTAGGTTTCTGTAATTCATTGGGATTATTATACTGAATATCCTTTTTCTTTAGTGTGGCTTTGTGGAATGAGAAGATACTGCAGTGACTTAGTGACTTAGCCACGGTGCTACATTTGGAGTCTTTGTAATGCAAAGCAGGAAAGGTCAGGATGCTCGCTTTTCATAGCAAGATTATTCATTCATTAAAAATTAAAGTACATTGTTCATTTCAGGTGGTGGGCTGGATATTATTATTTCCCACATGCTCAGTGCAGCAGTACAGAACGAAAACAGCCCTGCTGGGTAGCATTTCTGGGGTCGTCTGTGCCCGATTCTTTCATACTTTTTTTTACTACAAACTCATCATTCCTAATTTGTTAGCATCAAATTTATTGAAAATTCATGGGTCTCAATATGAGGAGATAATGAAGATCCTTAGATTTGTGGTAGAGAAGGCAAGAAGCTTTTTCCATTTGATTCTCCTTTTATTCAATAAACATTTACTCAACATTAGCTATATACTATGAATAGTGCCGGGCCCTGGGGTTGTGAACATGAATAAAATATAAACAGTGTTCCCCAGAAGGTCATAATGTAGTATGGAACAGACATATAAGCAAACAGTTACAGTATTGTAAGATATTCATAATAAAAGTATGAGCAAAGTGCTATGAGAAGACTGACAAAAAGATTGAAGAGTGGCCTGGAGAACATTTCTCCATTTGAAGCATGCCACAAGGTAATGAGATGGCAGTGGAACAACATGCTTCAAATACTGGAAATGAACATTGGGAAAATGGAAATAAAATAAAAATACCATTTATAATAATATCAAAAACATAAGAGCTTAAGAATAAACTCAAAGAAAGGCATAAAAGGACTATATACAGAAAATATGTGAATAAATATAAAATGTTTTTCTCTGAAATGCTTTAATTTTTTTAATGGAATTGCCTGTTTAAAGCAAAAAAATAATAAGATGCTGTGGAGTTCATAAAGTACGTATAAGTAAAATATATGACAACAATAGCTCAAAGGGCTAGAGGAGAAACTTGAAGTATACCAGTGAAAGTTTCTTAAACTATATATGAAGTGGAATAATATTATTTGAAGCTAGATGACTAAAAATTAAAAATGCAGAATATGCATCATTATTGGGCTTTTCCCTTGCAAACTCTAGAATAACCACTATAAAAAGAAGAAAAAGAAGTATAACTAATAAGCTATTAGATAAAATAAAATGGAAAACAAAATGACAGTCAGTTCTGGAGCAGGGCAATTAGGCAAGAAAAAGCAGACTGGAAAGGAAAAAGTAAAAACTATCTTCACTTGCAGACAGCTTTTCTGTGTATAAGGAAAATCCTAAACAATTCACAAAATATTTACTAGATTTAGTAAGTGAATTTAGCAATGTAGAATACAAGGACATTTATAAAAATCAACTTTATTTTTAGAAATGAGTACTTGGGAAATGGAAATTAAAAATATACCCATTTACATTAGCATCAAAAAACAAAAATGCTAAAGAATAAACTTAAAGAAAGTCTATTCACTGTAAACTAAAAAACATTTCTGAAATAGAACTAAAATAAATGGACAAATACACTATGATTATGGATAAAAACACTCAATATTGTTAAGATACCTATTCTTCCCAATTGATCTATAGCTCTAATACAATCCCAATCAAAATCTTGAATGTTTGTCATTTTAAATGTCAGGCTGATTTTAAAATTCATGTGGAAATGCAAAGACCTAAAATAATTCCCCAAATAAAAAGAAGACAAAATTTGGAGGACTGACTTAATTTCAGACTTATTATAAATCTACAGTAATCAAGACAGGATGGTATTGTGGTAAAGATAGACAACAAATCAATGGAATAGAATAGAGTCCTGAAATAGACCCACATGTGCACAATTGATTTTTTTTGACCAATGTAGCAAGGCAACACAACATGGAAAGGGAAGTCTTTTCACCAAGGATGCTTGAGTAACTGGCTATCCATAAGGAAAAAAATGAACCTCAACATATACATCACTCCATGGGTTCAAATTAATTGGGGATGGATCATAGACCTAAAAGAAAAACAAATGAGGCTGGCCGGTGGCGTGGTGGTTAAGTTTGCAGGTTCTGCTTTGGTGGCCCAGTGTTCGGCGGTTCGGATCCTGTGTGTGGACATGGCACCGCTTGGCAAGCCATGCTGTGGTAGGCGTCCCACATATAAAGTAGAGGAAGATGGGCATGGATGTTAGCTCAGGGCCAGTCTTCCTCAGCAAAAATAGGAGGATTGGCAGCAGATGTTAGCTCAGGGCTAGTCTTCCTCAAAATAAATAAATAAATAAATAGATAGATAAATAAATAAATAAAAGTAAAACTAACAATGTAAAGCTTCAAGAATAAAATGTGGAAGAATACCTTCACGAACCTGGTGTGGGCAAAGATCCTTTGACAGAACCTAGAAAGCACTCATAATAAAAGGAGAACAAATGACAAAATAAATTTCATAAAAATTAAATATTATTCACTACAGGACAGCATTACTAAGCTAAACATGCAAGCTACAGAATGAAAGAAAGTATTCATAGTACATGTAACTGACAGAAGTCATTTATCTGAAATAGTTAAGAATTTCTACAATTTGTAATAAAAAGACAAACTCCTACTTGCACCCATAGTCCACTACCAAATGGGCAAAAGACTTGAAAAGACACTTCAAAAAGAAGATAAATGGCCAATAAACACATGAAAAAAGTTCTCAAAATCATTAGTCATCAGGGAAATAAAAAATAAAATCATAAAAAATGATCAAATACCCACTAAAATGATTAAAATTTAGAAAACTGATAACACCGAGGCAAGGATGTAAAGCAACTGAATTTGCATACATTGCTGTGGAGGGTAGACAATGTGCCTGGCAGTGTTCATAAATTAAACATATTCCTAATCTCATGATCCAACCATTCCTTCACTTGATATTTTTCCCAAAAGAAATGAAAACGTATTTATGCAAAAATACATGTACATAAGTGTTCATAGCAGCACTATTAGTAATATCTAAAAAATGGAAGCACCTCAAGTGTCCTAACACAGAATGGATGAACATGTTGTGCGTTATTCTCAGCAATGAAAAGGAGCAATCACTGATACTTACACCAACAAGGATGAATACTAAAAGCATGTTGAGCAAAAGAAGCCCAACAAAAAGGAGTACATACTGTATGATTTCTTTTGTATGAGTTCTAGGACAAGAATAACTAATCTGGAGTGAAGGAAGTTAGAACACTGTTAGCCTGGGGGGTGGGGAGTATTGTCCAGAGAAGGGCATGAGGGGTTTTCAGACCGTTCTGTATCTCCACTGGGATGTGAGTTACTTGGATATGTGCACTTGTCAAAACTCATCCACCTGGACATTTAGGAACTGTTTATTTTGCTCTGTGTAAATGATACCTGAATCAAAACTAAATTTAAAAATTTTCTTTGAAAATAGGAAGTGGAGGTAACTGGCAAAAATTACACATAAATCGCATGGAAATGCAATGAAATAATCTCTTTAAAATTTGAGGATTAAATCGTTTCTTTTGTTGTTGCTTTGTTTTGCTTTTTACTTACCGACTATATTTTAGTAATATTTTTCCCTATGGAGGATTTACTTTCTCATATAACGGAAAGTCTAGAAGTAGAAAATTTCCGGAATTTCTTAATTCACTAGTTTAGTGTTATCATCAAGCACACAGGTCCTTCCACCTTCCTGCTTTACACTCCTCAGCATTTCTCAAGATCATATCCTACTATTTACTATTATGAGTGTTTTGGTTCCAGGCATTTGTGTTTACACAACAATGCCGAGCAAAAGAATGAAGGACCACTAGTTCCTTGTGTCACTTGAAGTTTTTTTATTATGAAATATTTCCGACGTACCAAATAGCATATATTTCATATATGTAGGGTTTAGAGAATAATAATGAAACAACCATGCATGACTCCACCACCCAGCTTGAAGAAGTAGACACAAGATTCCTGGGTCGGATACAAAGGTCTTTATTACGTCAGTAGCAGTAGCTAGAATGTCAGCACTCATGCCAGTTCTTTGGGCCCCAATACCCACAAGGGGACTCAAAGAAGGTCAGGTGACTACTGCATGCACAGTGAGTTACATTATGGAAGAGGAACTCCAAGCTTAGGGAAACTCAGTCTTTTATAATGGGCAGTAAGCATGCCTTGCCCCCGAAGGACACTTTATTATACTGCAGAGTAATCGAACCTGCCCTTTGCTCCAGGGGGAGATACTCTCTCTCTCTTCCAAGGTTGTTTGCTACATAACCATCCTTGAGAAGACACCCTGGAATAAAGGCTTCTGTTTGCAAGACATGCAGAAAGGTGAGAGGCCTGTAGAGAGTTGTCTCCCAGCAGGGTGTACCCCGGACCCCTATATTCAGGACCTATTGTCTTAGCACGATTTAATGCATAGTATCTTCTTTCCCCAAATATCTGCAATGCAGACAGTCGCGTTTCCATATATGTATGTGTCCGTTTCTGGCTCTCTATTCTGTTAATTGATGAGTCTATCTCTGCATCAGTCCCACATACCTTTACTTACTACAGCTTTATAATGAATCTTGATCTCTGATAGATCAATTCCTTCCCCTGCCCCCACAGACAGATACCCACCTTGTTCTTTTTCAGGAATGTCTTATATATTGTCCTTTCATTCTTCTTTAAATTTGAAAAATCTGGACAAGTTCCCATGTAAAACACCTTTTCTTGCAATTCAGACCCTCCTTCTGGGATTGTTTTGTTAGCTCCTTAAGATTGTTTAAAATTTTCTCCAGAAAGCTTAATGCAGGTGTCCCCAGTGTGACTTCCCACCACAGATAGGTTTTAAGCTCTATGTTCCTGTATTCTATACACTGTTCTTTAAAAACTGAAGTTCTAATCTTCAGACAGCAGCAGATGGCCTGGGGACAAGTGGCAGCTTCAGCTCACTTACTGCTCTGCATGGATCCTTTCACATTGTTTTCAGCCTCTCAGAGTTTTTCTTGTCTTTTTTTGGCAGCTCAGCTATGCATTTTAAAAGAGATTTTGTATATTTCATCTAACCTTTTTTTTAGCAGTTTTGCTTTAAAAGTGGTTTCCAGGATATCTAATCATGCATATTGCCGGAAACAGACAGCTTGTGTCAATAGTGGTTTTAAAATTGCTTAATCGCACAGAATTATGTCTTGCACAAAATAACGTTCAATAAAACATGCTTAATTGAACCAATGAGATTTCAGACCAGTTTCTCTGGTGCTGCCTCATCATTCCCAAATAACCCAGTACCTAGCTTGGCATTACCACCATTAGATGACTTTTATCCTCTCCTTAAAACTTTGCAAAATTATAAAATATTTCAAACCTACAGAAAATAATATAATTGAAATCTTTGTACTTAATACCAAGGTTAAACCAATGTTAATATAGTGCCCAATTTTCTTTATTCTTGGTTATTTAGTTATATAAAAAAGCAATGTACATTATTTTTATATTTAAAAATTTTATGTTAATAATATAGTGATATTCATAACCTTTGAAACTTGCTCTTTTTTCCCCACTCAACATCATGTTTGAAAAATTTATCTGTGCTGATACCCTAAGCTCTAATTCAATTATTTCAAGTGCTGTATATAATTCTATTATAAATTACATTTTATTCCATAGTCTGTTTATTCTACAATAAACATCTTTATATATATATCCTCTTGAGCATATGCTTGAGATTTTTTAAATTAGATGCCTAGAACTGAAAGTGCTCTATGATGGAAGGTACTAAACTTCAGCTTATTAGTTGTATCCAGTTTCTTATATCTATATGATTGTGATGACATCATTATAGAAGATAGGACATTTTAACCTTATTTTATGATTTAATATTTACAATTGGTGAAAAGTACCTAGTACTGGTCTGGATAAGGACTATGCTGAATATATGTTGTACTTGACAACTTGTATATAATTCAAATTATATTAACGTTTATACTATTAAATAATGAACAGTTGGGTGATTTGGAAATTCATGCCCCCTCTTTTTTCTGTAGGTATTTATGAGCCTCCATTTATTGTACTACTGCAGTGAACCAACCTTCGATGTGAAAATTGCCTTTTGTCAGGTGTGTGTTCCTTACAGGTAAAACAAGGTACAGTATGTTCTCTTGTATTTCCATTTTGCCATTCCATCTTGCACGTGTTCCACACCAGAGTAGTATTTATATCATATTAAAAATGGCTTAGGAAAGAGAATTGGATGCTTAGATGTCTCCTTTTTTTCACAGTTCATTTAAGTTAGAACAGGAATGAAGAGAAGTCTTTTTAATGATTATAAATATAGTATTTAATCACCGTGTAAAGTGATTTCTTACTAGACTTCTCTTATACTTAACATTTTTAATAGTTCTTTTCAAATCCTTGAAATGAAGCATTAATCATCAAAGTAGCTGAAGCCCATGTTATTATTTCTCATCCTAGGACTAATGAGCCCCAAGTTGTGTACCTCCAATCCTCATGGATAACAACACGCAGGGGGTGCTCAGTTCATTTTCTGATATCCAGTTCTAACCAGTAGTTAGTAGGAAAGCTAAACAACGACAAATAAATTTAATGAATACATTTAACCTGTAATTAACAGTAAGGTGGTAACAATGGTCGGCAGTGTGCATGAACTAGATAAGAGTTTGCTCTCTTGTATTCATACAAACTCTATTCTCAAGAAAGAGGCTATGGGGGGCACCCACGCTGACTCCAGGTATGTTTAGGGCAGTCCTAACTGAAGCCTGTTGTCACCGTATAATTAATAGCGCTCCCTTTTACTCTCAGGAATGGTTCTTTGAACAATAAATCATATGGTAACTCTATTCACACCCTAAGCAGAGAGCTTCACTTCAGTTTTTCTGTAAGGACTTTCATCATATCTTCACGTTTAACTGTGATGTAAACGGAGAATGATATGCATCCCCTGAAACAAGGTTTAAAAGTTAACTCTGCAGCTCCTATTATTTTAATACAACCTTTTCTGATTCTAGTAATATGTGCTTATTATAGAAAAGTGTAAAGGGAAACATTGGTATGTTTACTCTCCTTGAGCACAGTTAGAGTTTCCACAGCAAAGTAAAATGTGTTACCTGCCATGAACAGGGTGTCCTCATCTCCCTGACCTCTGAAGGGTGTAGTGCCTGAAGCCTCAACCTCTGGATAACTTTTCTTCTCTTGCAAGAACTCAGGATCTGGACAGCCTTGGTTAGAAAGTTCACATCTACTACTTATTAACCGTTTGCTTGTAATCTTGGGCAACTTAGTTAACCTTTCTGTTTCCTTGTTTGTGAAAGGGGAAAATGTTAGTACCTACTTTCTACAGTGATGAGAATTAAATGAGCTAATACTTGCAGAACACTGAGAACAGGGCTGGAATATGCGTTTGTTAAATAGCTAACTAAGTTTTAAATACTTTTGCATTCACTCTTCTGGTGCTCCCATTGAACCTCAATGTTTTAAGTATTACCAATATCTCAAATGCTCCCACAGTCATATCTCCAACCCAAACCTCTCCCTGAAACTAGACTTGTCTACCCACCTGCCTGTTCTCCATCTCCTCTTAGATAGACATCTAACAGGCATATCAAACTAAATGTAGTCCAAACCAAACCCCTGATCTTTCCTCCGAAATTGCTCTGTTCTAATTCAGTAAATGCTAAATCCAGTTTCTTAGAACAAAATCTTTAGACTCATCTTTTGGGCAACACTTCATATCCAATCTGTAAACAAATTCTGTTGGCTCTACATTCAGAATCCATCTGGAATCTCACCGTTCTCTCCGCTACCACTCTGATCCAAGCTACCGTTACCTCTTGCCTGGATTATTGCAAGAGCTTCCGCATTGCTCACCTCCAAAGAGTCTAGTCTCAAGGCATCAGCTAGAGTGATATATTAAAAATGTAAATAAGATAATGTCACTCCTTGGCTGAAAACAAAACAAAGCAGAGAAACCTTTCAATGTCTTCCCATCTCACTTATGATAACAACCAAAATTCTTAAAACAAATACCAAGCCTTTTTCTCTAGAGACCTCCCTCCCTGAAATGCTCTTTATTATCCCATCCTTCACCACTTTCAGGGATTTGCTCAAATGTCATTTTTTAAAGAGAGTCTTTCCTGACTCTCCTATTTAAAATTGCCCCTTCCTACCCAGCACTGCCTACCCAACTTCCCTGCCTTTTTTTGCCCCCGCCATAACACATTTTAGTATCTGGTATACCATATAGGCGATGGGTATGTTGCCTCTCTCTCTTTGCTAGAATGCATTTTTCCCTTGGGCAGGAATTTTTTCAGTAGTCTGCAGGAGCCACCTCACACAGACTCGCAAGAGTTGACTGTGCACATCTCTCCCCAACTCTAAGGGCAATGATGTCAGGGTGGTAGATTGAACTCTGTCCTGATAGAAGTATGTCAATTATGTAAACAAGCAATTGCTACACATAAGTCCTCTTCCTCCTCACCCACCCCGCCCCGACACCAGCCAGCTGTTGAACATTCACCAGCACACCGTTGGAATTTTGTCTCTTTGGCACACTGCTGTACTGAGAACTAGCAATAATGTCTGGCATAGGGAAGGCTCTTACCAAATATTTTCTTAATGAATGAATGAATGATATGTTTGGTTTATGCAATCAATTGCAACTGTAATATAATAGTGCTCTGGTGGAAAATGAGCAGGCCTGAATTTCTGGGTAGAATATCTGGACTCTATCAATTGCAAGCTGTATAACCGTGAGCTATTTCCTTATCCTGCATGATCCTAGCCATTCACTATGGGCATTAACACTTAAAAAACAAACCACAAAGAAACATAAAACTAAGCCCATGTTTTACATATTTTGAGATTAAATCTGAACTTTGAAAATTATCAATAAAAAAAATCTTAAAAGCTCAACTATTTTTTTTTTTAACCCAAAGAGTCATTCTGTAGGTGGAAGTTATTTTTTAAATCAGCTTCCAGCATTTGGGTACAGATGTAGAATGTCTATTTCCAGTAAGTGTTCTTTTAAAGCAAAGAAAAAAGAGAAGAAGTGAAGTATGAACTTTCTTAATGACTGAATTTTTTGCTTACTATGAACTTTCGGTACCTAGGAAATATGCATGCATATTCTATAACTTAAAAAAAAATCTAAAAATATCTTAGCAAGCAGAATATTTCTAGTTGTGACTCAGAGCATTTTACTTACTTTGCATGTGGAGTTTTTGTTTGATAATAATGTTTATTTTTTTCTTTCCTGTAGCCCTGTGTCTCATTTACTGCTGTAGCAATTTAAAGAAAATAGTGTACTTGTTTTTAGAGGCAGAATGATCTCCTGGAGTTTACTTTCAGACTGTGGTCCTGGGCAGCTTCTCATTTCCTGAGCCAGCTCATGGGTCTTTGGTACGGGGGTGTTTAACCCGATCACAGCTTCCTGCCCCACAGACAGTACACAAAGACCTTAAGTAACTTGTCAACAATTAATTAATGATCAATTGTATCCAGAACGCAGGTCTCTTGTGTCTTAATTTGTGACTTTTTAAATTATAGTTCCATTTTTTTCACTGTTACCAATAAGAAAGCACAGAAAATAAAATTGTCTAGATAGTACTTTATCAACAGAAACTATGTACCTTATCTGTAATGGTATTACCCTTCTTTCGTTTTGAGCCACAAATGTGAAATTTAATTTCCTCATAGCAACGTAAAAAAAAAGTGAAATGAAAAGATGACATTCATTTTAATAATATACTTAGCCCAATATACCTAAAATATTATATTACAACATATAACCAATATGAAATTATGAATTTGATATTTTACATTTTTTTTCCTTAAGAAATCTTTGATATCCACTGCGTACTTCATGCTTACCTCACATCTCAAATCAAGCTAGTCGTATTTCACACACTCAGGAGCCACATATTGCTAGAGGCTCCCCTACTGGAAAATTCAGACTGATGAAATATCTGCGTGAGGGAGCTGAATTTATCAATATTTATCTCAATGTTCCAGCAGCCTGTGGGCACAGCTACTACTACACAGTTGCTAATTCTGTGACTTTTTTTATTGCAGTAACATTGGATTATAACATTGTATAACTTTCAGGTGTACATCATAATCTATTTTGAATTCTGTGAAGACTACGTCATGTTCACCACCCAAAGACTAATTACAATCTGTCACCACATATGTGCCTGATCACCTCTTTCGCCCTCCTTCCTCCCCGCTTTGCCTCTGGTAACCACCAATCCAATCGCTGTTGCTATGTGTTTCTCATTGTATTTATCTTCTACATATGAGTGAGATCATATGGTATTTGACATTCTCCCTCTGACTCATTTCACTCAGCATAATACCCTCAAGGTCCATCCATGTTGTCACAAATGGCCAGATTTCATCATTTCTTATGGCTGAGTAGTATTCCATTGTGTACATATACCGCATCTTCTTTATCCGTTCATTCCTTGATGGGCACCTAGGTTGCTTCCAAGTCTTGGCTATTGTGAATAATGCTGTGGTGAACATAGGGGTGCATGTATCTTAATTCATTCATGTTTTCAGGTTATTTGGGTAAATACCCAGTAGTGGAATAGCTGGATCATATGGTAGATCCATTCTTAATTTTCTGAGGCAACTCTATACTGTTTTCCATAGTGGCTGCACCAGTTTGCACTCCCACCAGTAGTGTACGAGGGTTCTCTTCTCTCCACATTCTCTCCAACACTTGTTGTTTCCTGTCTTGTTAATTATAGCCATTCTGACCAGAGTGAGGTGATACCACATTATACTTTTGATTTGCATTTCCCTGATAGCTAATGATGTTGAACATCTTTTCATGTGCCTGTTGGCCATCAGTATATCTTCTTTGGAGAAATCTCTGTTCAGATCTTTGGCCCATCTTTTAATTTGGTTGTTGGTTTTTTTGTTGTTGAGATGTATGAGTTCTTTGTACATTTTGGATATTAACCCCTTATCTGATATATGATTTGCAAATACCTTCTCCCAATTGTTAGGTTGTCTTTTTGTTTTGTTGATGATTTCCTTTGCTGTGCAGAAGCTTTTTAGTTTGATGTAGTCCCATTTATTTATTTTCTCTTTTGTTTCCCTTGCCCAGTCAGGCATGGTACTTGAAAATATGCTGCTCAGACCGATGTCAAAGAGTGTACTATGTATTCTTTCTTCTAGAAGTTGCATGTGTTCAGGTGTTTCATTCAAGTCTTTAATCCATTTTGAGTTGATTTTTGTGCATGGTGTAAGGGAATGGTCTACTTTCATTCTTTTCCATGTGGTCGTCCGGTTTTCCCAACACCATTTATTGAAGAGACTTTCCTTTCTCCATTGTATGCTCTTGGCTCCCTTGTCGAATATTAGCTGTCCATAAATGTGTGGGTTTATTTCTGGGCTCTCGATTCTGTTCCATTGATCTTTGTGTCTGTTTTTGTGCCAGTACCATGCTGTTTTGGTTACTTTGGCTTTGTAGTATATTTTGAAATCAGGGAGTGAGATACCTCCAGCTTTGCTCTTTTTCTTCAGGATTCCTTTGGCTATTCGGGGTCTTTTGTTAATTGAATTTTTTTTCTATTATTTCATTGAGGACATAATGGTTTATAATGTTCTGTAATTTCAGGTGTACATTATTATTTATCAGTTTCTGTATAAACTACATTGTGCTCACCACCAATAGTCTAATTTTTATCCATTACCATATACATGTGTCTCTTTACCCCTTTGAGGCCGACCCGTCAACCCCCTTCCCCTCTGGTAATCACTAATCTGTTCTCTTTATCCACGTGTTTGTTTATCTTCCACATATGAGTGAAATCATGTGGTGTTTGTCTTTCTCTGTCTGGCTTATTTTGCTTAACATCATACCCTCAAGGTCCATCCATTTTGTTGCAAATGGGTAGTTTCATGGCTGAGTAGTATTCCATTGTGTATATATATATACTACATCTTCTTTATCCATTAATCAGTTGATAGGCACTTAGGTTGCTTCCCCATCTTGGCCATTGTGAATAATGCTGCAATGAACATAGGGTGCATAAATCTCTTTGAATTGCTGATTTTAAGTTCTGTGGATAAATACCCAGCAGTGGGATAGCTGGGTCATATGGTATTTCTATATTTAATTTTTTGAGAAATCTTCATGCTGTTTTCCATAGTGGCTGTACCAGTTTGCATTCCCACCAGCAGTGTATCAGGGTTCCCTTTTCTCCACATCCTCTCCAACATTTGTTACATTTGTCTTGTTAGTTATAGCCATTCGGACTGGTGTAATGTGATATCTCATGGTAGTTTTGATTTGCATTTCCCTAATAATTAGTGATATTGAATATCTTTTCATGTACCTGTTGGTCATCTGTATATCTTCTTTGGAAAAATGTCTGTTTATTTCCTCCACCCATTTTAGATCAGGTTGTTTGCTTTTTGTTGCTCAGTTATATGAGTTCTTTGTATATTTTGGAAATTAACCCCTTGTTGGATACATGATTTGCAAATATTTTCTCCCAGTTGGTGTGTGTCTTTTCGTTTTGTTCATGATTTCCTTTGCCTTGCAGAAGATTTTTAGTCTGATTTAGTCCCATTTGTTTATTTTTTCTTTTGTTTCCCTTGCCTGAGTAGACATGGTATTCAAAAAGATGCTGCTAAGACTGATGTCAAAGAATGTACTGCCTATATTTTCTTCTAGGAGTTTTATGGTTTCAGGTATAATGGTCTACTTTCATGCTTTTGCATGTGGCTATCCAGTTTTCCCAACACGATTTGTTGAAGAGACTGTCCTTTCTCCATTTTGCGTTCTTGGCTCCCTTGTTGAAGATTAGCTGTCCATAGATGTGTGGTTTATTTCTGGGCTTTCAATTCTGTTCCATGATCGGTGTGTCTGTTTTTGAGACAGAACATGCTGTTTCAATTGCTGTAGCTTTGTAGTCTATTTTGAGGTCAGGGATTGTGATGCCTCCAGCTTTCTTCCTTTTTCTCAGGATTGCCTTCGCTATTTGGGGTCTTTTGTTGTTCCGTATAAATTTTAGGACACTTTCTTCTATTTCCATGAAGAATGTCATTGGGATTCTGATTGGGATTGCATTGAATCTGTAGATTGCTTTAGGTAATTTGGATATTTTAACTATGTTTGTTCTTCCAATCCATGAGCATGGAATGTCTTTCCCTTTCTTTACGTAATCTTTGGTTTCTTTCAATAATGTCTTATAGTCTTCAATGTATAGGCCTTTCCCCTCCTTGGTTAAGTTTATTCCTAGATCTTTTATTCTTTTTTTTTGCAATTGTAAATGGGATTGTATTCTTGACTTCTCTTTCTGCTAGTTTGTTGTTAGTGTATAGAAATGCAGCTGATATTTTTATGTTGATTTTGTACCCTGCAACTTTGCTGTAGTTGTTGATTATTTCTAACAGTTTTCTGATGGATTCTTTAGGTTTTTCTATATAGAGAGTTATGTCATCCACAAACAGTAAGAGTTTCACTTCTTCCTTTCCAATCTGGATACCTTTTATTTCTTTTTCTTGCCTAATTTCTCTGGCCAGAATCTCTAGTACTATGTTGAATAGGAGTGCAAGAGTGGGCCCCCTTGTCTCGTTCTTCTTCTCGGAGGGATGGCTTTAAGTTTTTATTTATTCAGTATGATTTTGGCTGTGGGTTTGCCATATATGGTCTTTATGATGTTGAGTTACTTTCGCCCTATACACTTTCATTGAGTTTTTTTCAGATATGAATGTTGGATCTTGTCTAATGCTTTCTCTGTAACTATTGAGATGATCATGTTATTTTTATTCCTCATTTGTTAATGTGGTATATCATATTGATTGACTTGCAGATGTTGAACCATCCCTGCATCCCTGGTATAAATCTCACTTGATCATGGTGTATGATCCTTTTAATGTACTGCTGTATTCAGTTTGCAAATATTTTGTTTAGGCTTTTTGTGTCTATGTTCATCAGTGATATTGGCCTCTTATTTTCCTTCTTTGTGTTGTCCTTGTCTGGTTTTGGTATCAGGGTGACATTGGCCTCATAGAACAAATTAGGAAGTGTTCCATCTTCTTAAATTTTTTGGAATAGTTTGAGGAGGATAGGTATTAAATCTTATTTGAATGTTTGTTAGAATTCTCCAGAGAAGCAATCTTGGACTTTTATTTTTTGGGAGGTTTTTGATTACTATTTCAATTTATTATGATTGTTCTATTCAGATTCTCCTTTTCTTTTTGATTCAGTTTTGGGAGGTTGTTTCATTCATTTCTTATAGGTTATCCAATTTGTGGTCATACACTTTTTCATAGTAGTCTCTTATAATCCTTTGTATTTCTGTGGTATCGGTTGTAATTTCTCCTCTTTCATTTCTAATTTTATATTATTTGAGCCTTCTCTCTTTTTTTCTTAGTGAGTCTGGCTAAGGGTTTGTCGATTTTGTTTATCTTCTCAAAGAACCAGCCCTTAGTTTCAGCAATCCTTTCTACTGTTTTTTTAGTCTCTATTTCATTTATTTCTGCTCTAATTTTTATTATTTCCCTGCTTCTGCTGACTTTAGGCTTTGTTTGCTCTTCTTTTTCTAGTTCTGTTAGGTGTAGTTTAAGATTACTTATTTGAGATTTTTCTTGTTTTTTGAGGTGGGCCTATATTGCTATGAATTCCCCTCTTTTGCTGCATCCAATATGAGTTTGTATGATGTATTTTCATTTTCATTTTCCTCCAGGTATTTTTTAATTTCTGCTTTGATTTCTTCAGTGATCCAGTGGTTGTTCAGTAGTATGTTGTTTAGTCTCTACATATTTGTGACTTTTTCAGCTTTTTTCTTGCAGTTTATTTCTGGTTTCATAGCATTGTGGTCAGAAGATGCTTGATATGATTTCAATCTTCTTAAATTTATTGAGGCTCGCCTTGTTTCCCAATATATGGTCTATCTTTGAGAATGTTCTATGTGCACTTGAGAAGAACGTGTATTCTGCTCTTTTTGGATGGAATGTTGTCTATTTATCTTTTAAGTCCATCTGGTCTAAGTTTTCATTTAAGTCCACTATTTCCTTGTTGACTTTTTGTCTGGATGATCTACCCATTGATGTAAGTGGGATATTGAGGTCCCCTACTGGTATTGTGTTGCTGTTAATTTCTCCCTTTAGGTTTGTTAATAGTTGCTTTATATACTTTGGTGCTCCTGTATTAGATGCATATTTATTCATAAGTGTTATGTCCTGTTGTGGAATGTCTCTTTTATCATTACATACTGCCCCTCTTTGTCTCTCATTACTTGTTTTGTTTTGAAGTCTACTTTGTCTGATATAAGTACAGCTACACCTGTTTTCTTTTGCTTGCCATTAGCTTGGAGTATTGTCTTCCATCCTTTCACTCTAAGCCTGTGTTTGTCTTTAGAGCTGAGATATGTTTCCTGGAGGATCCATATTGTTGAGTCTTGTTTTTTAATCCATCCAGCCCCTCTGTGTCTTTTGATTGGAGAATTCAATGCATTTATGTTTCAAGTGATTACTGATATATGAGGGCTTAATACTGCCATTTTTATCTCTTGTTTTCTGGTTGTTCTGTATTTCCCTTGTTTTTCTTTCCTTATATTTCTGACTGCCATTTCAGTTTAGTGGTTTTCTGAGATGATTTTCTCAATTTTCTCTTTATTTATGATTTTTGTCTCTGCTCTGAATTTTTGTTTTGAGGTTACCAAGAGGTTTGTATAAAAGATCTCATAGATAAGATAGTCCATTTTCTGATAGCCTCTTATCATCATTAAGCTAAGCAGGTTCTATCCCTTTCCTCTTCCCTTTCTAAGTTATTGTTGTCACAAACTATTCTGTTTTGTCTTATGAGTTTGTGACTGAATTGAAGTGTTTATAGTTATTTTTGATACTTTCCTTCCCTTTATCTTTTATGTTTTAATTAAGTGTTTGCTAACTTGTTCTGGTAGAGAGCTGCAATTTTCTGATTTTCTGTCTATTTATCTCCTTGCTCAAGGCTTTGTAAACTTTTGCCTTTTTGTTTCAAGTATGAGGGCATCCTTGATCATTTCTTGTAAGGGAGATCTAGTGGCAACGAACTCCCTCAGCTTTTGTTTATCTGGGAAAGCTTTTGTTTCTCCATTGTATCTGAAGGATAGTTTTACTGGATAGAGTATTCTTGGCTGAAAATTTTTGTCTTTCAGTATTTTGAATATATCATTCCAATCTCTCCTAGCCTGCAAGGTTTCTGCTGAGAAATCTGCTGAAAGCCTGATACAGGTTACTTTGTAGATTATTTTCTTCTGCCTTACTGCCCTTAATATTTTTTCTTTCTCATTGACTTTTGCTAGTATTACTATTAGATGCCTCAGAGAGGGTCTTTTTACATTGCTGTAATTGGCTTCGTGTATTTGTAAGTCCAGTTACTTCTCCAGGTTTGGGAAGTTTCAGCTATTATTTCTTTGAACAAGCTCTCTGCTCCTTTCTCCCTCTCTTCTCCCTCTTGAATCCCTATAATCCTTATGTTGCATTTCCTAACTGGGCCAGATATTTCTTGAAGAATTTCTTCATTTTTTAAAAGTCTTAGTTCTTTTTCCTCCTTCATCTGAAACACTTCTATATTTCTGTCCTCTAAGTCATTAATTCTGTGTTCTATAACATCAGCTCTGTTTTTTAAGGATTCTAGAATTTTTTTTTTATCTCATTCATTATGTTCTTCATCTCCAGATGTCTTTTTTTTTCTTTTTTTTTCAGAGAATAAATCTCTTTGGTGAAGTATTCCTTCTGCTCATTAATTTTATTCCTGAGTTCATTGAACTGTCTTTCTGAGTTTTCTTGTAACTCCTTGAGTTTCTTTATGACAACTATTTTGAATTCTCTGTCATTTAGACTGTAAATTTCTGTGACTTCAGGAGTGGTTTCTGGAGACTTTCATTGAATGTTTGAAGAACATGGGATTAATTGAAATTTTTAGTCACTCAATAATTTTGTTTTTTTTATTAAAAAACCCATTAAACAGCTTTTGCAGGCAAGAGGTTTCTTGTTATATTCTGGAGAGAAATTTGTCTTTGTAGTGTTGGACAATAAAAGAATAATCTTTAGTTTGCACTAGTATGAAGACTTTACAAAATATAGACCTATAGGGAATTGAAAGTGCAAGAACTCTTGATCCTCCTGAAAAACAGAGAAGCCTTCATAGCCTTCTTTTCTCAACTGAACAAAGAAGTACACAGCTGTTAAATTTCACTCTATGATTTTAAAAGTTCTGTAAAAAGTGCTATTTTTGGAACTCTGATGTACTGAACAGTTGAGTCAGGGTTTTAACCAGGAAATATATACACAGAAAGGTAACGTGTGTTGGAAACTGCATGCACATCTACTGGTGTCCACAGCATTTATCACATCCTGATGTGAGTACCATTAGTTGTACATTTTTGTGTTTTCCCCATTCAGTGGTGATTCCCTTGGGGACAGGACCAGGGCATCCTTGTCCTTAACTTCCAAGCCCAGAAATCTATCTTAATTCAGTAAATGTTCAATGAATGCTTTTTGAATCAAAGAAGGTAAATAAAAACTTAAGAGAAAAACACCACTTCCTGAGTAGAAATTTCTTTGCTTGCCTTTCAAAATCAAGTCAATTTCTCAACATTTTAACGTCTTATGAGTATATTTTAATAGACTTAATTGCATTTTGGTTATTTTGCTAATCACAAATCCATGTTAACCTAACATTTATCTGACAGTTATTAACTTATTGATGCCTGTGAGTATTTACTGCTGTTTGAGTTGATTATCAATCATTTAAATGATTTATCAGAAAGCCTGAGACACAGAGGGCTCAAATTAATGAGTCAATAGTTATAAGTTTAAGTAGAACTAGAAATAAAGGGGACTGAGTTCAGCGGGCTTCTTTTCGGTTATGGCACAGAAACTCTTCATGCCTTCTTGCATTTTCTATGCAAGAAAATATCTATGCATAGACTGATTGATTCTCCCATTCATTTTTCAACACATCTTTACTGATTACCTATAATGTGTACCTGTAACCTTTTGAAATTAGGGATACAGGATGAATGATAAGGTTATTCCCCTCAAAGAACACACTCTCTAATCTAAAGCACAGTAGAGAGTGGCTAGGCTTGTAAACATAAGGAACACCTATTCCTCTTTGAGTTAAAGACCTCAGCAATAACCATGAGCTAAAAAATAAGTCACAAAAACCTAAAACCCCAAATACTTATTGAATGCTTACTATAGGGAACACTTCATTAAGATTTTACCTCATTTAATTTTCACAACACCAATAATTACCAGGAGACAGAATATAATTATATTTTATTCTGCAGTTGTAAATCTGAACCATTATACTAGAAGGTCTTTCCCTAGTCCCATTACGAACTTCTTGAAAGCTCATATTGGTGTATTGCTATTTATTTGAGTGAAATGAATAGCAACTAAATATAACTAAGAAGTACAATACTGTGATTAAATGCAAAGAAGCCTGAGATTCTATTGGTCACTGGTAGGAAAAAGGAGAAGATTTTTATATAAATTTCAAAAGACGATTGTGATATATAAGGTCTAAAATATTACTGGGGACAGACAGAAACAGCACTCTCACTGTGGAGTTCTTACTGTCAAAAGTGTTCTTCAATGCTTTTTGAGTTTTTACTGTTTTTCAATGTATCATCTTGTTAGATATAATAGTCAGGACTGAGCATGTTGAATTTTTTGTAGCTAAAGCAATGTTCTTCTTAATAGATATAAAATATTACTAGATGACTAGTTAATTAAATTTTATTTTATTACTCTAATGCTGGATTATAAAAGAACTATGTGTGTATACATAATAATTTTCCTTTTCCCAGATGGCTGTTCGAAATAAATGAAAACTTACTCTTTAGCAAAATTACTGATACTTCTGATTTATTATTATTTTTTAGTACAACGTTTTCCTCTTTCAATCTTTGGAAATCCCATGATATTTGCAAATACTTTATGGGCTGCATTAGCTTTTTAGAGACTTTTATAGGCCTGGAAACTAATAAACCAGAGAATTCATAAAAATGGGTATTCTGGAATGCCCATGGAATGATGTAGTTTTAAGTGATATGTTCAAATTACTAGTATCTAGGGCATTTAAAAATTATCACTAAACCTGATTGCAGGATTTTATGGCTTTAAAAAACCAATTCTTTGCTTTTAAGGCATTTTGAATTTTAAGTAACTTGATTTGCTCAACTTATTTTATTTGATGAGTCTATGATGTTTCTGTTTTACAGACTTTGAAAATATTCAATTAAAATCTTTACACTTCATTACTAGGGTGGCCACCCTTGATGGAATGAAGACTTTTACACCAACATTGGGGAACAGAGCCTCAAAGGAAAATATGTTTTGACAGGGGAGGGCAAAGGAAAACTTGTATAATCTAACAGGGAAACTGAAAATCATTTTGGTAGTCTGGGAAATAAATGGCATTGTTTGTATATTTTAGATTTTTGGAGAGATTGTCTGCCACCCCAAAACACTAAATTTAGACACTAACTTCATGTAAATATGATTTAAGGGAATCAGTAGATTGACCATGGATATATTTGAAGGTCTTGGCGTTTTGTAAATGAATGTCTAAGATTTTGAGGTATAAACTGATAAACTTTTCCTTTGGTATTGTAGTTTTTCATGCAACAGGAAAAGAGAAACTTTTACTTTAGCTTCTCTTTTTAAGGGATTTCCTCTCCTGCATATTATTTAAGGAAGCCCAACTCTTTCTTCTACCTTAGCTTTGATGCATTGTGTTTAATTTTGCATTCATTTTCTAAAATCCCAATACATGTACTTTAGTGCATGGACTGTCTGTGAGTAAATTATTAAAGACATAGCAAACAGTATTGTAAAAACATGGCGCATCTTGAATCATGAAACAAATCACTGAGATATTTATACTATCAGGATGAAAACCAACCTACATATTTTTGTGAATGAATATTTCATGTTGCTTGACAATGGTTTTTTTCCATATGCCCACACGTGAAGATGGTTATAGCAAATTTCAAAAGAGTAAGTTTAGTGTTACATTTGTGTATTCTACCTTTGGCAGGTTTTATCTAAAGATGTATTAAGTAATTATTTCAGCTAATGAATAGATTAAGTTATGCTACTAAAGATTAACAAAAATTGTAAAGGTCTTAAGATTTGATTCTGTAGTGAGGAGCTTTTCTGTATTGGTTGATTGTGGGTATGCGTTTGGTTTGCTTGAAGGACAAAAAGGTCAAACTTGACTTCTTGTTGAATGGTCTTACCTTGAATGTAAATGTAGCTTAATATTATGAGTTCAATTGTGGTGGAGGTATTAATTAGATTGAATGAAGTTATTGCTTACATTTTTCAAAATAGTTGTGCTGTAAAATATCGCAGGATTATCTGTGGTTTTCAGTATATGGTTAATCATGCTCTGTAAGAAAAGCAGCAACTTGTGGATTCCATTTTGACCTAGCTAGCGTTTTTAAGTAATCAACTAATTCTTTAAATGCACTATTTAATTCTACTATATTTAAGATGTAAGGCTTTCAAAAATATATTAAGTGATGATTTTGCTTTTCTGCAGAGGTATTATCTGAGCTTGGGGTGCATGATAAGCAAAGGCTGAATGTTTCAGTAGGTTAAGAAGAATAATGTCTGCTTTGGCTTTGAGGTCTAAAATCAGTTCCAATCTGGAATGTGTTATTCAACTCTTCTTTTGTTCATCTTCTCTAAAGATGAATATTTATTTGGTTATATGCTCTGACATCTATACATATATATATCTATGCATCTATCTATACATCTCTAACTCATTCCAGAAAAGGAAAGGGAAGCTACAAAAGTGCATATTCAAAGAGATGAAAACCAAGACTTTGGCGAATGTGGAACTACTAAACTTAGGTACTAATTAGATCTTTTTATAATTATGAAATGAGAGAATGATAATAATACAATCATACAGGATTTTTAAATAATACTATTTATTGCGTAATCAAAACAAGGCTTCCCATATTCTTAAATGTAGCATTTGATAAACTCTAATTTTCCCTTCTAAAAATATAAAGACACATTTTAAAGATGTTGGTGAAATCCAGATAACTCACTTTAAACATTTTGATTCCTAAATGACTTTTTACTCTCCTTGTGATGAAACATAACCTCTTACTCCCACCCTGGGAAAGTGTTTTTTAAAAATTAACTATCATTTATTAACCTGGAAATTTGTCCTCTCTTGATGACATAATATCACTTATTATTGCCTATTTTATACCTTTTTCTTTATTGTGGACAAATTGAGAGTATGTAGATCAAAAGTGCAGAATTCAATGTGCTTAGTTTAGTAGGTTAGAGCACTGTGACAATGAAGCCACCATTCCAAGTTTGATCCTCTAAGGGACTATTGAATATTAAGCTCCATGAGGCCAGGAGCTTTATATTCTCAGTGCCTAGAACATTGCTTGGCACATTGTAAGATCAAAATAAATATTTGCTGAATGAAAAACCTACCACAGTAATAGGTAGACCTCAAATCTCAGTGACTTATCAGAACAAATGTGTACTTCCTGTTATACAAAGTCTAGTACAGGTTAGCAAGGGCTCTCCTCTAGCTGACGACTCAGGAATTTTGGCTTCTGCCACCTTGTGACCCAGGAATTTAGGCTCTTGCCATCTTGTCATGTGCCAGCTAAGACACCAGAGTGTTGAAAGAGATGGATTGTGGAGGCACATCTTGTGAATGCCTGTGCATTTAGGTGATACCTGACACCTCTGCTTGTAGTCCATTGGCCATAAATAGTCACATGGCCCCAAAAGAACTGCAAGGGAGGCTGGGAAATGTAGCGGAGCATGTGGATATTCACAGATCACAATCTAACACAAATGAAAACACAGAAAAAGTATTTTGTTACCTGAAAATTCTGAACACTTTTGGTTTTTGTTGATTTTACAGCGGTATCATAGTGCTTTGGGATGGCACTATGGTTCAGGCCAACTTTTGGTTAAAAACATTATAAAACTGCTAATTAGTAAGTGTCTTTAAATGTTATCTAATTTTTCAATAATAATAGTAATTATAGTAATAATAATAATACATTTTGTTGAAAGTTTCCTATAAGCTTATACCATGCAAAGAGCTTTACATAGATTATCTCATTTAACTTCTCCACTAATCAAAAGTAGTAGATTATTGCCTTCATTCCATAAGTAAGGACACTAAGGCTAAGACTGTAAAAAGCTTGCTCAAGGCCTCACAGGCAAGATTCTTACATGAAATCTGGAGCTTTACCATTTGCTGAAGTTCTCAGTCTAAAACTTCTCAATAGCAAATGAGAATACCAAGTCTCACATGAAATGATTTGTTAGGCACCTAGCACAGAGTCTGGTCTTAATAATTGCTGGTTGCATAGTAGGTATTCAAGCAGTACTAGTTTTCTGCCTTCAAATAAAAAGAACAGGCAGGCAGAAGCCATGCCTACTCTACTATGAATTACTGTTATGTGCTTTTTCATATACCTGAAAATAATGATTAAACATAATTTGTCTTAAAGTTTTTACTGCATTATTGATCTATTATAAGCCATTGACTCCACAGAGTAACCATCTCTGGGCCAACCAATATAAAAGCAATGTAGATTCCAGGCTGTAATTCTCCTCAGAGAATAACACTTCAAGAAACAGAGTGGAGGAAATATGCTCTGACAGGACAAAATCTAATCCTAAATGTTATTAAGTATTGTTGTCTTAAGTCTCCCTCTTTAAAGCTCATACGTAAATAATTTGATTCAGATTGAAAATGGATGGAACATATGCCTTTCTACTATAACAAACAGAATAGCAGGCATTGTTTCTGCTGACTTTGTGTCACAATCTGCGAGTGGCATTATGAAACAACTCAATATGCTGGTCATAACTTTGCGAATGAATAGCTCAATATCATTTGTGCCAAAAGCAGAATCACCACTTTTGGCAGATGCTTTTCAGTATCCAAATGACAACATTAAAATTATATCCAACAGATTGACCAGTTCATTTTCCAGAGATGCGTTTTGTGGCTAATTCATCTTGGCTATCCTTTTGAGATAGATCAACGTTATATCAATAGCACCTTCAGTTGTGCCTGCCATACAGTAGGTGCTCAATAAATATTTAACAAATGAGCAGGATCAGGCCCTTTAAATTTCTAGGCAGCTCTGAAAATCCAGCTTTCCATCACCAACACAAGATTGTCTACTTCAACCCTGAATTGTTGAACATTCAGTTACGTTCAAACCCCAGGCTGAGACAATTGATAAACAAAAGAGAAGGACGTGTTATTCACTCATTTCTCTTGATTTTCTAAGCTCTATTCCTTTAGCTCACCTTCTCTTAAGAAAACCACATCACTGTTCTCAATTATCTTAGCTGAACTAGAGAATGATTTAGTAAAAAAGAAGCACATGTTTTAGAGTTGGACAAAGATCAATTCATATTAATTGTTACCACAAATTTTTATAGTTCTAAGACTTTGAGTCAATTAACAGCTCTGTATACCACTTTCCTCATCTGTTTTTGTGTTAAATACACTATTTAACAGAATGCAAAGTCCACCTTTGGTAGGTAAGCAATTAATACTGGTTCACCTTTCTGTCTTCCCTTGTCTTATTGGGAGTTGGTTTCATATAAGTCACATGAAACATATTTCTGTCTTTGATTAAAAAATATTGCATCTCCTGCCTGTTGTTGGATTCCAGTATTGTTATATAAAGAACTATGGGATTTATTCTTCCGGAAGTTAAGTGCTAGGGAAATTTTACCTTTCCTGTGAACTGGTATGATATATTTTGAGATTAATGAATCAAAGCTTGCCACTCACTTGGTTTTGTTGTCGTGTAATTATTTTTCCCTTTGGCTTTCTTGAAGCATGGCACTAAATTTAGTGCTCAGGGCAGTAGATATTCATAACTTAAACCTCCTGGTAAAATTGTCATCTCCTAGCCTACTTTATTTGACGTTTGTTCTTAAAACCGGATTTAATGGTTTTATTGTTCTTATATCTTCTATGGCGAGCTGCACAAATCCTTTTTGGAACCACACAGAATATAAATAATAAATGAATGAAAGAATAAAATGACTATAGAAGTTTACTGTCATTGGAGGGAATGAAGACTTTTACACCAACATTGGGGAACAGAGCCTCAAAGGAAAAAGATATTTTGACAGGGGAGGGCAAAGGAAAACCTATATAATCCAACAGGGAAATGGAAAATCATTTTTGGTAGTCTGTGAAATAAATGGCATTGTTTTTATATTTTAGATTTTTGGAGAGATTGTCTACAACCCCAAATCACTAAATGACTTGCTCAAGGTTTCGCAGCTATTAAGTGCGAAACTAATCCAGGCTTTGTGCTGTTTTCAGCTACATCATTCAAAAGAAACTAGGGAAGTTTAACCTCTAAAGATTCTTAAAGCTCGGTGTTTCCTCTCAGGAAGTGACTATCAGTAACATAGGACAGTCATGCACAAATGACGATGAGGAGGGAGGGCTCGTGGAATACAGCTGTGAAATTTGAGCAAAATGCAATCAAGGCTTTGGACACCTGCAGGATAAGATCAGAAATGTGGGGCATTTTTCTTTGCAAAACTCCGTAGCTATAGGCTAGCAACTGAACTGAAGGCGAGGACTCATTGCAAAAGGCCCTTTCTCACAGGTCTGCTTATAAAATGTAGTCTTCTCTCAGAAGAGATTATATTCAGATTTCCTCTTGCCTACCAAACTGCTAGTGGCAATAGGTCTTCTTTTAATTTAGCTTTCAGTTTTTTGGCAGATTGCAGATGGAGAGGAAATGAGTTTGCTCTGAAGTTTTGCAAAGAAAATTTTATTATATCCACATAGAAATAATTGAGTCATTTAAATGTAAGGTTAATATTCAGTGGAGGGATGATTTATTTTTTAAAATAATTTGAATCAACAATAGAATATTCTAAACCTATAGTTATTTTGAACCCTATTGATCTCCAAAAGTTACCACCGTGGTGATTAATAATTTTTGTGTGTGTGTGTGTGAGGAAGATTGGCCCCAAGCTAACATCTGCTGCCGATCTTCCTCCTTTTGCTTGAGGAAGTTTGTCAGTGAGCTAACATCTATCCCAGTCTTCCTCAGTTTTTATGTGGGATGCCTCCACAGCGTGGCTTGATGAACAGTGCTAGGTCTGTGCCCAGGATTGGAACTGGCAAACCCTGGCCTGCTGAAACGGAGTGTGTGAACTTAACCACCAGGCCATGGGGCCAGCCCCTATAATTTTTTAATATAATATTCCTTATTTGTAATGAACTTAATCAACATATTACTTTCTTCTCTGGAAAGAGAGTTTCTATTTTGATGAGCGTTTATGAATACCTGTGAGTTTAATATAGTCAAATGTTTTAATATAAATTTAATATAAATAGATCGTGGAATCTCTATTTTTGTGAGCTAATTGACAGAACATTAATTGGGCACTATCTTGTACCTATGAGATAGGAAAGCACTTCCCTGGGAATGTGACATCTGGGCCTGCTAAAGAGGTGCTGATACTAAGGAGTGTCATGGTGACAATATTTCTAACATCCACATCCTTTATTTACTTGGTTTGACCTGTATTACTTCCAGTTTTTGCCTCTCCAATTAACTTTTGAATGGTGACATCTCTCAGATCTACTATTCTCTAAGATAGAGGTCCTCGAAGTGTGGAGCTTGTTAGGCCTTTCCCTAATCCTGTTGAATCGGAAACTTTTCAGTGGGCCTCAGCAATCTGTTTTACAAACTCCTCAGGTAGCTCTGATCCATGTTAAAACTTCAAAATCCCTACCTTAAACTATTGGCCAGTCATGCCTTCCCAATATGAATTTTTGATTCTTCTCTTCCTGTGTTCAAATCGCCAATTTTGTGACCTGAACCAAGGATATACTAAAGCATATAACTGGCGAAAAATCTTTTTAGTGTTGATAATATTTTTCCATAGTGTGCTTAATGGCATATTTGCATAGGCACATTTTATAGAGAAAAGTTTATATTTGAACTTTATGACAAAGAAGCTGCATGGACGTTGAGGATAAAATATACTCTACTAAATATATTCTGAGCCTTTGGAAACTCAGTTTGGATTTGTAAGCCTGGGGCACGGATGAGATCCAGGGGAGTGCTTGAATATGACATGTTTGCCATCAAATTTTGCTTACTACATAGATCCAAGAAAATTTCCAGTGCTGTTATCTCTGTGTCTCACTGTTTGATAATTAAAATAGCTTTTTCCCAATTACTTAAGGTATTCTCAAGAATGTATTTTCTAACTTTTAAATTTCACCTAAAGTTTAATTCAAAACTAGGTATAAAGAAGATACTTGAAAGGAAATTTTGTGTGTGTGTGTGAATTCACAAACTTTATAATGATGATTTTCAATCTTATGGTGAGAAATTATATGCTCTGAAATGGAGATAAGAGATCACCGAATAATTTTTATTTTAGAAAAGGCATCAGGGCATTAGGCATTTCATTTGAATAGCTTTTGTCCCTCTTTGGGAATTCTCTTGTTGCTAAAATTTTGCTACTAGTGTAAGCTCTATGATTGTTTTAACCATTTTACCAAACTACCACAAGTCCATTTATAGCTTCCCCACTATATGAAAAGTTCTGTTCTAGGAATACACTGCAAAAAAATTACAGGGTACTTCTCAGGAGTATGAACAATTGCTGGGATGAAATGATATACTCCATTATAACACTTGGCCACCTGCTGACCTGTCTGGATACTGAGACTTTGTCAGTCCTTGAGTCTGGGACTTCCAATGTCCTGGTTCTTAATAGTCTTGTTTAATTTCCTGTTTCATGCAGACTGCCTCCTGGATTTCAGACCTCTCATTATTGTATTTGCGAATTACCTGAATTTTCAGTCTTCAGTCCAAACAACCCAGATTCCTAATCGATGGTCCACTCTGTTCTTTGCGGTCTGTGTGCCTTTGGGCCTTTGGACTGGATTGCTGCTAGCCTCTCTCTCTCCCAACCGGAGGCTGGTGCCTGTCACGTGTATTCTGCTCTGAAATCTATCTGGAGTCCTAATGTCCTTGCACTAGATTTGCAGGTTTTGCCACCGTGTCCGCATTGCATTCTCCTCAGTTACGTTACTGACCCTCCCTAGCTTCCCTTCCGAGGGCATACAGGGCCGAATAAGTTTGTAGTTCTATTTCGATTTTTTATTTAGAAACGAAATGCGAAAACTCTCCAAGAAAAATGCTTGTATGACCAATCAGAGGTTCAAAGCCTAAGGAGATTTAAATCTTCTTTCAAATTATATGAGAGTTAGATTTTCAGAAGTTAATGTGTGTTAAAACTATACAAAGATCCTTTAGATTCTGGGCTCAGAACATTAAAGGAATTTTTTTTGCTAATTAAAGCTTTGATTTATTTCAAAGGTTGTGAGGTATTCAGGAAATTATTCATTGTGTAGGAATGTCCCACTCACTGCAGGCCAACCAGTATTGTTTGATAAGCAAATTAAATGAAGCTGCATTGCCTGTCATTGTGGCACACCAAAGCATGCCCACGAATCTCCCAAATGCCCACCGAGGGTTACTGCCACCTCTAATGAGAACCACTGGTGTGGACCATTCAACTTTCAATTTCTGGTTTAGGGAAGGAACCCACAGAACCCACGGTTTTCATTCTCAAAACTGGAATGAAATCAGCACAAAGGAGAGGAGATGACTGCTAGGTAGGCACCCACCATTATGGGCCACAAGGAACAGGCGAGACGGTATTCTATGAAGTCCCTTCTAGCTATAGAACCCAAACAATTTAATGCCATAAAATGCAATATAAGATCATTTATGGGTAAACAATAATCACAGATAATGGATATTTATATTCTATATATTCAAAAAACATGGTTTGAAATTTCAAGGACAGTCTCTTCAATTGCTACATATAATTAGTAAATGGAAGAACTTCTCCTAAAGATAAACAGAAGATGCAACAATTGAGATATTTAAAACCTAAGCTTGCAAAAGATAAAAAGGCATCATGTAGCATTTTAGAATAACGTTAATTTGGACTAAAATTGTTCAGTGTTTAACGCAGGATGTTAGCATTTTTGGTACTAATTGAGAACAAATGAAGTCAACATGATTTAATTCAAATTTACCTAATTTAAAAATTAAAAGTAGCATTACTTTGTATCTCAGTTCTTTTTGAGGAAGGGATGTTGATACGATCTTTATCCTTCTTCATATGAATATTCTAATGGGTAAGCAGGGATCATCTGAAGTGTCTAGCACGGTCTCTGGGACCAGGATATGTTCAGTAGATGTTTGCTCCGTAAATAATTAAATAGTTTTAATGAATCATTTCAGAAACAGTTATCCAGATCTAATCTAAGATGGTTTTATTATAAATAGTTTTAATATTGAAAACAAATTTTTCTTTGCATCTTTTCTAAGCTCTTTACCTCCAGGTTGCCTTACATGGACTAATATATATCTTTTCTATGTGAAATACAGGTTTATATAATGATGATAGGTGACTAAGTGTTAGTAACCATTAAAAGAACAGGCTTCTCTGTATCTCATTATCACTCTGTTTGTCGCTCGTCTCATGCTGTTGTTCTCATTTTCCACAGGGATTCCATAAACAAGTGGATGTGTCATATATTGCCAAACATTACAACATGAGCAAAAGCAAAGTTGACAACCAGTTCTACAGCGTGGAAGTGGGAGACTCAACCTTCACCGTTCTCAAGCGCTACCAGAATCTAAAGCCTATTGGCTCTGGCGCTCAGGGAATAGTTTGGTAAGTGGAATGAATTTAACTTATATTTTTAAAGGGAACATGCTGTGTGTGTTGACTAGCCACAAAGAGGCAAACAAAAACCACAAATAAATAGCACGACTTGGGAGGGAAAAGATACATTCTACTAAAGAAAAATAGAATTATGAGCATTATCTGTAATTCATCACCCGTTTGCTAACAACATGTATCACTTTGCTTGTGACTGGTTTTTCTAGTCACAAAAAATATCCCTCACAGCGGCCATAGAGAAACCAAGAGAACCAGAGGTTTTCTAGCTGTTGCTAGTGCATTTAGAAAACTTTATTTGGCTGTTTTCACAGCAAGAAATGAAGGGTTATGTGTTAAGATAACCAGTGAATAAAATCCCCAGTACTCTAAAGAAGTATAAATGATAGCTCACATGTTCCTGTGACTTTTGAAGTTCAGTGTTTGAAATTCAGTTACCTATTAGAAAAAGCGTTATTTTTAAAATGTTTGCCAAATGTTTTCAAAATGGGAAGATTCTGGACTCCTTGGTAACCATTCTTTTAGAACATTTTTAAGTGGCTAAATTGAGATGATGACACATCAAGATCTGATTTACCTCTTATAAATCTCTTGCAAAATGATGATTTCAGATTGATAAACATTTCTTTTAGATAGTTTTAACTTGTAATGTAGCAACCAAATGTAGCTAGTATGAGCTTATTAGTGTAATAATTTTAAATTTGAAGGTTCACACCTATAAGTAAAAGTTTAGGACATGCACTATAAACATTTACTTGTATATTTGTATTTGCTTATTTATAAAGGAGATTTACTTACAGCAATATATTTATTTGTTACATAAATTGTTGCTATATTAATAATATCCATTTAAGAACACAAACACTTTTAACTGATGAAATGAAGATAGACTAAACAATATTTCAAGGTAGATTTTAGAGGCCGGCCCCATGGCATAGAGGTTAAGTTTGGCGTCCTCCACTTGGGCAGTCCAGGTTCAAAGGTTCGGATCCCGGGTGCTGAACAACAACACTTGTCAGCCATCTGTGACAGCAACACAGATACAAAATCGAGGAAGATTGGCACAGATGTTAGCTCAGGGCAAATCTTCCTCAAGCAAAAAGAGGAAGATTGGCAACAGATGTTAGCTTAGGGTGAATCTTTCTAGGCAAAAAATAAAGAGAAAGAAATAAAATAGATTTTATTTTAAAACTTTTTTACACTCATTTGATGAGATTTATTTTGGTGAAAGCTATGTGATAGTGTTCAGTATTTTTCACACTGTCATTTTACATTTCATAAAATGATTTTAAAATCTGGTTCACTTCATTTTTTTGGTTTTTTAAGACTTTATATTTGTAGAGCAGTTTTAGGTTTACAACAAAATTGGGAGGAAGATAGAGAGATTTCCCATATACCCCTGTCCCCACACATGCATAGCTTCTCCCATTATAAACATCCCACACCAGAGTGGCACATTTATTACAATTGATGAAGCTACATTGACACATCATAATCACCAAAGGCCATCGTTTACGTCAGGCTTCACTCTCGCTGGTGTACATTCTATGACTTTGGATACGTGTAAAATGATTGTGGTATCATAACAGGGTATTTCCACTTCCCCAAAAATCCTCTGCGCTGCCTCTTCGTCCCTCCTCCTACTCCTAGCCCCTGGCAACTACTGATGTTTTTACTGTCTCCATAGTTTTGTCTTTTCCAGAATGTCATATAGTTGTACCTATGACACTGAACACACAGTTGGACATTTTTAGGTTGCCTTCTTTAACTTAGTAATATGCATTTAAGGTTCCTCCATGTGTTCTCCTCGCTTTATAGCTCTTTCCTTTTTAGCACTGCATAATATTCCATTGTCTGGCGAGTTTATCCATTCACCTACTTTAGGACAGCTTGGTTGCTTCCAAGTTCTGGCAATTATAAATAAAGCTGCTTTAAACAGCTATGTGCAGGTTTTTGTGTGGATATAAGTTTTAAAGGTTCACTTCTTTTGTTTTTTTGTCAAAAACCATTTTGACAATTGGTTTTAAGTTCACTTTAATGCTTAGTCAATGCAATGGCAGAAGCACACTGTTGGTGCTAAATCATAATACTAGCATTTCAACCTCATTTATCAAATACTCCAAGGCTTTTGTTGAAATTCACGTAGTAAATCTCAATCTTTCCCAACGTCAACTACTATTTGTTTTTGCAGTTTGAAAGACTGAACATTTTAATATTTTTAGCAATGGGCCAAACCTTTCAATTCAAAGATATTTAAACAGATATTTGTTAAAAAAATTTATTTATTTATTTATTTACTATGGTGTAGGTAGGAGGTGAACCTCTTTGTGGCACAAAATAATTTCACGGTGTGGTACGCAGAAAATGGTTCTCCAAAGATGCCCAGACGCTAATCCCCAGAATCCTTGAATATGTTATCTTACATGGCAATAGAGACTTTGCAGATGTGATTAAGTTAAGGGTCTTAATATGAGAGTTCCCTGAAATATCCAGGTGGGACCAATCTAATCACATGTGTCCTTACAAGTAGAAAAGGGAGGCAGAAGAATGGGCCAGAGAAATGCAATGGGAGAGGAGAGAGAAGAGATTCAAAATATGAGAGAGACTTGCCTTATTGTTGCAGGCTTTAGAGATAGAGGAACAGGGCCATGAGCCAAGAAATGGAGTGGCTGTTAGAAGCTGCAAATGGCCCTCAGCTGACAGTCATTAAAAAAATGGAGAGACCTCAGTCATACAGCCACAGGGAACCGAAATCTGCCAACAAACCCAAATGAGCAAGGAGAGAGATTCTCCTCTAGCCCCTCCAGGAAGGAACTCAGCCTGCTGACATCTTGACTTCAGCCCAGCTAAGTTCGCGTGATTTGTTGTGGCAGCAATACTTACACACATGGTATGGTAAAGATTTTACTAAGATAATTGCTGTAAATCTCCTGAAAGCAGGCACACCGAACTATAATGTTTTCAAAGGAAGTAGTTCAGGGTGCCTCTGTCAACCCTCCCCCAAATGTGAAATTTCTGTTTTCCTTTCAAGTCACATCTTTTACCCTCAGTCGTGGACTGGGGGTGGGGGAGGTGTGGGTAAAGTGTATATGTGATGGACCAGTATTAACGTGTATATTAAATATTAGTAAGGTTTAATTTCTTTTCCACATTACAATATATGTTTATATTTTCTTCTTCACTCTACTGGGTGGCTTGTATACCCCTTGGAGAGTGGGAACCCTATTTAGGAGATCAATGTATTCATGAAGAACTTCCAAAATGAAATAGAAAATAAAACAAAAACAAAAATCTTATGAAGGAGGAGAGATGGGAGATGGAGAAAGCAGAGTGATTCCTGGCTACCTTTCTTTAATGGAAAATTATGGAACGTGAGAAAGTTTTCCTGAATAAGATTCTCAGTTCAGATGCTCAAACACTCTTTGGGAGTGTTTCATTTTCTTTCAGATAAAACTACCACAGAAAATGAGGGCTACGAGTGAAAGAAAGCTAGTAGACCTTTAATGATTCAAAAATACGGGCATACCTCAGAGAGACTGTGCGTTCTGTTCCAGACCACTGCAATAAAGCGAGGCACACACGTTTTTTGGTTTCCCAGTGCATATAAAAGTGATGTTTACACTATACTGTAGTCTATTAAGTGTGCAATAGCACTATGTCTAGAAAACAATGTATATACCTTAATTTAAAAATACTTTATGGCTAAAAAATGCTAACCATAATCTGAGCCTTCAGCAAGTCATAATCTTTTTACTGGTGAAAGGTCTTGCCTCGATGTTGATGCCTGCTGACTGATCAGGATGGTGGTTGCTGAAGGTTGGGGTGGTTGTAGCAATTTCTTAAAGTAAGACGGCAATGAAGTTTGCCACATTGATTGACTCTTCTGATCATGGATGATTTCTCTGTAGCGTGTGATGCTGTTTGATAGCATTTTACCCACAGTAGACCTTTCAAAATTGAAGTCAATCCTCTCAAACTCTGCCATTGCTTTATCAACCATGTTCATGTGCTATTCTAAGTCCTGTGTTTTCATTTCAGCAATCTCAGTATCTTCGCCAAGAGTAGATTCCATTTCTAGAAACCGTGTCCTTGCTCATCCTTAAGAAGCAACTCCTCGGGGCCGGCCCCATGGCCGAGCGGTTAAGTTTGTGGGCTCTGCTCCAGCAGCCCAGGGTTTGGATCCTGGGCACGGACATGGCACCACCTATCAGGCCATGTTAAGGCAGCATCCCATGTGCCAGAACTAGAAGGACCACAACTAAAAAAATATACAGCTAAATACTGGGGGGATTTGGGGAGAAAAAGCAGAAAAAAAAAAAAGATTGGCCACAGTTGTTAGCTCAGATGCCAATCTTTAAAAAAAAAAAAAAAAAGAAGCAACTCATCCATTAAAGTTTTATCATGAGATTGCAGCAATTCAGTCATCTTCAGGCTCCACTTCTAATTCTAGTCCTCTTGCTATTTCCACCACATCTGCAGTTACTTCCTCCACTAAAGTCTTGAGCCCCTCAAAGTCATCCATGAGAACTGGAATCAACTTCTTCCAAACTCCTGCTAATGTTGATATTTTGACCTCTTCCCATGAATCACAAATGTTCTTAATGGCATATAGAATGGTGAATCCTTTCCAGAAGGTTTTCAGTTTACTTTACCCGGATCAGTCAGAGGAATCACTATCTATGGTAGCTATAGCCTTATAAAATGTTTTTTTTTTTAAGATTGGCACCTGAGCTAACAACTGTTGCCAATCTTCTTCTTCGTTTTTTTTTCTTTTTCTCCCCAAGTCTCCCCAGTACATAGTTGTATATTTTAGGTGTGGGTCCTTCTAGTTGTGGCATGTGGGACACTGCCTCAGCATGGCCTGATGAGCGGTGCCATGTCCAGGCCCAGGATCTAAACTGGCAAAACCCTGGGCCACCAAAGCAGAGTGTGTGAACTTAACCACTCGGCCACAGAGCCAGTCCCTAAAATGTATTTCTTAAGTAATAAGACTTGGGAATTGAAATTACTCCTCGATCTATGGGCTGCAGAATGGATGTTGTGTTAGCAGACGTGAAAACACCATTCATCTCGTTGTACATCTCCATCAGGGCTCTTGAGTGATCAGGTGCATAGTCAGTGACCAAGTCATATTTTGAAAGGAATCTTGTCTCCTGAGCAATAGGTCTCAACAGTGGGCTCAAAATAGTCAATAAACCATGTTGTAAACAGACGTGCTGACATCTAGGCTCTGTTGTTCCATTTATACAGCACCGGCAGAGTATATTTAGCATAATTCTTAAGGGTCCTAGGATTTTCGGAATGGTTAAGTGAACATTGGCTTCAACTTAAAGTCACGAGCTGTGTTAGGCCCTAACAAGAGAGTCAGCTTGTCCTTTGAATCTTTGAAGCCAAGTATCGACTTCTCCTCTCTAGCTATGAAAGTCCTAGATGGCATCTTCTTCCAGTATAAGGCTGTTTCATCTAGATTGAAAATCTGTTGGTTAGTGTAGCTGCCTTCATTAATGATCTTAGCTGGATCTCCTGGAGAACTTGCAGCTTCAACACGAGCACTTGCTGCTTCATCTTGCACTTTTATGTTATGGAGGTGGCTTCTTTCCTCAAACCTCATGAACCAACCTCTGCTAGCTTCCAACTTTTCTCTGCAGCTTCCTCACCTCTCTCAGCTTTCACAGAATTGAGGAGAGTGAGGGCTTTGCTCTGGATTAGCCTTTGGCTTAAGGGAATATTGTGGCTGATTTGATCTTCTATCCAGACCACTAAAACTTTCTCCATATCCACAACAAGGCTGTTTCACTTTCTTATTCCTGTTTTCACTGGAGTAGCACTTTTAATTTCCTTCAAGAACTTTTCCTTTGCATTCACAACTTGGTTAACCATTTGGTGTAAGAGGCCTGGCTTTCGGCCTATCTTGGCTTTCCACATGCCTTCCTCAGTAAGTTTAATCGTTTCTAACTTGTTTTAAAGTGAGAAACGTGTGACTCTTCTTTTCCTTGAACACTTAGAGGCCACTATAGGTTTATTAATTGGCCTAATTTCAACGTTGTTGTGTCTCAGGGAATAGAGAGGCCCAAGGACAGGGGAGAGATGGGGGAGTGGCTAGTTGGTAGAGTAGTTAGGACACCACCATTTATCCATTTAAGTTCACTGTCTTATATGGGCATGGTTTGTGGAGCCCCAAAGCAATTACAATAGTAACATAAAAGATTGCTGAACACACATCTTCATAATAAATATAATAATAATGAAACAGTTTGCAAAATTGTGAGAATTACCAAAATGTGACACAGAGACGCAGAGTGAGCAAATGCTGTTGGAAAAATGGCACCGATAGACTTGCTTGACACAGGGTTGCCAGAAACCTTCAACTTGTAAAGCACAGTATCTGCGAAGTGCGATAAAGTGAAGGCCAATGAAACAAGGCATGCCTGTACACAGATCCAAAGCAGCATTTTGTTCAAGAAGTTAACAGATTGTCTCAGAAAGATTTGAAAATCTACTACTAAGAATTTTGCAGTATCTTTTATAGGACTTTTTGGGCCTTTCTTTCTCCTTGTGCAGGATGGGAATAATCCTAGGTCTTGGGTACAGTAAATGAAAATATATTTTAATAAATAAAGTGTCCTTGAGTAAAATTCTTAATCTAGTTTTACTACAAATTTATTAGCACATTTGTCAGTAAAGGGACATGTGAATTCCAGAATGTTAGCCTTAGAGTTTCCTGAGATTATTAGTCATTTTGTCTACAGCGAGGGAAATAAAGCTAACAAAGACCAAGATGAAGGGATAGAAATGGCGTGGCATATTCCTCTCCCTAACCTTCCAGTTTTCCACTCTACCACGTGCAAAGACACCACAATCCCAGTACATTCTTTTCTTCTTCTCTGTCCCTCCTCTTCGACCTAGCTTTGAGATATTTTGTTTCCTTGTCATAACTTGGGTCTGTAATGTACTATTTCTCTTGCGGATCTAGTCTTATATTAAGTTGTCCCCTGTATCCACCTGCCTTTAACTTAATTTCCTCTCTATTGCCTTTGCCAACAGTGAGTTCATCTGCTTCAATCACATCAAACACGCATCCATTCCCAGACATTCATTTTGAAATCCACAGACCTTTCCTCTGTTCACAAAAACCGTCGTATTTGCATATTTCGAATGTCCCATACAATCCCGAGTATAATGTCTGGGAGAAATTGGAAACTGGGAGTGTCTTGGGTCTCTGGTGTGGAGGGCAGGCAATCTGAAAAAGATGATTCATTTGCTTTACTTTATTTTCTTTGGAGCAGGAATAAAAAGTGGAGGAACCAATTCTGAAAGGAATGTTCACCTTCAATTCTTTTTTACATGTGTCACTATAATATTTTGGTTTTGTATTCATAAGAAGGATTTGGCTTTTCAAGCATAAATGTTGGCATATTGGTACCTATGTCACAGAATCTTCATCTTCCTAAGTTGTTTGAAATAAAGATTCATTTCTACTGGTTATCTTAAATTTGTTGTTGGATTCTTACACTTTCCTTCTCCTCTTTGAAGTACTTTATTGCTTAGTTATTTTCAGGAGGAAAACAACAACACTAAAATATCTTCCAAAGGGATTCACCAGTAATGTGCTATTTTTTTCGTTCACCATGGATGATAGACCAATAGTGCCATTATTGAGAACAACTAAATAAAATCTAATATGAAATCTTCTGGAATAAATGAATTTTTCTTTCTACCTCTACCTTTTTACCTTTCTACCTTCTTCTCTACCTGAGAAAATAAAGAATATCCATTGAAGCAGAAAGAAACAATGAGAACCATTCTGTTCCTCCATAAGAACAAATAAATCCTCTGTAGCTTCCAAGGTAGAGAATTGTAAAGTAATCTATAAGATGAGTTTTAAACAACAGTAGTCAGGAGTCAGATGAACAAATCATTTCAGAACATTCTTCCAATCATCATAAGATGGTCTCATTAGCGTTCCTTCTACTACCAGCTCCAGAAAAAAAAATAACATAGGGAGAAATCAACAGAAGGGTGTTCATTGTCTTCTCTCCCTTCAGTCCGGCGGCTGCTTGCCAAGCCAAGAAACATTTCTATTTTCTCATTTCTTTCTCCAAAGATGATTCAGACTGACAGCAACAGTGGTGGCAAAAGTCACTCACCAAGTTTAGCATGGAAGACTTGCCAACAAAGGGCAGCTGGTCTGCTCTTTAACTGAGAAGAGCTGATCGTATAGTTTAAATTACAGGAAGTAAAACCATATTCTTTCCTTCCTGAGCTTGTTCTCTTTCTCGTCTACGTGTAATCAGCTTATAAGCAGTCCCAATCCAATTTTGCAAAGTGATCTTTTACAGGATATTTATATCAAAGATGGAAGCCTAATACAGACAAAAGCATAGATTTAGCACGGCTTATTGTAAAAATCTGTGCCTAGAAAGTTAAATATTTAGAATTAAGATGATAGACTTTATGTTAACTAACTTTTCTGAAATTCTAATTAGAGCTAGAGGATGACATTTAATCAAAGTTGAAATAATTATAGTTACAATAATAATCCAGTCAATTAATTTATCTTAAGTTGTATATCCATATATATATATACACACAATGAATATGTAACCAATATATAATTTATATTGTGTATGTGTATATAATATACATACTAATCCAATGGATTAATGTATCTTAATTGAGTATATATGCTATATGATATATACACACACATGTATTTTACATATATAGGATATAAATCATTTCATTTTTCACGAAAATTATAAAAATGATTTCTAGTGAATGTCCTTCAATTAGTGGTCTGTAGTAACAAGATCCTGTGCAGATAAACAATCTCAGATTTAAATTGTCAGGCATTTTCAGCAGAACCTTGGGTGTTCATATATTCTTATTTCATTACCTCCCTTTGATAAGTGGATGTGGTGGGTATAGTGAGCCTGCCTGGCAATGTCCTACCAGCCTGATCAAGGTAAGGGTTAGATAGACGGAAGAGAAGTCTGGAATTCCTGTACTTGTGGCTTTTTTCTTTTTTTAATATGTGTGTGATCTACAGTGAAAGAGAACAGGGATAGAAAACATTCCGTAAATAACATTGTGGCACAGGAAACTAAGTTTGTTACAGCATTTTACCTAGTGGGCCCTTCCCCTGCCCAGCATTTGATACTGAAGCTGTATTATCTTGTATGTTCAAATACATACATGTGTAGATCCTGTTTACTCTCAAATGGGATTTAAAGTGATTTAAAAAAAAAGCTGTGACCTAGTACACACCTAAGATGTATGTGATATGGGATGTGTGGTACGTATGCATGATGGTCCATAGCCCTCAGAGAAAAGTCTCTTTGAGGGCACTGCTAAGTTGATAAGGTGAATAGTCAAAATGACTCCCAAAGGAGGCTAAGTTGTTGACTGAAGAACTCGCCCCCTGGTTTAGATAGTAGGGGTGTAGAAGAAAAAGGAGTTCTCTTTGTGGTTTGTTTTGCTTTTTAAATTGTGGAATGCAATTTGCATCTTTGCCTCCCCACGTCCACGTAGTACTTGCAGGTAGAATCTCTGTGGGGAGGCCAGAGCTCTCATCAAAAACCAAATGCGAGAAACCAACAGAACCAAAAGCCAAACAAAAACCAAAATCTCTGAATTTGTTCAAATGCTCGACAAAATTACTGGTAGTAATGCCAAGTCAAGTCAATTTAGCAGAGCAATCAGTGTCTGCAGAATCTTCTTCAAGTAACAATAGCCTCTGTGCATTTTTTAAAAAATGGCTATTGAAGGCCCTCCCCCTTTTTAATGTGCTCATTTTTATTAAAAAAAAAAAGACACATTGACTCACTGATGCTTTTAGTAGCTTTTCTCATCTTGATGATTAATTGGAGCTACTCTGTCTACACTCTGATTTAGTCACCCTTGAACTAAGAGACACACTTACAAAATGACTGCAAAGGTTAGAGAACATCTATAAATATACACAAGAACAAAAGAGATGAAACTTGGCCATGTTAGGGTACATGATGGAAAGACATTCGATATCTATTCGTTGCTGATTCAGATTAGGAGGAAAATTAAGTAAATTCTCTGAATTCTGTAAAATACTTGCACATTTAAACATTATCAATACAATTACAGATACTTTAAGATACCTTATATTGTCATGTTCAGTCATTATAGTTATAAATACACCTACACCTCAAAATAATTGAATTTCCCCTTGTGCTTTACCAAGGAAAGCATTTAACTTTCAGTCTCACAGAACCTTGGTTTACTCTTCTGTAAAATGGGGATAATATCAATATCTCACAGAACTCACAAAGTATAAAACAAACTATATACATGAAATTGCCTTATAAATCTGATAGTCATGATTCAGTAGATTCAAGGAAGGTGGACTTAATGTTACTCTTTTCTACCAAAGGAAAATTGCAAAATGTCAATTTATGTAACCCAGGAAGATGCCTGATTGGGATAACTGCTTAATCATCAAATTTTGTATGTTATATGCATATTATAGTAGAGAACATGGGACGTAAAAATGACTTTACTGATGCTCCCTAAATGAGTCTGGCAAACAAGCCTCTGAACCTTTTCACTCCTATCTTTCAATCTGAGCTTCAGTTAACCAAGATTATTTACAATAATTATATAAGTTTTAAACGTTAGTTTTTAAATTTGCAACATGGCTACACAGACCCAGCTAACCATCTTTAAGCACGGAATTTGGCTGAAAGTCTTTTATGGTTATGAATTTGGTGGTGTGAAGAGAGATGGGTAAAATCATCCAGAGGGGTTTTCCAAGCCTCCGACTTCCTGAATAACACGAAAGAGACTTGATCAATGGGTCCCAAGTGATGATTTCATTTTGTTTCGGGAAACATCACTCATGATCCTGAAGCACATTTCTTAGAGTTCCTAATGAGCCATTACGCTAAATGATGCAGCTTTAATTACACATTTCCATTCAGCCCCAGACCAGTGGAAATGATTGCCCTCTGATCCACATCCAGAATATCAGCATATTTTGTATCCCTGTTATTTTCCATTAAATTTTGACCCTTAATTGTGACCTTTTTAACATAAGGAGCATTGAGCTTTGCATACTGTCTTTTATATTGGCAAGTGGTTTGAGGTGATAATGGTCCAGAGCAATACGACAGAATAAGACACTATTATTCTCCCACATTTTGCTGTTTTTCTGGTACCCTTTGCATAGCACAGGCCCCAAATATTTGTTTACTGTATTTTTTGATTGATGGGTAAGACTTGTAAATATCACTTTTTTTTCCTTCACAGAGAAATTTGGTACTTTGAGAAACCATGGGTAGAAGTTTGATGGCAGTATGCTTACAGGAAAAAAATATTGTATCAAAATCCGTATTTCTGTGTGTTAACCATAAAGCATGAATGTGTTCATATTTGTAAATATATGATTGTTAATGTGATAACTGATGCTGAAGGGGTTGGTAGTACATAATTTTAAAGATTATATTTGATCTTGGAATGTATTATGAACATTTATTCTGAGTTCTGTCATTCTTCAGTAAATTTGTAATTAATTTACATCCCTGTAGGAAAAATTGACAGCAAGAGTTTATAGCCCAGAAGCATTTTTCTTGGGAAAATAGTCATTTAAATTTCCATGGATAATTATTCACTTACAGATGATGAGTCTTCTCTGTAAATCATTTATGGGTATAAATGCTAATGTCCTCACCAGGAGAAATAATTACTAAACACATTATTTATTTTCTCAGTTTCTACTACAATCCCAAAGATTAAATGGTTAAGTGACATTGATTCTTATTTCTCTTAGGACCTGTTTTCTGGGGCTTCAATAGAAATTTTCATTGCAAAAGTAAAATTAGTTTATGGTCCAAATACTATTTTGCCAGATGTATAAATCCTGATAATTGTTGAGATTAAAGTGTATTCATGGTTATATTAAAAAAAATAACCCACAACCCAAATATAAATACCTAAAGGCTTAGTCCTGCACTAGCAAATGAATCTTGGAAAAGCCAACATTCCTCACAGAAAGGAGGCGATGTCTTCAGTTAAATTACCTTATGCTAAATAACAGATGGCACTTGCTTGTCTTCAGATTCCAGAAATCATTCTTATTTACTACTTTAAGAGACCTGTCCATTCTATCTGTAGATAAGATTTTTTAAAAAAAGAAATAAAATAAAGAAGAAAAAGAGAGCAGGAATGTGTTATAAATATTGTGACTAAAAATACCAAGGCTTAGAGGAGCTTTTTACAAAGCTCCGAGGGAAGGTACTCGGCCCTTTTCTTGACAGTCATGCTTCTGGCCTGTTCCAGCATCACATTCCGTTTATAGAGTCTGAGCTGTCTTGCTAGTCACTGATTTAAATGTGGGAGCTGAGGACAAAGGAAGACATCTTTTAGTTTGGAAGTACGAATGACAGCCCCATTGTTCCCTTGTTTCACTCTCTAGTTCCGGATTCGTTAAACTTGTTTAAAATATTTGACCTTGTCAAGTGAGTTTCACTTTACATGTGCCAAGTTATCAATCTGGCACTGAAGCATGGCATTTCAAGCTTCTATATATGATGGGAGAGTCCAAGTCACCGTCGGAGAGGGAGTTTAGTCTCTTCATTTGACATGGGGTTTCTTTTATTTAAAGACGTGTTTTAGAGTTCTCTTTGCTATGCTCTTTCTCATCTATATCTGCCTTTATTTTTATCATTAAAAATGTTTTCCACAGAATATTTTAATATATCCATTCATAAAATCAAGATTTTGCTCCAATTCAGGGAGATACAACACCAAATATATTAATAAAAGAAAAAAATTATGTTGGGGGTTTCACCCAGGACTGGGAAATATTGTTGGGGAATGTGTGCCCTGCACAAGGGCATGTGGATGGGGGAGCCTGTCGGGCTGAACTCCAGTCAGCCCTTCACCTGCCCAGCAATGTGCCCTGGGGGTCCCCTTTTCCCAGAGGACTTGCCTTCTCCCAATTCACACACCCAAACAAGAGGGTCTAGCAGCTGATATTGGAGGAATGAACTTTAGATTTCTGGTGACCGGAGAAACTCAATATAACTAGCAAAAATATAAGTTGGAGAATAACTAGTAGAGTGAAAATTACTAACTTTATGATGTTAAATAACCCACTGGCAGGAAGGTTTAAGGTGCCCAAGAAAATGGAATGAATCAGGGAGCAGAGGAAAACTGTAAGCCAAATAATCACATTAACCTTGTCCCTTCTCCCATCCCCTTTCTCTACTTGTATCTCCTCGTGGACATGAGTCTTTGTCAAGGCCTTCTTGTTATTCTCCTGCTTCATTAACTGTTTTCCTATTTAGCCTGGACCAAAAAAGTGATTTCAAAGACAGTCTCAGATGCTCTCTAATTCCTACCTCTGTGTCTTCTGCAGCTCCCTGTTTTCCAAACCCTTCTCCAGATCAGCTCAACTGGCTGTTTTCTCTGCTCCTGCTGCAAGGCTGAGCCCAGCTGGAGAAATCACAGCATCACACTGATTTCCTCCATTATAAGTTTATGAGCTTCATCCTCAGCTGGGCCCTTGATGCTGCTTAGCAATTCTTTTACTTGCGTTTCTCATCAGCTCCCTATCCCATTTCCCACGGTGGCTTTTACAATCCTTTCACAACTTTCACTGCAAGCTTCCAGTTCCACTTTGCCCACTGCAGTCTTTGCGAAGGCCTTACCTCCTTCTTCCTGGAGAAAACAGATGGCCTCAAGCATGTAAGCTCTCAATTTCCTCTTCCACCTCCTAACTCTGTCATCCATCATCTTCCTTGCCCAATTAGCTCCTCCAGAAGCAGCTCCCAGAGTCTGGCCACCCATCTGTGTTCTTGATTCTATCCTCTCCCACTGGGGCCTATCAGTTGTTCTTTATCTTGCATCAACTGTCTCTTCTCCAGTAGCTTCTTCTGCCCTGCTTATAGAAGACCTCCCACCAAATTCTCATGTAAAAAAAAAAAAAAATATTTAGAATGTGCCTGCCCCTCAAACTACCTCTCTGAGTCTCTTTCCTTCCGCATCAAACTTCTGGATAGGGTAGTCTGAATTTAGTGCCTCCACATACTGTTTAAATTCTTATTTCACAGTCAATCCCAATTTACCACCATTACCGTGCTGTTGAAGTAGGATGCTATGGAGAAGGCCACTATTGACCCCCTAAATGGTTAATCCACTGGCTTCTTTTTCAGCTGCCATTGTTTGCTTCTCTGTAATTTTTGGAAATGTTAAGTATTCATCAAATCCTTCTTTTTCTTTTTAACTGAGGTAACTGTTTTTTAACATTATATAAATTTCAAGCGTACATTATTGTATTTTGACTTCTGTATAGACTACATCATGTTCACCACCGAAAATCTAGTTTCCATCCATCACTGTACATTTGTTTCCCTTTAACCCTTTCACCCTCCCCCACCCTCTTCCCCTCTGGGAACCACTAATCTGTTTTCTGTATCTATTTTGTTTGTGGTGGTTGTTTTTCAAATCTTTCACACATGAGTGAAAGGATACAGTATTTGACTTTCTCCCTCCGACTTATTTCACTTAGCATAATACCCTCAAGGTACATCCATGTTGCTACAAATGGCAAGATTTCATCTTTTTTATGGCTCAGTTGTGTTCCATTGTGTATGTATGTGTGTGTGTGTTTGCGTGTGTGTGTGTGTGTATACCACATCTTCTTTGTTCATTCATCCGTCAGTGTGTACTTAGGTTGTTTCTGAGTCTTGGCTATTGTGAATAATGCTACAATGAACATAGGGGTGCATATATCCTTTTGAATTAGTGTGTTTGCATTCTTTGGATAGATATCCAGAAGTGGAATAGCTGGATCATACGGTAGTTTTATTTTAAAATTTTTGAGGCATCTTCATCCTGTTTTCCATAGTGGCTGAGCCAATTTACATTCCCATCACTGTACAAGGGTTCTCTTTTCTCTACATCCTCCCCAACACTTGTTATTTCTCGTCTTTTAATAATAGCCATTCTGACACGCATGAGGTGATATCTCATTGTGGTTTTGATTTGCATTTCCCAATAATTAGTGATGTTGAATATCTTTTCTTGTGTCTGTTGGCCATCTGTCTATCTACTTTGGAAAAATGTCTGTTCAGATCCCCTGCCCATTTTTTCCCCCCAGGCTGTAACATGTGTATGTGTTTATTTATTTATTTATTTATTTTGTGGTCTTTTTTCAAAAATTTATTTTTATTGCAGTAATATTAGATTATAACATTATATAACTTTCAGATATACATTGTAATATATTTTAAATTCTGTGTAGATTATGTCATGTTCACCATCCAAAGATTAATTACACACGTGTGCCTAATCACTCCTCTCACCTTCCGCCCTCCTCCCTTACCCTATGGTAACCACCAATCCAATCTCTGTGGCTATGTGTTTGTTGGTAATTGTTTTTATTTTCTACTTATGAATGAGACCATACGGTATTTAACTTTTTCCCTCTGACTTATTTCACTTAGCATAATACCCTCAAGGTCCATCAATGTTGCAAATGGCTGGATTTCACCATTTCTTGTGGCTGAGTAGTAGTCCATTGTGTATATGTACCACTTCTTCTTTATCCATTTGTCCCTTGATGGGCACCTACATTGCTTTCAAGTCTTGGCTATTGTGAATAAGGCTGCGATGAACATAGGGGTGCATGTGTCTTTATGCATTTGTGTTTTCAAGTTCTTTGGATAAATACCCTGCAGTGGAATAGCTGGATCATATGGTAGTTATATTCTTAATTTTCTGAGGAAACTACATACTGCTTTCCATAGTGTCTGTACCAGTTTGCACTCCCAGCAGCAGTGTACAAGTGTTCCCTTCTCTCCACATCCTCTCCAACACTTGTTGTTTCCTGTCTTGTTAATTACAGCCATTCTGACCATAGTGAGGTGATATCTCATTGTAGTTTTGATTTGCATTTCCCTCATAGCTAATGATGTTGAACATCTTTTCATGTGCCTGTTGGCCATCTGTATATCTTCTTTGGAGAAATCTCTGTTCAGATCTTTCGCCCATTTTATAATTATGTTGTTGGTTTTTTTGTTGTTGAGATGTATGAGTTCTTTGTATATTTTGGATATTAACTCCTTATCTGATATATGGTTTGCAAATATCTTCTCCCAATTGTTAGGTTGTCTTTTCATTTTGCTGATGGTTTCCTTTGCTGTGCAGAAACTTTTTAAGTTTGATGTAGTCCCATTTGTTTCTTTTTTCTATGGTTTCCCTTGCCCGGTCAGACATGGTACTTGAAAATATGCTGCTCAGACCAATGTCAAAGAGTGCACTATGTATTCTTTCTTCTAGAAGTTGCATGTTTTCAGGCCTGACATTCAAGTCTTTAATCCATTTTGAGTTGATTTTTGCTCATGGTGTAAGATAATGGTCTACTTTCATTCTTTTCCATGTGGCTATCCAGTTTTCCGAACACCAGTTATTGAAGAGACTCTCCTTTCTCCATCGTATGCTCTTGGCTCCCTTGTCAAAAATTAGCTGTCCATATATGTGTGGGTTTATTTCTTGGCTCTTGATTCTGTTCCATTGATCTGTGTGTCTGTTTTTGTGCCAGTACCATGCTGTTTTGGTTACTATAGCTTTGTAGTATATTTTGAAACTAGGGAGTGTGATATCTCATGTTTGTTCTTTTTCCTCAGGATTCCTTTGGCTATTCAGGGTCTTTCATTATTCCAAGTAAATTTTAGGATTCTTTGTTCTATTTCTGTGAAAAATATTATTGGAACTTTGATAGAGATTGCATTGAATCTATAGATTGCTTTAGGCAGTATGGAGATTTTAACTATGTTAATTCTTCCAGTCCAAGAGCATGGAATATCTTTTCATTTCTTCATCCCTTCTTCAATTTCTTTCAACGTTTTATAGTTTTCAGTGTACAGATCTTTCACCTCTTTGGTTAAGTTTATTCCTAGGTATTTTATTCTTTTTGTTGCAATTGTAAATAGGATTGTATTTTTAATTTCTCTTTCTGCTACTTCATTGTTAGTGTGTAGAAATGCAACTGATTTTTGTGTGTTGCTTTTGTATCCTGCAACTTGACTGTATTCACCTATTATTTCTAAAAGCTTTTTAGTGGATTCTTTAGGATTTTCTATATATAAAATCCTGTCACCTGGAAATAGTGGCAGTTTCACTTCTTTTCCAATTTGGATCCCTTTCATTTCTTTTTCTTACCTGATTGCTTTGCATAGGACTTCCAATACTATGTTAAATAAGAGTGGTGAAAGTGGGCATCCTTGTCTGGTTCCTGTTCTTAGAGGGATAGCTTTCAATTTTTCTCCATTGAGAGTGATATTAGCTGTGGGTTTGTCATATATGACCTTTATTGTGTTGAGGTATTTTCCTTCTATACCCATTGTATTGAGAATTTTTGTCATAAATAGGTGCTGTATCTTGTCAAATGCTTTCTCTGCATCTATTGAGATGATCATATAATTTTTATTCTTCATTTTGTTAATGTAATGCATCATGTTGATTGTTGAACCATCCCTGCATCCCTGGAATAAAACACACTTGATCATGATGTATGATCTTTTTAATGTATTGTTGTATTCGATTTGCTAGTATTTTGTTGAGGATTTTTGCATCGATGTTCATCAGTGATATTGGCCTGTAATTTTTCTTTTTTTGTGTTGTCCTTGTCTGGTTCTGGTATCAGGATACTGTTGGCTTTGTAGAATGAGTTAGGAAGCCTCCCTTCCTCTTCAATTTTTTGGAAGAGTTTGAGAAGGATAGGTATTAAGTCTTCTTTGAGTGTTTGGTAGAATCCACCAGGGAAGCCATCTGGTCCTGGACTCTTACTTTTTGGGAGGTTTCTGATTACTGTTTCGATCTCTTTACTGGTGATTGCTCCATTCAAATTCTCTACTTCTTCTTGGATCAGTTTTGGAAGATTGTATGATTTGAAGAATTTATCCATTTCTTCTAGATTATCCAATTTGTTGCTTTTTATAATATTCTCTTAAAATCCTTTGTATTTCTGAGGTGTCTGTTGTAATTTCTCCTTCCTTGTTTTTGATTTTATTTATTAGAGCCTTATCTCTTTCCTTCTTGGTGAATCTAGCTAAAGATTTGTCAATTTTGTTTATCTTTTCAAAGAAGCAGCTCTCAGTTCAGTTGATCTTTTCTATTATCTTTTTAGTCTCTATTTCACTTATTTCTGCTCTGATTTTTGTTTTTTTCCTTCCTTCTACTGACTTTGAGCTTCATTTGTTCTTCTTTTTCTATTTCCTTTACATGTAGTGTTAGATTGTTCATTTGAGATTTTTCTTGTTTGTTGAGATGGGCTTGTATTGCTATAAACTTCCCTCTTAGTGCCACTTTTGCTGTATCCCATAAATTTTGGTATGTTGTGTTTTCATTTTCATTTGTCTCCAGGAATTTTTTGGTTTCTTCTTTGATTTCTTTGTTGATTAGAATGTTGTTCTTCCATTCAGTAGCATGTTGTTTAGTCTCCACATATTAGTGACTTTTCCAGCTTTCTTCTTGTAGTTGATTTCTAGTTCCATTCCATTGTGATTCGAAAAGATACTTGATATGATTTTAATCCTCTTAAATTTATTGAGACTTGTTTTGTTTCCCAGCGTATGGTCTATCTTTGAGAATGTTCCATGTGTACGTGAGAAGAATATGCATTCTGCTGCTTTTGGATGGAACGTTCTCTATATATCAATAAGTCCATCTGATCTAATATTTCATTTAAGGCTAATGTTTCTTTGTTGGCTTTCTTTCTGGATGGTCTATCCATTGATGTAAGCAGGGTATTAAAGTCCCCTACTATTATTGTGTTGATGTCAATTTCTCCCTTTAGGTCTGTGAATAATTGTTTTGCATACTTTGGTGCTCCTATGTTAGGTGTATAATAAATATCTTCTTGATCCCCTTTATCATTATATAATGTCCATCTTTGTCTCTGGTTATCTTTTTTGGCTTGAAGTCTATTTTGTCTAATGTAAGTATGGCTACACTGCTTTCTTTTGCTTGCCATTTGCTTGCCATGTCATCTTCCATCCCTTCACTTTGAGCCTATGTTTTTCTTTAGAGCTGAGATCAGTCTCCTGGAGGTAGCATATTGTTGGGCTTGTTTTTTAATCCATCCAGCCACACTGTGTCTTTTGGTTACTGAATTCAATCCATTTACATTTAGGATGATTATTGATATGTAAGGACTTAATATTGCCATTTTATATTTTGTTTCCTAGTTGCTCTGTTTCCATTGTTTCTTTTTCCTTGTTTTTGTCTGCCATTTCAGTTTGGTGGTTTTCTGTGATATTTTTCTCAATGTCTTCTTTTTTTATGTTTTGTGTCTCTCCTCTGATTTTTCATTTTGTGGATACCATAAGGTTTGTATAAAAGATCTTATAAATGAAATAGTCCTTTTTCTGCTGGTAACATCTTATCTTCATTTGCCTATGCAGTTTCCATCCTTTTCCTCTTCCCCTTCTGTTTTTTTTAATCACAAATTATCTCTTTCTGTATTGTGAGCTTTTACCAAATTGAAGTGGTTATAGTTATTTTTAATACTTCTTTTCCCTTTAACTTTATAAGTATTTACCAACCTATTCTAATACAGAGTTACAATTTTCTGATTCTGTGTGTCTATTTATCACCTTGCTCAAAGCTTTGTATACCTTTGCTTTTTCACTTCAGGTAGGAAAGGTCCTCTAAATAATTCTCGTAAGGTAGGTCTAGTGGTGATAAACTCCCTCAGCTTTTGTTTATCTAGGAAAGGCCTTATTTCTCCTTCATATCTGAAAGATAACTTTGCTTAATAGGGTCTTCTTGGCTGACAATTTTTATCTTTAAATATTTTGAATATATCATTTCATTCTCTCCTGGCCTGTAGAGTTTCTTCTTGTATCCTAATAGGAGTTCCCTTGTAGATTATTTTTTTTCTCCTTCCTGCCTTTTGTATTCTTTCTTTGTCATTTTCTTTTGATAGTTTTATTATCATATGTTTTGGAAAAAGTCTTTTGCATTGATATACTTGAGTATTCTATTAGCATCATGGATTTGTATATCCAGTTCCTTCCCCAGGTTTAGGAAGTTCTCAGCTATTATTTCTTTAAATAAGATCTCTACTGTCTTCTCTCTCTCTTCTCCTTCTGGGTTACCCATTATTCTTATGTTGCCCTTTCTAATAGAGTTAGATAATTCCTGTAGAATTTCTATATTTTTAAAAAGTCTTAGCTCTCTTTTCTCTTTTACTTGCATCATTTCTAGGGTTCTATCTTTGAGCTCACTGATTCTCTCTTCCGAGTAGTCTGCTCTATTTCCAATGCTTTCTAATGCATTCGTCATTTCATTTATTGCGTTCTTCAGCTCCAGAATTTCTGATTCTTTTTTAAAGTTTCAATCTCTTTTGTAAAGTACTCTTCATATTAATTGATTTTATTCCTGAGCTCACTGAACTGCCTTTTTGAGTTTTCTTGTAGCTCGTTGAGTTTCTTCATGACAGCATTTTGAATTGTTTATCAGTTAGATCACAATCTTTCATGACTTTATGGTTGGCTTCTGGAGAATTATTATTTTCTTTGTGTGATGCCATGATACCATGGCTTTTTGTGGTACTTGCTGAGTTATTCCTCCACCAGCACATTTGTCACACCAAATGCATTTCTTATTTAGGTATAGCTTTGTTTGTTTTGATGTAAACTTTTCAACTGGTTGGAGATTAGAGGCCATTCTTTTGTTTTTCAGTAGGTGGTGCTATAGCACTAGTTTCTGATTTCTCTTACCTGAGCTGCCTCTGACTGTATTTGAGGATCTACACGTTCCACCCTCCTCCACCTCTATTCAGGGTGTCACCAGTACTCTCGTCGTTGCCCCCTGTGCCTCTGGGGGTCACTGATGCCTTGCTGTTGCTGGTGTCCCTGCAGTCACTGGCTTTACTGCTGGGGACACAGGAATGGCTGATGCCTCTGCTGCGTCCAAAATAAGATAGGTTGGAAGCTGTGCCATTGTGGTGGGGGAAGGAGGAGGGTGAGGAAGGAGCTGTGTCCTGGGGGTACCACCTCAGTTGTTGCCTGTTATCTTGTGACTGCAGGCACCACTGCAGTTGGGATGTTGGAGTCCTGACACACCTCTGCTGCTGCTACCAGGCTCCAAGCCATGGCCAGGAGCCCAGGATCACAGGACCCCACCTCTGCTGCTTTTCCACTTCCCATGGTTGCAGGTGCCTCAGCAACTGGCCAGCCAGAGTTGCAGGTGCATCTCCATTGCTGTCCACTCAGTTCTCTGGGGCCAGGAGCACCTGGCTCAGCCACTGCAGCTGCGGATCTAGGCTCTTGTGCTCTGTTTCTGCTGTTTCCCTGTTTAGCCTCCTCTATGTGATCCAATAAACCCACACCTTGTATGTACTGATGTGTGAATCTCTCTGGCATCCTGGTTTGTTGGCAATGTAGCCTTTGTTGGGTCACGGGTGTTTTACTCACTGTATATTGAAGGGGAGAGACAAAGGGATCTTCTCATGCCACTGTGATGATCTATTTTCCATTAAATTCTTCTTGAATGTATATCTTTTCTTGATTTTCAAGCTGGAGATTTTAAAAATCTGCCCTTTGTTTGGAACTGAATGAACTGGCCAGCACATAAAAGGCAACATGACATAGGGGTTAAGATTGCAGACTCAGGAGCCAGACTGCCTGGCTAGGATCCTGGGTCACTCTTACCTGTGTGTGACCTCAGTTACTTCATCTGAAGATGGAGCTGTTAAAAATATGTATCCATAGAGTTGTTGTTAAAGCAAACTATATTAGTTAATACAGTGCCTGCCTTTAGTAATTAGTCAATACGTGTTAATTTTCATTAGTGTTAGCTGGCCTGGGTCATGGCCAGTTTCTACGGGATTAGCTAGATGATGTACTGTGCGAAAAGCCAGTAAAAGATCTAATCCAAAACTCCTCAAGGCGAGATTGGAATCAGAGGCCATAGGAATAGGAGCCAGAAAGGCAGGTACTGATTCTAAATCCTAAGGAGAGTGTGATTCTAAATGAGAGATGGAAGGAAATGCCAAGAACCAGTAGAGAACTGGATCAAAGTGGGAGAAACTTGGGAACAGTGGAATGACTAGGACAAGTGTCACAAATATTACTGGCTGGTGGGTGAGTGGTAGTGATGTTAGACTGGGTTGAAGCCAACTGTGTCCTCGTTCCCTCCTACTTCTGTGACCAAGGATTATCTATCTCTTTTATTGTTCATCTTTTTCTACACCGCAAATATTTGCATTTTTTAAATGTTCTTCCCTGTTTGGCTTTTCATTTCATTTCACAGTTCAATGCCTAATGTCTCCCACATCTATATCATTCTGGCTACTTATTTTTTTTATTGATATGTAAATATATTTCAATGATCTACTTCAAATATATTTTTTTGTTGAAGCATAATTGATATATATCATTATAGTAGTTTCAGGTGTATAATGTAATGACTTGATATTTGTATACATTGCAAAATGGTCACCACAATAAGTCTAGTTAACATTCATCACCGTATATAGTTACAGAATTTTTTTCTTGTGATAAGAACTTTTAAGATCTACTCTGATATCACCTTTCAAATATGGAATACAGTATCATTAACTATTGTGACCATCCTGTACATTATATCTCCATGACTTATTTATTTTATTACTGGAAGTTTGTATCTTACTTCTAAGCTCTTGGTCCATATATTCATTTATGTATTATTATATCCTTCAGATTACTTTACAGATATCTCAAATTCAATATCCTCAATATAATTTTATGATCTCATACACTAACTTGCTCCTCACTATGTATTTCTTATTTTGGACTCACTATTCCCTCAGTTACCTAACTTAGAAATTATGGAATCATAGTTGTCTTCCTCTTTAAGGATTAAGTCAGATTGTTTCTCTGTATGAAACATCCCCTCTTTCCATTCTCACTGACCCTTTCCAGGTCCTCATCATACCTTATCTGGACTACCATCAAAGATGGTTAACCGATGTCCCCCTTTGCCTTATCTCTTCCTCCCCTACTCTGTCCTTCACATTGCTTATGGAATAAAATTCAAATATTGTAGAGAAGGACATTAGTCATTGTTCCCAAATGTGCTGGCCACTTTTATGCTTTCACTATTTATATTAAGCCATTTCCCTCCACCTGGAATGTTTTTCCCATATCTGCCATGCCACTTGGGGGACTGCTACTCATTTCAAGTTTCAGCTATGGGGTCACCACTTTTACAAAGCCTTAACTCACCTTCTCTAATGCTTAGCAGAAGGAATTGCTCTGTCATCTGTATTGACATGACATGTTGTACTTACATCTCTTTTAGCACTATTCATATCTTTATTGCTATTTACCTCTATGTCTGCTGCTAGACGATGATCTCCTTGGAACAACGACCCTGACTTATTCATCCTTGTAGTCTCAAGACTTCAAAAGTGCCTGGCACGTAATGGAAATTCCTTAAATGTTGAATTTTTTCATATTAAATCTATCAATACTATAATGTGTATAACCATATGTATATATATATACACACACACCCATACACTGTGTGTTAAATAAATAGTATGATCCCATAATTTCATGAATAATGCAGCAAATAATAAAAATACTTAAAATAGAGACTAACATCAGCTCTATGAAATAGATACGTATGCAATTATTAATGCATAATTAGAATAATTTTAACCTTCTCTAATAATTATGCCTTTAGCAAATCTAAAGAATGAGCCACCACAATTGATTTTTCAAATCGTTCATTAAAGGCTATACCAATTTAAATTTGATCCGATGATACTCAGCAGCATGGACAAATGATGAATTCTAAAAGAATCATTAAAAAGTACAAATCTAAGGACTTGATACAAATTTACTAAAAAATATTCTTCCATATTTTTGTGTCTAAATGTTTGAAAGATAACATAGCCACTATAAATTAATATTTATGGCATCCCCACAGAATGCACTGGGGTCATGAGGTTGAGAAATCAGACATGAATGCCACTGATACAGCTAAAGTCAATATTGGGCATATATTTATCAGTGCTGTACATGTGAGGGGCATTACTGGATTAAGAGGATAATGAAAAGGCTTAACAAAATAGGGAAAATGCAAATGATGGTGGTCGTCTGGATTCATGGTTTATAAACTTGAAATGAAGAAAAAATACAAAACAAAATAAAAAACGTAATCTCATCCTTGAGGTAGTTTATTAGCTCATTTTTGTTCCATGAATATTTATTGAGTGACTGATTCATATTAGGCACTGTGCTATGTCATAGAGATATAAAATTGAATAGACAGGGCCAAAGATCCTGTCATCTATCTAGTTAAGAGAGGGACCTTTAAACACATAAATGCCATTGATTTTCTTGGGCTCACTCCTTCACATCCTTCAATTCACATACCTTAGTTAGGATAATTCTGGCTGCTGTAACAAATCAACCAAAAAAATGACAGAGGCTCAAACACAATAGAAGTTTATTTCTTGTTCATCAGGTTGGGGAGGAAATGGATAAGCCAAAACGTGGAAGGCTGCTGCTGTCTTCAGTGATCTGAGGAGCCAGGCTGGTGAAGGCTCTGCCATATTCACCTTCTGGCATCTAAGGTCTCCAAACAGTAGAAGGGGAGAAAGGCATGGAAGAACTCCTACTGGGCAGGCCTGGAAGAGGGGTGTTTCCCTTCTGCTCACGTTGCACTGGCTAGAACTCAGTTACATGGCCACCAGTACAGGAGGCTGGAAATGTCATCTAGCTCTGCGCCCAAGAAGAGGAAGAGGACTAGGATTTGCAGTCTTTGCCCTATTTAAATGTCTATCATGCCCCTAATTCCAGTGTCAGTGCCCCTCTGACAAGCTTTCAGATCACCCTGTATTTCCTTGTCAAATCATCATCACACTATTTTTACCCTGTCTTCTTTTCCGCTAGACTATAAGCTCCTTCCGGGAAGACTGTCAGGCTTGCTCCCAATTGTATTTGTAAAGCTTAGCATGGCTCCTGGCATAGAGTGGGCACTTAATAAATATTTATTGCTGTTACACTCCTTGTTTTCTCTTATCTCCTATTCACTCCCCAACTCACTGGAATCCACTTCTGTGCACACCTCTCCGCAAGAGCTGCTCGCACTAAGGTACCAGTAACCAAATGCCAAAGATGGCGAGGACTCTTAGATCTCTGTCTTACTTGATGGCCCCTACCGCTTGGTTTTGATCCTCTCCTGTTTAAGATTTACCTCTGAGTTTTTCAGCTTCACCTTCTCAATTCTGACGTGGATTCCTTTTCTCTATAGTTGGCTGTGCAAAGGCGAGCTCTTGGGTGTTAAGTGCTTGCAACCTCATGGATAAAGGAAGGCATATAGTTTTAAAAGATAGGAAAGTCTGTGTACCTCATCATAGAGGAAATGCTGGATGCTGAAGGTGGGGTGTATGGAGAGAAAGAGTGAGAGAGAGACAATGAGAGAGAGAGGGGCCTAGAGAGATTAGGAAAGGAGCAAAGAGACAGAGATATAGAAGCAGAGAGATAGAAAGAGTAAGACAGAAACAGATGTCAGATACACAAAAGGAAGGGGAAGAGAGGAGGTGGAGAGACACAGGGACCCAAAGCAGGCAGCTGAGAGACACCCAGAGAAAAACAGGGAGAGACAGAGACTGATGATACCAGAAAGGGAAAGCATATTTGTTGGAGAACAATTTTTGAGAAGCAGGAAGATACTAGGGATTAGCTTTGAAAAGAGGCAAAATTGAGAAAAACGGTTTTTTCTTTGTTTACAATGACGCATATTTGATATATAGTGTCACATTTCTTCACTAATGTTGCTTTACTCTCAAATAGAGGCATAAATTTGAGTGGACAAAGAGGTCTTTTGACCATGCAGCTACACATGAAAAGGAAATTGAAAGGAAAGTAGGACAAATATTAGAGAAGAACATTAGTCACAGAGCAATTCTTGTAAAATTGCCACTTCTGTGTTTCTTTGCACTTTGAGGAGGATGAAACTCATTGGTTGGAGTGCCTTATGGTTGATACCTGTTCTTATGGTAAATATGGTAACAGGTAGGGAACAGAGACACAGACTCGGTTACCATGACCGAAGCATACAACTTCTCTAACGGTGTTCACCTATCTTTGCTTCTTTTATAGCTCATTATAAGTTGTAATGTCTATATCCATTTGTTTTGTCCTGAGAGCAAACATGAAGTTTCTAGATCAGAGGCAAAGTATCATTAACCACAACATTAACTGCATCAGTTACCCGTGTCCCCTTCTCCCCGTTCAGGGCTATGCTATAAAAGCCAGATGTTATCCTGCAACTGCAAAGGGGTTTTTGCACTACAAAGAAGTAACTGTGAATCTCAGAGTTTATATAGGAACTACTGCACAACGGCCACCTCCTCTTCTTGAGGGACTGAGAGAGAGAGAGAGATCCAATATTCCCAATATAAACAAATCTCTGAGAAGAGAAAGGAAAGGTCCCATTTTCAATTCTTTGAAATGTAAACGGATGGCTCTGGGTTTCACCTGCTTTGAAATCTTAATGTATTTCTCTCTGGAAGTCTCTACGTATTCACTCTTTAATTTCCAAAATTTTTCCTTTAACAAGGTTCCAGTTTTCTTTGCTCAGAAAGCCCTAATAATGATGCAGAAATGTTAAAATACCACTATGAGGTAGATACTAATATTTACATTAATAGTATAAAATTCTAGCCTTATAAGGTAATAAGGTTTCTGGAATCAACTACCTTTAACATGGCTATTTAAAAATAATTGTTTTGTTATAAAAAGCTCTTGTTTTTAACAACCCTCATTTAACTAAAATGCAAGATCTTTTAATATTTTAATTAAATTAATTTATAAGTGCACGTGATGTGGCTATATATACACACTTGTTGTTCTGTGTGCATAAATCCAAATATCCCTTTAAACACACCAGAAGAAAAAGGACCAGTAATTTGGTACCTTCACAGAAATATTGCTAACTCCTGTTTTATGCACTCACAAATAATTTATTAGTAATTTAGTCTGGAGCACAATAATAGCACAAACAATACAGTTGAGATTCAATTCTATTTCACCCTATTCTTTGGCAAGCTTAGCATCCGGGAAATATCACTTATCAAAAAGCATGCTGGAGAACTTAAACTTTTGCCAATATTAGAACTTTAAAATATGAACTATAATATATCTTTTGAGTATTGGAAGAATGTGCATTAATGAGATTGAAAAAGAAAGCTATCCTTTGCTTTTGTTTCCATGTCTATTTCCTAACAGTGCAATGATTTGCCTTGAAGTCAAGACCCACATCTATTTCATTCTATTCCTTTAAATTTGCTTATTAATTTAACAGTTAATATGTTCCAGGCACCATGCTAGATGCTGGAGCTACTGTCATGAGCAAAAGTGGATATGGTTCTCACTCTCTCTCCAAACTGTTGTCTAGTAGATAGGGTCCAGTTATAGATATCTGCAATAGATAGCGTATGCCCTAGATACTCTAACAAAGAGACCCATAGTACAGTGGCTTAAACACTCCTCTCTCCCTTAGAAGTCTGAGCTGCTGCACAGTTCTAGGGGTTAGGGCAATTCCGTTTCACAAGGTGATCCAGAGACTCAGGAATCTTGACAATGTTGTTCTTGCTCACATGGCCAAAGCCACTAGGCTCACATTCCTCCAGTTTGCGGGGATAGATAAAAAGCAAGTGAAAAGCAGGCAACCTATCTGTAAGGATATGTCCTGGAAACTGAATATTTCACTTCCTCTCCCATCCATCATCCTGAATTTAATCACAGGGTTACATCTGGCTGCAAGGGAAGCTGGGAAACATATTTTCTGCTGAATGCCATGTGCCTATCTAAACCGGGGAGATTCTTGTAACCATGAGGAGGAAGAGGATCAATCTCAGGAGACCATTAGTCTCTGAAACAGTAAGCCTTCAGTTTCTGCATCTGATAACTCTTCTTGTTCCTCTGACTTCGACTTGTGGGCCCTGCTTCAAATCCGTGTGGGTTTTAGTGCTTTATCCCTCTAAATTGTGTCCCAGCCAGCTGCATTATATAGATTAGGGCCAATTGATTCTCAAGAAATGCCACAATGTAATGTAAGTTCTATAATAAATAAATGGATTTTCGTGTCCTGCTAGTCTGATGCATTTTCCCTGTCTCTCTCTCTCACCGTCTTTTCCCAAGATCTTTCGCAGTGTCTGGAACACAAGAGGTGCTGAAAAGAATCTTCATTGAATGAATAATGAACCAACGAATGGCATATGTTGTAGTAGTGGCTCTGACTTATGTTGCTTTTTTTTTTCTCTTATTTTACTTTTGTTCGACTCTGTGAATCACATTTTTGGGGACAGAAAGAGAAGGCATGAAGCTTTGCCCTGGCTCTGAATGTTTTCAGGATAAGAATTATTGTTTGCATTTCCCTTACTTCTATTTTATAATAACTATCTAAGATATTTGAGGACAAGCATATGCTTAAAAACGTACGAAATTATGTAAAATAACACAAATATCATCTAACTGCCTATTTTACAAATAGGAAACTGGGTTCCAGACAGAGAAATGTTTGCTTGTTATCATATAATTTATTCATATTAGAGCCTTTGACTTTCAATTCATTGCTCTTTTTAATATTGCGTAGATCCTTTGATTCTGAACTTTTAGGTGCCTGGTAACTAGTAGATCTGAGGCTCATACCCAGACCAGCCACCTCTAAATCAAGTGCACATTCTCTTTTCTTAGTAGTTTTCAAAGTGTGGTTCCCTGGCCTGCAGCATCAGCATCAGACTCTCCTGGGAAGTTGTTTGAAATGCTAATTCTTGCGTCCCACCCCAGATCCAGAAACTCAGAAACTCTGGGGCCAGAGCCCAGCAATGCGGGTTTTAACAAGGCCCCAAGGTGATTATGATGCCAAGACGTCAAGTTTCAGAGCCACTGTGCTGCATTGACAGGACAGCACACAGCATATATTAAGACATTATCTATATGATCAGACACCCATAACCAAAACTACCAGTTATTGAGTGCCTATGATGTGCCTTCTCTGTGCTGGATACCATATGTACCTAGTCTCATTTAATCATCACAAGAGTCTGGCAAAATTGTTATTATTATCCGCATTTTACAAACGAGGAAACTAAAGCTTAGAGAGGTTAAATTGCCCCTCATAGTCACCAAGATTAATAATTAGAGAGTGGTAGGGATGCGATTTTTAACTCATGTTGTCTAACTCCAATGACCATGTGTTTTCTAAAGCAGTACTTTAAAAAAAATACACGGTATTATAACATACTCATTGAGAGGTCTAGAAAACACGAATATTTGATATTTGAAATGCAAAATTTTCAGGACCATGAATTGCTTTCAAATTTCCTCTGGTTATAATGTGTCCATTAAAATTCTGCTTTGAATTTTAAGAGCCTTCTTTTGATGTTGCTGGTATGGGCAAAACAGTATTTTGCCAGGAAAAAAAATTGTCAGCTTTCTTTAAGTCATTTGTCTCCTCTGCTTTTGCTGTTTGTAGAACTTGGTAAGTGGTCTGATAGAGACAGCTGTGTAACCTTCACAGTTGACGTTCCTCCCAGAAGGCGCTGCTTGAGAACTGCCATTGCCACACGGCCATTAAGGAATGGCCTTCATCCTGGGTGCATCCGAGAGCCTACATGGCCAGAAATATCCCAGTGTCTCCAAATGAGAGGAGACTTGACTCTGGGATAAATCGAATACTCCGTCCTGTAGGTCATCATTCCCAGGTCATGGGGGGACCAGTTGAGCTGTCTCTTCTCAAACAGTTCCTGATGCATAAGGACATCTGGGTGTTAGAGTGTGGATGGTGAAACCTTACTACACTTTCTTACTTGACTTTTTGTTTTAACTTGTAGAAAGAGTGAGTCCTGAATAAACATTGCCCCTTAATAATAATTTGCCAAAAGTGTATAGCTCTGGTTGTTGCTAGGAGGAAGTAGACAGTTGTCAGATCTTCAGATTTTTCTAGAGACGCAGGATATATGTATGTCTGCTATACATATATATACATTTGCTGTACATATATATCTATATCTATGTATATATGTGTGTGTGAAATCTAATATAGAATTTTTTGTAACTAATTCAATTATTTTAAAATTGTGTAGTCAAAAATCTACATTTGTGAGCTGGCTATATTTATTACATGTTTATTTTGCATTTTCTGTAAACTTTTGGTGATGCACTTTTAAAAATTATTCCCTTCAAGTTCACATATTTCTTTAGCATCATAATTTGAGTTAATTTTATCACCCACCTGAAGTTCCTTTCCTTTTGAGTGACAGCTTGTAGACTAAAAAGCAAACAAACTTGAATTTAAAATCTACCTGGGTTGGCACAATGCCATTACTATATGTACTAGTTGAGTGACCTTAGGTAGGTTTCACATAATCTCTGATCTTTCAGTGTCAATAAAAGGGGCATAAAAGTGCCCAGAATAATCTTTGGGCGTACAGTAGGTAGTGAATTCCTGTGTTTTACTCTCTTTAACAATGGCAAAAAATTATGAAAAAAATGGATTTTCTTCAAAATCTAAAGGAAATGGCAATATTTTTCTTTTTATATCTCTCAGGAGAATAAAAATCCTACAAATAATTTTGAAAAAATAATCCTATTCAATGAAATAATTATAAAAATAATAAATATGTCATTTATCATGTTAGTTGATTGCTCTGTTTTGTGTCTTTTTGGTTGGAATCTCTTACATTTTTGTTAACTAAAGTGGAAGGAGAAAACAAGCTTCCAGCAGTACTGTCTTAGGATTTGTCCACCCTTGGGCTCCAAAAGGGCAGGATTGGGTACTGATCCTCTGGAAGCAGCTGAATTGCCAACTCTGTGCTGTTTGTATCGATATTTAGGTCCATCTGTTGATGCTTCAAGATAGTGACAATTCAGAGTCCTAAAACAAAGGAGCAAAGCAGATAATCCAGCTGGATTATCTGGATCATCAAAAGGATGAAATTTGTATTACTTTCTTGGTGGCTTGTTTGTAATACCTTTGCAATTGAATTTGTTTTTTTTCCCATGGAACAAGTAAAATCCAGATGGATATCTTCCCTTTGTCCTTGTTCCATATCAGAAATTGCTATTGATTTAGAATGAAGTGAAAACTCGTTAATAAGCAAGGAAAACTGGATAGCTAAATTCACTATGAAATCTTTTTGACTTGAGGTCTGTCTTGGTCAGCTTGGGGTGCTATAACAAAATAACATAAATATAAACAACAGAAATTTATTTCTCTCAGTTCTGGAGGCTGGAAGTCTGAGATCAGGTTGCCTCCATGGTCAGGTTCTATGTCTGGTGAGATTCGGCTTCCTGGTTAATTGCTGATTATCGTCTCATTGGGTCATCACATGGTGAAAGTGGAAGCTGGCTCTCTCAGGACCCTTATAAGGAGATTAATCCCATTCATGGGGGCTCCACTCTCATGATTTCATCAAATCTTCATTACCTCCCAAAGACCCCACCTCCTAATACTACCACATTTGGGGGTACGGTTTCAACATATAAATTTTGGGGGGACACAACATTCAGTCCATAGCAAGGTCTGAGGTGGACACACACTTAGGTAATTCCCAGTGAGTCAAACTCTTGTATAGCTCCCTCCTCCTGGGGACACATGGAACGTGTGACTTCGAGTCAATAAAATATGCCAAGAGTGATGGGATAGTCACTTCCGTGGTTAGCTTATAAGACTCTATCTTTTGAGACAAAGTGAGAGATTCTCCCGCTGGTTTTGAAGAAGCAAGCTACCATATTGTAAGTGGGCCATGAGCCTGTGACCTGGAGGCAGCCTCTAGAGCTGATAGGAACCCCTGGCTGATGGCTAGCAAGGAAATAGGGACCTCCATCCTACAACCACAGGGACCGAATTCTTCCACAACCACGTGAACTCAGAAGAGAACTTTGAGTTCTAGAAAATTCCTTCAGCCTGCCAACACCTTGATTGCAGCATTGTGAGACCCTGAACAAAGGATCTAGCTAGACTATCCATGGACTTCTGACCCACAAAAACTCTGAGACAAGAAATATTTGCTATTTTAAGACATTAAGATTGGTGTAATTTATTAAGCAGCCTGGAAAACTAATACAAGGTCATCTCATTTGTCCTCCTCAGGCTTCCTCAGTTACTCCTTATAAGTGGGTGAGATTCTTGGAGGGATGATGTCTTGGAAGTGTGTCAAGCACACCTCTGTTCCATGTCTGGAGGATTTTAGACCAGTTTCTGTCTAATGGCTACTGAGTCATTAACTTGTGAGGACTAGAAGCATGCTTTGCGTTGGTAAACTTTGCTGCAATTAGGAAGTTGAACACTCATTGTACTGAAATATACCCTCTATAAGTTGGAGGGTTTCCTAACACAGAGCATGCTGAGATAGAAATAAACCTTGTTCAGACAGAATTTTCCAAAGCATGCTGTGTGCCTGGTGTTGTCGTTCCTCTAACAGGTGAGGGGTTCAGTTCAGTGAGGTATTTAGATGCAATAGTATCTGCATAGTTTGGTGTGGGGCACTCTGATGATTGTAAATAATTAGATGAGAATGACTAAACCCACACTATGAAAAAATAAAAGGGTAAATATTTTAGCATATAATTAATTTAAGTAACAAATCATAAATAATACATAATGAATTTTGATCAAATATGCTGTTTCTCCTTGTCAATTGAATGATCATGGACTCTGACATTTAACATACATTGATCTCAGCTTAGCCTCTGCTGCTTTAGCGGTGTGACCTGAAGCCTCCAGAACTTCACTTTCCTCATTTGGAAAATGAAGATAATAAAACCTGTATCATAGGGTTATGTGAGGTTGTGTGAGGATTAAATTTTATAATATGGTAAAGTATTATATAGTATAATTTATACTGTATAGTAAAATATAGTAAAGTACTTTATAATATATATTATATGGTATATATTATATATAATATGTAGTATATATTATACAATACAATATATATTATACTATATAGTATAATGTCGTAAAATATAGATTTTAGCAAATATAGTTTTATAGTAAAACATAGTTTTGCATTGCAAAATGCAGTATGTGACACATATTAGATGTCTAATAAATTCTGGTTCTTTCTCTTGCTTCCTAGGCCCAAACCAACACATACACACACACACACACACACACACACACTCTCACAAACATGTGCACAGCCACACCCACAGATACATAAAAGAACTAGTAAAATCTCTTTGATCTGGATAAAAGGTTATTCTCTTTTCTGGTCTGGTCTTGATATTTCTTTTTGCTTTTCTAAATGTGATTATGCTTATCTATTTTTCAGGGCATCAATGTTATATCAAAAGATTAAGTAAATTCTACAGAGCTTTGTTTTCTCCCATCAGCTCTGTAAAATATCTGGGCCTATACCCTTGTTACCCCAGGAATGGCTTCCCTTTCCATTTGCGAGATGCCATAGCTCAATGTTAATTTCTCTTTCTTGCATGCTGTTATGCTATTGTTCGCTATCACGAGAAAAGAATGGTGTTTTAAACTTCTTTTGCCCAGAAAGAGTAACTTTGAATGCTATTTAAATTAAGCACAGAACACCTCTTCCCCCCAACAAAGATATGGACCTCATGACACAATTTCCTCAGGTTACAATAGTTCTGAGGATGGATTATCTTGTGTCACTATATTCAAGACATGTACTGTACCTCTTAGTATCTGTTCAATGGTCAAATATCTCCTGTTCACCATGGGACTACAATTTTTATAATTTTGTGTAAGATAGTAGCATCACTTTTTGTAAACAATATCCTTTTTGTAAGATGGTTTCATGATGCCTTCAAGTAAATCTTGGTGAATAGCTGTGGGGAACTTGACTTATATGTTTTAGTGTGGCTGACCTCCTTAGAACATGGGACAAGATCTTATGGAACCTCAGTCACAAGTAAGCTGTGTGGCTTTGGATAAGTTAATTGTCTTCCTTAGGCCCAAATTTCCTCAAGTCTAAATAAAATGAGGGTATTGTTTCAATGAACAAAAGTCTTTCTAACTAAAAATTCAGAGTTTTGATATGTAGACCATTTGCTATTTATGGAAATGCACAATATGCTTTTTCTTCCCTCTTGAAAATTGCTACTGACAAGCACAGTGCTTTTAGCACTTTGCAAAGTATTTATTGTGCATCTGGTAGGAAGCAGAGCTTGAGAGCCTGGGGAAGTAATTACTAAGTCTCAAGTCTCCAGCAGCCAATAGTTGTGTGTTCGTACAAATGTGTGCACACATCCATACCCATATGTGTGTGTTTAAATTGCAGCCAGTTGGAATCTGAATGTGTACATAAATTTCTTTCCTTTTGAACGATAAGGAGACTATATAATGATTACTGCCAAAGGTAATATTTTTCCTGACTTCTGTTTCTTTGGAAACTCTGAACACTTGAATGTTATTATCAGTTTATAGATCAAATAGAAGTAATAGACTGGAAAAAGTATGTGTGTGTGTGTGTGTGGGTGTGTGTTATAGCCATGTATAGAGGGAAGGCAGTGGAGACTAATGTCATTTTGCAAGATCTGATGATTAATTGCTACTAACTAAAATTTGAGCTAGACATTTTCAATCTAAAATTTAAAATTTATCTGACAAAGGACATTTTCCATTCAGTGCCCTGAATATATGTCTCTGTGGCTGGATAAATTAGTGGTCAAGTAAATATATAATTACACTTTATAGTATACGTAGGAAGGGATTGATTATTGAATCCAGAGCTAGGGCTACTTAATTTGGAGAGGGGTTGACTTTTCAGGGAGATGGAAGATACCTTCAAATATTTGAAGACACTTGTATCAATAAATGAGTAAACTTACTCAGTTTGGCTCCAGAGAACATACATAAGATTGATAGGAGTTGGATTTCAGTTCAATTTAAGAAAGAACTTTATCAGAGTCAGATCCATTCATCAATGGGTTATCTACCTTGTGAAGGGGTAAGCAATTGGTTACTGATAGTTTTTAAGCAAAAGGTGGCTGGAGATGAATCTCTCTTAGGGATGTTGTATTTTACATAGAATTTCTTCATTTGTTGGAATGATGGATTAAATGAACTCAAGTTTTCTTCTCATTCTAAGTTTATGTGGTTTATTTATTTATACATTATTTATACATAATGTATATTATCAATGCTTTTAAGCAGAGAATCTATTTCTAGAAGGTAGCTAAGGTAGTCTCATGTTTAGATTTGGAATGCGCTGTCTCCTCAACCTATTCACCACATTGTCAGTAAGGATTGGCTCTCAGATGGAGCCACATTGAAGATGTCTGACTCTCCACTCAAAGTCTGAACCTGAAATTCTGGCTACGTATGCTGGATTCATATGTGTTAACACTCACAAAAAGAGTTTATTGAAGTTCAAACTTTTCTCTAAACACAAAACTGTAGACACATGTCTTAGTCCATTTTGGCTTCTATAACAAAATACTGTAGATTGGGTGGCTTATAAACAACATAATTTTATTTCTCACAGTTCTAGAAGTTGGGAAGTCCAAGATCAAGGCACCGGCAGATCTGGTGTCTGGTGAGGGTCTGCTTTCTGGTTCAGAGATGGTGCCTTCCAACTATAACCTCACGTGGCAGAAAGGGAGGGGCGGTCTCTCTGGGGTCTCTTTTATAAGACAACTAATCCAATTTATGAGGCCTCTGCCTGCATGACCTAATCACCTCTCAAAGGCCCCACCTCCTTGGGCTTTAGGATTTTAACATCTGAATTTGGGGGGACACAAGCATTCAGAGCACAGCAGCACATTTCTTTGAGAAAGGTCAAATAGTTTGTTCTAACTATTGGTTGTACCCTGGAGACTGTTTTAGCTATGGGCATGGGAAATTTTATATTGTGGACAGGGCACACCTAGGATTTGCCGGGCTTTAAGATTATAAAATTTGGGGGGAACTTCTTTAAGAAAAATCACAAATATAAAATTAAGAGTGAAAGCATATTATTTATTTTGAATGAAAATAAATTACATGGTGAGGGATGGGTAAAGATAAATAGGCAGAGCTCCAAAGATTTTTAGGGCAGTGAAATACTGTGTATGTTACCAAAGTGATGGATACATATCATTATACATTTGTCCAACGCCATAGGATGTATAAAACCAAGAACGAATTGTAATAAAAACTATAAATTTTGAGAAATAGTGATGTGTCAATGTGGGTTCATCAATTGTAACAAATGTACCACTCTGGTGGAGAATGTTGATAATGGGGGAGGCTATGCCTGTGTGGGGGCAGCGAGTATGTGGGAAATCTCTGTACCTTCCCCTTGGTTTTTCTGTGGGCCTAAATCTGTTCAAAAAAAGTAAAGTCTTAATAAAAGATAAACAAGTCAATTCTTTGGAAAAAATTACAATAAATTGCAAATTGAAAAATGCTGACAAATACAGAATCATAAAATCCAGAAAAATAGTATTTTTATTAATTAACTAATATAGTGTTCCTTTTACTTTATTTTTGGCTGCATACTCTTTGAACATGTCTTCATATGACAAAGATTTTGTAATATCATAACATGTAGAGAAAATTGAAAGAAAATTCAGGGGCCAGGCCCGTGGCCGAGTGGTTAAGTTCACATGCTCTGCTTTGGCAGCCCAGGGTTTGCCAGTTTGGATCCTGCATGTGGACATACACACCACTCTCAAGCCATGGTGTGGCGGCGTCCCACATAGAGGAACTAGAATTACCTAAAACTGGGATATACAACTATGTTCTAGGGCTTTGGAGAGGAAAAAAAAGAAGAGGAAGATTGGCAACAGATGTTAGCTCATGGCCAATCTCCTCAAAAAAGAAAAAAAACCCATCCCATCCTATTAGAACTTTCCAGCCCATTGTCCCTTAAAAAAAAAGATAAGAAAAAGAAAATTCAGTCCCTCTCCTATCATGGTTGGTCAAAACTTATCTTTTATTATTGATAGTTTAGAAAGTATCTTTCAGCTTCACAATTCATTATTGATAATGTCATATACATGTTTACAATTGTTATCAAAATTGGGAAAACTCTAGTTTCATGGGCTGTAATAATTGAAAATGTTGTTCACAGACTACCTTCTGGCTTTGTATATTTCAAACCTTGTTTCTCCACCATTACCTACTTACTTACATCCTTCCAGTGTCAGGCAGTGTTCATACTGTGATATAACTTCTGGCCCTGCCACTTCCTGTCACAAGATTGGGCACAAGGTGAGTGAGCCCAGTAGTAGCAATATTCTCAGAAATCACACCTACACCAGAAAAAGTTGCAATAATTTAAATACATAAATGACTGTAAAGCATATAATTAACCAACTGAACCAAAATGTATTCCTAGCTTAATTTCCCGTAGGCGGATCCCAAAAATGTCTGTAGCACTCCAATTCTGCCGGGTATAAGGAAAGTTGATGAAAAGGAAGCTGCAGTATAAAGAGACAGTGGTCTTAACTCTAGAAAATTTAAGTGTAAATGCATAAAATGTGCTCCTTTAAATTTTATATTATTTGTAACTTGAAGGAATAAGAATTGAGATTAAGATCTGACATATTAGAGGCAAATTTTTGTTGAAGGACATGACAAAATTAATCAGTTTGACTTCATAATCTTGAAAATGCAGTTTTCATGACTGTCACAGTCAATCCACAGTTTCAAGTCATCTTAGCTGTGAATCTTCAATAACAGACATATGCTTGGTTAGATGCGTTTCCCAATCAGAAAATGTGTCCTGTCTGGGTTTTCTTCTCAACAGTCCATAAGGGGCAATATAAAATCATTATAGGAATAACTGCTATACTATCCAATATTTTAACTCAACATGCATCAGCAATAAAATTACAGAAGAATTATATCCTAGTTTTATCTAAGTGTAAAGGATTACATCAATTGCTTATTAACACTTTATGTGAGACCTGTGTGGGCTAGAATAGTATCTTACTGACTAGAGGCAGAATAAAAATGAGGTGACCATTGGAGTTCACTTGGACGTTGGTATTCCGTTGAGATCATGTTTGATAATTTCTTTCTGATCTGGTACACTTCGATTTATTTCATTATTCTTATCAAATGTTGTTGACTGTGTGTTCCAAGTTTAGTATTTCCAAGCCTTATTTCATAATTTAAATGTGGTATTTTGATAGTCAGTGTTAGCTTTCATGTAAAATGTGATTTGCATTGTCTCATAAAGAACATGATTTAAAAATATTTAGTGTCAGGTAGAGCACTGTTTAGCATTAATGTTTTACATTAGTTACTCATCTATAAACAGGATTTATGCTGAAACAATCGACTAATTGCATTTTTGGCACAACATGCTGCCAGTAATTCGATCATAAACTCATGGGACCTCTTTTTTTTTTTCTCATTTTCTACCTCGAAACTGCAATAAAGCTATGGTTTATGATATAAACTAGGAGAGAATTATAGTTCTTGTTTGAAAAATACAGCAACTAGTACAGATGCTAAGATAAATCTCTAGCTAAGTAGGTATTTCTGTAACTGTGCTTTTCAAAACTGACATGCAGTTTGGGTTTTATTAAATCCTCAAATTCAATGCCACACCGCCACGATAATTCTTCATGTTTATTATTTGCTATATTTCTCCTTGACTCTTACACTTTCTGTATGCCTATTAGCTAGATAATAAAAACAAAGCAAGCAAAAATACCCACCAGATCTTGTTTGTATGTGTTTTCAATTATCAAAATGAAGCTAAATTAACTATCTCAATCGAAATCTTTGGTTTTAGAGGGAGTGATGCATTTGATCTGATATTAGTACCTTATTTTCAATAATTCTTCAACTCCACAAGGACCTACAATCTATAACTGCCATCATTTCTCTTTTCCTGACCACCCTCATGTACTCATTTTCCTCCTTATGCAGCTTAGATGTTGTGCCTCATATTATAATCTATCCCCTATCTAAACTCCCAACTATCTTCTTATCTTTTCCTTTCTGGCAAAACTCAAATGCTAGTAAACTCTAATTCCTTAGCACTAAGATAGATGAACGTGGCTGGAGAAAAACGTTCCGTTGTGTTGACTGCTCCTAAGTTCAAGACCAACAAGATTAAGTGGGCCGTTATTACTGCCCAGGAACTCTAATTCATTTGCATTTCTACTATCTGAGGTGACAATTTCATCCCTTCTCTCTTCCCTCAAAACTCTAACCCCTTCTCTCCCACCCTCTCTCTCAGCTAGTGATCTTGCTTCTTATTTCACTGAAAAACTAAAAGTCAACAGAAATGAACATCCATAAGCTCCCCCCTCCACCACCATATCTACCTTTATACTGGCATCTGAACCCATTTAATCTACTTTCTCTGCTGATTTATCCTATATAAACCAATCCCTAGATTTGCAACTGGATCCCACTACATTTTCTCACCTCCAGCAATTATCCTTTGCCATCATCCATATTTCCTTAGAATTAGAACTTTCCTTTAGCATCTAAGATTTTCTCTTCTCATTTTTTGTTTTTAGTGAGGAAGACTGGCCCTGAGCTAACATCTGTTGCCAATCTTCCTCTTTTTGCTTGAGGAAGATTGTCACTGAGTTAACATCTGTGCCAATCTTCCTCTACTCTGCATGTGGGCCTCCACCTCAGCATGGCTTGCTGAGTTGTATGTAAGTCTGTGCCCAGGATCCAAATCTGTGAACCCTGGACCACTGAAGCAGAGTGCATGAACTTAACCACTACACCACCGGGCTGGCCCCGTCTCCGCATTTTTGACATAATATTTTTAGTTTGTATTTTATTCCTCTATTCTGTATTCCCCAATATGTTACAGTTCTTTGAGTACAAGAAACTTGTGCTTTTTTTGTATCTACCACAATAAGTATTAGCAAATTATTGCTCAATTTTTTAACATATGGTATGATCTATTAACATTTAAATTTAACCTTCTTCTATGAAGTCTTTTATTTTATTCAAATAAAAATATCCAATAAGTAAAAATAGAGACTGGATAGATAAGTACATTTTTTTTGCATGGATAAGGAGATAACTGCTCCGCTGTTGTTAAGACAACAGTCTTAAATGAACTTCATTTTCAAAAATAAGTATTAGTTCAAATTTAAAAGAAATGCTACAACAGAATTCCATTTCCCTATAGTGCTTAGCCAAAAGACAAAGAGAGATATTACCAGGGGACACAGAATTTGTGTCCAAATGGTTTCACCTATATATTAGTTATGGTGTCCCAGAATAAGATGACTAATAAAAATACACACACATGCACATGCATACATACATACACAATGCTTTCATTTTTATCAATGACACAGAAAGAACCTTTGTGACAAGGGAATTTTTATTGTTAAAGTGAGTCTTGTACATTCTAACCTTTCTCTAAACTTGGGCTGCATCGCAAAAGAGAACACAAACAAACCTCTTTTCCATTTTATGCATATGAATGTTGGGTGCCTCGAGTTCCTAAACTGAGTGCACATAAAAGCACAAAGCAGGATGCGGTGGGAGTGCGGTTAAAGCCAGCTGGTCAGGAAATCCATTGGGGGTCAGTCAACTGGTTGTTAATGACACTAACCAAGAGGAAGAAGGCGGAGTGTGCAAGAGGTGGGCCTACATCTAAGAGTAAAATCAAAATGTACTTGTACTTGATAGGTGTGGTAGTTTTTTGATAATTGTACAAAGAAATGCCATTGTGTAGTCTCAAAGTGCCGATTTTCTATCACTGTTTATTGAACAACTAAAGCCTCCAGAATTTACTAGTCATTTATCTGGTTTTACCACATGTTTCTCAAGGAATTGGTCTTGTCAAAAACAATTTTGTGACTTTTCCTATGCTTTTGGTTTTTGTATTTCCTAGAAGCTCAATTGTTTTTCTTTTATAAACACAAGAAGTAAAGCTTCAACAAGAGACCATTCTACCCCAGATCACCTTACTGATTGTCCTGTGAGCAAGTTATTTAACCATTCTGGGCCTCAGTTTCCTTGCTCTACTAGCTCACCAAATTTCTGTAAAAATACGTCAAGTTAATGTTAATATCTGTCTAGAAAATAAACGCAAATTTTAATTATTATGAAGTAATTTTTCTATTATCAACTCTCTCAATTATCTAGATAAATATTATTTATTTGCTGATCAAAGGTATAAATGAATGAAAGAAACTGTAAAAACTCAACAGTCAAATTAGAATCGGAAAGGCTGCAATCTCTGTGGAAATATGTGTAGTTTTTGCTTTAATAATAGTGATAATAAAGACAATATAGAAAATGCTAATAAGTTCTAGAAAAATTGAAGGAAAATTAAGAGATCTCACAGTGTCATAATCATATGATATCAGTTACATCTTAATTTTTCAAATGTATGTTGTACTCCTTTATATATATAATAAAAATATTTAGCCTTTTATTCCAAAATAATTTCAATATTGAAAAGTTGCAAGAATAGTGAAAATAACTATAACAAGATTCTAATAATACTTATTTCATATGGTTTCAGTGAGGATCAAATGAGTTAGTATGTATAAAAGTATTAAGAGTTTTAGAAGAAAATGAGTGGGAGAAAAAGTACTTAGAATTAATAAATAAATACTAGTCCTTATTATTGTTTCCCTACCTGAATGATGGAGATAATGAGTGCCTATCTTGGATTATTGAATGCATAAAACTTAGACATTCAGAGTTTTTCCAACCTAAGTTAATGACAGCCTGTACTACATAAATAATAAAACTTCTTACTGGAAGAAACCCGATCCTAGTTTCTAGGAGTACTTGAATAACACTACAATAAAATCAAAATGGCGTATACGCAGTTCTTTTCTGACTTAGAGTCAACAGTTACATCCAGTCTTCCTATTTTGGGTTTGCCTGGGCTTTGCATCTATAGCTATCAATGTGAAGACAAATCTAGTTGATGTTTGCTGAAGCAAATCTGGTAAATTATTTGATATTAGGAAAACATTTACTGATGGAAGAAAATACAGTGACATTATTGTTGTATAGAAAATGCTAATAAAATTTTGGTAAAAAGAAAACAGACTATTTGTGGATCTCCCATATTTCATGCTTCAGAGTGGGGGCTGGGCAGGGAGGGTCAGCTGCAGCGGGCCAGGAGTTCTCAAAGCCCCAGGAGAAATGTGACAGGTCTCCTGGAACTCAAATTTTGTATGAAGACTGAACTGTTGATGGAGAAATGAAATTTTGTATTAAAAAAATGGATATGTAAGGGATTTTACAGGAATTTTAAAGATGAAGCATATGACTTCTAAAATATTTAAAACGTATTTGACTCCTGTTTGCAGAAATCTGAGACCTATAAATTCATTCTGTGCTTCAATCATCTATTAGTTTACTTGTTTAACAGATACTTATTTAGGGTCAACTATTTTCCAGACACTGTACTATATTCTTGATGCAAATATGAGCAAGATTCTCATTGCCCCATTATTTGCAATAGCTGAGACATAGAAACAACCTAAGTGTCCATTGATAGATAAATGGATAAAGAAAACGTGGTATATATACACGAAGAAATATCATTCAGGCGTAAAAAGAAGGAAATCCTGCCATTTGTGAAAACATGGATGGACTTTGAGGGCGTCATCCTAAATGTAATAAGTCAGACAGAGAAAGATAAATACTGTATGATCTCACTTAGGTGTAGAATCTGAAAAAAAACCAAACTTATAGATACAGAAACGTGGGTGATTGCCAGAGATGAAGGTGGGTGGGGAATGAGTAAGTGTGGGTAAAAGGTATAAACTTCCGGTTATAAGATGCGTAAGTTTGGGGAATGCAATGTACACATGGTGACTATAGTTAACAGCACTGTGTTGTATATTTGAAAGTTCCTGAAAGAGTAGATCTTACAAGTTCTCATTACAAGAAAAAAAAATTGTAACTATATGAGATGATGGATATTAACTAAGCTTATTGTGGTAATCATTTTGCAACATATACATGTATCAAATAATTACATTGTACACTTTAAACTAATACAATGTTATGTGTCAAGTATGTATCAAACAAAACTGGGGATAAAAAAAGATGATCAAGGCCTCACGTGGCTCCTCCCCTCATGGGATGCACAATTAAACAGTGGGACAGGTTTTTTTTAGATTAAGCTAGCAATTTTCATAACCACTTTATGAGGTTCCACTAGTTATTTTATTAATGGTGTGTTACGCAAGACATTTTCTTGATAAGTGCTAAAAACAAGCAGGATTCTGAGATACAAAATAATGTGGCAAGGATAGCCCAATTTAGATATAATGAGAGGCTATGAGAATAGTGAGGTATAGGTTGGAGTGAAGCAAGAATTAATGCAAGGAGACCACTTCAGGAGCGGTCTCTGTAGTACAGGTGACATGTGGTAATATATATAGAGTCAGAGTCAAGTGGATCAATTTGAAAATACACATCAGAGGTAAATACAGGCCTTCTTCATGGATGGGATATGAGGAGGAGAGGAGAAGAGAAAATCAAGGTGACTTGTACACTTGAACCAATGGATGTTTAGGGGAAAGGAGGACAATTTAATGTTAAGAGAGAAATCGAAGGTTTGTTCAGTTTTGCGGATATTCATTTTCAGATATTTCTGAGATGGCCAATTAAAGATGTTCAGTAGACAGCACTGTGTGTGAGTCAGGAGCTTTGATAAAGCCATCTTAGCTAGAGACGATATCTTGGCATCTTGTGTAACACAGCATTGTTTAAAAATATGCTGCTTGGTTTATTTAGACTCTTATCCATTAGCATGTATAATGCACTTTTCCTAACATTTAAAGCTCTGGAAATAAACATTTAGCAATAGCAAATATTATTTTATGCAACAAACAGGTAAGGGATACAGAGCTAAATCTTTCAGAATTTTGGCCACTAAAAAGCATAACTTTGAGGAGAACAAAGATGCAATAAAAGGCAATATATGATAAGTATACCATAATGTAATACCTGCTGTACTCAGGGTGGGTAGGACGCAGAATTGCCTCAGTGGCACTAACAACAAAATACCACACTGATGGTACAAATAAACTGCTGCAGAGATAGAATTCAACTTCATAAATGTCAGCCCAAATATCAGAGTAGGGGAAGAGAATAAAGAAAAGATAATTAGTACGCAAAGAAGGACAGAATAGTAGGAAAGGAAAGAAGTCCAAGGGTGTAAGCGATAACTAATATACATATTTATTTTCCTAAGGAAGATTCACCCTGAGCTAACATCTGTGCCAATATTCCTCTATTTTGCATGTGGGTAGCTGGACAACATGGCTGATGAGTGGGTGTAGGTCCATGCCCAGGATCCAAGCCCGTGAACCTGGACTGCTGAAGCAGAGCACACCAAACTTAACCCCTATGCCACGGGGCCAGCCCTGCTAATGTACCTTTTTAGATGTATATGTCGGGAGGTGTTGGGGGTCATTCATAGTTAGGGGCACTGCACCGTTTGTCAGACTAGGGGAAATCATCATAAAGCCAGAAACACCGAGCTGGGGCAGGCTTGGAGGAAGAGTGAGGAGCCTGTGGGCTGAGCAATGAAGTTTATTTCTGTCATAATTATATCTTCCGTGTACAGGAACCATTTGTGATTCCTGTGGGTCACTTCATGGAGCTCATCAATTTTGCAGGTGTCAAGAAATCCTATCCACCCATAAGCCAAAGGAACATCTTATTGTGTTTGGTTCATTACTTTTAGACATAGCACATTCTTAGCACAAGGCCAATTTGAGAGTCATTGTTTCAGAGTTGAGCTACTTGCACGAATAAAGCCTATGCGCTCAATAAACTTCCACTCCTCAGCTAACGCCGACATCATCCAAGTCCTGATACTCACATAACTTACTATGTAGGTTTATAAGGAGAATCGTGTTAAAATAAAACTACTAAATATGAATCATACTTTGAATTTTGTTGTCAAGATATGGGCAAATGTGAGAAGGTAGCAGTCACCTTGGAGGAGCAGTTCCTTCCTTCTGCCTCTTGCATCTTCTGGAAGCGACGTGCAGAGGCCTCTTCACCTAGAAGCACAGTGGCCGTGAGCAGCAGGGACCATGTCATTTATCTCTAAGCTGGGAAAGTTTTGACAGTGAAAGGGCACACTAACATACATTGATGGATGTAAAAGTAGCGTTATTGAAATTTGTTCTAAATTTACTTATTCTTTAAAAGTGCAAATAAAATTTAAAACTTTATTTATTTTGATAACTTAAATATTATAAATATAACATGAGAAGAATAATTATTCTTGATATGTCCTCGTGTATTTTAATCAACTGAAACTTCCTAGTCTTATCTGTCTGTAATACAGTTTTGCCGGTATTTTTCTGAAGAAGACTTTTTTTTTTTAAGATTTTATTTTTTTCCTTTTTCTCCCCAAAGTCCCCCGGTACATAGTTGTATATTCTTCGTTGTGGGTCCTTCTAGTTGTGGTATGTGGGACGCTGCCTCAGCGTGGTTTGATGAGCAGTGCCATGTCAGCGCCCAGGATTCGAACCAAGAAAACACTGGGTCGCCTGCAGCAGAGCGTGCGAACTCAACCACTCGGCCACGGGGCCAGCCTCTGAAGAAGACATTTTTTAATATGATTTTATTATTTTTAACTTTTTATGAAATTGCTGGATATCTTCAAAATTGCATTTTAAGGTTACTAAATTTGAAATAGTAACACCTTCAATATAGATTGTTATTTTTATTTGTAAAATACTCCCTAAAGGGGTTAGGGACCTGGTAAGAACAAATTATGCTAAAGCGAAAATATTCTCAATTCTAATTTATTTTTGTATTGTAATATATGAGTGTTTCAGCCCAAGTTTTTTCACAGAAACTGTCTCCTATCTTTATTTAGAGTTTCTTTATCCAATAAATAATTTTATAAGATAGAACTTGTTAAGTAGGTTGCCTATATTTATGTTTTTTTTAATGGTTTGTCAGTTTAGATGCTGAAAAACTATAGGCCGTGCAATCGTATTCCAGTGCTGTCCAGAATATAAATACTCTGAAATAAGGAACTCCATCAAATCCTATACATAATGCAAATATGTCCTAAAATTAGGAACTCTGGCAAAGATTATCGTCACAAATTAAATTAAAATATTCTAATGCATATTTATGGAATTTCAAAATTGAATCTTGCCCTGTCTTTGAGAACTGATTATTTGATTTGATTTGTTCAGTTCTGTTCTTGCTTCAGTTCCTTCCGGTCCATTTCACTGGGCTTTTATTTGCATATAATAATAGTTATTCCCTAAAAATTTCAAGAGCTGAGGTATTGGGGTCCATTTACTGAATACCATAATTAAAGATTTCCAAGTGATTTTTCAAAAAAAAAGCATCCAAAATTTAGGACTTACTTATGAACAGTTCTTCCATCAGAATTCTGAGGGATGCCAAGAAAATGCCGACTGACTTCTGAAGCATCTTTAGTTTTTTGATTGGACATCAGCTTCGTTTCCAAATTTTGTATGTGCAGTGGTTCTAACCATGTATGTATAAAAATATTTACAAATCTTGGTACCTACAAATTCTATTTTCTTACAGAGATATAATTAACATATAACGCTATATTAGTTTCCGATGTGTAGAATTTCTATTTTGATTTGTAGAATATTGCAATTTGTTTGGACCCAGAGTGAACTATATTTGCATTACAACCAGTTCAAAGTCCATTTCTACTCCATAGGTTTCTTAATTTGGTGAGAACATTGTTTTTAGTGTGATGATATTCTCCAAAGAATTTGTATTTGTGTTATCACTGGAAAAATAAGCAATGCCTTCAATGTTGACATTTTTAACTAAAATCACAATAGTTTTCATATTATTGTTAGATGTTTCAACTTTGATAGAATGAATGTCCATAAGCTTTACTTTAAGTCATTGAATTGGGTAGAAAATCCAACTATTATTGAAAAGCACTGACTTAATATTTGAATATTTAGCATTTGGTAAAATGATATAAAGCAGGCATAATTTAAATGCTTACAAAATTCTTCTTCTGCTAATGGAGGCAATGCATTAACAGTTGTTACTTACTTTTTGTATATATCTAAAAAATCTTGGAATTGAAAATGAGCAAAATTAATTTGAAGAACAGTCATTTGATCTAAATGAAAAGTCATGGTTCAAGAGTGATGTGTAAATGCGTCTTTTGCAGGTGCATGTGCTAGATCATGGTCTTTGGGCAGTCTTCTTAAAATAATTACTAAGTTTGAAATGGATACTAATGTTCCTTTAGGAGGATTATGTTCTGCTTTTTATTGGGTTGTGGCCAAGAAATGGAAATTCAGTATATAATATTTAATTAAATATGCAGTCTTGATTTTATTTTTGTCAAGAGTTTTATTGCAAAGTTCAAAAGCTTTACTAAACGCTCAAAAAGTAAGTAATTATAGATTTTGCCACACAAATGGCAAAATCAGGGTAGCAGCGATATTCTGACCACCCTCTGTGTTTTCTATATGCTTTAGAGCAGGCTGACCAGCCTCTGTACCTCCACATACTTCATATAAAGCCAAACTGTAATTTCCCAAGCTCCCAACTTATACTATCAGATGGCAGCCTGGCAGCTTTGTGGATTTTGTAGGTTAAAACATGGGCTAGATCTTACATGGGTGGTGCACTGAATGGTCATTAAGGGCAGCAGAGTGGGCTTGAGACAACTTGTCACAAAGATAAAAGAAGAGCAAGAAGGGCAGCTCCTGCGTGCACCAGATCACCCCACCTCACTGAGATGAAGCAATTCCTCTGTGGGAGCCTTCAGTTTCTTCTCCAGCGCCATCATCTGGATTTCCAACAATATGGTTGTCTTGGGCGAAGGGCAGCCATCCTCTTTACATTCATCTATTTTCTGCAGTGTTGAGATTGTTTAGCTGGTGCCATATTCTTCATTAAGCTGGTAAGTCTTTGTGTGGTCTCCCCCGTCACTAGTTTGCTGAAGGCTGTAAGGTACTAGTTCAATTTCCAGGGTTTGAAGAGCTGCTGCTTTTGACGCTGTCTTTGATGGCGTGGCTTCTGAGCCCCCTGGTGTCCCTGCTTCAACTCTGTCGTCCGTCAAGTGCAAAATGGTTTTGATTGGAGTCTGTATAACTACGCTTGGTCTCTAGGCTAGTTTTTTGCGTGAGTGAAATGTCTTTTCTTGATGTTGAGCTCCGAGTTCAGCCACTTTCATCCACAACTGGACCCTGCTTTTTGCTGAGAGAAAGATCCAGGCAAACTCCACAGCTATTGCTGTATTCGGCCATGTGTCACTGCTTGTCAGATGTTGTATTCCGCAGAAAGTACACTTTGAGATGGCAAGTGCATGCAGGAGATTTATTCGGGAGTGCTTTGGGGGTTAACAGCTGTGGAAAGGAAGGGAAGGAAGCAGAGGCAGAAGTTCAGCTGCGATGCGAGCTCAGTGGAAGCCTCAGCTCACCCTGGGGGAGGGGGGGTTCTGAAGAGGAAATGAGCCTTCCCAGCTGTCCTCAGTTGTGAAGTGGCCAGACTCTGATAATCATTGAATGAAGGCTGCCCATGAGGAGAGCTGAGGTTATACCCAAAGGGGGTCAGAGCTGAGGGGCCATCTGCCAGCAGCCCTCCCAGCAGCTGGGATAAGAAGTCTTTTATTCCTGAAGGGCAATCTTAGCAGGGCGTCACAGCACCTACACTTCCCTTTGAGGCACTAATGGAGTTGTATTGTTGGCTTCTTTTTCAATATGCTGAGAACCAATTTGCAGAAAATCAGAAGCCAAAAGTGCCTAGGGCCCACCAGAATTATAATGTTTCCCTGAAACCTAGACATGCCTACGTCTTGACTTTCTGTTATGTAATACAATTAATATCTTTATTGTTTAAGTCACTATTAGTCAGAATTCTATTACTTGTAGTCAAAAGCATCCCTAACAAAATGTAACCAAACTGATACAGACAAGCAATTCAATGACAAAAGTTTTTTTGGTTGGTTAATCAAAACATCAACAGTTGACATTTTTGTTTTTGAGGCAAAACTTTTTTTTAACTTTTTTTCCTATTTCCTTTTCCTCTTTTTTTTTTTTAATTAAGATTATGATAGTTTACAACCTTGTGAAATTTCAGTTGTACATTATTGTTAGTCATGTTGTGGGTACACCACTTCACCCTTTGTGCCCTCCCCCTCCCCCTCCTTTCCCCTGGTAACCACCGATCAGTTCTCTTTGTCTATACGTTAACTTCCACCTATGAGTGGAGTCATACAGAGTTCATCAACGGTTGACTTTTGATGGGGTGATTTGGGAAGCTCTCTCCTGAGAAGGTGATATTTGGGCTGAAACCTGAGTCACAAGATGGAGTCAGGCCAGTCAGGGTGTGGGAAGAGTATCCCTGGCGGGGGAGGAAGAATTGCAAAGCCCAGCGGCAGAGGGGAGTCTGGCAGCTTTGCCAACAGCATTCTCAGTGGTGGAATCAGCGTCCCGATAGCATCTCCGGGGACTGTAATGTTTGGGCGTGAAAGTGAGATATTTGAAGGCACTGGGTAGAGATGTTTTTGATAGCTTTCAACTAAAGTCCAGGCCTTTGAAAAAGGTCAAAGTGAGACCCTGTGAATATGAAGGGTGCAGTGTGTGTCTCCAGAAGGACGTTGTCTTGGCAGGCTACGGCTTAAGATGTTTAAGATGCTCCAATGATAAGGTTTTTTTATCTTTATTTTTTAAGATATTAAGTTCTTCTCATGATGCCTAGGGGGATTTTTGTTTGCTTTTTGATTTCTTTCTTCCCATAAGCATGTTAATATGATCAAGAACATTTTCAATGTGAAAGTGAAAGGGAACAAGAAAAATTATCAAATAAATGATTATGATTTAGGAAGAAGAATGTTTGTGCAAGAGGTTGTCTGTAATTGCCAGAAGAAAAAAGCTGATAAATATGTTGAGAATAAGACTTACCTTCAGGGATATGTGTGTGTGTTTATATAAATACATCCAAGAAGGTAAACATAGCTTTATAGCCTCATAAAACTGGATTAAGTGACAGGAGCATAACAACAGAAGGCTATATCGTCCCTTTATGAATAAACTTGGTAGAAGTGGAGGTGAGTTAGTGCTATGTGTCAAGAAATTGCTGGAAACTTGCTGGAAGTTGCTGGAAAATCTTCATAAAGATTTATCTCCTTTTTCACCTGCATGAAGATGAAAGAAATAGAAAATATCGAGAGAAAAAAGTAAGATTCTGTGGACCAAGACTCTTAAAAAAAAGATGACTCAAGAGTAACGGAAAACTTTCAGATGTTAATTTGGAGTACAGCATCAGTGATGCCAATTTGCAGATGTATTTGCTAAACTGCTGCCAGTAATCACTGAGGAATTACAGAAAATGGGAGAGATTGTAGTGTCAGCCAGGGTTCATGGCAGGAGACAGAAACATTTTAAGTAGGCAGAGATTTAATAGGGTAAATTGGGTGCTTGCAAAATCATTGGAAGGCCTGGGGAAGTGGGCTCTAGTCTGGGTTTCCCGGAATGACTCCAGACACTCGATGGCTGAATCACCATGGGAGCTCCCATCTCTGAGGGTGTCCTCAACCCACTGAGTTTCCAGAATGCATGATTATAACTGAGGTTTGGGAATCATAGAGCTGGAAGCGTGCACTCATTACTGCTGCCATCGCTACTCCATGGTGCTGCTGACTTGGCCCTGGCACCTGCAGTCCACTGCTGCCTCTGCTTCAACCCCCTTCTCACTCAGAATCTGGAGAACGACGTGAATTACTGCTTCAGAAGAAAATCTCACATCTCCGTGAGACCTTGCTTGCCAACCAAGAAATGCTAGAAAATGACTGCCTTGCTTTTGCCTCACAAATCTCTCCTAGTTGCTTCTGCATGGCAGGACCATGTTGGAATCCAGAGCGCTAGCTGCAAATGCATCTGGGAACTGTACATTTCACTGTCAAGTCTCTTCAATACAGGCATGCGTAATACAAGGGGTAAATGGAAGTTCAGTGAGCCAAACCAGGGTGTTCCATACAACTGTAGACAGGCAAACATTCTATTTCTTCAGAGGGAAGAAAGAGGTTATAAGAGACATCCGCTGAACCTGATATTGGTCTTAGTGTGGGTTAGAAAAGATACCCTGTGAGCCACTTGGAAAGGATGTAGTGATCACTAGGAATAGGAGGTGCATTAGAAACAAAAACAAATCATACTAGATAGCTTATTAAAGTGGTAATCGAGCTGTGTGGCTGTAATGTATCTAGATTTTAACAAGGCTTTTGCTCCACAGTTTTATATCATGGGAGGAACTTGCAACATGGATCAAGATAATATTAGAGTTGAATGGATTTGTAATGAGTAGAAAGATTAAAAACTGCTGATTAGTAGATACACATCTAATTGTAGCACACACCATAGGAATTCATATTTTATACTGCCCTGCATTACATGGTGACTTCAGCAAGGATATTGATTTTAAAAATAGCAGTAGTCATTATTTATTGAGTGCTCGCTCTAGGTGAGGCACTATGGATACATTACTACCTCATTTACTCCTTACAACAATCTTGTCAGGTTGTTATCTTCATTTTAAATATGAGAAAACTGATGCCATAAAGTTGAAGTGCCTTGCGCATAGCTCCACATCTAGTTAGCAGCAGTGCTGAGATTCATACCTAAAATTGCTTCAAAGAAGAGATACCAGAAGGAGGGAGAACACCACAACCTTTCTAGGAGAAACTGGCCAGGACCTGCCAAGAACCCCAGAGGGTGACATTTTCTGTCATGCCACATGAAGTCAGAGGCTGGCCCACTGTCTTGCAGGATCTGGTCAGGATCTCAGGGGCTCAAATTCACATTGACAAGCCTCACATATAAAACCAGATGCTGATTTATTAAATTATGAGAAATATAATAGTCAAGCTGACCAAATATGGGCACCATCCTTGCATGCAGATTTCTGGAGGACAGCCTCAGGAGCACAGTGTTGACTGTAGAGGATGGAATCAGCCTGAGGAGACGCTGAGCAGAGTCTCACAATAGGGATCACAATAGGGATGTGAACATCTGCCTAGCGGACTGGCTCCCTGGACCTGCCTGGGAGGCATTTCCTTATTTAGCCAGGCAGTGTCAGAATTTGCATCTTTGACTTCTTTCTAGGCCACGTGACTGATTGCTATTCTTTTTGTGTGTGTGTGAGAGGAAGATTGTCACTGAGGCAACATCTGTGCCAATCTTCCTCTATTTTATGTGGGATGCGGCCACAGCATGGCTTGACTAGCAGTGCTAGGTCCACGCCTGGGATCCGAACCTACGAACCCTGGGCAGCTGAAGCAGAGCGTGCAAACTTAACCACTAAGCCACCAGGGCAGCCCCTGCTATTCTTTCATCTTAAACTTGTTTCATCTTAAAATTTAGTCTTTTTCTTCAAGTTGATGGTTCTGGTCAATTTCCTGCTGATACTATTTCTTAACTTCAGAAATCAAGTTTAATTTCTGTATTTCCAAATTCACTGTTGTCCTTGAGCACTACCTATAAGATGCAGGTCCATTTGACTCTTTCCTTTACCTGTGCTGCCATTGGTAGGTTAACAAGAACAAATGTGAGTCAGAAGTACCAGTGCTGACATGCAGAGTTTAATAGCAGTGCAAGTTTTTAAAAAGACAGTATTTTTAATTAACATAGGCTCCCTTTGGGTCAGTAGTGTGTGATGTAGTTATCAAAGAAGCCAAGACAGTCTTAGCTGTATTAACATGTCAACAGAATAAATGGGCAAGTGAATGAATGAAGGAGTCGATAGCTCTACCCTCATCTTCTCTGATGCTCCATACCTAGGGTAGCAATGTTTATTTAGTTTAGGGTCCACATTTTCAGAGGATATCAACAGACTGGAATATATTCAGAAAAAACCTACCAGATGGTGATGGGACTTGAAATCACATTCTGACAAATGGTGGTAGGACACTGGTGATATTCAGCATAAGAAAGAAAAGGCTTAGTGGAAAAATAAGAAAAGCTAAGAGTTACTGGCTGCTTATTGAGTGCTTATAGAGTAGGCCAGGTATTGCGTTCAGTCCTTTAATGGATTTCAAACATTATAGATCTATTATAATGATAAGGGAATACTTATTTTGAGTTGCCCTGGAAGGCAGGGTTGACAGTAGTCAATAGAAACCACAGAGAGACAACTCTGCTTATTAGCGTGATGACATTTCTAACTCCCAAAGCCGTCCAACAATGAAATGAGCTGCCTTGATGTTAAAGGGGTCCATGTTTTTGGAGATGCTCAAGCAGAAACTGGTCAAACTTTCGATGGAGATATTTTGGTGAAAAATAAGTATTAAATGGAGGCATGGACCAGATGAATTCTAAGACTTTGTCCAACCTTATCCTGTGAGCCTATTATTATCTTACAATGCAGTAATCCTTTTCTTTATCTTTTAGTTTAGTGGCATGAGCCCTGAATCGTGAATGTCACTTCCAACTCAATAGATCGATGGTAGGGGACACTGGTTGCTGCATTCCTTCCTGGCAACTAAGACAAAATCCAGCACAACCTAAAGTTGCAGGAAAAACATTTTGTGAGTGGGTCATAAGGTATAATAGCAAGAAGAGACTCATTTCTTCATTCCATACCCAGACCAATGTATTCTGAGTATGGAAGAAACACTACTGTATATTGAGTGCTTTTTCAAAATACGGTAAATTATCATTCTCAAATAGTCTGAAAGCTTCAAGTGTTAGCAGCATTCGTTTCTGTCTGTGTATTTAAATGCAGTTATTTATGCTTCTGAAATCCCCTTTGATGGCTTTCCCTATTTTGAGCTTTGTTATTGTCAATAAGTGCACTTTGAGCAGCACGCAACCTGTGTATTGACCGCAATTAACATCACACCTTAAAAACTGGTTCGTCTGAATGGGGAAAGAATGAATGTCCACTTAAAATAACCAAAGAACAATGGGGTTTTATAGCTAGAGAAAACCTAAATATCACATATTAATAGATGAGAAATTCAAGCCCAGAGAGATTAAAATTCTTGCCACAGTCACATGGCTAGGGGGAAAGTTGAGTACTTTTCTTTCTTCTTTTGCCCCCGACTCGCTGATGCAATCCTTGGCAAGATACTCTTCTTTTTTTCTCTATCTAGCAAGTAGAATGTTTTTATACTAGTCACTGTTATATCTTTATTTACAGCCTGATGGACATGTGACCTGAGGAGAAGGTATCTGAGTGGGATTGCAAAATTGTATTTTCCTTCCCCACCCTTAGCTCCGTAGGCAGGAATTCTAAGGGGCTCTTTTGTTTTTAATTCTGGATTACTCTTATGTCTCTGCAGTGCTGCGTATGATGCTGTTCTGGACAGAAATGTGGCCATTAAGAAGCTCAGCAGACCCTTTCAGAACCAAACACATGCCAAGAGAGCTTACCGGGAGCTGGTCCTCATGAAGTGTGTGAATCATAAAAATGTGAGCTGTTATTTTTAAACCTCTGGCGGTGGGAGGTTGTGAGATTGGGGAAAGAAAAGCAGTATGCCAACTTGAGTAGGAAAGGCTTTCTTTACTTTGCAATTTCTGCCTTTTAAGATTGTTTATCCTGCCCATATGCTACATTTGATTTCATTGTCCTCATGATAGCTTTCTGCTTAAAAATCATCTAAAAACCATATGGCATGGAAGGGATGAATTTGATAGATATTTCCCTGCTATGAAATTAACCGTATTTGGTTATCTTCCTCCAAATTAATGAGAGAGCTTCATGCTTTTTCAAAATAAAACAAACAAAAACAAAAATATGCTACAGAACAATATGCTATTTCTTTATAATTTAAATTTAATTAGTAACAGGTGAAAATTTTTATCTCCTTTTTCTTTTAGCTATTGTCTGGCCGTGGCCTCTAACTTTCCAGCATACACACTATGCTTTAGCATCTTGTTTTTTGTAGAGTTGGGCGAATGTGCAGGGACATATCTCCAACTCACTTCAGAACAGGGTCATCAAGAACGTTTCTCAGTGGAACTCAGTACACCATTTCTCAGTGGTGTAATAGAATACCATTACAGGACTTTCTTCTCTTCACAATATAAGCTTCCTCAAACACAGGCAAAGGCCTCTAGAAATCTTTCTATGCTCCCGTTGTTAGGATAAATGGGAGATAACTCATTATTATAATAATGGCTATTATTTATAAATAAATTGTAATGAACATAGTACATATAATTATTACATTTATATATATTATAAAAGTAAATTATGGGTCACTGAAATAATATAGCTATAACTCCCTACCAAGTTTTTCTTAAGTATGAAAATCACACAGAATATGTAAATTATCGGTGCAGTTTTACAAACAAGTGAATTTGTCATAAGGCTAACCATCTATTGGTGGCACTAAGAAAAAGCAAATGTATGAGTGTTTCGCTGAAAGGTATTGAAATACAAATATGTGGATTCAGGCCCATGACGGTGCTTCTCTTTTCCTCTATTACTCTACTCCAATGACTTTAGTTCGGTCATTTGACAAATATTTGTTAAATGAATAAAATGTGCCAGGTATAGATCTTGATGCTCTAGGTGCCAAGAATACAGCAGTGAAGACAGCAGACACAAATGCCTGCCCATGTGGAGCTCATGTTCTGCCCGTGAGAGGAGGGCATTCTACAAAATTAATGAATAGGGTGGCAGATGGTGATAAGTGCTAGGAAGTGAAGAAAGATAAAATTCTGGTCAGTGCACGGTGGGTGAGGTTACTCTTTTAAATAGGTTATGCAGGAAAGGCCTCACTAAGAAAGGGAAATTTTTTTTTTTTTTTTAAATCCGTCCAGCAAAACGCACTTTATTCATGCAAGAGGCACATAATATTCAGAGCCCTTTAACTCTTAGTTTAAATAGAAGTCTACCTAAATTAATCTAGTGGTTTTTTTTTTAGATTTTTTTTTTATTAATGTTATGATAGATTACAACCTTGTGAGATTTCAGTTGTACATTTTTGTTAGTCATGTTGTGGGTACACCACCTCCCCCTCTGTGCCCTCCCCCCACCCCCCCTTTTCCCTGGTAACCACCGATCAGATCTCCTTATCAATATACTAACTTCCACCTATGAGTGGAGTCATATAGAGTTCGTCAAGAAAGGGAAATTTTATGAAGAATATACCCATCTCTAATTTGGCCATATAAGGAACGTGATACTTCTAGAAAGGAATATAGAAATGATAGAAAGGATGACTCCTAAGAAAAGTCATTCTACTAAAGCAGTTTGTTCTTTCAGTATGTTAAATAAAAGTAGGAGCAAGCTTAACCACATGACCAATGCAATCCATTTTTATGATCGCAAAAAGCGTGAGAAATACTGTGGGCAGTGCAAAATGGATGGATACAAACAATGGAGCAACGTACGGGAAATTTTGATAGTCTGAGTTTTCATATTTTATATTTCCCTAATCCTTCTTCCAGCTCCTGTAGTGCAACAAATGCATTTCAGAGAAATTCCCACTTACTTGGCTGATTTCTTGACTGAAATATAGGGGTTCACATTTATACCTAAAAAAGAATTCCAAATTGAAATGATAATCTGTAAATGGCATCCTACCTGCCACCCCCTTTTGTGTGTGTATGTATGTATGTATGTATTCATGTATGTGTATAAGTCTACGGAAATAAATTTCTGGAACTTGTTAACAGAGAGGAAGTTCACTTACCACCAAATGTAAATTCCACATCAGTGCTTGTAATACTAAGTAAAAGCAGTCAGAATGCAGAACTCTGTTAATGCTGTGGAAAGTAGAGTGAAACAGTGAAGTAATCTCAATTAAATCTCTAATAATAGAGAAGAAAATCCGTTTAGAAAACGAATGCTTAATTCTAGGAAGTGATAGCTGATGTGATCGTGGGGCCATCACAAACATTGATTCATCTGTGTACTTTAAGATGCCGGAATAAAGGAACTGAATCAGATTCCTGCCTGGAAACTGTTGAACTAAAATGGAAATAGCTGTGATGATCTGCTTCTAAAGACCAGATTTGTAATTGGTTATTAGTAGAAATTAAAATTTATAAGGGAACAAAGAAAGAACAGAGGAGAAATCCTCAAAGGGAAATCAAAGAAGATGAAGGTTATCAAACAAGGGCGTCAGAAAACGGAAAATAAGAATCTATAGTGGGGAATTTACCTTTTAACAGAATAAATCTTGATTTATTTAAAATTGCAATGCTATTTTCTAGATTAATTTCTATTACCTAGGTTATTTACTCACAAGATGATATGGATTAGCATTTTTCCATCTTTAAGGGTTGTGTGTGTATATCTATGCACGGTCTCTGATGTTTTTGTTTGAACAAATATCAGAATGAATTACTTTCTAAGACTGATAAAGTACTAAAAAGGCAGGCCCCCTATATATGTTCCAATGAGAGATGTACCACACAGACATTTTCCAACACACAGTGTAACTAAGTATACAGAGTAACAGGGCCCTTTAATCATACGTTTTAAAGATATTTTGAAATAATTTTATTTCCATATGCATATTCCATACTGCAAGGTTGCTTTAGAAGAGATGATCTTGGTTTTTTGATATAACCATTACCATGTGTGTATATGTATATATATATATATATGAAAATATTAGATGGTGTTATGAATTTTTCTCAATAATTTCTCAACAAATGTGAAGTACTTGAGGTCTAAAGCATTTCCTAAAATTGACAGCATTTCTCAGATGTTTAAAATCATTTGTTTTGTTTTTATTACATCATATGTTTATATACCACTTATGAAGTTTACTGAAATTCATTAATTCATGTCTTAAAGATGTTTAAATCTTAAACTTGTACTTATCCAGTTTTTGTGAAATGGTTGCATCTATCCTGTGAGTAGAAGATTTCCATCTATATTTTTTATTTTTATTTCCCACTGGCACATTACTGCAGAATATTTAGCTGAAAGAACATTTTGAGTTATTTATGCCTGCAATCTATTTGGAAATATGACAGAAGTTTTGCTTTTTTAAATTTACTTTTGCTAGAAGGTAAATGTTTTTACTATCTAATATACAAAATAACTAAAGCAGGAAACAAAAAGTTTAAGAAACAGAATTTTGATAACTTTTTTATGTATTTTATACATTTTTATACCTTTTATATATTTATACTAAATTCATGATTGATATCGTCCTAGATATACCTTTCCTCACAAATACCATTGGAGCATTAGTTTAAATACAATTTGAGAGTGAAATAGAAGAAGCAAAAGACACGAAATTAACAACACAAAAATCTTGAATTAGAATGCCACCTTGAATTAGACACCACTGTGTCCATTTGAGGAAAACATGGCCTTGCTAAGTCTTGTTGAGCGTTTGCCTGCTGCCTCACTTTCCTTACAAGGCTTTTCCTCCCTTTTTGTTTAATTACATGACAACCCTATATTCTATCAAGGAGAACCACACTCTAAAACAATATCACCATTATATACCTTCTCTGACTCTTCCTTCTGCCTAAAAGTTTGAGCTTTTTAAATTGCATTTTAACCTGAAGACAGACCATATGTCCTTTCTGAGTACATTTTTCTATGTTCTGTGAGACAGTTCTAGAAATTTTTTTCAACTTTTCTATTTCCATCATAGCACTAGAGTGTGGCTTTGAGTTGGAATAGATACTTGTTTAAAATGCTTTTTAAGTAATTCATTCTCTCTCTTTTTCTTTCTCTCCTTCCTTTGTCTTGTCCACTGTCTCTTTCCCAGATTATTAGTTTATTAAATGTCTTCACACCCCAGAAAACACTGGAGGAGTTCCAGGATGTGTAAGTAACAAAACTCATAAAGGAAGGGAGAGCATAGCACTCAAATCAGTCAAGGGAAATTGACAAAAGTCAAATGGATGAAATCCCTTGCAGACATGGAAGGGAAGGAGGGGCTGGCAGTACATGAAAGGGAATCCAGTGATAGGACAGAGGTTCTGTTTCTGGTGTTATTTCCTGGAAAGAAACTTCTGCTTCTTTCTGGCCTTCTGGCTCTGTGCTTTGTTATCTCATGTTCTTGGTTCAATCAGGGAAGGCTTATTATTTATTACATAATTTTTTATTATTACTAATTGATTTTGTGAGCTTTCTAGAATGAGTCAATTCACTTTGAGAAATATTAATAAAAGGGACATGGTAAAAATCATCTTTAATCTTTATTTCTATTTTTGTAGTGCCTCTGATTTTGTGCAAAAAGAATCTACCTAGAAGTGTAGTCACAGTAAGCAGGGGAGAGGAAGTGACTCCTAGCACATTGTCTTGTTGAACACAGATACATTGCATTTAAAGGAAGATGCTATTCTGAATATTTTTTCTTATTTGTAATCATAATACTCAGGAAAGAGTTCAGAGAATTCAGGGAAAAGTGAGAACAAGATGAAGGTAGAAAATATACAGGCAGGAACCACACACTAATAAATGCTCCTTCTATTAGCAAGCTTGTGGTGGAGTTACCACGGCTAACCTGCATGCAATACTTGCAAGTTTTTAATATTCTTAACTCAGTCAAAGATGGAGCTGGGGGGCCGGCCTGGTGGTGCAGCAGTTAAGTATGCACGTTCCGCTTCAGTGGCAGAAGGTTTGCCAGTTCAGAACCCCGGTGCGGACATGGCACCACTTGGCAAGCCATGCTGCGGCAGGCGTCCCACATATAAAGTAGAGGAAGATGGGCACGGATGTGAGCTCAGGGCTAGTCTTCCTCAGCAAAAAGAGGAGGATTGGAGGCGAATGTTAGCTCAGGGTTAATCTTCCTCAAAAAAATAAAAAGGCGGAGCTGGGAAGTTCGGAAGAATTACAGATTTAGGAACAGATTCTGACTTCTTTGAAGGACTGCACAGGTCTTGTGATCTGAAACTAACACTGTGGACCTGCCTTCCAGTTACTTAGTAATGGAACTGATGGACGCCAACTTGTGTCAGGTGATTCAGATGGAATTAGACCATGAGCGAATGTCTTACCTGCTATACCAAATGTTGTGTGGCATCAAGCACCTCCACTCTGCTGGCATTATTCACAGGGTAAGAACACCTACTCCAGGATTGTAATTGAAATGCTTTTGGAGAAGAGAAAGAGTAACTCTAATTATTTTCTGTATGTAGGGGGACTTGATTAAATAGAATGTATTCTCTCATTTCTTTTACGATAAACTTAGCACATTATTCACTAATGTGCAGAAGGAAAACTCTAGCTCTGCTGTAGTTGATTTTGTTTAACATTTTGTTTCAGCTCATTGAGAGTCAGCTTCTGAGAAACCTCATGCCTTCTAGACCCTTGATTGGCAGAGGTCATCTGTGCGGCTGCAATAGGACAGTCCTTTCCATAGTTTGTTTCTGGCAGCGTAAAGACAGCTGCCCTGACCTGCTCTTCTGTCAGGCCTAGAAGTGAAATATAAGCTGAAAGGTTTATGTTGCCAGAAGGAGCGACCTAACAGATGACAATAAATGATATGTTTGTTTTTCTAAAAACTCTTCCCAAGATGGAATTGTAAAAAAACGCTTCCCAAGCCTAAATTGTAAAAATGATAGTATGATTCTCTTCTGGGTTTAAAAATGTTTCTGAGGATATTAAAAAAAAAATCTAAAAGTCAATCATAAGCTTCCTTGGGGAAGTAATCATTTGCTTTTTATAGGGCTCTGCAGTCGAGGGTATCCCCATCAGGGCTGCTGTGACACTGCCATGTTGGTTGATTAGATGGAAATCGCATGTTCCATTAGATGCTGGCTTTTAATTTCTTCTCTTGTTCCCGTTGTTAGGATTTAAAACCAAGTAACATTGTCGTGAAGTCTGATTGTACGTTGAAAATCCTCGACTTTGGACTGGCCAGGACGGCAGGCACCAGCTTCATGATGACTCCTTATGTGGTGACCCGTTATTACAGAGCCCCCGAGGTCATCCTGGGGATGGGCTACAAGGAGAATGGTAAGGATGCTTCTGAGCAGCAGCCGCCGAAACTGTGAAGAAAATGGGTGCGTGTTTTAGAAAGCCAAGAGTAATAGTCTCTTTCATGTATATGACTATTTTTTTTAAATAGGGCTTCCAGCCTTCATATTCGGAGGTTTTTAAAAAATACTACTAGGAAAAATCACTCACTGAAAATGTGAAAGATGTTTCAGAGAAATAAGCTTTGCTAGAAGAATACTAACATATTACAGCTAAAAGGATTATAAATGGAGTCTGATTAAACAGTCAAATGAATACTAATTAGCACACATGCTGTAGCTATTGAGAAAAATTGCTATTTGGGTTGCAGCTCAGCTCAAAGAGAGTGTGAAAACATGAAGAAATCTATCTATCACATTTAACCATTTGGCTTTATGCCGTATCTTAGGTTGATGGCTCTAGTCCTAAGAAAAGACAAGCAAAAAGATGCCACAAACCCTAGGAGCAAGAATCTTCACAAATGCTCAGTGAATTGTCAATTTAGAATAATCCAGATTGTTCAAGTTGGATGAGAGTTTCTTTAATACTTTAAACTCCTCTGTAAGTAATAGTTAGGGTAGCAATTGTCTAGTAAATTTGTATAAGTTTCAAAACCATAGAGAGAGAAAAATATTGAATTTTGTACTACTGCTTTCATGAAGAAAATCTAGTATTCACAAACACTTTAAAACGTAGAAAGGCTCTGCAAAATGTATTCCAATTTGATTTTATTAAAATGAAGGATTTATAAGATACTTATTAGACGAAAACATCGCAATGTATTCTTTTGAGAAGAATATCTCTAACAAGTAATGCAGCATATTAAGAAATATATCCAATATATTTAGGAATTAAAATCGTTTTAAATTAGGATTGTATATATGTACTGAATGTACATTTCATACTTATTTTTCTATTTTATTCTATTTAGTTCCTAGCAGTTTATTTTTGTAGGTTCTATAAAAATAATTACGATTATATTTTTATGTGAAGGTGCTGCAGGGTACTTCTATGAAAATTCCCTGGCCACCAAAGTTTTAAAAAATGCCTTTGTGTACTTCCAGATTAGAAGAGAGCCAATACTTCTGTGCATTTGTGCAGAGGAAGGGAAAAGGCCAGCTCTTAGGAAGGTCACATTCACTTTGGTGGGCCATGGCAAAATTCTGTTACCTTTTGATTTGGAAGAGGCAAATCTGGTCTTCTTCCCAAGGCAACAAACACCACATCGAACTTATTTGGACTAGAAGATATTTGCATACATTCTTCACAAGTTATGTTTTTAAAATATCAAAGGGGTACCAATTAAAAAATTCAAGAAATCAAAGATCTGTCGAGGTCTGGGGAGTCTGAATTTTCCCGTGACGGCTTTTCAGATCTTCGCTGCACAACTAGAGCGTAAGCTCATCCGTTTTCCTTCCCTCACTGGAAAGGCGTGTCAGTGACTGCCTTAGTGTTTTGGCTTCTGCAGTTCCCTGGAGAAGGCGTCCCTAGCACCCTTGTGCTGTCCTCCCGTTCCGTGCGGGAGGCAGGTTATCATGCAGACAAACCCGCTTGCTCCCACATCAGGCATGCCCGGCTCTCCTGTGCACCTAACCCCGCCTTCCTTCCCCAAGGAGCACTTCAGCCTAATGTTTTTGCCCAGAAGTTTCCTTTGTCCTTACTAAAAAGCAAGTTGGAAGAGGGTAAAGATGGGTAAGAGAAGGTGACGGATGTTTGGTTAACAAGTATGACAACTGAAAAATAAATATACGTATAATAACAACTTTTTAACACCTTTAATACTTTTTTTCGCTTTAATGCCGGATGACTTCTTTATACATGTTCGAATTAATCCTAGATCTTTTTTCTTGAAGTATTTCAAATAGAAGCTAAAACTGATGTTTACTTACAAAGATAACTTCTGAAGGAAGAACTAAGTTCTGAATACCAGGGCTTCCAATACTTCTGCCTTTAAACCATGGTTCCAGCCATTTCTTGGCTTCTTGGATTTGGTTGCATGCACCTTATTTTGGACCAAAAAAAAGGTCTCCTTTTGCCTATTCCACACAACTGAATAGAATAGAAAAGGGGAACAGCCACCTCTACAGGCTGATTAAGATGATTTTCTCTACATCCAGCAAATGATATCAAAACCCCCTTGGTGGCTTTTAGTCATCGCCGTCCATGGAGACACTTTTGGTTTAGATGCTGCTTTTCCATGTCACCACTTTATGACACTGAAGAGGCAACCTAAGGTACCCATAAAGTAATTTTTAAAAATTAATTTGAGTTCTCATGCCGGACATTGTTTATGTAATATTATGGTGCTGGTTTTAATTCATCTTTTTGGCCAACTTTTGGTGGGAGATAAAAATTGTACCTTCTAATGGAACTGTTCTTTTTCCTCCTCCTTCAAAGATCAATTATCTTACTTAACTTTACTCTCCTCCTTTTCTTCACTTCCCTCTCTCCTGTTCTAGTGGATATATGGTCTGTGGGATGCATTATGGGAGAAATGGTTCGCCACAAAATCCTCTTTCCAGGAAGGGACTGTATCCTTGTACCTTTTGCTACAGCTTTACCTGTTTTGTTCTCTCTCCCTTTAAACACGTAATGATTTTACCAGGAGAGTAAAGATAGAAGCAAAAAGTTGGGTAAGTGGTGTAATTGTGGTTAAAAAAAAGTGATGATTTCATTTCTATAATCTGACCAGTATTGAAGACTACCTACCGCCATGATTTGTTTTAATTAAATTTTCAATGGGCTTTCTTCTTAAATTAATTTATTGTCTATAACTCAAAATAGTTTCATAAATAAGAGGGGCTACTAAATCTCAAATGATTAAAATATATTTATCTTTGTAACTAGCAAAATAAGTCACTATTTGCAAGTATTTTTCATCTCCTTTCTAAAACTATTTTATGCTTCCACAACATTTAGGCATAATAATTTCTCTCCTTGCTGACATCCTAAGCTTCTGTCGACAGCTTCGTTGATTTGAATTACTGTTGACACTATATCCAGTCTTAAATAGGTCAATATAGCATATCCTCCTTTAAACATGAACTTCCACATTTAAAAATCATAGTTATTATTCAAATTGCTGGAGGTCAGGTGGGTTTTAAATAGGCTTCCCTCACTTGACTTGGAGATTTGACTTGACATGGATAATTGCTTTTCCAATGAAATTTAGAATTTTAAAAAGCAGTATTGATTTGAGTTTCTGCCACTGACTCCTGTACTAGATTCCATCAGACATTTCTTGGAGAGATATCTATGATTTGCAATTATTAAATGAGCTGGTATATTTCCGAAATGACCAAAAGTTCACTCTCTAACAAAGGGACATATTCGTGTTTGTAGTATATAAATAATAAAGTTTACATATTAATAGAGAATACACTTTTATAAATACAGAAATATTCTGCTAACAAACACTAGTGCAAATCTAAGTACAATAACAATTGACAGCTTTAACAATGATAATGTAAGATGGAGTTCGTCATATTTACTACATATTAATCTTTTTGGAAATTGGCGATAAACGTGTGGTCCATAACTCTATTAAATATTGTATTTGATTAATAAGAAAACTCTATTAAGGAACTCTTTTATTATGTATGAAAGATTTTGATCGTTATTTAGTAGAAATAGAAGTAGAATAAAAGACCAATAATAAAAAAAAAATCTGACTCAATAAGAAGTTAATGTCACAATGAGCATGCATTTATGTTGGCATTTATTTATTCCACTGGGTATTAATGAGATATTCTCTAAATTCAAGTAATAAGAGTAATAAGAATAATGACATCTTCTAGAACTTTACTGTCCCATAGGTAGCTACTGTGACACGTGGCTGTTTAGTGCTTGAAATGATAGTTAGTCTCTATTGAGATACGTTATATATACAAAATGCATACTAGATTTTGAAGATATAAAAAGAAAGCATGTAAACTATCTCATTAATAATTTTTATATTGATTATGTATTGCAATGATAATATTTCATTTTACTTTAAATTACTTACATTTTGAGGATCAATTATATACCCAATGTAGTTGATTTGAGCAATATTATAAATCACATGCATATTTAAATGTACTGATTTCATATGAAAGTGGGAATTTTTTCTGTGTACTTTTGCCTTTAGGTTATGCATTTCAGGCAAAAAAAAAAAATAAAGGAACTTCTTAATCAGTATTCAAAGTGAAGGTACACAGCCACATCCCTACAATGCATTAAGTTAGTGGAAGACAAAAAGTTACAAAATATCTCATTTCCATGTGACATTGCTGTTCCAGGTCACTTGACTTCCATGTAGCATGGTTCGCTGAGGTCTAATTTAGCTCTTCAGGCATTTATCTGGGTTGCTTTTCTCCTATTTTAACAGTGTTGAATAGAAAAGCCAATAAATTGAGGAAAAAACAAAACATTTTTTAGCTCAAAATAACCCTTCAGAAAAACAAGCAAACAAAGATAATAGCACCATATCGATAATTCTATAGTCTTCCAAAAATTGTTCTCTTGGAGGTCTTTTTTTCCTCCCCTTTTGTTCTTGTCTATGTTTTAGAAAAATTGTTTGGAACTGAAAATAAATTGTGCAAAAATCAATACATAAAATATATATCCTTGATAAGTTGGATCCTAGAAATTGAATAAACCCTAATACACAAAATGTAGATTGTGATGAGGGTTTGCATTCTGAATTCCTTCATCTCACGTGATGATTATGTAGAATATCGGTCTTTGACAGCCTAGTGACATATATGATAATGAGCCTGTGTGAGGACCTAAAAGTAAATGGAGAAGTTACATAATGACGTTGATAGCGGAAAACATCTTGCTTAAGTTTTACTTAAATATGAGGAAATAATTTCCAGATGAGGTGGGTTAGAAGACCTGCCATCTCATTGAAAATGTTTCCATTTGGATTTAAATCTTTCATTCATTTTATCTATAATTAAAATTATAATTTAATACTTTAAGTCACGACCATGTTTAAAAAATAAATCAAACTATAGAAATCCCTATTAAACAATGGATTACAGATACTCTGTGTGGTTTTTTTTTAGAGATTGGCACCTGAGCTAACAACTGTTGCCAATCTTTTTTTTTCTTCTGCTTTTTCTCCCCAAATCCCCCCAGTGCATAGTTGTATATTCTAGTTGTGGGTCCTTCTAGTTGTGGCATGTGGGATGCCACCTCAGCATGGCCTGATGAGCGGATCCGAACTGGCGAAACCTTGGGCCGCCGCAGCGGAGTGGCGTACTTAACCACTCGGCCACAGGGCCGGCCCCTACTCTGTGTTTTTGAGTGAAATTGTTTCATTAATCTTTACATGAAATTATTATCATTTTATGAGTAAATCTTCCTACTAAGAATCAAGAGATCAGAACATTGAACTAACTTTACTAAACCATGAAGATCAGACATAAGCTCAGGGGCCGATGGAGGTTATTTTATGGGGAGAAGAATCACACCGATCTTTTAACGTATTGAAATGATTTCAGCATTTACTGGAATTAATTTCAAAGTTTAGTATATGCTAATGGATACCTTGAGTACTTCCAAGATTCTTCAGAGACAAAAAAAAAAAAAAAAAAAAATCATGGGTTCTCTTGACTTTCACTTAGAATTATTCAGAGCAATTTATATTCAATTTCTCTGAGGCTAAAAATTAGTGTGATAATACTCTGTCATCATAATCGACATCATTCCTCTTTCTCCACAGAACTTTTTGATGTTCCTTTCTTAATCTGAACCTCAGAGAATATAGTAAAACACCTCGACAAATATAGAAATCTTGTGAAATTGTCTTGATGACTCAAGTTTTCCCTACTTGCCTACATTAAAACTCTTTGCACTTGAGAAACATTATGTGAGTTTCTTGGCTATCGATATGACCCAGATGATATCACAGGGTAGTTTCTTAATTACTAAATTAAAGTGTTGGCAAAATAAATAAACAAATGAAATACATATTTGTGTTTCCTTTTCATTAGTTTGCTGATTTTTTTAATATCCAAAGGAACATTTATAAAGTATTTATTTTTATTAAGTAAAGTTTTTAAATTATACAAACATACACTATTATACACTTAATTTTCATTATACCGTTATGACTAAAACTTATTTCATAGGATACATATTGACATAACATACAATTTTACTAAAAATTCTTAGAGCTATGCTAAATTTCAAGTTAGCAATAGATATGCCAGGACCATTGTTTTCTTTACACAGTCCAAAGATCATATAAGAGGTATTAGTGACTTCACATTCATTCAGATTTTGTTTCTTTTAGTAAGGACTTACAGTAAAGCAGTTTTATGATGGTTTCTTAGAAGTTTTTTGTTGTTGTTGCTGGTTTAAGGAACATCTAGTCACTAACTGCAAACTCCATCGAGGATATGGTGAAGGCTCATATAATGCCAGTACACTTTTCAGGAGTTCTTTCCTTAAGCCTGCTTCTTTTAGATACATTCTCTCTACCTAAGTTTTTCCATTCTACTTCAAATGGCAGCACCTTCTTTGAGCAAAGCTTGTGATGTTCCTTTATGTAGAGTTTTTGGCCAGAGTTCCCCGGACCTGGGTGATGTTAAAGATAGACACACAGTATTCATTTGAAACTTCTAGACCTCAGGTATATTATCTCAGATTAAAGCTGACAGTTGGACTGCTAAAACATCCTCTTCTTGCCTTTCCCTCTGAAGTCATGAGAAATTACCATTAGCATGAAAAGGATGTACATAACCTTGCCAAGGAGTCAAGTTATTAAGGAACAGGTAAATGATTTGCCAAAATTGTACTTGAGGAAATAAAGAAAATGCCCTCAAATTAACATATCTGTTCTAAACGTGAACATGAAAATCAGGAATAATCAAAGTAAAATAAACAAAAATTGGAAGTTGTGGATTATTATATTCATCTAGTACAGACAGATATCCTTAATCCTTTTTACATCTTTGAAATGACTGCATTTATTTCCTAATAAACTTTTTCAATTAATACGTTACTATAGTTTGAGTCTGTTCCCTAATATTAAGGTAATATGGAGTTTTCTCAAACAATGTATAATTTATAACCTTATAAAGTTGGGATGTAAAAATCCAGTAGTCATTCTTTCATGCTCATAAGCTAATTGCAGATAATCATGAACATTAAAAAAAAATAAGATTATTTATTTCTTGTACTTATTTGAAAGAATATATTTTCATTATTAATTTGCTTACTACTCTTTTATTATTATTTTGAGGAAATCTGAGTGAAACAAGAGTCACTAGAATGGAAACTGGTTATTCTGAGGTGATCTGGAAAGACAGAAGGAGGACATAGTTGGAGAGGAAAAGCCCTCTCTCAAGAGGTTCAGAGTAGACCAGAGTCTACTGGAGGGCAGGATGAGGCATGAAGGTCATGAAAGGAGTTCAGAGAGACACACAGCAAGGAAGCAGGGAGGGAGGGAGGACCTGGAGAACGGACTTCTGAGGAGGAACAAAAACGCAAAAATTGAGGAGCTGGACCTCGACCCGTTGTTGCCTTGGAGAGGAAGCTATTGAGCGCTTTGGGCACAAAGCTCCACTGGGACTGGTGGGTCCCAGAAGCTCCCTGTCTCCTGGAAATGTCTATAGAAAGGTTTAAAAGCATATTATTTTTCCCCATCCCTCTTCAGTTCTGTAGACAGAGTACTGAGCAATCTTTAAAAATCTAGTGAAATATCCAGGGGAAAAAAAGTACAAATAAAATACATTCCTTAGTTATTACCGAGATATTCCATTCAAACTGCCCTGGGGCCGTTTGGCTCCTAGGACAGAGCTCACGAATGGTGATACCTACCGTGGGCCTCTTTCTGCCTTCAGCAGTCAGAGAAGTCTCAAGGTCACAGTGGAAAAGGGCTCCAAGAACTGGCTTTTGGTCCTGTTCACTTTAGTCATGTAACTTGTCTCCCAAACTTCAATTTACTTTATAAAATACCATCTGTGCCCATCTTACAGGATTGCTGTGACAGTCGTTTGAGATGTATAAAACATTAGATGTTTACAAACATACACGTACCTGTAAATACCTGCAAAATTAAGGAGCTCCAATTTTTATATTATGAAGTTCATTTGGGGGAACTCCAGCCCAGATAAACTTCAAACTGAATTAGGTAAACTATAAAAAATGGAAATAACTAGAAGTCCACCTAGAATAAAACTTATCTTCTCAAATGATGAGAAACCACAATGATCTGTGAATTAGACAACAGTGAAAGGAAAGAAAAATGAACGGTTTGCCACTTACTAAAGCACTTCTGCGAGCTGATGTACAGAACGAAGTGAGGACGCTTACGTGGATCTTCAGAGAGCGTGTATTTAATTTGGTGATAATATGAGACATTCAGAGCTAGCATTTACTATTTGTTGAAAAAGTTTAAAGAAAAAGACATTATTTTTCAGCATCAACCTTTCCTTAAATTTCTTATTTATATACACTGCAGAATTACATGGATTTTGAAAGATGATAATTTAAAATATTTTAGTGCAGTAAAAATCACAAGTGTTTTTATGATAAAATATTTTGTTAGTTCATTAGTCCATAATTTTATTTATAATATATAAAGCTAAAAGTTTTCTCGTTATAAGTCTCAACGGACTTTTTCTCTTTTGTAAAAAAGCAAATCAAGAATGTAAGGTCTTTTAAATAAAGGTTAAAAATAAATAATATGATATGATAGAAGTTACAAAGAAAGAAAAGCAAGTTGAATAGGTAAAGTGAAGGGAGAAAATCTTCCTCTGATTTCCTGGCATTAGAATATTTACATTGTGTTCCATGAATATTGTTTCTTTTTCTTACTTAGGTTCACGTATGCAAAATATGTGCATTCTCAGTTTATTTATGCATATCAGTAGTCTTTTATAATTCCATCTTTGCATTGAAGTTTAAAAAAAATGTGCTTTGGTTAAATATCCAATTAAATTTATAACTTTCAAAGCACAAACTTTTCAAAGAAATAGTGTTCTGATTTTAGAAAACTTTATTAAATCTTCTATTGTATTTTGAGTTATCCATTGAAGGAAAATCGATCAAAGCACATTGTCTGAATCCTGTGCTAAATGAAGATATAATTAGGTTAAGGAGAAAAGCACTGTGCTCTGAAAATCATGTTACCAGAGCCCCTGAAACATTTGCCAGGATGCTGGATTGAAGCTCACATAGTCCAAAGTGCGGATCACTATCCAAGCCATTAGACAGAGTATAGAAGTGGGACTATAGTGCTTGCTTTCTTTAGATTTAAACTGCCAGGGCCTACACTGTATCATTTCTATCTCTTTGCTACAAGTAAAGAAAAGATAATTTAGTATAACCCAATGCCTGACAAATGATACAACCCTTGAGATTTGCTCACTTAGAAAATTAATAAACATATTTTGGTAGCACCAAAACTTAACAATCTTTCTAAGGAAAGTGACTCAGTTTCTGAGTGTTACAATTGCAATTGAGTCTGCTTTCTGCCTATGGGAATACTGATGATGGGAGGGGAAACATAATGAATCAGTCATAAAAGCAACCAGAATTCTACCTGGGTAGGCTTTGTCTACAAAACTCTTATGGAGATCCAAATTCTGTATCAGACTTTCTCAGAAAGCATCAAAATCCACTTTCCAACAGTGATTGAATTTGCTAATTTCTTCTAAGGTCTGTGCACAGTCTGTATTCATTGGAATGTCTTAAAAATTTCATAAAATAATCCAGAGTCACCATGATATATATATACATATAGTTGAAGGAAGGCTTACCACTACCCCTCCCTTCCTGTCCGGATAGGATTTAGTATCAATTCTTATATTACCTATTTTCTGTTTTAGTCATGATGATTAATCCATACAATTTGGTACAATGGCATTATCTTAAGAAATAACCCTGTCTTGAGTATATAAAAGTCTATATAAATTCATGTGCATATATCCCACATTGTAGCTCATAATAATGGAGCTCATCAGTTGCAGGCCAAGGCTTAGCACTTAGGTGACACAAGCATGGATAGTCTGTAGGCATAGTGAATACTAAGTAAAGTTAAATGGGAGTTGGAAAGGTTTCCAGGGTACTGTCACCTAGAAAAGATACATGAAAATAAAGAACATGGAATTCAATATGTATTCGTCAGTAGTTCAGATCTAGAGTTTATATCTCTGCATTATTTTTATGCAAATCTTTGTGATCTATTAAGGCTATTTTGGATTCTGACATGAAGATAAATTTCCAAAAATATTCTCCTTTTCCTTTGAAATATCTGTATCCAGCAGAGCCACACAAAGGAGCACTGGGAGAAATACCAGTTATTAATACCAGTTATTAAACCAACAACCATCTAGAACCAATTGAGGCTGAAGCAACATAGGGACTGAGATTCTGTTTAGGTTGTCTGTTGCATAAAGGCACATGTGAGACAGAGGGAAAAATCAAGGGATTTTAGTCTGAAAGATAAAAATTTGCCAGTTTCGGGAGGGGCATGGTCAGGGATCATAAGTTATATTCACATATTTTAAAATTATTATTTGGACAAAGGAACACGGTAATTCCTGTTTAGATAATGAAGAGAAGTCCCACAGAGTCAACTGTGGTTCAGTATGTGGAAAGCCTTTCTGAGTGGTTTCAACGGGGAAAAGGATCATCCAGTGAACGACGAGTTTCCCTCATTGGAAAGATTTCCTTACTTTTTATATATATAATAAAATAAACCTTTCCTATATACATATTTAATTCTAATATATAATTCGAATATATGTTTAATTCGTGATGATATTTAACTAATATTTATTGAGGACTTACTATGCACCAGGCAATATGGAAGGATCTTACCAGGCACAATCCCCTCAAGTCTTTTAAAAGCTTCTACACGATAAATGCTATTTATTATCCACATTTCAGAGGATAAAATTGAGATTGAGAGCGATGAAGTAACTTGGCGAAGATTAGAAAGCTTATGGAATCAGGTAGAAAGCAATGGAATCAGTTCTGCAACAGAAAAAAAGTGACTATTTGCCAGAGATATCATAGAAGAGAGTTTTTGCATTAAATAAAAAATATAAATGATATTTTCTAAGTCCTAAATAGGTTTGTGGCAGAAACAGCCTTTCCCCAAATGTTTGAATGGACATAGGCAGGAGAAAACCCTTCTTTTTGAGTTTTTAGCTGTCTATGTTTTTTGTCTATCTCTTCCCCAATATCTATAAAAAATAGACTGTAAATAGCAACTTAGATGATCACTTTGGACAGTAGGATAAGAATACTTGCAATTCAAAAACAAATACATTTTCAGAGATCTTTTTCTTTTTTCCTTTATTCAAAGATTCTCACAATACCAGCCTCTTGTGAGACAGACATTATCTGAGATTAGAAATGCATTAATAATAAAGGGATGCACAACTGTTTGCTCTATCTTTCCCTGATATTTTTGCATGCCACTTGCTTTCCTAAAATGGAAGCAAAACGAATTTGCTTCTCTGGGTATGCTTGTCACCTTCAAAGCTGTAACCATTTCTTTGCAGTGATCACTCTGGGTGTTCAATCAGACTGTGGAAACTCTGAGTGTAACCTGAGCGAGATTTTCACATTGGAAAGAATCTCGTGAGGAGTTCTTTAAGCTCACTGCCAAATTACAAGATGTAATTTGAAGAGTAAGTGGAGCAAAATCAATACTGTGCTGCTATCTTAATGCCTTTCCCTATTTGCTCCCCATCGGCATCCCTCATTCTAGGTTATTTTCCCTCATAAGAATGATGTATCTCTTTATGACTTTTCAGTAGGAACACGTGAGTAACCAAGTATAGTTCAAGAGAGAGATTTCCCTTTCTTGCTTTGCCTTTCCCAGTTTTGCCCCCTCCCTGAGTGTCCTCTGCCCTAGCTTCCTGGTGTTAAGCTCTGGATGATAACTGGTAATAGCAGAGAATAATTTCACCTTGAATTCCAGGTTTCATTTGATTCACAGTCTCAGAAGAAGTGTCAGCTCTTTAAAGCATGTTGTTAATTTCATGTCAAACCATCTCCTTTTGAAAGCCAGCATTTCTTACCATTATAAAGCAACCATGTTTACAAGACTAAGACGAGGCTTCCTGTTTAGAAACATACTCTTTTGATGGGAATCAATGAAACTGAGCTAGCCTATTCCAAAACGTTCATTCTTAAACTGGCATTTCACTTCCAGAAATTTATTCATATTTATAAATAAAAGTAAATATGTTTTGTAAAAGAAACCCTTTGTTTTGATGTTGCTGGCAGTTCAGCTTTTCTTTTTTCCCCCAAATATGGTATACAAAAGAATAAAAGAAAAACTGATTTGCATTTTTCCCATATTAACACAATCTAGAATAATTTACAATACAAATCAGTAGGATTCTAGTAGATAAATGAAAATTAGACCTTTTAAATCAGAAGCTAAATTAATCATTGAATTATAATTGCAAAGTAATATTATCATACATTAGGTAGCATTGAGTGGCGTTGTTAGTTCAGTTGCACAGTAGAAAGGGCCCTGACATTCTTATGTTCTCTCCATTTCACCATTTTAAAACGCTAATAATCATAAGACTGTCTTCTTATCCAGTCAGTGAAAGGTCAGACCGTTGCTCTATGGCATGGTAGCCAAGTGTTTTTTATTTGCTGTTCTATTCCTGTCTTCTTGTTTATCTTCATTTCGTTTTTGTTTTCAGTTGACATGTGGTCAGTAGGGTGCATCATGGGAGAAATGATAAAAGGTGCAGTGCTGTTTCCTGGCACTGATCGTATCCTTCTTAGCAGCCAGTGGTTTCTGTGGGTGTCATTCTCAGTCAATTCCCTTTGTTCTCAGATACAATCCTGCTGATGGTATATATTCACTTCCCTGAGAGGGATTCAATGAGCTGCCAATGTCAAATATTTCCCAGCTGACATCCTGGTAGAGTAACCTTGTTTCCTAGCAAGATCTTACATGGATAACACAGTGTCAAATATGAAACATTCAACATGATATCAACAGGTCTGCTTTAATTCTATGAAACAAATAAGAGTGATATACTCTTTTTTATTGTTTTTTCGTTGTAGATGTTTTGAAATTAAGTTAAATTCATAGCTAGATAATAAATGACAAAATCTTTCAGTTTTGAGACTGAAGATTTATGGTTTTATATGGTAAGAAATATTCACTTGGCATGAAAATCTTTAATCTGTTAGATTTATGTTCACCCACAAATACAATAAGTTTATTTTCACACATATTCAGAGAGCATGCATGTGAATTTCATTTTACAATTGATTGACCTCTTCTGAAATTCTTTTTGCTTTTTCTCTTCATTTCTAGGAATAATAGCTCCAATTCCTTCTCTTATTTTCTCCACATTATTAACAAGTGCAATAATTAAAACCTCATTAATTAGTAATGATATAAAATATCTGAAGAAACAAATTTATATCACTTGGATAAGCGAAAGTGATCTGCTCTTAGGCAGCTAATGATCAGCAAGTATAGATTCTAGAGGCTTTACGGTATTAAACAGATACGGACGGTGTGTGATTATTTATGGGTTAGTTAAGTATGTGCCTACACTCAGTCACTTAGGAAAATATTGTGTCCTCACCATACCGAAGATAAAACCTCTGCTTAAATGATCAAAATTCAAAAAGAAAATTGAACCTATAATAATGGGGTTTTAATGTATAATTAAAGTGAATTTAATTACTAATATAGTCTATCCTAACCATATTTCGATTAGCCATTTGCTTTGGGGATTAATGTATTACATATATGGAGATATATATATGTATATAGTTTTATACGTATATTCTCTGTGTTTTAAAGGATCAGTTTAGGAAGTGACTGAATTAGGCACTCAATTTTTGTTGAGTGCAAGAGTTTAACTTAAAATGTTTTATTTAGTTAAAAATAAAGCTACACTGTTTTTATTTCTATTTTTACTAAAAACTTTCTTCTAGTCTTATGTATAATACATGATTATTGCAAACATTGTTCTGTCTATATTGCAGTTTTGTCTTCTGCACATACATTTTATTAAATAACGTCTATAAGTTTACCACGTTCATGTTTATGTTAATGCTATTTAAAAGTATGTTGGCTTGATAAAAACTAAATTCTTTCAGATTTCCAAGAAACAAGATTTCTTTGATTCTCAGTGAATTATAAACTTGAGTTTCGCCTTTGGACATAAACATGAAACAGTTATTAAGTTCTGGCTAATTTTAGACATTTGATGAAAATAGACTCAATCTGTTAACTCTGTATTCTTTGCTTTTTCAGAAGTTCATTGTGGTTGAATAATTGATGACTGAAATGAATATTTGCCACCTGTAAATTAAAATGATTGATTTTCATTGCTTTCCTTACATTTTCTATTAAAGAAAATCAAATCAGATTTCCACAACTGAGTTATTAAATACGGGTTAACAATTCTTAGAATCTATTTCTTGGAAGAAGTTGCTTGGGGATCATTTTTTAACTCCGGTATCACAATCCGTTATGAGTAAAGCCTTCAGCTGTTGCTGTTAAAGTCGCATATTAGATGCCCTTTCAGTGCCTGAACTTAATATTTTTATATTGAGTTATTTCTGGAGCTCTCATATAGGAATATATTTGTAAATTTCCTGAAGGCAAATGGGATTATTTTCTGAGTGTAGGGTGTGGTCTTTTAATGATTTCAAACATGTTGGTTAGTTTAAATCAGTCTTTTTCAACACTGAATATCATAAAGTTAAACTCATAAAATGCAAGACTGATTACTTATGTTTTAAAATTCCCTATTATTAGAAAAGACATCTGAAGAGGCAATAAAATTATTAAATGGAGCTAGACATATACAATATGTCTACTATACATCTATACAATACATGATAAGGAGTCATATTATTTCTAATCAACATATCGTCACTTATATGAAAACACTCTCAAAATAAATGATTGATGAAGGTATGAGCGACATATATCTCTTCAATATATAAACCAACTCAACAACAAAACCTAAAATATGAATAAGGTCTTATATTCTTTCTGTTATACCTAAAAAAAATTCAACACATTATTTTTAGCACTGATAAATTTAGGTATCCAAAAACAGTTCTTAAAATTTTATATATTTATATGCTACTTTATTAGTAGATGTATTTTTAACTGCATATTAATTGAATTTTATTCAAATCAAATGTTTTAACTCTCTACAGAAGAATCAGAATTCAGCTATTGAGAAGCTTTTCTTTTGGGAGATCTTGTAATGAATTTCATCACAGAAGACAGTTTACATTAAAAATTATAAAATATTTTATATTATACAAGTGAATTAATATTAAGTATATAGCTTTTGAAGAAGATCAATAAAATGAACACACGTACTACCACTCAAATTGAAAAATAGAACACTACCAATACCTTTGAATCTTTTTGTGTGTTCTTCTCCAGTCACCCCAGAAGTCACCACAGTCCTAAATGCATGTTTTTATAATTTCCTTGACTTTCTTTGTATTTTTACCACATGCATACTTATCCCTAAGCAACAGATGGTTTAGTTTTATGTGTTTTACATATTGTACTATCATTATTATTTTGTGACTTGCTTTTTATTGAAGTTAACATTATATTTTTGAGATTTATCCATGTTGATGCTTTAGAAATAGTTGATTAATTTTCATGACTGTATAGTATTCCAGTCTATGAATATTCTACAGTGAACCCATTCTCCTGTAAATAGACTTTGGAATATATACAGTTTTTGTTTTTGCTGTTATAAACAAAGATGCTATGAATATACATCTCCAGGAGAACATGGGCAAGGTTTTCTTATCAAAAATGCGTGGGCTTATAGGCGTGCACATTTTAAACTTCACTATGTAACATCACATTGATTTCCAGAGTAGCAGTATCTAAATATAACTGTCTACTCTACATCCTCATCAGCTCTTGGTGTTGCCAGATTTGTTTTTAAATTTGTTACTGATCTCTTCGATATAAGATACTATTTCATTGGAGCTTAATGTACATTTTGTTAACTACAAGGGAGGCTAAACATCTTCTCCTGTGTTTATTCATCATTAGTATTTTCTTTCTTCTTGGTAAAGTGTCCTTCGTTTTTTTAAAATAGTTTTTTTTATTGTATTTTTAAAAATTGGTTAGTAGGAGTTCTTTATATATTCTGGCACCTAATCTTTGTCAGTTTTATGTGTTGCAAATATCTTCTCCCTGTATTTAGATTATTTTCCTGTTTTATTTTATAGCAATTCTACAATCTGTTTTTATGTCTTGTTTAAGAATCCTTTGATGCCTTTTTATTCTCTTGTAATTTTACTATGAATGTTTTAGTTTAACCTTTTACGTTTAAGCCTTTAATTCACTTCGAACTGATTTTTGTGTGTGATTTGAAAGAGGGATCCAATTTGTTTTATTTCAGTTCCATTTACTGACTAGCTTATTCATTTTTCACTGATCTATAGTGCTGTCTCTGTCATAAGTTTCCACACTTTGGGGAAAGGAATGTTGGATTCTGGGTTCTATATGCTGTTCCACCGGTCTGCTTGTCTAGCTCTACACCATTACTGCTCTCTCTTAATGAGCACAAATGCATACTATGCACTTAAATTAGGTGGGGTAAATACCCCTCCTTTTTTTGTCTTCTTCAGAAGTATTTTCGTTATTAAGCAACCATTGCTCTTCCATAAACAGTTTAGAATTGGCTTGCTAACTTCTATAAAAATATCCATATTGGTATTTATATTGGAATGTATTGAATCTATAGTTTAATTTGTGGAGACTTGCTATTTTAATTCAGACAATTTTTATCTTTTTCTGAACACAAAACGATCTCAGCACATGCTAATTTAGATCATTACTACATCAACTTAGACATGCTACCTATGGCCAGTATTTTAGTTCTCTTTGTTTAGCCTCATAAATTGACAGAATTATAATTTTATTGCATGCAGGTAGAGTTCGTATAGATTCATTCTTATGATTATCATTTTCTTGGCTTACCGCTACTTCTTGCAATTTGGCCCTTTATTTTAAGATTGTATTCTTTCCTCCTGAGGTACACCTTTTAGAAGTTCTTTAGTGGGAGTCTTTGATGATAAAGCTCTGCTTTCTGGTTGGGATTCCCTGGTCAAAAGATAGTTTTGTTGAATATAGGATTTTAGGTTGATATTTATATTCTTCCAGCGTTTTGGGGGTGTTATCCCACTGGCTTTTTGTTTCTAGTACTGCTGGTGAATAATTAGCTGTCAGTGTGACACTCATCTTTGGAGATAGTCTGTCCCTTTTCTCTGCCTTCATTTAGGATTTTTTTTGGTCTTTATTTTTCTGTTTCCCTACCATGTGAGTAGGTATGGATTTCTTTTTGTTTATATACCTTGGAATTCACTGCGTTTCCTGAATTCTGACCTATCTCAAATCACTGGAATTTCTCAGCTTTTGTTTCTTTGAATATTTTCTCTCTCCTATTCTTTACATCATCTCCATGAAAAAACTCTAATTGGACATAAAGCAGATATTCATTTATTCAATAAATACTTTTTGAGCACCTACCATGTGCTAGGCACTTTGTGTCTCCAGGGATGTATCAGTAAACAAAACTGACTAAAATCCTTGTCATCATGAAATTTATAATAAAAGGTGCAGTATGTTGGAAGGTGATGATGGCTAAGGGATAAGAGGGATCAAAGTGCTGGGATGGGAAGCAACGATTGTTCCCTTCCTTTTTAAGTTTAGACATAAAAAGTTTTGTCACGATGCCTCATATGGCTTGTTTTGACCTGACCTCATATAAGCTTGAGTGCCCCTCCTTAAACTCCCTTTTATTTAGTGTTGTACCCAGAAATGGATGTAATCTTCCTGAGAGGGTCTCACAATACAGAGTACAGTGTCACCAAAACTCCGCTTAAATAGAATTCTATACTTCTGCTAGTGTTAGGAGCTGTTTGTATTAGCTCCTTTGTTTAAAGTCATTTTATTTACTAATTTTAAAAGGACGCTGATGTTTTTCAGCTATAAAATACGGGTGTCAAATTACATGATCTCCAAGGCCTCTTGCTAGTTTCAAAATGCAGATCGAGTCAGATCCAGCCTTTGTGAGACCAGAACACCATACAAGGTGTTGTGTGAGGGTGTTGTGTTCAAAAAATAATTAGCATCGCAAATATGAAATTAGGTCTTGTAAGGGGCCTGTGCGAATGAGAGGTTAATGAAAATTCTACCATTGTGACACATATTAATATACATTGCATTTGCTTATATGTCAAATGTCTCTCCATTTTTTGCTTTGCAAATAAATATAGATTACAATAATAAATAGATTTATAAGACGACATAGATTGTGCTGAAATCCATGTACATCATGCTTCAAATATCAGCCTTTGGAGATTCTGTGTCCCGCAGCATTCCATTAGAATCTACTGCCAGGGAACAAATGGCCTTTTTAGACTGTCGCTTTGAGTTTTTTATGTATTTTAGCTTATAATATTTCCTCTTCCTGTGCTCATTTATTATGAAAACAGATGTTAGCTACAATTGTGCATTGTCACTTGTTCATATTTCATGTTAGAATTTGAGGGGGACTACTGATAGGAAAAGAATATTTTGAAATAAAAAAGGTAAAAATATTTTTAAATTATCAAAACAACTCAAGACATTACCATGAAAATCTGAATCCAGGACTCTGTCATATGTATATTTATATGCTTCTATCCGGATCTTTACAATTGCCCTCAAAAGTAAAAGTACTTTTACTTTTAGATAGAGCAAATTCTATCATAGGCAAATATGGAATAAATGCTGAAATATATGGTCCAATATTTTGAACTGTATATTGAATAGCTTTTGCACTTTCTGTAAGTAGCACCCACAGGTGATAGCAACACGTGATTTCATTCCTTCCCTTGATGATGATAGGCAGCCCCCTCTCCTGCTGGAACCCTAGGTGTACCACTTACTATTATTTCTTATGGTCTTTTCAGGAAAGCAACACAGAGAAAAGGGATAAATATTAAAATTTTCTTTCCCTGAAGTATTTCTGGGTGAACGACCCCTAAGTTTTCCATAGCAAATAAATGTGGAATAATCTTTTGGTGAAACTGATCCTATTCTAATTTACATCATAAAACTGAAACGTATTAGTACTTTATTCTTAAATCTGAACTTAGAAGTTCACAAGAGAGTGTTAGTATATTCTACGCTAGTATTTCTCAAAATGTATTCCAGAGGTGACTGGATTGCAATTACTGTTGGTGTTTTTGTTTTTTATGATACCATCTAAGACCTACGGACTCGGAATCTTTAGACCAATAAGGAGAGGGAAGGGATCTATATTTTTGTAAGTTCCCTATGTAATGAATATTCAAGTTTCGGAACCACAGTTTAATATCATGATGCCTAACAGAAGGCATGCATGCCTTCACTTCCTTGTTGTACATTCATTGCAGACATTACTAATTGATTATAGTGTTCTTTCCTACAGGGCTAGCATAAAGCCACACAATAATACCCAACACCGTGCCAAGGCAGCTGGTTGGCTTGCAATCTAAAAAAGCCTCCCCTGAAACTGCTCTAAACAAACAGTGCTCTTAGGCAACATTATCTGTAAAAATGTAGTTAAGAATTTGGAGACAAACAGTGATATTCTTTAAGTTGCAAATAGATGTCAGAAAATTTTTGCACAGAATGTTAAATAGAAGGCTTGGAGCAGAGTAGAAAGCAAGTCTGAATCTATGCAGGTGTCAACTCTGGAAACTGTATTCATGAGAACAAAAGGTAATCATTGATGGAAAAAACCTTAAAAAGAAGATACAGTAATTCAAAGGGCACAGCAAAATGAGGTCATTAAACAACTCTTTAATGTGCATAGTATAAATTATGTTCATACCCAGAAAAGAAGACATTTTTTGTATATTACGTTCAAGGCAGTTTGTGACGTATTTTAGAAAGTTCTCAACCAAGGAAGTTAAAGGAGTGCCTAAATGTAGGTTCTGAGCTAACTGATAAAATTAACTAGAATAATTTTCAATCTTAGGATTTCAGATACTCGTTTTTACAATCCACACTTACTTTGTTTTAGTCATCTATTACAATACTATTTATTGAAGGCATTAATAATAGCCAATATTTGTGCATTATCTTGTCAACATACTCTATAAAATCAAACATTTTGTAATGTGACTTTTTATATAGTGAATTTAGATTTAAATGAGAAAATTGTCAATTTCTATTAGATGACATTTTCCCATTTTTGTTAAATGCTTTTGGTAACTGTAAGTGTAATAATTTCTGAAATAGCAGAGCAAAAATATAAAAAGATATATTTATTGTTTTTTTGATAACAGCACAGGCAGAAATTTACAAATATTTAGATCTTGACTCATATAGTATGAAAAAGACCACTTACGAGTGTTCTAAAGCAAATGACTCTTTTTACAAAAATAATTTTGGCCATTCTTTTTAAAAAATATTTGCTATGTTAACATTAGTACATAATCATAAAAATCTAGCTAATATTTTATATATTTTTAAAAAATCATCATTGTGGAAATCTGATGATTTAAAAAAATTTCTTTTAAAAATATATCACCTTATTTTCTATTTAAAATATTAACAAAATTAATTGTTTTTTGTGAAAATGTTGACCTGAGAGACTAGGGAAGCAATTTCAGAGACATTCTTTAAGGGGAATTTCTTGTGACAAATATACCATCAATTTCATGGCCAAATTAAAGCAATTTCTACCACATCGGTTTTAAACTTGCTCTTTTCCTTACTGGAATCTTTGGAACAAGCTCTGGACTTGGGGCCAGGAGATATGATTTTTCAGTATTGGCTTATTTTTGGTTAATTATGATTATAAAGAAAAATCATGTGGCGATCTAAGTATAGTTGGATATAGTGTTCATGTCACAATCCTGTGAATGTCTGGAAAACAAGCACTTACCGCTTAAACATAACTATTTGTGTTTAGAGGAAGAAAGAACTTGAAATGGATTGGTTAAAATAAACGCACATACTTTTAAAGATGATTATACCACATATTTGCAATTAAAACATTCAACTATTTAATTGGTAAAGATTCTTGCCTCCCTTTTTGTAAACCATTACATGAAGGATCACAGTAGTGTTTCATCTAAAAACCCATCTAAAGTAGGATGGTACACTGTGTGCTTCCGTAGACTTTAATTATAACTTTTAAAAAAGAAACATTTTAGCTGTTCTTGTTTAACAAATTCCAGAATATTTGACTCTCCTTAAACTTGACTGTAAAAATACTAGGGAATTTTGGGGGGGAATGCTACTAAAAAAGCAAGTAATTTTTTTACTGACTAACTTTAGCTAAATTTAACTAGAATATAATAGTGTCTTAGGAGAATTTTTCCAATTTTGTGAAATGATTCCTTTACAAAAAATCTGACAGCTTCTTTGCCCTTATTTTTAGCTTGACAGCAAGTCCTTAGAATTCTAAGGAGGGTTGACCGATGATTAAATGATGGCTTTGGTAGGGCACGATAACCTAACTGTATTAGAGAGAAGACCTCTTCTCATACTTCACAATGTAAGCACTGAGATTTATTTAACTATATTAATGCTCTCTATTTAAATATGACTAAGTAGTTATAGCTTACCTATATCCATGGTACTAACACAAGTATTTGTCTGAGTAACTTTCAATTCTAATCTTTTGTAATTTTTTAGTTTCTTTATTTCTAATGATTCTGACTTACTACTGTATTTTCATGCACGTGGTAACTTATGTGACCTTTTATTGAAACATGTTCTTGTTTAATTCTCCCTACTGTTTTAAAGGAATATTCTTCAGTTTTTCCCACTCTCACTTTATTTCTTGATATTACACAATCATATATTTTTTATCCCAATAACTAAGGGGATATGTAATAATTTAAATTTTATTTCGCCAGATTATAAGGGAGGTAGAAGAAGATTTGCAAATTAGCTTGATTCTATCTTTGTTTAATCTCCTGTCTACTTTGTTTGCATTATATATTTATTTTTGTTGAATATAGTTAATTTTGTCTTCTGTTAGGACTTTCAATCTTTTTAGTCCAACCCTACTGAATAGCTAGGGGTAAAGATTTTACAAATCTCAATTAAGTAATATTATGGTAAGGTCCCTGAACTGTCACAAATTACATTAACAGAAATGAGTTAATTAACTTAACCCTGAAGAATAGCGTTGTAGATTGAAGCATCATGGGAGAGAGCAGTGCCTGTGAAACTGGATTTAAGGATTTCTAAGGCTTCTGTCATTCATGGACACATGGCAAGGAAATCTGTTGGAAATCAGCTTCTTCCAGTTGGTTCTGGAGAGTTCTCGTGGGTGGTGTCTATTATTCTCAAGGCTCTGATATATCAAATATTAATGATAGATGAAAAAGAAAATCTCAATCAGTGTGTATGTCTGTCAAAGACTCCCCAATTTTGGAGGGTATTAATTTTCATAGAGAGGTAATTTTTTTTGTAGCCTTCTCCATATTTAATGTACTTTTGAAACACATACACTTGGATGGAAATCTGTTGTCTTAAACTGAGTATCCTATGTTTCCCATCATATCTCATTGAAACCAATATTCAGGATGCAGGGCACTACTATCAGAAGTAAGAACAACTGTGCCTACTTTGATGATAGAAATTTTTTAAGCCTTGGGTGAAGAATTATTGATCCCACATATAATGCATATGAGTAGAAAACATTAATAGATCATGAAATTTCCTATTTGGTAGAGAAAAGAAGAAAAAACCTTAAAAGAAATTTAGGAAAGATGTAAGTGAATCTTATAAAATATTTGTTTGTCATTTTTACAAAATAAATGATTGAGGTAATGTCATGAAAATATGATTATGTGTCATTATTTCTCTTCTAATCACATGGTTATGTAGAAGTTTGTCTCAATATAAGAAATCCTTCTTGTGTTATCTAAATACCTTTCATCTTTACAACCCAGAGGTATTTCATGATACCCTATTTTGTTACATGATGCTAATTCTCCAAAAGTGTATATGTTCCAGAAGCGAACTTAAAATTCCAAAAGTATTCATTGCCTAACAATTCTGATTTTATATTTTTGTCTTTTGTTGCTTATTAAAACTCCAGTTGTATTGACGACTGCTCAGGATTCTGAGAAGCAGATTAGTCCCCCAACTAGTTAAAGGCAAGAGCTAGTGGCCTGCACTTCTTTTTGCCCTTAACTATTCAATTCTCAGATATTGACCAGTGGAACAAGGTAATTGAACAACTAGGAACACCCTGTCCGGAATTCATGAAGAAATTGCAACCCACAGTAAGAAACTATGTGGAGAATCGGCCCAAGTATGCAGGACTCACCTTCCCCAAGCTCTTTCCAGATTCCCTCTTCCCAGCGGACTCCGAGCACAATAAACTCAAAGGTACGCCCATCAGGGACAACTTCAGAACCATTGTGTGGGTGACGGGCTGAATAAGTGAATGGTAAAAACTCCTGTCTTTAACTTGAACCACCTCAATTTAAGGAAAGGTATCTTTAAAAGATCTTTCTTACAAAGGGGGAGTGGCCAAGGATTTTAGACCTGTCTGGATGTTCAGAGGGAAGGATAGCAATAAGGTGTGTGACGGTGGTGTGGGTTGACTATTTCATTGGGCTTATTTATCATCTTGAAATTATTTTGCAGTGTAACTTTAAAAGACCAATGTAATATGCATTGAAATTATTGTTCCACTTCTTTTTATTACCTGGAAAATATTTTCAACACAAGTTTTTGGTTGTAAAATCCTAAAGATGCAGGTATTTGAGTTTTATTTGTATTTTATGGAATGCTTAACTACCATTTTTTCACTTTAGAATGACAAAAGAGATTTTACCTACACATTTTATATTCCATATAAACACTTTCATTAATAAGCAATTCTTTCTACTACTATCTCTGCAGTTATGAACTTTAGTAACAAATCTTATTTTCTTTACCTAAAAAACTGGGATAATAATGGCTGTCATAGGATTGGAGACAAGGAATAAATTTGGCAATATGTAAAGTATAATATAAATGATAGGCTCATTCTTATTTTAATTTAGGAAGTTCCAGAGAACCTGATTTTGAGACATATTAGATTTTTCCCCCTGCCTGGGCTCAATTCCTTGAAATCTGTGTAAACCTGTGCAAGTTGTCTAATCTCTCTGTACCTCCTGTAACAAATGAAGGCAGAAAGTGTCTACCTTAGAGGGTCATTGGAAGGATTAATTGACTAAATAATTTGTCGAGCACTTGGAACAGTGCCTGGCTCACAGTAAATGATCAGTAACTGTTAGATATAAAAGTAATAATTAATGCAATAATTATTATTTAAAATATATCTATACATTATCCAAAAAGGAAAAGGATACATGCTTTTGAGATTGTACCCCAAATGTTTGGTAGGCAATTAGTTAGCTACACTTAATTTATAGCTGATACAGACTGAAATGAGACAGAGAAACTAAAATGTGGCGCTGCTCTTTCCCAGGGTCTTAGCATCTCTTCCCAGCTTTCCGCTGGTGAGTTTTAAATGTGCAGCATTGTTTCTGTGTTTGTGACACTTGTATTGCACAGTTGGGTTTCTTCCCTTAGCTGCTTGCTGAGTGGCAACAGATTAAATTATTACTAAATCTACTGTTTTTAAGATCAACCCTGGCTATACGCAGATTGAAGAAGAGCTTGTTCTCTAAGCAGAGGTTTTAAAGATTTGATGTCTTTATGGTGCTAATTGATGTGTCAGGCAAAAGGAATCTTTTCATATGAAGACACTTTTGTAGGGTAACAATATGGAGATGAGAAGGCCTTGATTAAATTATTGGAGATAATTTAAACAGGACTTGTAGAAAAACTATTAAGTAAAATACCATGCTTCAAAATATAATTCCATCATACTGGAGTTTATTTTTTGGCTTTTTAATCCAATTTGAACCTCTATGATTACCTTATATTTGCAAAAGACAAACTAGTCTACATATTTATAATTATTTAATTATAATTTTAATATAAAATTAGAAAATTATAAAGAATTATACAAATAATCAAAGGAAAGAATTTATTCTACTGTTATTAAAAAAAGCATAAAACATTTACTTGCAAATGAAAGAATAAAAGATGAGGAAGGGAAACTTTTTCCTTTGCCTTAATTTGTTCCCTACAAATAGTATTGATCGTGTTTCTTAGATGATTTGGCATTACTGTAGCTCATACCCCTATTGATGAGGAGCCCACCCCAATCCACACCCTTTCTAAGAAAAGAAACATGGGTGGGTTTGATGGTTGCATCTATGGGACGGGGGTGTGTGACTGTAGGAATAAAATCAGTTACAAATCAAAGAGATCTTTGATCAATGAAATAAATAAATACAGCTCTGTAGGGCCTCCAGGGGGTCATTGGCAATGAGAAAGATTAAATATTGAAAGTAAATGTATAAATATTTCTGTACTTTTGTTATTCTTGTGAGCTTCAGTTTGAAAGTAGCAGAAATCAAAAATCAAATATCTAGAATTGAGATCCCCAGAAAAATTACTAATAAAAATAAAAAGTCTTACAGTCTCATTTAACTAGCGATTTTTTATAAATACAGTCATGCACCGCATAACAACGTTTTGGTCAATGATGGACTACATATTTGGGGGATAGTCCCATAAGATTTTACCAGATAAACTAGGTGTGTAGTAGGCTATACCATCTAGATTTGTGTAAGTACACTCCGTGATGTTCACGCAACGCGAAATCACCTAATGATGCATTTCTTAGAGCACATCCCTGTTGTTAAGTGATTCATGACTGTATATAAGTAAGTAATATTAATAAATACATGAAAAGTGTATTTATTAAAACATAAAAACACAAGAAAATATTAATGTCTGAGAACATGTGAAAAAATTGATAACTACATTTTAACTGTAGTATAATAAAAATTATGAAAAAATACATAGACAAGACTAGAAGAGAATATCCAATAAGGAGAGTTTTGGCCACTAGATGGTGGGGAAAGTTGGTTTTTCTGGATTTTATGTCTTACGTAATTTCTAAATTTTCCATAATTAACCTGCATTTCCTTAAAAATCAGAAAAATTGCTAAATAAAAATTGTTACATTTCCATGGACTCAAACACATTGCCTTTTTCCTAATTTAGCAAGCCAATCTAGATTTGTTCTCTTTAATTTGAAGTTTTATCATATATTTGGAACAAATTGAATATTTTCACTGTAAAACGTTCAGATCAGTTTGGAACTACATTTTCTGAAAAATTTCATGTATTTTTAGAGATTAAAAACTGAATGTCCTTTAGCAATGTAATTAAATGCACTTACTGATTATCACCAGATGATTTTCTTTTTGTGTGCCTGGCAGCTACACTGTACCTGGCACACAGTAGACATTTAGTTATTTTATAAACTTAACTAGATCCCCCCATCGATTTGATTACTACGTCTTGTGGATTCTTTCTCTCAAATCTACCCCTTCTTCTGTCTCCTTGAAGCTTCTGCTCCTGTTCAAGTTTCATCCTTTCTCCCTTCCTCAAAAAGTGACCCCTCACCTCCTTGCCTCCCTCTGGACATTGCTTTATCTCTTTTCCCAGCTCAGAAAAGCTTTTAAATGAGCACTCTCCACCCACTTTAACTTCCTCCCTTTTAAAAACTTTATTCTTTTAAATTTATTTTTAATTATACGAGCAATACATGTGCATATTCTCCCCTCCTCAGAGGTAACTACTATTTTCAGTTTGTTGGTTACCTTGCAGACATTTTCTACGCATTTGTATACGTACACAGAGAGGCAGGGAAATGTTTGCTGTTTTAATGGGAAGGGGCAGACTACACAAATGGCATCATGATCTTCAGATCATCCTGCAACTTCTTTTTTCACTGAACAACATGTCCATGTGAGTACATATAGATCCACGTCTTTCTTTTGGACTGCCAAACAAGTCCATGATGCAGTTGTGCCATAGCTCATTTCATTGTTCTATGGAAGGAAATGTAAACTCTTGTGAGAAGTTTTTCCTTCCACAGCCAATGCTACAGCGAACATCCTTCCTGGATGCTCTTCATGAGCATGTGCAATCGTTTCTCTAGGCTGTCTACCTGAAAGCGGACCTGCTGGGTCAGAAGGTATTCACATTTTAATAGATACTGCCCAATTCGCATCCAAAAAATCTGTACCAATTTACGCTCTCACCAACATGAAGGAAATTACCTGGTGTGAGTGGATAGTATACTATCTTTTACTTTTGCAAGTCTGATCAATAAAAAATATTTTCTTCTTCCACTATGCATTTCCCTAATCACTTGAAGTTACCTGACATTTGGAAAGAAGGTGCTAGTTGGTCTTGTTTTCTTAATTTCCTTTCCCTCCAACAAATTTCTTTGCCAAAATGAGAATTTTACTAATTGTTTTTCTCATTCATCGTTTCAGCCAGCCAAGCCAGGGACTTGTTGTCAAAGATGCTAGTGATTGACCCAGCAAAAAGGATATCTGTGGACGACGCCTTACAGCATCCATACATCAATGTGTGGTACGACCCTGCCGAAGTGGAGGCGGTAAGGCACAGGCTTATTTTACTTTCCTTCCACAAAAATGTCGTAGTAACTGGATGCTTAGTAGTGAAAACTGAAAGAGAATTAGAACCCAAAAGAACACACGAAGGACCTTCATAAAATTCCTAAGTCACAAAATTATTTCCTTCCCTTCTAAAAGTTATTTTCTTCTACCTAGGCTTTAGACACATTTCTTTTCAGGATTTCCTATGAGAGATGGTGATTTAGTCCAGCAATCCTTAGCTGTCCATGAAACAGTTCCTTTTGTTTTCGTTAAATTGTTGACATCACCAGCATCTCCTCCTTTTGTTTAATTATTAGCCTCTCCTGATGCTAAAGTAGCAGAAAACGTCATAGACGACAAGTTGCTTTGCCTCTATTTTCTTTTTTTTTTTTAAAGATTTTATTTTTTCCTTTTTCTCCCCAACGCCCCCCGGTACATAGTTGTGTATTCTTCGTTGTGGGTTCTTCTAGTTGTGGCATGTGGGACGCTGCCTCAGCGTGGTCTGATGAGCAGTGCCATGTCCGCGCCCAGGATTCGAACCAACGAAACACTGGGCCGCCTGCAGCGGAGCGCGCGAACTTAACCACTCGGCCACGGGGCCAGCCCCTGCCTCTATTTTCTTGATAAGATGCCTGCCATTAGTAGTGTGGTACTGAGAACATATTGATTGTTGAACTTTCCCAGGCCATTGGTGGCTCTGTGAAACCTTGCATGAATTAGGTGAGAAAAACTGGGTATTCCAAGAAGAACATATTTCAGGTTGATTCTAAATTGACAACCGTGGTAAGGTGTATCTTAAATGCAGACATAGTTTAAGAATCTTCTCAGAAGCATAACTCTTTGTTATTTTTGTACTGTTTTTCTACCACTTAATATCTTCTCTCCAATCACTTTCTCACATCTTTGCCTTTTTCTTTTTCTCTGTGTGGAGCCATGCAAGGGGTATTGTTGTTGCCCGTGTGTGTTCTCTAGGCCTCCTGATGGAAATGTCCTTTTGTCCATCTTTTAAATGTTACTATCAGCCATGTTACCCTTTCCCCAAAACATCAGAATCTCCTCAACTTCTTAGAATACCTGTGCTAAATGATCTCATTTTCTTTTACATGATACCTTCAAAATACTTTGCATTGGTTCTTAACCTTCTATTTGAAATACTCTGTTGGTTTGTTTTCTTGTGTCCTTCTCTGTCCCCGAGTATTCTTGCTCCAGCATACTTTGGCTCTGCTTCAGCCTCCTCTCCTCTGCTTCAAGTGTGCTTGCCCATGTCAGAGATGCTAGATTCAACTAACATCTTTCTTATCCCTTTGTTTTTCACTGGAGAAATGAGATCTGACCGATGGGAGTGAAAATTAGGTAGAATGAAACTTTGTAGACATATATTTAAAAAGCGACTTTTCATACTAACCCTATCCTTAAGCATTCAAAAATGTCAGAGAAGACACTTCTGTGAGAAATGAGTCTCCCAAGCGTGGAAACTGAGGTGGAACAGTCCTTGACGACATTTTCTTAAGATCTGTTCTCTTAAGCAGTTTTACAAAGATGTTGAAATTTCAGTTTGCTTTGAATTAATTTTTTGTCACTTGATTTAATTCTTATAAAATAAAATCCCTAAAATTTAATATTTCTGAGTTTAATTATAATACTCTTAAAACTAAAAATCTAATGCTCTTATGAGTAAATTGTAGAGTCTCTTCCAGTCTCTTATTCTTGGGAGGTACTTTCTAAGATGTTCTTCAGGTGAAATAAAATAATGAAGTAGGTAAGAGAAAGTATGATTATATATATGTGAAAGTTAAGTATAAGAATTTTTGCCTCTGATGATTTTCAAGAAAGCACTTTAGATTATGTTGATAAAAATTTTAGAGAAACATAAATTGTTTGAAAGTGTTTCTCCTCCTTTATTTTGATAGTTCGACTCATGTGGCACATTTATGTTTCTTTACATCTAACGTAATGTGTGTAATCTGTTTTTAATGGATTGCGGCCTACAGTCTAATTGGAGTCATAAAGTCTGCACTTGCAATTCACTGGTAATTATGTTGCCTATAAAAGAGACAGTTGCTTAGAATCTACAATAATGTATTAATGAATATTATCAATGAGTTTTTAAATTTGTTTCAACATTTTATGAAAAATTCCTTTGAAGGATAGAAAGATGAGATTTAGGGTACTAAAATGGCTAGAACCTGTTCCTCAAACATTTCAATATTGACATGCTGGGGCATGGATCGCAACAACACAATTTTAGGAGAAGGATCTGATAGAGCCTGAAAGTCTAGGAGAAGGGTTCAATTAATACACAGAAGAGCAAGCACGTATTTAACATCTAGACTGGAACCGTTGGTTATAGAAGGGGAAACATGTTTTCCTTCTGTGTCGTAGTGAATACGTTGGAATCCTGACCCTGGGACAAGGACAGTTCATGACTCTGTGAAATGTATTATTGAGGTCACAACTAGGAAAGACAGATCCTGAAGATGCTAGAAGCAGTGGCCAACTATGCTTTCTGCAATACCCTTAGAATTAATGCCTTTGTTATTGCGTGTGAACATATATTTAAAGTAAAATGACGTTTCTTTACAGATACATGGCACAGCTGTAATGGAGTGATAGGTTTCCTGCCAGGACCGAGAAGACTGTTTTGCAAAATAAACTTTGGCATGTCTCTATAATCCAAGTAAATGGAAGTATCAAATAATGAGAATTTCCATGATTAGAAGTCATCCAGGAGATCTAAGCTCAAGCAGCTTTCAAGTGACTCACATGATGTTAGAGAGGGAAGGAAATTCAAAGATGAGAGGAAAGAAAAGTAAATTTCATTGGAAGAAAATAGAGGCAAATGGAGAGTGATAAAGGAGAAACTGCAAGAGAATGTAATGTCTTCAGGAAAAGTAGACAGGAGAGTAGAGAAATGCTATGTGTACTAATCTATTAATCATGCTGCAAGCTGTCTTATCACATGTTTCCAAAAGTACCAGATGAAAAGGGAAGAGCGTATGAACGCTGTCATAACTCTGAGAGAGAAAATTACTCATGTAACCGTGAAGTTGAAACTTTAAAGAATTGAATGTCAAGGTTAATAGTGATCTGTGTAATAGACATCAAGATTTTGAAGTTACAACTGCTCAAATTATTAGCAAGTTCTTGTTCAGATAATGTTCACACCAACAAAATATGTGCCCCAAATAGAGCACAGAGGCCACATTTAACATCAATGCTGTTTCATGAAACAGTTGGAAGGCATTCTAACTCTGTTTCAGTATTCATAAAGAGGGTGAGGATGTGATACACAAACGCTATTTATTGAGTTGTATGCATTTTCACAGGTATGAAAGATGGGTTAGGTTTGAATTTCTGTTCTGCCACTTCCTAGCTAGCTTTGGTTAAGTTTCTTTTCTTTTTTTTTTTTGAGGAAGATTAGCCCTGAGCTAACTACTGCCAGTCTTCCTTTTTTTTTTTTGCTGAGGAAGCCTGGCCCTGAGCTAACATCCGTGCCCATCTTCTTCTACTTTATATGTGGGACGCCTGCCACAGCATGGCGTGCCAAGTGGTGCCATGTCCACACCTGGGATCTGAACCAGTGAACCCTGGGCCGCCGAGAAGCGGCATGTGCGAAGTTAACTGTTGCGCCACTGGGCCGGCCCCTGGTTAAGTTTCTTAACCTTTCTGCAATTCAGTTTTTTAACTAAGAATGAGGAACAGCCATACTTACTGTACAGTGTTCTTCTGAGAATTTAAGGAGTTCGTGTACATAAAGTGTTCAGTACAGTACCTGGCAGCCAGTAAGGATCGTATAAATTATTATTATTTTCATTATTATTACTATTACTGTTGTGACTTTTACATGCAAAGCTTTACCACCTCTTGATGTTAGGAAAGAGATAGATTTGGTGAAAAAGACCAGCTGACAAGAAACTGCAGAAATATTCTACAACATTTAAAAAAAAATTAATCGCTGAGAATGATCTGGTTCCTACAACAACATTTTAAAGTGTTGGTCCTTTTTTTGCTGATGTATACAGACCTCTGCCTTGCCGAGGGTGAGAGAATTCAGTGCCACAAGTCTAAACCAAATAAAGATAAATTATATAGTTTGTAAATCCTATTAAAACCACCCTTATGAACTAGGGGATATTCAGGGCTGTCTGGGGGAATCAGTTTCAATATCCTCCCTGGGCCCTGTTGGAGGGAAATATGGAAATGACGATCAGTTGCCTTGTTTCTTACCAGATTCTTGAGTTTAGCGACCCTGCTGGGGTGAAGGGTGGCCTTCAGCCTGCAACCCCCAGGAGTAGGGGTCTGGAGTTCCTGTAGGAGCATTTTCGTGAATTGCAAGCTGAGAAGGAGTTGATTAACTGTGTCTCAGGGCGGATAAAAGGGGGGCTTAAGGAGAACATGAAATGCGGTCACCATTTTTTAAAACACAGTTTTATTTCTCACGGAGACTCCAGAGCACTCTGAGAAACTCCTGAGAGCAGGAGCCTCACTAATGGCTTCTGTAATGGTTCTGCATTGCTAGGGGGAGAGGAGATATGCTCAGCCACCGAACCAAAGACATCAAAACCCAAAGTAATCCTCATAAAGAAGCTAATTAAAAATGCATGGGGTCAGAGAAGGACATTTCTTTATTCCACAATTAATGACAAAAGGGAGAGTCAGGACCTGACACTGGAATCATCGTCTAAGGAGGGACTAGGTACTAGGGGCCAGGCTCACGGCCAGCAGTCATCAGTCAGACTCACTGTTGTGTTGAAGGCTCTGTCTCAGAGAGGCCCACAGTCGGTCCTAAGTGGTCAAAACATTGCTCTGGCAATCTGGACAGAGGGGCAGGTTGGACCAGCCAGGCAGCTGGTATCTAAGAACTTTGTTCTTTAGTGCACTAGCCCTGGGTACTTGAGAACCCAGAGGAGGAGTGACAGGCAGCACAGGACCTTCTGCATGGTAGCCATGTCAGTTACAAGAGAGAATGCTAGGACAGAGGTTGGAACATGGGGCTCCAGCTGAGGAGCAGACTGAGAGGTTGGCAATGTTTTGGGTGGGAATGTAAGTACACATGCCATCCTTATAGAGACCAAGGGAAAAGCTGCGACTAATCCAGCCAGTATGAGTGGAGCGAGGTGAAAGGGAAGTAAGCCCAGTGCTGAGCTTGTTTATTATTTCTTACCTAATTCCAGATTAATTTGGGAATTGGGACAAGGCTGGGTGGAGAACAGATCCTGAGTTAAACAGACTGGTCTTCAGATTCCCAGTGAGAACATTACCTGGGAAACAGAGTAACACTTACATGTATTAGTGCTGAAGTTCATTGAAAACAAGCACATGGAAAACATAAGCCCAGAATAGTCAGTAATGTTACACATTTGCTGTTTGTTTATAACATAAGGTAATTAACAGAGTCTTAAATGTTTTACTAATATTATTATTTACTATTTCATTACTTTAGGGATTATGTTATTTTTTGCCTACAATAAAAGAATTTATAGGAACAAGCTAACCTGACTATATTAAGCTCTTTCATTGCAAGGCCATCATAGATTTCATGCCCTTTTGAGCAGAGTTACTATCTGACATTATTTTAGTCATCTTCTTGTCTGCTGTTGTATCTTATTGGTCATTACCAAAGAGAACACATGGAAAGGATGAGCAATCATGCAGGAAGTATGCAATATTTTCAATCTTCTTGTGACATAGATGTGTAAATTTTGATGTTATGTGTGTCCGGAAATCTGTTCAAGGTAAACCTTAAGTGAGAGCTTATTATTGCAGAATAGTTTGGTGCTGCAGTTCAGCAAATATCAACATTCAGGTTTATCAGCTCTACAACTGTGAGCAGCCACAGGGATGCTGGACCAGAAACCAGGATGGGGAGAGTGAAATAGGCAGGGCGTGGGATCAGAAAGCATTGAGAAGAGAATCGGAAGCCTGCGGTCGAAGTAGCACAGGTTCCAGAGCTTGGTCTGAGCAATCCACAGTGAGAGCTGGCACAGATACGTGGACAAATCTGATAGGGCAGGCGGATAAGACCAGTTCAGGAGAGACATGTGGTCTGAGCTCAGAGGTCTGAGCAGATGCCACCCTAAAGGGCATTTAAACAGTGGCAAAGCTGAGGATATTTTCCAATTGCAGAGCAAAAGTCAAAATCAGATGCTCTTGGAACAACCCTGAAATTAGCAACAGTGGGATGCCACTACCAACACCAGTAGAGGAGATGGTCTATTGGAGCCCATGGGTCCTTCCCAGTCGGAGCCGGGGTTACAGACACGGAGGAGATACAGCTGCTTCTGGAAAGAGGAACGAGAGAAACGGCCTGGCTGCTCCCCACTCTCTCCATCTCCTAGTACTGTCTCCCTCCTGTTGGCTGAGACCCGCCCTAGGTCAGCTGATAGGTGAGCCTGGGAAATGCAGCCTACGAGGAGGGCCGGCTCGTCAGACACAGAACAGATAAAGGAAGAGTGAGGATTGTATCTGTGGGCAAATAGGCCCAGGGCTGGTACTCACCTATTCATTCTTTCCTCGTTTGCAGCTCTAAAATCCCTGACTAGGTAAAATTGGAGTAACTAACTGGTCAGGCATACTTAATATGAAGAGAAGACTTTGCCTGTTGGAAGGGTCGCTCAGGGGCCTCACTGGGTAAAAGTGAAGAAAACATTACCCCTAATAACTCCTAATAACTTTTTCATTTCCTCAGGTGTCTTGTGATTTCTTGGCAACCTGATAGTCTTGGCATAAGAGTGTTTCTCATTGGGTTTCCATCTGAATGTGTGTACTTCCTTCCTTTTATATGCTGGTGTCACTTTTCCAGTGTTTGTTCTATGGTTGATGGCCTGCAGCTAGCTGAGCCAATGTTGGACGCCATGTCCTTGGGGGAATAAGGGAGCCAGCCATCTGCTTTCCTTTAGGTTGCTTTAATTCTACTCTTCCTGTTGCCAAGTAGGTAAAATACACTAAAAAAGACGTCTATCGTTCTTTCTTCTCACTCACTCTTTGTTATTTCTTCCTTCTTTGTCTTTCCTTCTCTTCTTAACATTTTCTTTTTTTTTTATCCAGCCCCTACAAAGCTGTTCACAGAGGCTTTGATTATTTGTTAACAGTTTAATATTTATTCATTCATTCTATAAATATTTATTGAACCCACACTGTGTGTCCAACACTGACCTAGCTGCTGGTGAGTCAGCAGCAAATTTAATAACAAAAAACAAGTTCTCTGCTTTCATTGATCGTCGTGCGTTTTTATTCAGTTAATAGCTAATGGAAATTTTTATTGACTGGGAATCTTACAACATCATCTTTGAACATAAATTATCTGTCTTATTTACTATTTAACTTGTTTAGTGTAAAATTTTCTGAATGTTAAGAAGAATCTGTAATAACTTGTTCATCTCACTGTTAATCAGTTATAACTAAATTGCAATGACTGTCTTCCAGTCTTTAACCTGATGTGCATCAATTGCTTGAAGATATTTAACAAATTATGTTATATATTTAACACAGTATGATCATCTATCTCTAGCCGTGATTTTTAAAAACCTATTTGGCTTTGAATATAAATCAATGTCTTGACCAGGTTTTAGTAACTGAAACGCGTAGATTACTATTGAATAATCAAAGAATCCTGAAGTTGATATACTAAGTAATGGAAAGACTTCATTTATAGTTTAAAGGTTCATCTATAAATATATTGACTATTTGGGGCCTTCAAAGAAAATTCAAGTGGTTAAGGGTGATGATGGGGAGTTATTCTCCTTTTCTACTTCTAATTCTCTTAAATCTATTTTTATAGTAAAAGCTAATAACATTTGATTATGAATACCATGTGTTAACTTGCTCTGTTAAACCGACTTCATGAATGAGTTATTGTTTGTATTGTCTTCATTAACTACGACTTAGCCCATTGTCTTCCCCTGAATTCTCTTGAGTCCATAATAAGTTCCTAAGGCAATGTGGTAAAGAATAGGCTTCTAAATATATTCAATTTTAAATGTATTAAATACATTCTGCCAGACTCAGAATGTATAAATTTAGGAATAAGAAAAAACATTAACTAGCATGAATATGAATTTGATGCATCTAATGTTCAAACAGTTCATCAGTAATTGTCCATTTTTTGGCAATAAGCCACTGAATAAAATGTATGTGCTTGCTTCAAATACTTTATAATCTCTTTATTAAATTGGTGAATCTGAGTTTAACACTGTTGTGTTAAAAGAGAAGTATCCAGAAGAGATGATTTAAATGAGTTATAAATGAAAACAGCTCTCTGTATAGGCCGTATCTGTCCCATTGGGAGGAAAGGAGAGTAAAGTCTTTATACCTGACATTTCCCTTTGGTGACTAACATCAAAAGGTGAAGGCATGTCCTCAAGATAGCTTCTGAATAAGAAATCAATCTGAAATTCTGAAACTACTGTTTCTGTTTCCTGATTTCCCCCATGGGATACAGACACATGCTTAAAACAGTGAATAGATGTTATTTTTGTTTGTGTCTAGTGTGCCTGAGAAGAAAGCCAGTTTGGATGTGAAGTTTATAATATAAAATTTAATAGTAACTCTCAAGCTGTAGAAAGGACCTTTTAAATATTTAAGTAAACATAACATGCAACACTTGAGTTACTTGAGAATTTTTTTGTAGTAACCTGAAAATTTTTATTCAGGAAGAAAAATTCTATTTCACCAAAATAATAAGATAACTAGTTTCTCTTAATGTATAATAAGTAAAAAGCCTCCCTTGCTTTTCATTAAAACAAGAAAGACTTCCTGGTGCTTTGTCCCTGTGTATGACCCAGGATTTATTAGTGATATTACTGGTTTGCTTCTTGAGCTATATAGGTACACTCATTTCAAATATGTAAAAAAAGAAATCCTCTTCATTTTTCTTTTTATCATGTTTTTACCCCACCCAGGATTTAAATTTGGAAAACTTATACAGAGTTTTTCTTTTATCTTTGCAACTAGACATATCACTGTATATGATAAAGCAGTCAGTTGAGTTTTCTCGGGAAAGTCCCACGTGGAAGTTTTATAAAGGGAATTATTCTCAGAAAGATTTCTCAGGTTGTTTTTAGCATTTTAAGAATATCAAACAAAAATGATATGTAAATTCTCTTAAATATTTTCACAGGTAGGACAAACTACCCCATTTCAGAGTCAGGAGAAGAATAATTAACAATGGTATCTGAAATATTTAACATTAGTGATTTAATTTCCATAGTATGTTATAGCATTCATTATGTGTTTTCAATATGAAAGTCAGTCTAAATATTTCCCGAGTGCCCATCACTGGTCTGGTCCATAATCTGTGTGCAGGTCACAGGTGACCTTTTTTTTAAAGAGTTGGAATGATGAAGAGGTTACTGAGTGACGTTGTAAGGTGAAACATCGTTATTCTCTTCTTTGCGTTCTAAAATTGCCATCATTTAAATTCTGTTTTTCAGACTAAATGTTCCTATGAATTCTTTTAAATATGATTTGTTCTACTCACACAGAGTTAATAAAGCGGCTGAACCGCTCTCTCAGCTGTTCCCTCCATCTGTCCTGACACAAGGACTACCTCTTTGAGTCTTATGATTTCTTATTATTGCGGCATGCATCACGCTGTGAAAAAGCTATGCGACACCCTGGCAGGCTTAATTTGAGAAATAGTTTAGTGCCATCTATCTGTCATGGAAGACCCTTTCAGTGTGGAGTTGAACTCAAGTAGGTTTGTTATACTCAGAACATAGACATATTTAGAGAGAAGTAGGAAGAAACATGAGCTACAATGGGTATGCATTTGATTCACTCCAATTACGTGTTTAATTATAGAAAGAGCAATTCATATTTTGTGATTCTCATTTGCTTGGCGAAAGTTAAATTAATGTCTCTAATTCCTAATATCTGCCATTTGTGGAGTCCTGAGTTTCCATCTGTTCATGCTGATGTATGCTTTCAGCAGCAAAATGTGAGCAATTTACTAATTGCCTTCCAGAGAAAATATAACTTCCATTACATTTCACATGCCCAGTGTCTCAGCTGTTAAAGTGAAGATGTCTTTTGAATCACATTGGGGTTGTTTTGATGCCATGTATTATGTTGGTGGGAGCTTGTCAAAATGTTTGCTGTAGATAGATTTAGCCACCTGCTTTTAGTGGCCCCTCTCCCCACATGACTCCTAAGAAGAATATGTACTTCACTCAAACACTAATTCATTTGTCGCTAATTTTAGCAAATTATTCTACTGAAGAAAAGCATTCTTCTTGATTTCAAATCATTGGGATATTCAGAATCCACTGAACAGATAAGGTTCTCGAATGTCAAAGCTCGAGTAGTTATTAATAGTTCCTTCTCAGGAAATACCTGTTTTGCTGACTGGTAGAGTCTGTGCTCAAGCTTTTCTTTTCGTATATTACCTTGAGCCCTTTAGACAGTGCATATTGATAATATCTTGAATAGACCACGGGAGGAGAATTCTTTTAAAAAGCTGGGGAGGGAACAGAAATTATTTTTCTAGAACATTCCACATCTGGTGCTCTCTGAAAGGCTGAGTTATAATGTCCTGTCAGGCTCTTCCAAATCTATGATTTTTTTTCTTCTCTTCTAGTTGACTTCCTAGGTATTGTGAGATCCACCTACTTAACTCAAAGGAGTTGGCAATTGTGAGAGTATATTTTATTTTCTTAATATTTTCATCCTGGAAAGAAAGAGATTATCCAATTGCGGCATCTGCCTAGGATCCAGTAGTGTAATACCCATAAAGAGATAAGCAACGAAGTCAATGTGGGAACTTGTAAGGTGTTCTGGCAATGAAAACTTACCAAATTTTACAGTGAGAGGAAAAAGAAAAAGAGGGGAAAAGAATAAAAGTGAGTCCGAAGAGAGAACCTCTGTTAGCTTTGCCTTGAGATAAGTAGAGGTCAGAAAAATGGCTAATCTCTGGGAAACGTACCTTATTTGGTCATTTGCATTCCTGCCTTGTGTGCCTGCCTGAAATGTTGCTAACATAATCAAACTAGACTGTTCCCTCCCCACAATTTTTTTTGTCTGTCGTAAAAGAATCTCCTCTCAACTATTGTGTGCATAAGTCCAAGGGCAACTGTAAGGCACTCCTACCCATTCTCCTATCTTCTGAGTGTTTTCAGTATAGAACCTTTACTGATAAAGAAACTGATACTGCTCTGCAGAAGTGGTGATGTTTTCTGCAAGGCCCACATGTTCATAATTATATGTAAATCTTGTAATTTAAAGGCCACCTCCGTTCTATCCCCAGCAGTAATACTTATTTGGTGGGTAGACCTGTTTAAGTTTCTAAATCTGCTCTGTTTGCTACTTAAAATGTTTTTCTTTGCTCCATCTTTACCAGATTTGATGAGGTTTAATTACAAGTTGAACTTTTTTCTTTTTAATATTAGCCCTGAACTAACATCTGCTGCCAATCCTCCTCTTTTTTGCTGAGGAAGATTGGCGCTAAGCCAACATCTGTCCTCATCTTCCTCTAATTTTTAAATGTGGGATGCCTGCCACAGCATGGCTTGATAAGCGGTGTGTAGGTCCGCGCCTAGGATCCAAACTGGTGTGCCTCACGCCATGGAAGTGGAGCACACGAACCCAACCGCTACACTATGCTACCGGCTGGGCCCCATGTGTTGAACTTTTTAATAGTATGTTCTCTTTTTGTTAAGATCCCAAAATATGTACATGCCCATCCTGCACAATTCAATGTAAGGAATGCTTGTTGCATCCATGTGCCATGTTGATCACTGTACCAGAGCTAAAGATGCACAGATGAGGGAGATGTTTCCCTGCCCTTCAGAGGTCACAGCCTGGCACTGAGCTTGCTTATCCTGGGATTCATTTACCCCTGGAGATTCCCTGGATAGGCTTCTGAAAGCTTGTGAAAATCATTCCATGATTATATGCCTATAGTTATAAACGTACATCTTCCTAGGGATATAGCTCATGGGCTGTTTGAGATTTTCGGAGCTTTTACCTCCCAATTTAATTCTTAGTATTTTTAAAAGCACCAGTATGGTGGACAAAGTTTTGGTTGAGGGGGCTACAAAAATAGGGATAATTTACCATTAAAATCTCAGCTTATTTCCTTGAGGTAATTTTTTATTTGTATGAAAAGGCTCTTTCATCTGTAAAGGTCCTACTTTTTTTGGGAAAGGGATATAAGGGAAAGTGACAGAAAAATATAAAGCATTATGCTTTCAATTTTCATTATTATGATTTTTAAAATTTATTGAAAGTAAGAAAAAGTTTCCTGTGGTTTTGGCAAGTTAAAAATGGCATTTCTTCAAGAAATGGAGATTAACAGCCAAAGTCTAATTTTCAAGTAGCCAGCTCATTTCTTGTGCTATGAAGCTTTCAAGGGTTTGGTTGGCAGCTTGGTTCATAGATCTCCATTGGCATTGTTTGGCAATTGACATCAGAGTCCAGGAGAATGACAGGTCCAACTTCCATCATATCTTCCCTCCACTTTGTTTCTCCTAATTACGGACATGCTTCCTTTGCGCTATCCATTTTTCTCTGCCTCATTTGTCTCCGAAGATTTTTGTTTGTTTCTTTGTCCATTTTCTGAGAAGGTGGTTATGTTGTGTATTGCAACGTTAAAGTGAAACAAACAAGTGAACAGCAAAAACACATAAAAAAACCTAATTTAATTTCTTCACTATGCGGGGGAACATAGTGTTGAATTAATCAACCATCTTGTTTCAGAAATCGTGCTTAGAGTTGGTTATGCTATCAAGGTTAGGAGGTAAATTGAGAAATTTCACATTCTAGGAGAGAAGGGAAAAATAATTAGAAAATATAATCCTTAATGATGCTGAAAATGAATATGTGTGGTCATGTGAAAACAGACAGTTATTAAATCTGTAGGATTTATTTTGGCTTTTTTTAGCCCCAAATGAAAACTCTAGAGATAAACTCAGCATGTCATCAGAACTGTACTAAAACTGCACTGAAAGTTTGAGAACCTGCCGAATCAGAAAAAGGGTAGGCAGGAAGCATTCTTGAGTGCTAAATCATGGTAACCTTCAGATTCAGGGAAAAGGCTGGATCTGAACATTTTCTTCCCAAGTGTAGAACCATTTCTTAGGCCCTAGGGCATCCATTATATGTGAGGAAAAGCTAGAATGGATTCACCCAACGATGAGACAGAATATTGAAAAGGTTACACTCCCTTTTTATAAGTCTATTAAAGGTTTATGGTCTTTCACAGAGTATGTGCTATAATAAAATTATTATGTCCCTTTCTAATGGCAAGACGGTCGTAAGAATGATAAAAACCACTTCCATAACTTGCTGCCTGGTTAATATGAGACTCATAGGGTCATTTGTGGAATATTGGCCCACAATATGTTGTAAAAGAATGGAATTTATTGTTTATGAAAAATACTTTTAATTGATAACCAAAAGAAATTCCTCACAGTTTCTAATTCCAGGGAGAATCTGATTTCCATCTTTGTGTGCTTTTTGAAAACTGAACTCCTTTCATGCTCCTCTGAAAGAAGTGAGAGAGAAAATAGCCATGCCTCAGACACTTTTTCTGAAAATATCTAAGATGTTTGTTATTTTGGACTAAGTTCTGCAGAAAGCACTTTTGATGACTTTGTTTCATGACATATGCACCAGAATGCTGTTTTCCAAGTACAGCAATCTGTCACCACTTCCTTTTCTGAAGCAGGCTTACTCATGTTTCCTGCTCCATTGCCTTCTGACTCCAGGTAAATCCAAAGAAAAGTTCATTCCTAGCCAGAATTCTTATCCATACACTCACAGAGAAGTTCTTGAGTGATGAGTAGTTGCCCCACAAATGGAAGGCTTAGCAACAATCTAAGCAAAAACCTTGGCTTGCCATGAGTTAATTTATAATATTGTGGCATATAATCTAGTTTCCTCAGACCAAGGGGTCCTGCGCAATGGGAGAAATCAAAGAGCTACAGAGCATGGAGATCAAAGTCATGATGCATGGAAATAGTAGAGCACAGTGGAAGCCACTCAGGGTCCGCAACTAGAAGACCTGGACTCAAGACCCCATCCTATCTTGGACAGGTCTACTTTGTTCACTCCTTAAATTTTTATTGAGCTTCAATTACGCATGGCCATTGAGGATTCATTAATTATAATAATAAAAAGACCTGGTTCCTGTTATTTAGTAGCTTATAGTATAGTAAGATTGTTAGACAATTAAACGAGAAATTATAACCACTCTGGTAAATTCTATGAAAAGGGAAACACAGGTGCTACAGAAGCCAAAGGAACAATGTCTGACCCATCTTTTAGCAGACAGAAGAGGCTTTCAGGAGGAAGAACAGTCTTAAATGGGACCAAAAGGATGGGCAAGAGTTAGCCAAATCAAAGGGAGATGGAAGAGTGGGATCTTCCAGACAAAAGTAGCGGCCTGCCCAAAGGCCAGGAGAGGAGAGACCTTCCTGGGGTCACCTGAGGAACCGCGAGGTAATTCAGTGCCCAGGGAAGAGAGTGGTGAGAAATGTACTCAGAGACCAGGTCAGAAAGCACCTCTAAGTCCTTTCCAGGGTGTACCCATGCTGAAGGCAGCGGGGGGGGGGGGGGGGGGCGCCTGCAGGAATACTCAGAGATATGTGTTTTAGATTGACCATTCTTTCTGACTGGCCGGATGATGAATATGAGGAGAAAGACCAGTTAGGAAGCCAGTGAAGTAGTTGAGATAAGAGATTCTGATAAAATTAATTTCAATGACAGTGGGGATGAAAGCAGAATGACAGCTTCAGATATGTTTTTGGTGGTGTAATTGCCACAAGTAATCTTCACCTATGAAATGTCCTATCTAACAGTGTTTTAAGAGATATTATACATGAAAGTCCTCAATAAACTTTGAAAACACATGACGTTACTAAAGAGGGACTTTTGAGCTCACAGATGTAATTGAAATAGTTTAAACCTAACAGTTTTAACCTGTATGACATAAAGGAAATGAAAATGTCATTTATTTCTATCTTATTAACAAAAAGCTCCATTAAAATTATTTTCTTTTTAAATTAATTCTTAGAATATTTCACTATGAAGAAAAAGGCATGTTCTATTTCTTAAAAATTTACTATATGAAACATATTAATTAAACGGAAAAAATAGAGGTAATGGTAATACCTTTATTAGTATATAGTTCTCTATGATTGTGTTTGTAAAGAGGAACCCTGTGATTCTCAACCTTTTGTCTTCCACGCGTACCTGAGAAACATAGTCGTCAACTCGTGATGGTCATCAACTCATCAACACTCATTAAGGCAATGATTCTCGATGAGATGTGTGGGATGTGTAAGATTCTTGTGGGCAAAGTATTAATTGGAAATAATTCCTCACCTTGAGATGATTCTGTTCCCCACCCAATCACCACTGCCCCCCGACCAGAGCACCCTGTCCCCACCACACAGAACCTTAGAAATTATTGCTCTAGAAGTAATGTGGGGACAAGTGTTTTATCTCATTCATTTGCATCATCTATATAACTACATGTTCCTAGCACACTGTAGGTCCTCAGAATAATTAACTGAGTTAATTAAATGTTTTAATCACTTTGGTGTTCACTGTTTTTTTTAACCTTCCCACCCATGTTCCTATTTTCGTTACCCCAACCAAAAGAACCCCTGCCGCTACCTCTGGGTACCCTTATTCCCGTTTTACAGAATTTTAAAATGTTTTATGCAGTCCTACAGCTAAAAAGAAAAGGTCTTCAGCCAGTGCTCGTTTTATTATTTCACAATATCTTTTAAAAGGTCTATTTTGTTCTCAAAGGAGATCTTTTAATAATTTATGTATAATTATTATTATAATTTAGAAATAGAAATGAATTTAGAATAGAAGTGAATTTATAATAGTAATATTTGCCACTTTTTCCTGATAAACATCCTGTGTATAAAAGTGGTGCATAAATCTTTTCTTTTATAATGTGCCAAATATATTGAGTCCATGTAGGTAGAAGGGGCAGTAATTACTAGAATAGTAGAACTCTTTATACCTGATTGAAAAATTTCATTAATTCAGAACTTTCATATCCTGTTATAAGATTTTTCAGAGAGATCAGTGCTAGGAGAGAAAAAAAATAACGATTTGTAATAAAAAATTGTGTATTTTTAAATTAATAAAAGTATTTTGAAATTGAAAAAATATTGAATTTTAAGTTAAAATACAATATTATTCCTATAAAGGCAGAAAGTGTAGACCAATCAGTTTTCCTTAATGAAGTTTCTAATTCTGTGTTTCTAACACTGTGTTTCCGTATTCACTGTGGATCTATATCCTTGGGCTACTCATCTACGCTAAGTAGAGGAGGACCATTTTCTGTGGTTGGTGTCTCTAGGATGCATTGTTATTGCGTCGTTACTGATACAGGAGTGCTGAAGACCCTTCCCCGCCCTCCCCGCCCCGCTCACTTTGCTTCTGTTTTGTGACTGTAGGGCAGAGCTGCAAATGACATGTGACCTTATTACTCTAACTCAGCAACGTGTGTATTCGATGTGTTGATTTTTCACCCAGAACTTTTTCCGTCTCCTTTATAGCTCATTTTTGTCATATGAAGTATCATTGAGGCTCGTGTGGTCTTTTGTCCATGGAAAGTCTTGCAATAAAAGTTGTTGCTAATTTTAAGTTGACACTTTTCTTAGATCCTCCCACAGCCTGCTATCATGTCACACATTATGCTGAAATGTTCCATTTCTGCGTCTCTCTCCCCCAACTCCACTGCTCTAAAGTCCCAGGGAGCAGAAATTCGGCTTTACCTACTGAGCGCAGAGAACAGTGAGCATAGTGGCTGATGCATATTGTGTGATCAGTAGATGTCATTTGAATTGAATTCAGCTATACTGCGCTGAGCACTTCACTAGTGTTTATAAAACCCTTTCTCATATCCAATCTTATTTAAGCCTCAGAAAAACTCTAGAAAATGATGATTATCCTCAACCAATCTTACTGACTTTACCTTCTAAATATATCCTGATTCGACCACTCCCCCTCCATTGCTCCATCATCTCTACGCTGGACCATGTAATAGTCTCTGACTTGTCTCCCCGCTCCACTCTTATTCCCTGTGGTCTATTCTCCAGAGTACCTAGTTTTCCTTGTAAAATGTGGAACAGGTTACATAATTCTTCAGCTAATACTCCAAGGGCTTCTCATCCTATTTATAATAAAACTCAAAGTACTCACCATGGCTTAAAGGTTCTGCTTCAGTGTTCCACATTTTGTTATCATAACCCATAGTAAGAAAGCTGTTTTACCTGGTGACCCAGCATGCCTGCCTGTGCACGTGTGCACGCACACACACATGCACACTAAAGGAAAACCTTCATATTCTATTTTCTGTCTCAGTCTACTCTTCTCCGTTACATTAAAAGATGCCAGCAATGACTCACCAATTTGTTTCATGACTGCAGTTTGGAAAACATAGCTCTGCTTGATCTGGCCCCTGCCTACTTTCCTGATTTCATTTTCTGTGCTTCCTCTTTTCCACTGGCCTCCTTGCTGTTTCCTAACCATGCCAATCAAGCTCCCTGATCTGCATCTTTGCATTGCATCTTCCACCTGGAATGTTCTTCCTCCGGACAGCCACGTGGCTCCCTCCATGACTTCATTCAAATCTGTGCTCAAATGTTATCTTCGGAAAGAAGCCTCGCTGAGTGTCTATTATGTATTATGCACAGTGTTAGGCTCTCGTAAACAGAGATACTATCTTTGTCCTCAAGACTTTGTCCCCACAGACTAGTGAGAAGTAAAACAAGTAACTGTTGAGTAACAAAGTAGGCCAAATTTTAGGTTTATTGAAGCACACCGAAAAAACTCAATTCAGTAATGTGGGTTAGAGAAGGCCCTTTGGAGGAACTAATATCTAAATAGAAACGTGATGGCTAAAGCAGGAATTATCCAAGTGAAGAAAGACAGGGAGAAGAAGGGGTTGTGCTAAAACCCCAGGGTCAAGAGAGCGTTGGGAGAACTTCCAGTCTCTGGGGCTGACTCAGCGGAGGATGGTGAGCAATGATTTGGGCTGGTGAGCAGGGACCAGGCAAGGAAGGAATTGGGATGGAGCATGTGCTCTATCCCCAGGATGAAGGAAGCTATTCAAACCAGCAAGGAGAGGAACAGTATTATCAGATTTGAACTTCTAAAAGGTCAGTCTGTCTGTGGAGTGGGACTGGAGTAGAGAAAAGGAAGATGGCAGGCAGGGGGATAAATCTGTAGTAACAGCGGTTAGAAATGATGGTGGCCTGAGAGTAGACATGGGTGGAGATGTTTAGAAGCTAACAATAAACATGAATTATAAATGATTAGATTTGGGGTTTAGGATGGTAGAATTCAAGGATGACTGATAGCATATAGTAGTTGGTTAATAAATACATGTTGAATGAAGGAAAAGAGAAAGATTTATGACTTGGACACTGGATATTTGATGGTACAATTACTCAGCCTTTTTGATTAAAGGACTATGAAAAATTTTATTTCCAAGGTACAGTAAAGAGAATTTCAATTTTCAAGACATGATTAAACTTTTTGATGCTATAAAGCTAATAAATTTGTGACCAGAGAGCTACAGAACAGAATGAAAAATAGAGAAAACTGAATTTAACTTTCTTGTCAAGTCACATGGGCATTATTTAATTAAGTTTTTAAATTATATTCCGTTCACATTATAATTAAAATTTGCCTTACTAGCTTTCAAACGTTCCTCTGGTCACTTAGTGCTAAGATGTCTGTAAGCAACATTAGTGCTTTCTGTATATAACACATTATAATACAATGCTGCGCACATTCCAAGTTCTCGAGAGAGGTTTGTCAAATTACCTGGTATGATAATTGTTATACATTTGGAATTAGTTTCCTCTGGAATAAAGCAGTATATGCAACTCTTTCCAGAATAATTAAGCCTCATTGCAAGCTAAATGACTTGCCCCATGTCACTTGTCTTACTGGTGTCAGAGTCAAGGGTGCTCTGAGTCCAATGCTCTTTCTGTTGTTCCCGTCAGGAAATCTCTGCTTCTTCAAGAAGCTCAAAGATTCTCCTTGCTCACTTTGGCCAAAGACTGAATTTGATTAGGAGATAAAAATCTCATGTCCACTTTGATTACAATTCACAAATCTCCCTGTTTCTGTTCTTTAAAGTCATAGTACATGATGATTTCTGTCCACAAATCATTTTATTCTACCAAGAAATAGATATCATTTAAGACTGAAAGAAAATCACTTACTTGCCCTAGAATATTTTCCCTTGCATCTCTCCAAATGAAGCATACTTAGGCAAGTGACAAAACTTGCTTTGATTGCTGCGTTAGAGCAGAGGCCTCATCTTGGTTGAACATTAGAATCACCTGGCGAACTTTCAAATATCTTGATGCTCAGATCTCACTCGAGACCAATTACATCAGAATCACTGGAGGTGGGATTCAGGTGTCAGCATTTTTAAACCCCAGATGATTTTACTGTGCAACCACAACTGAGAACCCCTGGGTGAGAGCAATTTGATGAACATGATGAACTCTCACTCAAGCACCTTTTACTTAAGGTTTGCTTTTTGCCAGCCACAAGGTGGCAGCATCACAATATAGTGCACATCCTGGCCTCTCTATTGAGTGGACATGGAAATTTGTATCTATCATACTAATTAATAGCATTCGAGCATTCCTCCAGCTAGGGATAACATTGAACTTTTTCCCCTGTTGTTCTCTGTTGCTTTGTTTGACTAAGAAAACTTTTAAATATATTTATCTCAACAGGTTAAATTAGCTGGAACTATGTTATAAGATAAAGTTGGGTGGGAAAATGTTAGGAACATGGATTTTTGTATTCAGATAGGTTTGGTTTTAAACACTGCCTCCACCCCTTGCTGATAGGTTATTTAATCTCTCTGTGCTTCAGGAGAGGAGGGTTGTTATAAGGACTAAATGAGATAATATATGAAAATCTACTCTGTATGAAATTTGTAGGATGATGAAGATGTTGAAGAGGAATGTGATAAAGCTGTAATAGAGCCGGTTGCACAAAGACTGGGAAAACCCACAATACAGTACTCTTCTGTGTACGTTCTTTCTTTTCTGCCTGTGAGCCTCTTCTTTCCCTGTGTGGGCCCTCTCTCTCACTTTCCACTAGTGATCACACAATCATACCCTGGCCACCTTCATTTTGAAGAACAAAGAATCAAAGCCAGTATCTTTTTACCACCTCTTTAGCAATAGAAGGTGCCATTAGCAATGGGAGTACCTTCCACCTTTTAGCCAAGTTTCTGTAAAAAATTAGCCTTCGTTGACTCACAATTACTCTAGCTCACTTAGCAAACCTTGAAACTGCTTTCTCTTGGATCACCAGAGGCCTCTGGTGCCAAGTCCAAAGAAAATGGGCATCTCATGTGTCTTTGCCATTTGAATAGGCTGACAACACCCTCCTTCCTGACACGTGTCCCCCTTGATTGCTGTGGTGACACCACTCCCGTTCCCCCGTCTCCACTGCTGTCTCTCCCTTAGAACTGTGGATCCCGTGAGGGCTCTCCTGTAGCTCTGATTTATTTTCTCCCTGGGAATCTTACGTTTCACCACACTCTTCATTTTAATGACCGTAAATGACTCTCAAATCTATACATTGTCCCAGATAGCTGTCCTGAGTTCCAGATCCATAAATCCAACAGTCACTGGCATGTAAATTGGCATCTCAAAATTAACATGTCAGATATTGAACTGGGCGTATCCCTACCCACACAAAACCTCCCCGTCCTGCTCTTCCTCATTGCTCCTTTCAATCCGTGGCACTACTTTCCAGCCCGAGGGTTGGACCAACTCCTGAGGAGTCATTCTATACTCCTCCCTCAGCCCCCTTTGGGTCCAAAGTGTAAAGCTTGTTATTCTTCACCCTCCCCCCCAAAATACTTCTCAAAGGAGTTATTCAGTCTCATAAGTCTTCATTTCTAACCTCGCACTTAGTCTGTAACATGGTCCAGTCTGACTGCTGCACCAAAACAGTTCCTGTTAACGCCGCTGTGCCTTTCATGCTTCCCTGTCCGTCCTCCTTCCCTCCCTCACAGGACGCCTCTGAGACAACTTCTTCAAACGGTCCCTTGCTCGTGAATCCCCTCCCCCGGCCCTGCTTCAGTACTCAATGTAAGACAACTGAGGGAAGGAGAATTATCAGATTAATTTCCAGAGACAGATTTTATTAACCTCTTAGCCCCCATCGTTGAATACTTTCAACTCATCAGACTTTTAAAGGGCATTTACTTCATCTGTAGTATTAGATTGTTGAATTTCTATTCGAGAGCACAGATGTAGTTCCTAAGACTTGCCCAAGCAATTTTTAAAAATCAACTGATAGCTCACTACAATTTGCCATTTGTCTACTTTTAGAAGGCAATGGAATTTTTGATAATTGGAAACCAGGTCATTGTTTACTGGATAGTAAGGTCACAATATAGAGAAACTACATAGCTCTAAATAATAACTATACTTAGTCAATTATTTTGATAATTGTGCATATTGCTTTACCTTTTTGTTAATTTGGCAGATTGTTGGGAAGATGTTAAGCAAATACTGGGGATAATGAACTGTTCTTGGAGCCACAGGGAATATAAATTTCAGAAAAAAGTAGGACATACTAAATGGTGCCGTTAAGCAAAAAAAGAAAGATGTACATATCGTTTAGTTCTATATAAAAATTATCCTGTCTAAATGTTTATTTTCCAATCAGTAGGTTAAAATTTTAAGAAGTTCTGTTCACCAAAATTTTTAAATACGTTGGAAAACTTGTTCTACATGTATAGATTCAAGGAAATTTAAAATCAAGTTTTGCACACTTCCTTAAATGGGTTTTCTGATCTAATTTTGTACTAAAATTCACCCCTCTTGATTGAAGCCTTATGATAAATCATGCACCGTTTGGCAATCGTCAAACTGCCAAGGTTAATAAGAAAAATAAAGCACTTTTCAATAAGACATAATATAGTTTTCTTTGATCCAGCTGCTGAATTAATAGAGAATGCACATACTGAAAGACAATGCTATTTAAAGATTTCTTTGGCATTTTCAACAAGACAGCGGACCACAGAGTGGAAAAAGTGGAACAAAACCGTATTGTGACCTTAATTAGGACAAAAGAAGCAGAAAACAAACACCAACAACTTGATGATTGTCATATGCTTCAGAACATGACTGATACGGAAAAAATGTTAATTTAGGGCTCAAAGATGGATAAAAGGAACAACTTTATACAAGTTAGAGTTCTCAAATCTGGTTCTCATCTCTTTTGACATTCATGTGATGGAGGTCCTGGTGTTGTCCAAGATATTTTGACAAAAAGCATTCGAGAATGCTTTGGGAGACTTGAGTGATAATTGCCAGATCTAGCTACATGTGTAGACTGACAGAGAACTGGAACAGAAATCAGAGTGGCAGGCTCAAATTTGTCATTAATGAAAATCTTTTCTAAGTGTTGAATTATTCAATTTAACATTTCTTCAACCCATAAGAATTCCTTCATTCCATCTTTTTCCCATAAGAGATCATACATTTTGTCTCTAACTCTGCCACTAATTAACTCTATGACCATGGACAAAATCACATATGCTTCTTGAGTTTCTGTATTCATATTTGTAAATTGAACAAGTGTGGCACTAGATAAACTCTAAACTCTCTTCCATCACTAACATTCTATGATGCTATTGAAAAAAACAATTATCTTGAAGACTAAAGAAAGAATAAATTCACACATTTTACTCAGTGAAGAAGTATTACTTAAATATATGAGATAAAATGAAGTCATAAGAGAGAGCAACTTGTCCCTTGGGAGAATCAATTAGGGATTTGATTAGATACTGGTTAGAGAAATCTCTTCAGCAAGAAATCATGCCCAGCAGCAAGAACTCAAGAGAACGGCAACAGAATTGATATTCCTCGATCCCAATTTTACCATGTAGAATTGTACTCTTCTACGTACTCTCTGGCAAGAGCCATATTTTATAGCTGAGTTTTACATTCCTAAATATGGAGAAAATGGAAGGAAATGCTGGCATGATGTCTCAGAGCAGCCTTTGCCTGACCCTTCTGCTTCTCTAGGCATGGCTCTTATCTTATCTCTTGTCACTTTTGACCACATATGTTATATTTTATTATCACAGAACTGCTTCCAGTTCTCTTGCATGTGTGTGCACCCAAACAGAGAAACACACACACCACCACCACGACCACCACCACTATTCTGTTTCCTAGATTCTGTGCCTTTGACCTTTTTCTCCTTCTCCTTTCACCTTGACAACCTCCCACACATCTTTTGTTCACTGAACTAGTACAGATGTCATCTACTGCAAGAAGCAAAAGCCAGGTTTTGTCAGGATTTCTTCACTCTGTTCTCAAATACTATGTACATATCTTTTTCGCTTATCGTGTTGCATGTTAATTATCTGTTTTACATCTATCTTGCCCCACTAAATTGCAAGCTCCTTAAAGTCAGCAGTCACATTATTTAGTTTTAAAATCTCAATTTTTCTTTTCTTTCTTTCTTTCTTTTTTTTTGCTGAGGAAGATTAGCCCTGAACTAACATCTGTGCCAGTCTTCCTCCTCTTTATATGTGGGTCACTGCCACAGCATGGCTGACAAATGATGTGGATCTGTGTCTTGGATCCAGAAACCCAGGCTGCCAAAGTGGAGTGCAGTGACCTTAACCACTACACCACAGGGCTGGCCCCTGAAATCTCAATTTTTAATATATCCTGGCACATATTAGGTGCTCAAGATATTTATTGAATGAATGAATTTAAGATGTGAATAAATTAATTCTAATATTTACTAACTCACAGTTACTATGTATTTGTCCATGTGTTTATCTCATTTGATTGAGACAATTTGTACATGTCTATAAAACACCATCAATATATAGCACATCTGATCCACATTAAGTTATTATTTATGCAATCCAAATGAATCCATGATTCAGTTTCTGCAAGAATTTCAATCAAGGAAGTAGAGTCCAAATTTTCAAAAGTAATAGGGAATCTTTAGTCTCTTGAAGAAGGTTCAAAAGTATTCAAGTCACAAGCCCTACTAACTCTCCATATATTTTCCTTAATTTCCTCACATCTCAAATTGTTCTAGTCTACTGAACTCTCCTAAAATAGTCCTTCAACAAACGTCTCTGGGCACTTGTCTTTATCCCCAGTCTTCATTTCTTTTTTCTTTAGATTGTTACCTGGCAAGAGAGAATCCTTCTTGTTTAATAAGGTAGGGGGAGGGGACAACAGAGCAACCGACACTAGCTTCTCCTTAGCAGATGGAGGCAGGGCGTGTTATGGACCATCGCATGCTCAGTTGCTGTCCAAGCACAGATATGTGTGTGTTTGAATATGACATTCTCTCTCTGGATTATTGGTCAATTACTCTTTTATGTTGTTATGAAGAAGACATCTTGATGTGAATGTACCCCTCACCTCAGGTGATTGCATCCTCTCTTAAAAAAAAACCAAAACAAAACCCTGAACATGTAGCCCTTTCAACCATAACTGTATTGCAAGTGAGTTTAAAGCAGCCCTCTTGGTTTATTGGAAGGAAAAAGCTTGGTCTCAGTTCTTTGCTTCCTTTCTCTGTAGTTTGTTTGTGGTTAGGGTCTATGTACTTGGCGCTTTATACATCAGCCACAGCTGTATGCTGAAGCTCCAAAGAAAAACTTCTCTCAAAATAGTTTTGCTGCAAAGAGAAAATGGCATTTATGAAATTTGGCAGGAACCGTACTCTTGAGCCGTGTTCAATTCTGCAACTTGAATGGAAAAATCCACTGCACGGAGAAGCCAGCCACACAGGACCCTGACCTGAGTCTATTGTTAGAAGAAGAAAGAGGTGCCAGCAATGCAAAGCTCAGGGGGCCTCTGAGAGCCAGTGTACACTGTGTCCGGCAGGGGGCCTGGACAAGGCCACTTAGACAGCGACGTTGCCACGGCATTACACATGCTCAGGAAGAGGCAAAACAGAAAACCTGTCACTTGGCAAAGCATCTTTACATAACCAGAGTTGGCTTTGCATTAGCTTACTTAGATGATGGTTTCACAAATTTTCAAAAGTAACCTCATTGTGCTCATTCACTCATTACATCGCAATCTTCCTATAATTTGGAAGTCTTTCATAGTTTGGAGTGGAAGGTCCTGCCTCAGTCAGTCCTTGAGGGCAGTGCCTTATCATCCTAGTCCCCTCCCTTATATGGTCGGTCAGTGTTTCTGTGTTCTCATTACTGTCCTGGGGTGGGGCTTAGTTCTCTGTGTCCAGGCTAGTCAGCCAGCCACATCTGAATCACAGTAGCTCGTTCAAATCCTTCTGCTCTGGTGGCTGTCACAGGTGTTACAAGAGTGTCTGGTCTCATCAGTAGTTATTTCTCAATAACTCAGTATCATGCTAAATTGCCCCACCACAACTGGGCAGTCTTCTATTTTCACGTGCAGCCACTTCTCTAGTATATGAGGCTGCTCCACTGTGCCAGAGCTGAGATGAGCATTCAAGTCTGTCACAATTCTGGCCTCCAGAGATTCTGAATGCAGTAAAGAGGGCCACTGTGACACTCGGGTACTGCTTTTAGGCCAAATAACCTCTCACAGAAACCAGAAGCTGTCCTGAAAATTTTGTCCAAAGCCTTTCTATGACAGTCATTTTCTTTCTTTCTTTCTTTCTTTTTTTTTTTTTTTGAGGAAGATTAGCCCTGAGCCAACTACTGCCAATCCTCCTCTTTTTGTTGAGGAAGACTGGCCCTGAGCTAACATCCGTGCCCATCTTCCTCTACTTTATATGTGGGATGCCTACCACAGCATGGCTTTTGCCAAGCGGTGCCATGTCCACACCCAGGATCCGAACCAGCGAACCCCGGGCCGCTGAGAAGCAGAATGTGCGAACTTAACCGCTGCGCCACTGGGCCGGCCCCCTATGACAGCCATTTTCAAGGGATGCGTGTCCCAATAGACCTGAGTCAATTTATTGAGTAACTCTTTTAGTTTCTTATGAAAACTGTTGCTTTTGGAATGTTGCACAGGATGAATTCTAAGCACCCCGTCTCATGGCCCCGGACATTTTGTAGCTCTTCTTCAAGCCACTGCCAGCTGGCGTAGTTCCTCAGCACTTTCTCTCCACTCATGGTGATTTATTTTTCCAAGAGATTTTTTCTTTCCATGTCACTTGGTCTGAGTTGTAGCTACCCCAGGTCACCATGATAGATGTCCCCAGGCCCAAATATCTGGAAGAAGAGGTCAGGGAATCTATCTGAGACCGTCCTTCATGGAAGGCACCTAGATTTGTGAAAATCTCTGCTTTTCATCTCTGAACTCTTCGTAGCAAGAGGAATGTTGATTCCATAAGTCAGATTGAAGGCCCTGTCTCATCATTTCTCCCCCAGAGGGCTAATCAAGGGGCCACTCAGGGGTTCAAGACAGACAAGTGGCTGCTTCTTCTGCTTGAGGCGAAAAGAATCTTAAATCATTTAAATATAGGGCACGCAGCTATATATAAAGGTGTTTTATGATGCTTCACAAAAAGTAAAAGGTCAGTTAGATCTAAATAGTCCTTTATACTGGGAACTGGTATCATGGGCTTTGAAAGCTATTCGAGACTCTTTTCAGGGAGGCTCTGAAAATGGCACAAAATCTTACCAGTCTGGGAGAGGTTAGCAGGATTCTGTTATAGGGCAAGTGAATGAGGGAAATAGCAACTCTGGGTCCTTGTAATCAAGTGTCTTGTTCGCTTTTTAAAGACTGGCTCTAATTTCTTAGGCTTGTGTTCTGAGTCAGAAGGTTTTGGGAAGTGAGCTCTCAGGATTTGGATTCTGCTGCCTTATTTGGTCAGCAAGAAATATTGGCATATAAATGAGTCCTCCATCAGTTTGTGAGGAAATTTTAACCTCTGCACAACTGTAATTACTCCATCATTTATATGAGGTTCTGATCACCACCAAAATCAACGAATAGCAAGGTACTCTCGTGCCTTATAAGAGTTTAGTTATGTTTAGGATTATTACACAAAATTTATTGTTTGTTTTTATTCTGCAGCCTCCACCTCAGATATATGACAAACAGTTGGATGAAAGAGAACACACCATTGAAGAATGGAAAGGTGATTTTACCACTTAAATAAAGTATACTTTTCGCTTTATTGAAACTCAGAAAGTATCTTCAGAGCCAGCCCTCATGGCCTAGTGGGTAAAGTTCAGCACACTCCACTTAAGCGGCCTGGGTTCAACTCTCGGTCACAGAACCACACTACTTGTCTGTTGGTAGCCATGCTGTGGTGGTGGCTCACATAGAAGAACTAGAAGGACTTACAACTAGAATATACTACTATGTACTGGGGTTTTGGAGAGGAAAACAAAAAGGAAGATTGGCAGCAGATGTTAGTTCAGGGCAAATCTTTCCCAGCAAAATAAAAAAAGAAAAGAGTTGCTGTTTAGAAAAAAAAAAAAAAAAAGAAAGTATCTTCAAGGCGTTTCCTTTTAAAACAATTTAGTAACAGATGATTTCCTAATTGCTATCTTCTTGGGCCATTTTCAAAGCTCCTAAAACTTCATCTATCTTTTCGTACCAGCAACAATATTACACTTACTCAAGAATGAAAGCAATTAATTTCTGACACTTTTTGAAATAGTACTGATTGTCAAAGTATTTGTCCTGGTGGAGGGCAAGCTTCAATTCAAAATTTCAGAATTAAACATTCCATGTTTGTGCATAAAATTATCATATAAAATTAAAAGTATGCTTGAGAAGGTTTTAGACATTAGAAAATAAAAGATAGTTGATATATTAATTCATTCACTGGATTTATAGGACTTGAGAATTTGAATAGAAAATGCTTGTACCTAAGTAGCTTGTTTCTCCTTTAAAGTAAGAAAAGAATGAATACATTAATTCATTTTTTTCAGCAAAACTTTTCCAAATACATACTGCATGATCAAGATGATACTCAGGGTGAAAGAAAGCAGAAACTATAAAGAATTGTTAAACTAATATAAATAATGACAGAGTAGAATAAATATGAGAAAACCAAATGCAGATCATAACAAATGATTAGGTCAAAATGAGGAGGAACATAAAGGGAAGATCTGAAGGGAAGAAATGTTTGTGCTACCTTGAAGGAATTATCATTTGTAAATTGAGAAAAAAACAGAGAAACAGGAAAATACCAGAATGGGGACATAAGAGGAAAACAAAATGTAGGAATGAGCAAAAGGTGTTATAAAGTTAATAAAGAGATTCCACTGCCGTGTGGAGAGGGGCTGTGTTGGAGAATATGGGAAAATGAACACTTATAAACAGGGGATCAAGTAAAAAAAGATGCTGAATGATAGATGGAAAAGTCTTGATTTGATCTAAATAAGGACCAGAAGGTGCTCTTAGGGGGTCGTGGGTAGGAAAGTGATAGCATGTAAATATCACTTGAGGAGAACAGACATGGACTCAATTATGAGAAACTGGAGAAAGAAATGTCTCTAGAGGATGATTATATACATTGTAAGCCATTACAAAGCAAGAATGAGGAGCGCTGAATGATTTCTAGCTGAAAGGGGCAAACGAAAAAGAAATGAAGATATACAAGTTTCACTCTAGCAATGAAAAAGCCAAAAATGGGTGCCAATTTCAGAATAAATGTAATAATTTTTTAACGTTGGGTTTTAGACAAGTTTAGTTTTACAAATCCAAGATTTGAGTCTGGAAAAAAGATGAAGTAAGAGTTGGAATATTGATGGAAAGTAATAAAGTCGTGATAATATGTGCATCTCTTAGGGCTTGAATATAAAAGAAAAATGGATGTTCAAAACTGAGCCATTAAAATCCTTTAAAGGTAAAGTTAGAATTAATCAGAAACCCCCACAAGAATTCAGAAAACAAGTAAAATCTGTATTCTTCATACGTTCATTTGATCAAATGCTTTATTGAGCACCTGCTTTTGCCAGGCTCTTTGCTATTGCAAGAAAATGTAGAAATAGAGGAATAAAGGAATCCCAACTGATTTTTAATTTACTCGACCCTATCAAAATGTTATTATTGGCCATTAGCTAATGGATTTTCTCTGTGGATTACACAGTAATTTGTTTTCTATAACACTGATAACTGTTTCTTACAGAACTTATCTACAAGGAAGTAATGAATTCAGAAGAGAAGACTAAAAATGGTGTTGTAAAAGGACAACCTTCTCCTTCAGGTACTCACTCTCAGTGAATAACCAATAAACCAGTACTCGTGTATTTTTCTTCACCTTGAGGAGGGGTTGCAGCCAATGACGCTGCTGGTAGGGCACGTGAACGGATATCTCATGACAGTTTCCCTCAATTGATTTTAGTTTTATTCTGTTTGATGTTTAGCATGGCATTCATTCTGATTATTCTGATTATGAAGATCGAGCACAAAACATCTTTCAGAACTTATTTTAAGATAATAATGAGTCTTGAACAAATGTTAACATGGACTTGTTCTGGGCAACTACTCCTCGTCAAAATTCAGAGCCATAGTACGCTCTTGACCACCAAGTCAATGCGGAGGTCAGGAATCCCTCCAGCCAAAACATCTCCCCTTATTCACTCCAGTGTTTGAACTCTTCCCAAGGTTGATGTAACGGTTGTTGAAGCATCAACCAAGATGAGCTCCAATTAAAGTCAGCATGGAAAATCTTTCAGTCTACAGGATCTGACACACATTTGTACATGTACATATTTTGCTGATTCTAGTAATGTGCTTTAGGATTATTTGAGATAATTTACTTACACTTATTAATGCTAATATATTTTTCCAGAGACCTATGTTCTGAATATAAAGAGAATAAATAAAGAGTTTTAGAAAATGTGATGGCTTCTCTTCAGCATTAAACTACACTTAGCTCATGCTGTTAAGAATGTAAGCTGCAAATGATTAGTTTAGAGGAAAATGGATTTGGTATCCTACCTTTGATAAACGTTTATTTCCCATGTACTTTAAATTGTTTCAGGAAAAAAGATGTAGAATGAATCCATCAATTCTTCATAGTGATACTACTCTTTGAATAACTAGTTTGCATCCACAACCACTATGATACTCAAACAGATGCAATTCAGTCATGACATGTTTTCCTCACCCCTGGACTTGAAGAAATGTCCATTTCTATCCCAAGTCTTTCCTCTCTTCGAAGAGTGTTAAGGGAATCATTGATTGCCTTGTCCACCCTGTTAATTCGTCCTAGCATCCAGATTGATGCAAGTCTGCAGAAGCTGGTCTAACTCACCTGCGTGTTCTATTTGCTGCTGCTTAAAGAACCCGAGGACTGAATCCAACAGCCTCAAGATGCTGCCTGCTAAGACAGAAAGACTTCTTGTCTTAAGAATTCCCGTAATGGCCAGAACATATTTTCTTGTAATCATCAAGAAGCTGAAATACCAGGATCCAGCGGAGGGTGACCTAGCACCTCAGGCTGACAACGGATAAATTTTAGCAGAGTCTCTTCTACTCATCTTTAGTTCAAGTTATCATTAATTAATTTCCTTTCCTTTTTTCAAAGAGCTCAGAATCATGCCAACATATCCCATCTTCTTCTTGTTTCCTCCTCCATTTTCTCCTCAGCCCTAACCAAGTCTCTGCACAGCTAATCTGTGAGGACATAAAATCTACAATTCTCTTTTCAATACTTTCACAATGCTTCTACAAAAATCTTCTTATTCCCATGATTCATTTTATGCAAACTGTATGGCTCAGGGAAGGCAAAATGGGACTGGGGATGGTACAAGTGAGATTAATTAATCATTAAAGTGTTGGAATGGGTAGTCTGCCATATGAAGAAAGATTTAAATATTTGGTAAAGGAACAAAGTTTGCATATAATCAAGGCATAATTCTTTAATCATTAAAACCATAATTCTTATGCAAAAAGAAACTGAGAACATGTAGAAGTTTCTTTTAATCCATTAATGAAGGAAATGGCAGAATGACAAAGGTAGTTCAATGAAGATATGAAAAATGAGGATTTATGTAGTCTGTGGAAAAAAGCGTACTGAAATCAGATCATTAAATTAAATCAAAACTTGTAAATGCTCTTTAGGGCAACCAAACCTATCTTTGTGGTTATCTTTTCTACTAGGCAGCAAAAAACATTATTTTACTTTATCAGTTTTCTGCAAGTTTACAGTGTTGTAAAGTATCTGGACCCTAATCAACTGTGCCCATTAAATCAAATGAAGTTATGTTCCACAGAACAGTTAGATGACCCTTCGGTGGGCTTGTTAGAAAATGTTCAAGCATGATATTAAAAAGTTGTATAGTCATTTTTTTGCCCTAACACAAGTGTTGGATAATTTTCTTGAATAGTGTTGAAGGTTATTGATATATACAATTTCTGCACACTATGAATAGGCAGACACCAGTCTTGACCAAGCAAATCTTTTTAAGTTTGCAAGAAATACATTTAAGGTGAATAAAGCCAAAGCCTACTTTACATAGAGTTTGTTATTTCTGGAGGGGCTGGAAAATAAGTGAATTCCACTAAGTTATTTAATGATGGATATAACCTAGTCTTAGAGAAATTAGAATATTGGGCCAGGATGTATGAGATTGTTGCCAATTCAGATTCAATTTGTTCAAAATCAAATACATCTGCTCTATTTAGATTCATCCACCCAGCAGTAAATTTTTCTCTCAATTTTCCCATTTTGGTTAATGGCAGCTCTATTTTCTCGGCCTCCCAGCCTGAAACCCCTGATTGATCTTTTACTCCATACTTAGATTGTCACTCACAGTCACTTTCTACATCATAAAAATGATGCCTGCTAGATGTCTTACATCTAATTGTTACCATCCCTTTCCATTAACACCACTGTGATGGGAGTTTTCCTAAAGTAATCTTCCTGACTTCAGTCTCTACCTGAATTGATCTTTCAAAACTATAGGTTTGATCAAGAATTCCACTGATGAGTGCTCTCCAGTGGCTTTGCATCACTTACAGTTTAAACTTAGTGACCTCTTTCTGACTTTCACGGCCCTCTGTAACATACCCCAGGTTTTTCTACCTTTCACACTATACCATTTCTAGGGTCCTACATTACCACTGTCTTACTTGACTGGCTCTCCACCTTTGGAATGCTGCCCATTCTAAAGTGTTCTCTTGTCAGTGCCACCTTGTCCAAAGTATTTTTCATATCTGTCCCAAAAGACTTTTCAGATCTTCCCAAAGAATAGGATCTTTCCTTCCTATGGATCCTACTAGTCCCTGTATTTTAAATATTGTCTTATTACCCCTTATTGATTGTAAATTCGTTAAGAAGGGAGAATACACATATTCGTCTTTGTGTCCTATGCAGTGCCTGAGTGCTGTGCCTGGCACATAATTGTGTCTTGATAAATATTTATTAATTTGAAAGTTGCTGTCCAAGTTCTCCCTCAGTGTATTTCTTGGTGTTATTCCAAAGACAGAATTCAAGACGGAATCATAGCTTTGACACAGTATGCAACTGAGTACGTTCTTACGCCAGTAACATCTATTCACCTTATTAATCTCCATGAAGGTAAAAGAGCCAAGCATCACGTATATGAATTGTTGCTATTGGCATTTGCTCGTGCTTCAGAGAAAGGTTTGCTGCTTTCAAGTAGTTATATGATTTATTCATTTTTGGAAATGTATAGTCCCAAGTTTTTTTTGCAGGCCTGTTTAGTTTAGCATATTAATGATTAATTCTGAAATATGCCACTTAGGCTTTACCTACATGTGAGAAAGCCAAACCACTTTTCAACCATTCCTACTACCTATAACAAACATAAATGATCTACCTTATACACATGCCCTAAACTTTAGTTGGCTGAGTTAACCAATTTATACATAAAATGATTGTGGGTTCAAACTTTCACTACATGATTTTAAAGGAAAATATTCATGGCTTAATTTTTTTTTATTAAGGTTATGAAAGTTAACATCCTTGTGAAATTACAGTTGTACATCATTATTAGTCAAGTTGTAGGTACACCACTTCACCCCTAGTGCCCTCCCCCCACCCCCCTTTCCCCTGGCAACCACCGATCAGTTCTCTTTGTCCATATGTTAACTACCACCTATGAGTGGAGTCATACAGAGTTCGTCTTTCTCCGTCTGGCTTATTTCACTCAACATAATACCCTCAAGGTCTATCCATGTTGTTGTGAATGGGATGACTTTGTCCTTTTTTATGGCTGAGTAGTATTCCATTGTATATATATATATATATATATATATATATATATACCACATCTTCTTTATCCAATCATCAGTTGCTGGGCACTTAGGTTGGTTCCATGACTTGGCTATTGTGAATAATGCTGCGATGAACATAGGGGTGCATGGAACTTTTGGAATTGCTGATTTCAGGTTCTTAGGATAGATACCCAGTAGTGGGATGGCTGGGTCATAAGGTATTTCTATTCTTAACTTTTTGTTGAATCTCCATACTGTTTTCCATAGTGGCTGCACCAGTTTGCATTCCCACCAACAGTGTATGAGGGTTCCCTTTTCTCCACAGCCTCTCCAACATTTGCCACTCTTGGTTTTGGATATTTTTGCCATTCTAACAGGCATAAGGTGATATCTTAGTGTAGTTTTGATTTGCATTTCCCTGATGATTAGTGATGATGAGCATCTTTTCATGTGTCTATTGGCCATCCGTATATCTTCTTTGGAGAAATGTCTGTTCATGTCCCCTGCCCATTTTGTAATTGGGTTGTTTGATTTTTTCTTGTTGAGTTGTGTGAGTTCTTTGTATATTATGGAGATTAACCCTTTGTCGGATAAATAACTTGTGAATATATTTTCCCAATTAGTGGGCTGTTTCAATCCTGTTTTCCCTTGCCTTAAAGAAGCTCTTTAGTCTGATGAAGTCCTATTTGTTTATTCTTTCTATTGTTTCCGTCATGTGAGGGGTTATGGTGTCCGAAAAGGTTCTTTCGAAGCTGATGTCAAAGAGTGTACTGCCGATATTCTCTTCTAGAAGACTTATTGTTTCAGGCCTAATCTTTAGGTCTTTGATCCATTTTGAGTTTATTTTAGTGAATGGTGAAAAAGAATGGTTGATTTTCATTCTTTTACATGTGGCTATACAGTTTTCCCAGCACCATTTGTTGAAGAGACTTTCTTTCCTCCATTGTATGCCCTCAGCTCCTTTGTCAAAGATTAGCTGTCCATAGATGTGTGGTTTCATTTCTGGGCTTTCAATTCTGTTCCATTGATCTGTGCACCTGTTTTTGTACCAGTACCATGCTGTTTTGATTACTGTAGCTTTGTAGTATGTTTTGAAGTCAGGGATTGTAATGCCTCCAGCTTTGTTCTTCTTTCTCAGGATTGCTTTAGCAATTTGGGGTCTTTTTGTTGCATGGCTTAATTTTGAGAAATCGTACGTGTACTATATAACGTATGACATTTTTATGTATGATATACTTGTATGTATTACGTAGAGGCATAGGACAGCCATGTGCTGGCACTGACTCTACCAGCTCCTAAGAGCCAGTTGTTGCCTCTCTCCCAAATACGAGTTTATTGACCTCATGTTGGTAGCTTGAAATCCACCGTGCAGGATTTAAGACATAGAAGTTGGCTAACTCTACAAATCAGGGCATTTTTTTTCCTCTGGAGAGCCAATTGTTAAATTTTTACTGGCACACCACTGTGTGTACGTGTCTGTGTGTTTGTGTGTGTGCATGCACAGTGTGTGCATTTGCAGTAAACTATGCTGGAAAGAAAAAACAATACTAAGAAAACTTTTCAAAGGTCAGCTTTTTTGCATTCTTGCTTATATTCGCCTTTTCTCGTTAATGTTTGCACATCCTCTTTTATTTTGTAAATAGCCAGGATGAAGTAATATTACAACATAGACTCCCTCAATATTCAGTCATGGCAATACTGGGAACTCTGCAGGCAGGGAGTAAGTTAATGCAGTTCTCAGTGAAAGTGGTTCTAATACCCAAACCCATGTTTTAGTGATGCTTTTAAAATGTGAATAGGAAGTTAAATGTACATTTGCAGAATAATAGATAGGTTTGAAATTTATTGATGGAATTGTTGTATATCAATAAGAAGTAAATCTAAACTTCAGATACATGTCTAAGTAGATAATTGTACTCCCTTCTGCTATCTGATTTCACTTGCCTAGTCATTTATTTTCAAGAATAGCATGGCTACTTGCTTTCTGAATTGATTTGTAAAGACTGCTGAGGGAATAGCAGTCCATGAATAGAAATTAATTTTCTTTAAAAGCACTTTTTATAGAATGTTAGAGCTAGTACAAATATAGGAAGTTATCTTATCCAAAACTCTCAGCCTGTTCATCACCCTTATTCCACCTGAGAAGTAAACCTCCATAAGTAACAATGACCCACCAAGATAAAGATGCTCTGCGTCAGGATGGGCAGAGATTTTTCGGAACCTCTAAGTGGAAGATAAAGCTCCCCAAGGTGATTTTAATATACAACCTCTGCCCCCACGGTATTCCACACACCATCGGAGTGTATCCTTCCCAGTTAGAGTCACTGATCTAGTCCAATAATTTTATTATTATTTTTATTTAAAAACTTCTACCCTAAACAAATTGAGCATCAAGATCATGCAGAAAGAGAAGGGAATATATCTCAGTGATTTTTTTTTTTTTCATTCTAGTATTTCTTCTAGTTCTTTGCCTTTTTTTGTGTATTTGAATAGATCAGGGAAATAATTTCCCTAAAAAAGCAGAACAACATTTTCCCCTGAAATAATGAGTACTTTTTGATGAGGTAAGTTCTAGTTGAGAAATTTTCATGAGCATAAGCTACTTCTTTCCATGAAACCTAGCTTGTTTTTTTTTCAGGTAAAGTTGAAAGTAGCTAGTATTCTTTATTTGCAACCCTATTAGTATTTTGAGATACTTTTAAAGCCATTTTTATTGACAAAAATTTGTAGTGCTTTATTGATGGCAAAACATTTTTTTAAAATGCATAGTCTATTAGTTTCTCTGGAAACAATATAGCAGGAAGGAATATATATCACATTGCTAGGATATCTTGGGCAAATGGCTGTTATAATTGAATTCAATTCAGTTCAATTCTGTTTGAGAGATTTTCACAAACTGTTTGGCAGTAAGTTAGCAACTTGAAGCCAAGGTCCATGTCTTGACCCTTCCACTTGTGTTTGATTTTCTGGTTTACAAAGCTTATTTACACCCTACGTGAACACAGACTTGGAGGGTCATCCAGTGAAGCCAGAAGGAGCTACAGTCAAGAAGGCATTTCTATAGTGCAATAGAAGAAGTCATACAGAAACAAAGATTTTTCGTGTCACAGTAGGGGACTGGTTAATGTTTAACAATAATCTCTTTTTTAAAAAAAGGACTGATTATAGCATTTACCAGTTTCTGTGGGGTAAATATTCTCTTTGTAACCACTTTCAAGCTACCATTGTGACATCAGTGAAGGCAGGGTTGGAAAGAGATCCTAATAATTGGCTGTCAGAAGTCACTAAATGGCAGCTCCAGCATGCCACTAGAGTGTACACATGATTCTCCAACCATAGCCTTATATAGAGGGGAACCTTCCCATATAACAGGCAGAGATAATGGGAATTTTATAGGGAAAGCATTAGAAAAGAGGACCTCTCAATGAATTTGTGCTATAAAGAAATCAGGAACAATAGTCCATGGACCCCTAGAAATACAGTTGATAAAGATTCTGAACTTTGAATAATTGAATACTGACTGTAATTTGCATTCAACATTGATAAAATAAAGGGCAGGACCATTCTAACATAGCAGATAGGGATTACAGAGCCAGCTGATGAACAAAAGGAGAAGAAAGACAACTACAACACAGTGATTTCCCTTAGCTAAAAATAGTTGAGCAGTTTCACAGCAGGGAGAAATTTGCTTGCCCTCACAGACCCTAAGTAGAAGAGTACACACAAGGACACTCAGTGTTTTGTTAAATTGAGTACTTATTCTGTGTTCAACAGGAGAGATTGAGAAAGATAGGAGAAATGAAGAAGTATAATGAAAGAACTCTGAAGAAGCAAGGGAAACATAAAACATATGTTTGGTTTGCATTATGCCAAAACTTTTTATTTTAAAACTTTCAAACTGGTTATTTTGTTATAACTTAAAACAAAGCAAGCTAGTAAAAATCTTCCTGGTTACATGGGTATTTTAATTAATTAAAATACTCATGAGATGTATATGTCATCATTTGATCTATTTCCAATCCACTGACACTGAGACTTCATATTCATTAAATCAGTTGTATTTCTATAACTAGCAGTGAACACAAAAAAATTCCATTTAAAATAGCATCAAAAAGAATACAATACTTAGGAATAAATTTGACAAAAGAACTGCAAATTTTTTATTCTGAGAACTACAAAACATTGTTGAAAGAAATTAAAGAGGACCTAAATAAATGAAAAGACATTCCACTGTTCACTGATTAGAAGATTTAATTTTTAAGATGACAATACTCTGTAAATCGGTCAACAGATTAAGCACAATACCTGTCAAAATCACTTTTTTTGGTGTGGAAATTGACAAGCTCTTCTTAAAATTCACATGGAAATGCAAGGGACACAGAATAGCCAGAGCAATCTTGAAAAAGGACACAATTGAAGGAGTCAAACTTTCTGATTTCAAAACTTAACACAAAGCTGCAATATTCAAGACAGTGTGGTATTTGTGCATGAAGATACACATATATATCAATGTAATAGAATTTAGAGGCCAGAAATAAACCCTTACATGTATAGTCAGTTGAATTTTAACAAGGACTTCAAAACAATTCCATGAGCAAAGAATAGCCTTTTCAATAAATGGTGTTGGAACAGCTTGATATTCATATGCAAAAAAATGAAGGAGGACCGCTACCTCATATCACATACAAAAATGAGCTTAAAATGGATGATAGACTTATATGTAAGAGCTAAAATGATAAAACTCTTACAAGAAAACGTAGAAGTAATTCTTCATGATCTTGGGTAGGAAATGGTTTCTTAGATATGACACTAAAAGCACAAGTGACAAAAGGAAAAAAACAGATAAATTGAACTTTATCAAAATTAAAAACATTTGTGCTTCAAAAGACACCATCAAGAAAGTAAAAAGATAATCCGTAGAATAAGAGAAAAACCTTTGCAAATCTTGTAAGATAAGGGACTTGAATCCAGAATATATGAAGAATTCTTATAACTCAATAATAAAAAGAAAATACAATTAAAAAATGGCCAAAGGATCTTTGGAATCCAAGGAATAGACATTTCTCCAAAGAAGATATACGCATGCTTAACAAGCACATGAGAAGATTCTCAGCATCATCAGCCATTAGGCAAATGCAAATTAAAGCACAATGAGATACTATTTCACATATACTAGGATGGCTATCATAAAAAAGACAGATAATAAGAAGTGTTGGAGAGGAGAGGGGGAAATTGGAGCCCTCATAAACTGCTGGTAGGAATGTAAACTGGTGTAGCCGTTTTGAAAAACACTTTGGCAGTTTCTCAAATATTAAAGTTACCCTGTGATCCAGCACTTTTGCTCATAGAGAAATTTAAAAGACTTGTACATGAATGTTCATAACAAGATTATTCATAATAGCTAAAAAGTAAAAACAACCTAAATGTCCACCAAATGCCCATCAGCTAATAAATAAAAAGAAGTGATGCATCCATACAATGGAATATTATTCAGTCATAAAAAGGAATGAAGTGTTGATACATACTGTAGCATGAATGAACCTTGAAAACGTTATGCCGTGTAAAAGAAGCCAGTTACAAAAGATCACATATTGAATAATTCCATTTATATATGTCCAAAATAGGCAATTTTATAGAGACAGAATGTAGGTTAGTCATTGTCCAGTGTTGGGGGGTAAGTAAGAAATAGAGTACAGAGTTTCCTTTTGGGGCAATGAAAGCACTACAAAATTGATTGTGGTGATACTTGCACAACTTTGTGAATATCCTAAAAACCAGTGAATTGTACAAATTAAATTTGTGAATTGTATCTCAATAAAGTTGTTACAAAAAGGTATATGGGCAACATTTCATATTTCAAGTCAAAAGTAAATCCAAACTGTAGTACCATGACTTGAAAGCCATCCATAGTATGGGGATAGATCATCTGGGAGATGGATGGATAGTAAGAACAAAGCAATCTCGCTCTGTCAGCCCACCATCAATCCAGCCTTTGTTAGAGTCTTGTGTCTAGTTTTAATCTCTACCCTTTGGTTAAGTTGTGGAAAAATTGAAGATGATTCTAAGAAGTCCATCATAGTGACACTAAATTATTAGAGACCAAAGCTTATGAAAGAACATGAGGATATTGCTATAATTTAATCCAGAATCAGGAGGAAAAGCAGAGCTGGGCATTTGGGCCATGTAAGGGAATCAAAGATTGTCTGCTACTATGTGAAATCTACTAGTATATGTCACAAGAGGAAATGAACTAGCTCTGCACCATATCTATAAAGGATAGAATTAAGTAAAGTTGGAATAAAATAAGCCAGATCACTTTACACTACAAATGTTTTGACAATGAGAGTAATTATTTACTGGAAGATGTTAACAAGAGGGCTTTAAAAATCTAGAGACATTTAAGATTAGGAGCTATTGATACTTTTAAGAGTTCAAAGAACATGAAAAATGCATAAGCTTTTTGTATATGAACATATCAGGATAAAAAGAATATATGTTAAATGATTACAATTAGAGAAAATTTCTAGCAAAAAGACTAGAAAGAAATATATCAAAAGTTTAACAGTTCTCATCATTACTTTGAGGTTCAGTGCATATTGTTATCTTTTTTCTGTATTTTTTTTAGCATTTCCCATAATTTACATAAATATATTTATAATCGACAAATACAAATTTAAAATACATATAGCATACATGTAATTTGTCTTAGCTTAGGAGTAAGGGTCCTCTCCAAATACTGTCGCATTTTAATCACATTTTTTCCACAGGCAAGAAATATCTGCACCAGGAGCAAAGAGATTGTGTTCACCGCTTTACTTCATTAGATTTTTTTTTTCTGATTTATTAGATCTATGTGATACTGTTACTATAACTTATTTTGGATTTACTATTTTTCACTAAATATATCTCGCCCACTATATTTGCTCAAATAAGATACAGTTTTAGCGAAAACTCTTCATCTCTTATTTTACTAGATGATTATACTGTAGATATTTTTAATAGCAAACTATTTCACAAAGCATGCATTTTACCACCCATATTGCTTATGTATAAAGAATATGTAAAGAGAAAAAGTAAATTGACTGTTTCCAGGGTGCTGTGCTTAATTATGTTTTATGATGCCTCTGGCTCAACTTTCCACTGTAATTCTCAAAGCTATTATAACTCAGCCAGTGTTTACTTAGTGATTAGTAAGCGTCTTCTCAGAGTTTCAACATCTTTGTATTCTCACATGGCAGATAAGTAAAAGAATTTTTGCAAATTTATTGAAGTTAGTAATTCAGACTTCTGATCTGTAGAGTCCCAGGTGAGCAAGCCTGTTGGAAAGTAGACACACAATCAAAAGATGCGCTCTGGCCTCTCCTATTCTTTTTTTGGTCTATGGTAATTTTCATCGAAAGTCCTACTTTTCTATATGAATTTTAAGTTTGACGTCATATTAATGACTATGTAATAATGTTTACTTAATATACTTTCCTTTCGGTAGAGCTGTGGTCTCCAAGTAACTCAGATTTCTGGGCCTTGCCTCAGCCCATATTTCTGGGATGGGACCCCTACATGTGTTTGTTTTAAAAGCTCTCTGTGTTAAAAGCATCCAGGTTCAGGTCATTACACTAAAGGGTTTTGCTCATCTGCCTTCTCCATAGAACAGTGCTCTTCAACTCTTGTCTACGTGTCTCTAGGGAGATTTTAAAAATTGCAAATACCTGGGCTCCACCCAAGGCCAATTATGTTACAATATTGGATGTTTAGGGGTGACTGGGGTTTTTCGTTTTCTTTTAAGAGTATTACAGGTGATTTCTAAGGTAGAGTGAGATTCCGTAACTACTGCGCCAGCCTGTGAATAACCTGTGACCAGGGACTCTGCATTGTTAGGTCTTTATTTTCACCATCTAATATAGTGCCCTGTATTAGTTGTTCTTTGAAGGGTGTCGAATGAATGATGGGCTAGACGTCCGCTGTTGTATTTGCCCATGCCTGCATCCTGATTGCCATGAAGTCGAGGCCGGTTCCAGGTTTAGTCATGTTGGTCTTCATTTTCTTAGCACAGGTGCAGCAGTGAACAGCAGTGAGAGTCTCCCTCCGTCCTCGTCCGTCAATGACATCTCCTCCATGTCCACCGACCAGACCCTGGCATCTGACACTGACAGCAGCCTGGAAGCCTCGGCGGGACCCCTGGGTTGTTGCAGGTGACTAGCCGCCTGCCTGCGAAACCCAGCGTTCTTCAGGAGATGATGTGATGGAGCACACACACACACACACACACACACACACACGCAGACACTCATGCACACACACAAACGCAGACACGCAACGACAAGAAAAATGGCAAGGGAGAGAATCCAAGCCTAAAGTTGAAACGAATCTTTCAGCCTGCTTCTTCTGCAGAGCTCTGTACTGCAGCTCAGCCAAATGTATATGTAACCTCTAGTTGCTCTTGCTTTGGTCTTCTTCCAATGATGCTTACTACAGAAAGCAAATCAAACACAATTAGAGAAGCCTTTTCCATAAAGTGTAATTTTAATTGCTGCAAAGCCAGCAACCTGTAACTGCCCTTTCAAATGGCATGACAAGGTGTGCAGTGGCCCCATCCAGCATGTGTGTGTCTCTATCTTGCATCTACCTGCTCCTTTTGGCCTAGTCAGATGGATGTAGATACAGATCCGCATGTGTCTGTATTCATACAGCACCACTTACTTAGAGATGCTACTGTCAGTGTCCTCAGGGCTCTACCAAGACATCATGCACTGGGGTACCACATGGTCCATTTCATGTGATCTATTACTCTGACATAAACCCATCTGTAATATATTGCCAGTATATAAGCTGTTTAGTTTGTTAATTGATTAAGCTGTATGTCTTATAAGAAAACATGTAAAGGGGGAAAATATGGGGGGAGTGAGCTCTCTCGGACCCTTGAAGATGTAGCTTCCAAATTTGAACTGATTAAATGGCACCTGTATACCAATTTGTAGAAAGCACATATGTGATGCTTATGTACAGTGCTGGGGCGGGAGGGTGTGACAGTTTCCAGGTACTGAATGGTTTGGCCTTTAGAAGGAAGGTGGGAATGAAAGCTGAGGGTCTTCTCTCTGACAGTGAGCAAGTAGGAGAGACTAGAGAGTAGTGGTGCAGTGTGGAGGAAGACCTGAGGAGACTATTGCCCAGATACTAGGAGACACCGACATCCATATTTTAGAACGTAGACCCCATTTGTCATTTACAAATCATGTATCACAACTGGACAGAGAATGGCAGGGTTATTGTGTACATGTCTGATGGGAAGAATACCTCCCTGGAAGAGAGTGGAATTGCCTCCGTATGATGTCCTTAATAGAAAATGAGCCTACCTGGACTATTTTCAGATTGTGGGTCGTGTTTTCCATGAGTGTGCTACTTCCCAGGTTTATTACCCTGCCAAGGTTTTATGAGAAGAAATACTACTTTCTTCTCCTGGAATTAAAAATAATTACTTAAAAAAGACAAACCCAAAGCACAGGGTGATCCTCAGGTTAGCATTTGAAAACATTTCCACAGACGTTATTCCACAGGGGTTTCCCTGGCTCCTTAATATGGCTGATGTTTCATGTTTATTTATTTATTTTCATAAATTTGAACAATCCAAGAAGGGCTGATAATCTGAGTTTTGTACCACGATCGATGTGACAGCAATAACTGTGCCCATAGGTTACTGCTGCTAAAGAGCTTTAGCAATATGAGTTTGTCTTAAAAGCCATGAAGCATTTATGTCAATGTTTAGCAAAATCACCTGAACTCAAATTAAACGAAAGTGCTTTCCCGAGCACTTAAGGAGGCACTGTGAAACATCTTGGTTATATACAAGGCAATCCCAGGGTGACTTCTCAGCAATAATAGGGACCAGGCGAGGCTTCCCTTCTTCTTCACTTTGGTGAAGTATTCATCACAGCTATTTGCACTCTGGCCATTTTGGTGCTCACCAGTGTGGTGATATCTCACCTGAAGAAGAAGTGTAACGCATGAAATCCATGGTGATGAGTGTGATACGATTGGCAAAAGGAATTCCTTCAAAACCAGAGCAAACAAGAATGCCAGTGCCCTGAAAACTGCCTTAAACACAACAAGCAGGAAGCTTTGTCTCTTTCCAAGCAATGGAGTCAACCCCTACCAACACCACGCCAGCAATGCTGCCTATTTTGGGATTGCTTCACACAGTAGGATTCATGCCAAGCGGTCATTTGTTTAAAATGGGGAGAAAAAACATTAGACTGTGCAGCTTGTCTTCTGGAATAAAAGTGGCCCAGTTTCCTTATCTTGCTGCCATTCTTTTTTGGTTAATATTGCAGACAACCTGATTTTAAAAATGCCTCTGCCTTCACATGAGTCTCTCACTTTTTCTGTCACACTCCCTGCCTGTCTCCCTTTTTAAAGAAAACTTGTCTTCTCTGTATCCCCTATTCTTTACTTATCTCTTTTCTCGTAGTCTTCTCTTGTTATACCCATGGCCTCTCTACTCCTGAGCTTTCTAGCACACTGATTAAGTGCAGAGAGCAGGCAGCTGTTTGAAAGAAAGTGAGTCACAAGGGGAATTTCATCAGCCACAAAATGACATCAAGAGACAGAAGGAGATCTCCAGCCAGTATCTTAGAAGGGCTTGACAGTTAGACTCTCTCTCTGTGTGCAGAAGTGGTGATTTTCTTTCCGCTCAGATTAAGCCAGACAAGAACTAGACAATGCTCCTCCCCTCCTCTTGCTACTTTTCCTAAACTCTACTAGTCTGATCTCTCCTGTTCTGTGGCTCTTGGGAGCTGATTACCTTTAGCCAGATCTCCCTTATGGACAAGAAAAAATGGAACAAATCCCTCAGACTGAAGTATCATGTACAAATAGAGTTAAGAATTTGGCTTCCTCACTGCTTATAGGATTCATTTTACTAGGTTATCAAAGTAAGGTAGATGATGGAACAACAAAGAGAACCATCGTTTCAAAAGCCCTCCAGTCTTTCAAGATCTTGGGTCCACTTTATTGTAGTATCTTCAGGAGGTGATTATGTCATTATCAAATTCACAGAATATATTATGTTCTGCAATGAGTCTTCTTTTCTTAAAAAACAAATTTTTCCTATATAGTCAACTGTTACTTCCAAAAGACTCTCTTGCTTTTCAGGCAGGGAAGCATCAAGTCACCTGGACTATATTCCTGGAAAAAGTGAAAGTCCTGCCTGTGGTTGCGGTTCCTTTTGGAAGGTGAAGTTGGCACTCTGAGAGGCCTAATCTTCTGTCCCTTCCTATAGGGCTATTGGTTTCACAGTAATCCTAAATGAAATGTTTTGTAGTATTTTGTAGGAGGGATGGCGGTGTGCTCACGTGTAGGAGGAGTTAAATTGTTAGGAGAATTTGGCAAAACCACCACTACTTTGATATTTTTATTGTATTTGTGAATACTCACTATATTTTGTGAGTCAGTGTGTTCCTTTTTCAAAAGATATACATTGGCCTTACAACCAAATTTCTTCCTGTGGAATGAGAACTGATAACAATCTTGCATCTTCAAGAATCTGATGATTGAGCTTTGTAGGAATGTGTACCACAGGCAGACCAGGGCCTGGCCAACTCCCTCCAATTGGAGTAAGCTATTTAATTGAGAGCCGAGGAGCTGGATAGTTTTTCTTAATCTTTTATCATTATCAGGAAAATATTACCTAAGGATACTGATAGCAGCCAACTGGTAAATCAGAAAATAGGCCTTGACAAATGCAGTAAGTGGAATAGATAAGAATACATAAATCCTTTTATGACCTACTGGCAGGGAGGGTGGGGGGGGGGGTGGACCAAAAACAGTAAGCAACACTGACTTTTAAATTTTAAATATTCATTGCAAAATCTAAATTATGCAAAATGTATTTCTGATTCTCTTAACATATGACAATCTAAATCTTAAAAGCATTATGCTCGGTAAAGAATGTTGTCAGCCAGCTCTGCTGAAAGATTTATCTTTTACAGCTCAGAGAAAGGAATAAAATTGCCCCAGAAATCTTTGATCCCAACCACTTTGGGTCTGAAGAGGAATCCTTCTCCCTGCTCAAAATCCCCCAACATACACTTTAATTGTGAGAGTCCAACATTTTCCAGATATCCTTAAATCAAGCAGAGAAACTTATTTCTGTAAAACAGCAAACAAGTTACAATGTAAATAGTTATTTTTCCATATGATTAAAATATAAGATTTTCTTTCTTTTGGCACTTAGTTGTTTCGCTGTCTGACGTGGTTCACTCGGACCCATTTTCTTGGTCAGTCAAGCTGAAATGGAAGGCCTCTGTTTATATATGGACTCCTGTATATCTAACTTTTAATTTTGTGGGACCAATGGCCAGTATATTCTAATGGAAACAAACCTCCCAACCTTTATCTAGCGTTAAACTGTTCACCTTGCCATGTCTATCTTGCAACAAGACCTAACTTGCACCTGCCTGTTATTCTGCATGATTGGACTCCAAAGACTCTTACCAATGATGAGAATTGTCCTGTGTCAGTGTTTATAAAATGGACTGAAAGCACACACACATTCGCACACCTCACCCTTGCAGTTCTAGATCAACCCCGGAAGGCAAAACCATGTACGTCCAGTTTCTTCATAAGGTCTTAGTGGTGTGAACTAAAAGTCAGCCTGATGGATCAAATGCAATCTCAGTGATGTTTAATAAGGATTTGAAATTATTTAAATCATTTCTTTGTTCTTTCTCACTCTCTTTTTCGTTTCTATTTTTTTCCCTTTATTTTCAAAATGTTGGTGGAACAAGAAGGCAAACGGGGGAGAACTCTGGCTTTTTTTGGACTCTTCATAGGTAGATGTTGAGTCAATATGTTGTGATTTCTGTTTCTTATGAATTATTAAAAACCAGAGCCAATCTACTTTCTTTAACATAAAACCAAATCCAAACCCAGACCTTGTTGGAGTTTGACTGTTGACAATGGCTGTTGTGTTGCTTGTTGTCTTGGGTTTCATGTCCTGACGGTAGCTCTGAAGCATCTCACATGATTTCACAGTGTGATCTGATTGTGCCAGGGAATAAATAAGAAATGAGGAATGACCTACTTTCTCACTATGGATAAAGAGTGCGTGATATGTATGCGGCCATGTAGAAGGCTGTGTTTTCATTTGAGACTCGTTTCTTCTAAAAATGACCTTCATTTCTGTCCGGGGATAGGAGCTGTGTATCTGCAATGTAGTAAGTTTCCTTTAAGGTAAAAAAACCAGTGAAGGAGAGAAAAATCATTTTCTGGGAGCATTGGGTAAATAGAACAAGTTAAATATCCTAGGTTAACTTATCAGAATTCCTAATCAGTTTAATTATTACCTGAAAGAGAAGGTGAAAGTTTTTTTGTCTACATGGTAACCAACTTTAATATCTCAAACTCATTGTGAATTAAAAACTACATGATTTTGTAGCTTGATAAAGAGGTCAGTGAATCTCTGTTACTTTAGCTGGAAGCATCTGAACAATGTTGAGGAATGGCCCTTCTATTTCTGTAAATAAATCATTTTATTTAACCAACTAACTAGTAGAAAATCTGAAAGATAAACATACCTATTATTTTGCATTGACACAATTTATCTTTTTGTTTATGAGAAAAATAGAACCCAAAAGCCTTTGTTATCTTTGACATAGCTTCTCTTCACATTTAAACTACACATCTTTACTGTGTTAATAAAATAAGTTTAAAAATGGCCAAGTATAGGTACCTGAAAATACCCAGAATATTAAGAAGGGAAATTGTGTTCCACAAGATTACTGATGGAGAGAAAAGATCAGAAGGAGTTATTGGTTCATACCAGCTACCATAAAAGAGTACCAAATATTTGGGTTTGCAGTTTACAGTGAGGAGAAGAAAGAGGTCTTGAAAACTACCTTTCTTGTAGTCATTTAAGTAACAACTAACCTGGAATAATGATTCTGTTTGCTCAATTAGTGCACTGGGTTGTAACCAAGGCAGAGGTTTTTGACATTATCAATTCATCAGAATGGTGTTTTGTCCTTGTAATGAGCCTTTCCTCCAAGGATTTTGAAAGGGATGTCTGGAAGACATTTGCAAGTACGGTAGTGACACTGAAAATCTCACCATCTCAGACCCATCATCTCCCCATCATCTTCATGTTGGGGAGCACGGTATGTGGCAAGTCATCTCTCTCAGCTCCAGACTGAATTCCATCTGCTCAACCTTTTCGATCAGCGTGTACTGTTTTAGTTACTGAAAACAAGCTGTAGAAATGTACATTTCTCAAACACACGAAATGTGATGACACATGCAGAAATGAGAGTCAAACACCCCTGTGGAATTTCCCACCCTCTCTATGTCATATATTTCTTGCTTTAAAGACATGCTTATCTTGGTATAAAATAAAAAAAAAAAAAAAACACGTCTGAAATGCAACTTTGAGGAGTCAAGTTTCACTCCGGGGAGCGAGTGGCTTCACTTCCTTGTCCCTGAACTGGTACTGTCCTTCCCAGATCTTGTCTGGGGGCTTTCTCTTTAGCTAATAGTCCAGATTGTCTGCAACTCAAAAGTGGATACACAATGTTATTCACCTTAAACACTCTCCACACTCTGCCTAGAAAAGTGTCTCACACATAATTGGCCTTCCGTTAATACTTTTACATTCACATTTGTGAAAATATTGTGTATGAGCAATTATATGAAAAATCAATTTTTATAACCCAAATAATATTTTACATGGACTAAGGGAACTGCTAATACTAAAGTATTTCTTTTATGAAAGGAAGACTTTCACAAAGCAATTGCTTCCTCCATAACGTTAGTATATTGCAAACTTGGATTTGGTGCAAATGAAGCTCTAAGGAGATTGCTCTAAAATTCTAGCTTAATTTCTGAGTTATATTCTTAAGTGGTACATGCATCCATTCCAAAAACATTTACAGAACATCTGTGTGTCCTAGGTAGGACACAAATGCAGCATAGTCCTTATCCTCAAAACTTCAGAGGAAATAAATTTTTCAGTTTAAAAAGAAGTGGTTAAAGCAAAATATCTTTGTCTTATTTATTTACTTTCTTTCAAAATAATAATGTGTTCAAATTAGTAGTGTGACTTGAATAAGTCCATTTTTACTATTCCCTCATAGCAATGAAACAAGAAATCTGCTTCATTCAATGTTACCATTTTGTCTGACTGTGTGTAGGTACACTTAATGAATCAGCATGAGAATTTTGGATATTTTCCATAACATGATAGGAGATAAAACCATTTTTACAATTTATTTTTTTAAAAAAAGCATGGAAATGAAAAACACAAGTAGGCCTGTGTTAACTCAATGAAGAAATATACTTATCTTCAGTCTTGTTCTTTTAATTAAAAGGTAGATTGCTATCTTTTGGTTTGTTTTAAACAAAGGACAGTCTCCAGATCAAGGGAGAAATGTGATGACGTATTGAGACCTTATCAATGGCTTATGATATCTGTATCCTGGACAAAATAGATGAAGTTTCGGAGGTGAAAAAAACCCAACAACCAAAAACTGCATGGATGTTTCTTTTCTGCATCACCTAAAGTTTACTTGATACATGTTTCCTCTGAGAGTTATTGGACTTGGATGCTGAGCTCGAGGCTCATATTTCTGGCATCAAAATCTCCAAATCATCAAATGACATCACAACGGGTCCTGGCGTCTCTCTGCAGTGAGATTCTCATGTGAAGCCAATCTCTGAAATTTGTGCAGTCTGTGGGTAGTGATTAGAGCCCTAAAATAAGGTAGAATTTAGGCATTTATTATTTTCTGTGAAAAACCCCAACTCAGAACATCCCTGAATATCTGAACCAGAAATCTGACATTGAGCTCTGAACACTCACTCATTGATTCAGCCACAAACCTGAAGTGAGCACTTCGGTCTTCCAAGGACTATGCTAGGCACACATAGTTGCTATGAATTCAGACAACCTTCCTGCCTTCGTGTCCTCTTCCTTCTGATGGAAGAGTAAGGTAGTGGGGAGCACTAAGACAAACAAAGCTGGTTAAAAGAATAAGACATGAGAAGGGGTGCTATTTAGATGAAGTAGTCAGGGCAGGCCTCTCAGAATACGTGATATTTGAGCAGAGACCCGAATCAAGTGAGGGAGTGAGCCATGTCAGTATCTGAGGGAAAAGTAAGTGCAAAGGCTCTGAAGTAAGAGCTTGCTTGCGTATATAAAGAATGGAAAAGAATCTTGTGGATGAAGCAGAATGGACAAGAGAAAGTGGGAAAGTAAATGAAATTGGAGGGGTGGGGAGGGGTCAGAGCATGGCAAGATCTTGGGATTTTACAGCCATGCACCACATAACGACATTTTGGTCAACGACAGACCACATGTACAACAGTGGTCTCATAAAGTTAGTGCCATATAGCCTAGGTGTGTGTAAGTACACTCTATGATGTTTGCACAGTGGTGAAATGACCTAATGATGCATTTCTTAGAATGCATCCCTGTCATTAAGTGATGCATGTCTGCATTCTATATATGGGAGGATGATGGATAAATTTGAGCAGGGAAGTGATATAATCTAAATTTTCTTTTAAAAGGATTCCTCTGGCTGCTGAGTGGAGAGCAGAGGTGAGGAAGAAAGGCAAAAAATGGAAATAGAGTCCATTGTAGGGTATAACAGTAGTCCAGAAAGTCATGACAGGGCTTGGACTGGAAAGCAGAGGTACTGCGAAGCGGGTGCATTCGGGATATAATTAAGGATACATTGTGAAGGCAGAATTGACAAAATTTTCCAATGGATTGATATGTGATAGAAGGAGAGTGATCAGGGATGACTTCAGATTTTTTAAGAATCTAAACCATGAGATAAAGGATGGTGCAGTTCACTGAGATGGTGAATAATAATGGGTTAGGAACATATTTGTGAAGAAAATGATATTTGTGTTTGGAAATGTCAGTTGGAGATGTTTATTAAATACCCAAGTGAATTAGCGAGAGTATCTATAAGGCTGGAGTTAAGGTAAGAAGTCAGGCTGAAACACAAATCTGAGAGTAATCAGCTTATAAGTGTTATTTAAAACCATGAGACTGTATGAGACCAAGAGACTGGGAGTAGATTAAGAATAAAAGTCCAAAGATGGAGGCATCTCTTGCTCCACATATAGAAGTCAGAAAACAGGAGCGATTTGCTTGAAAAGGCCAGAGGGTGGACTCCAGCATATGAGAAGAGCAGCTGGCCTGGTTGGAGCAGGCAGCACGGTCACTGTAGCAGGAGGTGAGGCAGTGTGCACAGAACAGACATAGGTAGTTTGGTAGATATGATGATGGGACATAAGGACATACTCTTCTGATATTTTTTTCTCAGTAAATACACAAGGTTATCAGCTGAGAACGAGAAGGGGAAGAGTTCATGGAGATTTGAGAGGAGAAGTGTGAAACTGACCTTGGAAAGTGTGGAGATAATTTCCTGAACAGTGACGAGAGCCACGTGAACCATATTTATATGAAGATAAATATAAAGGTGAGACAAATCACCATTGTGGTCTTTTGCTCTCTAGTCATACTTAGTTTCTTAGGTGCAGGTTAGGAGTAAGCAGAAATGGGATTTAGTCAGAGGTTTTTTTCCCTCAGATGAGTAGAGTGATAGAAGATGAAGGGGTTGGAGACACCTGTGCCCATGATTCACACCGTGTCATTACCAATAACTGCACCATCACCAAAATTTCCATTTCAAGCATCCACTGTCTGATCATTACTTCCTCTCTTTGTAGGTCACTCGCTTTAGCACCATCATTCCAGACACTCTTGGATACTCCCAAAGTATCTTCAAGCCATTGACTGCTAAATTTTCACTGTCATCCCCTTATGTCATTGCTTCCTTCCTTGACCAGCTTAGTTCTGTGGTTCCTCGTCACAATTATTGTCTTGTACCCGTTCTCCAAACCCTTAATCCTCTACCACTCTACTCATCTAAGGAAAACAAACACCTCTGACTAAATCCTATTTCTGTTTACTCCTAACCTGCACCTAAGAAACTAAGTATGGCTGGAGAGCAAAAGACCACAATGGTGACTTGTCTCACCTAAAGGAGGCCTCAGCTTGTGAACAAATAAAAATAAATAGGAATGACATTATTTAAATTCCACTTGGAGTTTTTAGTTGTTTCATAATAAAATTATATATAAAATCTACACTTTAGTTGGCCTGATGTCACAGGCGATTCTATTTTAAATGTTCTCTAAAGGATACCCAGCCATATAGTTTGACCAGTAAAACCAATATTATAGACTCAACAGTTGGAAGCAAATCCTTTCTCCTGAGCTCATAATTCAAGAATCATTGTAGTTACCTAAATAGTTTTAAAGAAGCGTGTATAGGACGTAGCAGATGAACTCTGGATACTACCTAAATACTTATTTCCAATCTCTTCTTATGTCAATTTGCAGCTGAGATTTTCTAGGCTTTTAGTTGAATTAACAGAAGAACTAATAGAAACCTAGATGGACAAGCTGCTCATGGTATCCATCAACTGGAGGTCTCATCACTAAGATAGACAACTAAAATTAACAACAGCATCTCTCATAAATTAAAGGCCAAAATGACTGCTAGCTCTCCATACTAGTACTCTACAGCATAAAGGGTGAAGGGGGAGGGATTTAAGATCAATAGGATGCAATTCTGGGATCTAAAGAAGTGCCATTTCTCAATAGACCTAAATGGAGCTAAGTGGCACGCATTGGGATAGATACGTTACGTACCACCTTTAAGTATTACAACATCTGGTCTTTGTAGGAGTTATTATCTCCACTTTATAGATGAAAAAACTGAGGCTCAGAGAGGTTAAGTGACTTGTCATTGTCCTGTATCTTGCCTAAGGCATATTGAGATACTCATCTTAGTGTGTCTGACTCTGTTTCCTGCAATTTCCACTCTACCGTGCTGCTTCCCAAAGTGCTTCTCATTTGGTGAAGCAAATAGTCAAATGTGGGAAAGCCTAAAAGGGATATATGCAAATTAGAAGCACCAACGGTAACTAACTCTGCATTGAGATCCTAGGAAGCTTCACAGGGGAGCTGACATTAATTTGGCTCTTAAAAAGAGATCGTTAGAGTGTGCCATATAGAAGAAAGGCAGTCAAGATGGACACCACAATAGAAGATGGAAAGTTCCAGAAGCATGAAATGGTGTGGCAGGTGTTGGGGGAAGGGCTAGAAGATGAGAATGAACCTGTGGGTCAGAGTCCTATGCACTATGTGAAGGGCATTACCCTGTGGGTATGTGAGCGTCATCAAATGTCTTAGCAAGGCCATGATATGGTCAGATGGGTGACTTTGAAAGAGCAGCCTGCAAAGATTAAAGTAGAGGAGAGGTACTGGAACAAAAGTGGCTAGGTAAGATGCTTTCATCAGAAGATGAGGAAAAGCTGGTCAAAGAGAGCAGATTACGAAGGCGAGGATGGGTGGAATAGACAGTAAGTGGTGAGTGAATTTAAAGGTGGAGAAGAGGGCAGAGCAGAGAAAAATAACAACAAACATTTATGGAGTCCTTCCTGCACACTTGGTGCTGTGCGCACCCTTGACACAAGCCACCACACTGATACCACATAACAAGTCTATGAGGGGAGGGTTTTTATTATTACCACACTACAATAAAAACTGATGTGCAGAAGGTTCAGTAACAGCTAGCAGACTGTAGAAAATTGAATCAGGCAGTTTGACTGCATAGCCTTTGTTTTTTACTATTGCATCATATAGCTCCATGGATGAGTCCAAGGTTTTCCTTAACTAAGATAGGGGCTGGGAAAAGATGAAAAGGTATACAGAAAGAGCTATGAGATCAGTTTTGCACATTTTGAGTTTGAATTTCCTGTAGGATATCCAGGTGGAAGTATCTGCTTAAAGAATTGGAAAGAGGAGGTTGGCCCTGTGGTCTAGTGATTAAGTTCTCTGTCCTCCACTTTGGCAGCCTGGATTCATGGGTTTGGAGCCCAGGCACAGACCTACACCACTTGTCAGCCATGCTGTGGTGGCAACCCACATACAAAATAGAGGAAGATTGGCACAGACGTTAGCTCAGGGCTAATCTTCTTCAGCCAAAAAAAAAAAAAAAAAAAAAACCAGGAAAGAGAGAAAAAGGAACTAAAGATAAAGAAAAAGGAACTAAAGACAAAGAAAGTGTTGCTATGTAGATAGTGGTTGACACCAAAGGAGCACGTACGCTTGCTCAGTGAAAGATATAAACAACAGCAGGATGGTGACAAGGATGAAGACTTTAAGGATCACTCTCCCCATTGAAAATCAATAAATACACACAAACATGGAAATCTCAAACAACACAGAGCCTGTAAACTCAAGTAGTCTTTATTTCCAATTATGCCTTTTGTGACTTTTTGTTCTAGTGTGAGAAAGATTTATTTTCTGGCTTCTCAAAATCATTGCCTTACTGAAGTGTGAAGAACTGTTCTCCCCAGACTCTAGCTCCAGAGAGCCCTGGGCACCTCTAGCAAGTTTGCATGACTAGTGTTCACAAATTTGTCAAAATCGAACCTTTAAGCATTCACGTTTTAGAATTTATTGTGAACGAATGTTTTCAACAGGGAAGAAAAATACTGTAGAAATTAGAAGCAAGATAGTTGAGTGTGTTTCTTCCAAACTCGTCTCCTTCTTCTGGGCCCCTTCCTCTCCATCCCCTCGCACTTGTTGCAAACTGCCCTCGCCTGCTGTCGTGCAGACAGCATTCCAGAGGACAAGGGAACAGGCAGCCTGAATGAGAGAAAACTGTCACTCTATGGCACACACTCTAGCAGTTTAACTGAGAGGGACACAGTAATGCTGTTTCACGGCTGGCGTTCCAGAGTGCAATTGTCGGGGGAGGGGGGACAGAGGTTTGAGGGAATGACAGGTGCTCGTGTGGGCATGGGTTAGCAAGCATTGTTTCCCAACTTGCAAATGGCAGGGAGACTTTCTCCCATAACCAGCCAGCAGTTACAGAGACAGGCCAGAAGGTCAGAGTAATTCAAGGCATGACTGGTTAAATGCTTTTCTTTACCATTTTCTCCCCTCTAACATGCTTTTTGCATAGCAGACACGCATCTGTGGAACAGGCAAGGCAGCCAAGGGGGCTTGAGAAGGGGACTTTTTTTCACACAGTCCAAGACTTCCTATGTCCAGTCACCTCACAAAGACAATGAGCAGTGTCAAGGGAAGAATTTAAAGAGCAGTTCAAAGGTTCCTGGTGATTCAATGTATTTTATAAAATTATTTACATTTCTCTTTTTGGTCATGGCAAGGTCTATTGGCACAAACAGCACGGCCACAAAGTATTCTTTTGATTTTAATAACTCATCTTATATATATATTTATATTCATATATCTGCTTATCTTCATTTCCTCAGCAAAAAGGGAAATAAAAATATTGATCTATAAAATAAGCTGATGATAACACAATGCCAAAAATAGCTTATGTTAAGTGCAAGGGGTGAAGCTTGAAAGCAAGCTAAATTGCAACAACATATTGATTTAACATTTTAAATACAAGACTTGCAATAAAATAATTCTTGAGATATGCTTCTCATTTGTAGTTTACTTTTTAAAAACTACTCTATATACACATATCCAGTTGTAACACTTGACAGTAGCATTATGGGGCATGATATAACTTTGGTACACATTGCGGATATAGATGGTTAATGTCTGTAAATGAGATTCCTTCACCAGTTAGAGCACTGTACAGCCAGGTGACCAGCCACCTGATCCCACAGAATATTCCCCCTGGAACCCCCCCAGTCCTTCCCAGATCCATTGGAGACAGCGGGAGAAAGCGGGCTCACTGGATCCATATCGTGTTTCCTCTCTCGCTTCTCCTGGGTTCCACTGTCAGCTCTCCAAACGTGGAAAAAAACTGCTCCATTTCTTTCTGGAGCATGTCATTTCTTTTCTCGGCATCTTCTTTTGCTCGCTCGGCATTTCGCATTTTGATTTCTATCATTGTGAACTTTTTCCTTTCTTGATCCAGTTCATCGTGGAGGCTCATCATTTCTGTTTCCAAGGTCAAGTTTCGCTGTTCTAAGCTACAAAGGGTGGGGGAAAGAATAAGAGACAGGTGATTTTATTCATTTGACATGCAAGAGGGATACAAATATTTTCTGAACTCTGTCTCTGCCATGCTTCGGAAATTAAAACGAATCCTTTCAAATCCGTGAAGGAAAGTCCAATGACCTAAAAGGTGTTATTTTGTTGCTGGTTTATTTTTTTGTTTTTGAGGAAGATTAGCCCTGACCTAACATCTGCTGCCAATCCTCCTCTGTTTGCTGAGGAAGACTGGTCCTGAGCTAACAGCTGTGCCCACCTTCTTCTACTTTATATGTGGGGCGCCTGCCACAGCATGGCTTGACAAGTGGTGCATAGATCTGCACCCGAGATCCGAACTGGTGAACCCCAGGCTGCTGAAGCAGAATGTGTGAATTTAACCACCGTGCCACTGGGCTGGCCCCTGTTGCTGTTTTTTTTTAATTCACTAAGATGGTTTACTACCATTTTAATAAGACCTCATGACCTCACTCAGAAGTACTTAGTTGTCATTTCATAGTGATTGAATGAATGTCAGCACAGAGAAGCCAGAGCCCAGTGTCACATAGTATAGAATGGCAGAAGCAGGAGGCAGCCCAAACCACAAGGCTTCCTGGATCACTGAATGTAAATTTGGTTTTACAGAGAAAGGGGGAAAGTTCGATAAAGTTGGAAGAAAAGGAAAGCAATCATATTTGTTTTCTATTAAAGGAAAAGTAATAGTGAAAATGCCACTGTTAGATAGATTAAGTCCACTGCTAAGAAAGGACTTCTCTGGGACATATATAGAGACCTATCTTATAAAAGCGGTAGCAAAAGTAGCACGGTACATTGACGGGAGAAGTAGAGATGACGTGTGTTGAATAAGTAATCCACCCGAGGCTTTCTGACCATGAGATCAACCTAACTAGCTTGTTACCTGCAATTCTTACTGCCTTCCAAGTTGTTACTATATCTTGAGATCTCTAGATTTCTCCCTCTATAGACTGAGAGCTGTATTCTTTTGGATAATTGTACCATTTTAGATAACTTCCTTGAAAACAGTGTTTTCTCCATAATCACTAAGTTCCAAAACAATTTATTGTTGTTGCTCAAAGAGGAGTATTAAGCATTTGTTTATTCTAAGATGTATGTTGGTAATAATAGATGACTTTTTAATTTCTCCCACTCTGAGCCAGGTCCCAGGGCATGTTTAAATTTACCATGCACCTGAAATTTGAAAGGTAATGTGTGTGTAGCTCTCAGAAATCTAATTATTTTAATAACAATTTTCAAATTAAAATCTCACATTTTTCTGTTTCGGAATAAGGAAGCCTCATATGTTGATATTTCATTCAGATAAGAATACTTAAAAGTGAATCTGCTCTCCCTTTGTAAGCAACTAGAATTGAAAAAATATAAAATACTTCACAGTCTGTAATCAGTTTAGATGGCTATTTTGATCACACGATCATATATTTATTTAACAACCTGAGAGTGTGCTGGTTGCCACCCAGAATTATTCTACAACATATTCTCTTTGCTTTCTAAAGCTATTTATTTTAGAACTAAAAATGTTGAAAGGAATTCAAGCTTAAATATGATGGAAGACAATCCTTTAAAAATATAGGTTGATACATTTGTATGTATCAGGCACTTGTATGAAACTTCCGGGAATCTAATGGACTGAGTTAAATACAGAAGGAAGCCCTCCCACTGCAAAAACAGAATGATGCTGGAAAAATATATAAGAAAAATATTTTTAAAATACATTGCCGAGAAACAAGAGAGCATATTGAGGTATCAGACCTGAGGAAGAAACTCAAATTTAAAACAGCAAGTGGAAGCACACGTGGAGTATTGGTCCTGGATGGAGGACCTAGAGACTGGGTTTTTATTTTTCACATTGGGGGGATGAGGCCTCCAGTATAAGAGAGGCAGAGAGCCAAAGTGATTCAGCTGACAGCTGGGAACATCAACTGTCTTTATGAAAAAAAGACTCAAATAGCTTGATTAACAGACTTGATGTATTTGTCATATATAGAACTCCAAACCACTAATAAGAGAATAATTAGTTTTTACCAGACCAAATAATTGATATCATGCAAATAAATTTCTCTGACCACAATACAATAAGTTCAGAAAATAATTTGGAGGGTAGGAGGACACCAAACTCACAAGTTAAAAAACTAAAAGACATATATATCAATGACTGATAAAGTAAAATATCTATGTATTTATCTATCATCTATCTGTCTATCTAGTTATCCAGGTATGTATGTGTGTATGTATCCAATCTCAATAGTTGTGGGATGGAGTTAAGAAGGAATTGAAAGAGAAATGTGTAACTGTAAATAGGAATGATCTAAAACTAACTAGAACAGTCACCTCTTACATTTCTGTGGCTTGGGCACGTGGCAGCTCCTCTGCCCTGCTTTGTGGTGGACCTCTCCCTTTGCCTCTCAGGTGGGTAGGAATGCTACAGTGAAAAGACCCATTGAGATGACATTCTATTGGAAAAATCTATGATTTTATCAAAGTCTCTCAAATGCACCATAGACTCAGAACATAACTGCATCATCAATGTTCTCATAAATGAATGTGTACATCTGCACATCAGTATCATCCAGAATGATAACTTCTTTCCCAACCTAACACGAGTTTAAAGTGCTATCTCTTGCTTCACAGCACTAAGTCCTAATTTACCATCAGGCATTGGCAGCAGTTCAGAGTTCTGGTAGCCAGTGGTTCCAAAAACCGCATTCAGAAGGAAGCGCAACCTTATAAGATGATAACACCATTTTTCTTCTTATTTAAACCTTCTGTAACTTGCCATTACATAGAAAACTTCAAAGCAAGTTTCCATTCAGTGAAGTTTACAAAAGCTACTTTCTAAAAAAGTAATGTTTCAATCTAACGTATTTTTGTTTATATTTACCATGGCTCTTGAAAATATGTATCTTCCAGTCTGATAATTGACAAATGGATGGAAAATATATTAAAATAAATTAAAGTCCACTATATATGTAAACAAAGAAAGAATTTGGGGTTTGGAGCCATGAAAGCAGCTGAAGCAAGACAAAGATAGTTATTCATGAGCTATGAGGATTCTAGAACACCTGTGCAGGAAAAGGTCCACCAAGACACACAGCCTGAAACTGGAACTCAGACCACTAGAGGGGCTGCTTTATGCTGAACTGACACTCAGGCCTTTTCCTGACTTGAGCCTAGTGTTCTCTCCCCTGCACTGCACTGCAAGGAGGACAGAAAAACAAGCAGCTTTGTAATTTCCATGACCGTGGTGAAAACGTGGGGTGTGGTGACTTTCAAGTTTCCAGCACAAGGCTATATTTGTGAGTCCTGGGCTCCATTCTCTGTACTCCCGCCTCTCGAGTTCATGGAGTGTTTGACAGCTAGGGGCCCTGTGAACACAGGACGCCCCCTTATCTTGCCTGGTTGCTCCCCTGGAGAAGTTGCTAAGCAACCTTCTTCCTTGGTCATCTTACGGGAAGATGTAAACAGAGAAAAATTAGGTTTTAGCATAGCTGCTAAAATAAATCATACTTTTGGCTCCCCATTTGGGCTACAATTTCCCTTGTCCATACGAATACACTTCACGTCATCGCTTTTCTTAAAAACCTTCACGGAGTCCAAACTCAGAGTAAAAGCAAAAGGCTTAAAATGATCCCTGAGGCCCTGTCACTAGGCCCAGTTGCCCTCTCTGAGCTCCGTGCCCGTCCCACATCCTGGCATTCCCGCTTGCTCTTCTCCCAGGTTTCTGCACAGTTTCCTCTTCAACCTCCTAGAATGCTCTAGATTTAAAATTACACCTCACTAACCCTTCTCTCCCCGCCTCCCTGCTTTAGTCTTCTACTGAGCATAGGATCTATTTTCTTATTCGTCTGTCTCCTCCAGTAGACTAGAAGCACGTTCCACAGGGGCTGAGTTTTCGTCTCTTTTATTCACTGCTGAATCATCAGGAACTGAGCCTGGCAGAAGCAGACACTCTCTCAGCATTCAACGATTGAAAGAATGAAAAATAAAGGTGTGTTTATATCTACAACTTTTCTTTACCCTCATTTCATCTTCCTCTTGTCAATGAAAACTGGCTCCTTATTCTCCCCTTCCCTCACAGCCCTCTAAAACAAACCTATATATTTAATCATAACAAGAGAGAGCATTATTGAGCACTTATTCTGTGCCAGGCACAATGTTCAATGATTTCTTACATGCTTCTCAGATAAATGCTACTAGTATTTAAGTTTTTCACATTAAGAAACCGAGGCTCACAGAGATGAAGTGAACTCTCCCAAAGTCCCACGGCTTACAAATGGTGAAGCTAAGACTTGAACTTGGGTCTCTGACTCTGGAGCAGTATATTAAACCCTCTGTGTGAGCCTGCCCCACAGTAGGGGCCTGTTGCACCCTCTCTGGCAGTTACAAGGTCCAGATTTTCCTCACCTCTTTATCCTGGACTCATACTCTATCTTCTGTTTGGTCATTTCCTGTTTCAGGCTGGAAACTAAACTGTGCAGTGCACTGTGGTTGCTGCTGTTGTTGCCCACAAATGTCTCACTGTTGTCGCTGCTGCTGGTGGCACGACTACTTCGACCGCCCACACTCCTCCGGTCACTTTTGTTTTCATAGTCCCCAGGGTGGGAAAGGTCATCTTGTGGGGGCCCATCCAAAACAGGGTCCTCAAAATTCCCACCATAAAAGTCTTGTTCTGGGCAGGTGGTGGTGGAGGAGCGACAGGAGTTGGAGTTCTCAGGGAGAGAGATTTCACAGGAGGAAGTGGACCAGGTGGCGCTGTCGACACTCTGTTTGTCATCAAAGTTCATCATGGAGAACTGTTGATGGACATTATCATAGGTGGAGAGCCTGTTGTGCTGGCCTGACTCTCCTGCTTGCTCTTTCTGCTTGTTGTCCCTCAGGGTCACATAGCCATTGGGCAGCCAGCTCATGCTGCGACCGTTCATGGGGTTCCCAAGTGTGTCGGTGCTCAAAATGCCCATTCGCACCGTTCCATTCTGCACGCTGTGGGTGCCCATTTTGGTACCAGAACTCTTCAGTGAAGAGGTCCTTCTGGCCTGTAAGCTCCCATTGGGAGTGGGTTGGGTTTTCTCAAGACCCTCTGCATTGCTGCTGCTGAAGGAACCATTGGTGACTATTCCACTGCCCTTATTGAAGGCGGGATTCTTCTTGACCATGAGAGGAGGGCTCCTAGAGACATCCAGTTTGTGAACACTGTTTCTTGGGCTGTTGGTTTTGCTGCCTGGTAGAGCTGTAGGGGATCCATTATCTATGCTGCTTCTCTGGGGAGACTCGGACTTGTCCCAAGAGCACCGCCTACCAGGACTGTCCTTGGTATTATTGTTCTCCTTGTTCTGTAGCTGACCCATGGTGGCTTTCTTCTGAATTTCATTGTTGTTGTTGCTCACTCCGTCTTGGGGCTTGGTTTGCAGTTCTGCATCTTTGGGGAAGAGGCGATCATGTTTGCTAATCATCATTGACATCAACTGCTGGACCACCACTGTGCCTGGAAGTGCACAGAAAACAGAGTAGTATGAGTGAAACAGTAAAACAGTTTTGATTTATTTCCCATTTTGAAAGTTACTTTTAAAGAACCACATTCAGGTGAACATTCAGCATATTATTAGCAGTGCTGAACTATATTTTTAGTGATGATAATAGTAATAGAAGCTGAAATTTATTGAGCATTTACTCTGTGCCATGAACCATACCAAGCATTTTACTTTTGTTAGTTTAGTTGGGTTTTAAAACAAATCTAAGAATAGGTAGTTATTATCACTGTATTGTAAATGTTACATAACTTGACCACAGTCACAAAGCTATTAAGGAGCAAACTCAGGACTTGAAGGCTAGTTCCAAATACTGGGCTCTTAATCACAACATTTCTTGCAAATTTGATACTGAAGCACGAGAATCTTCCTTAGGAAGAGGTCACTGCGACCTCTCATCTGACAATAGCCACAAATAATCAAGACATTTTAGTGGCATCTCTAAGTGGAACCCTATACAATCTCTAGTGGGTATATGGTCTGTCTTTCTAATGTAGCAAAACAATGAGTTTCCGTATGACTTTTGTTCACTATACAAAAGCTTTAGGGCATTTTAACTGACCTCAAACAGAATGGTATAATAAAAAGCCTCTAAAAATCCTCTCCTCCATAAAAGCAACAGAAAAAAATGTTCTGAATCAACATTTTCAGAAGTCTGGAAATTAATTAAAGGCTTGTTGCAATTTGGAGAACATTTATTCAAGAAAAACGGTTGAATCTCAGTCAGAACAGCAAGCTCTGGGTGTTTTAACTTTCCCTGTTCCCATCTCCTCTCCCTAGCTTTGCAGTAGCCTTGAAAACCAACAGCCCACAAGTACAGTGGGAACCAGCAGTATGGCAGCCTGTGGAATGGGCAAAACAGGATTGAAACTCCTTCAAAGCTCCATTCCCAGAGTATTGTCATTGTTTGACCTGTTTGGTGGTTCTCTCGATGACCCCTCTCATGATCATGTCTTTACTTGATCTGACTAGGAATTCGACCATTGTGAACAGCATTTTTCTCAGGGGCATTGGTCAAAAGTAATGAGGGGCTCGTTTATTTAACATCATAGCTGCCTAAAGCAGAAGATAACAGGTGGGACAAACAATAGGCTAACCAAAAAGCTTAAAGGAAAAATCTGAGAAACAAGATTTCCACAGAAGGGTTTGAAAAGCTCCAATATATTCTTGGGAATCTAGAATATTACACGCATGCTTCGGGTTGTGTGCGCAGCCAGGGTAATACACATGCTCAGGAAAGAACTGAGAAGGCTCTAGTCTCTCACCTCTGGCTCAACTTGAGGCTCTGCACAAGCAGAAACTGAAGGCCAAGGCAGAGTTGTAAACAGCCTGGCTAACTGTCAAAGGTTTTCCACAACATGCACACAGAGCCCGTTGGCAAAGAATAGGAGACTTATTGGCTCTAGGCATTTAAGAAAATCTTTGTCTAGTCGTCAGGTAACAACTAAGCAAACCAAGCAGAGACTTCACTGGCCAATATGGCAAAGAACATAGAGTTTATAAAATTACTCCAGAAAAGTCACAAAGCCAACAAACAACAAATCCTGGGGAGGGAGAGAATCCAATATCCAGAGTTCTCACATTATTATATTGTTAAAAATGTCTGGTTTTCAACAAAAAATTATGAGACATGCAAAAAATTAAGAAAGTATGTCCCATATACAGGAAGAAAACAGACTCTAAGGAAGCCCAGACATGGTACTCCCTAGACAAAGACTCTAAATCAGCTATTTTAAATGTGTTCTAATAAATTAAGGAAATCATGTCTAAAGAAACCAAAGGAAAGTGAGAACAATGTCTCATCAAATAGAGACTATTAATATAAAGACAGAAAATATAAAAAAGAACCATAGATACTCTGGAGTTGAAAGATACAATAACTTAAATGAAAAGAAAGTCAGCAGAGGGGATCAGCATTAGATTTGAGCAGGCAGAAGAAAGAATCAGCATGTCTGAAGATAGTCAACTGAGGTTATCCAGTCTGAGGAACAGAAAGGAAAAGGAATGAAGAAAAATAAACAGAGCTCAGAGACCTGTAGAACACCATCAAACATACCAGTATATGCATAATGGTAGCCCCAGAAAGAGAGTAGAAAGAGAAATGAACAAAAAGAATATTAAAAGAAATAGTCGCTAGAAATATTTCAGTTTGATGGAAAACATGGATCTATACATCCAAGAAGCTCAGGAAATTCCAAGCAAGGTAAATGCAAAAGGATTCACACCTAGACCTGTCACAGTCAAACTCTTAAACCAAAAACATAGAAAACTGAAAGTAGCAAGAGAGAAGCCTCATGTACAAAGGATCCTCAATAAGATATACAGCTGATTTCTCATCATTTGTTATTGCTAGAAGGTAATGAGATGAAATACTCTAAATGCGAAAAGAAAGACTGTCAAGCAAGAGTTTTATATCCAGCAAACCTGTGCTTCCAAAATGGAGGAGAAATAAAGACATTCCTAGATAAATAAAAGCTGAGAGAATTTGTCACTAGCAAACCTGCTCTATGAGAAATACCAAAGCTTCAGGGTGTTGTAAATGAAAAGAAGACCTTCAAGAATGAAAACAATTCTCCTTCCAGAGGGAAATACCGCAGTTCCCATTTGATCCTCATATTTTCACTATGCACTGTAAAGTATGAATTAGAAATCAATACTTTATAGGTTTCAAAGAGTAAAAATAACTCAGACAATAGTGGATAGAAGAGTTGATTTACTATTTAAAGCAGTAATTTATTTAAAAATCAATAGATTTATCAGGGTTTATGGCATATTAGCTGAAATCTCAAAATATATTTTCACATTTTCCTAACTGACATACAAGCTGGATTCCCACCCCTTAAAACTGGCTGCCACCATTAATGAGGCTTCTAAACTAGTTTCCTAACTTAAGTATAGATTTTATTCATGCACCTACAATAAAGCTGTATAGACTAATGCAAACCACTAATCATCTTTACTTTGGCTTGAACTACATTAATTTGGTGTGTTAACTGGTTTTGTACCATGTTGACAGAAGCTCCTAAGCATAGTCTCTGATAAATAAATACAGGGAATAACTTAAATTTCAGTTAGTAAATGTAGTTTCTATATAAAATACTTAAAAGATGAGATTTGGTGAGGAAAATGATGACAAGGGCTTTTGACAATGCAGATGCATACTGAAACAGCTGCTAATTGATTGGCTGTCAGAGAGCAGAAACCTGACCTGGGGTGAGGTCACTCTTTAGCTCACCATCTGGGCAATATAATTCAAAATCAAATTTTGAGTAGGAAAAATGTGTTATATCCATCTACATTCTGCACACTTCTGTGATGATCAAAATTTATAATATATTTAGATCAAGAATCTGAAATGTGCCAGGTCTGATGCTGGATCAAGGTCGCTCAAACATTAATGTTCATAAAAATGACCTGAAGACTCTATTACAATGCAGATGTTGAGCAGGCCATGAGATTTTACATTTCTAACCAGCTCCCGGCTGACACCAGCGATAACGGAAGAGTAGCACTGACATCACCTGAAGCTTCAGAACCCACTGCAGACCTTCTGAATCAGAATTTGCATTTCAGCAATATCCCCAGGGGATTCCTACATATGTTGGAGTTTGAGAAACACAGCAGACATGTTTCACCTACGTCTTCTAAATTAAGTTTCTCAAAACCCTGTGAGAGAGGACTTCACATTTTTAGGATGAGAAAACTGAGGTTCAGAGAGATTAAGCTATCTGCTCAAGGCCACATCCATCACAGGTGACCAATGTGAAATTTAATACTTCATCTTCTTACTCCAAATCATGCACTTGTCCTGTTATGTTTCAGCTCTTGCAAATTTAAACTGTAGTGGTAGCAAGTAAACATGGGGTTGTTCTAAATAAAAAACAAAATTAAAAAACAACTATTTACTGAATCATCAGTTATTACAGAGTTGTGGAAGAAAAAAGACTGAATGAAATTAATTGTATTATATATCTATCTGTCCTCTTTTAGTAACCTCTGAATTTATCATTCCTATTTTCAACGTATGTAGCAGTGAATCTGATAAAAAGATTTTAGTATAGTTAAAATGGCTGTCAACAGTGTCACCATTATGTACTCTGTTTGAAGACATGTGTATGTAGTTCTATTTCACTATTTGCCACTATGACAGATACATGTTCAAAGGTTAGCAGCCTCCATTATATATGACTCTGCCTAGTACTTTGGGAAAATGGAGCTTTTTCCCATCACTGGAATATTAGCGTTTGAAGCATCACTGCTTCCCATCATAGCTGTGAATTGTGTGGGGCATTATTTAATTAATTGAAGAGCGATAACCCCAAGGTCTCCATGATGACTGTGTGAACAGTCATGCCAAAGTGCACCTGCCACAATTACAGAGTGAGTGTCAGCACCCTAGAGATTCAGAAATTTCTTTCTTCTATCTTGGGAGGCTTTGCTTTCCTCTAGTGTCCAGGATAATAAATGACAATGATCCCTTGAAAAGGGACTTTCTTTCCATTTTTATAGCCATTTAGGACAGAATAGCTTGATAGTAAATGATGGCAATATGCACTATCTTTTGTTCCTTCTTATTCCCGCCACTCTGTCATTCTCTGCCTTAGAATGCTGATGAGATATATGAAGGCCAAATAATGAGGTCAGCGTGGCTATAATCACCGGTCCATTCAAAAGAGTCCAACCAGATTCAGGAATCCCACTGTGCTACGTGATCTAGCAATTCTCCCCAGCTCATATAATTTTATACAGGAGATTGACTTTAAATACCATATCACAGGTATTTTTCTTCATAAGCATTGGATAAGAATTCAACTTTCCTTTAAAGGTACCTAGGCATTTTAAAATACACTTATACACACACACATACATAACATAGATATAGCATAATTCTATTAAATGCAGTTTCAATTTATATTTTTTGCAATGAATAAGCTTGTGCATGTCATTTTGCAGGTGTGCAGACATCGGTAAGATATTTGGTGAATTTTGGTAAGTGATAATCCTGGAAACACTACATAATCATGACAGAAAATTCCTGGGCGGCCCTGTAGTCAATCACCTATTCCCACCTCCCACCCATGGCAACTACTGATCTGCTTTTTGTCACTATAGTTTTTCCTCTTCTAGAATTTCACATAAATTGAACTATACAGTGTTAAGCATTTGTGTCCAGGCATTATTCAATTAGCATAATACTTTTGATGTTTATTCATGTTGCTACATGCATCAGTAGTCCAATCTTTTTATTGCTGAGTGTATTCCATGCTATAGATGTACCAAAATTTGTGTATTCACCTGTTGATGAACAATAGATTAGGGCTATTATGAATAAAGTCAATATGAGCATTTAACTACAAGTCTTGAGTGTACACATGTTTTCTTTTTTGTTGAGTAAGTACTTAGCACATTGCTCACTGGGTCTTATGGTTAGTGTACACTTAAGTTTATAAGAACCTGCTGAACTCTTTTCCAAAATGGCTGTAACATTTTGTATTTCTACTAGCCAAACTTGGTATTTTCAGGCTTAATTTTATACTTTGTAGGGGATGTGTAGCAGTATCTTATTGTAGTTTAAATTTGCATTTCCCTAATGACTAAAGATGTTGAACATCTTTCCATGTGTTATTTGCTATTTGTCTGTCTTCTTTGATGAAACATCTATTTCAAATCTTTTGCCTGTTTTTCATTGAGTTCACTGTCTTATTATGTTGCATGAGTTCTTTATATATTCTTAAAACAAATTCCTTAATCAGATATTTGACTTGCAAATATATTCCCAACTCCTATGGCTTGCCTTTTTGTTCTCTTAAGGATAGCTTTCGAAGAGCAAAAGTTTTAATTTTGATGAAGTCCAACATCCAATCTTTTTAATCGTTAGAGCTATTGGTGTCCTAGTAAGTTTGACTAACTCAAGGCCATAAAGATTTTTCTCCCATGTGTTCTTATTTATACGTTTTATACTTTTAGCTCTTACATTTAGGTCTATTATCCATTTCACATTAACCTTTTGAGTGATGTGAGGTAAGAATTGAGGGTATTTTTTTAATGGCTATGTAATTTTTCTAGCATCATTTGTTGAAATGACTGTCCTTTTCTCATTGAATTAAGTTGGTTCATTTGTCAAAAACCCAATGATGACATATGCGTAGATCTATATCTGTACTCTCTGTTCTATTCCTTTGGTCTATATGTCTGTCTTTATATTGATACCACACTATCTTGATTATTTGTGGCTTTTTATTAAGTCATAAAATCAGGTAGTATATTTCAACTTTGTTTTTCCATTTCAAATTATTTTGACTAGTCTAGATAATTTTTATTTCCATGTATAGTTCATAATCAGATTGTCAATTTCTGCAAACAAAAATCTTCCTGGGATATTTTCATGGGAATTATCCTAAAACTATAGGTCAATTTTAGGAGAATTAATATCTTATTGATACTGAGTTTTCCAATCCTCATGAACATGCTGTATTTCCCCATTTATGAAGTTCTTATTTAATTTTTTTCATAAATGTTTGGTAGTTTTCAGGATATATGTCTTGTACATGTTTGCTTCAATTTGTCCCTAAATATTTTGTATTCGTGAATATTGTTCTAAAATGATATTTTTGTTTTCAATTTCTAATTGTTCAATATTAGTATATAAACCATTGTATATATTGTGAAATGATCATCACAGCAAATCTAGTTAATATACATTGCCACACATGGTTACAGAAAATTTTTTCTTGTGATGAGAACTTTTAAGACCCACTGTCTTAGCAACTTTCAAATATGCAATATACTGTTATTAACGATAGTCGCCATGCTGTATATTACATCCCTAAGGCTTACTTATTTTATAACTGGAACTTGTACCTTTTGACTCCCTTCACTCATTTTGCCCACCCTCCACTTCCCACCTCTGGTAACTACCAATCTGTTCTCTGTATCTATGAGCTTGGTTTCTTTCTATGTAAATCTTGCATACAAAAGATTAATGCCTTATAAAATTAATAAATTATAAATTAATTACTCAGAAAATGAATGTCAATTAACCAAAAACAGTATTTTTATTTTTTTATTTTAAAATTAAAAATTATCACTTTGGGGGGCGGCCTCATGGTCGAGTGGTTGAGTTCACGTGCTCCACTGCGGCAGCCCAGGGTTTCGCTGGTTTGGATCCTGGGCATGGATATGGCACCACTCATCAGGCCACGCTGAGGTGGCATCCAACATGCCACAACTAGAAGGACCCACAACTACAAAATATACAACTATGTACTGGGGAGATTTGGGGTGAAAAAGCAGAAAGAAAAAAAAATGATCATTTTGATTTATTTGTGAAAGGACAAAAATACTAAAGTTTAAATATTTAAACTTTTCTCCACCTCCTCCTTCCCCCCAACATATCTGCCACATTCTAACTTGGCTTCACACTGGAATCATCCAGGTAGCTTTAAAAATTTTGATGCTTGAGTCCCATCGTCAGAGATTCTCATAAAATTGGTCTGAGGCGTGGTTTTCAAAAATCTGCATTTGTGATGATAATATGCAGTCTGAGGAGGGAATCACTGTTTTAGGGTAATTCTTATTTTTCTAGGTCATCTGCAAGTCCAATTTTATATAAATCAGGATAATGAGTAAGGAAAGAGGAGAAAATTACTTGCAAAAGTAAAAAAAAATTGAGTACATCCAGAAAATAAGGACAGACTGAGGGAGACAAGAACATAACTAGCATGTATTTGGGAGGTTTTGAGGGGCTAGAGGAAGGCAAGGAAAAAGAACTGAGGGCATTTTATATGTATTGAGTGAAAGAGACAGACAATAGTACAGCACTTTAAAATAACTTTCTGTACATTAATATTGCAGTCAGATTTGGTGTTTTCTCTAGAGACCACAATAAAACATCTAATTTGTTTTCAATTATTTTTGGTTGCAAGAATGCTGTTTCTTTAAATACTGGCTCATGTTGAGTCTGGGCCAAGGAGCAGTTGAGTGGCATATGGTTTCTATGATCTGTGAGGTCTCCTGAAAGTTTGGTTGCTATGAAGCAGTTCCCCCAGGAGCCTGGTCAACTCTGGGTTAAGTGAAACTACTGAACTCCCACGGAACTGAGACCTTTCATGACCTCAACAAATGAAGACAACAGATGAGATTCTTTTGCTGCTCCATTTTTTCCCTCCTCCTTGCAAAAACCTATTTGTCTACTTGTGCACCTATCCCTTGCACATGTTCTCACCGTGTTTAGAGAAAATTACTTTTCTCACTGGGTATCAGATTTCTTATGAACAAAAAGAGGCAGTGGAGTCCTATTGAAATGATGTTCTTCAGCACCCTAGGAAACTCAGATTTCAGGATTCTGCTTCTTCCCAGAGCACCTTTGCTTTCTTCTGTTGACAATATTGGCAGGAGGTGAGGGGGGAAACTATGTAATTTTGAAGGATTTCTTCTAAAACAGCAACAACAAGAATTAAAACAAACAAATAGACAAAACCCAAAAAACACTGACTTCTAGGAAGGTGGTGGCAGCACAGTATTGAATCTCATAAAATCTCCACATAAAAACAGAGCAACTAGCTAGCAAAACTCCTAACTCAGGACAACATTTACAACAAAACTAGGTGACAAGGTATTCTCCAAAGCCTCAAAACACAAGTTGTTGGAAACAAATCCCCATTGCCACAAGACCTGCATGGTGTTAATGTCTGTGAGGGAGGAAGCAAGGGGAAGCAAAGTGGGCTCTGATGGGCCTGAGAATAGAAAATACCCAAAGTATTCACTGGAAAATGCAAAGGGCTAATTTAAGAACAGCAGGTGAAACTGGGAGGGAGTGTGCCTAATCCGACAGAGGTGATCTATAGTGAAATCCGAAGGAACTATAGTCATCTGGCCCATCTGAACTCTCAATACTGACCAGCCAGGGCTTCCTTCCAGACAGGGCTCCACATGGAGGGGAAACTGTTGGGAGGAGAATCAAAATTGAGCAGAACTAGGACATCAGAGATGAAAGAAAGGGAGGGTCCAATTAAAACCAAGGATGGGAACAAAGCCAGCACAGCTTAGAAAGCAAGCTGTCATATTTTTCAGTACTATGTGAAAAAACAGAAGATTGGGCTCTGAAGTCAGAAAAGTTAACCTGAATGTTTACTGGATCCTTTTTACAAATGTATGGCTTATGACAACATGTCATTTGGAAAATTCACTGAGTTATGCAGATCTTCCAAATGTAGACACATTTACTTCTACAGGATAAAAGACACATTTGTTAATATCAACACAATCTCACCATAAAATATTAGTTAATATGGTTAAATATTAGGAAGCTGTCAAGCTCAAGGTGTTAGATACAAATTTTTCACTTGAAAGTTCAAATTTTATCAATGAAAACAAATTCTGCCAGTTGTTTTTCTTAAAGTGAAAGGTTAACTTAGCTCTTTTTTGAGAACATGTCTGCTAAATGCTCAAGTCTGAAAAACCATAGTTTGTCAGTCGTTCTTTTAAGTAAAAATGGAGTTCTATGAAAAAGCATTTAGTACAGCTCTCAACTCAAATAATCACACAAATGCTTTTTCTTGAGCAAATCGCTGTATTACTTTAAAAACAATATACGGAAGAAGTGTTTTATACATAGATCTTATCTCTCCACACCAGAATATTAAAAAGATGAGTTCTTGAGTGATGTCTGCATCATAATGGAGTGAGCTCTCCCCTTGAAATCTCCCCTCTAAAGTACAACCAAAAGCACATTCATACACCAACAGGGGACAGTCACACAACACAAAAGATGTCTGAGAGACCCATGCAGCCATATGTCTGAAGGTGGTGGGGCCCAATCCTCTGGAGTAAGTGGAAGCTGGTAAGCGGTACTTTTCTCTTCCCAATGGCAGCCAGCAACTTTGGACAGCACACGGCTCTGAGAGGAAAGGGGGAAGGGGCGGCCCTCCGTGGGAACACCATTGCTCTCCAAGTTCCCTCACAGCCTGAGGGAAAGCCCCACACATAGAGGAGACTGAGCTGTTGTGGGGATGTCTCCATCAAACTAGGACCCCAGGAGAGCAGTTGGTGAGGGCCCAGGGAGAACACTGGGATCATGCAGAAGAAAAAGAGTTTCCCTCCCCATCCTGCTTGGTACTCCAGCCCTCTGATCACTCAGAGAGCCATGTGGAGAGAGAGGCAGTGGCTGGGAAAAGTGTGCAGGTCTCTGTGATTGCCTAGAGTGCAGCACAGAGAAAGAGGCGGCAGACAGGAAAAATGCACAGGTGTAAAAAGGTGCCCCTTCCTCTGCCCAGCACTCCAGCCTTGTGATCACCCAGAGCTCTGCACAGAGAGAAAAGCAGAGGCTAAGAGAAGTGCAGGTGAAAGAAAGCATTCCTGCTCCTGCCTGGCACTCCAGATCAGCCATCAGTCAGAGTGTCGTACAGAGAGAAAAGAAGTTGGCGGCTGGAGCTGGGAGCCCTAGATCATGCTGGGCTCAGAATACACAGCATCTGATCCCCACCCAGTGGTGGCAGGTGGAAGCTGCAACCAGATAATAACTATGTAGAGGCAAAATTCCATGCTGTCAAGCAGTATGAAAAAGTACATTAAATCTCCAGACCAGAAGGAAAGTGACAAGTACCCAGAAACTAATCCTGAAGATATAGAAATTCATAACCTAAATGACAGAGAATTCAAAATAGCTATCATAAAAAAACTCAATGAGTTGCAAGAAAACACAGAAAGACAAATCAATGAATTCAGGAGCTTCTTTGCAAAAGAGATTGAAACCATAAAGAAGAACCAATCAGAATTGTTGGAGATGAAAAACACAATGGATGAGATAAAGAAAAAAATCTGGATTCCCTAAACAACAGAGCTGACAATATGGAGGACCAAATTAGCAGTTTAGAGGACAGTAATATAGAAACGCTTCAGATAGAGAAGAGAGAACTAAGACCAAAAAGAAATGAAACTCTCAGAGAAATATCTAACTCAATTAGGAAATGCAACATAAGGATTAGAGGTGTTCCAGAAGGAGAAGAAAAGAAGAATGGAGGAGAAAGCTTGTTCAAAGAAATAATAGCTGAGAACTTCCCAAACCTGGGGAAAGAGCTGGAAATACAAGTGAACGAAGCCAGTAGATCTTCTAATTACATCACTTTAAAAAGACCTACTGCAAGGCATATAGTAGTAAAGCTGGCAAAAGTTAATGACAAAGAAAAAATACTAAGGGCAGCAAGGCAGAAGAAAATAACTTACAAAGGAGCTCCTAACAGGCTTTCGGTGGATTTCTCAGCAGAAACCTTACAGGCTAGGAGAGAGTGGAATGATATATTCAAAATTCTGAAAGACAAAAACTTTCAGCCAAGAATACTCTGTCCAGTGAAAATATCCTTCAGATATGATGGAGAAATAAAAACTTTCCCAGATAAACAAAAGCTAAGGGAGCTCATCACCACAAGACCCCCCCTACAAGAAATTCTCGAGAAGGCTCTCATCCTAAAAAAGATGAGCTCTCAAGGGAGGAGAGTTAATACAGTGAATATTTTTTACTGTTCAACAAGGACTTTCTTAAGTAAAATTGGCCTTTTTTTTCCCTATTGCCAATGCATGGCAGTGAAGAATATAATGATGCTAGTGGAGTTTGGCACCACTGCCTTAATTCATACTAAGATGCCAGTTGTTTTACTCATCATTGCTTTTGTACCATCAGTGCAAGTGTCAACTCAACGAAAGGGCAAAAAACAGCTGAGTATTATTATGCAAATATGTTCGAACTCGTGGACCTCCTAAATGCATTTTAGGGGCCTCCAGGTATCCATGGACCACATTTTGAGAACCACTAGACTAGAGGGGCAACAATACAAGAACTACCAGTGAGCATTAAATGCCTAGTTACTTAGAGAGGTAAGACTAAATGAGAACTAAAAGGGAGAGAGTATAGTATATAAAGGGTGCACACTCTGACAATGTAGAAATAGTACAAATATTAAAACATGAAAGGAGAATTAGAAGAGCATATGTAAAAAGCTTTTAAATGTTTGCAGTAATCATACTGGTGTTGGTAGTACTGATATTGTTATTTTGAGTCTATTATGAGTTTGACAAAAGATTGAGCAAATGATTAATTATGAGATTCTAATTCTGTCATCTTCAACGTCTTTGAGAACCCAGATTCCCATTTAGAAGAAAAAAGATACAATTATAATAGAGAAAAGAATAAACAAAACCCATACAGTCATGATTCTGAATTGGAAGTATAGTGTGAACTTGTGAGGTACTTTTCTTGAAAATGTAAGTGTGTATGTGTGTATATTGTGCATGAAATAAGTATGTCTGTATGTATGCATTTATATCTACTAGCTCTGCCCACTAAAAGGCTTAGAAACAATGACCAAGCCAGTAGCAATGAACATCACTGGTAGCTAGATTTTGGTCTTGAAATATCATTTCCCACTAAAAGAACTTTTTGGAAATGGAAATTGACTTATTCCAAGTTTGGGAAAGGAAATATATAATATGAGCCCAGAAAATTTTGTCATACTAAAAAGAAAGTTGCTCCAAATTATTAAGGTCATGTCAAAAGGACTCGGAAGGCAGCTTGAAGATGCTTCCATTGGCCAGCATTGGTAAACAATAGTTACAATGCATTGACTCATCAAATAGACTTAAATACATGAGTTTATAATGCTATTTAAAAAATAACATAATATTTATAACAGGAAGGACAGAGAGAAGAAGAACAGCAACACCACCAACAACTACTCACTTTTAGAGCATGTTACGAATCTATCTTATTATTTTAAAAATTGGCAAATAAAGGGAAAGACTCAAGTAGCATTTATCTTCCCTTTTATTTATAAAAGTTACCACTGGGTTACTGAGTAGTAGATGAGGAAAAGAGATTTTTAAAAAAAATAAAAAGTGTTCCAATTCTTAGGTTCAAAATTATAATGCTACGACATGGATGAAGCTTGAAGACTTTGTGCTAAGTGAAATTATCCAGTCACAAAAAGACAAATACCATATGATTCCTCTTATATGAGGTACCTAAAGTAGTCAAATTCATAGAGACAGAAAGAATGAGGTTGCCAGGAGGTGGGGGCAGGGGGAGCTGTTATTTAATGAGTACAGAGTTTTAGTTTTGCAAGATGGAAAGAGTTCTGGAGAGGGATGGTGGTGGTGATAGCACTAGAATATGAATATACTTAATACCACTGCACACCTACAAATGGTTAAGATGGTAAACTGTATGTTATGTGTATTTTACTATAATAAAATAAAATGGAAAAAAATTGTAGACTTAGAATATCACCATTTCAACTTCCAGTGAATTGATTGTTTTAAGAATTGCACTAAGATCACAAAAAAGATAATTGGAAGTTATACAACACAATCTATAGCCTTCCCAAGGATATCAAACATGCATTTTATCCAGGTCCTAATTTGCAGAAAACAGAGGGCAGAGGAATATGAAACTGCACCATGAATATGCAATCAACAAAATCCAGACTACAGGAAACTCTATAGGTCAAATAACCTAAATTTTCAATAGATAAACTGCAGAGGATCCTGTATATTAAAAGAGACTTAAAAAGATATCAAATAAAAAAGTAGTAAAGATTAAATAAAATGTGTAGAGGAGTCCACTTGGTTGATAAAATTAGAAAGAAATGCAAGGAAGTGATTGATATAAATGTCTGGGTAGTTAGATGAAGGGTGCCGTGAGCGAGGAGAAGTAGCTTTAGACAGCGGGGTCTTTGGCATGCCTAGAAAAGGTATATTTCTTGACCTGGATGGTAATTTCTAGAGTGTTTGTCTAATAGATATTCATTAAGATGTGTGTGTGTGCGTGTACATGTGTGGTTAGTGTTGGTGGTTTTCTGTATGTATTTTATTTTATAGTAAAAAGTTTTTAGAAAATAGACTAAATATCTTTAAGCTTCTTGTAGCTTCAAATTTTATATTTCCTAATGTCTGCTAAACTCTTCAGACAGAAATTAAAGTTCTCTGGACCAACTATCTTACTGCCAAAAATCTGATGTTCAATTATATATTTGACAAAGGAAGTTAAGCTGAGTTGATTTAGGCAAATACTTAAAAGCTTTTTCTTTCTTTCTCTCTCTCTTTTCTCTCTCTCTTATCATAAGATACAGAGGAATGAAAATCACAGAATTTTCAAGGAAGGAACAGTGTCAGGGGATATTTTGTTCTAAACTAAATAAACTCAGAGTGAAACCAAAAATAATTATTTTTTCTCCTTCCCTCTTTCCTATTAAATTCTTAAATGTTCAACTAGGCCAATTTGCAAAAAACAATGGTGCTAACAACCACAGGTAAGAAAAGTGCTCAGGCAACGAGCCTGCTGGAAATAAACAGAAGTAGCAATTCATCATGGAAAAGAATTTGAAGTATTTTGTAATTTAGAAAACAAGAATTCCCTCATCTTTCAACCCACAGGTAAATATGCAGTATTATCTTATAGAGGATCAGATTTGTCTACCTCTTGAAATCAATCAAATAAAGCCAAATTAATAAAAATATATTAAAGTAGTAGCTTTTGAATTTTCTGAAAATTGCATTAGCCTCAAAAAATGAATTAGAGTTTTCCACTTCTTGCATGATACTTCACGGACGATTTGTGGAAGTGAGATTTATTTTTATAAGGATTCTGAGAAATCATTTAGTAGATTATTATACTTAATAAACTCAAAAAATTGCCTGACATCCAAAGAAATCTATTTTGCATTTGAAGTGCGTGACTCAATAAGTGGAGTCCCCATGGATTCACTTACTTCCCTAGTTTGCTCCAAGGAGAACAGGTCAGGCTAGCCAAGAGACAGGTCACTGTTGTCTTGATGAGGATGTAACATAATCATTTACTTACCCTCCATGATGGTCAAAGGATCTTCCACTTTGGGGCGCAGAATATTAGGGCCAAAGACAGTGGCCAGGTTCTGCACACTCATTTTGTTAACTCCCGAATAGGATTGTACTTCATCCAAGAACCTGTTGGATGTAAGAACCCAAACAAAACACAATGGAATCAAATTTGTCAGTGGAAGAAAATAGGTTATTGGGAAATTTATGAACTGGAGTATGTTCAAAGATGATTATGAAGACAAAATTATTTAGAAATTCAAACATTGCTCAGTCAAACATGGAGAAAATATATTGCAAATCATTAATTTTATTAATTATAAATTGTTAAATGGTTATTTATATTAATTACATTATTATTACATATATTATTCTATGAAATATAAATTATTCATTAATGATGAGAGGTCCTATCAAATATCACCTCTGGCCTGGCTTGGCTTGGTTTCCTCTGTCAGCCATAGGAGTAAGTGTATTTAGACAAACCTAATATGGACTTGAGATTGAAGAATATGGATTTCCTTCCAACCCCTAAATAAAATATTAAATTTAGACACATATTCAACTTGAGAACTATAAATAGGATGATCTGGTACAATCCCTTATTTCAGAGAGGAGGAATCAATCCTTTTTGTGGAGTAATTTGTGAACTTTAAGTTTATAGTCTATTTAAAAATGAGATCAAATATGGTTTAGGTTAAAATCTCAGTTCTACTGATATGAAAAACTGTAAGCACAAATTGTTTCAATTTATTAGATACTGAAGAATAAGAGGCATAAAATTGGCTTTCCCCCAAACGATTTTAGTAGGGGGACTGTTTCTGTAATTTCAGGCTGTTTGCACTCCTCACTCCCTCTTCATTTCTACAAGAGCTTCTATCATTTCATGGCTTACTAACGGTACTGATGAGACAAAGAAGCGATAAAGAATAAAAAAGAACTTATTTTATGTGTTACTTAGAATCTATTTTATTATGTGTCAGTCATTGTACTAACATTAATTTTTCAAAGCATCTCTGTGAGGTAAATACTATTGTTATCTCTATTTCACAGATGAGACACATGAGGCATCTGAGAGGTTAAGTATCTTCTGCAAGGATGCAGAGTAGTAAGTGGCAGAGCTGAGATGCGAACCCAGGTGACTGACTCTAGAGTCTGGGCTCTAACCACTACACCAGGATGCTAAGAAAAGGTGTCTGTGTCCACATATTCACTACTGTTATACAGAGTAAACTGTAGCAAAACTGAAGGTCAAAAAGTCAAACTACCATTTCTTATCTGAAGTAGTTGAAATTAAAAGTCTGCTTAAGTGTTTCAAGAGAAGTTAAGTTTTTCTATTATGGAGATAAAGATTTGCAATATGGTTCTCAAAGAAGCCCTTTTCCCTTACTTAAAGATAATGTAACCTTTTTATCGTCCACTACAATAGCTTGCATTAGTTCACAATCTTGCCTTACACGTTAATAAGCGTATGCTTTCCATGAAAAGACTTCTTTCTTTTTCACATTCTGAAATCTAAGGTCTTGTTTGCTTCCTAAACATAACCATCACCAGAAAAAGTTATGGTAGGAGATTTTGGAATTCCTGCTCAGTAGCAGTTGACAGTGAACTCCACAGGGTCTCACAATAGTCTGAAACTCCACAGTGCCTAGTCTGCTGAACACATCCAATCATGACGCAAAAACCATACACAAATGATGCATTGGACTGAACTGAAAATTTGAATTTTCTTTTAAAATGGACTGGGAAGCTATCATTTAAAATACCTTGCAGTAGTATCCATCACTAATCTCTTTATTTAAATGTAATATATTTCAATTTTACATATTTGGTTTCTCAAATAGGGGCACATACGTGGCACACCCTGTCCCAGGACTGTAGTTAAACGTGGTCACTGAGAGAGAGCTTTACCAGGCACAATTATCGTTCTGACAGAATTGAATTACAAATGTCTTTTCAATGAGTGTGAAGTGGGACAGGAATGGAAAGAAGATAACATTTATTGAACGCTTACATATATATTAATCATTAAAAAATATAATTTAATTTTAAAACAACTGTGTGAAATGTGTGTTTTTCCTACCATTTCACTTATTAGGACTCTGAGACTGAGAGAGAATAGAGAATTGCATAAAGATACACGAGTAGTCAGCGGTAGTCTGGACTCCCATGCAGATCTTCCTCATGCCAATATACACGCTTCTTCTCTCAAACAACGGTACACGGAACATGTACAAACAATTTTGATGGAAATTCAAAGCAACATATCTTTAACATGTAAAAGCAAGAGAGACTTCAGAAATAACAAATTACAAAATCATGCAAATTCAGTGCTCAAAGAAGCCTTTGAGATCACCTTGTCAAACCTCTGTTTTACAGAGGCCAACACTGGAGTTCAGAGCAGTGAAGTGATTTCGTTCCTCGTCAAACATAAGTTACTCACAGGCTAAATAGTCTTGTTTTGTTTAGTTGCGTCTTTAAGACAATTCTTACCTGCAAATATACTTGAGGAGGTTGTAATTGACCGCTGGCAAACTCTTCACCTGCTTCGCTAATTCCTTAACTCCCTGAGTATAAAGAAGAGAATAACTGTTATCTTTCTAAGGTTGGTCTTGGAATTAAAGCAAATGGGAAATCAGCATATAATTGTTTTTTAATTGGTGTCACATATTGTCAGTGAAGGATCCTGTCCTGAAAACTTGCCACCATCACAGCAAGCATTTTACAAATATTTTCAAGGACGTGAAAGCATTTCAAATATCTCCATAAGTACTATGCGGAGAAACAGATTTAAGTGAAGCCCTTTTAACATTTTTAACACTTGTTCACAATTGACTGAAAAAGGAAGATGGCCTCACTTATAATTAGGTTATTTGGGGGGAAAAATAGCCTTGATGTACTGAGAGTCCTTCTCATTTTTAGCATGCCTGAAACATAGATAAACATACGTCTACTGACAAACAAGTCTCTCAGGACTGGTCACGTTCAGGATACATCATTGAAGGTGGGATGGAGGGGTGCAGCCTGACCTTCCTGGAAATTTTACAAAAGGATTAACTACTTTGTTTCTTCTCATTGTAGGACTTCCTCTAAAATATAAACGGTCCCAGAAAAGCTAATGGATAATATAATCTGATCTGTTCTTCTTCCTGTAAATAGTAAATATTTTAAGCTTTCTGGGACATATAGTTTCTGTCTCAACTACTCAACTCTTCTGTTATACTGCAAAAACAGCCACAGACAATATTATACAACAAACAGAATAAAACTGCATTTACAAAAACAGGCAGCAATTTTGACAAGAGTGCCAAGAAGATCCAAAAGAGAAAAGAAGAGTCTCTTCAACAAATGGCACTGAGACAACTGTATGTCCACATGCCAGACAATAATGTTGGACCTTTTCCTCACACCATAAACAAAAATTAACTCAAAATGGATCAGAGACCTAAACATAAGAGCTAAAGTTATAAAAATCTTAGAAGAAAATATGAGTAAATCTTTGTGACCCTGGGTTAAATAAAACCTTCTTAGGTGTGACACTAAAAGCACAAGTGGCAAATGAAAAATAGACAAATTGGACTTTATGAAAATTAAAAACCTTTTTGCCTCAAAGGATATCATCAAGAAAATAAAGAGGCAATCCACAGAGGGCAGAAAATATTTGCAAATCATATATCCGATAAGGGCCTTGTATCCAAACTACACAAAGAACTCTTACAAATCAATAAGAAGAAGACAAACAGTCCAATTAAAAATGGGAAAATGGTCTGAATAGATGTTTCTCCAAAGAAAATACACCAATAGCCAATAAGTACATGAAAAGATGTTTAATATCGTTAGCCATCAGGGAAATGAAACTCAAACCTCAATGATACACCACTTTACACACATTAGGATGGCTACGATAAAAAAGAGAAATAACAAATGTTGGCCAAAAATGTGGAGAAATTAGAACCTGCACACATTGGAATTTTAAATGGTGGAGCCTCTTTAGAAAACACAGTTACATATGGCCCAGCAATTCCTCCTCCTCAATATAAACCCAAGAGAAATGAAAACATATGTTCACACGAAACTTTGTAAGTGGATATAAATAGCATTATTAATAATAGTCAAGCAGTGGAAACAACACACATGTCCTGCAACTAACAAATGGATAAATAACAGAATATTATTTGGAAATAAAAGGAATAAAATACTGATATGGGGTACAATGTGGATGAACTTTGAAAACAGTGAAAGAAGCCAGTCACAAAAGAAAACATATTGAATGATTCCGTTTATATGAACTATCCAGAACAGGCAAATCTATGGAGACAGAAAGTAGATTAGCAGTTGCCAAGAGCTGGGGAAAGAGAGGCATGGGCAATAGATATGCAGTTTGTTATGAGGGGATGAAAATGTGGTAAATATTCTAAAATTAGATTTTGGTGATGACTGCACAACTCTGAGAATATACTAAAAAGCACTGAATGGTACACTTCAAATGGGTGATTTTATAGCATGTGAATTGCATCCCAATAAAGCTGTTTTTACAAAAACAAGCAGTAGGTAGGACTACCTAAGAGTCATTGTTTGAAGTGATTTAAGGGGCACACAAAAAGGAATATGAAAAAAGGCATCCAGTTTTTTCATAGAACGCTTGGCCTCATGTAGCGCCACCGTCAACCTTTCAGGGGAGCAAAATGACAAGGGGTGCTTATTTTATTCCTTCAGCCACACTTTTCTTTGTGATGAGAGAGGGAATTAAAAATGAGACCCGAGTTGTGCATGTAAAGTCTAAATCTGTGTGATGTCAATACACAGAATAGCGGAAAACAATAGAAAATCCAACGATAAGACAAAGGGAAGTTTACAAATTAAAGACTAAGAGCACTGAAAAAACTCTCAAAAAAAAACTTTTTTAGAAATAAATGCATCGACTTACTGCTTCCTCCTCTTTGCTGAGCAGTTTGGCACACGACAAAAAATCTTCATACTTTGCATAAGGAATAACTGGTTCTGGAAGTTCTCGGAGATACAGCTTAAGAAGTGATGCCACTGTGTGTACATCTGTGTTGCTGTGGAGACAGAAGTGAGAAGACAATCTTTGGAGTAAACCTTATGCCATTTTATTTGTTTTTTCATCAAATATGCATCGAAGAGTCAGAATTTTATGCCAGTTGGCAATTGAATCAGTCAATCCAGCTTTCAAGAAGCACCCACTTATGTAATGCCAATAAGATGCTACCACAGAGAGGAACACAGAAGGACACTTGGAGTCCTCAGTATGGTATGAAAATATTGGAAAGCTCAAGCATTTTTCTTTTGTGTGTATTTGACGTTAAGTGAAAGTAGTAACTTTTGAAAACAATGAGAATATACCAAACTTCAAATAAAATACAATACAGTTTACAAAAATACCAAATTTACATATGTGTGTATGTATGAATTCAATGCCAAAGTTAATTATTTCTGAACCCTAACTTCAGTTCTCAAAATTTCACGCTCATTCTTGAGAAGACATTGGTGACTGGTTATAGATTCCTAAAGCTTAGTATGACAGGCTATAACTTTTTAAGCAGAGCTCATTTTGAATGTGACTGATTCTCGGCATGATTGCTTGTCTAACATTTTAAGAGAGTTGGGAATCCTTAGAGTTTTCTAGAAAGAGAAAGTGCAACAAAAATAAACAATGAAAGCTTAACATGGCCCTTGTGTAATGTGCAAAATTTATTTTTATTCTCTGCTGAATACAAGAGTGGCAGGATAATTTAATGCAATATTAATTTATATTTTGTTCCCTGTATTTCCCCATTCCCTGATAATCCATCAAGAGGACTGACAGTAAACACAGGAAGAGGTGGCGTGTCTTTTATTTATCTACTTTTGGTCTTGTTTTGGTTTTTTATTTGGGAGGAAGGGAACAGGAGCGTGGGAAGGAGAGACTGGTGAGCAGGGAGTAAAAAGGTTGATGGATTCCCACCAAGCAGGGTGAGTGGCAGTGAACAAGGCCAGGGATTCTGCAAGTAGTAAGAACATACACCCCTCCCAGAGTGTGCTGCAGGAAGTGACAAGTCCCCAGAGGGGTGTACCTTGACAAGCTGGAATATAGGCACTGGGATTTCCTGCCTCAGCGAATATTCTCAAGGGTGACAAGGAAGCAGAGTTGACTTCACAAAACTACATGGGTTGGGACAATGGACATCTCAGTTCTCCATTTTGGACCCATAGATTGATTTCATCAGCTATTTCCCACACATGTCCTCTGTATCAAGCATTATAGAAAACACAGTGGGTGGGCACCGAGGGGCTGAAAAAAAGGATTATTCTAGCCTGCTCATCATTTATAATCTTGTGGGGGCAGCAGATACTAATACAAGTATATAATCACAAAGTGTGGTGAGCAGTAACAAGGAAAAGCATTGGATGCTAGCTAATAACAAGAGAGGACTAATTTATGGGTTGGAGGGCTTCCCTGAGGAAATGATGCTTGGGCCAAGATCTGAAGGGTATGTAAGAATTAACTAAGTGAGGGCAGAAGAGCAGAATGCGGCGTCCCTGATTAATGCAAAGCAGGTAAACAGAGCCCAAAGTGGGAGGGAGCATCCTGTCCTTGAGGAGCTGACAAAAGGCTAAGGGAGACCAGAGCTCTGAGAGGGACTGGAAGAGGTCTAAGCGGTAGGCGGTATCCTCATGGACCATGGGACTTCAGCCGCCACAGAATTAGACAGGGCAGGGGCTGAGGTTTTCCATTTTACAGTCAGAGTCAGTCAGAGCAGGCATATTGTCAACCATTTTGCAGATGTTAAAATGACAGAGGTGATCTGAAAGGGCTGGTCTTACCTAATTAATTTTGTTCTTGTAATAATTAAATAAATTTTTTCTCTTAAAATTCTAAACTGATAGATAAACTAGAAGTCATCTTAAAGGCTAGCAAAGAAAATAAAAATCATGTCTCTGGGACATCTTGAAAACTGTGACCAAGCTCATTAATTCCTAAAAATATTTTCCAAAAATAATTTTTTTAAAAGATAGGTCTAAAATAGTCTCAGTGGTAAGACAAGGAAGACACAAGTTTGTTTTCCTTTCTGGAAAAACACTTCATTTCATGTACGTCAAAGCCCTCCTTTGTTTCTGTGCTATGCAGTAAAGCACCTGACCCCTGGAGGCACAGTCATCAGTAATAACAAAACCACAGCCTGGGGCAGGATATGCGGTTCAATCAGATACTACAACAAACTATTTCCATCTTTTCATTCTACTCAAATCCAGCCCACTCTAACCCAACCCACTCCATGACTGGGTTGGCTCGTGTTGCTTTCAAAGTCAATGACAATTTTGTTAAAGCTATAGGTAGGTACAGAGAAGAATATAAAAATAAAATAAGTATAATTTCAATATATGGAGTATATGTATAATTTGTATGGCCATGGAGAGTATATAAAAATATTTATGAAATAAATAAGATGATAAGGATAAATAAGAAATATATATTTAACAAGAAATCTGTTTTAGTATTTCAATGATGGACTATTCATGCCATTGTCTCCCAAGCGCACTGTTTTTAAGGTAACTTGCTTGTTACTTTCTTTATGGGGTATTTTGCTTCCAAGGAAGTTGAGCTCTGGTACTGAGGACGTACGAACACTAGATGGCGCGATTGCAAAGTCAGACTAATCGAGATGTTGCGAAAATTGCGAAGGATGAAAGACGCAGAGTCATTCATCCTCCAGCGATTTTCTTAGCACCAAAGCTGCAGTAATGTTCCAAGAATAGAAATATTTGAGCTATGAATCAAAGTAATAGATGTGGCTGGGGTGATTATTTTATTCCTTCCCTAAAGTGAGATGTTACGTTAGCTTTCTAGCGTTATAGTATATATCCACGCACTGTTAGCTATACAGAAGCGATAAAGAAAAAATGACCAAATATATTTTCTTTTTTTAATTAACAAAGGTTATTAAATTTTTGCTTAAAGGCGAAAACTCAAAAATGTATGACTCTTTTTTGGCTTTATTAAACTTAGGCTATTTTGTAGAAATAGAGACTTCTACATTTTCCCAGCATTCTCAGTTTTGGCTTTGTCCTTTCCCACTGAATGGAAGAAAACAATCACTTCTGGACAGACTCCAACATGTTTGCCAGCTCTGATTCACCGCCAGAGGCTCACAATCCATCTGCCTAAGCGCTAGCATGCAGCCCACTAAAATAGGAAGTCTGGAGTTTCTCTGAAAAATCTCTCTATAGCCACTCTGCAAAATAGCAACCTTCTGCATCTAACTCTCCAGTCTGATATCTCTTACTGAAAACCCATGGCTTTGTCTAATTAATATTTGCTTAATAGGTACAGCTAATTAAGTAAATACCAGTACTGTGTGTTAATTGCCCAATGTACCTAGAGAAGTGTGCCACCTTTGCCTCAGAGAAACATACCTCACCTTCAGCAAAGCGAAGTGACTGCACTGGCAAAAGCTGATGTACATGGAGAATTCCAACCCCTAACCTAGCTGATAATAATAATAACAGCAGCAGCAGCAGCAGCAGCAGCAGCACACCTACACACATCTCTCTCTGCATGAGGTCCTCACAGCAGCCCATCAAATTAACATTATTAACTCTGGGGTACTCGAACAGGAAACTGCACATATACAAAATTCTTTTTGGATAATCACTGAGCTATGAGAGGTTTTAAAGTCACACTCTTTGGCAGAAATTCAAAACTATTTGCTAAAGTTGAAATCATTCTACAGACCTCAAGTCTCTTTCACTCACCTGGCTGTAGAATGTGTTTTCAGAAATCAAGATAAATAATCATGCTCATTCTCTCCAGTGATAGCAAGGAGGCAGAGACAGGCCCAGGGATCCCGTGTAAGAGAGCTTTCAGGCCAGAAGATGCTGTGTCGCATGTCATTTAACTGATCAACATATGCCTTTCGTTTGCACCTTATTTTGTACTGGGACTTTACTTCTGGGTCGTGTAGTGCTTTTTATCAAACTCACAGGGAGGATTCCATGAGACTTCCTATGACTGACCTAACTTTATATTCTCACAGGTCTTGCTTTGGTCATTCTGGGATCACCCTACCAATGGTTCACTCACCAAATAGCTCCTGAATGCTTAAAGGGGCGCACTGCTCACACCACACGCTGGGGAGAAGAAATGAACTACAGAGGTCTTTACTGTGTCCCTCCGGCTTATATCTCTAACTGATCACCACCAACACGTTTCCATACCTATGTGCCTCATTGGTTTGACTTCTTCACACTTTCTAGATATTCTAGCTGCTAAGTTCTTGCCTGGTGCCTTAAGAATGTTTTTATACTCCTGGAAATTACCTGCCCTATTTACAATCCATGTACAATATAGGACTCTTACTAATCTGAAAGCGATAACGGAGTCTGACAGCAACCCTTCCTTGGTCATCCTCTAATTCCACCCGTCCTTCCCTGATAAACAGACTCACACACAGAGATAAGTCTAAATGCCACAGTAATTACAAGTATAATACCGCACAGGCAAAACCTTAAAACTTTTAAGCCTTGAAATTAGAAATGGGAGTTTTTCTCTCTGGATACTATGCACAGAACACAATATAATTCATTGATTTATCTGAATGGAATGAATTTCCAGTGCACCTACACAGGAAGTTATTAAAGATATTGCAAACTTATTTGCAACACACACAATGAGATGACCTAAAATTCCCTTGGAATTAAGAAAAAATAATGTCAAATCCATTGTACTCCATGGAGAATATATACAGGCCTGAAACATTCAGCAGCACCATCAAGATGAAGACACGAAATTGTCTTAAGCCACACACTGCTCTGTCTAGAGTTCACCAGGACATAGACAAGCAAATCCAAAGGTAGTAAACAGTTCCAAGCTAAACTAAATGTCTGCAAGAAAAGTGTGGTTCTGTTCAAACTTATTTTCGTATGTATCTGTCAAAACTGGCACACTTTTTGGCAGTGAAACTTGAATCTGGTTAAACAGTCACGACTTACTGTATGGTTACATAAGCGTCACTGCTGAGTTACACACAACCCCAAAAGACACTTTTACCTCCAGGCGAAGTCCAGGACTACACTGAATTAGTGCTTGTCCCAAACCAGTCTCCTAGATTAAAAGGAATGATGCAGAGAACTGCATGATGACTCCTGCTATAGGAGGATTTGTTTCCCCACCCCCCAAAGTCACTTGTTAAAGCCCTTGCCTCTGATGCGATGGTGTCTGCAGATGGGGCCTTTGGGAGGTAATTAGGGTTAGATGAGGTCATGAGGCAGGGACCCTGGTTGGATAGGATTAGTGCCCTTATGAGAAGAGACACCAGAGGGCTTGCTCCTCGCCCCTTTACGCCTATGCGTAGGCAACAAGGGGAGGCTATGTGAACACAGTGGAGATAAAGTAGCCGTCTACAAGGCAGGAAGACAGCCCTTAACAGAACCGAACCATGTTAACACCCTGATTTCAGGCTTCCAGCCTCCGCAACTGTGAGAACATAAATGTCTGTTGTTTAAGCCACCCAGTCCGTGGTATTTTGTTTAGTATATTTAAACTTGTGTAATGGTCACAAGTTTAAATACGGCCACTCTATCATACATTGGAGCCTACAAGTTACACACTTGTCTCTCCAATTTTCTATGATGGAATAGTGGTGGGAGGGATGGTGTTCATGCTTAAACCTGTCACATTGACATCTTCTCTCTTACTTCTAGAATTACTTATGTTTCTAGATGTATGTGTGTATAGATTTCTCCTTTACAATGCTAGCTAATTACGTAAAAAGGACATTTGACAGTTTGATATACAATCCAACATACCATACACATGAGGATGTCTATGCACACATGCACACATGTGAGTACACACTGACACAACTATATGTGTATAACATACTTGAGGTAACAAAACACCCCATTGTGTAGCTGTAGGAAGAGATTGCTTTGAGCATCTGAGTTTTGTGATTCCAAATAACAGACCCCTCAAGTTGAAAGTAGCTACATTCCAAAACTGAAAAAAAAATTCATGGATATTTGTCTATTTGCTCCTTCTGACGATCATTTCCTGTAAGTCTCTCATTTCATTGTTTGATTCCTCACTCTCCTTTCCCTTCCACCTCTTTGCCTTCTCTTCCTCTGGCCATCATTCCTTACCAGACAGCTCCTAAGCTTTTCTTCCTCTGTTGGCCTCTAAGTATTATTTTCCTAAACTTTATGCACACTTCCTGGGGAAATTCATGAGTTCAACGATCACTTTTCTATGACTACAAAGTATACATCTCTACACCAGACCTTTCCATTAAATTCTTAGATGTTCCATACATACTTTGAACTCCATATAAACAGAGCTGGACAACAACAAAAAAACTCTTGGCAATGGAAGTATTTCTCCTTTATTATTTTCTCAGCCGTGGATGGCATCACTATTCACACAAAGAAGCAAGAAACCTAGCAGTCAACCTAAATTTTGCTCTTCCTGAGATCCTAAATCTAACAGTCATTAGTAAATCTCAGATTGCACTGCACATTGGAATCACCTGGAAAGTTTTAAAAAATACTAATGACTGGATCCTATATAATCTGACATTAATACCTTATGAATCCTTTCCCTTTTCAGCAGTCTCATAGACGCTGCTCAAGTTCGAGTTCATATTACTCACTTCCATTAATGTAAGAGCACATTAGCTGATCTCTCTGTACAAGCCTATCTTCCCACATCCAACCCCCTGAGCACGCACGTAGAGGTGGTAAACTTCAGTAACAAATAAATATATATATAACGAGTAAAACGCTTTGTTGTATAGCTTTTGAATACCACACTTGAATACAAAGGTCAAACGTTTAAGCATATATAGATAAATAAACATCACACAGAAATGTACAGATTTATTTTATAGACATTTTAGTCATTAGAGTTGTCATTCAGTTTGGGTCAGTATGTCTGAGAGTGTTGATTCACTTTATAAACAGCCACACTCTAATTTGTCTATGTAAATTAAAAATTTATACCAAACAATAAAAACAAAATCTGATTTTTCCCATTATAGTACCAAGGTGCTTTCATTGGAGAAGAAAGGCTAATGGGCGTGAGACATTTATAAGGCTTAATGTAGAATATTCAGGAAAGATTCCTTAAAGCAATATTACATCAGTATAACTCTATTTTAATAGGCTACCTCGTACATACATATGCATTAATTTCCAACAACAATAACAAAAACTAATTAAAACCTTAAGTGCTGTCAGTTATAAAATTAATTAACATGGCTATTAAAATGAGTTAATATGTCCCTCCATATCTAGTGATTTTGGATCCAAGGTTCAACATCATATCCAAATTTAACTTAGAAGTGACATTCAAATGCACATGATACATTCTGATACTATAAATGACATTAATATTTTCCAAACTCTTAAGAGCCAAGTTATAAAAAAACCCCATAAATTTCCCACAGAAATTAAATCTGAAATCAATGAAGGCTGCAAAGATTTTCCTATTAAACTAAGCTCCCATTCATATCAATAATGTATACAAACAATTAGAATAAGTATTGACATAAGGAATTGTTTGAAAGTCACCAATGATAGAGATTCTAGATAGCCTTTTCTGAGACCACAGAGAATTTTAGAAGGATATTGGATATCCACATACTGCATATACCCATATACGTATACTCACACCTACGTGTGTACTACATACATACACACACATAGTTCTTTGTAGACTCTTTAAAAACATATCCAATGAGTTCTATGTCATGAAGAAAATCATCCAGGCTCCCCTTGATTGACTCTATACGTTGGACTTTGCTCTTTTCTCAGTGCCAGCAGATCTTCATTGCATCTACTTCTAATTGCCTCAGGAGAAAGCTCAAGTCTTTGAGGTTCCACTGAGTACCTATAGTTGCCAATGGACGAAGTAGTTAGTTTGCTCAGGAGTTTTAATAAACAGAGACATTCTGAATCTAGGTTGGGAGTCACGATGGCGTAATATCCACACATGAACACTTTTTCTGGCCATTCTGTAGAGTATAATTTCCTAAATTCACAAAGTGTAAGATATATGCCAAGAAACGCAAGAATGAGTAAAATGTTCGGGAGGTTATTGCCAACTCAGAGTACCTATTTTCAGGTGGATATAAAGAAATTACTCACAGTAAGAGATATAAGAAAACTCATTAACAGAAAATTTAAAATTACACTTAATGAATAGCACCGTTGAATGGATCACGTGACTATAGGGTGAGAGAGGGGAGCTGAAACATTTCCTGCACACCTCCCATCCCCCCAGGAATAGTTCAGAAATAAAGGCAATACACAATCTCTAAGTGCACTATGATTATGCAGTTCTCTAAGCAGATTATGTAAATAAATAGCTTTCATTTCTGGCTTACATGGAAAATGCTGTCTTTCCTAACATTTGACTCCTGGTACACGGATACCGAAGATATTCTCTCATTGAGAGTTCACGTGACTCTCCTAGTTCTCATGTCTTTATATTAGTAAACATGGGTACCGAGACTCCATCACGTAGCCCTTTCTTGCTTCAACTGTACCAGGATTGAAGTGCTATGAGTTGTAATTTCAGTTTCATATGAACTTTAAAATCCTGGCAAACAGTTAATGAATGGGGCTTAGCTAAATAAAGATGTTAGGGCTATATTTAGTTACTTCACCTTTTTATGTTGTCTGCCTACATTTTGTTCCCTTCACTAAACTCCGCTGATGGAGAAACAAAGGAAATGTAATCATCATAATACATTCAATCATTTATTTATTTACTTATTATTATTTTTGGTGAGGAAGATTGGCCCTGAATTAATGTCTGTGCCAATCTTCCCACAGCACAGCTTGATGAGCAGTGTGTAGGTCCATGCCTGGGATCTGAACCTGCAAACCCCAGGCTGCCAAAGTGGAGTGTGCAAACTTACCCACTACGCCCTGGGTTGGGTACAACAATTTATTTTTTTAGGGGGAGATTTCAGATTATGCAACCAAGCATTTCCTAGAGAAGCATTGTTGATGTTCTGATGCTGAAGGTGTATATTTATGCTAAAAAATATTTTTAAAATTTCCCTAACAATATTTAAAATCCATATACATATTTTAATATTTCTATTTTAAAATAAAAAAATAAAATAGAACCAAATATCACAAATAACTTTGCTAGCTAATGAAGACTAAATAGCAACTAAAGTTTCCTTAATATATATGTTTGTTCTTATTAATATATCCCTAAGCCAGCCCTTGTGGTCTAGTAGTTAAGATTAGTGCTCTCACCGCTGAGGCCTGAGTTCATTTCCCAGTCAGAGAACCACACCACCCGTCTGTAGGTTGTCACACTGTGGCAGCTGTGACTTGCAGTGATGCTCAGAGCTATGCCACCAGGATTTCAAATTCCAGCAGGGTCACCCACGGTGGACAGGTTTCAGCAGAGCTTCAAGACTAAGACAGACCAGGAAGAAGGACCTGGCTGCCCACTTCTGAAAAAAACTGGTCATAAAACCTTGTGAAGAATAGCAGAGTGTTGTCTGATGGAGCGCCGGAAGGTGAGAGGATGGTGCAGAAAGGCCGGGCAGGGTTCCACTCTGCTGTCCACACGGGCGCTAGGAATCGGAATAGACTCCACGGCATTAACAATAAACTGTGTCCCTAACAACGACCCTATTGCATGTTGCCCATTTCTTTCTGTAACTACCACAAGTTTGGAAATTTTTGATTATCTGATTCTGGGATGAACAATAAAGGATGCAAACATTCTTTTCCAGAAAACTTATTAGTCAATAAGGTAGAAAACGAAACCTTGTGCCTCATGAAGGAGATGAGTAAACGGAAGCCTAGTTCCACATTGCTGAATCTCTAACTCATAGTGTTACAGGGAACTTAAAAGGATCTTCCGGTACATCCAGGTGAGTCTACAAATCAACACCAAAACCATTCACGTCCATGCAAAACTTGTTCCTTCTTATTATAGTCTTACGAAAACAAAAAAAGCATTGTCAGGGTATGGACTAAACTATACCATTCCAGTTTATTAATATGTGTGTGTATGTATATATATATTTATACATACACACACACACTGGAGGAAAGGATGAAAAGCTTTAAAAGAATCCAATTACATATTAATTGTGGATCTCATATTAAAATGCTGCCATGCTCTTTGTTGGAAACGGTACTTTGCTACCACATATACACATATTTATTATATTGTGCTGTTTTCTCCCTGGACCATTTTTAAGAGAAGTCAGTATAAGTGAGAAGAAAGAGAGGTGAACAAAATTGTATTGAGAAGAAGTAAGGGTTTTTGTTTTTGTTTTTGTTTGGCTTTTTGTTGTTTTGTTATAAATCAAAATCTAGTTCACTTTGGGAGCATAATGCATCCATATTCATGAGAGCATTTCTGGAGTACAAAATAAAGGTGCTGGTCCTAATTTAGAGCTGTGGCTTTTATGAAATTGTAAACCCATCATAAGATTATGACTGTACCTTGACACAGGTAGGCATTTTGCTTTAGTTGACAAAAATGATATTCTAAGAGAATTTTAGAAGTTGTTTTGAAACAGGACAATTTTCAAGTTTCATAAATTCTAATCTATGAAAATAAGCATATGGGTTGTCTACTTACTGAAATAGAAATGTTGTCATTCTTTCATTCAACAAATACACTCAAAATATATTCCTTGTATCCCTTTATTCAACAAAGATTTATTGAGTGCCTACATTGTGTCAGACATTGTTCTAGGTGTTAGGGCTAAAAAGGCGATCAAGTTTCATAAAATTCTCTATTTTTTTCCGAGTTAATATTCTAATTATATGTGTAGAGTTTTACTTCCTGAGTACAGAGTTTTAAATGAATATCCACAGTGATATCCTCATGGACACGTATATGCATGCTCCCACGATATCACAGAGTAAACAGAGGTTTACCTCAAACCTAAATAGATAGTCCCAGAACATTATTATTGATTCTTTAGCAATTTTCAACCATTTCCTTATAATAAATTATCAAGATAATAAGAAAAATCAAACATTTTAAAACCATACACCTTCGAAAGTGCATACATGAATGGCTCATAAGCCCATAAAGAGATACACAACATCGGTAGTCACTAGGGAAATGCAAATTAAAACAACAATAAGACACCATTTCACACTCACTCTAATGACCAGAATAAAAAATTGGAACACTCATACGTTGCTGTTGGAAATATGAAATGGTGCAGCCACTCTGAGAACCAATCTGGCAGTTCCTCAAGTGTTGAAGACAGACATGACCCAGCAACTCCACTCCTAATTACAGACCCAAGAGAAATGCAAACATACATCCACACAAAAACTTGGACGCGCATGTTTGCAGCAGCACTATTCGTAAAAGCCAAAAAGTGGAAACAACTTGAATAGATAAGCAAAAGCCAGCATATCCACAAAGTGAAATTCTATTCATCATTAAAAAGGAACAAACTACTGATATATGCTACAACATGCAAAAACCTCAGAAGCATTACACTGAGTGAAAGAGCCTGGATATGAGAGACCATATGTTGAATAATTCCATTTATATGAAATGTCCAGAAAGGGGAAAATTTACAGAGACAGAAATGCTGGGAATAACAATAAATGGCAAAAGGATCTTATTTGGGTAATGAAAATGTTCAAAAACTGAGACATGGTAATGGTTGCATAACTTGGCAAATTTGTTAAAAAATCATCAAATTGAACCCTTGAAATGGGTGAATTACGTGATATGTAAAATGTGACAATAAATTTATTTCAGTAAATATATGGCTCTAAGGGATGCACACTCACTGAACTCACACAACAATATTTACAATCTGACTTGTAAGACACACATAATCACACTTTCAGAACAAAATCTTACAGGTATCTTTTTTTCTTTCCATCAGCAATTGCGACGGAGCTTTCAAAACAGAAATGAAGATCTCCAAGATTAACACACTCAAGAGTTTATGGTTAAGCATTAGTTTCTGTATTACATAGGTTCAAGCATGTTACTTTTCCTTATCACATAAAATGTTAGAGTGATTATATCATTATCATGTTACTTACAGTACAATAAATATGCTAAGTATCTTATTCACATTATGCCATTTGCTCCCAGTGTTTTTGTTCCATTTTGTTTAATTTTTAAGAGCATGAAAACAGCAATTCTTTGGGGTTAAGCATTATTATTTCCATTTTACATATGAGGAAACTAGGAGTTTTGAGAAGTAACTTGTCCCAGGTTGTTAACGTAGGTAGCAAATGGTGGGCCTGCCTGTCATCAAAACCTGGACTCATTCCCACACTGCTTCCTTGCAAATAAGTGCACAAGCACCAACTGATAGATATGTCAAATACTGGGAAATTTTTTTGGTTAATTGGCTATTTTTATTCATAACTTGATCTAGTTCCGGTGGATGCAAGTCCAAGTTCTTCAAAGATAAATTGAAGGGAAAGCAAAAATTCACACCCCTGGCTTCAGATGTACCGGCTTTTAGATGCATCGCCAAGAGAGCAAAGCACAATGAAACATGACAGATTCCTAACTAGCAACCTGTCCTACATAAAATATTTAATAAATATCCATTCATGTGAATATTTTCTACATATGAGATATTTCCCCTTGAAGCTCATTGATTTTTCAGACCTTGGTATGTTTACATGGGGGTTTCATGGAATCCTTGCAAGTTACACCCATGGTTCAAATTAGATAGGAAACCAAGCATTCAGGGAGCAGGCCTGTCAGTACTGGCGAAGAGTGATCTGACAGCATTTCCCAAAGTGTGGGCTATTCCAAGCAAGATGCCACACAAACAGGATATTAAGTAACATCAAATCACACAGTAGGAACATTAGTGCTTTTATGGTTGTCCTTCAATTCTCCTGATTATATCAAATAGGAAGTACCAGCTGGGAATGAGAGAAGTGTTAAAGTGGGACTAGCACTTGCCAATCTCCATTTTCATCAAATAAACAGAGGGCCTTAGGGTCAGAGTCTTCGGAGAGCAGCTGTGTTCAGCTGGCATTTAATAACATGGTTGGTGTCACTGCACGGATGCTATATTGACCTTGTATTTATGGCAAGTGATGCTGGTTTTCAATTAACAATAATGATAACAAGTTCCTTTTACAACAAATTGAGAAAGAAAACAGTGAATTCATTTAAAGAAAATATCAATAAATCTAGTACGGGTGTTATACAGATATGGCTAAAATCATGATGTATTATGTGAATGACAGAAGTTTGAGAAGTGCTATCAGACACTGCTTATCAAATCTTGTCACACCATCATAATATCTAAGAACTGCATCAAAAAATAGGGAGGTAAGAATTACCATAGCTAGAAGCTGTTCAGGACTTTGGAAGGCTGGCTCCTCTCTTGACTTCAAAGAATCATTTAAGGTGCTGAAAATAGGTGGCCAGTTTACTACTTACACATTCAGGACTTGCCTTAGGCAAACTCCTGGAAGTCTGTCCTTTGCTTTTCCAATTCTTTATCTATCTACATGTCCTTAAGCTACCACTTGCTTTCTTCACTTTCCTCTATCAAAGCCTACCCTTAGATCTTTTCTTCACAGTATGATACAAAGGTTCTATAACTGTATAGTTTGCTCCTGAACTCCCCACTGTTCAAATTTTTACATGGATCAGAGCATAAAGGCACAGGGATGTCCTTTTCAGGCTGTTCTACAATTTCAAGCCCCTTTCAGCAGATAGCAAAGTCTATCTTTTACACATCAATCGTATATCCCAGAAAACAATTTATCTTTCCCAGTAGCATAAGACCTGCCTAGCCTAGTCAGAACTAACATGTTGCTTCCAATAATGCCATGAGGTCGATTTTTTTTCTCATTTCATATATGAGAGAACTGAGGCAAATCACTTCAAATGAGCAACTTCTCTGTACTCCACGCTCCTGCAGCCTAGTGTCTGGCTAGGGTTTTCATGTTATGGCTTGAGGACCATGCATATAAGAATTACCTAAGGATTTGTTCGAAATGCAGATTCCTAGGCATCATCCAACCCTTTAAATCAGAATGACAGCCAAGGGGGTCTAGGCATTTGAATCTTGAGCTAGCTCTGTGGTCACTCTGATGCAGACTAATGTTTGAGAATCTCTGCTGTGTCTGCAACGCTCCTCACTTTCAAGTTTACCTTTTATAACTCAGGTCAGGGATGCTCAAGGCTATATTGCTACCCAGAGGATAAAATTAAAACATGTGTCTGGCTTTTCTATCTTCTAAATTTTAGGCTTTTTGGGTTCTTTCATTTTATCCCTGAAGACTTGCAGTTTGTTTAATGGTCCTAATTCAGTCACTAAAACAAATAGCAAATAAACAAGAGGGGAGAAGAGGAGAAGGAGGGATGAGGGCAGAATGAAGTGGGTACATGGGAGGGCAGCTGGAGTACCTCAGGCAGCAGCTGTTTTATGGGATTCTTGGACAGAATGTATAAAATCACTGGCTTCTACAGCTTTCTGTCCTTGCTCTTGACCGGTGTGTTGTAAGTGCATGGTTATTTTGTTGCCGAGCTGTTGATGCTATGATGGCGACATCCACACTGCCATTCTTGACCCTACCTTCCAGCTCTTCCCAAATGTATCTTCTTTAATAGCTGATGCCATCTGGACAGCTTTGGAAACGAAATAACACTCAACTTCTAATCTGATTTTACACATTCTATATTTTATTGTCTCTCTTCTAAGAGGGGAAATTTAATATAAAATGCTGCATTTTAATTTGTTTTCACTCCTAAATGAAAGAATGAAGAAAAGAATGGTTAGGAACTATGATATCTGTTGTTTTTCACAGTTGACATAACCGATAAAATACAGATTCTTTCAGGTCAATGAGAATGTCGTTTCTCACAAAATTCACTTTGGTCAAGGAGTTTGTGGGAACTGTAGGAACGATAAGTCACGCATACATAAAAGTCTTTAGCTTGAACCTCAGAACTGGAAAAGTAGCATTTGCTGTAATTAAAGAAGAACAGAAAGTGCACGGTTTGATAAAAGCTGGCACATGCACTTGCAATCTCTCTAAATTCAAATAATATTTGTTCCAAATTTCTTTTTCTCAAGTCATCTTTTTTTTCTTCCCACAGGACAAAATATTTCTTCTCATTTAAATGTGAAATATTATCTTCTAAACCCCAAATGGATCCAAAGCTTCCAAAGCACAGGCAGATATATGAACACAGATGTTCGTCAGCATAGGACTGATGTGTGCAAGACACAGAAAAGAGCAACAGAGACAGAACTAAACAAACTAACGTACTGATACGATGAATTATTGTATAGTCCTTTAGAACATGTTTGTGAAAACTACTTAGTGACGTGGAAAGTTGTTCATGATACAACCTTAACAAGAAAAGTTCAAGACGTAAAAACTGTGTGATTCCAATACATTGTATATATACATATCTGTATGTTGATATATCTCTATCTCTTAGTCTCTACATATCTACTTATTTATATGTTATGTGTAGCAAGAGCTCTCTGGGTTGTTTAATTTTGAAATATTCATCATTCCTTCTTATATTTTTCTGTATTCTAAATTGTACACAAAATGTTATAATTACAATATGATTTTAATAATATTTAAACTAAATTTTAATAACACTTCATACTGTTATAACTTCAAAATGTTACTTAAAAAGTTCACTTTAAAAAATCGAATTCCAGGGCTTAATATGAGAGCTACACTATTGGGTCTTAATTTTAAAATTAGAGATTATTTTTGCAGAATTCCTGTGAGAATTTCTTTCCAGATTTTACTAAATATAAAAGTGAAAGCTAAATATGGTTGACTCTTTAATGAGATACAAGCATTATTAGAATAAACAAAGAAAAATATTTATTCATTGTCACGCTTTAACATATTTCACAATGAAAAATTTTTGTACTTTGCTTTACGTCCTAATATCTATTCAAAACATTATGCACAATCTGTATTTTTTGATGTATTCTTTTTTTCTCATTTTGATGGTCAACATTGGTGAGATTAACTTGAACTAGCAAATGTTCCCAGGCAATTTGTCTTCACATCTCGGAAACGGAAACCCGAGCTAGGACTTGGTCCTGTGAAATTTCACACTCAACCAATTAACTAAAAAAGTGGATGGGGCAGAACACTCTACTTGGACACTGTTCTGAAAATAATCTCATTCTCCTTGGGAAATTATGGATTCTTTATTCCCCTACCAATGTCGTTTACAACTGCATTTTGCCACAAAAATGTTTCTATCTTCTTTTTATTTCATGGCTCATGAATCTGGTAATCCTTTTTTTTTTTCAATAGTAGAATCCAGGAATTTGCAAATCTGCCTGCCTATGATTGAGGAACTCAAGCTTGACAATTTATTTATCAAAACAAGTATATTCAGATTGCCAGAATGTGATACTGTGATAATAAGAAATATATATTTAGTTTTTGTCCCTGGTTCCTGGCCAGAGCTCCCAAAATCCTTGTAATTTCCTAAATAAGAGTGACAGAAGCATCATTTGTTATAATATTTGGCTTTTATCCCCAGTTCCTGAAGTAGTTCTGGAGTGAAAAGGAGAAAGGAAAGTCTTTCGTTATTTGCAACAGGCCTCCTCAACGACACTTGAGTTTAAGTTAATGGGGTGACTTTTGGAAAGCCCCCAAGGAAGGGGGTGCCAGAGGAACCAGTCATGGGATTGGAGGGTTAGAACTTTCAGCCCCACCTCTCAACCTCTGGGGAGGGGGGAGGGGAGAGTGCCTAGAGATTGAGTCCAATCACCAATGGCCAGGGATTTAATCAATCATGCTTATGTGATGAAGCCTCCACAAAAAATACCTAACTGAAGGGGTTCAGAGAGTTCCTGGGTTGGGAACACATCCTCAAGCTGGGACAGTGGCACATCTGGAGAGGGCACAGAAGCTCTGCAACTCTTCCCCATACCTTGCCCTATGCAGCTCTTGCATCTGGCTAGTCCTGAGTCGTATCCTTTTATAATAAACAGGGAACCTAGTCAGGAAACTGTTTGCCTGAGTTCTGTGAGCTGTTCTAGCAAATAATTTAACTTAAAGAACCTCCCATTTGTAGTTGGTTGGTCAGAAGCACAAGTGACAGCCAGAGACTTGCAATTGGCATCTGAAGTAGGGGGAGAGGTGGGCAGACTTGTGAAACTAAGCCCTAAACCTGTGAGGTCTGCACCAACTCCAGGCAGTTAGTGTTGGAATTGGATTAATTGTAGCACAGCCAGTCAGTGTCCACCAAGAATTGGAGAATTTCTTCGTGTGGAAAACACACATTTGGTGTCAGAAGTGTTCTGTGGGTGGAGTAGTGGAAAATAGAAGTTTTCTTTTACAGAGTTACCTTTTTTTAACATGTAAATAAAATTCTTTCATTTACTTGCTAAAAATATTTCCATTTCACTTAGAATAAAAACTAAATTTCTTATCATAATCTACTGGGCTACCAGATCAACCTATTTCACCTCATTTCCGAGGACTCTGCTCATCGCTCACTGCATTCCAGCCACAGTGGATTTCTGTATGGTCTTCACACAAACTAAGCTGCACCTGTCTCAAGGTCTATGCACTTGCTATTCCACCTGGAATGCGCCTCCATCACATCTAGGTATGGCAAGCTTCTTCCTGTCATTCAAGCTAAACCAATGTTGTGTCCTCAGGAAGAGGTTTATCACTCACCAATATCTTAGTATGTCATCTCTATGATTCTTTGAAATTATTTATATAGTGATGGTTTATTGTTTATCTGCCCACCACTAGTAATGCAAACCCCAGAAGAGAACTGACTTTGTCTGTCTTTTTCACCTAGAACAGTGTCTGAGACATGGTAAATACTCCAAAAATTACTTGTTGAATCAATGCCTGAGATAGATTGTCTCCAAAGGTGACTACCAATAATTTCTCACACCCCTATACACGCATGCCACTCTCTCCATCAAGAAGTAGAGTCAATTTTCAATCCCTTTTAATCTGAGCTGGCCTTATGATTTACTTTTGCCCACTAGTGTTCAGCGGATGTGACATTGTGCCAGTTCTCAGCCTAGCCCTTAATATGCCTTGTAGCTTCCACTCTTGTGGTCTTTGAGTCCTGAGCACTGTGGAAAGAGTTCTGACAAGTGGCTAAATAGAGAAGCCCTGAAGGATACAAGACTGCAAAGAGAAAGAGAGGGGCTTGGCCAGCCATCAGCCATTTCGGCCGGCCTCGCTTAGGCACCAGTTTGCGTGAAGCTCTCTCAGATACTGCAGCTGCACTAGATCACAGCAACCAACACCATGTCTGCCGAGCACTGTCCAAATGCAGAATCTAAAAGGGTTGTTACTATTTTAAACCAAAAAAGTTTGGACTGGTTTGCTCCACGCAATAGATACTTAAAACAGTCATTGATACCAGAAATTGGGTGCTGCCACAACAGAAGTCTAAAATATATGGTATTGGCTTTAGAACCAGGCAGAGTCTGAACAGTCAGAACAGTCACTGAGCAGACTACTAGTAAGAACAATGGAAAAGCAATGAGGAATCGCCATGAGAAGCCCGAAAAAGGTACACGCTTATTAAGCAATGGTGGAAAAATTAGCAAGACTATTGACTGTAGTAGCTCAGAACATAGACAATGTTCCTGATGAAGCTAAAGAAAGAACTGTTCAACTCTGAAGAATTTGAGAAACCATAGTGGCCCCAGGACAGTGTCTCCAGCTGGTAAACTATTCTCCAAGTAAAAATTGGCCATAGAGCAAAGACAGAATCCAAGGTGCTGCCAGTGAAACACGACCTAAACGTAAAAACCAAATGCTGGTGTGCCTGCGAGGTCTCTGGTTAAAGCCTCTGAGAGTCTTAAGGGAGCACCTCATAGCTTCTCTCAGCAGCACAAAAGAATTTAGAAGGATCTTAAGATTGTTCCACAGCATGCCGACTCATAAGTTGAATACACAAGGACCTGACATAAAGGGGTTTATGGGTGTGATTTTGTGTCAGCAACTGGATTATAATTTGGCATCTAACAGGTTTTTAAAGGAATTATAGCAACTTGGAATAAAAGAGACAGTATCAGTTCAAACAGAAAAGAGGCTTTGGGCCCCCAACTAACTATATGAAACAACTGTTTTTAAGATATTAGAACAACAAATAGTGCAAAAGCAGGCAGGAAGCAGGCTGAGAAACTTCTCAACTAGAAAGATGAGCCATTCTTCTGGAAGAAGGAAGAAGTTTCATAGAGTAGAACCAAGAGTCCAGAGGTAGACCAAAGAGGAGAGAAGAGCCACAGGGTAGAGAACCAAGCCCTAATCTGGGAACTTTTTTTTTTTTTTTTGAGGAAGATTAGCCCTGAGCTAACATCTGCCTCCAATCCTCCTCTTTTTGCTGAGGAAGACTGGCCCTGAGCTAACATCCATGCCCATCTTCCTCCACTTTATATGTGGGACGACTACCACAGCATGGCTTGCCAAGTGGTGTCATGTCCATACCCGGGATCTGAACTGGCGAAGCCCAGGCCGCCCAAGGGGAATGTGTGAACTTAACTGCTGCACCACCGGGCCAGCCCTGGGAACATTTTCCACCCTCAGGGGAGGGGCCCTGATAAGTATCCAGCAGGATTTCAGAACTGCTGTGGAGGAGAATCTGCTTGCAGCCTCCACAGAGTAATGAGTATCAGATCTGCTATAAAAAATGAGACAACTAGTCTAACTATATGAAACTACTGTTTTTAAGTTATTAGACAACAAATAGAGCAAAAATGTGACCCTTGAGAGTATGGAATCAAATGAGGTAAGTCTTATGATTACTCCAGCACCCATCAGACCCTGAGACAGGGACAGGGACCCTAAACAGAGAACAACAGCTTCACTGACAAAGGAGACAGAGATTGCCATTTGGGAAGGTTGAAGCAGCTGGCATTTGTGATGAAGACTACTAGAGAAGAGGGAGATTTGCAAAAAACTTCTTGAGGGGGCCAGCCCCAGGGCCGAGTGGTTAAGTTTGAGCTCTGTTTCGGTGGCCCAGGGTTTCACTGGTTCAGATCCTGGGCACAGACCCAGCACCGCTCATCAGGCCATGCTGAGGCAGCGTCCCACATAGCACAACCAGAAGGACCTACAACTAGAATATACAACTGTGTACTGGGGGAATTTGGGGAGGAGAAGAAGACGAGAAAAAAAAGAAGATAGGCAATAGATGTTAGCTCAGGTGCCAAAAAACCCCAACTTCTTGAAATTTACACCTAGGTCTCCTTGAGTCTTCATCTAAATACCTAGATGAACGTGCAGAGCAAAAACTCCACAGGGCTAAAGAAAGAAAATGCGAAAGAACAACTACTAGGGATGACAGAATAGAAGAGAAAAACGAAAAAAGAGTGACAATGACTCTAAAACTAGTTCTTTTAAAAGTTTAATAAAATTTATAACACACTAGATAGACAGATTAGGAAAAAAGATGTCACCAATTGCTAATATCAGAAGTAAAAGAGTAAAAGAGGGGAAATCACGAAAGGTCCACAGACGTCTCAAACAAAAAAACGAAAAAAGGGATATTATAAACCACTTCATGAAAATGAATTTGAAAAGGTATAAGGAAAGGACAAATTTCATGAAAGATAGAAATTACCAAACTAGGAAAAGAAGAATTAGAAAAGCCTTATCTAAAATGTTTCCCACAAAGATAACTTCAAGATTCCATGATGTCACTGGTAAATTTTGCCAAAGGTTTGTGGAGGAAATAATACAAACTACACAAACTCTTTCACAAGACAGAGGTAAAGGGGACACTTTCCAACTAATTTTGAGGCCAGAATTTCTCTAATAACAAAATTTGTCAAAGACATTACAAAAAAAAGAAATTGATAGGTCAATAGCCCTGATAAAAATAGGTCCAAAAATCCTCAACAAATTATTTGCAAGGCAGATAAGCAATATTAATATTATTTAATATATTATTTTATTATTATATATTATTAATATATTACTTAATATATTAAATGCTAATACACCACAACCAAATGTGGTTTATCCTAGGAATGCAAAGTTGGTTTAACATTTGAAAATCAGTCAATGCAATTCACCACATTAACATAATAAAAGGGAAGAATCAGATAATTTCTGCAATAAATGCAGAAAAAAATGGATTTAATAAAACTCAATTCTCACTCACTATTAAAATGCTATCAAACTAAATATAAGGACATTTTCAAATGTCCTGATAAAGGGCATCTACAAAAACCTATAGCTACCATCATACCTAACAATGAACGACTGAAAACTTCCCTCTACATATGGCGAGTGTTGTCACTCCTATTGCAGAAGAGTTCTTAATGAGTTCAAATAGGTAAGAAGAAGAAACATGAGGAAGAAATAAACTCTCAGTACGTACAGTCAACAAGATCATATGTGTAAAAAATCCTAGAGGATCTACAAAAAAAAAACCAGTAGCACTAATAAATAAATTCACTAAGTTTGCAGGACAAAAGATCTATCTATAAAAAATCAATTGTATTTATATAATCTAGCAGTGAGCAATTCAAAAATTAAATATAAAGAACAATACTATTTATAGGAGTATCTACAAACATTAAATAGTTAAGGACAAATTTAACAAACTGGAGCAAAAGCTTACATTGAAAATGACAAAACACTGCTGAAATACAAAAGGGCCTAATGAAATGAAGAGATGGGCCATGCTCATGGATTAGAAGATTTCATATTTTTAAGATGTCAGTTTTCTCCCAAGTGATTTCTAGATTCAGTGAAATTTCTGTCAAAATCCCAACAAGATTTTTGTAGAAACTGACAAGCTCATACTAATTTTTTTTTTAAGGGGAATGCAAATGACCTAGAATAGCCAAAACAATCTTGAAAAACAAGAACAAAGTTAGGGGATTAACTCCACTTGATTTCTGGACTTTAAAGCTATAGCGGTTTTCTCCAAAAATAGTCTCCCACAAATCCTTCCTTCTCTGTATATGCTTGCTGCTCTCTCCATCAAGTGGAGTTTATTTCCCTTCTCCTCAAATCTAGGTTGACCCTCTCTTGTGACTTGATTTGACCAACAGAATGCACCAGAAGTGACACTGTGTCATCTGTACCTAGACTTTGTGAGGCTTACTAGCTTCCATTTTCACTCTTAACCCACAGCGGTCTGACTACTCTGCTAGAGAGAAAGGCTGCATGAAGAGAAGTTCTACTGGATGTGAGACTATGAAGAGAGAGAAGCCGCAGCAGCCTCCAGCCATTTTAGCCATCTCAGACAAGCTCCAGACATGAGTGGAGCCATCTTGGATTCTTTAGATCTAACTGATCTGCATCAATTAACACCATGTGGCGGTGAAATGAGCATGTCCTGGCCAAATCCTGCCCAAACTGCAGAATAATAAACAAATAATTGATTGTTTACAGTAAAGTGTTGAGGTAGTTTGTTATGCAAGCATAGAAACCTGAAACAATGAATGATGGAGTAAACAAATGGCACTTCGTTTTTCTCAAAGTCTGCCAGCCACGTTAGCACACTGTGTCTGACACTGAGATACTCTCCACAGCTCTCTTCTGTGGTTTTCTAGTCACAGGCAGCTTCTGTAATTACACTTCAGAAATTAAAAGACAAGGAAATCTTTATGCAGCATATCACCAAGTAATTAAAAAGATCTTTCTGATCAAACTTCCGAGTATAAAAGTAATGGATGCTCATTGAAATTACAGTAGAAAAAAAGGGGAAAGAAATCACCCATTAGTCCACAAAATCGATGTTTATCTTTTGATGCACTTCATACAAAAAAATAAATACATTTTTCATAATTGAGATCACATTTTACATAAAGATTGCACCATATTTCACTGCCAGCTGATAGTCATCAAGAATTTGATTTGGAGATAATTGTTTTCAAGGCATATCTCTTCTTACAAGTATCCTAAAATATACAAAATATCCCTCCATTCTCCCAGATTAGCGGAGATTTGCTATAAGAACCAAATCATAAATGCCTGTAGTAAAATAATTTTTAACAAATATGCTTTTGCCATGATATCATCTGCATATATTTAGGCCATATACAAATATATATGAAAAAGTTCCCTGAAATTTATCAGTGTCACATGAAATTCATTGTAGAGGATGTTAATCCCATTAAATAATATTTTATTATGAGGATTCCATTAAATTTCTTTCTAATTTTGGAACCAGAAAGATTGCATTTTTCCTAGATAAATCATTGTCTGTATCTTTGGATAGGCCTGAACCATGTAGCTAATGGTCTGGTTTTCTTTTTCGAAGTATAGGACACGACATGGGGCTCCCCCGCAAAAAGTATATCTACAGTCTTGAAATGGGTTCTCTGACCCCAGTTTTAGATTTACCTATTTGCCTTCACCTTTAATCTTTTTCTCTTGGAGAGAATTTATAAATCTTTATAAACTCCTTGTAACACTTTTTGTAAACAGGTAGGATTTTAATCAAGTAATTGATTCTGCCTTATGTCTCATTTATTGTTTACTTATAAATGTTGTTTATCATTACATAATTAGCGGTTTTCCAAAATTTTAATAACTGTATATTATTTTGTTATATGTGTGCACTACCATAATCTACTGTTGGAGATAAGAGATTGGCATTCATTTTTTACTATTATAAAAATTATAAAAAACTACTTTGCACTGAAGTTTTTTTCCGTGTATCTGATTTTTTTCGAGGACTGGAATTTCCTGCTTAGAAGATCTTGAAATAGATTACCAAATTTCTTTAGAAAGACAATAATAATTTGCATTCTTGCCATCATGGTCAAGCACTCAGCACATCTTACCAGCACTGAGTACTATCATTGCTCAGACTTCGCTAATATGACCGATAAAGGGGCATTAAGTGATTTAATGTGCATTTCTTAGATTATCAGTGAGAGCCCAGACTCTCAATGATGCTTCCTTGATCCCATATCATGTATTCAAGTGTCTTCTCGCCTATCTGTTCTGTAGATCTGTGTCTATCCTTGTGCTAATTCTATACTTTCAAAGAGAAATAATACGTAGTAGGCAATTTTCAATGTTCAAGTACCAAGACTATTCTTGTCCACAAGGTTCAACACTGAGAAACTCTCCTAAGAAATAATCCAAAAATAGAAAATATTTGTGTGAATGCATACTCACTACATTATTTATAAAAGTGAAAAAAGTCACAACATAAATTTCCAACATTATTGAAATGGTTATCAACAGCATACCATAGAATGAAATATTAGATATTAAATTATGCTCACAGAGTTTGTCAATGATAAAAGGTAAAGTTAAAAGACATTGGAATAAAAGGGAATTTTTCAACTATTAATATGGAAAAATCTCTGGTATACAATATTAAATTAATAATAAGATAGATTATTTTTTTCTACTCAATTAAAAAATATGAAGAGAATGAGGTAATTCACAAAATATTAATAGTGTTTAACTCTTAACTAGTAGCATTAAGGATGCTTTATACTCTCTTCTCTGCAACTTCCATTATTTCCTGAATTTCAGCATGCTATACTTCTCCTAGTTTCTTCGTAAATCTGTTCTAGATTAAGGTGGAGCTACATATTTAAAAATATAATGCTTTTATTATTATTATAAAAAATAGTTATTTTTAACTATGCTGTCAATATCCCAATCTCTATTTTTCAATATTTTTACTATCCCTTAATTGAAAGAATTCACGAAACATCAAACAAGAGAAGACTGCTATTCTAAAAGTTCATTTTACCAATGCAAAATTGAAAACAGTTTTAATTTAGGACCAAAGGAAAAGAATAAGTAATAATGTTTTAAGGGGAAAAAAGTATGGAAGGAAAAGACATTGAAAAGCGTCAAATTTTTGACTCTGTAACTTAATAAAAACAATCCATCTTTGTGTGGTCATATAATCCATCTTCTAAACTGTTACATCAATTAAAATCATGCCATATCAGCTCACGGCATCATTTCAGTTCAGTTTGAATTTCTCAGTGAAGGATATGAGGTAAAATCTTGAAATCTACCTGTCAAATGATGGCTTCTCTCCACAGTCAAAGGCATCCTGGAGCTCTTTAACAAGATTAGCCTGGCCTGGCAGTCGGAAGAGACCCTCTTCTTTCAGCCCCCTTAGTCGGATAAAGTCTACACACTGCTCCACCAGCATTGGAGCCAGACGGTTCCCATATCTCTTCTCATAACGGACAGTATCTTCCAGTTTCTGTCCAAAGATGCCTAGAGAAAGAAAGGATCACAACGAATTTGAGAAATTTCTCTCTTCTCACAATCTTGCTTTAAAACTCAACGTAAAGGAAAAAGAGAAGATTGCAATGCTGAAAAGCATTTAATATTTGGTACTTTACATCACAGAATCAAATTCATTATATATAATTCTTAAAATGAAAAGAGTTTACCTTATGCTGCCCTTTCCCCCCTGTATTCTGCATTTAGCCCAAAAGCAAAACAAAAATACGGAGTTTGAATTATCCACTTTGAAATAAGAAGCACTGCAATAAATATAATTTTAGCTTTGGGTTTTCTTTTTTTTTCCTTCTGGGAAAGGAATTGTATTCAAAAGCTTAAAAGCAGAAATATTCTGCAGACAAAAGTCAAATCCTACTTTTGCTACAGTTTTAACTTTACGTCCAATTTTCATTTACTCTAAATACTGTTCATTTCTCTGTTCACCTTTTGTTTTCAATCAAGTTATGATGCCAGGATTATAATCAAGGCGGTAAAGCCAGGAAAAGAAACCCAGAAGTTTTATCCATATAAAATATTTCAGACAGTGTTTGCTTTTTAAAACCTTAAACTATTAATTTATTGGAAAAGGAAAAATGTGAATTACGAAACTGTGCATACCACAAGAGAGGAGGCGGGATCCTGGTGGTTTGCCCTGACAGCGAGGCATATTTGTCTAGAATTGTCAGTACATGGCAGTAATAAAAAGCAGGCCAATTTTGATCAATTTTATTAAAATACCTACAAATGATGCATTCCTCGGTGCATACATTTGGGGCTGAACAGCCCCACTATTCACCCTTGGTACCCCATTGATTAACAGACAGTGTCTCTAAAATATATTAATATGCGGGGGTAGCTTCGTAAGAATGATCAACCTATGAGAAAAGAGGGAGGGGGAAAAGCTGGAGGAAATGTGACTCCATTGTTCCCAGAGGGGATGAATATGATGAAATCTTTTTGATGGTCTAATGAGGTTCATGAAAGGGATATAAAAATAAGTGTTGCGTGTTCAAATTATGCAAGACTCTAGAATGTTTGGGGAATTATTTCAAACCATTAGGTTAAGGATTTGACAATAAGAACATACGCTTTACTTCCCTATCTGTAAAATAACTTATAGATGGATACAGTAATGCAAAATCATCATATCCCAAGCAACAAACACTTGCTACCAAAGAGAATATTCTTAGCCTAGGTAGAAACAATAACACAACAACAAACCAAACTATTCTACACCTGCTATCAAATCTAGCACTAATGGAATTCAAATATCTTCCTTTTAGGAAAAAAGGTTGAGTGACCTAATATTAACCTTCAAGTACAAATAAAGCAGAATTAGAAAATGGCTTTCTCTAAGGGCAGTGAAGATTAAAGCAGGTAACAGCGCTGTTTAGCTTACTCTGTATACTTTGGAACAAGCAGTTTCTTGATAATAGTGAATCGAATATTGTTTGCTAACTCAACAGACCTTCACACCCCTATTTTCTCTTGGTATCTCCACTTCAGAGGCTGGAAAATGAAATACTTCTCCCACTTCTCAATAAGTCTTCTGCAGCCTCTAAGAAAATTTGTTTTCTTGATGAAAGAGAAGGACCCAGCTGGAATTGACAATCACTCCTTTTTTCTATCATGAACTTGGACATGGTATCTGTCAATCGAAGAGTCATCTTTCGACCATTAGGTAATAACCGCAAGGCGAAGGCTGAAAGATTCAGACGACAGGGCTGAAACCACTGAACCACTGACCTGATAGCAGCAGCACCTTCCTGCAGAATTTCTTTTTTTTTTTCTTTTAAGATTGGCACCTGAACTAACATTTGTTTCCAATCTTATTTTTTTTTTTTCTTCTTCTCCCCAAAGCCCCCTAGTACATAGTTGTATATTGTAGTTGTGGTCCTTCTCGTTGTGCTGTGTGGGATGCTGCGTCGGTATAGCTTGACGAACGGTCCGCGCCCAGGATCCGAACCAGTGAAACCCTGGGCCGCCGAAGCGGAGCGTATGAACTTAACTACTCTGCCACGGGACTGGCCAGCTCTAGAATTTCTTTTAACGTGAGAACAACAAGCCCCTGTGTGTTTAAGCCACTGTTAGCTGGGTTTTCTTTTACTGGCAGCAATGCAGAATTCTAACCCATAGTGTGGTGATAATGATTTTGAAGATATCCTGGTATTTTCATAAAAGCTTGCAAATTGATTATGAATGAAGAATATTGACTCTTTTTCTGGGGGTTCTTTGACAACAAGTGTGATGCTTATTCCCTGGGGATGTTTGGATTCTACGCTGCCAAATGTAAGGAAACAGCCTTTCACAGGCCCTTATAGATTATTTAAAAAAATAATGTTGACATTTGGGAATAAATCTCATGTATGTGTGATTTTCCACTTATTGCTTTGGATGGATAAATATATTACGTAAGGTTTCTCTCTAAATCCAGCAGAATTCTACTAAAGATGTTCCAAGTCAATGTCTATGTGTGCTACAAATGAGACCCCAACTTCCAAGATTTGGTTTTATGCAGTAATGAAAAACAGTCAAACTTTCTTTTCTTAAAACTCTCAGGATTTCTTCTTTCCCGACAATTTAGAGAAGTGATAAAGGAAGGGGTAAGTTTGCTTTAGATGAATACTCTGGTTTCCTTTTTTTTTTTTTTCTTGTACATATAGGCTTGCCTTTACGACAAGAATTTACTTAAGAGTTACAGCAAGAAATTAAAAGCCAAGAGCCTGAACATCCTCCAATTTATTAAGAACACATTATATACTAAGTTCATACTAAGTTCTTGCCATATATTCTCTCGTTTTCGTAATAAATATATAATGTAGCTATCCTATACAAGAAGAAACTGGTGCTCAGAGAGATTAAATAAATTACCCAAGGTTAGTTACAGAGCATCAAGTGGCAGAATGGAAGTCCACATCCAGATTTCTTCAGCCTTAAAACCTTTGTTCATTCCTGAAAACCAGCCCTCTTCCTTTTTATTTAATCACAATTACCATGCATCCTAATTTTCTAGTAATTTAAAATATTAGTAAATTCTAAAAAGGAGTATAGTGGCTTATCTTCTCTGTGCTCTAGAAAGTGACTGTGGCTAAGCTGTACTTATGTATGCCAGGCATAGGGACAAGTAGTTTATCTGCATTTCTCTCACTTGAAACTCACAGCACTCAATGAGGTAGGCACCACTATTACTCTCATTTTACTGAGGAGGAGACTGAAGCACAGAAGGGTTAAGTAAGTTGCTGAATGTCACACAGCTAGTACATAGTGGAGCCAGGATTCGTTCAAGACTTTTGGATTCAGAGCCATTCTGTATCTAGTACACAATACTGCGAAGTGTGCTCAATGGCTGAAAACTGAGCTATGGGGGAAGAAAACTGTGTATACTAGCTTTCCTACCTCACTTCCTGTCATCACACTAGGAGGGGTAATTTCTGTTGAGAAAATGTAAATATGGGGGGAGGTCAGAAAAAAAAAAGAATGAAAAAAACCCTGAACATTTAGTGAGCATTGTGACCAAGGAAAGGATTTCCCCTACATACAGAGGGGAACATAAACAGCTATGTCTACTTAGCTACCTAATATGTATGAGAGTTAAAGCATGCGGACAATATGTACATATGCTTAGAAATTCCCGTGGAAAAATAATAGTTTTCTGCTCTTGATCTGGTCTTGGAAAGAATTACAGTAGATATATACTTCCCATTCTGTAGCACTGGAAATAAAACGTTCCACACATTTCTGGCTTGCAACAGGTGGTGTGAGTTAATCTTCTGTATGAGGATGGTTTTTATGATGAAAGCTAGGGCGAAAATTTTATTTATTTTTTGGTGAGGAAGATTAGCCCTGAGCTAACATCTGTTGCCAATATTCCTCTTTCTGCTTGAGGAAGATTGTCACTGAGCTAACCTTCATGCCAGTCTCCCTCTATTTTATGTTGGATGCCACCACAGTGAGGCTTGACGAGCTGTGTGGAGGTCCAGGCCTGGGATCCAGGCCTGTGAACCCTGGGTGGCTGAAGCAGAGCACATGAACTTAACCACCTCGCCACTGGGCTGGCCCCCGGGAAAATTATTTTTAAAAAGCTGTTTTATTTAGATTTTTTTTTGAAGGTGCAGTGAAATTTCAAATTTTAAAATTAACAGAAAAGCACAAAGGTCATGAGCTATGCCCAACTAGTAGAATGAGGAAAAGAACACAAGATTAGTAGATAATTAACAAGAATATTCCCTGTGGTGTGAGACATGCAACCAGTCCCAGCTACGTCCATTGACGTTCCCAGGAAAGTTTCACACTCCCTGATAAAACCTTTTTGGGAATCTCTGGTTGACGATGGTGTGTCTTGCATACTTTTCCTGGAAGTACATTGATGGCATCATGAAGCATCCTCCACGATGTGACTTTTCACTAGACTGAGAAAGTAAATCACACAGGTGAATTTATTGCACTTGTGGGAGGCTGTCTCAACTGGAGAGAGGAAAAGAGAGAGAGAAATCTAACCATCCTTCAGGATTTGTGAGATTCCACTGTCACATGTGATTTATATACCCAATACCTAGAGGCAGCCTGTGAAGTTAGTGAGTGTGATCAGAGAAATATATTTGCATTCCATCCTTCTTAAAAATGAATAAACAAATAAATACAAAGCCAAACCTTCTGGGACTCTCCATGCCCTGTAATTATTTATTCCCTTTGCCTCTCGATTCCCAGTCAAGTGCGACTCAGGCTCTATTGCATCACTCTCTATCCTCTTGCCAACATATGCATTTTGGCCTCTGACACCGTCACTCCACTAAAAGATCTTTTTCTATAGTCACCAACAACTTCCTGGTTGTCAAACCACTGACAGTCATATTTTTTTGTATTACTTTATGCCTCACTCCTTTTAAAACTATCAATCTCCTTCTTCTTCCTGACACTTCTCACATGTTACATAATCCATGCCTTCCAGAATGTTCTTCTCAGTCTCCTTCTTGAGTATGCTACTTACTACACCCTTTCATAAGTTGGCTGGTCCTATTTTCAGCCTTATTTTCACCTTATTTGAAACAATTTCTTTGCTCACTCCATTCAATCTCATTGTATGTCAATTATTCCAAGATTTATCTCTCGATTTAGGCCATTCTTATGATCTCTAGCAGTGAATTTCTAAAAGCCCATTAGACATTTCAACACGGATATCTCAAAACATTTTCAAACTCAAAATTTCTAAAACTGGCTATGTCATCTTTTCTTCCAAACCTGTTTTTCTTCTTGCAATTCTGATTTTGGTTATCAGTATCAGCTATTCCCCCAAACCATTGAAGTGCCATCTGAGAGTCAACCTAGATTCCTCCTTCCTCTATGCCTCTCATTTAATCACAGGTTGGTCCCTTCCAAATTCATTGCCACTACATAAGGTTAGATCCTCAATATTTCTTAACTTTTTGAAGAGCAGAGCCCTCAATTCAGGCAAGCGCTGCCACAGTGATCTTCATAATATTTAAACTGGATCAGGCCACTCTTCTGCTTCATTTCTTCCAATGGTGCCCACTGGCCAACCAAACTCTTTTTCATGAAATACAAAGTCCTCACAATCTGGTCTCTGCCTCTTCATCTACCACTGAACAACAAATGTTTAGGTAGCACCCACTATGTGCCAGGCACATGCCATATCCACCCTCATTTCTGCTGCTTCCTCACAAACCACATGCTCACTAACTATACTGAACTATTTGTCATTTCCTAAAGGTAGCATGACTTATCACGTCTTCAGGCATCCTTCTAGAAGGAGCTCCTGCTGTCATGAGTCAGCCTAGGAAAACTTATCCTGTAAGATTCAACTCCTATCATCTCCTGTGTGGAGACTTCACTAGCATTCCCTCCGCTCCACCCCAGAGGCAAAGCTTGATATGTTTCTTCTTTGACTCCTTAACACATTGCTCTGTAACTATTCATTTAGATGCCTATCTGCACAGTCAAAAGAGGATTACATTTTTACAATTATAATAAAATAATTATTTTACATTTATTGATTATTATAAATAACATCTGATAATAGCTGCATACTATATACCTATCCTATGAACTTCAGAGAGGCTTAGGGAAATTTCCCAAGGTGCCACAGACACAAGGACTGAAGCGGGATTGGTGCCAGACTGGCGGACTCCAGGGCTCATGCTCCATTCTACCACAGTGCCATGGTCTGAATGTCCATGTCTCCTTCACATTCTTATGTTGAAAACCTGATGCCTAAAGTATTGGGAGGGGGGCCTTTGGGAGGCGATTAGGGCATGAGGGCAGAGTCCATGAATGGGATAATTGCCTTTATAAAAGGGATTCTGGAGAGGTCTCTCCTTCATCCCTTTCTGCCATGTGAGAATACAAGAAGTTGAGCGTGCAGCCGGGAAGAAGGTTCTCACCACAACCCAACCGTCCTGGCCTCATCTCAGACTTCCAGTCTCCAGAACCATGGGAAATTAACTCCTTTGTTTATAAGCTACCCAGTCTGTGACATTTGGTCACAGTAACCTGAAGGGTCTAGGCACATAGGCAAACTCTATTGCTTAAGTCCCTGGAACTTAATACCAAAGTGAGCAAGGACTGAAGATTTCATAAACATTTGTGGAATTAATACGCGCATTAAAACAAAAACACCTCATCTCTTCAATTATGGGAAATAAACGAGTAACTCCAATGTAAAATGAAACTCATCAATAGTTCTCAGGTTGTGGCATTGATTTCTATAAAAATTTGAAAACAAAAAAAATCCTTGGTTTGCTGATAGAAATCCAGAAGTTTAAAAGGTTCTTGATTATGGTTCAAATTCTTGGTTATCAGGTATTGTTCAGAGTTCTTTCTCTCTTCCTTTTTAGAGATCACATGCTAAGCCAGGTAGGGAATTTGCTTTTACTTATCCTTCTGCTTACTGCAACCCTCCTAGCAGAATAAGCCTTGGTATCGCCAGGATTGTAATAATTTCCAATTAAAAATGAACATGCACCACAGTAAATGGACAAACAAAAATAAAAGGCATTCATTTTAGTGCAGAACTAAGAAACAAAAATAGCCAAAGCTTACTTCAGTCTGTTACCAGCATTTTCTAAGTAGCCAACAAACCTTATATGAATAAAAACTTTTAATCGAAGGAGCTCAGAATCCGTAATAACTGGTGAATGTTTGGTAGAATCTTGACTCTTTTTGTAGTCAGAGTGAGAAAGTAGGAAGAAAACTAAAGGTATGGCAAAATTAAGAAGATGTAATAATGTGAGCACAGTGACCCAGTGGCCTAGGTCTTGGACCAGCAATCACAGACACCATTTACATCCAGGTACCTCGCTGTGCAATTTATCTACATTTTCTTATTTGAGACAGATATTCCTCAAGGAGATCTCTCTTTAACAAACAAATTCAGAGGTTCAGAAATGCTAAGTGACCTGAGGTCACAGATCTAGAAAGTGGCAGATCTGGGATACAAACACAGGTCTATGATTCTAAAGGTCTTTCCTTTTCTACCGTGTTATGTTAATTCAATTCAGATGTATTTTTCCATAGGCATGCTGACCACTCTCTTTAGATCATATAGAAGAAAATGTCTTCTGTAACTTCCAAAGGCTAAATCTGACTTCCTGTAGTTCAGATGAGTCATTGCCTTTCCAGATGAGCCTGTGGTCAGTCTTTCGTTCATGGGCTCCTTAGATTTTGTACATAGTTTGGTGTAGTGCTTATCACAGAGTAAGTACTTATTTATGTTTATTTATCCCCGAGGAGTCTGTGAACTCATAGACTGGAAGCAGCCTGTTTTGTCTGTCTTCTCATCCCCATCATCACCTGGCAGATGCTCCATAAAACTTTAATACATGAATTAACCAGTTACTCATTTATAGCACCTAAAAAGGTTGTGGGCCCCATTCCAATTTGGGGGGGAGGGTGGTTCCACACTTAGCAATGAGCAATTCTCGGACACCAGCTGGGTGTCCTACAATGCAACTCAATTCTGACACCATTTACCCAGAGACAGCAACAGATCCCACAGGTTAAGGGTTCAGTCCCAAAAGACTGCCCCCTCATTCCCACTTTAGATGCCAGTCACAAGCCCAGGTTATCTCCTGTGTTTCTGACTGACTAGTTACAGATTGGAGGTTCCAATGACCCTCTTCTTGGGTTCCATTAATTTGTTAGAGTGGCTCATAGAACACAGGAAACCCGTTTACCCACTAGATTACTGGTTTATTACAAAGGATATTAAAGGATACAAATCAACAGCCAGATGAAGAGATACATAGGGCAAGGTCCCAAACAATGGAGCTTCTGTCCTCACGGAGTTTGGGGCCCAGCACAGTGGCACGTGGAAGTGTTTTGTTTCCCCAACCAAGAAGCCCTCTGAACCCAGTCCTTTGAAGTTTTTAAGGAGGCTTCACCACACAAGCCTAATTTATGAAACCATTGGCCATTAGTGATTGATTCAACTGCTAGTCCCTCTCCCCTCCCTGAAAATCAGGGGGTGGACTGAAAGCTCCAATCCTCGATTCATGGTTGGTTCCCCGGCAGCCAACCCTGTCCTTAGGTGCTTCCCAAAAGTCACATCACTAACATAAACCCAGCTGAGGTGGAAAGGGGCTTGTTATGAATAACAAGACACCTGTTTCACTTTTATAGCTCTGAAGTGATTTCAGGAACTGAGGACAAGAGACGAAATATTATGACAAAAGATGCTCCTATTGCTCTTATTGCTCAGGAAATTCCAAGGATTTTAGGAGCTCTGTGCCAGAAATGGGAGGAAGATCAAATATATATTTCTTATGACAAATCACAACATCACAGCACCATTTAAAATTATTTGGATTTGGAGAGCAGTATTCTGTTGAACAAATCAATTTCCATATATGTGATTACAACATACACAACACACGATAAAGTTTAAAGAAAATGTTGGTCTTATCCACCAGCACTATAAAGACATTCTATATTAATTCATTATTGACTACAGATTAGCAAGAAAAGATAGATAATTATACAGTACTTTACCAGTTTGCAATCAACCTGAAATCTTTGATTAAATAGATCTATTGCCATGCTTCACTTTGGGAAGAAATAAACAAATACCTTTTTTTTTTTTTTTTTTTACCACAAATGTGTATAGGGCACTTTAAGATGGTTATGATGATAAGGTGGCCAACTGGCAGCAGAGATGAAATATAAGGGCTACAGAGTAAAGAGTATAATGGATAAAGAAATGAAAGCCAACACTGCCTTAAAGAAAGCATGAAGTTTGGCCAGACAACAGAGGAGAGAGAGAGAGCACTGTAGCAGAGGGACAAAGTGAACAAAAGCAAAGATGTGGTGGAGAGGATGTGTTCAGAGAAAAAGAGAGGGACAGTCTGGGGAACTAGGAGTTTAACTAGGGAACCGTTGGAATTGGTTAGAAGGCCTTGATAATTACATGAAATCATTAGGGCTTCCTCCTGGGAGCAACAAGGACTCATAAAAAACTTTTGAGCTGTGGAACCTTGCTTGACAGTACAGTTTCAGGAAAACCAAGTGGGTGATGCTTTACAAGACGGACCGTGTGTTGTAGGAATTTGTGAAGAATGTTGGGGATGGAAAGAGGTGAGGATGGCTGCTGTCCTGAAGAGCCACTTCTTAGGTTAAAGTAAGTTTTGTGCAGGACGCAATAAAGACACAGAGACCTGAAGAGATGGAAATAGAAATGGAGCTGAAAGTATATAAAGAAGGAAGAAGCAACAGTGCATGACCGCTAAGTGGCACAGCATAGGAAAAGCCACTGGGGAATTAATGATGACTTATCTCCCAGAAGAGAGCAACTCAGGAACAAAACAAGATAAAGTCAGAGTTTAAAAATTTACTTTAGTATGCCCTGTGATCACAACCTTAAACCAGGTGGCCTATTATGACTAAAAATTAACATCAACATTCAAGACCCGAAGTGTTATGTACTCCCGAGGAATCAAAAGACTGGTCGAGCTCCCAATATTAGATGTGAATCTTATAAAGGTTAAAAAAAATTATAGTTTCAAAATAAACAGGGTGAAAAACACATTGTAATTTTTGTCTCACCAGAACATAGACCCAAAGCAGCGTCATCCCCAGCTTCCTGCCTAATTGATGTTTCTCAGTTCCTAGATTTTTAAAACTATGGGGAAATTAAACAAAGAGAGAAAGAGCTGAAAGGGCAATAAAGGACAGCAGAGGTCCAGAAGAGAAGGGAGCCTGGAGTAGTTAATTGTGGCTCACATGGCATGCAACCACCACCACCACCAGGCCTCTGGGAACTTTCATTTAAGGCCACACTTCATTTTGAGAGCATTTCTAAAGAGCGAGTCTCCTCTTCTGTCGGCCTACCCTTGACAACAGTAAAAAATACGTTTTAAATGTGAATCAGGAAAAGCAGACATGTCAACGTTTTTCACTTCTGGGCGCTTTTCCACGCTCCATGCACTCTCCCTTTTGCTTTCATTGAAATGGCTTAAGCCGATGCTCTCCAACAGGCTTGGGAGAGGAACTTGAAACCCAGGGCCACTTCTTGAACTACTTGAGTACCCAGGAGATTAAACAAAGCACAAAAGAACACTCTCTTCTTAAGGTGGAGCAGTTTGGGAACCCAGGATTGAAAGAAAAGTTCATTCTTTCCAGTTCCAGACCTTAAATAAAGATGTAAACGCTCTGTGTTTCAGGCTGCGGCTGACATGAACGGCCAGCGCAGCACACAAACAGCATCGCACAGCAGCTGCGCACCTTCTCTTCCCAGCCCCACTGCGTAACTGTGGTCCTGCAGCCAGCGAACTCAGAGAGGCTGCTATGTGGTCGGCTCGGAGAAAGGCAAAGAAAACTTAAAACAGCTGAATGCTTTCTGCACCTCTTCTCTCTGTGGTTCTGACAGAAACCAGAATATAGTTTTGCAAACTGAAAATCTGTTAATCTTTGACTCGGATGCTGAACATTCCTCATATTACTAAGACTTTGCATAGGAAAAGACAATACTTTAAAAGCAGCCCATGGGAGATGATAGATGGAAGCTGTTCCCCACTCCTGTGGTTGCCGTTTGCAGCCCACGGGGATTTTCTTTACAGGCACTGCTTCTCTCGTTGGTATTTAAGGAGAAAGGGAAGAGGGTGTGATGAACAGCAGTGCTAGCCAGGATTCTTGTGGATATGCTATACTGCACTATTGGAGGAGAGAAGGTGGAGAAGGTAAAAAACGCCTTGCTCTGTGCTTCAAAGATAAATTAATTGTCCCCAGAACATCTCATGTTACAAAGGAATAGCAATAACCCAGAAAAGTAGACCCTCTCTATGTGTTTGGAGAAACCCAATTTAGTTGCTGAGGGGTGGGGAACTAGAAGAGAGAATGTCCTTTAAGCAGTTAGTCCCTAGCCTTTTTCAATCTCTATCATCGTCAATTTCTCTGTCGGTGACGCAATCTTACAGTAACCGTGAAATCTCTAAAGATCTATAAAATATGAGACATGTATCTCTTATTTAATTATCTTCGTGGATGAGGGAGAATATAAATTAACACCTGAGTTCCTTGCTGATAATATATGATAATGATCATAGCCAGATCTTAACTGCTCAAAGAGACTCAGAAGGAACAAGATTTAGTCTTAAAAAGTTCCCACCATATTTGGCTTTATATATGTGGTTTTTCTTATTTTGTTTTATTCTCATTTTTTGTTAGTTACTAAATAGAGAGGATTAATTAATAGATGGCAAATCAAAGAAAAAGGGGAGAAGGAACAACCTTAGATGTTACTCAAATCAGCTCCCGATTAAATTATTAGCTTATGACATTAAAATTATAATTACCTAGTTCCAATTTAAATAATCATTCCATTCAGTTATTCCCATTTTAAGCTAAAGGACATTTTAAAATATTTTGATACACAAACATTTTCTAAAAACATCTCATTTTACCTATGCTGTACCCTTTAACTCCCCCTGCACACATCAATTCTGAAATGCTTAGTTTCTTTTAGCGATCACAAGTTGTTCTGTTTTTCCACTCCTTGTTCCTGATGGTTGATATCTTTGGCCTCTCCAAAGCCACCTTATGATGTATTTGGAAAGTCAAGGTGACATCTATTTCTAATCAGTGTTAATCAATATGGTTGAAAGTCTCCTGAAAAGAGTCACTACAGATAACCTGATTATTAAGATTTTCTCAGCCGTGGAGGTGAGGCAAGCACGGGCAGCCAGAACCAAACCCACGTGATGGGAGCACAGAATAGGGATTTGAGAGGGACTCACTTTAAGGGATAACGACATGGCTGCCTGATTTGGGTCTAGGAACAGCCCAAGGTGGTCTTGGCCCCTCCTCTCGGGATGGTCAGGCCAGCTTGCTTAGCTCTCTGTTAGTCAAGGTGATTCCTATAGGACCACCATTCGTTAAGCCCCGCCTACTCGGCCCGTTCAGTAATAAACAGATCAATACGAACCTTGAAAAACAAGTATAGACAAGCAAAGACGCACGTAAGTCACTCTCATACAGTTTTAAGCTCTTGGTTTCCAAAATCCCATTTTATCTGAGCATAAAACTGACTTTAAAGCATCAGAGAATATATGCATATTTTTTTAAAGGACATTAACATATTATCTACCTACCTTTCCGAAAACTAAAACACCGTTTGATTCTTCTGTATGTAGTTTTAGGAATGAAAGGCGTTGACGCTAAGGCACCTGAGGGGCGTCCCCCAGTGTTTCGATCTTCAGGCATCATACAGGCCCGAAGTTCTGACCAGTTTCAGGCTGCCTTTACGACCCGCTTCTGCGCGAGACCCCACAGCCACTCCGTCTCATGTTTGTTTATTTGTTAGGTTTGAAGTGCTGCTTCCTAGAACCCGAAGGTTTTGATCATCCAGGTCCTGGATCAGGGATAAGTTACCACCACCTCTCATTTACTTCTTTTTGGCAAAAACTTCCTTTGCTCTTGCCTAATCCAGGGAGTTTTTAACGTTGTTTTTCTCTTTTTTTTAAGTTTCTGCAGACATTCCAAAATGTCACAGCAAAAAGCACCACAGCCAGCAAGCTGCACCTCCCGTTCAAACAGCAGGAATTTTTTTTTTTTTTTTTTTTTAAAGAACTGTCTTCTCAGCTGGAACTGGGGGACTGAGATTCCTCTGGAAAGGTCAGCAAATAGCCGTGTGCAAGGGGACAGAGGAACAATGACAAAAAGGCCCTTGAGGAATCCTTCAGGACTGTCCTTGCGGGCTCCTTTGATCTGAGCAATAGGGGAGGCAAATCAGGGCACCTTCTCCAGAAAGCCTTTCAGTGCATGATGGATTCTTTTCACAGGACTCCCCTGCTCCTTTTACAGCACCCCTCATCCTTTGACGCTCTCTGCGGTTTCTCCCTTTTCCCGTGTGTCTTCAAACTCCCGGGGCTCCCGAGGGAATCGCCACGTCAGAACAGTCGAATGCCCATTCCAGGAGGCTTCTCGATCCGGGCAGGAGCCGCTCTGCAGGGAGCTTCTCCTCCCCCTCCTCCTGCTCCGGCCGGCTCCCCTTTTCTCAATGAGAGCTGGGCGGGAGCTGGCAGGGCTGCGGCTGCCTCGTCACCATGGCTGTAGCTGAGGCTGCCTTCAGTGCCTGCCGGTCACATGCAGCAGGTGCAGTCACAACAGTCAGGGGAGGAGGGAGAGTGCCACGCGGCGGGGCGAACCCCAGTCTTCTGCCTCCGACTTTGTGCGGACTTGCAGGCTGGCTCTCATCTCGTGCAGCCCCGTTACAGTCGGTGGCTCAGCCCCTCCAGAAATCAAACAGTCCCCAACCCACCCCAAAGGGGAGGAACATTTTGTTCCCTCTTTCCTGCATTTATTCTCTTCCTATATAAGATTTATTTTTTTCGGGTGCTTTGCAATTGAATCTATTTGTGAGTGCTGATTTAAATGTGCACGTCAATAAAGTATGTGTGTATATTTGTATATATATGTGAAACAGAAAAATACTCGAAATCGAGTAACAGAATCTGCAGGTATAACCACAGAATGAATCAACACAACCCGTACGTGTGTGTGTTTATACATATATATATATATATCTGGTTATGATCTGAAAACCAATCCTGCTTTCAACTTTCTCCCCTGCTCTTGCAAGCACCTCTGCCCCCAGCCTTCATGTCCACCAGCCCTATTGGTCCCAACTCACTGAGCGACTTACTCCTTGGGTTAATCATTCATCCACTTGGCTGTTCCAGGAGCAGATTTGGAATGCCGGTGCCTTAACCCCAACTGACCCCCAGGGCCCCTGCCTTCCTCCCTAGCCCTTCACCAGGAGCCTCACAGAACTGTGAGGAGTAGTACAAAGATACTCCCTTTAGAAACATCATTACTATCCCTGAGGAATCATTATTCGTTATTTCTGCCCCATGCTTCAAACACTGCTTTTCCCTTCTACGTCACAGCATGCTGCCAGGAAAACAGGGAACGGAGAAATACAACCCAGTACAATGGAGACAGTGGCGGTGCTGGACTGCGAGAGACCTCGGCCAGCTGACAACTTCCCTGACCCGAGCATTGGTGTGGAGGGAACACACGGAGTCACGGGACTTTGGGGCTGGAAAGTTAAAACAGCTTTGTCCAGTTTTCTTATTTCACAAGTGAGGAACTGAAAGGTGAGGGGATAACACCACCTACCCAAGATCTCACAGCAGGCGGTGTCAGTTTCAACACCACCGTGCCTCTTAATTAACCCCTGCCTGCCCACACATTAATGATTCATCGTGAGGATTAGGCACATTCACATTATTCACACTGTATTAAACATTCAGTATTTTTACTGCCTTGATCAGTCTCTGACTCAACTCTTTTCATAAGCAGACAGAAATACACAGGAAGAACTTGGTTTTGTTAGTAGCTAAAGTTAGGCTATAGACTCAGATCTAATGAACAGCTAATGGATTCTCACCCACCCCAGATCCTGGGCTGGGCACTTCCATATTCATTGTCTCAGAAACAACTGCAAAGAAACCGAGTGTGAAAAAACAAAAATAAACAAATAAAACAAACAAAAGCCCGAAACTTTTCCAAAGTAAAATAAATGTTTTGACATCCCGACTTTAGGATTTGACCTTCAAGCAGAAACCATGTGCCTCCCAGCATCATTAATAGGGAAGCAACTGTTATGGGTGATTTTGAGCTGTTAACACAAAGTGGAGGTATGTAGATTCAATGCCAAACTTCGTTGGCAGGCTAGGTCGTTAAGAGAGGATATCTACTTTTCACATTTCCATGGGTTCTCTTCCCCCATCTGAGCATTTGTTATACGTTTGCTTTACTTATTATAAGGAAATTCCAAAGCCCTACACTTTATGATTTTCACTTACCAGTTTTTAATTTCTAAGAGATTGAAAAGCTAGACAAGCTCCTCAGGTGTCTCCTATGTTTTATTCAAATATCTGTTATTGAAATGGTAAAAAGGGAGCATTTTACATGGAGACAGAACCTGAACAAAGATAAGCTTCAGTGCCTCATGAAAAACTTTAATTTTTTAAAAACACAGGTTGTGAAACTGCAATACAGACAATGAAATGCCCTCTCTGTAACGGACACATTTAAAATGTATCCAAAGATGGTATACAGAAATTGATAAAGCAAGCTGATATGTCACCTGCCAAATGTCTTTACAGTTGCCATTTAATCAATAACCGCAACAATCTTTGAGCAGTAGGAAGGAGGTTGGAAGCCAACAGGTCTATTTAGGATTGACAAAGTCTTGGGTTCCATAACTGAGAAAGGAAGAGGAAGTGTATTCTCTTACCAAAGGTAATTATTCTCGAACAGCTTTATTATAATTCACATATCATAGAATTCTCCCATTTAAAGTGTTCAATTCAATGGTTTTTAGTATACTCAGATATATGCAACTGTCATCACAGTGAATTTTAGAACATTTCATCACCTCAAAAAGAGATCCCATATCTTTTGGCTATCACTCCCCACCCCCACCCCTGCCACCCCCTTATTCCCCTGTGGGTCCTAAGTGACAACTAATCTACTTTCTGTCTCTATAGATTTCTCTGTTCTGTACTTTCATATGAATGGAATCATGCAGTCTTTTGTCACTGGCTTCTTCCACTTAGCATAATGTTTTCAAGGTTCATTCATATTGTAGCACATATCAATATCTCATTCCTTTTTATGGCTAAATAATCCATTGTATGGAAATTTCACTTCCTGTTATTGATTAGTCTGTTGATGGACATTTAGGTGTTTCCACTTTTTGGCTATTAGGAATAATGTTGTTATAACTATTCATATACAAGTTTCTGTGTGGACATATCTTTTCATTTCTCTTGGCTATATACCTAGGAGTGCAAATGTTGGTCATATGTTAACTCTGTTTAATCACTTGAGGAATTGCTAGACTGTTTTCAAAAGCAGCTACATCATTTTACATTCCCACCAACAATACAGGAAGCTTTCAATTTTTGCTCATCTTTGCCAATACTTGTTATTATCAGACTTTTTGATTCTAACAATCCTAGTGTGTATGAAGTGGTATCTCATTGTGGCTTTGATTTGCATTTCCCTGATGACTAATAATATTGAGTATCTTTTCATGTGCTTATTGGCCATTTGTATAGTTCCCTTGGAGAAATATTTATTCAGATTCTCTGCCCATTTTTTAATTGAGTCAAATTGGGTCAATTTTCAATTTGTCTTTATTATTGTGCTGTAAGAGTTCTTTATATATTCTGGATACAAGTCCAAAATCAGATTTATGACCTGGAAATACTTCCTCTCATTTTGTGGGTTGTCATTTCACTTTCTTGATGCTATCAATTCAGATATTTTTGAAGGACTCAAAAAATTGTATTCATTCTACTTATCACACTTTGAAAAACTTTCGTTTTTCATATACTGAAGAATATACTATAAGGCATGGACTTGTAATTGTGGGGTTTTCACTCCCATAGTAGAAGTAATAGATCACACTATTGTGCTATAAAGCAGTAGGATGCTCCCAACTCAGAAGACACCAGTTTTCTTCCTACTTATGTTACTCACAGTGTGACACTTGGTGAATCATTCATCCTCCCAGGGTCTTAACGACCTTATCACAAAATGTGGAGTTGAACTAAAACAGTGGTTCTAAAACATTCTCAATCAGTGGAAAACATTTTCAATGAAATAGTAAGTGGAATCCTAACATACAAGATAAATAAAAGGGTTCTCAGTCAGATAAATTTATTGTTTACAACCCAAATTTTAACATTTCTTTAAAATTCAATCAATGAGCATAGAGGTGCTATATTAATACAACCACTTGAAACCCAAGAGTATGGGTGACAGTTGCAAACTTATGTCAGGGTCACCCTTCAGTTCGGTTCTGTATTCTGTAATAACTTTAGAAAATTCTGATGTTCATATGAATCACAAAGGAATTCTAGCAAACTGAATGAGTACTTTAAGAGCTTGCTTTGCAATCTCATGACACTCTTCAATTAAACAAAGAGGGTAGGAGAAGATTTATTCTCTGGAGCATTGTTTCTACTGTGAGTATTCTATGCTAAAATAAATCTCTTTAAAAGTAAATTTGACTCAAGCACTGCAAAATCCCTGTAGCATATTCCATAGGATAAAGTATATAAACCAATCAGCTACTACAGCATCCCCTCCAGGTTCATCTATAGCTCTTGCCCGGTCTCACTGGGATCATTTCTGATATTCCCAGGCTGATGGGACCTCCTGCGGCTGCTGCTTTGGTGAAGCTAACCAGATGTCACTCATTTTTCTGGTGAAAAGGGAGAAAATAGCACATGATGGAAATAGTCCCTCAACAAGAATATCTCCTTCAGCAGATATTGAGGATCCTCCTGAACTCAGGAGTCCCAGAAATTTGATAACAGAGGGGAAAAGGGAGTCTTCAGAAGAGACAGGAACTTTGAAAAGACACAGCCTCAGGCCCCCACACCCACTTGGTCCCGAAAGTGCCAGCAAGTCTCTAGCAGGTGAGTGTGTGTCTTCCATGAATAATCACGAGGGGTCCTCTGCTTAGGCTGTGGGGTGCGGATCTCAGCCTACAAGCCTTTTCAAATGTTTTACGTAATCATTTACTAGTTATCTTAATATATGAGTAGGGTGACCATCCATATAAGTTGTCACCCAAACCTGGACACTGTGAGTATGAAAGACAGCATTATCAATAATTAGCCTGGGCCAACAGTTGTAAACCAGACTGTTACCAGGCAAACTGGGATGGATGGTCGCCCTGGTTAGGAACCTCTTCCTTTCCCAACAGAAGATACTGCTAAAAACCAGATAATTTGCAGGCATATACCACTAATCCGGTAAAATTTCTATATCTTCAGTGAATCTTTACTGTTTTAACTTTAAGCAACTTTTCAACTTTTTAAACTAAGCTTTTGAAGTTATTCTAAAATGTAAAGTGGCGAATCAGCCTAAGAAGCATCTGTCCTATTAATGGGAAAAAATTCACTTCTGAATTCAAGGTGCTGACAATATACAAAAGAGAACATAAAATAAATATGGGAATTATAATTGATTTACTGAATATGAATTTGATTTAACTCAATTAATTTTGACTACATCAACATAAAATAATTCAGCTCTACATTCTTGGAAATACACGTTGGCTGTAGATAAATATTTTGAGGTCCTTATTCTTTGGATTTCATTTACTGAATTTTGGCTTTAAATAATTTTTCTGTTTATATTATTCTATTTTATATTCCCTGATAGACAAACATGACATCTTTTACCCTTTCTTCCTCCTTTTAGTTCTATTTATAGCACTATTTAGTTTATTCTTCATATGGTGCATTCACAACACTGTATTAAACAAGATTTTAAAAAAATGTATTTTCACATCCACACTTGCCTGATCACAAAGCAATTTTACTCTAGTAATCAGATTCTCATCCAAAGTTTTGCCCTTCCTTTGATACCACTGAGCATCTGGGAGCTAGGATCCCTTCCAAAGCTACTAGTCAAAAATTTTTGCCCCTCGGCAGCCCCATGGCCGAGTGGTTAAGTTTGTGCACTCTGCTTCGGCAGTCCAGGGTTTCGCCAGTTCGGATCCTGGGCGCAGACATGGTACCACTTGTCAGGCCACGTTGAGGTGGCCTCCCACATAGCACAACTAGAAGGACCCACAACTAAAATATACAACTATGTATTAGGGGGATTTGGGGAGGAAAAGCAATAAAAAAAAAAAAAACAAAGAAGATTGGCAACAGTTAGCTCAGGTGCCAATCTCTAAAAAAAAAAAAATTTGCCCTATATCTGCATGTCCTTAACTAATCTACATTTATAGTATCATTCCCATAACTGTTTATTGTTAGTGAGATGGAAAAATCCAAAATAAAAGAAAAATATCATCCCTTTTTATAATTCAAGATATTCACAGAAGGTTGTTTATTAATGAAATTTGATCTAAATTAAATTTTTAGGAGTTTCTCAGATATACGTCTAGCAATAATGTTGAATAGTTTACTATTTATTTTAACATTTATCCGTTTGAAAATAGGAGCTGATAGTAACAGCAGCTGGGGGAAAGGATGAACAGATTTGGCCTAGCTTTTGTTTTTCCATGATTTTAAAATATACTCACCTCCTCCAAAAGGTCCCCATATGACTCGGCGGATGGACTTCACCCAGTCTTCCATATCATTCTGGGTGCTCGCCATGAGGAGGTAGCTCTCATGATTTGCTGTCATCCGATCTCGATCGCCTCCTGTAAGAAGAAAGTAACACATGAATGAGAGCTCAGCCAAAGATTCCCCATCAGCAGCCTCCTAGGGAGTTCCTGAAACATGCACTGTGCCTAGTGCAGCCAGCACCAGGTTCTACCCAATAAATTGGAAACATTTACCATGGTTTCAGCATGGAAAAGAAAATCTGCTTGAAAAGGAAAGGCTCTTATGTTTCCAGGAGAAAGCTGGAGAACAAATGTGATTCCCCAAACAAAGCCTGCCTTTTTGTCATAGCAACAACCCATAGGCCTGCATTGACTCATAATCCAATCTATTCACACTGCTCTGCTGAATAGGGAGAAAGAGCAAAAGCAAAACGAAAGATGGAGAAGTGGTCCACAGAGCCTGGATTTTCATGTGAAGCAAGTGCTGAATAGTCTGAGGAGGATTGCTTCGCACACACACTGAGGTACCAGGCCACCATGGGCGAGGACGGGAGCTCTGGGATAAGGAAAAGAGCCACATGTAAATATTTGACCCAGAAGTCCTCCTCCATTGCTCAGTCCTGGAAGGGAAGCGTTTCCCCAGATCACACCTACAGAAAGGCAAACAGAGGAGGGAAGAGGAAGACACAAGCCTGGTCAGCCACAATGGCCAAATCACTGCCAGATGGCCCTCAGACCCACGGGTGATTTTAGGAAACCCCAGCGGTGTCTCCATGCAAATAGTTCACGGTACCTCTGATTTTTTTCCTCAAAGAACAAGCCCAAGGGCCGGCCCAGGGTTTCACCAGGTCAGATCCTGGGCACGGACTTGGCATTGCTCATCAGGCCACACTGAGGTGGTGTCCTACATAGCACAACCAGAGGCACTCACAACTAGAATATACAACTATGTACTGGGGGGCTTTGGGGAGAAAAGAAAAAAAAGATTGGCAACAGTTGTTAGCTCAAGTCCAATCTTTTTTAAAAAGAAAAGAACAAGCCCATGCCCTTTAAAACCTTGAAAATCTCTAATATCAACTTTGAAGTGCTAGAGTTCTGAGACATGTGATTTAATTTCTTAGAAATCTTTTATAGTACATTTAAGTTTCCCTGGTGATTTAATTTCTCATTTACAAAATAGGGATAACCATCTATGACCTTGAAAGAAGTCTTGCAGCACGGTTCTCCTTGCCTCTTACTTTATGTTTAAAGGACTTTTTCCAAAGACACGTAATTGTGACTGTACTGTTTCATTGTCTTTGAAAATAATTAGTGTTGTTCACAGAAGGGATAATTAAGTGAATGGAGCATTAAGTATTTAACTGAACTCTGATAATATTTTAGTACTATACTAACTTCTAAGGTGCTCAAATAATCTATCAACCAACATTTAATTTTCACTAAGTGTTGGAAACTTGCAGCATTGGGTTGAATTAATTCACATACAAGTGGTTGATTTGGTTAAGACAGTATTGTTATTTGTTTTTAAGTAGATCTGAATACCTTTATGAGGAACGTCCAGCCTCCAATTTACAAAATGCCCCACCACCCCCCATTCCTTCACATCCAACCTAATTTGCACGTAGCTCTGAAAGCTAGAGGCATTTGAGTTTGTGACCTATGAATTCTGTACAAATGCCTGAGGTTGAGAAATACAATTATTCCACCATTGATGTAAATGTGTGGAACAGGTGAAAGGTCAGAGAAATGAAATAATTTTAAGCCAACCAGATGAACAACTAGAATTGATGTTTTAATACAACTGATGGGAGCAGGGAGAGGAGCCACATCAAACAGGTTTCTTCATGTCTACAGATCTCTTGAATAAACAAGACTAGCCTTCTCACATTATAGAGAACATCTCACTATTTGGGAAACAATGACCCTCTTACAACTCTAGGTCAACCATCACTTTAAGCAACTGGTAGCTGAAAAAACATAGATTTAGGAGTCAGAGAAAATCCATCTGAAATCGCAATTCTTATATTAGCTGTTTGACTTCCGGGAAATTACATAATTTCTAGAAAATCAGTGTCTTTAACCATTCTTTAGAAATAATAATCCCTATACAGTAACTTTTTGTGAGAAGTAAATGAAATAAAGTAAGAATAAATATTAGCACTGTGTTAGGCTAAAAGAAATTCTGTAAATATTAATTCAGTCTCATTTAACTGCTTCCCACACCTACAAATGCACAAAGGACATATTACATTAATTTGACCTCAGAGATATTATGTCTAGTAAGTGCTTGGCAACAATTAGTCAATAATATGCATACACAGGTATTTTTTTTTTAAAAAAAGAAAGAAAATCTATCTTTCTTTGATACATGACAATGCACATTAAAATTGTATACTGTACAAGTATGTAAATATGCCACATATTAATATGCATATGCATGGCTATATGACATGTAAGTGGCAGAATAAACTAAACGATAAAAGAAAAAGATGGTTCATTTGGCACGGCACAGCACTAAAAATGTATTCTGTATTCTGATCCACTTATACCACAGTCCTGGGCCAAAAAAAATTACCATCTTGAAATCAGAGTATTTTAATTATTGTCTTTGCCTGAAGCATGCTTAGCACTGCAGACAGCAACATCCTGCTGTGTCGCTCCCAGCCCAGGCAGAAACAGCCCTAGTAATGAGACTGAGTGACAGCCGCCCGAGTGTGTTTCTGCCTGAAAGCATGGAAAAAAGAGATTGATAAGCACAACTGGCCATTATCCCCTGACTTTTCATTTGATTCTCTATCTCTGCCAATCGTGCTGTGTCTGACCCTGAATCTCATTTAGACTGTCAATCACAGATATGAAATCCCATCTATGAATTTCACTCATGGATATAGATCTTGATTCCTCAGTTTATTAGCAAAAGAGAGGGGGAAAGATTTACAAAAACTTTTTCTATGAGTCTCAGTGGAAATAGAGACTCATTGCTAAGAATGTGACTAAAACAATTAGAGACATTTATATAGATACGAACTAGATACTCTGTACTAAAAATGTGTGATTTGTAACTGGAAATGCTGTCTCTCCTAATCCATAATCCTTCAGTTCTAAGAGCCTGGTACTGTGTCTTGCAATTGAAGGAGCTCAAAAACAACTTATTAAATGTACGATTGGATAAATGAACAAACTCAATATTGACTTTCAACCTTGTAGAACAAGTTTCACTCTCTGTTATTCCTTTATGGGGCTTAATGCTCCATTGAACCATTTGAGAATCTAAAATTCTTTCACAAGATGAAATTTTAAAAAGCAGCCTTGAGATCTAATTATCACTGGAGTGAGAGTGTCATAGTCCTCATCAGTCCATATATATGTATATACGTGTGTGTCTATTATACTATAGCCAGTATACATTCTCCATTCTTAAATTCTGCTTGAACATAAATATCTATGTGGTTTTATTTTTATTTTTTAATATTAGTTCAGATGATTGTGGATTTGCATACATTTTAAAGGACACAATGTATCAGTAAATTTTATGCACCTTTTAGATTTTAATTGGCTTGGTAGCAATGGTTTGGTGCTAGTGTTAACACTAAGTGTTTGTGATTTTAAGTTAACTAAGTAGGTCACATCATTCGATTTTGTTTATATATAATTGAAAGTATGTGTACATTTCACTGGGATCTTCTGTATATTTATTTGATATGAATTTTTCTTTCCAAGAAATAAAATATTCTCCGAAATAAAATAAATACTTGGCATGATTGACTTTTGCAAAAATTAAAAGATAGATTAAGAAAAGTCTAATGAATTTAATAGAGTAAGAAAAAGCTTAATCTAAAATTGAAAGGTCGATTAAAGAAATCTACATTAAAGTAAATGCACAGTTAATTCAAAAAAGAAATACAAATATACATTAACCATATGAAAAGTTCAACTCCTGCCATAGTTACAAAACAATAACACAAAACATAATATTTTTGATGAACAACTTTGCAAAGAATTTTTAAATTTTCAAGAGAAATATTGGAAGTGGTATGCCAAGATATACATGCTCATTGCTTATAGGAGTATGGATAATACTCCTTTTAATTCAGCCACTAAAACAGGATTTTAAAGAATGTTTATTAATATGAGTTTTTATTATACAAAAGGAAATATATAAACTTTATATAAGATATATCTCAATTTTTATGTAGGTAGAAAGCCAGAAAAATAAGATACCAGATTGAAATATACAACAATTTTAACAATGGTTATCTCTGAATGCCAGGAATGGGAATTTTTTTGCTCTCCTTTTGTACTTTTCTGGATTTTCCAGATGTTCAACCATGTGATATGTTTCACAATACATCTATTATTCCAGATGTTCTACCATGTACTATTTTATTATCAGGGAAAAAAAAAACATTCTTCAAAAGAACAAATTGTAGGAATTGTATGGTTGTGGAGGCCAAGGTGAGCTGGAAGGTAATTAGCACTAACCTCACTCAGTGCTGCTAAAGGTTGTTCCTTTTGAATTCTCATCAGTTTACCTACAGCCTCTTCTTCCTCTTTCCCCAGAAACTGATCCCTGAGCACACTCCCAGAGGAAGATTTGTGACAGGAGACCAGAGTTGCTCAAAGTGCAGATTACATCTCATAACTAGGACTTTCTCAGGGAAAAAGAAACTTTTTCACTATGTGCCTTACCTTTCTTTAAAAATATATTTAAAGAAATATTTTACTGAATATATTGTGTGGAAATTTCCAAAAACAGTCACTGAAATAGATTTTTGTTATTTTTTCCTTGGAGAAAAATAATTGTAAGTTGTCAAAATTATGAACTAAAAAGCAAAAAATACTCCAAAGTGATGTATTTACGTGTGTCATCTCGGGTAAACAAACTTTTAAAGATATTCAATGAATTATTTGCTTGTATTTGAATTTTAAAACAAGTGGCTCAAGGGCAACTGTGGTCACAGATATTTGGGTTCATTTCCAAACAGAGTTCACAGAACAGACCTGAGGACATTTGAGTGAACACTTCTGATACTGTCAATAATGTCAAGGGCGAAATGTTTCCTCATTCCCAATTACAAATCAGGTCAAAACCAGACCTATTGTACTATCTGTTATGATAGCTTACAGAAAAATATTTTACTGTTCTGAGTTATTAATTTTCACTCATACAACTGCAAAGTCTTTTTTTTTTAAGCATTACTTTCCTCAAAGCTTAGCTTAGGTCTTTACTGGTAGTAGAACTGTAATGATAAATTGCAAGATGTAAGTAAATTCTGAAGCGTATCAGTGGAAAATTACTGAGATAGAAACACATTTCCCTTGTATGGAGACTGACACTTGGAAAACAACCAGAGTTATGCGAAGGACAAGCAACAAATTACAGTCTTCTGTGGATACTATTAGCTCTTAATAAACAAAAACAAAAGTAATAAAACAGCACATAATTTACAAAATGAAGCCAGAGAACAAACTGGCATCACTTTCAATATCCTATTCAATTTTTTCGTATTGTTTTGTGTATTATAGGGACATTGTTATGTGAAAATTAAGTGTTTTGCTATGTTTTGCTAATCAAATTTTTTTCAAGTATTTCTTCCTCAAAGGTTAATTTCAAAAATATCAGGGAGGGTAAAATTTCAATGCATTCGTCAACAGAAAAGTCGCAGTACCATATAATGAGATTTTGAATATTATAAAACACCTAAACGAGAAAATGAGATTTAATCAAGGGACCCATTGCAGTAACCCTGATTCTGTTTGTAGTTTGTAGTCAGTACCAAACAAGACACACATTACCAAGTATTATCTTGTGTTATAATAAAATTATGAGACATTTTAATTTCATGAGTACTTTATAATACTGTTTACATATTTCTTATTCCCCTTATGAGGTCATAATCTCTGCAAGAAGGAATCATCCCACAATATATAGCTAACTTACATTTAGGATTAAAGTAGCTATAAGGCACACTTCTTAACCCATTGCAGATTGATTGGTATTTATTAATTATGGCAGATTTCTAATAATTAAACTTAGAAATGATTTGTTAGGAATCTGTCTACTTGGCTACAGATATGGAAAGCATTGGCCTAAAAATTCTAGACTGTACGAGTTATTTCCAATTTCCTTTCCTCAAACTTCACTATAAAAAATGTCCAAAAATGTGAATATTACAGCAAGAGTGCTGCCTGGATCAAACTGCAAAAGCAAATATGAGCTTTTAAAAAAGTGCTGAAAGATGATCAAGAGTCAAGCCAGACTCCTTGAGTTCAAATTCGTCATCGATTAGCCATGAGCCTGTGCATCTTTAATTGAGGGTGCTAAGAGCACCCGTCTCACAGCATTACTATGAATTAACTGAATGAATAATACCATAAAATATTCCAAATAGTGCTTGGGACATAGGATGCTCTGCTGTTATTGTTATTGCCACGTACAGTAATTTTGATCCTAAAATTTTTCAATAAATTAGATACTTATAATTTGAATCCTTTAAAATGCAAGGAGGTAGCTTACTTTTGGCCATATTCTGAATATATTTGTAAAGAAAAGCCCTTTACAAGAAAGCAACTTGATTTTTTTTCAATTAAATATTGATTTTCATATAGGTAATGTTTTTGAAAGTACAATCGTGATACATTCACTTTTCAATGATTAATGAAATTTTTAAAACCTCAAATAGCCATAGTTTATATTTCCATTAATCTTTTACTTTTCTTGCACCCGTTGCTCTTTCAGAAAACCTACTATTCATGCTGAATACACTAACTATAGAAAATGCTAGAATTTATTATATTTTGTATTTTTGTTTACCAGCTTGTACTGGGCAGTCAATAGAATGTCAATTTAAGTCCAACAATATATTTTGACTTTCACTTATGTCGGAGGCTCAGAAACTAGTCACTTTATTCTCATCACTTAATTAAATTTTTCTAATTAAAACTTATGAGAAATAAAAGTAGAACATTTCCTTGGCAGAGCCAAAGTGTCTCGAATTTATGCCCTCTTCTAATTTTAGCTTGGCTTAGTTTGGGAGATCAATGAATTCAAAATTTTATCTGATTGATAAAGATGACAGGCAGTAGAACAGATGACATATATATTCAGATCAGTGTTACTCCAACAATGATGATAGAGACCTGAGTCACAAGGGAGAGCAAGTCTTGATGCAACAATCTACAACTTGTAGTAAATGGAATACCATTCATAGTCAAAGACGTAAGGCAGAGAGTTCATTAACTTGCATGAATCTAAAATTAAAAGCATTTTTCTATCAGGAGGTTGCTTAATGGCACAAACGATGACTTGAATGTTGAGGAATGTTGAAAAGGAGAAATGTTTTGGAGTTATATTGAACTTTATACTCCCCATGAACGTGGCAATGAACCCTTTATCGCAGCATTTCTCAGTGTCATGGAACTGTAGTATATATATCCAGGACGATAGGAAGCACCCAGGAACTTGTTAGAAATGCAAACTCTTGGCCCAAGCCCAAACCAACTCAATCAGAAACTGTGGTGGGACCCAGCAATCTGAGCTTTAAGATGCCTGCCAGATGATTCTGACTTATCACAAAGTTTGAGAACCACTACTTTTGTAAGAAAATTTGCTATAACAAGCAGAGGTTATAAATTTTAGAATTCATGTATTTCAGCCACACTCATCCTATTAGCTTGTATCCATGTCTTATTCCTTCAGTGACAGCCATTCAGCCAGGAAGTACTAAGCTTTAAAGCTATGGATCATATAACTTATCTAATTGCTTATTTGCATTGTAAATGATTAACACTCTGCAACTAGTTTTGCAAGGACATGTCATTCAAGTTAGAATTACTGAGCCTAGCAAATTTGTGGGCCTCATGCATTAAAGATACCATACTTTTATCAGAGCAAACGTTGGAGATTCGCTTCTTGCATTTGAATACAGATTCATTTTACCTCACTCTCTGATGCCCAGAGTTTGAGGAACGAAACAGAATACTGAATTTGGGAAGACATGCCACTTTTGAAGATCTAGATTAGAATGTTGAAATCCATTTTTAAAATTCCCTCATATCCCACCCCTTTTATTGTTTTTGAATAATAGAAATCTGTAAGACTAATAATTGCAGGCTGATTTACAGTTTACAAATTACTTTTTCATCCCTTGATTCATTTGGTTTTTACAATAGCCCTGGGAAGTAAAGCAGAGCATTCACTCATTTATCCAACACATATTTATGGAGCACCTGTATTGTACCAGTCACTCTTCTAGGTTCTGAGGACACAGCAGTGGCTGGACAAAACACAGACTGGAGTTCGGGGCGAGGTCTGGACTGAAGATATAGATTTGGAAGTCATCCATATGACCACATTTAAAAACACAGAACCAGAAGAGATCCCCAGGGAACAATCGAGTTAGACTAGAGAAAATGAAGTTCAAGTGAACCCCAGCGTTTAGAGATTGAGGAAAGGAAGAGGAATCAGCAAGGCAGACTGAGAAGAAGCAGCCAGTATGGTAAGAAGAGAAAAGAGGCTGAGTGAAAAAAATGATTAGGTGAGTCAAATGCTGTTGAGAGGTTAAATAAAATGAGATCTGAGAACAGACCACCAGATTAGGGAAAATGGGGGTCACTGGCTTAGGCAACATGAAGATTATTGGTGACCTTGCAAAATCGACCAGACCAGCACAAATACAATTATCATTGGAATGCGTTCATAAGATTATGGAAGAGAGAAAAGAGAAACAGCCAGCACAAACATCTCTTCTAAGCATTTTAATGTATAGAGGAGCAGAGAAATGGGGGCAGTAGCGGGTGGGTGGGGGAGCTGTAGCGATAAGGGGATTAAGATGAGAAATGTTACAGAATGTTATACGCTTATGGGAATTATTCACAGGAGAAGGAAAAACTGATGATGTAGGAAAGAGGTGTAAAGACTCATCTATATTTCTTTAAAGCTTGCTCAAATTTTCTTACTTTCCTTAGAATCTTTAATAAGATCTGACAGTTAAGATAATTGATTTCTCCCCAAAGTTTGTTACTTTAAAAATATTTAAAACATCTGGAAGAGAATCACTGAAAGAAAAGGAACTAGCATTGAGCAGCTGTTTCTTCACAGCTCTGCCTGGAGGTAAAATAAGGAAGGAATGGGGTGAAATTCATAAATCATTTTTTCAAGTTAAATTTTACTACCTTTATTTGAACAAAATTTTTAGTATTTGCTCAAAGGGAGATTTCTTGCAACTTAACTTAATTGGGACAATTTTCTTTGTCAATATCTATTAGTTTTAATTTCCACAGATGCTAATTATCCAAATTTACATGGCAGTTTTATAGAATGTGTTTTGGTATATATAAAAGAACTAATATTTTAAAATAAAATACTATCATAGATAGCTCAAAATTAAATTATTCCAGTCAAGAAATGGCAACTAGTAATCATTGTAACAGTATAAAATTAAGAAAAACTCTTTGATTTCGGTTTGAATTTTGTTCTCCTAAGCAACTAAAATTAACTTTGCAATCAGAACAGCTTAACTGCCCATTGTACTTTGTCTCTCACAGTTTATGTCTGAATTTTCTGGGTTTTGTGAGCTCCAGTGTATGTGCTTGGGAGGGTGAGAGGTAAAATTTGTCGTAGGGGTCTGGAATTTGAACCCAGTCTTTTAGGTAAAGGCGCACTGCCTCACAATGCATATATTTGTATAATGTGTCCAAAATCTAACACTGACAAAAACATTGGTGTTTCAGAACTATTATCACTTCCACAAGTAAGGATACTTGTAAATATTTTCCTAACTATGTTGATATAAACATATTACACATTAACTCTATGATTTCCTCAAGCGTAAGCTGTTTCTCCAATGAATGTTGAAAAGAGTCAATGTTCACTCTGTTAATTTCTCAAGCTATGTCTGGTGTTATGGGTCTCACCTGATTGCCCCATCCTAATTACAAACAATTCTAAGAGCTTACAGAAAAAACAGGGGCCAGAAGGTCACATGTTGTTCCCAAATTAACTATAGACATGGAAGTTCCTAAAAGGCTACTACTCCATGTCTGCTTCTTAATTTAAGTCCTTGTGTTCGGATTTAGAATGGTTAACACTGTCAGAAGCGCTAAGCAGACTTTCCCTTTTTAATTTTCACATTCATCACAGGAACATGTTTCAGAATGATTTCTTTTAAAACAAACACATAAGAATACAAAAACATAACTGCCTGGAGGCTGATTATAGACTATTTGATCCGTTCTTTAAAACATGACTCCTTGTAGGGAAGACTTCTTAATTCAGTCCAACATCTATCTTAAACATTTTGAAAAGCTGAATTTCCTTTCAAATTTTCTGGAGTTCATATTTTTTTACTTCTTCTGATGGTTTAGTCCATCAATTTTCAATATCATCAATGTAACTATACGATCAGAGTTGATAAGTCAGATAGGAAAAATTATTATTAAAGGAGGGTGTAGAATCATTTCAATGCAAATGAGCTGGGGAACAGATGGTTTAAGCCAAGTAGGGAACGTGTGCACAGGATCCAACCAACACAAGTGAATTTTTGAATTTTTAAAAGAAAAATATTTACGAAATATAAGTGTTTGAATACTACAGGTTATTAAGGACTCATTGGGAAATGAGTACATGCTTGGGAAGATTTTTGTAGATATCCAAGTCAGTTCTGGAAGGTGACGGAAGTACTTAGGAGAATTAAATATATTATAATGGTTTAAAATAACTCATAGATTTCAATTAGTGTATAAATAGTGTTTAAATATTTAGGGAAATCTTATCCATTGAATTTGTAAGTTAATTGAGCTTTAACCAAAAACGAATAAAAGTTATTTTTTAATCATAACACAAAACTTACTAGATTTATAAATAAAATAAGAAAAAATTGGAACTGGAATTGAAGGCTCAAAACACTCTAGGGTTCTATATATTTAATTAATGGAATATTAACTTAAATATAAGTTGTAGTGAGGAGTGTTTGTCTAACAAAAAGCTCCCCTTAGATAATTAAAAAAAACCAAAAACCCTTGACGGACACAAATTAATTTTAATGCTCAGAAATATATCAAATTCAACTTACTAAAAGACTGAACTCTTTTGTTTTTACTCCAAATTAGAGTCAGTCTGGCTAATTATATAAGAATTATTATAGAGGGCTTTTCTTGGGCTATTAAAAGTTAATTTTATAATTTTAGATAATATTAAGTAAGCAAATGGATGAAAATCTGAAATTTTCCCTTAAAACTATGACTCCCAGTAACCATTTGCAGGCAGCTGAAAACATAAATAAGGAGTCCTATGTTTAAAAACTACTTATAACAAATGAGAACTATCTTAAGAGCACCATCATAAAGCTGAAAAAAAAATATTTCAATAATTCCTTCCCATTTCTCAAAATAACCTACAACTACTTCCAAAACCTTAAAAAATGCTGACTGCACTTAGCAATGAGAAGTCCACTTAAGGCAACAAAAGATGTTCAAAGTTCTTATAATTATCCACTCATTAACAAATATGCTAAAATAAAAAAAATCACCTAGCTTTTGCATGAACTTTGGATAACTGAATCGAAATGAGAACTTCTTAAAATGAAAGAAACAAAGGCAAAGAAAAGCTCCTTTAAAAAGCTGTCAGACCCTTTACATTGTTATTTGTTTTTTTAACACATTACCTTTCATATCTAGTACAAATATCTACCTCTTTGAATTCCTGAAGCTCTGCAATTTTCTAGACACATCCAATAAATTAAAATTAGATCCTGCCTGCTGATAGATTGATGCTGTGTATCTCATAATTTTAAATTAAAGAGTAATCAGCCAGAATCCACAAGTCAAATCAACTCAGCATACCATCATTAATTAACATTTAATGAATACCCATGGGTATACGCAGTAGCATTAGAAGTCAGTACACCAGTGACTATTTGGGGGCATCTAGTCTGATTCATATATAATTAACAAGCTAAATCTGGCCAAACTTTGAATACAGATTGGCAGATCGATGAGCAGATTGTTAACCCAAAGGCAAGATTCCTAAAAAACACCCAATGAGAAGTAGTAGGATATTTTTTCAAATATAATGTAGGAAAGCCCCTAAGGAGGGAATAGATTATGCTATCTTTCCTGATTTTTTTCTGTGAGGTGTGGAAGTTAGGGACAAGGGCATGAAATGAATAGACAGACACACACAAGTACATACACACACACCAAGATAGAAAAAGAAAAGGCATATAATGTCGTTATTTACTGAAGAAGAATGTTTTGTAGTTGAAAGCAGGATTGTGTTAAGGTCACTGGTTTCTCTCCAGTAGAGTCCAGAAACACCTCAAAGGTAGCAAACTCAATATTTTCGATAATGGAAAAACCTGACCCTATTCAGAAGATCCGAAGAAAGCAAGACTGAACCAGCCATAATAGTTTGATGAAGGATATTTCTTGAATAAATGAATAGAGAATTGTGTGACTCCATTCATTAAAAGTCATTACTTATTGCTCTTTAATATGCACACAAGCTAGACTTAAAATATATCGAAACCCACGTAAAAAAGACCTTCTGATGGTTTACGATATATTACAAAGAAAGAAGTTAATAAAGACAGGGGAAATTATTCAGTACCAAAATTAGATGCCAGCAGACAACAACCATAACAGGAAAATAGTGGGATTGCTTACAGATAATTATAAGGGATCTAGCATCCAAGACATAAGTTATCACAGAACCCCAAGTTGGAAAGTTATTTTGTTGATGATTTGTTTGTTTGCTTTTTTAATCTAGAGTTTCTCGGCCTAATAACAAGTTATTACTTTGTAGCCTAGAATGAGAATTTGGAAATAGTCTCTGAGTCTAAAGAGAATACTTTTAGGAACTGGACACTATTATACATGCTTTTATACATTATCTCATTTAATTAGTGCAAGCAACCTGTGAGGTAGGAATTACTGTGCTGTTTTACAGATGATAAAGTTGAGCATCAAGAGAGGTTTCGTTCATTTTCCATCACGGAGGGCAGAGTCAGGGTTTGGACAGGTTTCACTTTGACCCTTTCCAAAGGCCAATTCTCTTTCCGCATTATTCTTGGTTTCTTCGGAGTCATGCTATGCTTTTTCATGACTCACTGTGTACTTTCTGCATAGCATTTCCTTCTTACTTTCTTCGTTGGGATCTTTAACGATCTTACCCAAATGAGAAGGTTTGCTGACTCTCCAAGTAAAATTAGTCCCTCCCTCCCCAGCTCCCGTTGCAGTTTTCCCCTGTCTCTGGTATAGCATATATAACATTATTTTGTAATTAAAGTGCAGTGGCATCATGAAGATATTTGACTCACTGAATTCAAATATATGTGCTTATTACTAATTTTTTAAAAGAAAATAATGCCCTTAGTGGTACAAATTTTCAAGTATGAGGGTAGATTCCAGTAAGAGAAGGTGCCCGACATCTTCCACGTGCCCCTGAAAATACGCTCTGCACTTTTCCACTCAGCTTCCTGCCCAGGGAGACTACCTTTTAGGGATGATACTAGTGGGTTCCCTCCCTGTAGCTTCCCACTGGGTTTGGCCAACAGGCAGCTAAAGCAGGAAATAGGAGGGAAGAAGAAGTGTGACAGCAGGGTATTTATTTCTGTGGCTCCCTAGCTCTGGGGTTGCCTTGGGTTGGCTCTGTATCTTGACCAAAAATCACACCTCTTCTTTGGAAGAATTTTCTAAAAGACACGCCTTTCCAGAGTCCTACTAAGACCTCCTTGCCATTGTCTCTTAGAGCTCAGATTGGAAAAGCTCCTTTGCTATTATTAGACCCAGGTTACTTCACTATTGCTTGTGACCCGCCCCACCCCACTTACAAATTGTAAGAAATCCCTTTGTATAGAAATCGTCTTCAAATTATCCTAATTTGAGTGTGTCACCTTTTTCAGTTGGGAATCTGATTAATACAGATAAGTCTGGGTAAGTGATGCATTTTGCACCTATTAAATCATAACATTCTCATTTCTAAAAGCCTAGATATGTAGAAACTTCAGGACAAAGAGAAAACATAATAAATTTACAGTTATTTTAATGCCACACCTACTTAAATTTTATACACTCTCAGGACTGCCAAGGCAGTGTGAGAAGCACAAAAAGAATGCACGACACACTTTTTCCACCAGGACATTATGATCATATTAAGGAGACAAAGCATGAAATGAAGAAAATTATAAAGAAAGTATGAACTGAGCAATCATTTATGATACAGAGAATAAGAGCTATCATTTATTAAGAAAGTAAGAAATTAATATTAACTTATGTTAACAGGAAGAGTGTTCTAAAAGCAGGGGAACTTGAAAAGTGTTTTGATAAATAGTCTCAAGGTCAAGGTAGTGTTGCAGATGGGGAGGGAATACGGCATGTGTGAGGCTCAGTGTGGCTGAAGATCTGGCTCAGAGGTCTCTTCCACAGTGACGCTGTCTGGGGATGAGTTGGCTCCCACATACTCTGAACTTCCTCCAGCCTATGTCTAAGCTCTGAGGAGCCCCCCAACCCCCACAAGAGCATTCTCTCTTGTCCCATTTCCCTGAGCCTTCCTTAGCTCTTCCTACATATTGCCATCTTTCTCCAGGCTCACTGTTTGCAAATAACTGCTCCGTTATTAGAAGATGCCTGAGATACAGAGAGTAACAACAAGGCACCATTTTTTCGATGAGTTCATCTTGGGCAACACTATGGGATAGGCACCAAACTAGTTAAGGACCATGGATATGAAGATGATTAAGACACACAATTCTTGTTCATAAGTAGTAGGGGAAATTGAGTATATGAATCTCCAATTTTTAATCCCCATGAAAACAGGGGCATTGTGGGTAAATACAATGCTTACACACAAACATGCATATGCACATCCTAAACCGATATACACATACAAACTCACACATACACTCATACATACACATGCTCACTCACATGCACACCTTGCCCGTAAGTATGTATCAGACAGGAATTCATTGCACATGAGCTAACAGAAAAAAAAAAATAATAATGTTGAAGTCATTCAGGAAATCAATTTCAAAAAGAGTATAAAGTGCAGGATCTTTGATAAATATCAAGATAATACTTCTTTTAATCAAATTCACCTGGATATGTCTATTTAGGTTTCAGACAGTGATTCAGGTGAGAAAAATATGTTGAAAATTTAAACACGTGCAAATTTTTAAATAAAATAAATTAGATTTGTTTGGCTATCCATTCTTTTAATTTGGCAGCTAAAGGAATATCAAATGATAAGTTGGCCCCAGGGGGGCTTTCCTTTTTTCTTAGAACCTAAAAACATATTAACACTAGGAGTATATTAATAACTACAAAGAAGCAAAGTGGTAATTTGAAAATCCAATATAGGAGCTCAGAGTTTGGTCAAGGCTGAGTCCTTATTTCATAGCAAGATGTCTGAGCAAGCAAGATTTTATGCAAATCAGATTTTATGTTCTTTTCACTTTGCTTCTATAATGAAGAGGAAAAAAATCAGTCAGCTCTTTGCATATTCAGTCTCCATTTTCACCAATATGCGTCCTCCTGCCAAAACTTTAACTTTCTCCCTTATCTAAAATAGAAATAATAAAAATATCCCTCTGATTCATAAAGAATAGAGTATTTGTGGGTGAAGGATATGACTCCTGTTTAAATATAGGAGATCACAAATTTTGTGTAGCTCAGCCACATCTCCCTTGTCCCCTTCTGCACGAAATTCTGTCCATGAATCAATCCTTTATTGACTTCCAATGATGCTGATAACTTTAATGTCCAATATTATGTACGAAAAGATCTCAAATGCTAATAATTATGAAACTTGGAGATCTATTATTTACTTATATGACATATGGGGTTGGTATGGTGATTTTTGTTTCACTATAATTTTCCATAGATTTTCTGAGTTTTCAGCTTATGTTGGTTTGTAGAGCCAAGATTAAGATTATGCAAAATTTAAGGAACAAGAAAATACTCAGTAATCAAGATAGATAATATTTTAATAACATTTAAAAAAACCCAAGTTAACATAAAAAAACCTCCATAATGAACAAAATACAAAAATAAAAATAAGATCACTATCACTATTTTTCCTTTTGCCTTAGGTACCAGTATCACTATTATTGATCCTGGCCCTGTTAGTCTGAATATTATCAACCTCAACTAGCACTTTCTTTCTAAATGCCCATTTCTGCCCAGTGAGCACAACCTCTGCCTTCCAGACGACATAGTTGCCACCATTTATCTGACTAAGAAACAACAAAGAGTGATATACGCAGCTTCCTTATATGACGGATGGGTTTTATTATGCTGGAAAAATCTATAATGTGCACTTTGTATGCTAGTAATGGTTGCCATAATTCTGAAATATTTGTGATAGGTTTTCACTATCTTTCTTTTGCAAGACAAGTGAAAAAGAAAAAAAAAGACCTGCATATTCTCCCTTTATAATAAGTCTCCTGCACATAATAGAGCTCCTGGACTAAAGAATGTCTTTGGCCTCTGGCACTAGGTTAAAGACAGCTTAGTAGTGACCTTGGTGCCAAGATGGAATGAGCCAATGGCCTTATTTCAGCTCGTTCTTGGCAAATGTCTAGTGTACTAATTGGCACCAGGGTGACAGCATCATGAAACCAACCAAGGTGAGTCAACTGTGAAAAGTAATCCAAATACACAATTCTAGGTCATCCACATACTTGAAGCCAGGCCTAGGATTTGCTTCACTAAATCTGAGAGGGAAATGGACAGCTTCTGATCATCCTATCATTATAATTTAAGGTAAAATGATCTTTGTACCTATTGAGGAATAAGGTGCAACAGTAAGCCAACGTGCAACATAAGCTCAGAAGACTGATGTTCAATGGAAATGCTAGCAATCTTCTCTCCACACAGAGCATGCAGCAGCATGGGTCTTCATTTACTTGTTAACATTGTCAATGAAACTCATTGAGTGACAAGCACAGAGGTATACTCTAAAAGGGAAGAAACAATTGGAACTAGAGGGTATGGGGCAGAGGAAGAAAGAAGAATGGGGAAAGGGAGAGTAAGCGTGAATATAGATCTAGCATGTAAAAGCTCATTATCACAATTTCTTCTTCTTCTTCTTTTTTTTATCACTCCAAACAACAGATAATCTTTTCTGTAGGTAGAAGGGGATTTGAAGAAAATATCTTTTACTTAAATGAGATAATGTGCATAAAGTGCCCAGCTTGGTCACTGGCCTATATGACCTGAAAAGATGCGGGTTAACGAATCACCCTCCTCACCAACAATTCTTTGCCTTCCTTTTTTGATAACATTTTCCAATGCTATGGAAATGCTTCCTTTCTTAGAACTGTGACTGTATTCTTTACTTTCAGACTCAGAACTTCTCTGATACTTTTCCCAATGGAAAAAAAAAGGAAATTAACTATAATTAAAACTTCTTTGAGCATATTACATTAAATTAAAAAAATCAAGCAACTAATTTTGACAAATCCCCCTAAACATAATTTTAGGTTTGGTTCTACAGTTAAGGGCAACAATTAAGCATTTGTAATTTGTTTTTTCACCAGTCTATTTTTAAAGTCATGGGATGTGAAAAGATAACTCACGCACAAGATGTATTTAGTTGTAAACTTCAATTCAGCAGATATTTAATAATATGGCGACAAGAGCACTTTTAGCAGTGTAGCTTCACAGAACCATTATTCGTTTCAGGGAATTGCCCCCTAACCCACTGAAATGAACCACTTATATTTATTTATTTTTTATTGTTTTGCTTTTCTCACAATTATTTCATGCAATGAGAAAAAAATCATACAAAAATAGTGTGAATCTTTAGCATTTAATTTTTAGATGCTATGTTAGGCAATAGAAATATTCCATTCATAGGGCTAAACAAAGGTAAAATAAATCTCAATTATCATTCAGCTTTGAAAGCTGCACATTCTCAAAGGCGTCATATCCATACTGCGTTAAAAATCAGTACTGGGGCCAGCCAGTGGCATAGTGGTTAAGTTCGTGTGCTCCACTTCGGCGACCTGGGGTTTGTGGGTTCAGATCCCGGCTGCGGGCCTACTCACTGCTCATCAAGCCATGCTGCAGCAGCATACCACATACAAAATAGAGGAAGATTGGCACAGATGTTAGCTCAGGGACAATTTTCCTTAACCAAAAAAAGAAGGAAGATTGGCAACAGATGTTAGCTCAGAGCCAATCTTCCTCACCCTACCCCCCAAAAAAACAGCACTGATGTAAGTAACAATTCAGATTTCGTCAAATTTCATTAGTAGCATTGCTCAAAGGATACTCTGGGGAAAGTAGGTTTCATGGTCTAATGAGAGATGTCATGTGATAAAGTTATCCAGGATCAAATACATCTGAGAAACTACAGGTTAAACCAAGTTAAACAGGTTTCTTCTCTGCAGGACTCTCAGAGTCTTAATATTTAGAAATGTTCTAAGAAACTCTAAGAAAGGATAATATGCAGAGGATCCCTTACAAACTTGACTACAGAAACTTTTCTTTGCAAATTATCTTAAGGATCTGTGTTTTATGGAATATACCTCAGGAAACATTGCTTTTTATGCGTCACTACACTGTACTGATGTCTAGAGCACGCATATATATCATCTGGAGCCAGCCATGATGGCCTAGTGGTTAAAGTTCAGTGCTCTCACTGCTTCGGTGGCCCAGGTCCGTTTCCCAGTCTTGGAACCACAGCACCCATCTGTCAGTTGTTGTGCTGTGGTGGTGGCTCACATAGAAGAAATAGAATGACTTACAACTAGGATAAACAAGCATGCACTGGGACTTTGGGGAGGAAAAAAAAGAGGGAGATTAGTAACAGATGTTAGCTCAGGGTGACTCTTTCAGAAAAGAAAAATCACCTGGAAGGGTTTTAAACAATTGGGGTGCTTGGGCCCTATTCTGACCAAGGGAATCAGAATCTCTGAGGATGCAGCCAGAAGTCCTGTATTTTTATAAAAGCTCCTAAAGTAATTTTGATGTTTTAAACACATTTTTTTTAGACTGCTTTAAACTATAAGCAGTTTTAACTCTTGAAGTTGTACATTGCAGCAGCTTCCCATTACCAACAGTAGAAATTTTCAAGTCTATTTCTTTTTTTTTTAAAAAATTGGCACCTGAGCTAACAACTGTTGCCAATCTTCTTCTTTTTTTTCTTTTGCCTTTTCTCCCCAAATCCCCCCCAGTACACAGCTGTGTATTTTAGCTGTGGGTCCCTCTAGTCGTGGCATGTGGGACGCCGCCTCACTGTGGCCTGATGAGTGGTGCCATGTCCGCGCCCAGGATCCGAAACAGCGAAACCCTGGGCGGCTGAAGCGGAGCGCGTGAACTTAACCACTCGGCCACAGGGCCGGCCCCCCCAAGTCTATTTCTTATATGGCTAAGTCACTATAAATTTTCTAATTATTGAGCTAAGCCATCCAGTGTCATTACATTCTAGAAAGAACACACCGAAATATGACTGCTAATACAATATAAGAGCCCTGAGGTGAACAAACTATAAGATTTTTAATAAAAAAAATTAAAAGCTCAGTTTTAAATTGCAATAGCCTAGCTGCAGTAAAGTCAAATGTAATACATGCTAGTATTCTTAGCAGTGTCAGAGATCCAGCATATATCAGGAGATTTTTAGATTTTAGATGCTTTTGACCAAAGATCAAAGTATTCAGTTAATTAGAAAAATTCTTTGACCTTGCTCACTTCTCACAAATGGGGTATAGATGTGTACAAAGTTTCTTATTTAAGAACAAATTAAACATGATGCTTTTGATCTTTTCAATAGATGGTAAGGAGAAATATTTTCCAATAAACCCTCCATTACATCCTCAGTTGATTATTCCTAAAGCATACATGAAAATAAACTGTTTACTGCAGAAAAAGAAACAAACAAAAGGATATGGGACAGAACAATTACACCCTTCACCAAAGCCCAGATCAGTTTCAACTGGAAAATTTTAAGTTTTCACAAAATTTCAAAACTCTGGTCAAATCTAATAAGCTTTGCTCACATTCTGTTCTGTACAGCACTGACGGGCTTCTTAAAAACTGATTTGCAACCTAGCCCAGGGGGAACACGTTACAAATGAGTACAACCCAAGATTACCAGACCATGAAGGATTCATGTTCTTCTCTCGGCCAACCTTAGAAATGAGCGGCCAGTTAAAACCTGGAAGGTTCTCTGAGATAGGGAACTATGGTGTTGTATCAACCTACATCGGAATGTAGAAGAGAGAAGGTACTGGATCCACTCAGTGCGACCATTTGGAAACAGAACTTCCTGAGAAAGAAAATAGCATAATCTCTAAATTAGACAGACTGGCAGGCTACAGTTGTTAATCCTGTGCACTGTCTGAGTTTACAGAGATTTAAAATATCTGCACTGTCTGAGTTTACAGAGATTTAAAATATCTTCAAGAGTCTCCACCACAATGGAAAAGTTACATATTAAATACGCTCTGAAGAATAGGGTCCAGTCAGCATAACCCCAAATGCCATTTATAGTTTGGTAAATAGACTGGCATCAGAATGAATCCGCTTTTCTGGTTAGTAAGCCCACAAGAAATATTTATTTTCTCTTTGTCAAACAAATTCCTCCTTGACTGCAAGCTGAACATTCTTGAAGGAGCACCACCACAACAAAGTGGTTAAAGCAACTGGTAAGTTATTTGGCTTAATTACTTTCTCATGTTATGTTCTCAAGGACCTTGCTGAGTAAACAAAATGCGCCTCTCAAGAAGGAAACTATCACCTAACAAATGTTATTGATCCTACTCAAGTTTTCAGTATGTTATCATGTTTAGGATTCTAAAACACTGTGTAAAAATCTGGTCACCCATCAAATATTCTACTAGTCGACTATGTGATACGTAATTGGAATATGCAGGACATTTCTTATCGTTTCAAGGCTCTTGTCAGTTATTTTTTGCTCCTTCGTTTTCCATAATAGTCGAGGACAAGAAACAAATCACCATAACTTTCTTCCTACGTCTCCTCCTTCAATATGAAGGAGTAACAGCAAGCTAAAATGAAGGCAGGTCTCTGTGACATAAATAATTGCCTTGGGTTGATCTGTAACTCAGATTGGTAAATCATTTATTTTTCTCAGTTTTTCTAATATATTTCTAGCACTGAAAACAAATTAGAAAGTATGACCTCCCTAGAAGAAATTAAGTAATTGGCCCTGAAAAGATTCCTTTTACCAAGAGAAAATAAGGTGACTGCACTTAGCAAGTTAAAGTATGCATAAATAGTAAAAGTTTAACTTTGCCTTTAAGAATGCAGGCCATGGTTGGAACCGAGAGCACATATTGTGAGTGTAAACAGAAGAGAAAAGTAATATTTTTGTATGCCCACTATATGCTGAGCACTGTGCTTGGCATTTTCACACATTTGATTTTATTTAATCCTCACAGTAATCCTGCAATGTAGGTTTTATAATGTCTATTATACAGATGAGATAACTGAGGTGTAGAAAAATGGAATACTGTGTTGACATCCAAGAGTCACTGGTCACTGGGCAAAGTGCTAACACACACTTTGCTCCGTTTTCTCCATGACTGAGAATTAGACTATTCTTCTTCATGCCTACCTTGTTTTCAATAAGTGGCTAGTTTTATGAAGAGACCCACATAACCTTGGGTTTGTTCATGGTATGGTAATAATTAATAAGAACACATTTCAAGCAGACAGCAGCAACTTAATTTTGTTCGGAGCCAATTTTACTTTGGTTTCTCCAACTCAACCACTCTGAATACTATAAAGTTGCCCTTTACAACTCTTGCCCCATTCTTGACCTTTCCTCTTTCTTCCCGATCACAAAAGTATAACTCGCTACCAGCTAGGCTACTTCCACTCTTCACGCCTCTCTCATTAGCCAACTGCTTGGATACTTTACTTTTTCCTTATTCCTAAAAACATAATAGGTAATCCAGGAAAAAAGAGTTGGTAGATAAAGTAAATCTGGGAAATGTATAATACTACACTCCCCTTGAGAAACACACAATGTACATCAGCATATTAAAATCTCTGAAAAATTATTCAGTTAAGAAACTTGCACAATGTGGTATACAGTAGGATTTTCTAAACTTAATGGATCCAAAAACACTTATTCCCCTTTAACTATGGACACACGATCTGAGGAACTCAGTTCCACAAATACTAAAGTTCCACATTATACACATAGGAAGGGTTCAAATCTGCTGACAAAATGGTCTTACGTATCCGTCAGACCGTAACACACCCTCATTTGAATGCCACCACCAAAGCTGTCCTTAGATGACTTGGTATGGAGATGTGGGTTTAAGTAATTCATTCATCATATTTTTGTATCCGCAAATCATGCTGTCGTGTGGAAAGTTTAGAGTCATTTAGGAACTGCCTTTGCTCCCCTTGGGAGCAAAATTTACTGTACTTTTCATAGAGGATTAGCAACATCTTTACCTTGAGTACCCCCGAGAAAATAAACAACATCTATGGGGCCAGTAGGCTTAATCATGAAAATTAAAAATGTAATTAGAGACAAACTTTGGCCAAATATGGTGAGAAAAAAAAAGAGTAAAAGAGAAAGAAAAGAAAAAGAAAAAGAAAGAGAGATGAAAGAAAGAAATAGATAGGACCTTGAGAATGGTTGTACGCCATCCAGAATAAAGCAATTCTTTTTTTTTTTTTTTTTTAAAGATTTTATTTTTTCCTTTTTCTCCCCAAAGCCCCCCGGTACATAGTTGTGTATTCTTCGTTGTGGGTTCTTCTAGTTGTGACATGTGGGACGCTGCCTCAGCGTGGTCTGATGAGCAGTGCCATGTCCGCGCCCAGGATTCGAACCAACGAAACACTGGGTCGCCTGCAGCGGAGCGCGCGAACTTAACCACTCGGCCACGGGGCCAGCCCCCAGAATAAAGCAATTCTTGAGTATTTACTGTGCAGTTTATAGATGAGGACAATTCTACGTACCTCAACAGATATACCTATAGGACACAGAAGTTTTGCCACCTTGACATAATAAAAACTAATTTACATGAGAGTTTCCTCACCAGCTTTTATCTCATCAAGGCACTGGATAACCAGTGTTCTCCATTGCCCTCTATAAAACAGGTTTAACTGTTACCCACAGAATCCTAAATTTTGTGCCTAATTCCTTTCTTATGTGTCTGCTCACGTCTCCTCCCACCAGCTGGGTAAGTTGCGTTTGATGTCAAACTTGTTTACGTAAGTCGGATTTATTTCAAATGCCATCAAAAAGTTATTTAGTCAAGAAACTTGCAGAGCTGGCTACACGCTAACATTTCCTAAACTTATTTAATCTGAAAACGTTTACTCTCCTCCAATACCTATGAACAAATGGTCTGAGGAACTGGATTTCATAAATACTATTTTGTAGGGTATAAATATGAAGTGTTCAAATACGGATGCACAAACAGGTGTTTCGATGAAAACTAGTTTAATGCTTTGCTATATAGGATTGACACAAAATAAAATTACTATTAAATTTGATGTGGACAAAACAACAGTAATTATTGGTTTTAAAAAAAAATCACACTATGTACCTGACTTTATAAACAAATCATAGCAATCTAGAAGGATTCCAAGCCCAGGGTACTTTACCAATGTATTTGTAAAGAAATTGAATCTGGAAATTACAAGCAATAAACTATAGAGGCAACTTATGTAAAAAAGACAGGGAGAACATCAATCATTTGACCCCTACTTAAAGAAAAGAACTGGGTCTCACATCAAAATTGGCAAATGCGTATACACTTAAATGTTTTAAATTGATATAAAATGTCTACGTAATGTATGTATTATCTCAGAGTATCCAATTTAACCAAATTTTTCAGTGGACTAATAAAGTGAAAATTTATCAGTCCACATGTGGTGGTTAAGGCGGCTTCAACTGTATGGTCATGATGTTATACCAGCTTATACTATGGGTACCTGCTCTTTCTAAAGGAACCTGTCCTTTTCTGCTATTGCGAGAACAAACCCAACAACATGAAGTTCAAACGTGAGTAGAATTTGGAAGATTGATTTTGTTCAATACAAAGGCATCATGTCTGTATGAAGAAAACAGTGGTATTAAAAATGTTCTGCAGGGGCCGGCCCGGTGGCACAGCGGTTAAGTGTGTACCTTCCGCTTTGGCAGCCTGGGGTTCGCCAGTTTGGAACCCGGGTGTGGACATGGCACCACTTGACAAGCCATGCTGTGGTAGGTGTCCCACATATAAAAAAAAAAAAAATAGAGGAAGATGGGCATGGATGTTAGCTCAGGGCCAGTCTTCCTCAGCAAAAAGAGGAGGATTGGCAGCAGATGTCAGCTCAGGGCTAATGTTCCTCAAAAAAAAAAAAAAAAAAATCTGCAGGATAAGGCAATTTTAAACTCCACACATTACTTAGTTTTTCATGTAAATACATGTTAATTGTTCTTGCTCTATACTCTATTCCTTCCTAAACTGTCAGTTGAAATGATCAGCCAATGCTGTCAGATCTATTCTGAATAGTTAAGAGAAGAAACTATTCTGATAGGAAGGAAATATTTGATATTAAGAGTACATAAATACATAGATTAGCAGGTAGACATTGTCAAACAGCCATTACAGGCCATTATATTAAGTTTTCTATTCAATAATTATTGATTACTCCAATTCTGCATTGCACCACAGGTTTACATCATAAGCATTTTAATATACACATTCTTATTGTTCTTTGGTTTCTTTGCTATTTTAGCCATTTTAATGGCATATAACTTAGTAGATATTACTACACTAATATCTTTATGATCTTCATTGTTCTGTGATTATCTTTATTATCTGAGGTTCATCACAGTTTTTAAATATCTTCTTGATCAATATGGACCACTTTTAAATAGTATCACACATTACAGATGGAGACATTGAAGTTCAAGGATATTTTGGGATTTTGGACAGCATTAGAAAGAAGCTAGACTTTTAATTTACTGTTTGGTTTAAATTTAATTATACCTGGGAGTAGTCCAGATGATGTCTCCCAGAACTCATTATTTTTGCCACACAATACCAGTCTCATTTCTTTATCAGTGGATACTATCTTAACACCCCTTCATCTTTTAAAAAAAATGATTTCTCTATCTTCTTTTTCCTTGTTGATTCCGTTTCTACATAAAGGAAATAGTCATATAAAAAGTAAAGAAAAGAAACAGTGACCTCTGGAAGTGTGTGGATGAAGCAAAGATAGAAACTGAAAGTCCTACTGAACAGTGCCTGTAACACAGCCAAAGTCACTTACTGATTAACTGACCTTGTCCCAAATGCAAGGAAGGTAAATTCTATTTTAGTTACCAACATGGTTTTGTTCCCTTCTTATTTGCATTCTATAAATGCATTTCAAGCTATCTATCTAGTATAGGACTTTTTATTCCCTCTAAAGATTTTTTTCCTTCATAAAATAGGGATTTGTCAAAATGAAGCAAAGAGTAGTTCTGACCTTAAACACATAAACTTGTGCTTAAAAAATTCCTGGAAAAGATGCCTGATTAATATTTTAATATAGGATTCCACATAGTTATACTTTAAGCCATTTAGAAAACTCATACACAAATTAAATCCCTACAAGTCTGATTGGAATAACTCTTTGACTTCTTTCTGGATGTTTGTATTTTCTTAAGAGAAATGGTGAACCAACACGATCCCAACTCTCCAGCTGTTCAACTATCCTGGTTTGATGTGTTTTTGAAAGTGTGTCTGCCTTCATTCACGTTCACATCCTGACATTCTTCTCTCTAAATCATTCACCAGATGCATTTTTTGACCTTACCTGTCTCCTAGACTAACTCTACCCAGTACGGACATTGCATCAACTCCAGCCTGAGGCAGTCATCTTGTTCTTTAATCAATGAAGAGTGTGCAGCCATGTGGACATAAATACGTATCTGAGAGGGTATGTGCACCCACGTTTAGACATGGAGCTGCTAGTGATCTGTGCAAGGAGTAGAGCAATAAAACAGTTGTCAAGTCAAGCAAATCATGTTGAAATTTTATCAGATAATCCTGCGTCCAGCAGTCATGTACCACTGGCAGTTGCTGAAACTCCCTTGAGCCTACCTTCTCTATGTGTAAGATAGAGATGACTTTTTCCTATTGACTATTCTTCAAACAAGAACACAATAATTGGCTTAATAATAATAATCATAGTTAATAAGAACGCATTTCAGGGAAGATAGTAGCAATTTAATGTTTTGGACTCAATTCCATTTAGAGACCTTTCCTAAAACCAAAAAAAACCTCTCACTACCCCAAAATCAAAATACAAAGAGAAAAACCTAACAACAACAAAAAGTGAGTGGCAAATTGCTACAGAGGAAACCACCCCCTCAAGTCACAGTGGACACACATACACACACACAAAACTTTATCTTTACCTCCTGAGCATGCCTTTCCCTCCACCACTTGTCTCGCTCTGCCTATTAATTTGACTGTTCATAAAACTGAAAAAAGAAAGAGGGAAATTGGAAAACACAGGAAGTAGAATAGTGAGGAGAAAATATCACAAAGAATGAGAAAGACAAATCAGAAAGTACAAATAAAGAATGGAGTGGGGAGGAAGATAAAGGAAGAAGAAAGGCAGTAAGATGAGAGCCACAGGGAGAGAGGAGAAGTGTAAAGCTGCTGGCTTCAGTGTAAATATTGTTGAGAACATTAATTTACATATCGGGGCCCACAAAATGGAGGCTGCCCCAGTGGCCTGGTACACATCACACATCTAACCTAAGTCAGCTGCACTTACAGGAAATGCCTCACTGTCAAGGAAATCTAACACCAGCCACAATCCTCCAATTCAGCTGTAGCTAGCTTACTTTACCTTAGAAAACAGGACCTGCCAGCCTTATGAGAAATCCCTGACCTCCCAGCCAATCACGCCTGTTTCCACATTACGGTTTCTACCAATCTATAAAATTTGCTCTTGCCCAAAATCTCTTGGGAAGAGCGCTCCACTGCTTGTGAGGCACTGTACTCTCCCAATCTGTGGATTGTTTTCCTCTGAATAAAGGACATCAAGCTCACTAGTAAATTGTTTTAGTTTTGCCATTTGCCATTGGTTCATCACTCTTTTGACAATCTGTGAAACTCTTGTCTCCAATTCTTTAGATGTCTGAATACTGGTAAATTATTTGACTTGCATCATAAAATCAGTTACTTCTTTTTGTTATGTTAGCAATAATAATAATAATAACAATAACAATAGTATATAATTCCCTAACATTGACATATAGACAAATGACTGAACTTGATAATATCTTGGGGTCACACTTGCCACTAAGATGAATAATCCATGTGGATGAAGGAAAGCTAGTATATACACATTCCTTAAATAATGCCTTAACAAACAACTAAATAAGAAAAACAAGAACTCTATTTGTACTCAGGGTATAGAGGGATTTTTCCTCACATTTGTCTTTTGAATTAATATTTACTTGAAGAGGGCGGTGCTTCTGCCTGAAAACCGATCAATGTTCACACTAGCATCCAGACTGAGAACAGGTGGAGCTGAGATTGATTGGATGTGTCATTTTACATTCTCTCAAGAAAGAACTCAACCTGTAGGAAGAAAGATTGAGACATCCAAGTCTGTCCCATGGGAAGAGGTAATTGCCGGAGAGGAGAACAGGCTTACGTGGTGTAGTGCACAATGCCCTTTATCTCCATTGTCCTTGGTATGGTACATATGCAATGATTAAGGTGAAAAGGTTTCAATAAAGACAGAATAAAATCTAAGAGATTCTTAAACTAAACTCCATGAAAGATTTTGAAAGTTCAAAGAAGCACATTTCATAGCCAGCACTCATGGGATAAACAGTATTCACTCTACTCTCGGAGCATGACAGATCATGAAAAGAACATAACGTCTTAAGCAGCAATTCAGACAAATCTATGTTTGAGTAGAGAAATGAGATAGGACATTGCACTTAATTGACATTCAAAAAAGATCCCCAGAGCTGAAGCAGGCAATGACAATTGCAACATTGGGATCTGAGAGGACAATGGAAGAGCAGACATGAAACTTGCTGGGGCCTCTGAGCATCAGTAGAAGAAGGAGGTAGTGAAGGGGCAAAATGTCTTGGGGTAGAGGAGCTTTAGCTATGTATCTCCCAAATAAACAAACAATGACATGAACACACTGTGCTTGCTATGCAAATGAAACTCCAAGAAGAGGAATCCGTCACCCCCTTCTAAATACATTCTACCCATGAGCCACTTTTACAAAGAAATTCTACAGCAACACCATTAGGGGAGACTTGAGGAGGTTAGAATTCCCAGCATGGGGTTGGGAGAGAAGGGTTCAAAACAAGAGAAATATTGTTTTCTTGGTAGGAGATGGCCACAAGAGAAATAGCAGTTTCGTCAAGACTGATGGAGAAAATTCCTTTAAAAAGGGCAACAATAAGAATGCAATTAAGAACTAGTGGTAAAGCTAAAAAGGGTAATATTAACCTGACAATTGCAAAATAATATTGGTTACCTAATGTCAACAAAATAAACTACAGCAAAAACTTCTTCCATTTGCATCACTTCATTAAATCTTAGAAATTTCGTTTAAATATCCCACCAAATATTCTTTTTATTTAGCTATACCTGACAGCGAGAAGTATGTGCTTACTAAGGAGTGGGGGGCTCCTTCTGTTCTTCTGTTTGTGTTTTTGCTTCAATAAAGTAATTATTCTTACGGATTTAGTTACGGAAGCCATTAATGTTACACTGAAGCACTCTCTACGATGGAATTAAGCTAATTGATCATCACAGACTGTGAGATCTATATACAACCTCTGGAAGAGAGAAGTGACCTATAAATCTTTCAGACAGGTTTTGGGAACTGGCATTACGTTTCCATATTATTAGGCAGGCAGCCTAAAAACAATATCAAAATGCTAGGAAACAAGAGGTGAATGACCTAGCACAAAGCTTTTTGAAGCTGGTTTGTTGATATTAGTCTTCTTCTTTTCTTCTCAAGCAAAATTCCCATATAAAACATCTATATACTGCACCATTTGGCTCTCGAATCAACTCTAATTTCAAAAATGGCACAGACAGAAGTCAGGCTGGATAAATATTAAGGAATTAGAAACTAGAAATATGAATCCTGCCATAAAACATTGATGCAAACCATCCCACATCGATATCTGCAAAACAAAACAGAGATCTCCTTCCAAGGAGTTTTTCTCAGGAAAACAAACAAACACAAAAGATGGAAAACCCAGCTGCTCAGAGTGCATGGGACGAATTCCATGGTCATTTATATGTGTGTCTTTCATGAATATCCTGCTGGCTGGAGCCCAGGTGATTTTCTTTGGGATAAATGCCTTTAACATGAGAAACTAGTCACAGCATAGATAAATTTCCACAGGATGTGCCAGTTCTGGTTTTAAATTCGCCAATGTAAAATTCTCCATGGCAAATTACAGAAGCTAGCAGCAATAAATAAGTAAGTTATGTCCTATATTTTGATTACCAGTTCTCTGCTCTGTCTCCTGCCTGCTAAATATTTTAGTGAATAATGTGGAGTTTGGTCATCAGCTGTCACTGAATTCCTAAGTGACTCAATTTTACCTAGAGTTGACCAAGGAAGATAAACAAAATTTCTACTGTCAATCATGTTGTCTCATGTGAATGTGCTTGTTTCGCCTTCAAAGAGCAACAGAAGCCTGTTAGTCACAGAGAAGGAGAAGAGAGTGGACTATATACACTTTCCCTAGAAAGTCTCCATTGCTGTTCTAGCTGTTTTTCCCCAATTCTTTCTTTTTGGCATATCTTCCTCTATCTTCTCCATAAATAGTGACCCTCTTCTTGTGCGAGCCTCTTTCTAAGGAAGTCTCATTTGCTCCTGTAAGATTGGCTATCAACCCTAGTGTGATAGTTCTTAATTTTACATCTCCATCTCACATGTAGATGAGAGATGTACTATATTGATTTCAAACATAGAATATCCCCAAATAACAATCATCAATTCCACCCCCAAACCTGCATTTTATCTTTCCTTTATTATCTTGTTTGGAAGTTACCCTAGTCCCATTATACAACTCTTTAATCTTCGCACTGAGGTCGCAGACCTAATCAGTCACATAGCCCTGGGAATACGACCTCCAAAATCTCTCTCCAGTTTACACTCCTCACCAGACTGATGCCCACTGCCCTTGTTCAGGCTGTCATTATCTCTCACCTGGATTACTACGACTGTCTCCTCATGGTGCCCCTATCTCTGTTATCTTCCATCAGCAATTCCACTGCCACATAGACCCCATGAAATCTTTAGGATAGCCATTTGTTAAGTGTGCACTTACTGGTGCCTGCCTACTCTATTCCAGAGATTTAGAAGTGAATGAAACAAAGTTCCTGCCCTAATGGATTTTACATGCTACCATCATATTTAATTTATAATTCCTCTGATTAAAAATCTTTGATGGGGCCAGCCCAGTGGTATAATGGTTAAGTTCATGTGCTCCACTTCAGTGTCCTGGTGTTTGCAGGCTCTGATCCTGGGCATGGACCTACACACTGCTTATCAAGCCACACTGTGGTGGCATCCCACATACAAAATAGAGGAAGACTGGCAGAGACGTTAGCTCAGTGACAATCTTCCTCAATCAAAAAGAGGAAGATTGGCAACAGATGTTAGCTCAGGGTCAATCTTCCTCACCAAAAAAGTATATATATATATATATATCTTTTATAGCAATCCATCATCAGAGAATAATGTCCTTTGTTCTAGAGACACACGAAGCCCTTAACACTCTGGCTTCAAACACATTTCCAGTCCTCTTTTCAATCCCAACCTCACTCTTCTTGCCCTGTTTTTCTAGGCAGACTACCCTAGCTGCCATTGCTGGGACATGCTTTTATCTAAATGTTTCCTCCTGTACTTCTTTATTTACTTGCAAAAGTTCTACTAAAGCTTTAAGACTTAGCTAGAAATTTTCAATTTCAGTGAAGTTTTCTTCACTATCCTGCCCAGACTTAATTGCTTCCTCCTCTGTGGCTCTGCTGGTCCACGCCTGTATCACTTCCCACAGAACATTATAATCCTTTATGTGCATATCTGTCTCCCCTAACAGGCTGTCAGTTCCTTAACTGCAGGAAATATGATGTGGTTATCTTTATTGAGCCCCTAGCAAAACTTGAGCCATGATAAGAACTTAGTAAGAGTTTGTTTAATGATCAAAAACAAAAAACAAGGAAGAAGTGGAAAACCAAGAGAAGAGTGAACAGAAAGTCAGGAGCAGAGAAGTCCTCAGGGATGAAAGTACTGGTAATAAAATGGTTAATTACCTTTATTTTACACTCAGTAAATGCTAAGGATTACATGGCATTGTTAACTGACAGCTGAGAGGAAAGACAGTGACTGTCCCCAACAGACCTTTCATCAGGGTAATGACTTATCTGCTTAGGTTGGCTTTTCACAACAGGGAAGCTTTCCTCCTGACAGTGTGATGGGGAAGAAACTATATATACATCATTCACAAGAAAATGAGAATTGTAACCGCCTTTCCAGCTCATGGATTTAGGAAATAAAAAAAGAAGAGGCAATAAAAAACGAATGCAACGGCAATAAAAGTCTTGGAGGGTCAATACAAGATTCTGCCAGGACTCTGATGATTTATGTATGGATGAGGCATTTGGGGGGATTAAGAAATATTGTGCTGCGGCTGCTCTTGCGACTCTAAGCTGTAAACGATAGAAATACTAGGAAGCATGGCATTATTTATAGAAGAGGCCATTTCAATTGCTGTGTAAACTTCAGGGGAATGGATGTGCAGTGCTTTACCCAATCAGATACTTGTGTTTTCTCTTGGCATTCCATCCATTTTGCTCTGTAAACACCAGCAGACAAGCAGCTAAATAGCCACTGAAAGAAGATGTGTGGTTATCCAAGTTCTCTGACATTTCAACCACAGAACCACCTTGTAGACAATTACATGCAGCTAAGCCCTAGCAGACAACAGAATGAAAGGTGTTTTATTTTCATTTTAATTCTATGAGGTTTTATATTAAAAAGGAAATAATGATTCCTGGCATTTATTGAGACTTCTCCCTAAGCACATTATTTCATCTAGAAATACTAATGTTAATTGTAATTTTGCCAATTAGGAAGGCTTACAAATTTGTAGTTTATCTGCATTTGGTATAAACAGGTGACACACTGAATAAATATGAGAATTCTGCCTCTCTCTTCACTGTGCAGATCACCTCCAATGTAAACATTTTCTCAGTAGAAATGAGAAACTAAGCTCCTTTTACAGTATTCCTCTATGTCCCGACAGAACTTACATTTTGTTTCATTAAAAATTCTGGGGTTTTTCTGAATGAATTATATAGGATATCCATCCTTTGAAACAAGTACCTGATAAGAAGTTTAAAAGACAGAGCTTTCATTTTTTTGACTGCTGTAACAATTGCTGCTCAGAGCCATTAACTCGATGAGATAAAAATACATCTGAAGCTGTAAATATCACTTTCAAATAGTAAAAATAGAGCTTTCTTAAATCCAGATTCATTGAAATGCACCAAAAAAATTCAAATGAGAGCCTTAGAAGTCAAAGGCCTCAAAAAGGTAAGATTTATTATATTTAGGAAAAATTATTTTTAAAAACACATTCTATGCCAATTTTGTGCTTATATAAAGAAGAGGATGTGAAAGATAAGGGGAAGGAAGGTGGAGAATAGAGAGGTAGTTGGTTTACATGAAGAAAGTTGAGGGTATGGTGTGTGTTTCCTCTGGGTCCCAGATAAAATTGTAGAAAAAGAGACTATATCATAAGGCATCATCCAGACTTGTCAATATGTATTAGGTGATCCAGGGAAAATTATGTTTTGTATATGACTGAGCAAATTCTCTAGTTGCAAGACAAAAGGTCAACAGCTTATATAGACAAAACCTGTTACTGTGTCTGCAATGACCAACAATAAACTCTATGCATACAATAGATATACTGCCCACAAGTCACCCTTGTTTAAACATTACCTTATATCAAAACATATATGAACTATTGTCTTCATATTGTGTGAGTGTATGGGGTTAATTTCAACTGTTTTATTTATACGTCTTGGGAAAAAATAGATGTGGTCTAGCCTCAATATTTTGGCTGCTTTATGACATGATTTCCATTTATAATGTATTCGCCTGTTTGAAAGCGAAGAAGCTATTCAATTAAGACTTTCAAAGCTCTTGAAATACGTTATCAATTTTAAAGTGTCATTCAGAAAATAAACATCAAATGACTGTGCGTCATCCCCTCTCTCTCAATCAGTTTGAGTAGCATAAACTCAAGACTCTTTTAGCAGCGATTTTGGAAGAGACACACAATCTCAGTCTATGATGATGAGGCTGAATACTTCCACAACCATCTTCTGGTGCACTGATTGTTCCTCTATAAAATGCTCACCTTTACATGTCACGAGAACGTTAATCTGGAGGCAGGTGAAAACTGAAAATGGAAAGTACACTCTATCCAAAGGGCAGTTCACTATTGTGTATGAATCAATTAAGCAACCCAGGCTATAATTTCTATCTTGCTTAGTAAAATGTTTTATGATTGCTCTGTGAAGTTTATCATATTATACTAAATAAATTATGTTGTCAGACAATGGCATTAGCAATCATTAAACTTTTGCTAAAAACGTGGTTTGCTAAAGAGTGTCTTGGGCCCTTAAACAATGAATTACTTCTGAGTTCAGCCACTGCTAAATTAAAGATAAATCTGCAGATAACCCCTGAAGGTGTTTTGAAATAGGGTAAGATGATTCAAAATTCGCTACAGCACTAGAATTGTGATGTAGTGACTTTGATGAATATTTATCTTTAATTTATTGGAGAAGTGCAACAATGAAATTGATTATGACACTATTTCAAATTTCTCTTAAGTGAGGGATTCTCATTCTAGGCAGTGCATTAATTATCTGGATTTGCTCTCTTAGGTATAAAAGGCAGTCGATAAAATATCAACCAACATAATTTACTCCCTCTGATTCTAGCTTTAGACAATTAAAGAGGCCAGATATTAAGAGAAATGACCCCTCTATTAACCATAACAATGCACCATTTTAGTTTTCCATATGGTTTCACACATGAGAGATTATCAAATATTTCCAAGCATATGGAAGACCCAAGAAGAACTATTTCCCCAATTTACTAGAGATAACTCAAAAAGATATAAACAGGTATTAAGAATTCATGGTATTGTCTCTTATTTTACAATTTAAGCCATGTAGTGTAGGATCAAGCAATGCTTCTGTTATATTCCAAATTTGTATATTTCAGAGACACTGAACAACCTTCCACAAAGATGATTTTGAAAATTCTAAAAGTGCATTGTTGCATTCTCTGAGAAAGTTAATTAAATCTCCAAACTGGTTAAGAGTTAATAGTTATTTATAGGTTTCTCGAGAAAGTGTACTAGGAATTAGAATTTGTAAAAACTGTCCTTATTTGAAGAGCACAATTATGAAATAGTACAAATAAAAACATGTATTTAAAAATCTATAAATAGGCACTAAATTTCCAGAAGCAAATATAAGCCTAAATTAGGCTGTTCATGTAGATTACAAAACTAAAAGGCTAGGGGAGTAATATAGCATTTAACTTAAAGCAGTATAATCAAGACCACATATACAAACATTAAACTCTACAAAAGGAGGCATAATGAATCTAATATGTACCACGAAGAAAGCAAATCCTAAAATGTCTTCCTAAAATGCATTGGCTAATAATGAATAAATCTGAACACTAAAGAAAGGCTATTCACCTTAAAGAAGAAAAGTGCCTTCAAGCCTCACTTTTTTCCCTATTTCCTTCTAATATGGTGACTTCAAGCCACTCTTGGAGTTTCTTTGTATTTCTTGACAGACATAAAGAATCTGTAATTTTAAAATTTCCAAACCCATTTTCACCATACTTAACTGTGTAAAAAGCAGCAAATTCTAGAGATTATATTTATGCACAGAATTTATTTGTGCAGGCAACAGACAGTAAACTGAAATAATAAGACTTTAAAATAACAATTTTAGTTGATGCAATAATCTCCCTCTGAACTCAAAACCCCTAACTCTAACCCAAAAATTTCTTAATCAAGCTTCCAGATATTTCTAATAAGGAAAAGAAATCAATGATTTTACCTTCCATATTTTCTAGAAGAAAGTCAAACATTCCACAACTTGACAGTTCCAAATTCAATCTTCCTTCATCATAGGTATATTTGTGGAAAGCGGGTTCATTTCTCAACCTCCAGAGGAAAGCTAACCCAGACTGGAGGCTTGCTGACTTGACACTCATCTCCCCTTTTATCTGCCAAGGGTGAGAGACCAGAGACTACACATAATACTCCTGTAACTCCCCCTTAACAAATGTTTAGAAAGCTAGTCTTGACAGAAACTGATTACAGGGATAAAAATCACACCCCCTTGTCCCCTCACAACAAAGGGCTCAACAATGAGAAGATTAAAAGACAGGCTTTGAAGTGGCTTACTGTCCCACTGGTCTTTAAAGTCAAAACAGGCACTAAGTTTTTTCCCTCATTAACTTTCAGCATCTTCTTGTTTAAATGGACTGGAATCTTCAAAAAGGGATTTGTTTGAGAAAGTCTGAGCAAAACTTTGAGAGACAGGCTATCGGAAATAAATTGGAATTGCCAATTCATGAAGCAATGACTGGGGAAGTTGAGAGTGTTAATGAAATGAATACTAAATTTTGTGTTACTATCAGTAATGACTTAACCCTACATTTTCTTGCTGAAGATTTAAGCACTTTTTACTTTTCACAAGAACAGATGTTATAACTAAAGTTTTCACACACTTGCCCTCAAAACAATCATGGGAGTTTTAAGCAGGCAAGGATTTTTTGTTGTTGTTTAAATCTCTACTTCGCAAACAAAGAAATTGAGGCATAGAGTGTTTTTTTACTAAAATGCACAAAAAACTATAGGTCAACATGCAATAAAACTAGAACAAGCAGTTTTAGTATACTTAACAATTGTGTCAGACAAAACGCAGGGGAAAAAAAATAAAGATTGCATGGCTTCTCAATTTGTTACATTTTCCTGACTTTCGTTTATTTGTGTGTTTGGATTTTTCACTATGTGGCCATACCATTTTTCTGGACACTCTCACCACCTTTGTCTCCCAAACCCTGTACTATCTTGATTTCTTCATTTCTCCTAGTCTAGCTAATTCCTTAAGGCTTGGTCATTGGGCCTTTTTGTGTAATGATGTATTATTTTCCTTCCCCCAGTGTAACACCCCAGTAAGTGTACCCTAGGACCTACACTAGCAAAACTAGATGACTCTGGCCCCTGAATAAGCTCTGTTCTTTGATTTGGGGCTTTGCACATGGCATTCCCACTAGTTGGAACAGTTTCTTATCACAGTGTTTCTTTAACCTCGGTTGCATATTGGAATCACCAGGAAAGGAGAGGAAGCATACCATAACACATTTTACATGCAATCCAGGTGAACCAGTTGATTCCAATATTCAGCTAAGGCTGAAACCCACAAAAACCTATCAAAATTCTTCCCATCTCTTCAAATCCTATCCATAAACCCTTTTGGCAGTACATGTCCCTTCCATCTTTCGAAGTTCCTCTTCTTGCAAATTTCCAGTGGTCCTTACCAAATTCTTCTTTGCATGCAGACGCCTCTGAGTCCTTTTACTCAATGATAAGTTTAGAAAAGGACAGGTGACAGTCCCGTTCACCATGCCATCTTTAAATCCCTTTGTGCCCTCAAACTCTTCCTGCTGATTCGCTCGACCTAGACCATTCAAACCCAGGGCACGGAGTATTTAAATATCCTCAATGTCTTTCATCACCAATCTGGATCAGTCCAGCAAGGTCTTTCTCCCCCTCCCAGATGGCAGCTCCAGTGCAGGGCATTGTGTGCTGTGCAGTCTTAAGCTCTGTTTTGCCCAGCAGTCTGGTCTCCAGTCTTCTCTGGGTAAATCCTGCTTTGGTTTCTGTTTGGTTCTCATTGGAGACTCTAGTTTTACTCCAGGACCTCATTCCAATTGCTAGGGTTTGGACAATTATACACTGATTTTGGCATGCCATTTGACATCAGCACTGTCCCTTTCTATTCTCTGCTGCTATAGTCTAGCCATCTATTAGCAACTCCCTACATTCTCCTGGAAAATCTTTGCAAAATACTTTCTAAATTCCCTGACCATGCACACACTGCACCTTGGTGGACTCACTAAGCTGGTGGGCAGCTGGACCTGCCTCCTAGCCCTGATATGGCTCCAACTGTAGGAATTATGCCAGGTCCCAGATCTGTCTTCACCTACCCAGTGTGTTTTTTGGCTCTTAGAAACTGCCAAGTGTTAAACTTCAGCCCTAGTGTAGATAAGAACTGCCTCTTACTTATCTCTGCTGTAACATTTCACAAAGTGTGTGGCACACACTAAGCGCTCAAACTATTTTCAATATTTTGTTAAGTATAAAATACACAAGCTCAATTTTTTTTTTAAATTAATTCTTCCTTATTTAAGGTTTCTATCTTTCCTCCTCCTGGTTCATTTCACTCAAATATTTCAATATTCAGAATTAAAAAATAGAATACAGAAGAACCATAGGGCTTATGATGAACATAGAATCATAGAACAGAAAACGGGAGAAAAAGACTATTGATTAAGCGCCTAGTAGAAACTAAAAGCTTTGCATATATTTTGTCATCTAATTCTTACAATAACCCTTGATACTGATAATTTTTTCAAATTTTAAAGAAGAGGAAACTGAGATTAAACAACCTTATGTGTCCTCCCAAACTCATTCAACTAACAAATGCTAGATACAGATTTGGAACCCAAATTTATCTAGCTCCAGCGCCTTTGGCTTTTCCATTGCTAACCCAACCAGAGGGTTGGAAAGACAATGTAGTATAAATTCTTTATTTAACTAATAAATTAACTGAATAAATGCCTGAAATGGGATATTCTGACTTTTAAATCCCCCACCAAACTCCAAATTTCAATGTAAAAAATATTCCTTAAGGCATTTCCCTTTCCTGAAGGTGCAATATGACTAAGGAATGTAAAGATACAACAAACATAGGAAATATCACTAGGTGAGTCACCAAGAGCTAGTATTCATGTTTATTATTCTCTGTGACTAGTGTCCAACTTATTTTATTCATAGTCCGTCAATAATTTGTTATTTAAGCATTAGTAATTAATTTTCTGCTTCCCTTCCTAGAATGTAAAATCCACCAGAGTAGGGACCAAGTTTTTTTTGTTCATGACCATAATCTCAGAATTCACAGTAGATGCTTAATATATATTTGTTGAATAAGGGAACAAATCAATTTATTAATTGCAACAACTGTATAATGTAGTATTTCTGAAAATGTATGCTTACATCTTCATCAACACATTAGGCACATAGTTGTATTTTGGTGACTCCTCTTTCAACCTTTAAATAATTGTCCAGATTATCTGTTTCTTACCATCTTCCGTAATGCCTTATCTTCACTTTCATCAACATAGGTCCTTGATTTTGAGTCACTGATTTTCCTTCTTTTGTAGTTCCCATTTCAACTTAGTTCAGACTCATGCCTCTCCCTTATTCACTGTATCCATTGGTGACATCAAGACCCAAGGAAATCTTCCAGGAGAATTTCAACCTCATTAGGAAGTGTGGACTGGGATCATCATTTTAAGGTTTCATTAAATTTTTATATAACTTTAGAAAATAGCCAAAGTAAATTATCATTTACATACCATTTAGGTTATCACTTACATACTATTCAGAAGATACAAGTTATTTTGAAGGGCTTAATGTTGTTGCATAAAAATAATTGTAAAATTCCTTTAATTTGGGCCTGAAACTGAACTAAAACTGCCAAAACTAACCATTGAGAATTATGCTTAATGGGAAAGAAGTGAGCACTAAATTTTGTAACAATTTACCAGAGGCCTTAAAATACGTAGCCTTGTTTTGTTGTCAAGTCTACCATCTTTCAGGTTTTCTAAGACTGAAAAGTCACAAAAATATTTATCGTGCTGATTATATTTAGCAGAATGAAGACTCAATTCCCCACTCAGACTGACATTGACGTGCATTTTGGGGAGAGGCGGTCACTGGTGCAGAAAACCACCACACTTACGTGTTGTGTGCCGCCATTTCCCTTCAGCCAGCTCTGGTTTTCAAAGGATTAAACTGCTCAACAAATCAGTTAAATAAGGAAGATTTCAACTTAGCAGAATATGTTGTACATGGCCACAGATGTTTATAAAGAAATTATCTTGTCAATGTAGGTTTACCCTTGGTAAAAAACTATTCTGATGAATGTTGTCAATAATGGGGTAAGCTATGCATGTGTGAGCATGGGGGATATAAAGAAATCTCTGTACCACTATCTCAATTTTGTTGTAAATCTAAACTGCTGTAAAAAAATGAAGTCAATATATATTATATATTAATATAAATATATTTATTGACATGTAGAAAAACAAAACTTATTAGGAGTTGGTACATACAGTGAAACAAGAAATGATGCTTCTATGCCAGCTTATAGTATACTGTATTATATAGTGATCTTCATGCCAGCCATGAAGGAGCAAGGGGCTGCAATAGAGTGTTGGTTGCCATTGTATGATCTACATCACAAACCTGATGGTAGAGCTAGTAGAGAACTGGAATCCAGTTCTCTGTGTTTGTTTTCCCAGGTAGAAAATACACACTTGACAATTTGAAGGCACAGCAAGCATCGCTGACTTGCATAGTTAGATCTGACCAAATTGACAATTCTTTGAAATCACAATCTGACTGTGAAATAATGTAGACTTGAGGAGATGAAAGAAAACTTACTCAGAGATTACTGTAAATCATGTAAAACACTATAGACAATCTGTTCTTCCGCTATTGTTTCGTTTTCTTGGGTTTTTTTGCTGGGAAAGATTCTCCCGGAGCTACCATCTGTTGCCAATCTTCCTCTTTTTTTCCCTCCTCCGAGCCCCAATACATAGTTGTATATTCTAGTTGTAAGTCCTTCTAGTTCTTCTATGTGAGCCACCACCACAGCATGGCTAGTGACAGCTGAGTGGTGTGGTTCCCTGACCTGGAACCAAACCTGGGCCACTGACATTGTGAGAGTGCTGAACTTTAACCACTAGGCCATCAGGGCTGGATTTTGTTGTTTTTTTTAATGAATAAACAGCACGGAGAGGTTAACAATTATAAAATAAATGAAACACATACAAACCTGTTGCCCCAACAAATCATTTAACTTTCTCACGTTCTTTTTCTATTTTGGTTATTATCTTCAGCACAAATACTATTTTATGTTGTTTTACCACTTGCTATTATAATTGTAATTAATATTTATATTTGAAAAATATGATCTTTTTATTTTCAATGCCTCACAGTTTCATGAAATGGAAAACATTAATTAATCTAAGGAATGACACTAATAACTTTAAGAGGATAAAAGGAAACCAAAATAATTATTGCCCTGAAAGTCTCTATTAATTTTTACTATTGGAACTAGATGTTAATTTCCCCGATTTGATCCGTAAAGTTATACTTTTACAAGTCAATATCACTTGTTGCATTTATATAACTATAACACTTATAACATTATAACATAATTGTAACATTTATATAAGAACTAGATAGTGATCATAGAAAATCTATGCTATGATAAAGCTAGGCATACACAATAAAGGTAGGCAATGTGTTGTACAGAAACAAATTGTATCTCATTGTAGGTAATGCAAAGAAAAAAAATTCCCAGAAAGTAATTTTTAGAATTAACATAATGCAACTGATACGTACATGAAACACAACTTTACTGATTATGTTGTCTTGGAAAAAATGCAAAGAATAAGATCATGATGTTGAAATTTCATGCAAAGAAAGCCAAAGATGCCCTGCTCATTACTAGACATAGTTAGTATGTTCCTATAAAATATATACAAGTGTTCTATTTCGCAATGTTTTTTCTCAAGATAAAATTCCAACACCCTTATTCAGCAGCCATTGTAATATTTCGACAGGCACTGAATTGTCTGGTACTGTACTCGGCTGAATTGCTTAGCGGAGATTGAATGCCATGTCAATTTTTCATTCCACGTTTTTACACAGTTTCTTCAATGCTTTCACAAAGGTGACATCTCATATCATAAAGCTTGGCCAAAGGAGAAAAATTCAAGGTTGTAGAGAAAATGGCCATAATGTAAAAGAAGTGTTATATTGGAGATGAGGGGAAAAAACTTAAAAATTGCTTTTTTATTAACCTCTTGAGGGATATAATTGGAGGAGCTTCAAGAATAGCACGATGCTCTGTGATAACAAATACTTTGGACTTTTACAGTGAAACAAATGGATTGTGTGAGATCAGCAATGACAAGGCTTGCATATTTTACTCTAAGATGTAAAAAACATGAATATAGGATCTTTTTAATATGTATATAATTTAATGCCACGTCAAAACTGGCTGAAAATATTATCTGAGCCTGGCTTGACTTTCATCTATTAATAAACACTAATTACTAGTATTTATTAATAGGGGTCTAAATATAGAAATTTTTTCCCTCAATCATAAAACATGAAGAAAATAGCAGCAATTGATATTAATTGTAACTTTAAAAAATTGACTCTCTCTTCTGTAGTATATAAATGTGGGCTCTGTAACTGTTGTGGTTACATTTTTTGAAATAGCTGGACATGTAGTCTTCCTGAAATCTTCATCAAGGAATTTTCACCTCATTCTATTGCACACTGTACTCAAGGTCTTTCAAAAGAATTTCACAGCTTCAAACACACACACACACACACACACACACACACACACACACACATCTGTCATATACGTGCAAACTGGAAAATTAAAAGGATGAAATAAGCTTTTTGGAGTACTTTCAATTACTTGAAATAGATTTACTAGATACAGGAATAATTCAGCTATATATTATGATGTATCTTTCCTTTCATATTAAAGTATTCCATGTTCCATTTTAATTAGCTGCAAAAAACAGGGTTACTTCTTAACCATTTTAACACCGAATAAAGAGTATAAAACCCTGAGGTATGCATTAAGCTAATATTTAGGTAACTATCAATTCCTGGAACTGTAATTCTGTATATTATCTTGTTTACACAATCATGGATCAAACTTTTCTTTTACTAGTAAACGTAATGCATGAAACTTTGTAATGTATAGACACACATTAAGTTTTCTTAAACAATTTATAAAACACCTAAGTTTTTATTAGACATAAAACTTTTTGATAGTTTGCCCCTACTTAATTTCATTATATTTTAGATTGGGTGAAACATGCCATTATGTTCTTAAATTTCTATTTCAAAATAAATACACGTACCCATTACTCATTTTTCTTTTTCTATACCACCCTGTTATTTATATTGCATATAAATAACAAGTAAACAGTGGGAATGAAACAAACCAAACAACAACAAAAATCCACCTCAGGCTAACAGACCACAAATATTTAAAACTTTTTTTAATGAGCTACCACATTCTGTTACACAGTCACGAGAAGTCACGAGAAAAAAAAGATTGATAATAGATATAGATAGATACAGCTCAAATAGCGTCTATAACTGAAGATTGACATGAAAACTGAAACTAATAATAATGTAGTAGTTGACAAAGTACATTAATCTCAAAACAGGTCAGCCTCAGCCTACTATCTTTGCATAGATAAAAGGAAAGGTCCAGTGAAGAACAATAGAATTAGACTGAGTGCAAACTGACAAAGCATCTCTCTTTGATCGAACTTTAGTCAGGCTTCTCCAAACTCTCTTTTCAGCTAGGTCCTGACTCTTGACCCTCTGCGGTCATCTCCGTATTGTCCAGTTTTACCAAGAATCCTCAGTGAGGTTAGCCAGAATCTCCCACCCTCAATATCCGATGGAGTTCCTCATCCTCCACCATGCTCGAGATGATGTCTGATCACCCTGGTCTACCTTCAGCAAGAATACTGTTAGGTTGCTTTAGCCAGAATCCCCTCTCACCCCTGATGTTTTCGCTTTGTAATTTATCCACCAACCCCCCAACCCTGTTCTTTGGCTATAAATTCTCACTTTCCCTTGTTCATTCAGTTGAGCCAATCTCTCTCCCCCGCTGCAACATCCATTGCAGTGGTCCCTATAGCCACCGAGACAGTCCTCCTGAATAAAATCTGCCTTACTGTTCTTTAACAAATATCATGAATAATTTTTTAAACAAAATATGCAGGTTTTTTCTCAAGTAGTACTAGAAGAACTTCTATAAATCATGTTTATTATGCAATGGTAAAACAAGGGCACTGATTGGGAGATCGTCAACTACCGCTGAACTTATATGTGCTCCAACACATTTAGAGCCGATGGTCAGAGGGGCTGAGCATGATAATCCATTGGGTGCTGGAAGAAAATATTGCAGCTTGATTTTATGTAAGAAAATAAAGAGAGTCAACGTTAGCAATGTTTCCAATGTGATTGACCCTGGCACTTCCACTTAGTGCATACGTCAGGTGATCAGTTTTGCTTCCTGAAGATGGTGCCTCTTGAGGGAAGAGGAGGAGTTTCACAAGGCGAGGGAATTGAGAGCAGAGATCTTACAAGTATATTTGAGCTTTGAGCTTTTTGAATGTATTATAGTTTATGAACACATGATTCAGTGAAGTAATGGATTCGAGCATCAATTTTAAGAAACTAGTCCTCACGAATGGACAGATGGCCTAAAAAGATTCCTTACAAGAAAGCAAGGACTAAAGAAAATGTTGATAATTCAGGAATAAGCCAATTTCATCAGGCAAACTGCAAGATGAAACAATCTACTCGAGTCTGATGAGAAGTAGGCTAAAAGCTGTGAGAATATAAGAAGATTATTTGAAACATATATGTATACCTGATATTTTTGTTGACAGAGCTTGCCCTGGGTGTATGTTGGTTGTACAGTGTGTATATTCTGCCTCTGTGAGATGATGACTTATCTCAGTTACAATGGTCACTAAAATAATCACTTTTACAAAGTGTTAAAGATGTTGAAAAATAATGCCATACATTAAATATGTTTCTTTCATTTAAATCAAGATTTTTGGGTATTATTCACAAAGTCGTTATTTTTAAAATACAATTTCTCCTGCTACATGTTTCTTTGACATGAACTTCCTGACTTGTGAGTGTTAAACAGAGGAACGATATCAACAGGATATAACAGTTGTTTTGGTTCATACAGGACTTTTTCCCAGAATGTTAACGTTTTGAAGGAATCAGGGACAAGCTTTCTCACAATCAAAGACACAGCCTCAACAATATTTGAAAACCTTAAGAACAGAGCTGAGAAATCTACAGAAGTGCCTTCCTCCGGTAGTGGCTTATTTAGGAGTTTGAGAACTGTCAGCTTTCCAATAGCTTGCACTGCAAGCGCAGTTGTAGAAACCACACGAGGCATTTCCCTCTCACTTAAACAATGGGTTAAATAAGAAAGTCTATACCTGGGATAAGACTCTTAATTTTACTGAAAACGGTCTCTATTAGAACAAGTACCCTTCCAGGCCTACATCTTGAAGGAAGAAGTATGAGCCCAGGATTCAAGGCTGCAAAGGACTGACTGACTGACAGTGACGCGAGGTGCCAATGCCCGCGGAGACTTAACACGGCTAATATTTGTATGAAGATTGTTATCGTTCTATTTGTGCTCTATTTTCAAATTGCTGTAGGTCGTGAGTGATCTCTTGCTAATTCTACGGGAAAATTCAAGCCTTAATATTTTTATTAAGTAATTTTGCAAGACACAGGGTTTTTCAAGAACTCATATGGAGCACAATAGCAGAAGTGCCTGATTTAATCATCCAACCATAAAAATTATTTTTTATGCATGTTTTATAATAGAAATATATTAATAAAACTTATATAAGCAAATAAATACATTTGCACAGGACTGCATGGTCAATTTACTTATTTTTTTTTAATTAAGAGGGAGCACAGTCAGAAATGTTTTGAGGTCACCGGTCCAATCGATATCACACTGCATGGAAAGGAATGAATAAAAGCAGACATCTTCCCTTCATGGAAGGGAGGAACTCTCAATGAACGGTTCAGGTAACAGAAACACAAGACGGATATCCTGAAATATAAATGCATGAAATTATGTCTCATGAAATGAATGCTTGGAAATAAAGGCACGGCAGACCTCGGTCACGAAGCAGACAAGAATGGAATCGCTCATTCTGAACATTCTGAACACCCTGTGGCAACGTTTATCACATTACACTCTGGTTAGTTTTTACTGCCCTCCACTCCTTTGTGAGCTTCTGGGACAGGGCACCACGTCTTACTCAGCTTTGTCAATCCTCTGTGCTTGGCAAAAGCCCTGGTACATAGTAGATGATCAAAAGCATTTGCTGAGTGATTAAAGTGACTTATGAATAAAGATGTGTGCTCACTTGGAAAGGGAATAGGGCAAAAAGAAAGAAAAGAAAGAAGAGAACTAACACATATCAAGGGGCCATAATGTGTCAGAAGGAGAGCTAGGTACTTTATTACTCTAAATTATTGTCACAGCTCTCCTACGAGGTACATATTCCCATTTACAGAGAGGAAACTGAAGCTCGGAAGCTAATTTGCTAACCTAAAATTGACACAGCTAGTGAGTAGCTGAGCCAGGTTGCAATATGATCTGACTGGGGAGTCCATACTCTGGGCTCCCTCATACTGCCAGTAAGGGGTAGGACCTCTGTTGAGGGGAGCTATAATTATAAACCACAGCCTTTTCACGCATAACACTCATGCCAGCCACAGGATTCTCTGAAGTCCAGAGCCTCGGCAGTGTTATGGCTAACTATGACTTCCCCACCAGGGAAGAAAAATCAGCCATTAATAATTTACCCCTCTTTTATAGTTCAATTCCAAGGGATTCATTTGAGTTTATTTAAGACATGTTTTAAAACAGAGTGATTTCAATATTAACATGTTGATTGATGCTATCTCTCTAATGTAAAATATAAGAATTAGGAAATTCAAATGTTCTCGTAAAAGAGAAAAAGTTCAAGGTTACTAGTCTAGAATGAAAACATAACCTATTAGACAAAAACAAACACTCATTCAGCCTGTTTGAAGTATGTGAGTAAATAATTCATACATGTTTTCACAGTTCTTCCTGTGGGTATATTGGTCACTTAGACTTAATGTGTGGTACACACTAGACCTTGGTTAAATGTCTAGTTTAAAGAGCAAATGAACTTGACAAAATATTGGCTATAATCATTATTTTTTAATGAAAACAATTTCTTCTTACCCCTATTTTAGCATAATAACGTCATTCAGTAATCAGGAGTCTTCAAGAGAGTAACCGCATGGATAATATAATGTGCCTCTTTGTTGGTGAGAGGAAGGGTCATGAGCTACCCCTGTTTGTCCTTCAAGCATGGGGGGAATTAATTATGGGACAAATGAAGCTTAAGCTTCAAGGCCTTTCAATTGCATGGGCCTCTTCCAAGGTCCCAGAGGAACTATATCAACATGCTCACCTGGTCACATATTTTGGCAAAATTCACAAAATTAAGACATTTTAGCCACAGTCTGTTAAGTTCCCTCTTTCCATTCCAATTTACCCACCATCACACTTTCCCCTGGGTCAGGTAACACTGGAGTGGCCACCAGCAGTTTTGGTACCCAGGTGAGGGGAAGTTGCATTGGGAATACATTTAGCGCAGGTTTAGTGGAATATATGTACGTAGTTTAAGGAAAAGCTGAATTATCCTTTCATTCTTTCTGTAGAAAGTGATATTACAAAATAGGTGCCAAATAAAGAGGTGATCAAAGAGTACTCAGTCAAATAAGGTAGGAAAGAAGGTGCGTTGGGCATTTTATATGTAACAATCCTGTTCTATTTCTGGATTTGTGATGCTTGCAGGTTATTTGTCACCTGTCATAAATCAGCAATTTGTCCTGAGTACTTTTTCATTCTAAAACAATAACTGATTTCTTATTCATAATTTTGTATTCTTTCTCCCAAATATGACTCCCAGATGGTATAAGTTTTAGGTCCCTCAAAAATTACTGAAGAGAGTAATCTGAAACATTTGTAGAGGTTAAATCCTGAGGGTGTGTAATAGATTTATATACATTCCTAGAAGAGATGAGAAAATCAATACCTTTTCTCCCAAACAGAAATTAGTTAAAAGATCTTTATTCAAAGGAGAGAATAAATGAAAATAAATTCAAAGGAGAGAATAATAAGTCTAATCTCATATCTACTTGATAATTCCTCCTCTTATTTCAACATTACCCTGGTCAGCAAACAGAAATACAATTGCACCATTTAGTAAGTGCTATTCCGTACAAGGAAACTTGAAGTAAACTCATGAAACAGTAAATCATGAAACAAAGTATACTGTGACTTTTCAAACAAAGGTGGTATTATTCCTTCCTTGCCTCCTCCAATCTCTCCTCCTTGATATGTCTGAAAAATATTTCCTCTGTACACACCTAATATCAAAGGAAAGGAACCTAAAACCTTCGTTAAATAATTAAATATTAATATACAACGTAAGTGGGTTTTAAATGTGCTCAGAGCATAAGGTAAAACCTGTAGACACCTGTCTCAATGTACAAACACCTGCAATCTCCAAGCGCTATGTTCACACCACCCCTAAATCTGTGAGTTCATGGAAAAGGAAAGTCTATGCTAATTAGTGGACTGTAATTCTGAAAAAGTTAACTTAACCCATAAGCATTGAGGCAATATGGCCAATAAGCTGCCATAGACAGACGGACACACCAATGAGAGCTTTCACGGACGAGTGATGACAGGTCAGCAGAGGACGCTGAACTTACAATCCTCCTGGAAAGCAAAATCAACAACTCAAGTCAACCTGCCTCGTAGCCGTACCTAATGAATGAGTTCATCTTTCAGGGCCGGCCCCGTGGCCGAGTGGTGAAGTTCGTGCGGTTTGCTTCAGCAACCCAGGTTTTAGGCAGTTCAAATCCTAGGCACAGACATGGCATGGCTCATCAGGTCATGCTGAGGCAGCATCCCACATGCCACAACTAGAAGGACCCACAACTAAAAATACGCAACTATGTACTGGGGGGCTTTGTGGAGAAAAAGGAAAAATAAAATCTTTAAAAAAAATTTCATCTTTCAAAGAAAATTCGACAGACACATAAGAAACCTTAACAATACATGCAGGAAGTCGTTTCATGTTTCTAAACACAATTGGTTGGCAATATTTAAGTTTAGAAAAAGAAAAAAAAGACAAATCATATATAGTATATGATAATATAAATAATGAGGGCACTTTTATTGCTCTCCTGTAACACTGATGTTACCGCTAATGATAATCATCATCGCTAACATTTAAGCACTTTTTATGTCTACAGACAGCTCTACCTGCATTAACTCAATTAATCTACACAACATCTTAGGTAGCTACTTATTCCCGTTTTTCAGATGATGAAATTAAAGCACAAAAGTATCAAGACACTTGTCAAAGGCACAAAGCCACAGGTAGAGCAGGGATTCAAATCCAGACAGTGTGGATGCACAGCCCAAGCTCTTCACTTCGATGTCAGATGTTTAATGAGCTGATCTCCAGGTCTGTTCTAAAGAATTCTAGTTTCAAATATTTACCCTGAAGCCCTAATAAAATTCTCCCATTTCTCTGACACATGCTTCAACTTCAGCTTCAGAAAACAGTTCCCACAAATCTAAAATAATCGGCTCCTTTAACAAGATGTTTCCGTTAATCTATAAAAGAAAAACCAAATCGATTATGGAAATGTATTGGAAAATAAAAGCTTTGCCTTTTCTCCAAGTTGGTGTAAAAATTGTGCTCCCTTCTGTTCACAAGTAGGTGTCAAATTGGAGAGCTGAAAGTCTTTCAGCTTTATGTGTTTTTTTGTTTTTTCCCCAGAACAGGACCAAAGTAATTTAGAGAGTTAGATGATCATAGAAGACATGAGTCAATTGCAGTTGAAAGTGTCGTTCTGTAACAACGCCTGGGAATTAGAGCAAGGTGAAATACCAGAGTCCCCTGCAAAGTAGGATAGAAATAGCATGGTAGCATGCTATTCTTGGAATGACAGATGCTGAGGGCTGGATGTATCGACAACCATTCCCAAGCGCCCACTACCTGGCTGAGTTTTTCTTGAGACTGGAAAAGCAAGGCCTCTCTCCTGCCATGTGACAGGGTTCTGGGCAATCAGGTAAGCAGACAGCTACATGCAGGAACACAGGGCAGTAAAAGGGGAAAGATGTGACTGTTGCTCCCTGTCATCCCCTTTCCCTGTTTTGAGGCTGTAGCAGCCCTTTTGTGTTCACAGGGAAGGGCAAGGAGAATCTCTGTGGCATCAGCTTGAACCTCAAGAGCCACTGAAGCACCATTAATAATCACCTACCTCTGGGCTCCAGGTTAGGTCAGAAAGATAAACCCCTATTATTTCAGCATTGAGGCCAAGTGCTCTCTTGTTTGTTGACAAATACAACACTAACTGATGGACTTTGAAGGAAAGGAGAGATTGGTAGCAGCCAGTTGGATTGGTAAAGGATCATCCATCCATCCATCCTACTCTACAGGCAGTAGGTAATAGTTGATGTGGAAACAAGGGCATTATCATCATATTTGTATTTAGAACAAGTACCCTGGTAATATTTGAAAGACGAATAAAAGTGAAAAGTTGAAATGTCTTTTAAAGTAACCCAATTATGGTTGATTTTTTTTGGTGTTTTTTTTTTTTTTAGTGAGGAAGACTGTTGCTGAGCTAACATCTGTGCCAGTCTTCCTCTATCTTGCATGTGGGACGCCGCCATTGCATGGTTTGATGAGCAGTGTGTAGGTACGTGCTAGGGATCTGAATCCATGAACCCTGGTCTGCCAAAGTGGAGCACACAAACTTAACCACTACACCACTGGGCTGGCCCTATGGTTGATTTTTCAAAATAATATTTTCATTTTAGAATAGTTTTAGATTTACAGAAAAATTTTGAAGATAGTACACAGTTCCTATATAACTGCTATTTACATCTTACATTAATATTACATTAGTATGGTACACGTGTCATAACTAATGAACCAATATTGGTACATTATTTTTGCCAAAGGTCATACTTTATTCAGATTTCCTTAGTTTCTACCTAATCTTTCCCTTTTCTGGGATCCCCTCCAGGACACCACATTGCATTTACTCATCATGTCTCCTTTGGCTCTTCCTGGCCGTGAACTCTCACGCTTGCCTTTTTTTTTGATGACCTTTACATTTTTGAGATGTATTGGTCAGGTATTTTGTAGAACGCCCCTCAATTAGGATTTGTCTGATGTTTGTCTCACGATTAGGCTGAAATTATGGGTTTTGGGGAGAAAGACCACAGAGGTGAAGTGCCCATCTCACCATATCATATCAAGAGTATATACTATTAACACGACTTATCGCTATTGTGTTAATCTTGACCACTTGATTGAGGTATGTTTGTCAGGCTTCTCCTTTCTCAATAGACTCTTTTCTAGGTCTAGCCCAGTGGTGCAGTGGTTAAAGTTTGCACACGCTGCTTTGGAGGCCCAGGGTTTGCAGGTTTGGATCCCGGGTGTGGATGTAAGTACCACTCGTCAAGTCATACTGCACTGGCAGCCCACATGCAAAAAATGGACAAATCCTGGCACAGCTGTTAGCTCAAGGACAATCTTCCTCAAGAAAAAAGAGGAAGATTGGCAACAGATGTTACCTCAGGGCCAATCTTCCTCACCAAAAAAAAAAAATTGTTAAAAAAAATACATATACTCTTTTCCCACCTTTCTTTCTGTACTTTCTGTAAGCAAGTTACTATTCACAGGCCATATTTAAGAATGGGAACTTATGTTCCACCTCCTTGAGGGCAAAATGTCTATATAAATTATTTGGAATTCTTCTTCACAGATTTGTCTTTTCTCCTCCTATTTATGAATGACACAAATTCAACCATTTATTTGTATTAGTAATAACTTACATTTATTTTATAGTTTGGACTATAATCCAATATTACTTTATTTATTTTGTTACTCACATTGTTCCAGTTTCATCTGTTGGGAGCTTTTTCAGTTGGTTCTTTTGTCCCTTTGACATATGCCCATAATCATGTTTTTGTTTTCTGTAATAGCACTTCCTTACCTTCTGGCCCCACACAATGCTCTAGGCTCATCTTATATATTTCCTGCCCCAGTCCTAGAATCAGACATTTTTCCAAGGACCCTGGTCCCTTGTTGGAGAATGGGAATAGAAACCAACATCTGGGTGCTTATGTATGACTGACTTTTTAAAAATTAAAAATTAAATGTGAGTGCTATTTCAGCTTTGCACAGCTCATCTTCTTCCCCTGTAACTTGTTCTCTTTCCTTCTCCCTTAATATCCATCCCAGTTGCACAACATCCCCATTGGCCTCTGTATTCTTTTTGCACTACAGTCAATGGAGGAAACATAGATGCCCTACAGTTAGGGTGTTCTAGTTACAAGGCGAGCAAGATTAAACAAAATCACAACATAAAAAACCAACTTCATCCTACCCACCGGAATTTTGTCACCATTTCTATGCTCACGCCAGACTGTACACTTCCAGATCGAGTCTGACCTCTGGGGAAGAATTATCATTTGGGGCTATATATCACAATCCCAGTTATATATATAAACTCTCAAGGAATTAAATATAGAACTTTAGATCATCTAGTAACTATTACCTGATAATAATAGCACTAAGAATTGAGAGTTGAATACAAAAATAGGATTCTAAAAAAGAAGCGAAGCTGGAACTTCTAGACACTGTTATGTTGCCATTTTTTCCCTCTCAAGAAAAGCACTGAGTAATTTATTGAGCAAGCTAAATGATCTGCGCTATTTTGAGAAAAAGAGGATGCCCCGGCAAAAAATTAAAATTAAAAAAAGAAAATCATATGTTTATTATTGCTTATTCTCAGATCCACTACAGTTCTGTCACCATCTCCCACTTCTGGCTGACTGGAAAACCAAATATTTTTAACATTAGCTGTTTGGCTAATGAACATAGCTCTGATGTTCTTGTGATTCTGACATCGGGCTGTAAATTCAGTAGAATCCATGACAATGAGGCCTAAATTACACTTAAACATGTTAAAGATAAGCATTCAGCATCTAAATAGTAATGACATTTTAGAAGAAAATAGAGCTCTTCAATCAGCATTAAAAAATTTTTTAATGATACTGCTATGTGCCAGGTGCTTTATGTAAACATAAATTATTTCATTTAATCCTCCCATTAGTCCTCCTGAATCAAGTGCTTTAAATTCCATTTTAAAAATAAAGATCATTTGTCGAAACACCCCAGAAGCATGCAGAAGAGTCTAGATTTAAAGACATTTTTCTGACGAAAATTCATATAGGGTACAGAACCACTCATATGCTGTGTATGTCAGGATCCCAGGGAGAAACAGCACATGCAGATTTTGGTAATCCATGGAGGGTTTAATAAAAAGACTATTCCCAAAAACATGGGCAGGAAGTAAGGAAGCCACAAGGGCGCTGCCCCAGGCTGGACGCTGTAAAGTTATACCACGCCCCAGGGTGCAGCTAGCCAGAGGTGACCCACCCTCCCTTGCACTCAGAGTGAGGGAGTCAGGGGAACAGGCACTCTGCGCTTATTCTCTTCCCTCCACCCCATGCCTTGGTTAGGTTCTCCAGGGGCCACCTCCAGGCAAAAGGCACAGGGAGGTGTGGGGTGGTCCTCACAGATCTGCATGGTAGAGCAGAGAGAGGATGGAAGTGGCAAGGGATGCATTAGGAATGGGGAACGGAAGAGCTCAGCAAATGCTGACATTTCTCCAACTATTGGTTTGAACAAAGAAATAACATAGGATTCATGTTCACTTAAATATGCTAATTATTTATTTTCTGGAAAATAGACTTGAAAAATGGCAGCAAAAGACTTTTGCATGGAATCGTTCTAAAGGTGTAAGAATTAAAGATGAGTTTGTTCATGTAGGGGAGAAAAAATGGACAAAAACAGAAAAAATGCCCACAGCTCAAGCAGAGCCTTTGCTGGGTGACCAGGTATGTCACAGCAATGCCCTATCGCCTTTAAGATGTTTTGTCAAAGTCAGGAGCGTCCAGGCACAACCTGTTGGTGGGTGAAGTACTTCTGGAGCGTGAGAAATTATTCCAAGTTTCTGAAGGACTGTGGCCCTGGCTGTGGCCCTGAGAGGCTGAACGTGTTCAGACAAGTGACTTAACGGCTTTGGACCTCAGTTTCTTTCTCCAACTCTGCTACAATAGCGGATACTTAATGTTATATATGGATTTATTGATCAAATTAATATTGCATCTGATCAATGTAGAGTGAACAAGTAAATAGGCCAGCATGACAAAAGGTAGCTGTGAGGATCACAGAGACAGGGAATGAGAAAAGATATTACTACCCTCAAAAAACACTGAGCACACTGCAAAATAGATGTTTCCAGCAAATAAATCCATTGCTCTGCTCATTTTAACTGATTTTTGTTCTATTTTTCTTTTCATTGCCTTATTTACCAATGTAAATTGTCTAAAATCTTTAAAATACACAGGGAATGTCATCAATAAATACAAATAATAACGATTTAAGATAACTTTTAAATTCAATAATCCAACGATCTTTTGAATGTATTACAGGTGACTTCTATGAATTAATCCAATCAGAATTCTTTCTGAATGTAAATTATTTTAATTGAAATGAATAATCTCTTTTATTTGTGTATATCTTGATTTCAATATTCCAGGCTTACTTCTAAAGTAAGTTACACACTTTTGACAAACATAAAGTATCACATGCTCCCTCCTGAGCATAGTTCGTACTTTACTGAAAGTGAATGAGTGATCCCACCTCATGTTCCAACTCATGAAATCTTAGGATTTAATTCAGCCACAAGAATTAATACCCTAGAAAATTAATAATTAGTTTTATAAGTTTTTATTCTTGAAATGAAGTAGAACAATATTGCAAAGAGATAAACAAGCATTCTTCTAAAATTCATCCCAACAAGAAAGCCAACAAGGAAATGTGTTCACCAAGAGGAACCAGCAAACTCCATCAAGCCATTTCTCCAACTATGTCACAGGAAATCTGAAGAGCCTCTTAATGAGTGTTGGATGGGATCTAGGCCCGTTTGCACACAGTGCCCAACACCACATCAAGGAGGGCGAGGGATGTGACATATGGAACTTAGTCTCTCAAAATTATATGTATTCATTTCAAATGTATGCACATTCTTAAGATGTTAATACAAGTGATTTATTTTTAAGACATGTTAGTGAAAAACTTCAGCCAGAGTTCCTCTATTCCTCTAGCACATTAAAAGAAAAATCAAACAAAGAAGGAAATTGCAAATTTGCCCTACCTAACTGGTTTGCATTTCTGTACACTTCTTACCTCTTATTCGCTGCAGAGGAGCCTGGCCATGGAGACACCTCTGAAGGACTCTTTCTTCCTTCTCATCCTATCATTTACATTCTCTGCATCCCCTGCCCAAGCTATATTTCTGGATTTATTCATTAAAAAAATCTAATTTTCCTCCTTTTCAGAAAATTACCTGTCCATCATAAGTTTGGCCTCAAAGTTTTTGTATAAATGTCTTTGCCAAGCCAGGAGAGAATAATTCTATTTTTCTTAGAATTCAAGAGAAATCTGTACCAAATTTTACATGGCTAATTCAATCCTCTTACATGATTGTACTGTTTTCTTTGGCAGGGCTATACTAAAAGTCTTACTCAGAGTTCTCTAACGCCATTCAGATTTTTATTCAAGGAGTAATAAGCTGTTCCTAACAAATGTTAGGAACCCCCAACCCTACCCCATACATTTAATCTGACAATTCAAAGTTCCTATTGCATTAACATAAACAATAAAAAATTTATTGGAGTCCAAGTATATGTAGGGTACTTTTCTAGACCTTGGGGAGGTAAAATGTTATAAGACAAACTCTACAAGAATGGTAAGTAATGGTACTAAGGAGTGGATAATAACCTGGGCCAAAAAGTGGTGCTCATTCATTTAAGTAACATTTGCTGAGCATCTGTTATTGCCAAGCACTGTGCTAAGTGCTGGAAATACAAAGATAAACAGGCAGACCTAATCCTTGACTTCACTGAGCTTACATTCCAGTGTTGGTGACAGATGATTTAAAAAAAAGGCCACAATAGCAAGTAAATAAATAGAGGACCAAATAATTAGAGATTGTGGTAAGTGCCACGAAGAAATAAACAGGGCTTTATGATAGAAAATAATGGGGTGGTAGCCTGCTTTATTTAGGGTGGTTAATAGAGGCCTCTCTGAAGTTTAAGCTGAGACCTGAAAGAGAAGAAGCCAGCCAGCCAAGCAAAACAGAGGTCTGTCAGGAGGAGAGGTGACTCCAAGTGTAAAGAGCCTGAATTTAAAAAATCCTGGCGGTGCACTTAGGAATCACCAGAAGGCCAATGGTACTAGAACATAACATGTCATGGGGAGAGGGGCCCAAGACAAAATTAGAGATGGACTTTGTCATGCTGGGTCTATAGGTCATGATAAGGAATGTGGACAGTTCCAAGCAGGGGAGGGACAGGATCTGATGTTTGTTTGTTTGTTTGGGCAGCTGTTTTGTGGAGATTGTGTTTGAGTGGGACAGAAACATTTTAGGAGACTATGGCAGTACTCCAAGTGATGGTGGCTAGTGCCAGAGAGATAGCAATAAACATAAAGAAAAGTTGAAAGGTTGAAATATAATTTGGGAGTAGAACTGATAGGACTTGTGAATGCGTTGAATGTGAGGGATGAGGAAAAATGGGACCCTATCAAATATTAGATGGATGGTGTTGCAAAAGGAACTGGTGGTGGCATGCAGAGCTGCAGTTCGAACAGGTTACGTTTGCGATGCATACTAAACAAGAGTTGGCTATCTGAGTCTGCATATCAAGGGACAGGCCTGGGGTAGGAACTCAGAAGAGGAGCTTAGCCCTGATGGAAGAGCTGAAACTCTAGCTGGGTATTCAAGGAAGAGCAGGACTTAGAGAATTAGAGAAGGATGAAGCCACTCGAGGTACTTAGAATTATGGGTTGATTTAATTGTGGAACAATAAATGATAACAACGGAGATTTCTTAAGGGATATATTGAAAGAAAAAATTGGTGGAGAAATACTAAGGGCCAGATTGAGAAAATCTTTAAATTCAAGCTTATGATTTTTTTTTTTGGTTTAATTTTAGGGAGTTGTCAAGGGTAATGGAGTGGAGATGTGGCGTGGGAAGCGCTGTGTGAAAGAAGTGTTATTATTAAAACAACTATGACTATTCAAGTATAATTTTTGGAGGTAGGGAAACCCTTAGGTAGACGTGGGGATCTCTCAGGACATCATTTCAGTAATTGTGGTGCGAATGGATGAATGTTTGGGCCAAGATGTGGGCACAGAAAGAGAAAGAGAAGAATAAAGCAAAATAAAAAAAGGAAACATCAAAAATATTTGGTGTCTGAGCTATCAAGGATGGGAAATAATTTGGTAAAACCATTCATACTTCTTTTTCTCCTTAACTATCCAGTGTACACCGGCATTGTGCCTACGCAGAGCACACCACATATGCCTGGCTTCGTGCTTTGTTTCTCCTAGAATGGTAGGCACTTCTCTACAAAGCAATAATGGTAGATAGACATCAGGACAAAACTTGTGAGTGCTGGGCCAGAGAAGTTCGGGCATAGAAACAAGGCGTGCTGAAGGATGAGATTAATGTCTGCAAAATCTATGCTTTGTCCAAGGAAACATGCACAACGAAATGCGTCATCTAGCCCCTGAGCACAGCATTTAATCTTCTCCTGTTCTACTTCATAGGAGGCGGATGATCACTAATGTGAATACTGCAAAAGTACACCATATAAACAAGTAATGAGAAAAACATAGTCACCAGCAAGAGTTAGCTGAATGAAAGGCAGATTAGTAGTTAGTTTTATGTTTAATTTTGGTATTCTTGTTCTTATTATGTTGTCAAAACAGTATCTGACCTTAGGCAATTCTTTTCCCTTTTGTGCCCTGGTTTTACCCTCTACAGAAAACGAAATCATCTAATCTAGTGAAGTGGGAGAGCTTATGTTTGATTGTGCGTGTGTGTGTGTGCACATGCACACACACACAGATAATATATATTCTTACAAGGCATCGAGGTATAGAGGGATAACAGATATTAAAAACTGATAAAATGGGTCTGAGCAAAACAATATTAAACATAATGCATTCTTTCCAAAGCATTTCATTCAAAATATCAGTAAGGAAAGATTTAATAATACTAATAAGTAACCTGCTCACAAAATGTGATAAGTAGGAAGAGGGACTCCCATGATTCATTTTAATAACTAATGAAAAGATAAGATGGATGCCAGCAATTGCCTTCTGTAATGCCCACCTTCATTTTACTGGCGACCAACAAATTATTTTGTATTGCACCTAAGGTACAATATTAAATCCACTCCTAATCATTCATCACTTTATGGTTGTCCTGTCCTCGGGAACTTCAGTTATGTTTAATGCCTACTTTCCTTTAGTAATTGGTGCTTCATTCAAAGCGAAGTCATCTATTCTAAGCTAGCCTTGGGTTTTGCAAAGTCACATGCAGTAAATGCCTTCAGTCCTTCCAGACTGTTATGCTGGTGATTCTACCATAATGGATCCTGCAAAAATGGCTGAAGAGCTGTCCCTGGCTAAGAAGGCTGACAGGTTTAATATTAAACCATAATGAAGAGATGTCACAAAAATATCACGTATCCTTCATATTTGGTCTTTGGAGAGACCATCTCTGTAAATTGCAGTTCCTTCGTGGCATCTTCTATGTTTTCTCTGCATCATATATCAATGTGCCCTCACGGGGCACCATATTTCAAGTCACCCTGCTTCCCCCCACCTCTCTACACACTTGCTTTTTATATTCTCCATAAATAGAACCTTATCCTATAATTCATCTTCCATGCCTCATTCATTTTAAATCTAAGCTTCTTGGCCCTGCTTCTGCCATATTAAAATACTTCCCATGGCAAGCTCATGTTTAAAGAGAAAATCAATTGTTCTGATTCATTTGACATGAGCTTCTGGGTGTTTTTATAATTTATTGTTCACTCTCGGGTCAATACCTCTATGATACCATCATTAAATATTAAAGGCTGCTTAGGGCACTGTCCTTAGCTGAAAACTTTGTCCTGTTAATCTCAGGGAGAACGATACTCTCCCTCCTGGGAGAATGCTTGAATTTTTTAAAATTGCAGGCTCTGATACTGGGTTTGCCGCTTTGATATGGTGGTGAGGAACAAGTGCTACGCCAGAAACTGAGAGAGAACCAGAGGAGTTCAAAAGGAAGGCTGTCATCCATTTCTATCTCTTTCTACCTGCTGCAGAAACTGCCTCATTAGTAGGTTCAGGCCCTTAAATGACACAGGAAGTCAGAGCTGCAGAGTACAGCAAGCTGGACGAATCTGTCAGTAAAAAGAGTCCTTGCACCTAAATACACAGACCCACATTCTGGAAAGATTGGGAATTTGTAATGATGGCCCTGAAACTTCACTTGCCACCACAACCCTAGCTATTAGCACAAGTCCGTGGAGATGCTGAGGCTTAAATCTCACAATAAATATCTGAAGAGAAAAACCCAGGTGGAACTATACTTCTTAGTCATAAGAGAGAATATCTCAGCACTTGGGCTGTATTTAACAGCCCAACATCTTGTATTTAAACAATTGATGCCTATTACTGAAATATGTTGGCATTTATCAAGGACTTTTATTTTTATCTGCCAAGATTCTTTATTGCTGTATCACCATTTTTTATCTTTGTTCCATACGTGAACATTCTTTAAGTAAATCTCTTTAAGGTTCTGATGTCAAAAGTTTATGAGGTATCTCCCAAGGGGTGTTTGAAGGAATGTCCAATCCTTAGTAGCTTATGGCTGAGGAAGTGATTCTGTAGCGCATGAAGACCAAGCTGTTCTCAATTAGGGCATAAACACAAGCACACTGTGTGCTTGTGTGTGTGTAAGGTGGATGTCACGCTTCTCTCTCTCACTCCCCGCACCCCTCCCCCACCAATGGCAGCAAGTCAAACTATGCTTTAATGACCATGAAAAAGGCCTGCAGATGTGTGTGAAAGAAAGAACGGTCTTTCTCTAAGACCTCAAAGCACGTGGTGGCAGGAGGATATGCATCCTATCGATTGCTTGCATGTATTTGAGGCTCAGTCTTTCTGGGGTGAAAGGTTCTTCAATAACTGGTTTATGCACATCTCTCTAGACTCACTTATTTTTATTTTCACCAGATGCATCCCTCTCACTCTCTCTAGGTAAAGCAAACTCTTCCCGCTTCTTCCAGGCTCTCAAAGCACCATGCCATTGCTGTTTCTATACATGGCCTTCCTTCTGCCTGGAATGCCATTCTCTCCCATTCCTGGTTAATTCCTTCTTTTATGTGACATTGCTTCTTAGAATCACCCTGCCCACAGAGACTAAACCAATTTGGGGAGCCACAATAGATGAGATAATGTTTTATTCCAATGTTTGCATGAATCACTGTTTTAATTTGTTGAACTCCCTCTGCATGAACACAGCTTAGCTACACAAAGCATTTATTCATATCGAGGCAAATGCTACTGCTGTGAAGAGTTAGAGGAAGCAAATACATCACATCACCACCAGTCATCATTTACTGGTCTGCTGTTATGGAAAAGTGAGAAATTTCAACTAGTGAGATGGTGGGAAACATTATTATGCATAAATTATATTATGTATATATTATGTATATAATATGTATATATGTTATGTGTATATTATATTATGTATAAAACATATTATATATATTACATATAAGTTTTAAATAAGATAGCTTAAATGAATAGTGAAGGAATGTTAATCAAGCAAAACACTGCATGCAGGCATTGGTCATCTAACGTGAGTTTAGGGGCCCTGAGGACCAACTACGGCATCCCTGTTGCCTCATCTGCCCTTGTTCATAGACATTAGAGTTGTCTCTCTCGCTCCCTAAAGGTTAATGCAATGCTTTGTACAGCAGGCATTTAATAATATTTCTTGAATGTCACATGAATGAATGACTCACTGAAGAGAGGCATGTGTTTGTGTGTCTGTTCTATTTATTCTGTATTTCTCATAACTCTCGTGGTAAGGAAGAACTTATGGTAGGCACTGAGAAAAAATAAAAGTAACATTTGTTCAACTTAGAGTTCTTAACTGCAAGCAAGAGACTTTAAAAATGGCCAACTTAAGCAAAAGAAGACTTATTAGAATATGCTATGGGCTCAGAATTAATGGGAGGCTAAGGATCAGGCTTCAGATAGCCGGAAAAGTAACTAAATAAAAAGAAAAAGCAGGAATCCAGAGGCACAGTAACCAGCCTACCACGTAACTTGCCTGCTTCTACTGCCTCCTCTGCAACTACTGCCAAGTGTGTAGCTTCCAGCCATCTTTGCCTATCTCTGTGTGTCTTACCACTGAGAGAGATCACCAAATTGCTCAGAATAAATCCACGTGGTTATCTCTGTCTCTATTAGCCTGAGGGAGTAAGGGTCTAATGTGGTTTGCTTCTTTAAGAAAAGGTGTAAACATAGAATTTTCCTACCACTAAAATCGCACAGAGATCATTTCTGAATAGGAAATAAAAGCATTATGATGGAAAGAAAATGGATTCTGGGAAAACAAAAAATATATATATGTAATAATCGATCTTGATGATTAATTTGAATTTATAACCCATACTTTCTTATTCTTAAATAAACTAGTAGTGAGAAATGGAGTCTATGTAATGCATTCCTGTGTTTTCAGAGAGTAGCTTATCAGTTACTCTTATTCTAGTAATCTTACTTGCTACATTATGCTTTTATTTTTATATTCATGACAAGTTTTTTTTGCCTTGTAGTTTGCACAATGTAAATAAGTATTTCTGAAAGCACTTTTGTTTTGCTTCTTCACAGTCTTGAAATGTTAGGGAAGTTTGCTCTTGCTCATCATCCTCTACTCCTGAAGAGCAGAAACTCTGCTTTGGTCACTACTGCATCCTCACTGTCTAGAACAGAGCCCCACACAAACGCTCAATAAATACTTGTTGAATGTTGATTTCTTAAAAGTGTACATGCCAGGATGCTTACTGAACCACTGCTTATGATATGATAGCACGACAACAGAAATGACAGCAACCTCTGTATCCATCAAAGGGGAAATAATAAATACATTTGGGTGTCCCAAAATTTATGAGATGTGTATACGTTAAATTAAAAAAAGTGAGTTGCTGAAAGAAAGCATAGTAGAATCAGATTTTTGTTGAAATATTATGTGTATACATAGAAATAGTCATAGAAAAATGTGCTAGAATGTTAAGAGAGCTCATCACTAACGTAGGTTTGGATGGCAAGATCAGGAAAGGTACTTTCACTTCTTATTTTACATAATTAAAAAAAATTTTTATAATTACAAAAGCATAAATATGCACTGTAAAATGTAAGAAAATCTAAAAATATTAGAAAATTAGATTTTCATCATTACCTTAGTATATGTGTACACTATAATGTATGTCCTTTCAGATCTTTATCTTTGTATATGTATACATAAAGGTATTTTTTAATCAAAATGAGATCATTCTGAGATTTTCTAGTAAATAATACTGATAGTTACATTTCAGTAAATTTTTGTCTTATCTAATACACAGACATAATTGGCAAATTAGAACTCATCAAAATTAAACTTTAGTTCTTTGAAAGACATAGTTAAATAAATAAAAAGGCAATCTCCAGATTGAGAGAAAATATTCATAATACATATATCTATCTGATGAAAGACTTGTAGCCATAATATATAAAGAACTCTTACAATACAATAATAAGAAAACAAACCCCTTAGAATAAATGGAAAAAAATATTTGACCAGTTGACAAAAGAAGATATATGAATAGCCAAAAAGTATTCAGATACTCATCATCATCGGTCATTAGAGAAATGCAAATGAAAATCACAATGAAATGCCACTAAACACCCATCAGAATAACAAAAGAATAATAAAATTAAAAGAAAAGACTGACATTACCAAGTGGTGACAGAGATGTGAAGCAACTGGAACTCTCATTTATACTGGTGAGAATACAAAATGGTACAAATAACTTGAAGAACAGTTGGCCAGTTTCTCGCAAATTTAAAAATACACTAGCAAATTACTCAGCCATTCCACTCGAAAGTTTCACTCAAGCTAAATCTAAACACATGTCCACAAAAAGAACTGTACATGAACATTCATACCAGCTTTATTCATAATAGCCCCAAACTCAATCAACGGTATTAGAAATTGATTTTACATGGAGGACAGTACGCCACGTCCAGAGGCCAACTCCAAAGCCAGGCTGAGGAAATGAACTTCTCTGCATCCTGCTCTTTTAAGCAGAATGTAAACATCCTGGGGATCTCAGATTCTTCATGGACACTGTTAGACTCTCTGTGAAGTCAAGCCTGGACATGCTGATCCTATATCTGATCACTCTCACTCAAATATAGGATCAGCACGTTCAGGCTTGATTTCACGGAGAGTCCTTTTCCTGTGTATCTCAGTCATGTTTGGTTCCAACATTTCAGATTTAGTCTTTATGCAGTCTAGGGAAGAAAAAAGTGGATTTAGAGTGCGAAGAATTTAGTTTGTCTATTTGCTCAGGGTCTCTCACTTTCTTAGGTACACACAAATAGTGTCTGACCATATTGAGCGAGTAATTTAACACTAACCAACTCACAGAGTTATTGTGACTATTAAATGAGATAATGCATAGAAAATTGCTTTTCAAAATAGAAAGAGTTCCACCAATATTAGACACTAGCTGCCATCTTCAGGAGTCATGGTGGTAGGCTTCACTACAGGTCACACAAAATAGATGACACCTAGACACCCGGTACTATGTCTACAGGAACAAAATAAAGTTGACTTAAAGCTAAGACCTTGAAAAGCATAAAAGTCCTCTAAATAGTCCCTTGTTCTTAGGACAACTTCAGAACTTTAAAGTTACCGAGGGTGGTTGTTGTTGCTGTTTTTCTCTTAGAAATGCTGCCTGTTAGGTGCTGGAACTAATGACAAGCACGGTTGAGTATCTATTTCCTATCTTGTGAGGTCATCCCTGAAAATACCATGTCTAGTGGCAGTCCTCCAGGGACCAAGTGCATACAAGACATCTGAGCTCACTCACTGGCTCAGCACGGACACCAGTTCCACTTGAGACCTGTCCTGATGTAAGAAACACAGTCACTAAGCTAGGAGGCTTCCAGGCTTTCTAGGCTAAAGAAAAAGAGAGGAATGAAAGGAGCGAGAAAGAGATGGATTTATGGAATTTTGGAACTTCCCGGAAGAAGCCTGAGCAATTTAGAGATAATGTTTTATAACACCTTCAATTTATAAATAAGGTGGGACAAGAAAAAAAAGAGAAAGTTGAGAAAAGAGAAAAAAAAGTAATTTTCACAGAACGAGGCTGACCAATTAGTTACTCTTCCAACTATGCTCCTTATCATTTTCTTTCTGTGAATTTATAGTGGCTAACAATATCCCAGTACCATTATCTAAAAAGGTCATTGAGTCCAAATACTGTCTATAAGTCTTCAGTCCGTGAGAAATTAATTTTCTAGTTTTTCAATTCTGTAAACTCAAAACGCTATTTGTCAAGAATATTTAAAATGCTATGATATATTGCCTCTAAGGTTGCAGTTCATATGTATAGGATTTCTGTAGCAATCCTCATTTCATATAATTGTCCTCCTTTCAATACAGATAATTAAAAATAGGTATGTATATACACAATTTGGCTATTTTGTGCCTCATATGACTAAATTCACAGATGAGAGACATTTCATCTGTCAGCTCATGTGTTTCTGATTTGGGCGCAGAAATGGACAAAGCAGATTTGCCGCACTGTGGAGATACTGCGGGGGTATGGGAGGAAAGTTATAGAACACAGATTAGACCACCAGCTCCGCCATTTACTAGCTGTGTAATCAGGTGTTAACAACACATACCTAGACTCTCACTGGGAGATGTCCTCATCTTAAAAACACAGTCCTTCTGCAGCATTGGGAAACAAACTACTAAATCTGCAACTTGAGGGATGGGTGAGGTGACTGTGTTACCCTCAAATACCGCAACATCCTGACCTCTAAACCCTAGAGCTCGGAATAAACAGATAATCAAAGAGTTAGCCGTGAGGACTGTGTGTATGCCCTGATCTTTGACTTCACCTGCCCCACACTCTCGTCTTCGCTCTGTCTGCTCCAGTCAAAGTGGTCTCCTTGCAGTTCCTCCAAGAGGCCAAGGATCCTCCCGCATCTCAACCTATCCATTTGCGGTTTCCTCTGCCCGGACGTTACACAGCAGGCTCCTGTAGGCTTCTGTTCACTCTTCACCTGAGAGAGGTGTGTCCTGACCATCCTACATAAAAGAGGACCCTGCTCCACCATTCTTTGTTATTTCTCTTACTCTGCCGTATCTTTCTTTATGGCCCTTACTGCCTGGCATAATTACATTTATTTTATTAAGCATTATGTATACATATAATATATTGTAATTATATATCTTCTGTGTCTAGAACGTAAGGTTGAGGGCAAGGAGTTTGTCAGCTTAATTCACTGCTATATCCCCAGTACTCAGAATAGTACTCAACTTATAATACGAATTAACAAATATTTATTAAATTAATGAAAAAGTGAATCAAGCAAATTTTCTAGAGGTTAAAAATCAGGTGATAATTTAAGCCTTCATATTAGAAATTCAACGCAGATCATCCAGTGAAAAGTAAAATGTAGATATTGAAGTGTTACATCGTTATAAAATTTACTGACTAGAATTTTTTGCTGTACTCTGAAAGTTTTAGTAGAAATCTGATTTCCAGAAATTCTCAACATAGGTCACAAAGGTACATGTCTTCCAAATTTCTCCTTTTGTTTCTAGAACCAGTTGGCATCCAAGATCTCTCAGAAGAAATGTGTAAACTTAGATTACTTTCCCTGAATTATATTCTAGACTCTGCAAGAGTTGAGCTGTAAGCTGGTGGTAAAATTGTTGTAAATCTTCCCCTGATATCTTATCCTGGAACATAAATAATGCAATAGTTCTAAAGGTGGTCCCATGACTAAAGGGTAACATACTATTTAACTATATTTCAAAAATCAAACTGTTCAAATTTGTTTCCTTATTGCTTTTCCTATTTAAAAGGCCAGAAATCAATTTTTCTCAGATACCCATGGCATGGTGATGAAAACAGTATTGGTCCTGACAAATTATCTTTATCCAAGATAACAGGGTAGAGTGAAAGTTGGTAAATAACCACGTTGTGATGTGTGAGAATGACCTAGTACCATTAGCTTGGAACTAATTTATCATTTCATAGTTATTCCATTAGAAAACATAAAGTGTTGACTTCAGAAAAGTACTTCCCTAATCCTGACGATCGATAGGAAATGATTTATGCTGTACCGTGTGACTCATTTCACAGCGGCAGCAATAGGGAAGATAGTAAAGTCGTATCTCTTAACAAAAAGCAACGTGAATCAAAAATCCTGACATTTGATTGTGAAATGCTGAGTTTCTCAGTCTCTTCCTTCACTGAGAGCAGAGCAGAGGGTAAAGACTAGTGTTGTGGTAAGGCAGCTTTTTTTTCCTTCTTTCTCGTAATGTCAATAATAAACCCATAAAAAAATGAAATAATAAATAGAAAGATAAAAAGATTTCACATTTTTTTACTTTAAAAAGTATAATCACTAATAAATCTTTACATCCTCTTAGTAGCTAAGTAAGCTTTTTTCTAGCTTGTCTAATGACTTTGAAATTTTTCCTACATAGAAAAAATGAGTCCTAGTGTAACCCTTCCAGTAGCCATCAGTGGAAACTGTTACTCTTTCATTTAATTTTTCCTAACTCTATTAACACAGGTGGGAGATTCCAATCCACAATTCAGCATTTATTATTTCTTTAGCTTAGAAGATTGTGTTGATTACATCTTGCTGAGTGAGGTGGGTGCTGATGAGAAACGCTGCTGTCTTAAGTGTGTGTAAGCAAAACCTATATTGAAAGGAAAGGGAACATTAAAGGCAGAGAAAAAACCTGGTGAAGTAAATACAAATATTCTATTTAAATTCCAAAATATGTACACAGATATACAGTAAGGTATTATAAGAATGTATACATTAACGTTTCTATAGTTTGAGAGTAAGTTAGGCTTGTGTTGGAATGGGAGTCTGCTACTTGCTAGCTCTGTGACTTTAGCAAGCTGCTTAATCTCTGTTGCTTTCTAGTTTTTAATCTTTAAAATGAGGACGACAGCAACAACCTCTAGGATCATTGTGAGTAAAATCCTTTACGTAAAGACATAATACAAGTTGGTGTTCAACTTTGTGGGTACGACAGAGTTCCTGTATGTATTAACAAAGTTTTTACATAGGTTACATAAATTACAAATAATTTAAAATATATTTAAATCATAATTATGATTTAAAATTATCATGAATAATAAAGATAAATTCTCTAAGAAAGTTAGAATAGCGTTTCCTTTATTGCCCAGATACTGTTCAATAAGTTTGACTTGCAAAAGGAAAAAATGACATTGCCTACAGTAACATGTACTTTTCTCTTGCTGCAAGGTTAAAGTTGGAAGTGTAAATCCTGTAAAGTATAAAACAACCCAAGTGGAACTACAACCAGACTAGTATTTTTCAGCCTCTTGGCCAAAGACACATCTGTCAAACTGCTGCTATGCAACAGGACATCTGAGGGGCTAAACGGGTCATCGGTTTCACTAACCCCACTCCAGTGTCCAGTAGCCCATCTCGCACACACGTGTCTGCAATTCCCCTCTCTCCTTGGCTACCATCATTTCCACACATTGCAATTGGACCAAAAATTGAAATGAAAAATAACACAGAATTTTGAAGTACACCAACAATTTCATTATACTGTAAAAATTTCCCAGACCTTGATCACCAAGTAAATTATCTAAAACACAAAGTACAACTGCGATTGCAATTTACATGGGACGCATTCAAACCAGTATTTAGGAAAGGTGTAAAATATCTTCTTATCTACTCCTTTAGAAAAATACAGAGCCTAACCACTTTTTTAGTTACTGAAAAACTGAGTTTATGATGCATGTGTATTTGTGAATTGCTACTAACAACTGCTAACACTGTGGAAAAGCAGGGAGATGAAAAATGTTTTTATTTAATTTCCTAACCTCAAAACATCACTAAAAAGCAGCCTATATTAACACTTTGTAATTCAGAATTTTGATACATTCACTTAACGAATATTTATCAGTGGCTTGTAATATGCTGGGTCCAGAGCTGTGTGCTAGAGAAACAACAGTGAGCAGTGCAGCCGGGGTCCTAGCCCTCCACAGGCAGACTCTACTGGAGAGTCTGTATCTCTTTAGGATCTTGTGCCAGTCTTAGCCCATTAAGTCTTCTTCCTTCTACCTTCCTAAATCTATTTTATAAAATTTTCCTATTGTATCATTATGCATAAAAATTTATTAAAGCACTAATACAAATAGTAATAGCAATGTCAATAAAGATGATGAATAATCCACAGTATTCCAGGGAGAAGCTTATGTATTAGGGATGTTATCTCCTCTATTCTTCATATGAAGAAAGTAAACAATTAGGATCCGTTGTCACATTTTTATAAGCAGTGAAAAATTTAAAAACATGTAATCAGGTTGCTATGTTTTAGACTCTTTGTATAATACATTCTATTTAATTGTTCTGTATTTAATGAAAATACGTCTCAGTGACAAAATTTTATATATGTAGCTGTAGAAAAGGCAAAGTTCAATGTACGTTTTGCATCAATGTCAACATCTATAATAGACTGCAAGGGGAATCAAAAATATATAGTCAATGGTTTAAAAATATTGTTATATCGTTAATTGTGTAAATTTCTGACAAGTTTTCTATTTTTAAAATTTCTCTATAAATAAATGGGTTTCTCAGATATTTTATAGCCCTCTTTACTTTGATAAAATCATGTTTTTGCCATGGTAAAATATCATTTTATTGCAGGTTTATTTTATTGACTTATTACAATCCTTTCAACTTCATACAACAACGTACTTTCTCAGACACTTCTTAGATTTGAAGCTCTGTTCATTAGGCTTGAGTACAAGTGAGGGATCTCATAAAATGGAATGTTTGCTCTTTTTTAAAGACCAGTATCAGCACACATATCCTCCTGCTTTACCCTGCTCACTCACAATATACACACACAGTTGCGCACACACACACGAGCATGCATGCACATGCTTGCATACACATGTGCGTGTGCACATGCACGCATCTTATTTTTACTTTAGGAACACAAAACAATGCAAAAAAAATTTTATCCTGAAAGAAACTGAATTTTACTCTAATTACAGGTTTATATTTTTTCAATCTAATAACTATAATATCTTTCATGTCATATATTTTTTCAATCTAATAACACTGTAATATCTTTCATGTTATATTCAGTGTCATACTATTAATTCTACAGAACAAACCACGTTAAAGAAGTTTTCCTCCCAGCATTAATGAAAATCACATGAAAAAGGTTTATGAGAAATTCATGAGAAAGGTTTGGCTTTGAATGAATAAACTTTCCATGAAATGTCTATCCATGAATACATAAAAATTCATATTTATGAGAAATTATTCTAAAATATAAAGTTATTTATAAAGAATCTTTATTTCTTTTCTTATTTTTATTGTACACCAATCTCTAAATTCAGATTTATTCCATCAGTTGGAATTATTGGTCAAGCAGTGCTGGTATTCTTTGGTTTAAACTTGATTATCTCATTAACTAAAGAAAATGAACATTATTTAGAGAATGTTTAAAAACCACAATCTACCTTCTGATCTACAATGAATGAGTTAAAAGACTTAAAGTCCAAAATTATGAATCTACTGTCAAATTTCTCTTTCCATGAGTCCCTTTTGCTGCTCCTGTTATTTGCGTCCTGAATCTGGATATTAGCTCTGCCACTTACTAACAGCTTAACCTTCTTTGTCTGCAAATCACAGATAATAATAGACCATAGAACTAGAATGCAGATTTCCTGACAAATAGCCGAGTTTTAATTCTGTTAAGCTATTTTTATATTGTTAGACATATAGAGAAAATAAAAGAACTATCTGACTAATCTTGCATTTTAATGGCAGTATTAACCTAAATAGAAAATCTTACTGTCTCATCAATCTAATCTTTTAAAAACTTAAAGGCAGCCATAAAAATTCTAAAGGTAACTTGCATATTTGACTCAATAATGACAAATTTATCACTTTCCATGAGTTCATTTCTTAGGGATACTTACAAGAAAAAAGTCTAGTATACTTCTAACCCTTTGCATTTAAATTTTTTTCATACATTTAAAATTTCTTACTTAGGTACATAATATTCATCCCTTGCACAATTTCCCTCTCCATTATTACCTTAGTAATAAGGAAGAAATACGAAAAGTTACAAAGGGAGAAACCAATAATGAAAATGAAAGACACAAGAAGCCTTTGCGTAAATTATTGATGGGAAAAAATTAGAGGTCATTTATAAATAAGCATTTGTTGACTACACAACTTTCAAATATGTTAATGTGAAATGCGATATTTCTGAATGTGACAGTTTTGATTTTTACTGCTAACTCCAACTGGTCAATGGGGAGTATATTTAGCATTATCAAGAGCAGTCAATGGTGCAGCCTGCCTGAATTTGCAGTCAGAATCCCATTTACTACCGGTGGGTTCTTGGCTGGGTTAGTTGACCTCCCTAGGTCTCAGTCCCCCATGTGCACATCAGGGGTATTCATACCATCCCACCAGCAAGTTGGGAGGACCAAATGAGACAAGTTACACAATGCGCTTGGCACAGATTGATGCTCAATCAACATGAGCTCCCTTCCTCTTCCCTAGTGCCAGCTGGCTGGCAGACCACACTAAACAAAAAAAGGAAGCTGTGTTCTCTTTTTTCCAGACAGCTGGTAATCCAGACATCACAGGCCTTCTACAAACAATGTTGACTTATTTTTGCCACAGCTGATGTGTATATAATGTGCCTTGCTGGTTCTCCTCATGGGTTGAATTAAAGACCATGGAATAATTGCCTTGCTTGTCTTTGTTGCTCCTCATTTTATGCAACCAGATTGAGGTAAAGCGGCAGTTTTGCATTGTTTTGTACATTTCACAGACCTGGAGGACTTCGTTTATTGTTTTGCAATAACAACAAAACTGTTTTACCTTGTTTAGTCCTCACCACAGCCCTATGATGTATATACTATTACTCCTTCCAATCTGAGATGCCACCACTAAGAAACACACGTTAACTAACTTGCCCAGCATCACATGGGCAGCAGAGACAGAGTCAGGGTTTGAACTGAGATGCCCTGAACTCAGAGAAACAAAAACAAAGCTGGATTCACACACAGAGCAAACACAGGCCTTACAGTCCCACCGACTTTCTACTGCACTCAACTGAGGGGTCGGGTCAGGCACAGGACACGCACCAAACACCTGAATGATATTAATTATGCATTGATTTCAAAAGAAGAACTCTGAAATTTCCCCTTGAGGGCTAATACGCATCCTTTTTTCTAGCACTCAAGGACAGTACCTATTGGCCGTTGGCCATAGGTTCAACGGCGACACATTTATTATATCTAAAATACTCAACAGTTTAGAGGCATATTCTTGCTCTTTTTGGTCTCTTTTACCTAAAAGGAAAGGATTACATAGCAGGCTTATGTGTATAAGCTTAGACTAGTGCCTGATACATAACGAGAATTATATTACGTGTTATTTTTGTTAATATTTTAATATTATTATTATTTACAATCTAGAGGCTGCACAGGATAGTGTTAAGAGCCCAGATTCAGGAGCCATTCTGCCTGCATTCTAACCCCACCATCACTCTTTACTAGCTGAGACCTTGGATAAGTCTTTTCATCTCTTCAGCTTCCTCATCTATGAAATGAGAGTAATAAAACTTATCTCATTAGGCAACAATAAGAATTACTTAGGATAGTTCCTGGTTTACATAAGTCGCATACATGTATTCAATATTATTATTATTAACATTAATTGTTATTCACTATAGCAGTAGTTTTGTTTCTTCATTTACTTTTATTTTATTTATTTATTTATTTATTGAGCAAGATTAGCCCTGAGCTAACATCTGCCACCAATGGTCCTCTTTTTGCTGAGGAAGACTGGCCCTGAGCTAACATCTGTGCCCATCTTCCTCTACTTTATATGTGGGACGCCTGCCACAACATGGCTTGCCAAGCAGTGCCATGTCTGCACCCCGCATCCAGACCAGTGAACCCCGGGCCGCCAAAGCAGAACGTGTGTACTTAACTGCTGCACCACTGGGCTGGCCCTACTTTTATTTTTAGTAGGATTTTTTCTTTGAAATAGGACTCAGAATTCCAATATGCATAGAGCAGATTTTATATAGCAATATACATAAAGTTGATTTTGTCCAGTTGAAATGGTGGTGGGAATTTCTTCCTTTCCCCTCCCCTGAGTATACCTGTGTATAAAACATATTCAGGGAACACATTTCGTCCAGCATGTTATACAGGCCTAGGCATCAGCAGATGCTCCTTGGCGGTCTAGGAAATTGAACTGAGGTGAGCCGACTAGCAAGAATTTAAGAGCTCCTGGCCTCTTTGGTCTCAGATCAACTGAGTTGGGATCCAGATCCTGTTATTTGCCAGTTGGGGAAGTAATGCCATCTCTCCAAAACTCAGTCGTTTCCTTTGCTGTAAAATGGAAAGGATACTGTGGCCACTTCATAGAGTTGTATTTGGGTAAATAAATGTCTAGAAAAAATTATTTTTATAGTGTCAATCATACACAAGCCCCAAATTGTCAGCGTCCAAAGAATCTAAAAGGGGAATTCTTCCATCACTACTTCCCCTTGGAAGAACTTGTCTGAAAATGTGGAATTATATTTATATGAAATAAGTGTTAAAGATATATAACATCCTCTACTTTTACCCATCTGGTAGAAATAGGAAATTTTGTAATGTACTGCATTTGTTTAAAATAGGAGGCACCATTAGTTGATTTCAGAGTTCAAAAATCTACCCATACTTCCCATTTTCAGTAAATAACATCATTTGGATACGTCAAAATTTGTACTGAAAGGCACGTGGGCATGCATTTTGAAAACTAAATATTTTAACTAAATTTATACCAATGTTGAAAAACATGTGTACTTATTTCAACAGAGACTTAAAACAAATATTTAAAATTGTTTCTCATTTAAATTAACTAAATATCAGTTGTCTTAAAGCTGCCATGAAATCAATTACAATAGAAACTTTTGCAATAATTCAACCTCAAGATTATGAAGCAATATGAAACACAAAGATGTATGCTAGAATGAATGAGTTCACTAGGAAAAATACGAGAATTACAAGATTCCTACTCCCTTTCACTTTTGAAAATCACTTAAGTAACATTTTACAAGTTGGAAAGAAAGTTCCTCTTCACACATTTCACACAACTTTCAATCAGTAGCCCTGAGATATAAACTTGAATTCGAATAATGAATTTAAGCTTTCTTGTCTAACAATATGACCTGAAAATGTGCCCAATAAGTCAACAAAATACAAACATAGACAGAGATTCAGAAAAAATGTAAATGGTGCAAAATGGTCCATGTTATGTGGCTCGATCATGTTCAATTCAGGGAATCCTCCTCTTCTATAAAGAAGCAGTGAAGGATCCACCCTCTCTCCCAGAAGCTGTATAAACAGGGACTCAACCTAACTCATTCCAAGAGTGAAGATTCACAAGTTGCAAGAGACTACATTGTACTTTGTCTCTCTTTGGCCAATTACTAGGAACATCAACTGTGGAAGAAAGTTCCTCTTTTATCTGGTCTTTGACCACAGATTATTCACTTAAAGATTTTAAAATATACAGACATTCAAATGAATTGATAGACACCTCCCCCACTCTGACTTCTCTTCTCAATTCTATAATCACAGTTTAATGAGCGTGTTTTTCATCCTGAGATACTGTAAAGTTTTAACAGGTATACTCTGCTGAACATACAGAAATAGGTCTGCTGAATGAAAATATTCTACTGAACAATTATTCTGAATCCCATTTAAAAAGTAATAATAGGCCAGTCTAAAATGGAACTGAGGTAAATAACACAAAACAATGTCCTTTGTGGTTTCTCTATTAGATATTAAGGTAGCAACTTTCCTGTCTCCATTTATATGGTCTTTGTAACACTTGAGTAACCAAATCCAAAAAGAAGAGACAAAAATAAAATAAAGCACCTAAAATAATCAGTAGTTTCATGTTTGATAAATTGATAAATGTCGTCTAACTGCATAATTAATATATCTCTCCATCTGCTTCTACCATTCATCCATGGGACTTTGTAACACGGATAATCTCCTTACGATCAGGTGACATGATGACTTTAAGACAACTTAAGGGCCACTGGCAACAAACTGTACCAAAATATGAAATAAAATTGATATTTAAATTTTGATATAGGAGTTGTATTTCAGTACTGTTGGTCCATTACACGTAAGGTGTTTGTCTCTTAAAAAATTTACACTCTGTGGGTTTCCTTTTAATATACACAGTCAAAGCCACAGCCATTAGGGCCAATCTTGCCAACCATTCAAAACCTTGTATCCAGAGCAGTTACGAGTGAGAAACAAATCATATGAAACAAATAATATGGCAAGAGACATGGCATCTCTGAGGTCAGACAGGCCAACTATAATGCTATGCACCCAGCACCACACAGTTTATCACACCTTGCTTGCCTGCTGGGCCCAGTGTCCACTCCGAAGCTTCTCTCTTCTTCATGGCTTTTAATTATACAAGCTCACTGCTTAAAGGCAAGATTTAAAATGCAGTTCAGAAAAAATGATTCATCATGTCCCTTGAGTAATTGTGAACTTGGCACTAGTTTTCTTAAGTAATTTTTTATCATAGTTTATTTAAGTTTATTCTGTCGCGTGATTTTTGTCTTTCTTTTTTTCTGTTTTCTTCAACCGGATACAGGTCACTGAGTTTCCTAAGAAAGGAACTTTGTAGCTTCCAAGTTAACTCCAGTTAAAAGCATTTATTTTACACCTGCTTGGTCAACAGAGTGAAATTATTTTATTCTCAAGTTTATTTTATTCTCAAAAACGTTGGAAGATAACCAGAGAAATGCAGGTTTAATGCTTTATATCTGTCGCGATAAAGATGTTCCACGTGGGGGCCGACCCTGTGCCAAGTGGTTAAGTTTGCGGGCTCTGCTTTGGTGGCCCAGGGTTTCGCCGGTTCGGATCCTGGGCGTGGACATGGCACGACTCATCAGGCCATGCTGAGGCGGCCTCCCACATAGCACAACCAGAGAGACCTACAATAGAATATACAACTACGTACTGGGGGGCTTTGGGGAGAAGAAGATGAAAAAGAAAAAAAACAAGATTGGCAGCAGATGTTTGGTGCCAATCTTTAAAAAAAATGTTATATGTGAACATAAGCGTGCCATCAGGGATTCAAGTTTGGATAAATAATATGGATAAGAGGTAAGAATATGGAACACGAGAAAGTTTCTAACCTCTGACATCCAAATTCTAATCAACATCTATGCTTTCCTTTTTGAGAAAGCTACTTGGAAGCAAGGACTGTGGTAAGCAACACATATTTACAAGTTACCATTTTTCATGTTTAAGATAATTTGTGCAATTGTTTTTATTGAGTCTACTCTGTTTCATTATGATTTCCAACAGCAATCGGAATAGCTACCATTTTTTAGTTTATTGTCATTGTTGCATTTCTCCTTCCCTCTAGCAGGCATGAAACATTTTTTAGATGCCATCTAAGGTAATTAGTTGTTCATGAGAGTGCATGGACAATGCTCAGGTTGTGGCAATTGACTTATGATTTTTTTAGAACTGCATATAGAGCAGAACAACAACAACAAATAAAGGCGAGGGGCTCCGATCAACCAGAGGAAGAAGCAAGGAAAGGAAGAGCAGAAACATCCAAGGTGGGTCCTTCCATGAATAAGGAAGACAGCAGATGCATGGCAAAGCTCATGGGGACATTACGGAGTCAGGGAGGGAGAAGGGAGGGTGCGGAAAGTATTTTATTTAGTAATATCTGAAAGGAAATGTGCCTCAAATGTTTCACTTCAGGAAGGACACAGTTCCAGAAAAAAAGAGGCAGACCCACCTACAGTAACAGTTGTCTGTGCAATAAAAAAGATTTTAAAAACACATTGTAAAGTACTTATTTTGGCCTTTTAATGATATATTCAGAATGATTACCTGTCTCTTTTGAGATGCAGTATCCACAGTGGTAATGCACATGGGTTCTCGAATCAGATCTGGAATTCTGACTCTGACACTAATTGATGTTGCAACTTATTTAACTTTTCTCTGCCTCAGTTTCCTTATCTGTACAATTTTATTCATCTGTACCATTTCTTCATCTGTAATTTATATCATTGTACAAATTGAAAACATTTAAGTATGTAAAGCACTTAGGAAAATGGCTGGCACATAATAACAATACATGTTCTCTACTCTTTCTTAATATTTTTCAAATCCAATGAAGAATGTTAGCAGGAAGAATGATCAAGACAATTAAATGAGGTAGCTAGTACATTTTTAAAGTATGGTTTTACTACTTAATATATAGATAAAGCTAACAGATCGGAAATACTAATGCTCATCTAGGAATCAACCCAGTATAGCTCTCAAGAGAAGATGGTATAAACGTTAGGAAGAGCTCCCTGATTTTCAGTACAAAGGATCGCTCCCATGTAGGGAAATTTATCGACAATATTATCCAAAGCATGGCAGTTTTAATAGAATCAGAATATGGTTCATGTTGCATACTTGCTGATATCCCGGATCTTAGGGGAGCAGACTCCTCCTGAGCATATTTTAATTCTGTGGACAATCATATGTCACTCCAAGTCCTCAGCCCCACGAGAACCATGTCCTCAGAGTTCCTCTCAGGAAGCTGCCTTTGTTCCCCTCCTATTATAAGCATTTGCCCAGCTGACTCCAGGACAAAGTTCAATTCTTCCTCTTTATTTTAAAATTTTGTCTTTCCACGTGTCTTCACGTAACATAGACTCTACAACCACACCTTTTGGCTGAATTACATTTTTAGGGAAGCACAAAACCATGGGACAGAAAAGGCAGAAGTAAGTGAAGCAAGAGTTCACATGTTTTCAATAACTTAGAAGACGATGCTAAAGTCTTAAACGCCTTTTCGCTAATACTACTGGGGAAATTATTTTTCCTCAGTGGGCCTTATTTCAGTATTAAGTTGCATGACTCAGCTAACTGGGTCAACTCAAATTGTAGACCAAGTTGTCAGCAAAGAAGAAACTTGCACAAGCAAATAAGTGTAGGAAAAAGAATTCAAGCCATCTCTGTATATGATGGTCTCCTGAGTTCACTCATGAGGGATAATCCGCAGTAAAGAAAATTAATGATAATTGAGACTTAACTCCAAAAACTACCTCCAGAGGTCAGTATGACCATTATAAACACCTGTGTCATAGCTGTGCTGGAATAATGACCCATACTTACTATATGCACATATTAATGAGGCCCCTGCACATAAACACTGTTCTTCCTTTGTTCTCCTTCTTGGCAATTGAGAATGGGGCTTTATTCTGAACAGCTCTTCTCAGACTTTAATGTACAAATGGAACGCCTGGGGATCTAGGTAAAGAGGCAAATTCTGGTTCAGTAGGTCTAGGCGGGGCCTTGAGGTTCTGCATTCCTACCCAGCTCTCAGGTGATACTGATACTACTGGCATATTGACCACACTTTGACTAGCATGGAGGTTATAAAGCAGTCTGAATTTTCCTCAGTTCTCTCATTATTATCAACTCTCCCGAGCCAGTACGATGGGTTGAATTGTGTCCTCCAAGACACATGTTGAAGTCCTAATCCGCAGTACCTCAGAATGTGAACTTGGAAATGGGTAGAGTCTTTACAGAGGTTAAGAAGAGGTCAACAAGGTAGGCCCTAATCTAGTATGATCGATATCCTTATGAAAAGGGGAAATTTAGACACAGAGATAGACACACAGAGAAGGAAAATCATGGGAAGACACAGGGAGAAGACGGCTATTGACAAGCCAGAGAATGCCTCAGGCTACTAGAAGCGAGGGGAGAGACCTGAAACAGATCCTTTCCTAGCACCTTCAGAGTGAACATCGACCTGCCAATACCTCAATTTTAGACTTCCGGCTAGAGAACTGTGAGACAGTATGTTTCTGTTGTCTAAGCCACTCAGTTTGTGGAACTGGCAGCCTGAGGAAAGCAATGCAGCTACTGTATTAAGGCCTTTCCCCTGACACTTCTTCTTCCTCCTCCTCTCTGACACATACGGAAACTTTCAGTGTACCACTAAACTCAGTGCAACGTGAGGAATGTGAGGACAACATCCCACACACAGATAAGGTCACACAAAGGAGTAGGTCATGGTTCTCAGGTTTGCCTAAGACTAGAGCTTGGGTCGGTCCTCCAGTCACTGACGTGTTGATAATGGGACAGGTTAAATGTACTATTCATGGTATCTGTTGTTAGTTCCCCTTAGGAACCAACAAACCCGACTTTTAACTTTCTCAAGGGACATATACTGAGATTTTTGGGAATCTCTAAATTCTCAAATACTTCTATATTACATAATTTCCTTCAGAAAAGGAGATAGAAGTAAAAACTTGGAGTGGTTCCTTAATATAATAATTCTATAAACATAGACAAAATAAATTATAAGGCACAAAATAATTTTACGAATCACTTTTGTTGTTGTTGCTGCTGTTGTTTTGTAACACATTTCATGGACTCATTTTGACATAGATTGCCAATACCGCCAAATTTGAATTCTATAACGTATTCAAAACTATTCTTGCCTATGAATCTCCCTTGAATTCTACCTCTTCACATCCTTTGCACTTCCTTAGGAGACCTACAAATAGCTTTTCTTTTCAGAGCCATTTTTCTACAGGGAAACAAAGTGTTTTTTTGAAAACCACATTATGTGAGTTTACAATGAACAAAAGTAGAAAAAACAACCAACATGGATTTATATGTGAGGGTCTGGGCGAGAAAGAGCAAGCTAATCTCACTCACTAGCTAAATGATCGGTCCCTACAAACCAGCCTCACACCAAACATGACTCAAATACATTCCTCAGCAAAGTGACAAATTACTTAAAAGGTATTACAGATCTTTGCTTTCACTCTAAAAGCATAGAAATCATACTTCCAAGATCCACGAAAGTCAAAGGTATGAAGTTCTTGCTTCTAAAGCTTGGCCATTGCACTTTGGCACACAGTTCACCTTATTTCTGATACACTCTATGGTTCCCAACTAGGAGTGGTACCACTCCCTCGAGGGGTGTTTCCAAAAGCATAGGAGTGTTCAAGTTTTCACAATAAATGGAGTTATTGGCATTTAATGGGCAAGGCCTTGGGAAACTAAATAAAGCAAAGCAAGAGATGATAAATCTTTGCCCTTCACCAAATGCCAAAGCTTCTATGTTGAGGCCCTCATCCTATTTTGACATTTGTTTAAGATTAATGGTCTTTCCAGTTTGAGCTCTGGGTTCACCTTTTGACTTCTACCAGAAACCAAGCTGACTTCACAGTCTCTTTCTCTCTGATTTGACAGGTGTGTCATTCCTTTGCGTGTTCAAAGAGCACTGATTTCTCACTCTTCCACTTTATGGACTATGATTAAGAATCTATTCTTTTTGGTTTGTTGTCTCTTTCTTTTTTTTTGAGTATTATAGACACAAATAGTATACTTCAGATGGGACATCTTAGAGGTGCTTTTAACTATTCTTTTATACAACCTTCCAGTTCCCTCCACCATTACTGTTACTATCTCATTCTTCCTCTTATGCATTGACTCTTCAAACATAAATAAGCACCTGCTATGAGTAAGACATTATGTTAGGCCCCATGGAGGGAGGTTGCATACATGATAATCTGATCTCCCTTCCGTAATTGTCAGATTTACCCTGTTTTATCTCTCACTATACTTTTCTTTATTCTCTCTAATCACCTTCCCCAACTTTATCCTTTTGTCTGATCTAGGGAAAACTCACTCCTCTGCAAAATTGTGGCGATCCTGTTTGCAGAAACATCTCCATTCACAATCTATACTAATCAGCTTTTTGATTATTTCTTCTACTATAGAAAAGTCTACATAAATATTTTATCATTTTAATGCAAAATATGTGATTTATGCTAATAGTGTATTACAGATGTAAAATCTGAGGCTTAAAAGGTTAAGTAACTTCCCCATAGTCAACTTGTTCATAGATTCCAAAACAGGTCTAGCTGACCCTAGTGACTGTGTTCTTAACAAATCTAAAATATCCCTGATAATTAAGATCACCTTCCTGTGAGTGCCAGTGCACTTTATACGCCCTACTTTTACATTTTAGCATAGACAGACTTGGCCTTCATTCGCGGCACCTTGACTAAATACATCATGACTGTGCCAGAAAGCTGGTTATAACTTCCAAGTTTCTATTAAAAATACACCAAAAGACACTTAAAACTTTTCTGGGTTTCTTACTTAATACAAATCCACAAAGCAGAAGTTCCAAATATAACTAGTAGTCCTCTGTGATTTTTCAATGCCTGCAGGCTTTTGAAGTGCTGTGGACTTGCCTTAATCTGTTGCTAGGAACACTGCACATTGCTCCAAATAGCCTGCCAGTCTGAGAAACCTAGCGTGAATGACACAAGTGTTTCTTTTATCCAGGTCAGAGGATGGTGTGAGGTGGTACAGGAGGTCACGGTGGGGGAGGAATTCCAGGATAAAGAAATTAACTAGAGGAATAGGAAATGAAAAAGAAGAAAGAATCCACAGACCCTAACGAAAAACATTTCCAACTGAAGCTCTCCTGTTCCCCACCCAGTACACAACCCTTGAAAGCTTTTGGAATCGCTTCAGTCTTGTCTGATAACAATTCGGAAGGGCCAGCACACAGATGACAGTGTCTCATTCCCTTGTCACACCAATGGAAATCATAGATCAGAAACCTGCAGACACCAGAGAGAGGGACGCCACTTGAGGCCTCAATCAAGTGTCAGATCTAGGAATCAGGAGAGTTAAGAGCAAGAAATCAGTCTACAATTTTTTCCGCACACTTATCTGGCCCCAAGATAAAACACAAAGTATCAACTTTGGAATTAAAAAAAAAAATAGGGGTTTATATTTATACCTTCTTTGCTTTCCTTCATCTCAGGAGTAGGGGCTTCTCAAAGACATAAAGGATGCTGGGGCAGGTGAGACAGAGGAAGCACCACTTTCGACACCTCCCTTCTGCTATGGTAACTACCATGATCATCACCAAGCAGGCACCTCTCCAGGAGCAGGACACCATTTCTCCCTCTGCTCGTGGCTGCTGGGTGACATGGTAGGGACAGCAGCTATTCTGTGTTAGTTCGCACACCAGAGCCTTCTTTTAGCATGCATACAGTTTCATATTTTACACGTAAATCTTTGACTCCTCTAGAATTTATTTTGCTGTAAGGGATAAGCCTTTTTATCCCCCTCCCCCACACAGCTATCTAGTTGTACCAATACCTATCATCAACTCACCCGTCCTTGCCCCACTGTTTCATATTTGTTACAGGCTAAATTCTTGTGGGAAATTCCAGAAACTGGAATGGAGAAACTTTCCATTGAGACACCATATGTATGCTTTCTCCTTTCCTAAATGTTTTAAAATGAAAGGGAGAAATAATGCAAGGGCAAAATGCCGTATTTCTGCGGTTTCCCCTTCCTTGATTACTGGCTATTTTCAGCACATGTTGATCTATTCTAATTTGATAAATTAATCATCTTATTCAACTATTAATAGTTCTTTGATCCCTCTGTACATTGCTGCTGACTCTAGGAGTAGGATATTATGAATGACAGTTTTGCCAGTTCAGCTGAAACTAAATTGCTACTCAATTTATGCATGTCCCTCGACACATTGTATGTTTGTTTATAAGGGCACAGCTGGTTATGGATATTTTTAAGCAACAGGAGATCCAGCTTTTGTTTGAGCAAAATAATCAACATATTTTACTCTTCTTTTCTGAATTTATTTATTATGAAAACCAGAACTGAAACAGGGTAAAAGCCTCTTAGGGAATCTGAAGAAAATTCTGTCAATGAGTTTGGTTGACTTAATCATTTATTTTTTCTATATGATTGTGTGCCAGAAGATTTCAACCAAAGGTGAAGGGTGAATGCGCAAAGAGATAATTCCCTTAATAATCCTAGCTTAATTAAGAGTTTTACCAGAACCCTAATATAGAAGCATTTATTGTTAGACTCTAAATCAAATAACACATAGCTGTGTAGGACAAGTAAAATGGACCTAATTATTCAGTAAAGAGGATTCAGTTATTTTCAGCCCTTTTGTTGTTTTAAAGTATTAAATTTAAAAAACAAAAACCAGTGAAACAAAAACATTTCTGGAGTTTACTAGTAGAGGTACCTGAATTGATGGGGTATATTTGGTGTCAAGAGATTGTTGTCAAAAATGGACTAACCAGGTGAACCCCACACTTGGCAAAATGATACTAAGTAGTCTATTCTCGTTTGGGTGTGCTAGTTTGTATTAATTATGCCTTTTTATTTTTTGTATTTCTGATGCTTTGACATCTGGGACCTTGCTGACCCTGGAGAGACTGCCCCTCCCAGGGCTAGCCAATTCCTAGAGAAACTGAAGACTCACCCGGTAGTGTACCTTTCATGGGCAAATAAGCCAATCCAGAGCCCACACCTCACCAGGTCCTTTATCTGGCTCTCATGAGGCTCTCACACTCGGGACCACTAACCATCTGCCCTAAACACCTCAGGGCCAGGCACCAGACAACTAGAAACAGCACCTATGCCCCAGAGCTTGCTGAAATTATTCAAACCAGCCAATCCTAAACCCGCTTATCCTGCTTCACCTTCTCCTTTCCATGTAAACTACAATAAAGGCTCTTGCCCACATTTTCCCCTCTCCCTTTGCCTCCTGACCTACCCCAGTGCCTCCCCATGTGGCCCCCGTGACGTGGCATGCCCCCTTTTCTTGGGAACTGTGAATAGCACACTGTCTTTTCAATGGCAGTCGTCTCCTGATCTGTTGGTCTCACTATACCTGAATAATAACAAAACCTACATTTAAAAACATAGTTCTTACATAAACTTGTAAAGAAAAACATACTCCTTTATAGTTACAAAAGAATCCCCATTATCACATTGGCGTGTTCTGATAGGAGCTCTCGGTGGAGCGAAACCCCATTCTACAAGAGAATAGGAGTCAGAGAAGGGACGGTCTCCAGGTTGTATTATACTTTATCATCAAAATATTCAAAGCGTTTTGATCTTAAAAATATTCTATCAGAAGACAGCATATAAAAGTCTCTTTTAATGGATTTTGATACATTGGAGCAGAATTCTTAAAAATTCCCTTAAGATCTAACATGCCTGTAAAAGGAAACTTTGCAATAATTTCTTTTTGATGGTTTCTTGGCCACTACAAATATTTGGAAGTTGTAATTACATTGTCTTGAAGTGATTGCTTGAACTACATATTGGTGAGAATTTTTTGGCTCTTAAAATGTAAAGAGTTTAATTGGTTATTACTATTTTTGAACAATTATTTGTTGTATGTGGTGGGGGGTGGCTATTAGAGGGAACCTGGGTAGACCCTGGGATCAGGTTTGAAGCCTACCCTAGTGCAAATAATTTAAAGGTTTAAAAAACAGGAATTTTATTGGTTGTAAAAATGTGTATTTGAGATAAGCTACTTCCATAGGAGCTTCCCGCGGTGTCCAAGGACAACAGGCAGTCACAGCCTGGGCCCGTCTTCTGGCACCAGACACTACCCATTCCATCTTCTTAGAAGACGCACTGGCTTCAAGAAAAATGAGGCAGACATCTTGAACAGACTTGTAGAAAATGTTTTTAGTCTCTGTCTCCAACGGAGAATGGCTGCTGCCACCTGTTCCTACTCCAGCTGCCAAGTTCTCACAGCTGGTGATCCACTAAGGAGCTCAGCGACTGTTGGGACACTTTGTGGCCCCAGAGGGAATCAACCCAAGGAACAGTCATATCACACACTCTGCCTTCCGTGTTTTTTGTCCTCAAACAACTTAGGCCTACTCTAAAGAATCTGGAGGTAATAGTAAAAGTTGTGTGAGTGCTCATTACTTCATCTGAGTCTATACCACTTTGGGAGGAGTTAGGCAGAATAGAACTTAATTACCTTAATACTAAGGTAAAAAGACATAAAAACTACTGTCTAGCTTTAAGCCAACCCCACATACTACAAATCATATTTAATCTCAATTTAACAACAGTCTTTGTGAAAGTGTAACTATGTTGGTATGTGTAAACAATTGTTGATAAATGTTTCCAAGCCTAGTTACAGACTAGTTAGATAAGAAAGCACGAATAGCAGAAATGCTCAGCATGACAGACCCGGTCATTACCTGCCTGGTTGCCATTTCTCCCATTCTTTCCCACTAACCACCCAGTCATCTCTTAATCTCCCAGAAGGTGGGTCTTTCTCTAGTCCCAGGAGATAAATCCTAATTGCTTTCTTGCCCAAGGTGAAGAGGTTGAGTGTAGGTTTAAAGAAAGAAGGTTCAGTAAATTAAGGATTTAGTAAATTTAAAGTCTCGAGTAAAGAATAAAGCTGGAAGAAGGAAGAGAGGGCACGAGAACATAATGTGTTAAGAAGTGTAAGCTTTTTAAAAAATTAGAGATACTTATCAAATACATAAATAAAGGCTAATCTTTTCCTTTAACCAGGAGAGCTTAAATGCACAGAAGTAAATGTGTTTGAACAGATTGGCATGTGCTTTGAGGTCGGTACCTATAATCTCTAAACCTTTTTAAATCTCTTCGCATGTCGCCCTAAGCTAGTTATCTAAAGAATAAACACAGACACTATTCAAGGCTTTTCTTGCTGTTTACACTAATTCTGCTTCATCAAATAGATGACTAAGTTTCTAGTCTTTTTGTACGGAAGGGGACCACGGGTCCAGATGGACACTGCAATGGCACATGTTGGACTGCACTGATCATGGAGATGCGAACACTCAAGTTCATAAAACAGTGATAAGAGAATATGGTGACAAAGTCATTTTATACCCTTTTAAAGAAGGAGCCAAATTTTAGATCATAGCAGCAGAAAAGCCAAGGTAGTACAGGTTCCAAAATGGAAAGGCCAACAATCAATTTTTTGTACATCTCAAGTTCAAAACCTGTCAAATGAAACTACTGCTGTTCTTAACTCACACAGAAAGCAGGACAATGTTAGAGTCAGGTGTTTGCTCCTATTCCACATGTTCTAACACAGTCTGAAAGCAAGAAACCATGAAGAGTATCCAAGGAACTTAGCAGTCCATGTGTATATAGCAACAGGTGACATTCCAGTTTATAGTATTTGACTGTCTCCAAACTAACATCGTTCAGAAGTGGGACAAATGATTTTGATATTGCATGCTATTTGTTAAGTACTTTATAATTTTAATGTTCATTGCATTTTAACATAACTTATGTTACTTTATTAGTTTTCAAAGTCTACCCAGATTGAGACCAATTTTAAATAAAATTTTAAAATATACATTTTTTTAAATTCCACTTTTATCAATCTCAGCAACAGAATTCAACTTAATTAAGGCAGATACGGACATTTCACAGGTTGAGAACATGTTTTATTAAGAATTTTTGCTCTTGGCTTCATTTCTGCTGACTCTGAATTTCCTTAAATATGCCACTATTCTTTCATTAGACATGAACTTTTGAGCAGTTGAAGTACTTTTGAGTACTCCATCATAATTATTCCTCATTTTAATGTATCATCTTTTTCCTCCATTTAAAATTTGATAGCTTTTCCAACTCCCTCTTAATCTATTTATACAATGCCAAATTCCCATACCTTTCCCTTTTCTAGATCACGTGTTTCATGAATACAAATCTCTCGTATATTTATTTAGATACAATAATACAATATATCTTCTGTATATTTTGTATGGATTCAGTTAAGTAGCTAACATACAGAACTGGTGCAGGATTAAGGCCTGTCCATTTAGCCAAGAGCACATTTTGGATTCCTATTGTACTCACAGTGAGTACAAGCTCCATGTCCCCACATAACTTCGCAAGTGCACACTGTGGCTGTATTGTCCTTGTGTACACAAAATACGAAGTTCCAAAATTCAAATATGTTGATAACAAAAGCTTTATAAGCTGATCGAATCAATTATAAGTATATAAAAAGATAGCAAAGTATTATTTGGTTTTCTTTTGGTTCTCAATCAGTTTTTACAAATACACACACACACACACACACACACACACACACACACACACACACCCCCCCAATGACCAAGCAGAAGTTTTCATTTTGACAAACACTAACAGAAAACTCCCATGTTACTTTCATCACCAGGTCAGACCCTAAGGCACTCTGCTCTCTCCAAAGTTTCAACCACTAAAATATGGGTGAAGCCAAGAACACACCCCAGCAAGCACTCCAAAAAGGAGCAATTCAGATTTCCATCTGAAGCAGTTTTCATACGCTTTCAAATAGGCACTGGAATCGTGTATATGAACAGCTTTATCAGTTGGCAGCAGCAATTAATGAAAGAATCCAAGCAAACGGCACTAAACTGATCCCACTTCAGCGAAAGAACAGCACTAGGTCCAATCTGTTGCCACAATTTGGACACCGTGGCTAGCTGAATGGATCGTGACAGAAAACAAGAGTATAAATAAAACCACACACCATTTACATCCTGGAATTGTGGTGACATAAATATCCCAAAATTAGCAACACAATCAACAGCAATACCTGGCAATTTGTCTCCAAATTAACGAAAAAACACCCAGTTCTCACCTTGCACAAACACACACTTCAGTGGTCAGTGACAAACGCAGGCTGCACTTGCAGGCTGGGAGACAGAGCAGCTGCTCTGCCCTGAGCCGCTTAAAGCCCTCGAGCCAGCTCGGGTCCTAGTCTCTCTGTTGGTTCGCTGCAGTTTCTCCCATGACTCCATCACCCAGGAATGGAAACCACTGCCCTCTCTGCGTGCTAGTGGGCTCCCCAGCTAATGAGCTCAGGTAAAAACGCTGAGTCCTGCAAGGTCGCCACAAGGTGAACACAGGCAAAAAGAGTGTGTGGGAGAGGAGGGACCGGCAAGGAAAGACCCTAAACTCCAGACACCTTGCCTTTCAAGAGATTCTGATCTCCATAAATCAGAGCTTCGAGAACAGTTAGAGAAGCAGTAAATCTGAGAATCTCCAAATGGCACCGAGCCAATTTGCTAATCCAGGGTCACTCTTTAAGCAATAATTTTCTCTCTCTCGCTCTCACACACACAGACTTCAGCGTAGCTGTTCTAATTGCCCAGACATCCTTCTCAAGCCAAAAAGTTTTTGCATACCCTTTCCAGGTAACGAGGCTTAAAGGAAGGTCTTAAAAAATTCAAGTATTTGCCAAAATCAAAATAAAATAATTCTTTTAAGAGTAGAATCATTTCTGGTTCATAAACTAATTATATGAATGAAGTCTTGCTTTTTATGTCCATACTGGAATTATGCAAACCCCCCCATACTAAAAAGATAGTAAAGATGTATTTATTTCAGAGATGACTGGCAGAATCAATTAAAATTTCTCATAAAAACTCCTACTATCTTTTTCCAGATTAATCTTGGCTTAGGCACATTTTAATTTGGAAGGGTTTCAAGAAGGCGCTTCTTGACTAAAATATAATCGTGTGCAAGTATGTGCTATAGACAGATCCAAACATGTTTATAAATATTTCCTGGTAGAGTCTTTCTAGGTTTTTATTTCTCATATTTTGGTTTTCCCAACAGAAACGGGGAGGGAACAACGTTTAAGCTTGCAAGTACATTACAAAACATTTCTCTTAGTCATGTAATTTTTCTTATAAGTAAACAATGATTTACTGAAGTTTAGATCAACAGCTTTATCAGGAAATTATTCTTGCTCTTGAGTTACTTTCCTCTCCCCTCCTCCAACCACCACGGTTCACCAGCTGTGTAATTTGAGCAATTTAACCTCCTAGGCATCAGTTTTGTAATCTATAAAATGGGGATTTGTTACTACTAGTGTCAGCTCATCTACCTCCTGGTTTGGTGTGAGGCTGAAATGGGACAACGTGTAGGAGAAAATACTTTGTGAATTATAGAGTGCTAGGAAAAATGTACTCACTGCATTTTCCTCCCTTTGATTGCCCGAGTTAGTCCTGGGACAAGTGAATTACTTTCTGTGTTCTCAAGGACTCCTTGGGCTTCACAGCAAAGTGTTTGTTTCAATAGGCTATAAATAGAGTTCAGGATTTTATTGAACTACTGTCCTCCTTATGGCTGATCTTGATGGCAGCCACCACATGGCCAGAGTCAGTTAATTATGAGCAACATGAGCTCTGTGTGGTCTTTGAGGCAGAACCAGACCAGCTGAAACCCTGATAGAAAATGCTCACGTGCGTGGCTGGTTTCACGGTTCGCCTGGTGTCCTCGTGTACTCCTGTGTTTGAGGGGGTTGCCCGTCTGGATTAATGACGGGGAAAGGTTGGGAACAGAATGCCAAGTTTACTGCTGAGTTAATTCAGTAACAAATGCATCTGGGCTTTCAAGCTAATGTTCCTACAATTACGTATGCATTATTTAGAGATTAGGTTGTTGGAATGGGGGGACCAGAAAAGGGAGACCAGCAGGGAACAAGAAAGGAACTGACAATGTGAGCACCTCTCTTATGAGATGTAGAAGGCTGGGAGCTTCATGAATATTACCTCAATCCTCATAGTGATCCTACGATGTAGTTGTTATTATTCCAATTTCATAGATGAAAATAATTAGCCTGTGCACTGTTACTGGTGAGTGGTGGGGCTCCAATTACAAACAAGGTCTGCATGGCCTAGAGTCCCATATTTGGAGAAAATTTGTTAACCTATAACTTTCTCAGAAAGAGAAAGAAAATTAAGTTTGTTTTTTTAAATAATGGGGATAGGGAAGGCAAAATTCTTTAGAATTTCTTGGAATTCTTTACCAAGTTACCAAGAAACCTCCTTGAAAGTATTTACTAGACAAGTTAACTTTCATTAAAGAGCATAGAAATTTTTAGAAAAACACGTTTTGATTCTTTAACAATGAAGTTGTTGCAAGATACAGGAAAAAAAACCCCAATTTTTCTTAATACATGCCAATAATTCTTTTTTGTTGTTGTTGAGGAGGATTCATCCTGAGCTAACATATGCCACCAGTCTTCCTCTTTTTGCTTGAGGAAGATTCACCCTGAGCCAAAACCTGTGCCAGTCTTCCTCTACTTTGTATGTGGGTTACTGCCACAGCATGGCTGATGAATGTAGGTCCATGCCTGGGATCTGAACCCATGAAACCAGGCCACTGAAGCAGAGCACACCTAACTTAACCATTAAGCCACAGGGCCAGCCCCAATAATTCTTTGGTAAATTTGGTCCTTCTTATCTTCAGATTGAAGACACAAGTTCAGAGGTCTTCCTCTATAGTAGATATCACTCTGTTTTTCAACATACACGCAATGCATTGTTTTTTTTTTAATTTCCTTAAATTATCAGATCCTTAGGAATGCCCACGAGACAGCAAGGGAATCTTTTCCCCTTAAATGTAGCAGAGAGACATTTTTTTTAACTGTAGTTTAGAGTATAGCTGCAGAGTCATAATTTTCAGTCTGCTGAGTCTAAGGATGTTAATAAAATGCAGGTTCTTTCTACCAGTGTTACTGGAAAAGCTAGAGGCACAGCCTGAACGGCAGGCCTACAAGGTACATGTTTCTGCTCTCCCCTTTCTAAGTGGCATTGCCAGCTGAAAGGAACCCTGAAATTGTATCTGCAAGCTGGCAGGTCAATGCATACCAAATCCACCATGTAGGCTAAATTGTTCCTGCCTGCACTCTCGCTTTGCCATATTTTTGCAATCTTTCCTGAGAATGCCATTGGAGGCTTCTACCTTGCCCCTGCTTCTAGCACTTCCATCTGCAAAGTGCACTATCCAAAATCCCTGCATAAAACCAGCCTTCCTAGCCTCCCCAAATCCAGCCTCAGAAAGACGACTATCAGTTTGACAATTTTGCAGATACAATCAGTTTGTTTCCGACATTTCTATTAAAGAGAGAACTATAACTGGGCCACCAACTAAATTAGTAACAAGTCACAATAAACGATGAAGAAAAAGAATAAAGGCAGGTACTTTAATCTCAACTTTTCAAGTCAAATTCTGAATAAAAAAACCCAAAACACTAACAACATCCTAAACAGCCAATCAGCCCACATTAAAGAAGGCAAGGGTCCTCAGCTATTTGGTGTTCATTTCATTGTGACTTTTGCTTAGAATATGCATTTTGACGCTCAGTACAACTCACTTCTTCTGGTGGTATCATATTTAACTAAAGATGAAGTGAAAAAAAGAGTTAATCTAGTGTGAAGTGTATAATGACATATATAACATATGGTAAAGTGAAAAAGCTCTCATTCCCAAGCCCATTTTATTTCCAAAGAAAGGATGAAAAAACCACCACAGTCAGAATTATTAAAAAAAAAAAAATTCGACACTATTGCTGTAATCTTTCAACAAAACAAAAATCCACTGGCAAAGCTTTCAATTATCTCTCATTTCAGAAATAATAAAAATGAAAACATAATTGTGGGCACTTCCTTCAAGCGATTATACTGTCTCATTAAGGTATTTTGTTTTGCAAACACTCAGCTAGTGTTTGCCTGAGAGTAATTCCACAAAGGAAGAAAAGACGAGCACATTGCCTCTTCCCTTTCTGTCTCAGAGCCTTCATTTCTTCTCTTGGATTTTGAGATCCTGATTTAAGAATCATGTACTGAAAAGAAATTTGTATTAAAGTTTAAACGTGTGAAGAAGAAAGCATTTGGAGGCATGGGTCAGTATTTGCAATGGGTGAAGAAAGTCAATAAGATGTTTTGGTTTTCTATTTGGATCTTGCTACCTCGCCAGTGATGCCGTCTTCCTGACGTGTCCCGGTGGAGGTGTTCAACTTCACACGGACAGCAAGGAGATCCGGCTTCAAAGTCTCAGACTCTTCCCACGTAGGGTGGAACTGGGTTCATGGATGAGTAAGATGGACTTGTTTCTAGTTTGTAATCTAATGAGAAAAAATATTTTTCGAACACAGTTTTCCCGGCTCTTCCCTTCAATTTGACTCCTTTTCTTAGGCCTTAGAAACAACCCCACACGATGAAACCTATTAGCCACGAGGAGCAAATACTGTTAAAACGTTGAAGGTCATTTGGGGGAAAATTTAGAGTAATCTGAAACGTGTAAACTTTCAGGATTTCAACTATTTTGTGTGGATGCCTAAAGATACGTATGTCAAGTCAGCCTACATATCGTTAAAATCTTGAAATTGAACACTTCCTGAGCAGTCATAACTTACTGTATTTTTAAACATTATTCTCTGTTTTACTGGATGGTGATTTTCTTTCTGGACGCAAAAAGATGTATCTATTAATGTATTTTCTACTCTATGATGTGAAGACCAACTGTCCTGGTTTTACTGAATGCTCTCCTAAATATATTTGAGTGGTTTTAGTAAAAGAAATACTTAGAAGTATGAATAAAAGGAAAAAAATTCTGAAGATTATCCCTTTGTGAACGCAGGGAAGGTATTTCTGAGCACTTAAAGTTCTTTTAAAATATACAATCAAGATCATTGGAGATATTTGAAATTTCTGTGAAAATAGTCTTGCAGTCTTGCAGTGTACTTGTCACTCCCTCACAGCATGACGGGACATTATGGTCAGGCGGTCTGCAGGAAGGGCTCTCAGCCCCCTGGCAGCCCGAGCCGGAGGATTACAGCCTCAGCTGCTGTTCCACCGGAGGACTCGGGTAAGGGCTCCTCTCAGAGACTGGCGACACACAGGAACATCGGTGCTCCTGTTTTCTACCAAGGGGATCCTTGAGGGTAAAACCTTCAAAGTATCAGTGTCTATGCCCTTTAATGTATCTTAAACTAAGATACATCCGTGTGCCATAGCACAATAATGATTGAAATTTAGAGCACTATGTTAGGATTTTTAAGATACTTTATGGTACATTTACTGAGTAAAGCATATTATAAAATAGTGTGTGCAATGTTATCTAAATTTTGTAATACATATTTAATAGTATAGAAAAATATGCATTATAATGTTAATAACTATTATCTCTAGATAGTGAGATTATAGCAATTTTATTTTCTTCTTGATCTTTTTCCATTTTCCAAATGTTCTGCAATGACTATTATTACCATGTAGTATAAAAAAAGGAAGGAAGGAAGGAAGAAAGAAAGAAAAAAACATGGAAAGAAAGGAAGAAAAAAGGAAACCAGTAATTCTAGTTCATGATATGTGGGAATCCTTTTTGAAAATATATTTCTTGACAAAGACAATTCACCAAGTTTATAATCTCTGAAAGTGTAAAAATTCAGCCTTTAGACCTGTAACTGTCATTATTCTTACCGTCTGCATTAAAAATATTCATGAGTGGGGCCGGCCCGGTGGTGCAGCGGTTAAGTGTGCACGTTCCACTTTGGGGGCCCGGGGTTCACCCGTTCGGATAGCAGGTATGGACATAGCACCGCTTGACGAGCCATGCTGTGGTAGGTGTCCCACGTATAAAGTAGAGGAAGATGGGCACGGATGTTAGCTCAGGGCCAGTCTTCCTCAGAAAAAAGAGGAGGATTTGCAGCAGATGTTAGCTCAGGGCTAACTTTCCTCAAAAAACAAAAAAATTTAATAAATAAAAATTCATGAGTACACATAAGAAATTCTAGATGCTGCAGTATTACAACATAAGAAAAATACAGAATAGTTTCACTGATTTTTAGAATAGAAAAAAGGGAGATTGGGGAAGTGACAGGTGTCTGTGTGAGTGTAAACTCAAATATAGAGAGCATGGATATGGTGCAAATAGAAATAGCATGACATGCATTCATGAATACCTAATCATAGTTTGGGAGTCACTACATATTTCTAAAAGGGGAATTATGAACTAACAGTATACACATGACCAAGAAAATCTACTGTCTTCTAAAAAGTGATCTTGCTCTAACACATATTTCAGAGAGATCTCTTCAGTAATGGCAACACAAATGTCTTTGGAGGTGAGCGGGTGCCTAGGGGAGAGACTGCATTGCTGACGTGACTTGGGCCTTACCTGCCCTTGTGGATGTTCCATATATCTTTCTGACCTAACCAGGAGCCAGGCGACAGAGAACTCAGGAATTTCAAGAAAATGAACAAATAGCAGCCTGGTAATTAAACGGCACACTTGGGTCCTCAATGTATATATTTCTTGAGAACAGAAGTGTTGAGCACAAAAAGTCTTGAAGTCAGTCAAGAATATTTAGATGCAGCCTAAAATTCACTCACCTACTAATGTTTTATTTGTTTGTTTGCTAAAATAACATTTGAGGAACTGGAGAAACAGCAAGACCAAATCCACATAAATTGAGCACTTTACCTTTCAAGAGTTAAGTCATAGCCATATGTTTTCCTTTTTTATTTTTATTTTATTTTATTTTTTTGCTGAGGAAGACTAGCCCTGAGCTAACATCTGTGTCAACCTTCCTCTACTTTATATGTGGGTCGCCGCCACAGTGTGGCTGACAAGTGGTGTAGGTCCACACCCGGGATCTGAACCTGTGAACCTGGGCCACTGAAGCAGAAGGTGCACAACTTAACCACTATGCCACACGGCCAGCCTCATGTTTTCCTTTTTAAATTGAAATAAATTTTTCTGACATGCTGAGATAGAGAAAAAGGTTCATTAGATGAACATGGCTATATTTCAAGGGGATGGGTTTTGCTCTTTAAACAGAAAGTCAACACAAATGAAATTGGGAGCACACTGTGCTCTTCAGATATTATTGAGCTAGAGGCTCAAATATAGGTAAGTTTGATATTTACAAAACAACAATCTCCAATAAACTCTCTTAATGAATACAGTAAATACTTTTACTTATGTTATATCTTCATTTGGGCTGTAATTAGCAAATGTATGTGTTTGCATTATTCCTACTCTTTAATTGAGCTAATGTTAGAATTCCAGAGTTATTTTTGGAAGCTGAATAAAGTTTAAATACACTTAAATTTTATTTTTATGGGATGAGCTAATATCATGTATTAAGTTTCATCTTGGTTGATTAAAAAAACAATTGAAAACACAATTTATGCATTCATATAGAAATACTAGTAAAAGATCTGTTTTATGGATTCTATTCTATCATGAAAAGCCTATTTTTCAGTTTATTCAAAGGGAATAATCACACTATGTCTCCTGTTTAAAATTTAGGCATTTAATATCAAGTTTTTGTTTAAGTTTAAATACCTTAATATTAAAGAAAGTATCTACACCCCCTCACCTGTGCAGTGTATGTGTATATCTATCTATCTACATATATTCACATATATATGTATTCCAATCTTTATCCACGTGTAGAGTTTTATGTGGTTATTCATAGTTTGTATACAAATTTTTTATTTACTATTTCACTTTGAACATTTCATAAGAATTTTTTCCTTGTCTCCACCATCACCAAATGAGATATTATTAAAAAGATACCTTGTAAACTGTAAAATATATAAATAAAATTATTATTATATTTGTTATTTTCAATGCCTGCATAATACTCTTTTGAATTAATATGATATAGCTTATTTATACATTCCTCTATTTTTGGGCACAAATTTTGATGATTTCCATTTTTTCTGGTAAAATTATACTATTATACTACAAAGAACATTTTTGTTTTTCTGGAGATTTCTTTTTTCAATGTCTTCTCTTAGAACAAATTTCTAGAAAAAGGATCACTGGGTCAAAAAATCTATTCTAATTGGGAACTTTGTTTTTAGGTGGCAAAAATTGCCATAAACTAGGTTTAAAGCATCTCTTTTTGGGGTGGAGGTGAGTGAAAAAGCACATTTACATTTATTTATTATAAGTTGTGTTGAATACTCTAACCCATATACCAATTTTCTGTGTTATGTTAGTCCAAGTTATTTGTGTAAATTTTTAACCATGCTTATTTCTATTTATTTATTTTTTTAAAGATTTTATTTTTCCTTTTTCTCCCCAAAGCCCCTGGGTACATAGTTGTATATTCTTCGTTGTGGGTCCTTCTAGTTGTGGCATGTGGGACGCTGCCTCATTGTGGTTTGATGAGCAGTGCCATGTCCGCGCCCAGGATTTGAACCAACGAAACACTGGGCCGCCTGCAGCGGAGCGCTCGAACTTAACCACTCGGCCACAGGGCCAGCCCCAACCATGCTTATTTTTATTCCTAGAACAAGGACAAACATTTATCCCAATAAAACATTTATGATGACACAAGTTGACGCTGATCTCATGTTTCATTTATACATGATGATAAATTCTAAATGATGACTTATATATTCTGTTTACCAAAACATCAATGTCATCCAAAGAACCCATTGTAATTTTTATTTGATAAATTCTGTGTGTGGATCCTTTGAAGTCTTCATTCATTAAATATAAAAAAAATTCTTTAAAACTAATGACAGAAGAGAACAGTCATTGTTTCCATGTTGCAAGTCACAAATCATTTCTTCACTGTAAGAGGCATGTTTAAAATTATTCACATTTTACATTTTATAGTTGGTTTTGTTGTCATTGTTTTTGGGAGGAAGATTGGCCCTAGGCTAACATCTGTTGCCGATCTTCCTCTTGTTGCTTGAGGAAGAGTGTCCCTGAGCTAACATCTGTGCCAGTCTTCCTCTGTTTTCTATGTGGGATACTGCCGTGCTACAACATGGCTTGATGAGCAATGTGCAGGTCCGCACCCTGGGGCTTATAACCAGAGAACCCTGGGCTGCAGAAGTGGAGTGCGCGAACCCAACTACTACGCCACCAGGCCAGCTCCCTACATTTTACAGTTTTAATAGCTACTTTAAAATTGGTATTTTGATACTTTTTCAATATGTTCACACAATTTCCCCATTATTTAGACTAGAAAAAATAGAGTATTATAATAATGAAAACAAATTTGTAGTCATACATAAAGTTCTTTTCTTAAATTGAACTTACTTCACTTATGTCAATAGAGCACTTTTAAGGAATTATACTCAAATATGAGGCAGGATATTCATTCCATAAGTCTATAATAAAACGTATCATAAGGATATAAAGTGTGCGTATGCAGAAGAACTTCCTTAACACCAACATAATTTTGCAGTAATATATTTTTCTTATTCATTCTTCTTTTCTCTACCATTGCAAATTTTGACAAGAGGAATTAGAGAAATAAGGGAAATCTAAGTACCCCCAAGAATCAGCAGCAAATGGAGGTGTCCTTCCTTGTTGGGTGGAAAGGGAGTGGTTGGGAGTCAGGCGGATGCCAATGACCAACGGAGCAACCCTGGGCAAACCACTTCCCCTCCCTAGATCTCAACTTCCTTACCCAGCAAAAAGAGATTTCAATCAGATATTGGATGTTGAAATGACATGTAAACTGAAAATCCAAAGAGTTGTCATTATACGATAATTTGTGCTAAATTTTATAAATTTGGTGTTACATTGATTTTCATTGATTTTTAAATCAACTCCATGACTTTTACTGCTAGCAAGTATAAATAAGAGCACAATATAAAGGTGTATTCCCATCGGCTCATACCAATACTTATTCATAAAGCAAAATATAAAGGAATGATGCAGAAAAACTGAACTCCCAAGCATTTCCATACAGTTTTTGCAGTTGTACAACTTTTCCAATGGGCTAAATAGTGGTTGCAAAATACTTCTTCTGATAACTGCTTCCCTCTGCAAGTCCCATGACATTTCCCATTAAAATAGCAACAAAAAAGAATCCATATAATGGCAAACAATCTGTCGTGAAGAGGACTATTGTGACACCTTGAGAGAGAGGGGAAGACTCGGAATGAACAATGGGCACAGGCAATAGTGGAGGAAATAAACATCTCTCCCCACAGCAGGGATCAATAAATGCTGTTAACTGGCTGCGGAGAAGAAAATAAACACAAGACAGATTCCACTGAGGAGGAAGAGGACCCAGTGTAGGGAAGAAAGCCAAAGTGGAGCCCTATTTCTCTTTAATGAAAAGATATATTACCTAAAACTGGTTTTCACTTTCTCACTAAAGTTCTGAATGTTACGGGCAGTCATATCAGAAGCCGGGGAACACACTTAAAAGGATCTGCTGACACCTAATTGAGGCCTTTTGATGATAAAACCAATCACCCCTGCTGTGGTCTTGAACGTTTCTTTCCTGATTTACATGGTCCCAAATTAGGCAAAAATGGACAAGGGAATGAAAAGAGCCCATGTGACACTGAAAGTTTATGCTTTGGCTCCTTTGTCACCTTTCTGAGGAAAAAGAAACTACTTATGGAGAAATGACTTAGTGAGTATAATAATTTCCATTTTATAGATAAGGAAAACGAAGTTTAGGAAATTCAGTGTCAATTTCATAATATCAACATCAGCCAGTAAATGGTCAATTATGCAACATTTTCTTATATCAGAGAGGAATAGAGGCTTGGATTTTAATAGCTAAGATTACGAGAATATCAGCTACAGATCAAGCTAACCAAAAATTTCATCAAAACAAAACAATTGGTCAGTTGGGACAGACACCAACACAGACCTCAAGATCTGGGGCACAAAGGCCATGATTTTGTATCAAATATCTTAGTAAAAGTCTTTACATTAAAAGCATTACTTTCACTGCACTGTTTATACTCCATTTTAATAATACAATCAGATGTAAAACTCTTAATCCTAATAAAATGAATTACGGGGGGAAACTGCCACATTTCACCTATTATTTAGCAAATAAACAATTCAATAAGTTTTCTACACCTACATTTTATATCTTCTCCTAATCTGAACCCAGAACATACTTTGCAAGTAAGGATATGGTGGACGTCTATCAATCAGGATTGTTTATTTAGGCACGTTCCACTTTGAAGAATGTGGAACTCATAGATATGAAAAAGACTGTGGGAATTTTACAATTGAGGACTCTGACATGCTCATGTAAAAAAGCCCCTTGCCCAAAGTCACATAGATATTGAGCATTTGAGTCAGGCCTAGAAAACACAATGAGATTCTCCATTGGTTGTTATTTCTACTTTACTGCAAAGTTTTCTCTCATGATTCCTACTCAGGTAGTTAGGTCTTTTCTCCCCATTGTTATAGATCTATTGCTCCAGCTGGTTAAAGGAAGGCTGTTTATGGAGAAATCCAAACGACCTGCTTCCCTGTTGCCCCTGTGCTTATCTCCTGTGGGAATATTGGGTCCACTGAGGTATACGGAGGTGGTTACTATTCTGTCGTGGGCTTCAGTCATGGTCTTTCCAATGAAGAGTATGACTATTTCTGATTTCATTCATCCTGGAATGAGGTAGTTCTTTGAAAAAGAAAATAAATCCAGAAGAAGGCTCTCAGTGAGTAGAGGAAGAAACTATTTTCTGGCTAGCTTTGAGGAATGTGCATGTCCAGGAAGTCAACTGAGTGGTAGACCCTACAACGGAGCCAACAGCACTGAGCAGAGAGGGGCCACGGTGCAACTGAGGCAGGCACCCTGGAGAACAGGTGGTATTTCATGGCTTGATGACTTTGTTGCTTGTTATTTTCCTTGTGTTTTCCCTGGGTCTTTTGTAAGAATCTAGCCTTGTATCAGGTGTTCTATTGGCTAAAATGGGAAGCCTTATTGGTAAAATTATGAAAGCAAGAGACCCTATGAAGACATCGTTGTGATGACAGCCAATAGCTAACAGAAACTCATCTCCTGAAGGAAAGAACACAGTCAAGGAACTCAGAGAAAGAAAAGTGGAGCTGTGTGTCCCCATGTGAGACTCTCTTTAACAACTTGGAGAATCAGGTTTTATTATTAAGGCTGGGAGTAGTTTCCTTAAAGCAAGAGAAGATATTTTTTGGTGAGTGAAGAAAATCCAGTTTAAAGAATCAAATGTTGTGTTAGATTTATGTAGAATCTGAAGGGAGCGTGAATTAGTTTCTTTGGAACTTAATGGATGTTATAAAAAATAACGTTGAATTCAAGATATTGCTTTCATAGTTATTAAAACCTCCATGAACCTATATTTGATAGAAACAGCAAGGTTTATTTTAATCAGCTATTATTATCCAACAATCATGTGATAAAGAAGATACGAAAATGACGTTTTGGAAGGTGAGAGATTCTCACTTACTCAGAGCTCTGATAATTATCATTGAAAAATAGCATTTATTATAAAAGAAAATGCTAATTATGTCACCAGATTTCATTTCTCTGTACGTATGTATTTTGCACAGAAGAATGACATGAGCATACTTGAAACATGTTAAATCAATTTTGCATGTAATACACATATTGATTTTTCTCTAGACCTTCCTGATGATTTTGAACTTATCCACATGGTGATAAAGCATGTGAAGATTTTCTCCAATCTGTAAACAGTTGCTCTTAATTGGGGTTGCATCTTTATCATTAAAATTCTTGATTTTTACTACAATTATTAGTGGGATAAAATGATAAACATTTAAGTAATGGCAAGAGAAAGATGGAATTTTAAAGTAGAATCAATCAAGAAATTTTGTCATGAAGATCAAGTAGCCTGAATATAAGAGGCAGATGAGATGGCAGGCAATAGTATGCCCTCCTTGCATACCTAGTCTCTCTGAGCTGGGCAGTTCATGGCCCTTGACTAGGACTCTGTCTCTCTACATATTCAACAGCTCCCAGATCCCAAGTTTTAGGGTAAACCTACCGCTAGGATGAGGAATAACGGTAAACATCTGCTAAAGGGAAGGGAAGCTTTACAATTTACATAATTTTAAAATCTTTACTAAAAATATTTTATAGCATTTACAATTCAGTATCTTGGGACAAAGCCTTTTTGACTCACGCTAATTACATCTCTAGAGATCATTTCAAATGTTGCCATTTTTAGTAGCCAATAAACATTTCAAGGAACACATAAAAATCACAGGACCTCAGCATTAGAAAAGATGCCAGTGGCCTTGTAGTTCAAATTCCTAACTTACTATTAAGTTAAAAATATTGATTGAACAATATTTTTTCCTGTTAACTATGGTAGATCCTTAACATTGAAAAAGAAATGTTCCAAACCTTTCATGAATATAGAAATGTTTGTACAGTTACCATATGTCATGAACCTTCAGGTTCACTCATGAAAAGCAAAATCCAGGGGCCGGCCCCACGGCCAAGTGGTTAAGTTTGCACACTCCGTTTTGGCGGCCCGGGGTGCACTGGTTTGGATCCTGGGCGCAGACCTACACACTGCTCATCAAGCCATATTGTGGCGGCATCCCACATAGAAGAACTAGACGTACTTACAACTAGGATACACAACTATGTACTGGGGCTTTGGGGAGAAAAAAAAAAGAGGAAGATGGACAACAGACGTTAGCTCAGGGCCAATCTTCCTCACCAAAAAAAGCATATCTAAAAAAGAGAAAAGTAAAATCCACCAAGTAAATGATGAATGTGTATGATTAATGGATACATTGCCTTCATATTCTCTTCTCTGTGTAAACAATTTTAGTAAAATCTAATATTTTGTGACAATACCTCAAATTTCTAGCGAACATTTGGTATAATAATTTTATAGCCCTATAACTAAAAGAGAAATCACACTGTAGAAACATACTTTTGTTTGATTGAGATGAGAGAATGAAGTTTTGGTATTTAGCCAACTTACGGTAAAACAATTTAATATTTTCATTAGAATTATTTATTACATTTGGAAGTAGAGCACCAGCAGGACAGATGAGGTAATAAAAGTTTGAAGACAAAAGATTTTCTCTATAACACTACTGGAAAATTAAATTGTGCAAAGGGAGTCCAGAAAATGAAGAAGTTGAGGCATAAAAGAGCTATGTGACTTGCCCACTATCACTCAGCCGTGTCACGTGGAGGAACCATACGTGGAAATGCAGGTCCTCCAGCTGCAGAGTCCACGCTGCTGACAATCGCACTGTGTGGCATTATGAAGCATCTTGCTGCATATGCCTTACTTTGCTTTAATTATGAGCAGGAAGAAACTAGAGAGCATGCTATTAGCACCAGGGCCTTGCAGAGCTCGAGCGTCACTCAAGGTATTATTCTTGTTATTTCACATGTGAAGAAACCGAATCATAGAAAGGTTAAGGGCATTTCTCAAAGTCACAGAGCTATTTTGTGCTGAAAATTAAAGCTGAAGAAGATATTGTCTAGCAAATTTGGTAATTCACTTACATGAAAGGCAAGGCTGAAATTTTTAAGGAGGAAGTTTCACTTATTGAGTGTTGGTAATGTTCCAAGGGCTTTATACATATTTTTATTATCCTCCCAACGGCCCTGAAAGAGAGACTCTCATTTTATCTCATTTTATAATCCTCACATTACAGATGAGGAAAATTGAGCCTAAAGCATTTAAGTGGCTTGCCCCAAATTACATACCTAGCAGGTGATGAATCAGGATTTGACTCCAAAAATCATGTACTTTCAAATAGACCTTTGGGGCCCCAGCTGAGGCTGAATCCAGGGAAATGAGGGGAAGGAGAAATCCCATAGCTAGGCACACACTGCCTTCTCTCTGCAGTCTGTCTGTGCCATCTGTTCCCTCTCCCCCTGAAAATCGCTGATCCTTTTCTACCACTTAGCACTCCTCTGGTCTGGAAAGCCCCATCCTTGTCATCCCACTAAAAATTTCCTTTATCCTCTAAGCTTGCCTAACTGGAATGTTATGTGAGCCAGAAACTTTACACAACAATAAAGGATGTTAGAACTAAGCACTGAGGGTCTTGAAATAGATTCTATACCTAAAAAAAATAAAAATAAAAAAAACGGGATGAGCGCTAAAGAGTGTTAACTAAGCTTTTACATGTACAAATATATTCAGTTGCACTGTACCATTTTTGAAACGACTAAGCCTTGAATGGAATATGGTAATTCTGTCTTACCTGGAGCATTTATTTGATGAGATACATGAATAATTCATTTATTGGCTCTGCCAGTTATACTTTGCTATATGAATCTCTACGTAACTAGCTAGATATCACAGTTTCTTTTCTTAATTATAAATACTAATATCTTTATTCTCACCTCTATTCGAATTGAAGGACTCACTTGTTTTTGAATTTAAACTCCTTTCAATAGTTAATACAGAAACCTCAAAAACGTTAATAATGTTGACAATGGTGGCTAGATATATGCCAATAGATGCTTACAGTGATAACTAAAGAAACTGTTTTTGATTCTTTTTGTAACTGTATTAGTAGAATGTCCTTCTGTACTAAACCAGTTAATCCTGGGGCTGGCATTTTCCTTTGTTTACCCAAAACTTTAACAGGGTGTCAGTAATGACTCTCTGCCCAAGACCTGTAACAGCTGCTCACCTTAAATCTGAGGACAGGTGGGAGGGGTTGTGTGTCTTTTTAAGACTTCCAGGAAGGCACAGTGTCCAGTTCACATGTGACAAAGAGCTTGTGTTCTGTTCAAAAAGAATCTTCCAACTCACCTGCTTTCTCTCATTGAAGAAAATCCCCCCCTTTTTTTTTGCTTTACTTAATCGCTATTCCTTTTGGGTCTTTTCCTTTCATAATTAAAGGAGATAATTACTACCATATGGACTTTCGATTGCAGAACAGGACTGAAAACTATCATTCAAAATCTCAAAACAAGACTGAGAAGGCGCCGCTACTTCAGGGCCAACTTTCATTAATTCCAAAGTTATAGTCCACACTCTGCGTGACTGCTCCTGATCCTCCCTCTCTCTGATGACTTTCAGGAATAAAATACTGTGAACAGAGGCAGAGGACAGTTGGAGTGGAAGTAATACCTTAGAATGTCTAGAAATGTAGCTCTCAGACCAACCCTCGCTGGGATCGACTAAGAAACTCTGGCAACTAACAGCGTAATTCTTTTTCACTTCAAGAAACTCAAACAAAATACTTTTACCTGAGGCAACTGAAGGAGCATCTGAGAGAATGAGACATAAGTGACTGAGGGTTTCACACTGAACCAAAAAAAGTTTAAACGTGCATAGTGGTTAGAGCAGCTGAAAGGAAGCTAACTTAGAGAGCAGAGCTGCTGGGAGGTAAAGAGCCAAGTTCACCAGTTAGAAGGACAAGGTCTGAAAACGCCCATTTATCACCTCTAAGACTTAACATTGAGAATCTTGCTTTATATTGATGCCTGCTACATAATTTTTCAAAAAGATGACACAGAAATAAAAGCACATTTTTGGAATTGGGGAAGAATGCTGGAACATCTGGTCTCTTTCATTAAAAAAGGAAACAAACAGCTATGTAAAACTGTCGACAAGTAAATAAAAATATGAATTAGAGTTAATTAGGAAGGAAAAACTCTTCCTCTCCCAAGAAAGACTGATCAACATTGGGTTTATAAAGGCCCATGGAGAGGAAAATCGTTTGTGGCAGAGGGGGCATGGAGTGGGGAGAGAAAGAAATAAAGAGAAGGACTTGGAGGGATAGAGATCAAAAGTGCCGACCTCAGCATAAGAAACAGTAGCTGGAAGAGTGGGCCTTGAAATGCCCCAGGGAGATAATAGGACCTGGATGAGAGTGGTGATATGGCCCAGCTCTGGGGCCAGCCGCTAGACCCCTGGGCTCCAAGGCTGGACAAAGGCCTGAAGCCCCCAGGAATGTTGGTGCAGAAGCAGCAGAACCACCTGTCAGGCCACTGCCTGGCTTGGGCATTGGTCATTTCAGCCTGGTGTGGGTTAGAGATCTGAGAGTCCGCTCTATGAGACTTTAGCACAGCGCCAGTGTTGGGGGTGGGAAAGAGGACGTGAGGAGGCACAACAATGGCTAAGAGTGAATTTTTATTTCTTCAGTGTCCTGGTGACTTGGATTTCGGAGTTGGATTTAAGATAATTAGAAAAACAATGGAACTGTTTGGCATTGAATCAGTACTGCGGTAAAAATGATACTGTTACAAATATTTACACAATTGTACAAAATACAAAAGCTAACCCGAAGACACCAGCATTAGTTGGAAGTATTGTTCTGATACTGAGTGCCTTTGATTTGGTTAAAAAGGTGAACGTAGTTGTTCTAGAACAGTATTATAAAGGTCTCTGGTTAAGTAAAAAACTTTTAACTTAATCAGAGATGTTTACGTCCAGCACCTGAAAAATGCAAGGCTTTATTCAGATTGATATAAATAAGGTTAGGACTGGGAAAAAGCCTACGTAGCAAAAGCTACTCATTTTTAGACAGTCATGAGCTTTCTCTTAATTACCTAATTCTTTTTTTTTTTAAGGTTGGGACCTGAGCTAACAACTGTTTCCAATCTTTTTTTTCTTTTTTCCTGCTTTATCTCCCCCAAATCTCCCTGGTACATAGTTGTATATCCTAGTTGCAGGTCCTTCTAGTTGTGGCATGTGGGACACTGCCTCAACGTGGCCTGACGAGCGGTGCCACGTCCGTGCCCAGGATCCGAACCAGTGAAACCCTGGGCCGACGCAGCAGAGCGCGTGAACTTAACCACTCAGCCATGGGACCGGCCCCTAATTACCTAATTCTTGAATTATGTTGTATTCCCATTTACAGATGGAAAATTAAAACTAGAGATTATCCAAAAGAATTTACAAAACTAATTTAACGACAGAGCTGGTGAAAAATCTTTCTTCCTTTTTTTAATAAAATCTTTTTTTTTTTTTTGAGGAAGATTAGCCCTGAGCTAACATCTGCTACCAATCTGCCTCTTTTTGCTGAGGAAGACTGACCCTGAGCTAACACCTGTGCCCATCTTCCTCTACTTTATATATGGGACGCCTACCACAGCATGGCTTGACAAGTGGTGCCACGTCTGCACCTGGGATCCGAACCAGCGAATCCCGGGCCGCCAAAGTGGAACGTGCGAACTTAACCGCTGCACTACCAGGCTGGCCCCCAAAATCTTTATTTCTTAACTCCCATTTTTGTGCTTGTCTTATCAGCTATCAAGGGACTATGTAGCAACCTTCTCTTGAATTCCTAAACCAACCTTCAATTTAAAAAAAAAAGTCGCTTCCATGGGGAACTGTTGTTACACAATTGAGTACATCATCTGCCTGCGGGCGTGTTAGGGCTGTTTCATAAAGCCTTCTCTCAAAGGTACTGAAAAGTAGAATGTATAATTTTAGACCATGTAATTCATGATTCTCAAAAACTATTGCCAAATACAAAATATTTTCAACAAATTACCCTGTTATACAAACTAAGCTGCAAGGAACTTTAATTTTATTGGCAGAAAGTATTGCTCCCTTGCTAAGAAACAAGTGACAGAGTTCCCTGGACACGCCTCCTCTTAGAATCTCCTTCGGGTTTCCCCTGCCCCCTCCTCAGATGGATCAGTGGGAGCCAGGACTGATGACTTGCAAGTGATTTAATTTATCACTTCTTCCAGTCAGGAGTGAAACTTACTCAGTTGGGAACCATGAGCCTGAACCAAATTGGAACAAGTTTAGTTTCTAAATTCAAATTTCACGTTTATTGAAGAATCTTAAAAATCTGGTCAAAGGAAGCATTTAAATGAGGTAGCCTGCTGGAACGAAACGAATACAATGCTGCCTGTACAAGAGACAATAAGAGTGTGTCTGAAGAAGAAATATTTAATCTGGGCTCCATGAACTTGGCATAAATGGCCTTTGGGGTCTACAAAGCCCTCCATGAAATCATATCCCAAATTCCATGATTATGTGCGCAAGTGAGTTTTTCTAGGGAGACTCCCAGCTTGACATTACATTTCCAAAGAGGTTTATGAAGAACAGCTGTCGAGGGTCTGGACACCGCTCGGTTGGGTTGTGGCTGACCTCTCCTGGAAGCTCAAAGTCGATCTCCACGACTCTTTGTGGAGCATGCAAAGTTAATAAGCACTAATGGAGCGTTAACGAAAGGCCAAAGGAAGAATCGGAAGCTCAGGAAATTTACATTTTAATGCTGTGGCACACCTGAGCAAAGTATTTCAAATCATAAGGCCTGTGCTACTAACCTACACAGCAGGGGAATCATTGTGATCAAGACAAATTTTAATATAATCCCTACTCAACACAGCTGAGGAGAGAATTTTACATCCTTCTATTCCAGATGGTGCCATTTTATCAGAGTTTCGCTCTTTGGTATGCTCAGTTAATTAAAGTCCTTACTGTTTGCTAATGGCAGATTTGTGCAGCGAAAATGACTCTGGAACAGATGTCGGCAAATTTGTCAAAGCGGCTGGATAATCATCCTGACTGCTCGGAGGGCTACTGCATTTCACCCACAGTGAACTCTTGCAGGACCTAAACATCACCTCCGCCTTTACTGTTTTTCAAAGGGAGGCAAGGGGAACGGATGGCGGAGGGACGGGCAGCAGCAAGATCCTCGGTCAAAGTCATTCACTTTGCAAGGAATACTCAGTAATGAAGGCATTCCAGCCGATAGTTTCAAACGCTAAAGTATCAAGATGATCTATCTAATGAGACTATCCCTGTGAGTCTCACCACAGGCTCCCTCAGCAGCTCGCATTCACGCTTTCTTTAAATTTGCGGCTCAAATCAACTTTTACCTCATAGCTTTGCTCTTGTTTTGTCAGCATATATCTGCAGCTGAGAGGGCAGCCTTTATAACCAGACGTTGCAGGAAAAAGAAATGGTGAGAAGCCACTGATTAACACAAAAAACAACCCAAACTATGGCAGATATCTTGTCCCGCCTCCAAAGCTCTAGGGATCTTTGAATTCAAAACTGCAGAGGGTGAGTTTGCCTGCATTTGAATATTGCGTGTCCTCTGGCAAGCACTGTATATAGCTAATACCTTTAAAAGAAAAACCTAAGAATAGACAGCTTTCATTAGAATAAAATAAAATGATTGGAAAAATAGCAAGCCCTGTACAGATGCCACATCTTTTAAAAAAATTAATTAATTGAGGTCTCTCAGCAATGCATCAATTTGTGATATGATATATAATGCTAAAAAATATTTATCTGGCCTAGTAATTTGATTTGTATTTCTGAGCTGCCTAATCCAAATGTGTGTGTGTGTGTGTGTGTTTTAAATAAGCCAGATTCACATTGGTACTGTGTGGCAGTATTACCCAGCTCTCTTAAAGAGAGGATAAATGACTTCCTTAAGTTAAATCATAATGTGTTTCTAGTGATTCCTAAAAATCTTGTTTTATATAGAACTTTATATCTAAATTTTGCATAGAATATTATATTTTGTTATATAGTCATTGCATTCTTGATAGAAGTGCAGGACATTATGTAAGACCTGTTGTACAGGGAGGAACGGCTGCTGAAAGAGACACTAAATTGTTCGCCAAACTGATTACAACCTAACAACACCTGGACCCTGATTTGCTTCCATACCAAGCTTTTTTATATAAAGCTCATCATAATAAACTCTACAAAACTTTAAATATTTTCCTGAATCTAACAATATCCCATTCCATAAAGAATTTGTCTGTTTATAAAAATAGTTTCTGCCTTGGACTGGAAAAGGAGTGCTTATATTTATTATAAATGGAAATGTTTCAGAACCCTGAGGAGCCTCTTATTCTAAGAAAAACATGCAAAGAGCCATGGCACCCTGTTTCCAAAGTCACTTTGTGTGACCCACCACAGTGGAGTGCACGGTCAACCGCACAGAAGAGAGGTGTGAACTGCCTTTTGAGTAAGCAGCCTGGACAAACGGCAGGAGGGGTATTGTGGCCGTAAATCTTAGAAACAAAGAATCTATTACTATTTTAGATTTCAGGGCAAATTAAGCTTCAAGCCCACGAAACATAAGAAAACATATGCAAACACAAAGAGTAAAAAGAAAAAGAAGAATAGCAAAATGAGCATCATATAAGAGATATAAAATTGTCCTACGGTGTAGGTATGAGAGGGTTGTCCAGTGTCCTGGTGGTCTGGGGAGTGTTTCCTGCTCCTCATTCTCTTCACCCCAACCATGGGGAGGAGGTCCTGGAAGGCATCCATCATAGGCAGCAAACAAATTAAGCTCTATTTTAGTTAAGGAAACTGTTACTAGGAGGTAAGCACACTTTTCTATAGCTCTGGTATTTTCTAGTATTTAGAAAACTCTAGTCATGGAAACTCAGCCAGTAGAAGAGGCAGCTGTAAGGATCCACATGTTCACATATAAGCCTCAGCCAAGCACAGAAGCCAGACCCAGATGTGTCATCTCAGTATCCTGAGGTTTACATGAACACACCTACAAAGTACAGTCCTACGAACTCCGTGTTCCCGCTGTGTCAGACAATTCACACATCTTAATATATCGTTTCTTTTTACCTTCAAGTATTTTTTAATAATTATTATTGTTTTGCAAACGTGGAAACAGAAACTCATGAGTGTTAAGTAATTGCCACGAGCTTTGCTAAAGAGTCAAGAATTCCAAAGGAAGTCAGTCTAACTCAGAATCCCCAATCTTTTCCATTTCACTGTGCTGCCTATTGAAACTATCTTGATCTGCCATAAAATTATTTTTCAAACTGGACATTACTTTAAATCTGATTATCCTGATCCCTTCCATTAAAAACTAAAGTATTATTATTCTTTATTCACCATCTATAAATAAGTTAATAATTGTGAAATTTGACTATTTCACCTGTTACATATAGGTGAAATATATATATTTACAATATATATATAATCTTCAAAGGATTTCTACAGTACAGCGAAATGTAACAGTCTCAAAGATACTCTACGGTTATTTTCTTTAGATGTATTTTATTTATCTCATTCTTTATTTTATCTTGATTTATTTTATTTAGGTCATCTCAGAAGACACCATCCTTTCATATGCTCGAAGGAAGACACTGTAAATATATTTCAGTTTTTACTTGGAAAAAACTCCATAGCAGAGTAACTCATCTGTTAGATGGAAGAGAAGCCTTATATTATATTTTAACTACATAAAAATTTTATATAATGTTTAATTAATTATAGCTAGTCTTGATAATTTTCCCAAGCTTTTACTTGATGTAAAATTAGACCAAACTCAAAACACAGGCACCGAAATAAAACAGCATTTCTGGGGCATGACAATCAGGAGGCCATTATAATAGGACTGACTGGACAGTACAATACAAGTTTAGAAAATTTATCACTCAATTAGATTTTTTTTTCTTTTAAAGATTGGCATCTGAGCTAACATCTGTTGCCAATCTTTTTTTTTTCTTCTCCCCAAAGCACATGAGTACATAGTTGTATATTCTAGTTGTAGGTCCTTCCAGCTCTGCTATGTGGGACGCTGCCTCAGCGTGGCCTGATGAGCGGTGCCAGGTCGGCGCCCAGGATCTGAACTGGTGAAACCCTGGGCCGCCCAAGCAGAGGGCACGAACTTAACCACTTGGCCATGGGGGTAGCCCTAGATTGTATTTTTTAATGCATTTTTAAAATTGCTATCCCTGAAGAACAAAAAGAAAAGAAAAAGTGAAAACCTATAAATTGTAGATAGTTTAAAATGACTAGCTGACCATCAATGACTGAGACATAAGAACTCATACCGCGTTCATCTTAAAGCTGGATGTCCTGTATAAGTTATGTGTTATTTATGTATTTAACAAGGGAAAAGGATACTTTATTTGAATAATTTCTTAATGTGAATTGCCTTTTTCTCTGACTGAAAGGTTTCAATTGGATATATTCATCTTGTGAATGTCTATGAAATAATCTACCTATGCCAGTTTTCTTGAATAATGTATACTGCAAAAGTTAAAATTCTTTTAATTCCTAACATTGAAAGGAATGAAAAAGACTACATGTTATAAGCATTGTTTTAATATAGCCTGCTTCAGTTGCTATGCAGCAATAATTGTTCCAGCCTTTTGATGTTGCTTCACGAGATAAATAAAATTTATATTCTAATAGTTAAGCTTCATCATTCAGAACAGTTTCTGTTTGAGTATGTATTTTCTTCTCCTCCACCTCTTCCTCTTCCTCCTTCTTCTGATTCCTACCTTTGTCCTACGATGTTTTGTGACATTATTATTTCACCATTTGGGGCCTGGGATGCATCTTCTGCTTGGCTCTACCTCTGAACAATTCTACTCTTGTACAAGAGCAAAGAGTTGGCAGGAACTCAGTCATCAGTCACTAGCACAGTGTTAATCCAGCCCCACACGGTTCATCCTGTTTCCTTTTTCCTCATTTGTATGTATTTTTTGAAATTGTTTTTGCTGTGATTTTTTTTGCCTATCATTAAAATATCTTTGATTTTTAGAATAAATAGTATAAGCACCCATTTGCTTTTTATTTCATAAATATTCAAACTAATTATTAATTATTACTTTGTGCACTGTGAAGAAATCAAAAATTGAAAGGGAACTGGCTTTCAAGTTCCCGATTCATTATCAGAAATCCAGCCTCAATTTACTATTATTTTTAACTATTATTTTGAAATAATTTTACTCTTGCATAGAAGTTGCAAAAATGGTACAGAGATTTCCCATGTACCCTTTACCCACAGTTTACCCTAAAGATAGTATCTTTGAAAAACCACAGTACAATGATCAAAACCAGGAAATTAATATGTGTATAATACCATTCACTAAACTACAGACCTTATTGGCTTCTTTGCCAGGTTTTACATGTTTACTCACTTTTGGGGAGTAGAGAGAATTGTATCGTTCTACAAAATTTTAACACATATACTGATTTGTGGAACCACCATGATAATAAGGATATGGAACTATTCCATCACCTCAAAGAAATTCCTTCACGCTGCCCCTTTACAGTCACACCCTCTCCCCCACCTCAGCTCTTGGCAATTACAGCTCAGTTCTCCATCACTGTAATTGTGTCATGAAGAATGTTATATAAAATGGACTCATGCTGTATGCAGCCTTTGGGGATTGGCTTTTCTCAGTCAGCACAATGCCTTTAGGATCCACCCAAACTTTTGTGTGTATCAGTAGTTTGTTCCTTCATATCGCTGAGTTGTGTCAGATGATATGTATGTACCGCTGCTGCTGATAGAACGTTTAGTTAAATAAATAGGGCCTCTCATATCACTGAAAAAAAGTTATGTTTTATAACTTTTCGATTCTGTTTTAACAGAAATCCTGGGTTCAAAACTTAATGCTGGCGCTGTTTTTTTCCCTTAGTAGTAAACTCAAGAGATTTGACTAAACTATGTGGTCATTAATATCATTCAAGCTCTAGAAACTTGTAAAAACGATTTTAAAAATGAAGATGCTCACGCAATAAATTCTGCAGTTTTGTCCTTCAGCTATAGCACTCCTATGGATTCAAAGTTGTTTGGCCTCCCCAGCACGATCCACCTCAGTCTGGTCATAGCACTCTGATCAAGGCAGGGGTAGGGAAGCATAATGCCAGATGAAGGTGAAAAAAAATCATATCCCCTAGCCACACTGATGTTGGGATGGGATATGGCAAAAGTCAGGCTAATCAAAGTCAACAATACTCAGTAATGGGATTTTTTGTTACAACTGTTGAGAAGAAAAACGCTTGCAGCTGAATTAATCATATCACAGTATGGAGACAGCCAGCCTAGAATGAAGCCACCCGACCACTGAGAAATGGAGAAAAAGCAAATCCTGCTGACATCACTTCGACCTTTGGATTTGGCCACATTTGCTCTCAATTCATCCTTTTTGCCTCTTCTGTGAAAATGGATATAGTCCGTTTAAAAATTTTTGCTTTGCCAGCTGGCACCATGTTACACTCTGCCAGTAGAGGGCGCGAGAGAGACACTGCGGAAGACAGTGGGTTTTTGCTTCCCGGCTCCTGGGCGTCCGCTCAGCAGGCTCCCGCAGCACGTTCAGCTTCTCCAGCACCCGGCTCCTCCAGGGCACACACGGCTTCCTCAGTGCCCAGCCCTGCAGTGCTCACAGCTTCGTCAGCATCAAGCGTCTGCAGGGCACACTGGCCCGAGTGTTCAGTGGCCAGCAGCTTCCCCTGTACCTCCTCAGGCAGTTTTGTAGCAAAGTGCCTCCAGGGAGACACCTCTCCATGAATTTTCGGGCATCCTAGAGGGCGCATTTCAGGCAAGTTCTAGAGGGAGGACTTCAAGAAGGTTCTGCTAGTGCCAGTTCTGCCAGTGCAGCACCACCGTGACTGCTTGGCCGTCCGATGAGGCAAGGCCGTGCCTTCTCCAAGCAGTCTGAATCTCAGCCTGGGGGTGGGCTATTCCTTGGGTGCTCAGTCTCACCCCTGGGAGTTGTGGCTGCTCCTTACATGCGCTATGCCTACGTTCTTGAGAGTTCTTCTTACTTCTCATCAGCCAATCCCTTTATATGCTAATCCCCTGTTATACTTAATAGTTTTTTGTATTAAACTTTCCCTGTTCATGTGACCATGTGGCTTCTCTCTCCTGACTGGACCCAGATTGATGCATGACACCTGAAGCCTGAGCTGCCCTTGGACTTCTCAATTTTATGATCTAATAAATTCTGTCTTTGGCTGACGTTGGCTAGAGTAGTTGGATTTTTATAACTGAAACTGGAAAAGTTTTGATATAAATAAGATCCATAAAATGAATAAGAAGGTTAATACGGAGAAAATGAACTTAGAAAGCCCTATAAATATATTTTTTAAAAGTAGACGATATTCAAGCTTAACACAGATTTCAATTCTAGCAAACTTTTTCTCAACTATACAGGAATGATATTGTAGTGATACTCTAGAATATGCTCTAAATTATTTTTTTAAAAAAAACTGTGAGTAAATTTCACAACCCTGATTCAGGGCTTTAATATAAGGGGCCAGTTTCATGCCACATACCTCATCACAGGCAGTGGAGAACCCTTCTCTCAGGGAATGGACACTAATCACTCTGGTGCTGAATCAACGTAACCAAGTAAACAGTAAGTAGTTAGTGCTCTTATACCCACCCAGAGACTGTCCAAGATGAACATGTGTGAACGGGTGAAAGCAGACAATGTCAGATATAGATACAGTAAGCTGAGCGTTGTTAAGCACAGAAATACTACAAGTTAGTTTTAGTTTTGTGCTTTTATTATTATTTTATGTGTGTACACAGAAATTGGTTCTTAGCTGACTTTTTCCACCATGCCAAATTAATTGAAAACATTTATCCTATTTTTGGAATAGATATAAATTGTGTAGTCAAGTTAAAAATGCAAAAATAACACAATCTGGATGGTTCCTAAAAGATATTCTTCGAGTGAGAAAACAGCATACAAATAAAGAGCCTTGTTTCAGATTCTGACTGCCAAAAAACAGGCAGTGATTTGGATATGAATATTTAATAAGTATTGCTTATCTACAAATTTTCAATTAACTAAGATGACAACAAGCAGAAATATTCCAGATAGAATCTGCCACTAAAGTCAGATCAATAAATATTTCAAAACTTAAAGAAATATCGACTAAAACCCAAACAAGCAGAGTCGAACTCCTGTCCACAAGCCTGCAGCGTCTTCTGTCAACAAAGGCTGGGTGGAGGGGTCGCCAGACTGTAAGGGTCTCAGCCCAAACCTTGTGTTCCTAAGGTTGCTATAAAAGGGACAAGGACCTCTATGTGGCCAAGAGTTAATAAACTGTCATCTCCTTCAAAAATGGCTAAGTGTCCGGAGATTCTAAATTACTTGAGTTACAGGTCTTGCCATTGAAGTTGGGGGTAAGGTAGGGATTGGCATATGACAGAGATTTGATGCCTTCCTGGCTAATGTGCTATTTTTAAGAAGTGACTTGATTGGGTTCTATCATTAATATCTCTGAATTTTATAGATATTTAGAAAGAATCCATGCATTCTTATCTTATCTGACACATTCTTTTTGATGTTTTCAATTAACGGTTAAATTTATTTTAACTGAAATTTTGGATACTAAAAACTTGGCCTTTATTAGTCAGAAACAGAGGAATTGGACACAGTTTTCTTTTCCATTCAGTTGAGAATATGTTAACGTAGACTCATGTCACTAAACATGGAAGAAGAATCTTTTTGTTTCTGTTCTGTTACTGCTGTGTCTGTGTTTTCATTAAAGCCCACTTAATCTAACAACAGCTAAAGGAGGTTACATGAAAGGAGATGGGAGAATAAAATAAGGAGTTCTAGCCAGAGAATTGGAGTCTGGTGGGCACCCAAAACACTGGAAAAGGGACCCAATTATCACCTCCTACACTTATGCTTTCTACTAGAAACTTCACATGTGCTATTTCATTAGACTCCACAATGGCCTTTTAATTGCCTTTTTCTTCTCCATAGAAGAAAAAAAACTGAGGGCCAAAATAAACAATTAGAACTCTCATTCAAACTCTAATTTTTTGGAATCCACAACCCATGGTCTCTCTAATAAACCATGTTGCCTTTCAGCGGGAGAAAGAGAAAGGGAATACAAAATAGAGCCAAGATAGAGAATGATGAAGAAAAGGTCATTAGGTTATTACCAGATTTTCTTGCCTCTGGGTAACACTGATTCCTTTGTATAAATTTTGTATGAACTTCTATATCAATGTACACTCCAATTCTAAGACAGATGCTAATTTAAAAAATGTTAAAGTGTGAAAAACTGTAATGTGGAATGGAGGAATAAGACAGTGACAGGTGACATCCTTCTGTTTACTTGCTGGGGCTTCCTCACAACTGGATGCCGTCTACTACCTGTGCAAAGGACCTCTGGCTAATTAAGCAATGTTCCTTTCTTCCAGTCACACGTCTCAGGCTGCTCTGTGAGGGGAAGAGCTGAGAGTGCATGCGGGTGGACCATCCCCTTCAGCATGAGGAACACTGTTCATGAAAGAAAATGGCAAGAGTTATATGGTAACTCTTCTTGGTTACTACCTTATACTGGTAAATAAGTCCCAACATTTTCTTCTCAAGTGAAGCCTCAATAAATTTCCTTCAAAATCTCCTTATTTATAGCCGTAACGTTTTGCTATTCCTTTTCTTGTGTTATACATTCTTACAATGAATCATAAATTCTCAAAAAGAAGACACAGCTTTGTGCGTGTGGGTTCTGGGTAACACCTAGTATACCATGGATCGTGGCTAAATATTCAAGCAAACACACTTAGAGTCTCTGCATTTCTGCTTTTCATAGTAGACACAGCGCGTTCTATTTCTGTGACAGGAAATAGCCTAATCTCATTCCATCACATATTTTATCTGAGATTAAAAAAAAGAGTATATACAAACTGAGAATCATAATTTTAAAACTTTGAAGACTTGTTTAAAAATAGAATGTGACGGAAAAGAGTCTGCCAGGTACCATAAACAGCTAAAAGAGGAAGGACTATCCTACTGTTTGATTACTCTGTGGGAAATAAGGTTTAAAATTCTGACCAACCCCGTTTTCATTTATCTGGCCTATGTTTTGCAAGCTTAGCACCCTCCCAGCCCCAGTATTTTAAAACCGTGTCCCCAAATCAAAGCACACAACTCTAAGAAGCAACCTTCCTCAGATCTAGGGACATTACACAAGCTCCACTTTGTTTCCTTAAGGATTCCTCATCACAGAAACTTACTGTAAATGACCCATTAGAATTATTGCTGGCAGATTCTTGAAATATACATTTTAGAGATATTTCAGACAAATAAGTGTATCACGCTTATCTAGACAAAGTTAAAGCGCATATATCCTGTACTACTTCGTGTGCATACAAGCAGAGAGGAGTGAATGGTGCGTGCTGCAACGTTTATGACCTCCTGCTAACACCAAATTTCATTCTTTAAGAATTTATTGGTGTTACATAACTGGGAGCTAACTCTGCTTCTTGTGTATCTGTCAACTCTCCATTTATCTTAGTGTCTCTAATTTATGGGGCCAGGAAAAATAGTCCTTCATTTCAACAAGAATTTCTTCAATACAGAAAAACAGTGAGTTCTCTGCCTACGGAGACATTTTTGAGCCTAATTAAATAATGTCAGGGAGTTTAAAAAGTCCAAATATTAGTTGATGGGTGCAATTTGTTGACGTACTTCAGTGGTGCATGACAATGAGGTCTGACAGAGCTTCAAACTGCACTACAATAAATCAGCGTGATGACCTTGGATTTCTAAAACATGAAACACAGCAGCTCTTTGAGATCAGACATTTCCTAAGAAACTAAAGCCAAACAGGGATGATGCTGGGAGAAAAGACATATCAAAAGTGTTTCCTGAATGAAGAGCGTTTTGGAACATTATCCTTAAATTGTCATCATATCCTTCAAAATACCATTAAGGTGTGTGCCAGAGTATATGGTTTATCTTTAATTAGTTCTAAGTGACTTTCAAGGGGAAAAGCACAATATTTATTTTTTAAAAGAGGCCTGTCTATACACATTTCAGCAATGGGGTACTCCCACAGATAAGCAAAGGCTAGTTCCTGGAAAGCTTATCCCTCATAACTATGTCAACCATATGGGAAAAAAAAGAAGATGTATATTATGGTTATTATGGCTTTTTCATGTCTTATTTCCTCTTGGTTGCTACAGAGCATTTTATCTTTGACTCTTGGCTTTTTTCACTCCAAAGAATATTCAGAATCTGCCTGCTCCATTCTTGGCTTTGGTAACAGGTAGAGAGAGCTGAGAATCAAAAAGAGAAACTACCTGAAGTGGGAAGAGAACATTTAAAAAGGAGGAGAAGGAAAACGAGGGGCCATGGGCTGAATTTGAGGGGAAAAAAAGTTTTTTCTAAGGTTCAGACAGGCTCTGGGGACATTGCAAGAAATGAGAGAATTTTAAAAGATATTGCAATAAATCAAGAATTGGAACATTCTCTAACATACTTAGAGTTCACTGGACCTAAAAAATATATTTACAAGTACTGGGCAATGTTTCTTTAAAATCTATGATATGAGTAGACCCTGGGGGCCCTGGCTTTTATACAGACGACCTATAATACTCCATTTTCCTTCCAAGTCCTTGATTTTAGGATGTTCCTTCAGGACCAGCATATTCTGAATTCTCTTAATCCTGATCACCATGTTTTATCTAAAATACAGTTTTAAAAATTGTTAAAACTTTAGATTTTTATTGGGGTATGGCATTAAATTTTCCATATTTCTATTTTTTTTTCCGAGAAAGATTAACTTTGAGCTAACATCTGTTGCCAGTCTTCCTCTTTTTTTTTTTTTTTTTTGAGGCAGATTAGCCCTGAGCTAACTGCTGCCAATCCTCCTCTTTTTGCTGAGGAAGACTGGCCCTGAGCTAACATCCATGCCCATCTTCCTCTACTTTATATGTGGGACGCCTACCACAGCATGGCTTGCCAAGTGGTGCCATGTCCGCACCCGGGATCCAAAATGGTGAACGTGCGAACTTAACTGCTGCACCACCAGGCTGGCCCTTCCTCTTTTTTATTTTGCTTGAGGAAGATTAGCCTTGAGCTAACATCTGTGCCAATCCTCCTCCACTTTATATCTGGGCTGATGAGTGGTGTAGGTCCACGCCCAGGATCTGAACCTGCAAACTCGGGCCACCGAAGCGGAGCGCCAAACTTAACCTCTATGCTATGGGTCCAGCCCTCCATATTTCTATTTTTAAGTATAAAATTGCTTCAAGCTTATTTGAAAAAAGTTTGAATTGTTAAAAAGCAAAGTAGGATCTTCATCCTATTCACTCCCATTCTCAATTTGCAAATGTCATCATTACTGACAGTTTTGTTGTGTACGGCTGCTCTTCACTACACCTATCCAGGAACACACATTTTTCAATACCATTTTTAGCTTAAATCTCAGACGTGGCTCTGCAATTGAACTAACACTACAATTCTTTCCATCAGGCTGGCTCTAGAGCTTCTTTAAAGGACAGACAATGCACAATCATATATTATTGACCACCTCCATCTTTATTTGGGAAATCCCCATTTTCTAACAAAATGCTTGAAATTTCTTGCCACCATGTTTATATCTGTACTGCTCAGGAGAGGCTAGATGATGCTACACTAACAAATAATTCCATAACAATAATTATTTCTGACTTACACTATTGTCCATTGTGGGTCAGCAGGGGCCTCAGCTCCGCATAGTCACTCAAAGGCCCCAATATATGCTTCCACAAACCCAGAGCATTAGGAAGGGCCCACGAGGATCTGCATAGTGGCACCTAGAACTTCTACCTGGAAGTGCGACATATCACTTCTGTCCATTTTTCATTGACCAAAGAAAGTTACGTGGCCTTGCTTCAAAAGAAGCAAGAAAGAGGTATAATTCTGTGATGTGACTGGGGAACAGAGCTGAAAATAATTTGGTGAACACAGTTCATGACTCAGTATTTTAACACTTTTAATTTCTTTTCTGAGGCCACCTCTCAAATCCTAAACACTTTTGGTAAGGAGCAATATTTTACATTATCGCTTCCTATTTTTACCCTCAAATATGCCTTTTTGCTGTACCTGAAACTGTGACAGCAGCAGAATTTATACCACTGACCACACTGATGAAGCCGTTATAAAAAAAATTTAAGAACACTGCATAGATTCCCCAAATCTGCACATTTAGCTCCAATTCTAATGGGTTTTTTTTTAGACAACTTGCTTTACACATTATTTCATGGAGTTCCTTCCTTTCTGTGATTCCTTATTTATTTGTTAGGTTAAAAAAAAGTAAACACACAACAGCGTTTTGACCGGCATTGAACTCTCAATACGTGGCACCAGCCTGCTATTTGGTTCTTAGTAATAATAAATGCTTCCTGATTCGTGGTTAAACGCTGATATATTTATTTTTAGACCAGGTTTTCATTTTTTCCAATCTAGTTCATGAAGAGCAAAATCATATGTGAAACAGTCACACTATACTTGGCTGAAAACAAAAGGCCATCACTACAGTGCCTGGAAGAATGCTTATTCATTATTCCCTAGACTAGCATATTTCTCAGCAGAGACAAGAGCATATACTGTAACCATGGAAAATCTGGGGAACTGGAACTCTTGAAAATACCATTTATGCTACATCAAACTTGAGCCCACTAAGGCAATGTAAATCTTTCCCATATGTGATGACTGCTTGTTGCCCAACTTCCAATTCTAAAAGAGACACTGTAAAGATCCCAGATACTGCTTTTAAATTTCTACCAAGAGTCTGCAGCTGTCTTTATGCTCACAGTTCAAAGAACAGTTCTCTAATAAACTAGAACGAGAGATATCTCACTCCAGGAAGAGCAAAAGGATACAAGCTTATATTTTAGGTATAAATTGAAACCATTTTCATATCCCGGAATGGATCTAAATTTCAATAAAAATAAATTTCCCTTTAAATTGTAGATACAATAAAATTAAAGACAGCCAGCACACAATCCATCTTGAATTCTGAATTGTATTCTAAAACTTTCAATGTTTTGGCCTAGGATATAGTTACGGGGATCATTTTCACAACCTAAAATCAAGATATATGGTGTGACAAAGAATGATTTATGTTGCTACATCGGGAGCAAGAGGCAGTCTGAGAGATATAATATGACAATGAACTGTCAAATTTCCTGAAGCATTCAGATAACTTAAAGCAATGCTTCTCAAAGTGTGGTCCTTGGACCACCTGCATCATAATCACTTGGAGTTTTTGTTTAAATACATATTCCAGGGCCCCATAGCAAATTAACTGAATCAGAGATTCTGGGCATGTCTTCAGAAATCTGCATTTGAAGTTCTTCAGGTGATTTTTGCACCTGCTAAAAAAAAAAAAAAAATCTAAACCCACAGATTTATTGAGAGAAGATAAGAGAAAAGAATATTTAAAATCAGGGCATTGGAAGACAGGCCAGAAACTCAGGCAATGAAACACTCTTCCTTAGATCTTAAAGCATTTAAGAATCTGGTAGTCTTGGAAGAGAAAATGCCATACTGATGGTTTAACAGGACTTCTGGAGGGGATTTTGAAGCATCCTTAACACTGCATCTCAGGCAGGGGGCAAGCATAAGCCCCAGCAACAGTTTCTATCGGGCATGCGATGAAATGGCTGGCACCAACTTCCCCATCCTCTGAAGAACTTCCACTAGTCCACTATGAAGAGCAGAAGTTCAGAATACGCATAATCCTGCAGAATACTTGGCTTTCTCTGATTACCAATACCTATAATTCACTTCTCTCTGCTGCCATTTGACTCTCACTGATAGCTCAGCCCTGCCCCACACTGTAGATCAGATTTTTGGTTCTTCTACTGTGACCTGAGTTTTTGCTTTATTAGTGTCTTAGTTCCTACCAGTACCTAATACCCCATTGCTCAGTGAGCCTGTATCTTGCTGCTTTCCGTTTCACATTAAGAAGAGTCCTATCCCGCACTCCAGCCAATCTGCTGACTGATTTCCCTGCAAACAAAAGCCTGCTTGACCTGTCTGGTATAGCTGTTCTTTGATTGCCTGCCATCTTGCTCTCTCTGGCTGGCTGGATCTCATTTGTCACATCATGGTACCCCTGATGCTGACTGCTTTCCTAAATTATACCCAACTGTTGTTAAACCTGTGGGATGTCATGTCTGGCCTTTCAGAAAAGATTTCTGTTCAGAGCCTGCATTTGCACTCGCCTGGAGTGACAATCTCCTGCCCCACCCTTGTATGTACACGAGTCTGCTTCTGCATACCATCCCTCTCTGTCTGTGCAGTAGGTAGTCGGAATCCGGGCCATACCCAGACAGTTCCCAAGTTTTGGCCAAGAAATTCCATAGACGTCCCAGAGGACCAGTGAAAACCTAAATAGGCCACAGGTTTGGAAAATTCTCACATCAGTAAGTTAAGAACTCCTCAGGACTTAGATCTTTATAGGGAAGTTCTTGCCAAGTCTAAATTTAACCTTTACTCTTTGAGTAAAGTGTAAACCCCTCATAAAGCCAGTCAGTGATTTTTTTTCCTTTCTGTCCTTGATCTCTATGGAGCCTACAGACTTTGAGCAGATGTTACGTTTTGAACAGCTTAGCTGTGCTTTAAGAACCAGGGAAAGGATCATGCGTTACCAGCATGGGCTCACTTTCTAAGACACGTTTAGCAAGGCAACAATCTGTCTGAGCAATTTACCAAAATTTCAGCGTTTGTTTTGTGTCACTTAAGATAACATCGGCAAGGAATAGAAAGATAACATATGTTTCTGGTCCTTAGAGATCAGAATTTGGATGAAACAGAAACTAAAATATGAAGCTCCATTAAGCTGTCTAGAGTAGAGATTCTCCTTTAAGATACTTTTTTCATTCCCTAATTCTCTCATCTCTATGCTCAAGACCTAAACAGGCCAAATCCTACACTTTGTCTTTTAAGCTTTGATATCCTTCCAACTTCAAAGAAAAACAAGTATACTTTAGACTTTTTGATAAGATTGTAAACCATTATTCCCACACCAGCATCTTCTTTAGTAAACTAGATAGCTAAAAGTAATTGGGTAAATTAAAAAAACATGATTTATGTAGAAGGAAGGAATGGGTGTTGGTCTGCACAGTTAGGTGTATAAAATTTAACTTCCTTATTCTTTTATACTGTCAGACGGCTGAAACTTAATCTTGGTTAATCCAGGGCCCCCACTTTCCTGGGAGCCCTCTGATCTCAGGGAGGTCCAGGGTTCCGCGTCTTGAATGGCGGAGAGTGGGAATCTGGTCCATGGTCTTCATTCTCTGCACACACGGGCATCTCTGAGATGCTGATTTCCTCATCCCTGTGTATTCCTGGACTTCAGTTCACAAACCCTGGAAGTAAATCCTCCTTATCCTAAGTCCTGGCTCCTCCAGGTTTGACTTTCCTTGCTCCTTCTCTTCTTCTCTTGGCTGCACTGAGGGCTTGGGGACAAGCTGGAAGGCTGTTTCGCACATGTCTGCATAGATATCCATTGCTAATGACCTGGCACCCTGAAGAGCAGCACTAAAAACGATTCGAGTTTTGTAGCGTCCATGCGCTTCACACAGGAAGTGAATCATAGATTCCTCTGCTCTTAAGAGTCCCTCAATCTGATCTTTCAATTCTGTGCCCCATGTACCCAGATCAGGGAGTGGGGCAGAGGGTGGCAGAACGCGGAGCCCTTATTCAGAATTCCACCATCCACAAGCACCTAAGGTCCCTTTGCTTCCCTTTGATTCTTCCCTTTGGCCACACTACCATGAGAATCTTTATCTGCTCTTAGGGATGGGATAAAGAGATCTGTTTTATTTTGCTGTTGTTGCTGTTGTTATAATTTAAACTTTGGATTCTGAGGCTTTATGGAGTTAGCCTTTTGAAACTCAAAAGCTGTTGCAAACAAAAATATCCAAAACATTTTTTTCTGAATTACCCCTTCTCTGAGGCAATATTTGTCGTAAAATGAATGAGGTTTGACCAAATGCAAGGGGATAGACCATGAGTGAACATCCCGAAATCTTTCTTAAATGTCAGCTCGGAGTCTAGGTCTCCGACACGTGAAGGGACTGCTGAAACTGACAAATGTGAAGAAGCTAAGATACACGAAGTTCAATAACACATCTGAACGGTCATCTGCTTTATCAGGAAATCTGAGTAAATAGGAAATAAAATATATGTTGAGCAAAAACCTGGACTATTTTACCCAGAGGGAAAGAGAAGCAAGCTTATGTTCTTTTGCTGTGTCTTTTTACTTTCCAATTGACTAACCAAATGTCTAGTGTGACAGGCTGGCTGAACCTTTAACATGCCCTCGCGTGAAAATACCTCACACGGAACTTACGCCCCTTTGTAACAAGACTAGAGCAATACTGGGCCCCTAAATTTGGCATTCGTGTGTCAGGCATTGTGCTAAGCACTGGTCATTCAAACCTGTAAGACAAAGCGCCTGGCCTCCAGGAGCCTGCAGTGTAGCTGTGCGAGGAAAGTGGGCCAGTAAGTAAGACATTAAAGTGCAAAGCAATGAAAGCCATAGAAGAGTGCGGTGGGAGTTAAAGGGTAGGGATGGGGTCAGGGAGAGCATCTCAGAAGAGGTAATAATTTCTAGAAAGACAAGACTGAGGAACAGCAGTCTAGGCTGAAAGACCACCTATGTGTGGCAAATAACATAAAGGGGAGACTGAAGAGAAATGTTGAAGCCAGGTGTTTATATGAGAACGTGGCAGAGAGGATGACAAACCTGAGAGGAGGGAGAGAAATGTTCACTCTTATCAAGTTAGCTATTGCAAGCCATTTTCCCCAATATCTTCGTGTCTGTTCATAAGAAATACGGTATTTTATATCATAAAACTGCCATAACATGATGTCAACACTTTTTGAAAGGTACAAGTATTTCTCTGACACAGAGATTTACTTTACTTCAGAGAACGCTGTGGAGCATTGGGAGCTGCACTTTAGGGATGACTCATAAATATTTCATTGTTTTATTTGTTATGTATGTCACTAATTCCCATTTCAGGAGCTGAGGAAATTTAAAGTCAAGCAAACACTGTTTGGAAAGCTTTCTCCACCAAAAAGCATCTCCTGTGAATGAAAAAGAGGATGGATCTCTAATATACACACTGGATTCCAACTATTCTTGCTGACACTGGAAGACTAAGAGAGAAGGAAAAAGAAGACTCGTGTTTATTTCTATAGTGATTTTGAGGCAATTCAATGCAATTAATATTGCAAGAAGTTGGCAGCATAACTGCCAGGTAGGCGTTCTTATAGCATTAACATGTTCTAGTCTTGCTCTATGATCGCTGACAACTCACTTGGCCTGATTTGGACTGTTTGGGTCGTTCAGAATATGTGGGGGTTTAAACATAAGATCTTTTAAGATCCCACTCAACTTCCCTATTGCATGATTTACGAGACTTTCATTTATAAGTAATTCAGCTGATTAAGGAAATGAAATAAACCACAGAACCCTTTGATGCTAAGAAAGAGCCTAAGTCCTCTGGTAGAAATAACTTAGCACTCTCTGGGGGAAAGCACTAGAGGAAACAACAAAAATTGCTTTCAAAAAACCCATACTGGATCCAAGGGCAAATGGTCAGTTTATCTACCCCAAGTGACAGGCATGTGTCAATTTGGAAAGACAAAACTAACCTATTAATCTAGGATAAAATTCTACTGAAATAATATTCCTGGCATACATGTGAAAATCCTTAGTCATTACTTTGGAGTATTTCCACTAAAATTTGACTATGTTGCTGCATGGATTCTTAAATTCATAGAGAGAGAAGTAGTCTGCAAATGAGGCAGCCTGGTGTCAAAAAATTTAAGATAAATTCCTGGCTACTCCACTTGTATGCTTTTTGACTGTAAAGTTGAGTCATAAAGAATAAATAAAGAGAAATCACATAGAAACAGTGAATAAAGCAAAGCATTGATTTGCATCACATAGTTTGTAGTTATTAAAAAAGAAGAGACACTTCATTTTACTTTTCCTGCTCCCCTTTCTTAAAAGGGAAAAATGGGACAGAAGATGCCTTTGTCTCAAAACGCAATATATCACCCACTTACCTTTGTTTGAGTGTCATTTGCTGTTAGGCCAAAGTCATTGATATTATCTGGATTTAACTTTAGTAAAGACTTCTTCAAAAAACAAACTGAACTCATAAAGAGCAAACTAGTCTCTTTAAGATTAATTTGATTCCATTTTTTTAGAATGTTTAGTATAAATTTAATAAAACACTCTTTTGAGTGCTAAATGAAGGAATGCCTGGGAAGGGCACAGGGCACGGTGGCTGGAAGACATAAGGGTTCAGTACCTGTTAGCTATTGTTGGTACCCTTATTTTATGTGAGAAAATGGAGGCTTAGAAATATTCAGTAACTTGTATAGGACAATACGTGTCAAATGTGCCAGAGCTGGGCCTCAGATCCTGAAATTTAACTTCACAGCCCTTGCTCTTAACCACCTACTATAGACTCACTGGAAAATTCTGTGAGATTTTATATTTATATATATAAAATATATATCTATAGATATATCTCCTTTCAATTGCCAGCAGTGTGGAGGACGGACTGGAGAGAAGGAGACCAATGAGGAGACAGTGGGTTAACCAGAGATAATTAAATTCTGAGCAAGATGGTGGTCATGGGAATGAAGAAGAAAAAATGCCACAATATATATTTTAAAATTCTATAATAACTGACACCTGGTTGTAGAAGAAGTGAGGAAGGAAATAAAAGATGAAGGGTTTGTTTGAGTGAGGGAAAGACACGGAGTTTGAAGCACCAGAATACCCACGACAGCATTGGATAGGGGACCCTGACTAGCAGGGCAACATGTAAGGTTGTGCAAGCAAGGGAGGGCTGAAATCCAGCCCAGTTCCCTGCCAAGCCGAAGATCCTGATACGAGCGTTGTACATCCAGATAGAGGGGACCTTAATTATAACTCGCACAAAGTGTGGGTTAGAAGAGGCCTTGCTGACCAGGTCTCTAGACTGGGCGTTAAGTTGAAGCCATGGGACTGGATGCAGTCTTCTGAGGAAGAAAGTATAAACAGGAGAAATGAAAGGAACACACACACAGAGGAAGGAGGTAGGAAGACAGGAGCCCTCTAAAGGGAGTGAAGAAGAAAGAGGAGGGGAACCATGGACCAGTACAACATCCCTACTGTTAAAACACAGACATATTCCAAGAAGAACATGACAGTAAATAGCATAAATGGCAGAAAGAGCAGAGGTGAGCACAGGGATAAAAAGCTGTTGGATTTAACAGTTAATTCAGCCATCATGAGCCACCTGTGAGAGGTAATTTCAATATTGTGGTAGAAAGGAACGCTAAACTGCAAAGGGAGATAGTCAGAGGGAGGCAAGGAAGCAGAGACAGAAAATACAAATTTTTCTTGGCATCAGGAAGAGAGAGCCTGGTTGTGGAGAGGGTTGAGTGTCTGTTTCGTGTAGCAGAGGCCTGAATGTTGGCTGTGCTCTGAGGACAGCAAAGGTGCAAGTAAAAGGACATAATTTATGAAGCAAGTCCTGGTTCCATCTTCATAAATATTTTGTTTAAAAGTTCCATAAACACCAGTGGCCCAGGAAATGCTTTAGCCAATACTCAGTAACGAAATGACAGCTATTTTAAAATGTTCCCATAGCTATTATCTGTTTATCACCCCTTGTGTAATAAAGACCTCTGGCGTGGAGTCTTGAGCTCTTTCTTGAGTATGAGAACACTCCCGCTCCCTGGGGATTTTCAGACTAGGGTACATGGTTGACCTCTTACTCAGACAGAAGGAAATTACGCTTTCACCTCTTGCCCTGAATAAATTTATCACCAGTCACCACTGCTTCTGGATGAATACAGAAATTAGACTGAAAGCAGGAAGCCTAAGTTCTAGATGAGGAATATTTCCGTATTTAGTTTCCTTACTGTGTAAAAAGAACTTGCTAATTTCTAAGTCATTACAATAATGGGGGACATGTTCTATTATGTACAGTGTAGCCATAGAATAGAATATCATACAGCTGTGAATAGTTTCAAAGTATCCTGAATGATATAGAAAAGGTTCTTTTTCAAAGTATTCTGAATGCTAAAGAAAAGTTACCAATGAAATGTTAAATGAAAAAAGACGGCATCCAAATTTGCAGTTAAGCCAATTGTGTAAAAATAACATGAAACAAGATATTGATACCATATTATGTACACAGACACAGACATTAATCTAACAAAAGGCATTAATCCACTAGAGAGTGGAATTAGTGATAATATTTTATTTTCCTTTTCTATTGTCTCTTTCTTCATAATTATTATAATTTGTTAATTCCCTTGTGAGTGATGTAGGGCATTTTACACCCAGGGTTTACAGGAAGGTTGTTGTCTTCATTTCGACTGTATTCAGTTCTACTTGTAACGTTTTCAGGTGTGGAGATGGAGGAATAGGGATGCCCTCTTCCCTGTGGTTCTAGCACCGTGCTGCAGAGAGGGACCGCAGAAGACACCATTGGTATTAAACATATTCAAAAGCAAGCATGTTGGAGAGAGAAGCTAAAGCAAAATGGAAATTGCTCCTTAGGATTATTATTATTATTTTTGTTAGTTTGGAAGGATTTGCCTAGAGCTCTCTAGCTTATATAATCTTTAAAAATTACTTTTAAAAATAGTAAGATCACCAAAATAATTTTGGGTCTGTAAAATTGTCTTAGACTCAGCCACATCTATTTGTTCTTTTAATTACCTCCTGTTTTTTCTAATAAAATCATTAAATAAATAATATTAACAAAATAAAATAATAGCAGTATCTGCCTGTAGCAAATGTACCATAAATTCCACAAGTCCACAAAATAAACAACACAAAAAAAGGTTCAGGAAGAAGGCTGACACCTTCATGCCCTCAAACTCTACTGAGATTTTTTCTTCATAGCAATTTACAGTTCCAAATTACTGTTTGCTAATAGCAATTTCACAATTTATTAAATGTCATTGCTTAATAAAGTTTTCATGTTTTAGCAGGATCCAACAGTAAACTGAATAACAAATGCTCCAATAATAAAATTAGAAGTAAGACATAATGGTTTTAGTATCATTTTATTTGTTAATGCCCTTTTAACTTAAGGATTTGAGGTTATATTCATTCAACAAACATTTATTGCGTAACTAAGATGTACAAAAAGAACCCTGGTCTTTTGACTACAGAATCTCTTAAATTTTCCAGAAGTATCAACTTAGTATATTAAACAAAGGCCAATACATAAGGACATCCTTCAGTCAGTTGGAGCTCTTTTCTGAGAAGTTGTAATTGAAAATGAACTAAATGTGGATTTTTATGAGAACAAAGTAATTATCTTTCTCTGTTTAACAACTAAGAAAATACCCATAGCTTCTCTCCCCTGGCCACAGTCTACAGTATTAAGCTTGACAGCTCCCTGCAAACCATACATCTTGCTCACTGAATTCTGGTTTATGAGGAGTTAGGTTCTGAGGCTTCTGGAGAATTCTCATGAGGTTATATTTAAAAAGACCCTTATAAGGCATTATCAGTGAACACTAACATGCATTACTTTATTTCAGTGGTTTCTTCCTTTTCTAGTTTTAAAAAGCATTTTCTAAATAGAAGTCTTCCTAAGTGTGTATTCATAACAGCAATGAGTTTTCAGTAATTTTAAGTTTATGCCTTGTGGGAGTATTGTTCTCATTATAAAATACAACTTCCTTCAGATGTCAAATTTTCTAATTAGGTATGAATGTGAAAATTAAATTTTGATTAAACTGACTCAGTCAAGTAAAGAAAAGCTTTACTGCATTGACTTAGAATAGTATATTTTCAATTAGAAAGAGTTGTGTTTCAATTGGGATAACATTTTATTTTAAAATAATTCACGCCATTTAACAGAAAAAAATAGCAAAAGGAAGCAGAATCTCTAGTTTTCAGACAATGCTTCTAAACTTATATGGACCCTAAATTCACTGTTGCAGATGAAAGACAGTCCCTAATTCATTGTTTCAAATAGAAAGAGCTTGTCACATGCACCACAAGATGCTTTAACACCCAGGAACAATTTCTATGCGAAACTTGTATTTAAAAAAATACCTTAAACAAAAAAGTACCTCTAACACAAAAGGCCTCACAACATAATTCTAAATAAAGCTGTATGATCAAGTAATTAGCAGTGGACTCTAATTAAAGTTAGAATTTAGAATTGCCCTGGACTCAGTATATATCTTCATGTTTCTATCTAATATATCCAGTTTTAACTTTTTTTCTTGTGTAGAGTGGGATTAATTATCAAGGTCATTGAGAGACCAGTGATTCATTTTGCTCTGAAATGCACAATATAAAAAATATTGGAAGATAAGAAAACATAATTCTGCTACTAAATTCAATGCTTTATAATATGTTCAGCTTAAAAGAAGTTACAAGGAAGTGAGCATACAGTTAAAGAAATCAAGATACCATTGAGATAATTAACCTTGCATTATTTTTTTTTTTTTCCTAAAGCATAATCTCCACAAAGAAGAACTGCATTGACTAGACGGGGAATTTTTTTCCTTTTCTCTAACTTCTTCCTGCAAAGCGTTATTATGCTATTTCTCAGTCATGCATGCGTGACTGCATATGTGTGAATGGGACTAAAATAAAGTACTTAATACTTGATTAATACTAAGTTTGCCCCTTGGAAGCTGGTTAGTCATTGATTCCTTGACACATACCTCCAGTAAGTTTATAAAAAAGAGAACAAACAGCACTTTCTGTATCAGATGCAGTAATGCCTTACTTATCCCAGAGCCACTTCCATGGCAACTTCTACTACAGAACACAACTGAGAACTTGGACACCAACCAAAAGTCTCCTGAGCACCTAAAATAGATGTTACTGTGTCTGTGCACTTTGGCTCATGCACTTTTCTCATCAGAGAATCTCCTGGTCCCTCCTGGCCTCTCTTTCCTTCCATAATATTTTATCAACTTATTTTTTTCTGGTCGTCTTGTGCACAGCACAAAAGAAATGATAATTATAAAGGAGTGGTTGAAGTTATAGGCAGTTGTCAGAGGAATGCAAACTGTCCACGCCAATAAGTAAAGAAGTCACCCATCCAGATGGACAGTGGACCCAGCAGAAAAAAAAGTCCTATAAAAATAATAAAACAGTTTCAAAAAGCACAGTGATTATGTGACCTTTTGACATAAGAAGTGATAGCCTTACACACCCCCAAAGAGGCCCCCAGAGTACTATTACATTATAGAGTAATTCTACAATGAGTATCCATGATGAGAATGCTGAGCAATTCAGACAACATTAAATTGAATTTAGTCGATCCCAGAGAGATATCGAAACACATAGTGGATCTCAGAAAGATAATTATCCCCAAATGGCTAAATTCTTTCGTTTGTAAAACCTTTGGAATTTTCAGCAGTAAATTTGTAAGCTTCACTTTTTGGCAAGTCCACATAAGCAGAACTCGTTAATTGTCTCCATTATTTGTTCATTGACCAGCAGCAAATATTACATATTAGCTAGCCAGGCCTCTGAGGAAAGAGTGACAACTCAGATGACAGAGGTACACAGGGTCCTTTCTGTCTCCTCCACTGCCACTTTGGGCTATTTGCCTTCTGCTCTGAGAGCCCCTCCATAGCTCAGGGATTTGAAATCTTACTGCAAATATCACTCTTAGAAATGTTGGCCCCTTAAGTTGGATGAGCTTATACAAGAGAAACTTCATTAAAAAAAAAAAAAAAAAAGCAGGCTTACCAGAATTTTTGAAAATAAATAGGAGTGAAGGAAAGGTTAAAATTAACAATTAAATATAGAAGCAAACTTAGGGTTAAAACCCCAATTCAAAAACGTGTGTTTTCCAAGTCGGACCCACCAAGCTGTGACGAGGTCAGGGAGCCTCCAGCGAGCCAGTTCAAGTGCCTGGAGCTGCCCTGTCCTGGTCCCCTTATCTGATTGGCTCTATATTGGTTCTATACTTCAAGCTGACGAGGCACTAAGCTATCCCTCCCGCTCAGTCAAGAGCATTCTGTACGTTCTGTAACAAGAAAGCATATCCCTCTTTATCTGACATGAACAACAAAACAGAAAACCACCCATGACAAGATACAACAAAGAACAAAGCTAAACTAAGCTTCAAAATAAAATAACAACACCAGTCCTTAGGTTCCTCAAAACAAAACAAAACAAAATCCTAGTAGCTTCAAATATCAACAGCCACAAAACGACACAGCTAAGGAGCTATTTTAAAGAGTGTGTTTTCTCTCAGAATAGAGACTAGGTGGGGGAAAAAGGTCAAATGACCATGGAATGCTGGTGCCCGAAACCAATGAACCCTGAAGGAGATTTCAATGAGCGAAAAACAGTACCTTATAAGTAACTGGTCTTGTCTACTCACAGCTGTTTCCAGTGCCGACTCTTGTTTAACTGTCTACTGCCTTCAGTTTAAAGTTAATTCTGCTGGCAAAAAAGTACAGAGCTTGTCTGGAAAATGCTGTTTGGACATAAACCATTCCTTTCAAAGCGGTGGTAGCTATATTTAAGTTTTCTTGTAGAGGGGGATATAAACCCTTCCTGTTGTTAATTTTCTTCCTCCTCCTTCTCCTCAGACTTAGTCAGTATCCTCCTATCCCATATATTGAAGAAAGAGACAGAGAGGGGAGAAAAAAACTACCAGGAAATATACCTTAAATAATGTAGTATTTGAGCATTTAGAAAAAGAAAAAAAGAAGAAGAAGAAGAGAAGAGATGAGAACCACAGAAAGCACATCAGGACCTTAAATATAACTTAGCCCAATGCCCTCATTTTATAGATTAGGAAACAGACGCCCAGAGAAAATATTTGCACAAGGTCATGCACACAGCTAATTAGTGCTGCAGTTAAGAATAGTTACCAGGTTTCACAACTCCCAATTCAATGCTCTTTCCACTACTTTAGCCTACCTGAGGGGAAATGGTTTACCTTTCGCTGCTGTATCCTTGTCGAACACCCCAGGGAGGTGGCAGTAACACAATTACAGTGTGAGAACCATCTCTTCTCAGGGAAAACATTTCCCTCCACTTCAAAATCCTTAATACTGAAAGTTTCTCTATAATGCCCAACTTTTTTGTATACCTAGGAAATAATCTTTTCCTTCGCTGATTTTCCAGAATATTTTTACGTCTCAGGAGTTGCCATTTTTCAGGGGACGTTAACATCCCTTAGTCCTCACAGAGGACTATGTCTGTAAGAGATGGGGCTGTGACAGGAGTCACAGTAAGTCGTTACAATTTTCTAGTCAGTATCAGCAACATTGTTACATGAGTCTTAAACTGAAACACATACATTATCATCACCACAAATTCCCACTTCCAATTTGTCAAGATTTTTTTTACCACACATACAAATTTATTCTTAATTATTATTGATTATATATTTTATTAAATAAAAGAGAAGCAGCATAATAATTTTTATTTGGTGTCTTTCATATAACATTTCCTACTTATTTATGAAGAAATTATTTTCCTCTAACTGAATGAGTGATGTCCTTGTTATAATAATTTAAAAAAATTTTTCCTTTCTGAAATGTATTCGTTCATTCATTAACTCACTTATTTAACATAAATTAATTGAACATTTATAAACCTACCTCATCCTTCCTTTGTGGAATTTTGTAACTGACAAGCAATAGCTTTTTTAGAGAAGTGCACAATTTTCAAGTAGCATCAAAGGGCTACAGTAAAGTCAATTTTGTATAGCTACCTTTTAACCCATTCTCACACTTTAAGCCCAAAGTTTATTTACATCCTATCCACTGAGTTGCCCACTCTCAACATCCATCCTGGGGTCAGATAAGCCAAAATATGAAGTGGACCAGATTGAAATTGCTCTGGTCACTGTTAATCTTTCTATTTGATCTGGCTCCTTGAAATATTAAAGACAAATCTACTTCAGATGCTACAATTTAAAGGCACAATTAGCAAATGGTCAGATCATTAAAGACCCATTTTCAAATTCATTCTTTAAGATCAAGTTGTATCTACACTTGCCCTCGTCTTTGGCAGAAAGCAATGTAATCGTGACCAAATAATTATAAAAGTATTCTTTTTAAATGACAATTAGATTTTTTGAAATATATTTTCCAAAATGTTGAATAACTAATGGGTATTATATCAATTTTCCAATCCTGACAAATAAGCAATTGAGATTCAAAACACGAAAATGTTGAGACAGAAACTTTGTAAAACCATAGTTTGTGCTTTTTAACACAATAGCAGGATCCTATACTTCTTTCATTGTCTAATTGAGCTCTATGCAAAGGTAAATCCCAAAGGACATTAACAACTACATTTATACATAATACTAATTGTCAAATGTGATAAGAGTTTGACACATTGATACATATTACTTGGTTTACTGAAAGTATTCCTTATTTTTCTTTTACTTCTGAAACTTTATTTTTGATTTGAACATTTTGCCTTTCATCTGTTAGAAGGAGCAGGAAGAAAATAAGAGTAAAACCTGGAAGCGAAGTAGGCTGTGAGGAAGACACAGATTTAAATGAAATGAGTCAGGGTGATTCAGGGCTGTTGAGTGGACTCAGGAAGGAAGGCAAAAAGAGAAGTCACGTACAAGCAGGTTGTTTAGAACAGAAGCGGGCTGAGCCACAGACAATAGATTATAGGCATTGAATTCAAGAACCAAAGTTTCTCGAAATAGGTTAAGCAGAGAGAGAACCAGCAATTTTGGTGACCAGTGCAAGCAACAGGAAATTGGCCCTCAAATTTACTTTGTAATTCATGACATGGTTCTTTTCTACAGATTGGAAGGGGAGCTTGTGCTACCAACATGTGAATTCAACACAAGCTAAAATAGCATAATGATATACAACTATTTAAAAGTTTTTGTCCTTCTATATTTAGGGCTCTTGGACACACTCCAAGTTGGCCTACTCTGGGCGTGCTCTGAATTTCAGAATCCCAGGGTAGTTTAGAGGGGAACGGTTCCTGTGTTATGAAGGCTGGACCTGCGGCGTTGAATTTCACTGATGGGGGAAGTACTTACAGCAGAGGTGAACTCCAGGGCAGACCATGTTACCACAGGCGAGGCAGTGGGAACCCTCTAACTCTTGATCTCCTCCTCTCAGTCTGCAGGTTCACAGTAACACTAGAAGAAAGCTTTTACTAAGGAATCCCAGAGCGCTCTTTTGTGACAGCAGTGAAGGGAAGTGACTGCACGAACAGCTACTGGGTTATAATACTCTGTGCTCAGGAGATTTCATACATGGAAGTTTTAACAGTCCCAGGGAACTGAAGCACATAAAAACCTTAAGTATCAACTCTCTTAAACCAACTCAAGCTCATGCTTACTTTGTTGCCCGTCTCCTCTCACAATCCAATCTCTTCCCAGCAGCCAGAGAAATTATCCCCTCTTCATACCCTCTAATGGTTTCCCATCATTCCTTTGCTTCATATCCCCCAATAGTTTCCCATTATTCTCTTGCTTCATATTATCCAAAGCTTTCCCATCATTCCCCTGCTTCATCCCTGCGATGGCTTCCCATTGCCCTCAGTATAAATCCAAATGCTCAACCATGACCTCCTAGGTCCTATATTACTTGACCCCTGTTTGTCTTTCCTACTGCTTTCCTAACCTGCTGTTCTATAATGTTCCTTCCTCATATCTTCACAGGACTAACTCCTTCTCAGCATTCAAGACTCATCTCAAAAGGTACCACCCCAGAAAAAAGATGTCCTGACCACTCTAGCTAACCATCCTCCCCGCCACAGACACATACTCTCTACCCCATTTCCCTATTTTGATTTTTCTTCATAGCCCTTACCAGTATCTGAAATGACCTTTGGTTCTTTTTTACTTATTCATTCATTTAATTAGTTAGTCAGTTTACTGTATCTCTTCTAGAATAAATTTTATAAGATCAGAAATGTATCAGAAGTTATAAATAAGACCAGAAACACAAGATTTAGGGTTTTTAAACCACATTATTCCCCGTGTTCTGAACAGTGTCTACTATAAAATAGGCATTTGACAAATATTACTTGAATGAATTAATTATATTTCCTGCCTGGGTTACTACTCTTCAGTCAACAAACATCTAACATAAGCCGTTGGCATGAAGGCAAAGATGAATCTACTTCTGCAATTGACTGAACTCTGTAAACGCCCTGTGGCTCAGCAGCTAGGCATTGCCGGAAATAAGGAAAGAGCTCTCGCTGGGCTTGAGGTAGCAGTATCTACACAAGGTGCCTCTAAGCCCTTGAATTTTGTTATTGCAAAGGCCAGAATATATCCTTGACTTGCCAGAATATCTTCTGTGGATATTTACACCTAACTAGATATGCGATCCCATTTGCAAGAAGGTCCTAAGAGCTTCTGGCCATCTTTGTTTCCTGAACTCTGCAATAGTTGCCCTTATGAAATTAGCAGATAGCCTAAAGCTAATTCTATCCTTTCCAGGTGGTTTCAAGAAACTGCTCTCAGCTGCCAACTCTTCAGGAGCAGAAGCTAAAGCCTTGCATTCACAACATATGTTTTCTAAATGAAAAGGGGGCAGACTAAATAATTTTAGAGAGGTGAGCTCACAGATAATTTAATCTCCCATCTCATTTCTCGTCCACACTGATTCAGAGCTCTCCAGCGAGCTGTAAATTAGATTTCCTCTCTTGTCTGATGTCCTACTGCTTCATAATTACTTGTTCTGGTGAGTCAGCCTCTCTGGGTCCTGGGCTCAGACACATTGTGGAATAACATGACTGGCTCAACACACTCCATCCAGCCACATCAGAAAGGTAGCTGTGTGATGGCTACAAAGAGGCTGTGTGAGGCAGGCAAAGAGAGGACGAGTGTTTGTTGGGAAGAAAATGAGTTTTCCCACGCGCCACAGCAGCTGTCCCCTCAGGATCCCCAGCCAGAGAAAATTTTTGGTCTGAACACTGTTGCTACTCAGTGGCAAATAACATCACTTAAAATCATTTTTGAAAAAAGTGGCCTTTTCCTACGGTACTGACTATATATTAATCTAAGTACATAAGTGGCATTTATTTAGTCAATGTATCAAAGCTACCAATATTTATTGATTCTCTTCTATGGACAAGGCCTTGTGTTAGGTAATGAGGTTTCTATAATTATTCCTTGTTCTCTCACGAGATGATAATATTTCTTTTTATTGTATATCTTCCAGAATACAAATTTCCCCAGGAAAATACGGTAAAAGCTTCTTCTTTCCTCCCCTCCTTTCATCCTTTCTTTCCTTCCTTCAATTTATTGAAGCCATATTTATTGAGTCCATATAATGTGCAATGCCTGGGTATAAAGAAAAAGACAAAATCCTACGTCAGGAAGCTTACCCTTTGGAGGTGGAGAAGGGAGAAGTTTACAGACGACTATTGGTGAGATCAGCACAGGATTACAGGAGGTGCATGAAAGCATGGAACAGAGGTGGGAAGTAACGAAAAAAGCCTTCCTTGAGGAGACGAAACCAAGACATATTTTGAAAGCAGAAAGAGAGAGGGTTACATTCCAGGCAGGTGATAGGGCACACCTGGGTCACTTCAAGGAGTTCCACAGAGCTGGAATGTACAAAGAAAGACATAGACTAACAGATAAAATACGCAGAAGGAAATATAGGCAAAAGCCAGGCTCAGGAATTTGGTTTTTATCCTGAAGGCAATGGGTAGCTACTGAAGGATTTGGGGATATTTTGTTTTTAGAATGCTAAGTGGAGAAAGCATTTAGGGACAGGGGGTCTAAAGGACTATTTAAGAGGTTGTTTCTTTATTCAAGTAAGACATTGAGATGGTCTGAAATTAGGCATTAGGGACAGAGATGGCCTCAAGAGAAATTTAAATTTTTCCACAGGAAGAAAGATTTGGGAAAGGCAAACTTACTTTCAAAACGTCTATAAAATCAATAGGGAAAAAGGTATCCAGTATTAGAATTGCATGAAAATGTAGTAAGTTCTCATTATGTAAAAGAGTGTTTTTCTAAGTTCTCTCTGCTGACAGATGAGGAAGCGGAGGCACACGTCTCGAAAGAGTGATAGCAGAATTTGAACTCATGTCCATCTGACTACAAAGCCCAGATTCTTTACCTTAAATCACCTGTCCCTTTAAGGAGGTCATAAATTTTGGACCCCTTCTTACACTTGGGTGCCTAGCCTTGAAGAGACCGTTTGCAGTATAATTTGGCAGTATCTTAACAGATTCCATATGCAGAATTGTGTAGGTTTTCTAGGCATCAGTGTGCTCGGATTTGAGATCCAACACACAAACAACTGTATTTGCACTGTTTCTATGGAACTACATAGTTAGCTACCCTGCAAAGCACAAATCCTTCATCAAATTTCTCTTGATCATCTATTATTTCTAAGCCTGGAAGATTTATTCACACTCTACACTACAACAGCCAGTTGAAACAAAATAAAAGTGGACTCGGCAGATAACCTAGTTCAATCAAGTCAAATATTGAGCTTTGAGAAGAATGGAGTTTGAAAGATAAATCAGTTTCAGTGCATCTAGGAAGGCAAGAGGTAAAACTCTTAAGACATTGAAAACAGAAAGGGGTAGACATAGCTCAGACAAGAAAAAATGCTGAGATTTGCCTTAAAGTTGGGGTAGGAAAATTCTTTCTCTAGCACATTTTACATCCACTATGGGTAGAATAACCATATACTTGACCATCCAAACCTTGATTCCTTGAGAGTAAAAGGAGGCACTGTTATTAATTACAATAAGATAGAAGATAAAAACCACAGCTCTTATAGGCAAACCCGGATACATGCCGCCCTACCTGGAGGTCAGCATTAAGCCTGACCTTCAGATGACGAGTGTATCAAGAATGAGGTCATAGGTTTTAGAGTAACTGGCTCCTACTGTTTGGAGGCAAGACAAGAAAAGTCAAGAATTCTTACCCAACATGGACAAGGTGTTCAATACACATACAAAGTTTCAACTGAACCATTTGAGATATATTAATTATTTTAGTTCCACAGCTTATTTTATTAAAAAATGATACAGGACAATGAAAAATGATACTTTATTATAAGAGAATCACAGATAATTATAAAGTGTCTCGTCTCCCATATAAAGTAATGTATTCACATAAACATTTTGGCTATAACATATAAAGATATTGGTATAAATGTTTGCCCCTAGCTATTCTGATTATTACAAATAAGCACAGGCTTTATTTTTCAATGTATTAACCATGACTGAGTCAATATTAATAAACACCAAAGTGAATAAAATCTCGCTCTACTCTCCTGTCCACTCCCAAAGTCTTTACTGAGATGAGGACATCCTTCCTCCCTTCCATCCATCCTTCCTCAAGGTTCCTTACTAGGCTAGACTAAGAGAAGGATGGGGATAGCTTGGGAAGCAAACATTCCCAGGTACAGATAGGAGGTATCAGCCAAAATTGATTAGGTGTCCAACCTTGGTTCTGCCAGCAACTAGCTGAGTGACCTTGGACAAAACACTTCATTAGGGCTTAGTTTTCTCCTGCATAAAATGAGATGATTTAGGAAGATTATTTGGAGGTTCTTTCAGATGTGAAATTCGACTATTCGCTGAGATAATTATCTCCCATATGTTTTAAATTTGCTTAAAGTTTATTTATCTGTGAGGATTGAGAAGATATCTGTTGCATCATAAAGAAGTTGAAACAGCCAGTTATTGACAAAACAACTGTAATGGTAACAATAGCAATGATTGTTTAAGACTTGCAAGAATAGGCCGTGGGGAGACATTTTCTTCTTTAGTATATAATAGGAGGACTGTTAAAATTTTCTGACGGGAAAAATCATCAGATATAAAATGCTGAGCCACCTTGTGCTTAATAATTTTTAACTATTAAGCTTATTTGGGCTCCCAAAACAGGCTGAGGATCAAGCTTCCTGAATTTATACAGGAAAAAGAAGAGTTCTCCCAGAAGTGCAAAGTTGTTTACCTCCACTGTCATTTTTCACAAGGAAAGAATGGATCCACATTTACAAGGTAGAATTTGGCAATGAACAGAGGAGGCGCCTCCCTGGTCTGTAATCTTGGACAAGTTCCTAGATACACATGCCTGGTTCAGAAAAGAATGAAAATGAATTGCCCATCAATCCTGGGCTTTTGGACCTCAAGCTTCAATGCAACCAAACGTAAGGAAACCCAACTTTTTTCTCATATTTTGATTACTTTTCAACACAGAAGTAACATATTTCTTTATAAAAAATACAAACAACAAAGAAGTATTTAATGTTCCTACCCTCTCAACCCTCACCGATACTATTCTAAAGGGTTAACCACTATCAATAGTTTGCTGCGCATCCATCCAGATTCTCTCTTTGTCTGCATACGTATTTTCACATATGTATAGTATATACATAGATGTATCCACAAATCTGTTTCTGAAAAAGAAAAAGTTATCTCCCCTTTTCCAACATTTAGCTAAGTTATTAAATTTGTTGATCTTTAGAGACAAGCAAGCAAGCAAGCGTAATAATAAATGTGTCTTCCTTTCCCAACATAAAAACTCCCTTCTCCATTCTTAAACCCTTGGACTTATCTGTACGACTTTTAGGCGGCCAAGAAAAATAAGTGCAATGGTATCTTACTGGCAGTTAAGACACTTAGCAAGATGGGTACTTAGTAAATGTTTACTGGTTGGAATGAATGGATGAATCACACCAAGGGCCCTAATCTCATCAATGTGGGAGAAGCTGCCAGGAAACAGCCACATGTGAATTGACATCCCTAGTATCCATTCCTCTTTTTATCAAGTGTTCAAGAATTGCTTCTTTGAATGTCTCTTAATGATTGCTTTTGTGTAAGGATATATGTGTTTCAAACCTGAATCCTGTATTTTTCATCATCACTATACGACCACTGAGCAATAAAAAGTCTGACTTGAATATATCACCCTCGTTCATCATAAATTGGACTCTGTAGTGGGGAACCAACACTTTTCTGGGATCTATTAATCCCACTATCCTTGTAGAATTTACAGTGTTTGACATTAAGAGATATCAATGCATATTTCCCACAGACTTTCTAGAAAAAAACCCACTATCTTAAGCCAGCCTTAGCCAGCAGTTATTGAACTGGTAAGATAACTACTGTCACTTTTAGCCTATCCAGAAAATAATTTTATTTTTCTTAGAAATTTTAGTCAGGGGCTGGCCCCATAGCTGAATGGTTAAGTTCATGCACTCTGCTTCAGTGGCCCAGGGTTTTGCTGATTCAGATCCTGGGCATGGACCTAGCACCACTCATCAAGCCATGCTGAGGTGGTGGCCCATATAGCAGAACCAGAAGGACCTACAACTAAGATATACAACTATGTACTGGGGAGCTTTGGGGGGAAGAAGAACAAAAAATTGAAAAAGAAATTACAAATATCAACCTACTAGCTTAAAAAAAGAGAAATTTTAGGCAATATATTCTTTGTTTTCATCCTGGAAACTACAGTTGATAGTTCCTTGGTCTTGCAATCAACTTCAACTCTAATTTTTTTCTTCACTTTATTCAATGAATCTATCATCATCTATGTTAGTAAAATCTTCCTATGAGAGAATACGTATTTTGGTCATGGGGAGAGATGTCATTGGAATTTGTTGTGGAATGTTAGAGTGTTTCTAATCTTCAAACCCAATTTGTTGTTGACGAGTAGATGATATTTAAAGATATAAGAACAGATGAGATCGCCAGAAGAGTGAGTATAGTTAGAAAAGATGAACAAAGACTGAGACCTGTGGCATTTCAATGAAATTTCAGAAGTATTAGTAGTGTGTGTGTAGTTTATAAACAAATTAATGAAACATACATGCATTAGGATATGCTGTTGAGTGAAAAATTTTGGAGATGCCTGTTTTCACTTGGATGGATGTGGTAACAAATAATTGTGCAAAGATGGAAGGGCTATAAGAGAGATATGAGTCATCATTAGGTTTTTGTAACTTTATTTTGGCATAATTTCAAATTACAGAAAGATTATAAGAATACTACAAGTAAAATCCATATGCCCTCTACTCAGATTTACCAATTTCCTTCTTTCAATCTATGGATGTGCATATTATTTTTTTTCTGAACTACAGAGAGTAGGTTGGAAAGAATGTGTACCTTTTTCAGTACACAGCGTGTACATCCTAAGAGCAAGGATATTTTCTCACATAGTTTCAGGACATTTCTCAAAATTATGAAATTTCACATTGATCAACATCATTATCTAATTAACAGTCCCTATTCAAATTTGTAAATTGTCCCAGTAATGTCCTTTAAGGCTATAATATTTCTCCGTTTCAGGATCCAATCCAAGTCACACATTGTACTTAGTGCCATTTTTCTGTATTTTTCTTTAACTTGGAACATTTCCTTAACCTTTCTTTGTCTTTACTGACCTTGAAATTTTTTAAGGATACAAGCAAATTATTTTATAGACTGTCTCTGTTTGGATTTGCCTAATATTTCCTCATGATTAGATTCAGGTTATGCATTTTTAGCAGAAATGCCAGAGAAGTGATGTTATGTCCTTCTCACTGCATCCTATCAAGAGGCACATGATGTCAGACTGCTGTGACACTGATGAAGTTAGCTTTGATCCATTTTCTTATCATACCCCTACCCAGTAGCTTTAGGATCCACTGATGATTTTCTCTTTCATTCCTTCTATATTTATTAATTGGCATTCTATTGTAAGAAAGAGCTTTCCCGTCATACCAATTTATTTATCTAATATAAACTCATGGGTTTTTATTTTATTTAATTGGTTAAAACCAATTATTTTACTATGTACTTTAATACTCAAATAAGAGTATTTTGTTTGTAACAAGATGTTTCAGGCTTAGCAATACTTTCTCTGTCCCACGCTTAGATCAGTCTTCTCACCTTGATTTATAGTAATGGAGAATGCCATTTAGAAACCAAGTGCTAAACACTCCTGCCATTGCTTCTAGACCCTCTCACCGACAGAGTTAGGGAAATTAAAAAAAATATATATATATGCACATACACACACAGAGTATATCTTCTAGTTTTTAATCATACGTTTCAAGTTTTGACAATATGATTCGGTTCTCGGGGTAAAAATATGGGAGATTATCGCTTATACTTCCTCTCATCTCCCCTCCCACTTTCTCCTACACTTCTATTATGGATAAATATTCACAAAGTAATAACAATAATGTTATATCTATTTTCTGCTCTATAACCCTATTTTTGCCAGTTGTTAATCTTAGTCCTGTAGTTAAATTAACTCAATGTCACTATGAGAATTTTATCACACATTCCTGCACTTGAGTTTTTGATTTTGATTCATTTTTGGTTTCAGGAAGTTCACATTGGAGTAATTTCATCAAGGAGACTTAAGTATTGTATATTTGAGAATATCCTTCTACTGCAGCGTGCCTGGATACATTTTCACTGGTATCACTTGATCATCCCCAGAACTTCCAGTATCTTCTGGCACTCAACATCGCTGGGAAGAGGTCTGAGGTAAGCCTGTTTTTTTTGTTTGTTTTTTCCCTTTCTGTGTAACTTCATTTTATCATCTGGATACCAGCAGAATTTTTCCTTTTCCCTTGATGCTGGATGAGAAGGGTACGTCCAGATATCCTACGTTTTATGTCAATTTGATGTCCCCATTTAATCTGAAGATTCAGGTACTCCTTTCATTCTACTTTTTTTCTTTCATTATGTCCTTAAATATTTTTCCCTGCCCATGTATTGGGTTTTACACTTCAAGAATACAAATTACTGCCTTCTTATCTATCATCTTTTCTCTAATTATCCAATTTCTGTGTCTCCCCTCTGGTTTCACCATGATTTTTTCAAGTCTTTCTTTTCTTCACGTCATTGATCTCTTGTGTAGCTCTGTCTCCTATCTTTCTTGATCCTAATATATTTGTTAGATTTATGAAGGTCTTTTTAAGTTCACAATTAGCCTCCTCAACTCAGAAGCATTTTCTTTCTGTTGTTTATCACTCTGTCTTTGAGCTCACGTCTATGGAATTCATGGTTTCTTTAGGTAATGCATTTTCTTTTATAATACATAGCATTGGGTACTTGTGGAGGACATCAGATTTCAACCTTGTTTTTATTCTCTCAGATTTTTTTCAAGCTGCATTTGGCATGGTATTCTCATCTTTCTTTCTTTGTTCTTAATTAGTTTATCTTTTGTTGTTATTTCACTCTAGTGTTTGCAGGTTGTCATGCCAATGCATTTCACTTTGTTCACAGTAAACCCAGCAGCTGCATTCTGAACAGTCTCTCTTTTCTTGAGACTGTGAAGGTGAATCTATTTGACATGCTTCCCACCTTGTAAGTACACTGTTTATTTTTCCCTCAGAGCAAAGACGACTCTTCAGGAGTTAGTACATTTCTTTGGCTGTACCCTTAGAAAATCTTACGATTTTCAAGTTTAGAGCAATTCCTTTCCTCAACAGCCACTTCCAAGGGCCAAGTTATAAACAAAAGTTAATAATGTAAGCATTGTAGCATTATATATACAAATGTACTGTATTCTCCAGTTCACACATGAGAGGATCATTTGCTGGACAAAAAAAGGGATAACAGAGTTTAACTCCTATCAAAAATGTCATAGTTTGGGAAGAGTCTCTCCTTCTCTCTAGAATCATATTTGACATTTGTTAACATTAGCCAAAAATAATTTGCTACTGCCCTGACTAAAATATAATACTGAAATTTGAACACATTTTTTCTCTTTTCTTTCATAACTTGCCCCTCTGTAGCCATCTATATGATGAAGACAGGTGTCACTTTCCTCCCTGTCTTCCAAGTACACGGGTTGGTTTCGTTGTTGCTGAGATGCTCTGTTCGAGTCTCCAGTGCCATTGGTGTACACAGACAGCCTTTGTCCTCCTCCACAGGGTTGCCACAAACTGCTGTAGTCTCAGAGCATGTAATAAAGGCGAGGAAACACTCACGTGAATACGTAATGTGGTGTGTGTGCGTGCGTGTGTGTGTGAATGCATCACAGTCACATAACTCATACGAAACACACACACACAAATTCTAAAAAGCATAGATCTATATTGAAATGGACAGTTGGAAGCAGTGCAACCTGGAGAAACATTTAAATTCATTCAAAACCAAAACATTAAAATATTATTACCCGAAGACTTGGGCTAGCAAAGAGAAACAAACCATTTAAAACTATTTGTTGAACGTTAAAATTGTAAGAAAGTTTTTGTTTGACTTTGAGAAGCAGAAAAAGGCAAGTGGACCCAGTGTAGTTTGGTTTTCTAGAGTAGAGCTAATGAATGACCTTAATGATTTCTTGTCTAGTGGGAAGAGCTTGGTACAAGTGGGAAATTCTGTATTTTTTTTTTATTTATATTTTCATCCTGGGAGATTTTTCTTCACACGCTATCCTTCTGTGTTCATGGTCCTTGGTCACATAGGAACAAGTGCATATTCTGCCATTAAACACAGGGCCACATACAGCTGTACTTCTGGTCTTTAACAAGCATATGAACATCTGAGGGTCTACTTAAAAATGCAGATTCTGATTTTGGCCCTGGGGTGGAAGTGGAGACCTGAGAATTTGATTTTCTATCAAGTTCCAGGTTGATACTGCTGGTCAGAGGGTTACACTTTGATTGGCAAAGATCTGCACACTAACGATTTTAAAAGAATGGTTCATTTTTATGCACCTAGAGACACTGCAGTAGCCAAGGAGCGCTTTCAGTGTGTTAAATTTCACCCCAGACCTTTATGCAAGCACAATAAATTCCAAAATCTTCTTCCAATATTTTTATTATCCTCCTTCCCTATCTTTTTTTGTCTCCACTTACTTCTCTGATTTCCAGCCCTCACCCGCTTCTCCACTTCCTTCTATTATCTAAGAGGATGGCTGAATCACAATATTCAAGATTAGGAAATGGGGGCATTATTTTGATGAAATTTCCCTCCAGGGCTTTAAGTATTTTGATTTTGCATTACCATTGTTGATGTTATTTTAGGCTGAGAACAGACTGCAAAGTACAAGAAATCTGACTCAATAGCAAAGTGCAGCAAATCAACATCTTCAATGTTTGCAGAAACTCTGACCCATAGTTCATAGGGTGGGAAAAAAACAAATTCATGCTGGAAAACAAAACAGCCACCCAAAAACAAAAAACAACTCCATGCTATTGAGTGTAAATTTATTTCCGCTCTACTTGTTACTGGTGCATTGGGTTCTTGTTGTCCCCCAGGATAGAAATCAAGAGAGACAACAAACCAGAGTAGAAAAGTAAAAGTTTATCAGCTTATGCACAAGAGAGGCACAAGGGAGCCGCTGCGGAAAGGAAAGGAACTGGTGACAGGCTCCTTAAGGAATTGGATTGTGGGGATTTTGTTAGGCAAAGACTGGGGAGGAGTGCCTTGTCATAGCATATAGAGGTGGGGTTTTTCTCGCCCTTGCGCTGTTATTCAATGTGCCACCATGTGCACTGTGTGTAGTATTAGCATGCTAGCTCTCCACCCCTGGGTGTGATTTTTATTATGCTAATGGGGCTAAGGTCACCATCAGTCGACTCCTGGGTGCTAGGGTGTATGCCTAAGCCTGGGGAAAGTCCTGAAGCTGCGGAATGTGGATCTTGGTGGCCTCTATCTGATTCTCTTAGCTTGCTGAATGGTTAAGGGCCTTATCTAGTTAGGCCAGGGGGCTTGTGAATGACCCTATCCTGTTAGGCTGGTTCCTGTCTCATTCTCTTGACTTTTCATTACCAAAGGGCTACGCCGTACATGAGATTTCATGTTTTAAAAGAGAATGGCCACTGATTAAAAAAAAAAATGTACTTATTTGAAAAAATTGGTCTCTGTCTTTGAAACCTAGAATTAGACAGGTTTTCATGACAAATTTTCAGTTTTCATGGTAAACAACCTATCCATTCTTACTACCTATCCCCACTTATCTTCCATAGTTATTTTACTAATTTTTGTCCCTCTGTAACTGCAAATACATAGTAATCTTTTTACTTAATTACATTTTATTAATATATCAAAAGTTGGCTAATAAAAAATAGTATATGCCCACAGGTATTTATTTAAACTGCTATTGTGATTGGAGGCCCAAAGGAATATGAAAACACTTCTACCCTTAAGAATTTTTCTACCCCTCCCCTACGAATCTTTTTACACATGGACCTTAGTAAATCTTTTGACCCATATTTTCTAGTGTTTATTTGCTAACCATCAATTATTCATTCTGAATCCATCAAGAGCACTGATGTGCTCTGAACTTACTCCATGAATCAATCAAAACAAAAACTTCGTAATTCCACTCATGAGCATGTTCTAATATTCCACTCACTACACAATCCAATGCATAATACACAGAATTATTCTCAAATTAGTCTCACCAAATTAAGTTGAAAAGCACAGTTTTAAGCAATAGCTACCTTTCACTAAACTCCTTTTTTTCCAGAATGTATAGTATATTCAACTTGAGTTGACTTTCATTTAAAACATTAGCTTGGGAATTAAAACTTACGGTTTGATTCCTATGTTCTCATTCATTAAAAGGCTAAAAAATATTCCATTTCTATTGTGTGGAAGCAGATATACATTAAACCTTTCACAGATAATCAGCTATTTAGGCCAACAGGCAAAAATCTCTGGGTCTTTCCTACCATAATACAGGCCTTTCACAAGGCAGCAAATAAGTGGACTTGGTTTGATTAAATATAAACACATGGAGAAGTAGTATAAGCTTTCTGAACTGGAAAGTACTAATAAGGAGCTGTATGACGAGAGATCCTTGAGAATCACAGTAACAGAAAAAGGGATATACTTATGCCACACCAACATGGCTAATATGAAATGTCTCCATCCTGTGAGTATTAGAAAGTGCTCTCTCACTTAAATAGCTTTTTGTTTACAGAAACAGAAGAAAGGTAAGAAAATGTCCTTGGTTTCTCCTCTCTGTCAACTGCTGGTCAAAAAAAGACAACAATTACTTTGGGGGCTGGAGAAAAGAAGAGGAACATGCCTCTTGTTTCTGTAAACAGCTCGACGCTAACAAAATCTCAGATCTTCTTTCTCAATCAATACCAAACTCTGTGTTTAAGGGAGCTGCATCAAAGCAGCATTTCATGTGGTTAAGGATATCAATAAAGGTGATCTCTACACAGAATGAAAAGGTCACTAATCAAATTGCAGCGACTCCCTCACATTATTATTGCTTGGGAACGCATTTCATTGATTGTTTAAATATCCCTGCACAGAATCTGCTCCCTTTTAATGCAATGATTACTGCACAGAGAACAATAATGTTACAGGGGAGTACAATGTTGCCTTGTAAGAGCCCTCACACGATAGTAGACAGAAAGCAGATCTTGTCAGCCTCTCTCTTTATTCTAATGCATCTAAAATAAAGTAGGAGAAGGTACAAATTAAAGAAATGCTGGAACAAAGAAAATGTGGCTTAGAGATTTCTTGGTGGTAAAAAAAAAAACCCCAAAAAACTGTCAATAAATATTTTAAGAAACCCTCAGTGTTGTTCATAAACTCCGCAGCATTTAGCATAATACATGATGCTGAATTCTATACTTTTCTTTTAATTTGCAAATCTTTTTCCTCACAGATCTTAAACTGTATTAGGAGAGACAGAAAATGAACATTAAAAATAAATAAAGTGTGACACATACTCTGATATGGAAAATACAGGATGCTGACTTTGGGGCGTTACATACAATATTAATGTAAATATCAATCGTGTTTATTGCTGCTTTTACATTTTGTAAAGGCCTTCACTGTGGAAGACTCTAGCTTTCTCAGGCCTGGTAAGAAAGCAGAAGTTTGTGATTGCTTGTTAAGTATATCATGGACTTCTGAAAATTTAAAGCCTGTCACCCCATTAGCAATAATATTTCAGGAGAGTAAAACAGAAGTATTTAACACATGATATCCCTTTAAAATAAAGGAATAAATGAACAGATGAACACACTAAGAATAAATGAATAAGTAATCCTGGACACCTCCTTCCACCGCTGGAAGGATCTACACTCCTCTCCGTTCTTCCTGATCGGATGACGCTTAGAGACCAGGCCTCTTTCCTAGTTCCCGCCCCTTGCCTCTCGCTGTCGGAGGAGTTCCCTGCCTAATGGGCCTCAGTTATTCCAGGGGTGCTGGCATGGATCTAATGGCTTTTCTGTAAGTTGCCAAACTAATAGGTTTTATCACCTGGAAAATACAAGAAACAGCTGTTTATGCAAGTGCCCTAGGCACCCGAGTTAATCATTCTTGCAAATAATATTACATGGGATATAATTCTTGTTTGCTGCACTCAGTGTTTTTCCTAATATAAGACAATAATGGCCTGGCCACCATAGCAGAATGTCAGTGATTTATTACAAATGAATGCTATACTGCGTGCTTTTGCAGAGCTAAATAACTACACCAAATCATTCCGCTTGGAATACTGACTTCCTGCAACTATAAAACGCCAGAATCTGGCAGTGAATACATATTCAAAATACTGATGAAATTTTTGCAAGATTCGACCTTTTAAAAATATTTTCTTTTAGATATTAGTAGGAGAATCAGTTGTCCAAAAGAAGACTTAAGCTATTATGTCACTAAATTTTAAACATTACTTGAAAAAAACAATCATAGAGACTCCAAGTTTTATACCATGTCATCTTGATTTTCCTTTCTTAAGAAAAAAAAGCATTCCTGAACTTGTTGATTTTCACAGTTAACGCTAATTAAACCACAGGTATAGAGTAAGTCTCTTCCTCTTAGGCACACAGGAATTCTCTGCCTAAGTGTCATAGGAAACCGCTTCTCTCTCTGTTGGTGGGCCCGCTGCAAAGGAAGGCAGCAGAGCCTAAATGTGAAGCGTGGGCTTTGGAGGCAGACAGACCTGGACCAGGCCCAGCTCATTCACTCATGACATTGGGCTTTTTATTTTTAATCTTTCGGTTCCCTTCATTTTCCTAATTTGTAAAATAGAGACAATAATTCAGATAAATATGCAAAGTTCTTGGCACTGTCACCTCTAAAGAAACCACAGTTTTATTAATAATAATATTTGTTAATTTATGTTAATTAGGCTTGGTACAGAGAAGGTTGAGAAAAGTGGAAGGATGGTAGCAGGGCATTCAATTTTCTCTCACACATCCTTCTTTTGCTCACCTTCTTTTCTGTCCTTCTTATTCTCATAGAAAAAGTACTACACAATTTTCTGGACAGGAGACAAACGCTCAAACAGAGCCAAATATGAATGCATAAATGTAAAGGCATACAATGGTTTTTAGATAAAAATAGAACCAAATTTCTTAATGATACGGATAATTGTTCTATACTGTAGCTTAGTATTTGGACACTATTTCGAGCAAATCCTCTTTTCTTAAATAATGTTTTCTATTCACCCATAACCATGTGACATTTCAAATGGAAAACTGAGCTTAAGCAGAATACTGAAAGATGTGTCCACTGATGGGATGTATTTATACTCACTAGCAACGCAATTTTACCGTGGCCACTGGCCAACTGGCTCAGTTCTTGAAAAGACAATATAAAGGCTATGAGACATAAACAGGAACTTTGAGGAAGAAACAAAATAGCACTGTTGATCACAATACAGCCGTTACTAGGGACTCGGCCTTTCCTCTCTCTGCAAATACCTTAAATCTGTCTGTTGGTTCACTGACAGTGATCCTCTCCCGAAGAACGGAGGAGCCAGCATCCAGAAGGTTAAAACCTGCCATGCTGAGGTGAAAAGAAGTCATCTCCACTGCCCGTTCCTTGGGGTGTTCTCTGCTTCTGAAACTCTCCCCTTCATTACCTCTCACACGCATAACGTGTATTTAGGGCATATTTTTGCTTAAGCTGAAACTCCACCCCTTTCTTGTACCATCTTCATCTCGTATGCATTCTTCATTTGACCCATGCATCAGGACCACCTTATCTTTGCTTCCTTTAAAAATCCCCTCTCCCAGTCTACTCAGGTTTCCAAATATAATTTCTATTGGTTTCCCTTTAACTCCTCTCTCTCAGTTTTATCTTTCCCCTTCTCTTGATTGCAACTTCCAGCTTGGAGGAGCAAAGAAGAGAATCCACTCATATAAACAAAAGGTCAATAAAGATCCACATGGTCCCAGTGGGGCTCTTTGAAGGTGGGGAGCAGGTGATTGCTGAGGAGTTCTGGTGAGGGACGAGACTGGAAGAGAACATTCTCACCTACTCAGAAGTTTCAGCACATAGTGAAACTAAAGAGAAATCATCAGGAGGCTTGGAGAAATAGCACTAAAACTATTTTGGCTGCACTAGTAACATTTGGGTGCATACTTCCTTAACTTTGATAAAGCATGGAATAACAAGAGAGAATCAAATTAGGAAGAACTCCAGTTATCTCCAAGCTGTTTGTGATCTCAAGCACCATTTGGAGAGGTAATTGCAGCTTCTACACCACCACCAAAGAATGAGAACCTCTCCCTCCTAATCGGACTAATGTTTTCCTCATTACCACGTCTTCATTTTTCCTGCTGACAGTGCGATGCCTACAGAGATCTCATTACTGTTGTTTTCCATATTTTTATTTTAAATTATTGATAAGCTGTAGTAATACTGATCCATGATTGAAAACAGGCAGAGGCAAGGAGCTGAGAAATATTTTTCAGAGAGCAAGTGGAACATAACAGACATGCATCTGTCAAAATTGGAAAGCAGAAAATGTACACAAGACACAGTTGGGCAGTTCAATTTGTGAACTACTTGGGGCAAGTCAGATCTCTTCTGAGGACAATTTGTAAGAATCGATCATGTGATGGGCCTTGAACTCTTCCAAGCTCTGTCCTTCTTGGCTCTGGGCCTGCTGTTCTTCTTGCATCTCCTTACGAAAGCAATTACAGTCCAAACAACATCATATGGCAATGATTTAATTGGCTTCAAATCTTGCTCCAAAGGTCAGTGTCACAGGCATTTTGGTCCTATTCTCCGCTTTTCCTATTTAGAAGCAGATTACTCAAATTGTAGAAAGAAAATGGCATTTCTGTTGCCATATGAGAAGCTCAATGCTACACTTAAAGAAAATCTCAACTAGAAAATTCTAAGTTTCTTAGACATGCATGTAAGATTCCATTGCAATATAAAAGAACGGCATTTCATATGATTGAAATATTTACTAAGAAGAAGGATAAAAGTAAAATTCATAAATTAGTCATAAAGTATTTTCAAAACTTGGGATGTGTAATACTATAAGATCTCAGGTTAATCAGCTCAGCACGACTGCTGAATACTATTTTAGCAGTATTACTAAATATTAAAATAATGCAATCTTGAACCACTTATATTTGACTTGCTTCAGTTATTCCAAGGTTTAAGTTTTGTTTTTTATTATTGGGATTAAAATCAGATGCCTCTTCATTGAAATAATCTTGTGATATTTAATTTAAGAAATAAATGGAATGAAACACGTTAAACATGTAATTCAGTAAATCTGCATTTTTCCAGAAGAAATAAGGAAGAAAAGTTTATAATCATTTTGCTAAATGAAGCCACAAACCCACAGCTATCTGTAACACTTTGGACCTCCCAATTAACATGACACGTTTTCCTCTTGTCTTTACTTTTTTCATTGTCTCCATCTCTGAGTCAACTGCTGAGCCCTGAAAATGGAGCTGGATTGTCTTTGGCCTCATCCTAACCGATGCCTGGTTGCAGCACATGAAGTTTTTGAAGACAAAACTCCTTCTTCATTCCAAGAATTGATAAAGCACATTTAAAAAGTTTCAAGTTAACAACCAACTTCTTCCCTCTTTACCCTCTGTCTCATGTATACCCTCTTTCCATTCCCACTGTCATCGCCCCATTTCACAGACTCGTTCCCTCAGACCAGGACAGTTTCACTCACTTCCTATGCCTTTGCCTTCAATCTCTGCCCCAGCCCTGCAGACAGAGATACTGTCCTCAGCTGCAATTCTGATCATGTAGCTGTGCACAGATACCTGCCAAAGTGACCACTGAATAAATTTCACTTCTTAACATTCTGCATGAAGCCTTTCACAAGCTGGGTTCAACCTCTATGCCAATATCACAGCCATCAGTCTCTCTTCACTGGCCAAGCAGGTATCCGTTAATTATTCTGTTCCTTTTTTCTAGAACATTATTCCCACAACTTTGCTTGTAAAAATCTTACCTGTATTTTGAGAACCTATTCAAATGCCATTTTCCCCATTGTCTTCCCTGATTTTTTCTAGCAGAAAATAATTTTCCCCTTCTTTATGTTCTCCTAACACTAGTTATATCTTCCTCCTATAGTCTTTATTAAATTCTTCCTCCAAAAGGAAGAATTTGTATACTTATTAGCGTACAAGTATCATTTCCTCTTGTGTGATTCTACTGCAGAGGGTCCCCAGGTAACACATAGAGAAAAAATGGGATTGGGATTCATATTTTCTAGTAATATTCAGATTAAAAGCAAAATTCTATAATGGTGTGTTATATTTATCCTCATTGAACACCTGATAGTGACATCTGGAGATTAAAGTGCAATTTGTTTTTGCTAATTATGAACTAAATTGTACAGTTCATGCCATCCTGTGGATACATTGGCAGAAGTATGGTAACAATAAAAAAGATCATAAAGTAACTTTTATATTCAAGCCTCACTAGCAAGATTATAGCACCTTCTGTACCCTAATCTTCTCCTTTCCTTTGAAGGGTCTTGAGGTGGCTCATGTATCATTTTCCTTGACAGCTTTTAATGTTTTTCTCTTCCACAGACTGTGGTCTCTGTGAGTTTCAGGCCCACTGTGTGTCACACAACGACTCAAATAATTCTTCCCTTTTGTCTCCCCCTTGTCCTGCCACCTTTCACAAAATTGTTCCTCCTCAAGACATCTCACAAAGTCACTGCCCTTGTTAACCTGCTTACTCCCCTCCCTCCCACATGCCATGGGCACTGAAACGCTGGGCTTCCTTCTCACGGCATAAAACTACGAAACGAGATGCTCAACCCTTGCCCAGATTTCCTCGGGTGACTGACTGTACTGGAAGGCATATGAGTGGTATTCCTTCTTGCAAATGCACCACCAGATGGAGCTGGTGACTTGGGCTCTTTACCCGTTGGAGAGAAATACCTCCTCACCGGCCTCCTTTGTCTCCGTGTCACCCCAGTTTCTCAGAGAGGCCTAGTCATTGTCCTTCATTTCTTGCTTCTGGACTTGAGGTCTCCTCCCTCAACACCCACTCAGCTGTGGCTTGGGTCCCGGCGTGGACACAGAGAATAGGCCCCCTTTTGGGACCTGCACTCTCCCAGGTACACAGCTATCTCCAGGACCTGCAGCTGATGAAGGCCTTGGAGGTGACGGACTTCTTTCATTATAATAGCCAGATTGTGCTTGTCTTTTATTCAAGCTTTTGTGAAGCAAACACACTAACATAATCAGATTATTAATGCCATTGCATTTTATAATGGAAGTAGCAGTGAATAAACGTTTTTAAACTGTTACACTTTTTTTCAAAGCACTCAATACAGTCCAGCAAGTGCCTAAAGAATTGGTTCCACTAACCCCTTGCTGCCCTCTAGTGAGTGTCTAGTGTATCCCCCTAGGGTTCCAAGCCAGATGAAAGTAGACCTGGGGCAGAGAGACGTAGTTTGACCCAAATACGCTACAATGGATTCATTCCAGACTCAGAAAGCTCATCTGGCCTCCAGGGCAGAGCTGGATTCCAGGAACCCCCAGACAACTGTGCTACTCTTGTCAGAAGACAAACAAGAAAACACACAAAGATAACTTTGAGCGTAGTTAAGATTACTCAGGGGCCCAGTAATACCCTGAAATGAGCTGATTCCCGCATCATTGCTATAGAATTAGAGCCACTTCAGCCATGGAGGGATTCCTCCTGTCTAGTCTTAATTCAAACCCTTATGGTCAAAAAGGGGCTTTGGAATTATACTGCCATTGAGTAAACAGGTCCTGAGTCCTGGACGTCAACAAAATAAGCCAACTGCAGGAAATAAAATGCCTTGTCACAGCAAAGAAACAAATGGACAAAAGATGGCAGAGGGGTTGACATTGTCTTAGGTGTGACTTATGAAAACTTTCCTCTTTAAATAGTATGAAAACTTTCTTGGCTCAAAAGCTATTGAAGTCATTGAAAAAAGAAAAGATACTGAGAAAAGAGCTTGTTCAGTACCTAGAATTATTTGTTTAAGCCCCTCCTCCCCCTTTTTTTTTTCACGATGAAACTCTGATTCTTATAATTTTTGAAAATGAAGAACTAGGCTCTGTAAGTTCTTTTCCAATAAAAAATAAATGAATACTAGTTACTAATCCCCTAAAGTTATATTATAATGAAAAAGTTTTGAGATTGGATTTTCCGCATTTTAAAGTCAGGTATAAAATGTTACAGCTCTAATTTTTAGAAGTTAAGTTAAGCTAAGTTAAGATCATAATGTCCAATTCCTAAAAATAAATCTTTTTGATTAAATCTATAGAATAGCTTAAATATCTGTAATTATTGTGTATGAGTATGGGACTTTTAATCAGGTCATTTATTAACTATTAAGAAATAATTTAATGGGTATGGATCTATTGTATCATCTGTTGGCTGTTGCAATCTCAACCATTATCCCATTTCTTAGTGTCTTATCTTTTGCTAGAAGGGGCTGTGAACAATACTCCGCTCAGTGTTACCAACTGTAACTGATATAAATGGAAGCTTCCCAGAGCGCTAAGTGTTTCCCCCATAGGTCGGTAGCTGAAGCAGTGGTGGCACATGAAGGAAGATGTTTACTTTCCAAAAAAATTAAGGAAGAAAACAAGCTATTCAATCACTGAAGAATGCATGTTTGTGAAACCAGTGTTGGTGTTGTTATTTCATGTGTTGTAACACTCAATACCATACAAGCTTTGACGTGTCTACGCTCTGACATCTGACATCAGCTATACCTAGAAATACATTGCACTGAGATAAGGAATGGACTTCTCCATGACAAACATTCACCTACTAAATTTAAAGGCTCTTATCAGGTAAGCAAGTTAGTTTGCACAAAGGGAGAATCGTCCCCGTAAGTATGTTGAGATGGTAAGGAGGAAAAAGAGTTATATTTTATGATTCTAGGAAAAATGCAAAATAAACAACCTCACAGAAAACTGCAATGGGAGAATCACCTCCCAGTGTTTTTCTGCTCAAATTTATGCCAGATGTTCCTTCATTCATTTGTTCAGGAATTAACAGCGTTCACTCAAAGATCCAGTCTTTGCCCTCAAAAAGCTTTTCAGGACTTAAAATGGAGACAATCCCTACCAACGCCTTACATCTGAATAGCACTTCATAGCTGTGAAGCTCCTCCAGAGCATCACCTAATCTGATTGTTGTAACAGCCATGGGAAGCGGACAAGACAGAAATAATCGTCCCAGTTTTACAGATTTGTAAACAGAGGAACCAAAAAATGAGGTGGCTTGCTCAGCATCGCATGATTCACCAATTTTGAGCCAGGACTAATTTCTTGTCTTCTAATCTAAGTTCAGTCCCCTTTCCAGTGTTCCTGGCTGCTTCAGCATTCAGTAGACTTGAAAGCCTCGTACCAATTGCTCACTTCCTTATCTCTATAAATTCTCAAGAGTCAAACCTAGACATTACTTGCACATAAGAACTTGAAATTCAATGTCTACCCAACTGGGAAGTATCAAATTCTTCACAAATTCACAAAATTTTAAGCGGGATCTTTAAAATTGCGTTGCCACCATATATCTCTCTTTCTCCTCAGACGACTGTTCAATCTGAGCCTGTCTGGGGAACACGACGAGAATCTAAATATCACTAAAGTTATTCTAACAAGGTTAATATATTAGAAAGAACTGCTGTCTCCTGTCAATGGAAGTTATAATTTCAAAGTTAAAATTAAGTGAAAGATATTGCTAAATAAGCACATTTCTAAGAAAACTATTGCTTGTTCAGAAGAATGATTGCTGACATAAAAATGAGCCAGAGAAGGGAACATTCCTGTTTTCAAAACCAATTTAACTGACAAGTATTTGAGGAAGCCATCAGCTAGTGCATAAAGGCTTGTGTGTGGGGCCCACCAACTGCTCTCCTGAAATGCTGGCTTCTAAACACTATTGTGAAACGTGTGCCAATTCCAGGTCTAGGATGGTACCCTGGCATTAAGAGAGAGATTTCTTAGCTATTGAAGCAAAAGCAGGTCCTATTACAGTTTGATGCGTACACGAGGCTTTGAGATGAAGGCCTCACAAAATGACTACCTGATTATCTGAGAATTACAAGTATATATTTGAGTCCCCTCCCCTTTCTAGGTTTAAATCCTACGGAAAGTATTGACATTCCTAATGATAGCAAGTCCACTATGCCGATAAGTCAGAATAAGAAGAAAAATAGAAAGAAAATAACCCTAAAATTATCAGAATGTGTTCCTACAATTGCAATATCTCTGTACAACTCAAATCTGTGTTTTTCATTCTCTCAGGGGCTTTCTAATCAGTATAACAATAGCTTCAGAAAGACACATGCGTTTTCTTCTTCCACAACAGTGACACGGAGGTGTCAGAAGATATCCTATCTGTTCATTCTCTCATCCTCTTATACCCATTTAAAAACTTTTCCCAAATTAAACATAAATCAGATACCTGAAAAAAATTCAGTTCCTGTTCCTGAAAAAAATATTTTAATCAATGCTGCCAAAATTTACATTGCCTTATCCCTGGCAATACAAACCCTCTACAATCCCCAAATCTGGTAGTGTTTAGTGGCAAATATCTCTAGGAGCAGATCAATACAGAGAATCGTAAATCGAAGTTACCATTTATTTAGGGCTTCCTTGTGCCATGCAAGATGGCAGGCATATTATACAGATTTTTTCAAGGAACACACGAGAAACACAATCCAGTTGTTTTAATGAGAGTTATTAAGCCCATTTTACAAAAAATGCTCAGTTTATGAAGCAAGTTACTCACAGAATAAAGATACTAAGTAGCAGTGTCAGATTTTGAACTCAGGCCTGTCTCTTTCCAACTTCCGTGGAGCTCCCTCCATGATTCCAAAACATATAAGCACAGTGGCTCTCTCCCCTCATCTGTAACATAGTGACGGGCCTTAATATTTAACACCAGTTGATTAACAGTCAATGAGAGCCAAGTCAGAATCTGGAACAGTATTTGAGTTTCTTGAGTTAAGAAAGAGAATAACCACAAGGGCAGGTCAGCACACACAAATGACACTGAAATAGAAATAAGTGCTTCACAGAGTTGAGGGTTGCTGTGTGGTGAGATGCTCTGGGAGATTTTGAAACAGAGGAGTGATGCTTCCTGGTGGGCACAGAGTGCTTTGCAAGGGATGGACAGTAATGTTGGGAAACTTGTGCTTATCTACCGAGCTCCCCAGTTAACTGATCACACAGACTGGGCCTCAATCAGGACTCATCCAGACCCCGTAGTGCCAGTCTTTGAGAGCACTGCCCATGCCATTGACCTGTAAGGTAGAAGTGAGCACCTATCGGATGACTGAGGCAGCTCAGTGCCTATCTCTGGGCAACAATGGTTTCTCACGCATGTTGATGCTTACATGGCTACGTGGCCCAGAGGGGTACTCTCTCTTCCTTGCCGTATCCCTGTAGTTTGGAGATTCGGGGCACAGAAGTGAAGGAGGAAGGAAGGAAGAAAGAAGGAAGGTTTGATTTATCAAGCAAGAATTTAGGATCAAATGCTGTGCTAGGCAGTGCTGTAGGAATTAGTTCACTTATTTTTCACATAGACATTATCTGTATTTATTATTTGAATCAAGCTAGAAAGGTTAGTGATTTACCCAACGTCATCCCAGAGCAGCCTAGAGTCCAGCTCCGTATTTTCGTCTCTCCCTTATTCAGCTACCTAATTCCTACAATGGTAAAGGATGGGAAGACAGTCTCCTGAGAGCATTCCTGAATGGAAACATGGGGCTACTTAATAGGAAACCATGATTTTGTAGTGACAACAATCCATATCTTCTCCTCACTTTACCCAGCAGAGCTTAGCTTCCAAGATAATTCCTCTCTGTTTCAACAGCTGTTAGAAATTAAAAATAAACAAACAAAGCTGGGCTGAGAGCCTTGGAGATGAATTTGACAATATCACCTCGGTTAAACCATATAAAATTGCTAATATTTGACCAGCTTTGACCTAAAGAGCCCAGAATTTATTATGGTCAACCTAATATATAAATTTAATACATACACACACACAAAACATTTGAGCCAGCTGGTATGCCAAGATATATTTGCAGGAGGTTGCAGTTTTGTTTGCAACAGCAAACACTGTAAACGACCTAAGTATCTATTAAAAGCTGGATGAAAAATTTATTTTATATCCACACAATGAAATACTATGCAGCTATTAAAAAGAATAGACTAACTCTGTGAGTGCTGATATAAAAAGATATCTAAAATAAATTATTCAATGAAAAAACAAGATACAGAAAAAGTACGATATATTCAACAAATGTACAAGTGAATGCTGTATATGAATCCTGTTTATTTACCAGCAAGCACATAAATATATGATTTGCATACACAGGTTCAAGTATATTAATCTAGGCAGGGAGATTGATGATTTGAAATCAGTGATCCAATAAAACCCTTATTTTTATGTGTGTACTTTCATAGCATTTGGATTTTGTTACTGTTTGTGTAGTACTTTTAAAATGGTTACAAAAGGCCAAGAAAACATTCTTTGAAAACCACAATAAAACTGTGTAGAAGGGAGGGAGGTCTCTCAGACTTCTGCCTTGGAGTGGAATAAGGAGGAGGGAAATTTCTGAGTAGAAGAAACACAATGGAGAAAGAAAGGGATGAGAGGAGCCAAGTTAATCCCCTGGGCTCTAGAAAGAGGGCAATCAACAGCCATCGGGGACTAAGTATCTGTGACGGGGCAAGGTGACAAGGCCATCTTGACCCTTTCAACCTCCTGGATCCCTCCCCTCCCCACTGGAGCTCCTTGTCCTGGCTCTAGAACCACAGCTGCTGAATTAAAATTTAGGGTTCTCTGTTCTCATTGCCCAATTAAAGAGACTTTCCGGTCACTCCATGTCACAATGCCCTGATTTATTTTACTTGGAAAAAAAAAATCATAGTACTTATCATTACCTGATACTTATACACCAACTGATACTTTTTTGTTTACACATTTGCTTTTTTTTTCTTGTTTTCTCCCACCAAATAACAAGTTCCAGAAAAGCTGACACTTTGCCTTGTTAATACTGTTTCCCTGGAGTCCAGAACAGTGCCAGGCACAATATCCAAAGGGATAGATGGATGGATGCACGTCTGCATGAATGCACGTATGGATGCATGGAGATGAAAGAAAGTTTTAGCTCCTGCTTCCAAGACTATGGAGAAGAAGCTCTGAACTCACTTGTCCTTAAAAAGAACACTATACACTATGGTTAAAACTACCTTTGTGGGGACCAGAGTTTTCAAACAACAATAAAAAGGATTGCATAGTTTGACAATCTGACTAGATTATATGAAAATGGAACAGTCCTGAAAAATCTTTGATGTGTGCTTCCCATGACTTCTACAGCAATTAATAATACTGTTTCAGACACATAATGAGTTAATCAATTCTTTATCTGCAACATTTTTTCATTGAGAGAGGGACGGAGTGAGATTCTCCTAAGGCCTTAACAATGTCGTATAACAGAGTTGGCTCAGGAAATGATTCTGAGTTCCAAACAACAATTAACAGGCAATGATTTGAACGTAAAGTTTAGTAAACTGGAGACTGCTTATAAAGCAAGAATTAAAGGAATCCCTAAATTCTACATTTAGAAAATGACATAAAGACAACACGTTAGGTCTATACTTCTGCTGCAAATATCTCTCCATGTTGGGCTAGAGTCTCATTCTTGGGAATTTTGAATAGGAGCTAAGAAAAAGACATTCAGTATCTCTGTGTGACTGTAGGTGTAACAACATCTTTAGAGCTGTAGGTGGCCATATTCTGCCTCATTGAAAGAGAGATGGTCAAGCATGACAAGAGAGAGTACCGATGTAGATGTACCAGAATATACAAGGACGAGAGTAGAGAACAATACGGTCCGTGCGACTTTCAAGTTAAGTGTTTTTGTTTATCCTGAAACTTAGTGGCAATTTTTCCTTGAGCTCTGAAAAATAATCCCTGAATTCTTATAATATTACCCACACCCTTCTATTTAACTATAACTGCTACTTATAGCTAACATCCTATGAAGGTAACAGTTGAGCCCTCAGTCTCCCCACAACCTACATATGCACACAAGCAAATTTATGCAAATATGTAACTCTGAAGATAGAAATACAAGCATACCTCGTCTTATTGCATCTCACAGATAGTGCGTTTTTCACAAGACCCTCCACAAAAAGATTAAGACTTGCTAAAGGTTCAGATGATAGGATTTTTTAGCAATAAAGTATTTTTTAATTAAGGTATGTACATTGTTTTTTTAGAAATAATGTTATTGCACACTTAAAAGACTACAGAATAATGTGAACAACTTTTACATGCACTGGGAAACCAAAAAATTGGTGTGACTCGCTTTATTGTGATATTTCCTTTATTGTGGTGTCTGGAACTGAACCTGTAGTATCTCTGAGGTATGCCTGTATAATAACAGAAAATATCTATACAGTACTTATATAGCTACCATTTAATTTCACAACTGAGGCACAGAGAGTTTCAGTAACCCACCAAAGCTCACATGGTATGTAACATCACTGAGAGTTGAACTCATTCTGATTTTGCTCTTATGCACCAGGAGATATTGCCTTTCCACATCATATTTAAGGGATAAAACATATTTCTTCCTCTAGATATTTTTATTTTCATATCTTTTTGCAAAGCTTTCACATATTACATTGTACGACTATTAGTTTCTTACTGTCTCTCATATGCATCTACAATTAAAAAGATACCCACATCTCATTTAAACATCCAAACATGTGGCCTTGAAAGTAGTTTGGATCATATATTCTTTCTACTTTTTAGTTTTCATTATCAAGAACAACTGAGTTTAATCTACTAATGCTTCCTCTACTATAGATAAAAAAAATATGACTATGAAACAGCATCGCTGTTCTCAATCTTAAACACTTTCCCCAGACTTCGCATACCCCACTGCCTCTTGGCATATCGGACTACTTTCTTGATTCCAGTATGGCATGTGTGTGAGAAAAGGAGGTATGGATTGCTAATTGGACCAAGAATGGAAATCTTTTAAGATCCTTGATATCCTATAATCATAGAAACAAGGATCATGTAACTCTTTTGAATATTTGACTTTTATAGGTGGTGATCATGCACAGAGGTAGGAGGATGACGCAGGTTGCTTACTGCTATGACTGACCTCCAAATCAAATACACTTGAAGTGTTCCATCCAAGCCAGAGTTCATTTAAAACTAACTAGCCATTTCCACACTTGAAGACAAGTGACTGTCTAACAGGGAACTGCAGAGGGCAGTGTTGCTGTGGATTTTGCACATAGTGATTAAGAAACTATTTCCACCCAGCCAAACAACCCAGGCCTGAACAAAAATAGACCTGTTTAGGTTAAAAATTGAATCGCTTTTTAAACGATACCTGTTTTATTTCTCTTATAAAGTCACTCATAAAATTTTAAAACATTAGAAGTCTACCCATCCTCCCCCAAAAATCTTCTTCATTTATTTATAATACCATTTTTATTGACTATTCTCCACTATTGATTGTATTTTTAAAAAATTAAAAATTATTCTTGTTCATACTCTAAATATAAAAGATTTTAAGCTATTTTTTGGCTATTTTAATGTCATGGTCAAGTTGGTTCTTGTTTTTTGTTGCCGGTCTTCATCTGTTTTGCCCTTGGTACTTCTTTTTGCTCAGCAGAAGTTCAAATTATATCCTCCAACACTGCTACTCAAACAAGATTATTTAAAAAGCTATACTAGATCATTTATACTATGGAAATATTTTAATATTGTCAGATTTTAAAACATAACTGAAACCCAAACTGATGCTAAGAGACAGGAAAAGCAAAAAATGAAAGAGCTTATATTAAAACAAGAGATTTGCTCACGTTGCTTCAGGCATTTCCTTAAAAGTGGAAAAAAATGTTCTTTCTAACGCTGCTCACAATGATTTTTAAATGAAATAAAAGAGCAGTTATTCTCTTTATGCTTTGGTACTGACGGGTAGTGGGGTCCAAGCCCTAGTTTGGTCACTTTACAAATAAGGACTCTGACGTCCCGTATTCAGGCCCCTCCAACAACCTCAGTACCTCTCCTCTCCAGGCATGTTGCCAAGTGATACACAGACTCACAATATGGCCCCTCCTCCCAAGGAACTCAGCATCTATTTGGGAGTTTAGAGTATGAGATGAATGTAAAAATAAAATGGAAATTATACAAGAGAAAAATAGCAATCAAATATAAGAAATATCACAAGAAAATAATGTATCTTTTGTGATTTAGTCATTCAGGGATTGGTTATCGTGAGGTTTAGTGGAGGAGAAGCTGGGCCAAAAGTTTGGGTAAGTTTGTGGAGCAATAAAGAATGGGGCAATAAAGATTCTCATGGAGAATCAACCTCAAAAGCAGGGGGACAGCACATCACAATTTTTTTTTTTAAAGATTGGCATCTGAGCTAACAACTGCTGCCAATCTTCTTTTTTGGTTTTTATTTTTCCTGCTTTTTCTCTCCCAAATTGCCCCAGTATATACTTGTATATTTTAGTCTTGGGTCCTTCTAGTTGTGGCATGTGGGATGCTGCCTCAATGTGGCCTGACAAGTGGTGCCATGTCCACGCCCAGGATCCGAACTGGTGAAACCCTGGGCCACCGAAGCTGGAGCACGCGAATTTAACCACTCAGCCACGGGGCCAGCCTCCACAATTTTAACATATGAGTCCCTCAGTGACAATTCTTGAAAAAATAGCACATTTCCAGCCTCACCTCTACATTCCTGGAAATTAGGCCATAATGTCACCAGTGAGGAAATTAGCTCACAAATCCTTACCTTACCCTCTCCGTCCCACCTGAGAAAAACACACAGTGAAAGAATCAGGCACCTACACTATTACTTTTTACCACCTCCCCTGTCACCACCCCTACAATATTTCTACCACTGCAGGAGAACAGAAGAAAACAAACGAAAAAATTATTCTTGATTTTAATTAAGTTAAATCAAAAGTGCCTTTAACGTGTAATTGTGGTCATTTGTTGACATGCCTGTTTTCTTAGTGTCCTCGACTGTCAGTCTCCAAGAGAAGGGACTGGGATGTGAATCTTGGTGCCCAGCACCACGCTGTGGGGCCAAGCCAGGTATTAGCATATCATGTAGAACTTGAAACGTACAGATTTCTGCCTCCAATCAGTCCTACTGATGGGAACTCTCCCATCAATGGACTCCTCCAGCACCTTATTTTCCACAGAGACCATTCTTCTGTGTTATACACCTACTCTGGGACTCTACAGCCAATTAGATTATAAATGTCTTAAGTTTATGTCATTAAATGCTTTATCCATTTTTTACATCTTCCACACTGCGTAGTGTGCAAGTACGTACATGATAAGTACTTGTTGAGTTTATAAGATTCTCCTCTTTTCACCTTTCACAGGCACCAATTTACCCATATCTGACAATGACAGCCACTTTGAGGATAAAAGCACCTTGCTTTAACCTCACATCTATATTTAAACATTGTTTAGAATTAATAATGGAGAGTATTGAGAATAGATTAAGGACCAGGAGGCTTCTGAGAATGGAGGGCATATTTAGTCTTGTCTGGCTGTGGAATGGAGCCTTGTGTAGGATATTCTACCACCTGGTTAACTTCCTCAAAGGACTAGAATACCTATTAAGAATTCTCTGAAATAAGGGCTTAATGAAGGGCATGTACGGGGATAGATATATTTTTAAAAGACTCAAGAACCATTTAAGAAAAACCAGCACTACATAGTGGAAACCATCCCTGAACCAATATGAAAAATGATTCAACACACACGTCTCTTTGGTTACCAGTTGTTCTGCCGTCCTGTCAGTCAGGAATGTCATAGCTACAAGCAACCGTGAGATATGCTTCTAACTCCATGTGGAGGGCTTACGAGAAAGCTTGGTCAGTCTGCTTCTCAGCCTCCAGCAATCTCTCTCTCTCCTTAAACAGTGGAATACCATTTAATAATCAATACGCTAAAGATACATTCACATTAAATTTTCACACAGAGTACTAATTTTCCACTCTCATTTAGGAAATTCTATTCAGTCATTCAGTGATTTGGGCCTTATATCTTTCTCACACATACAGAGTAAGGATGTGACTAAGATTAAAAACAGAATTCTAAAAATTCATAGACTCAGGGACCATGGGATTTGAAGTCAAGCAAATAACCATTCCAGGGAACACTAGCCAGGCCCCCTGCCTCTCCAGGGTGGAAGCTTAATGCCAAACATGTTTGAATTGTGCTGTTACCAGTACAGTACTCTGGGGTCTTACAAAATGAAAAGCATTTTTCAAGTGGAAAATGGTTTCCGTTTTTTTCTATGAATATTTGGAAAAAGCTGAATTCATATATAATAATCAAAACAAACACAAGAGAACCACTGGAAAAAGACACATTTACAAATGGATGGACTCCTTGAAAGAGATGCTTTTGCTTTGTAAGATATTGAGGACGAAAATCACCTACTGAACAATTCAATAGCTCTTAGGACCAATCATCACTAAATCTTGGGACTCAAGAGTTGGAAAAGACTCTAGAAGTTAAATAAATAATCGAGCAGTTTTTAGTCTTGATGTCATTTTGCTGTGTTATGAGCTATGATGCAACCCAGTAGTAGCTAATGATAAAGTAGTGGCATATGTATGAGATTTGTTTATTTGTAACTACAGTTGATTTAAAGTCACTTTCACTTGAGTTCTGGGCTACTTCTCCAAATGGGAGAGCAGGGGTGGGATCACAGTCGGCATACTCTTATGTTAAGTGGAGACAGTCTCAGCTGGCCTGTGTGCCTTTGTGGAAGAAGGAGAAAAGATTAACTGCTGCTCCAGTGCGACACTAATGTGCCTCTTCTCTGTGTGTTTGGTTTCTGGGACTCTTTCAAACACTTGACTTGATGTCCCTTAGTCTTCCTTTCCGTTTCATCTCCCAGGGCCCAGACTTCTTTTACTCTCCTAAATACCTTCTTAATGACAGCGATGTGTTCTAGCTTCCACTTAAATTTGTGATTTTTTTTTCCCCAGCAAGATAACCATATATGGCAATTAAATGACGTGGTCTTCTTTTCGCTTTCAATTTCTTCCCAGTGAATCTGAATTTCAGAAATGTTCATCACGGCTCAGAGATTCCGATTCTCTCACTTTAACTGAGATCCAGAGGCTCCCTCCCATGATGCACTGAGACTTCACATAAGCCACAATTATTCAAGACTCCAGTCTCTGGGCCTTAGGTAAACCGCGAGGTTTACATTTTAAATAATCTAGGTGCCTCATATGAAACTTTAAGTATATTTTACCACAAAATAGCTACATTCTAACAAGTTGAAACAATACGCTAAAGGTCACAAAAATGATTATTAGTTGTATATAAACTATGTGCAAAATGGCACTGAGATATAACAAAAATTAAGACGTTTTTGCCCCCTAAGAAATACATAAGCTAGCTAGCGATATAAAAAAATAACTTGAAAACAATTAATAATAGAGAATATCTAAACACTAAATAACAGCACGTGCTGTGGAGTCTTACAAACCAGACAGTGAACCTTGTCACAAACCTCAGTTTCCACATCTGTAAATTGGACCTAATCAAAGAACCTATCCTAATGGCATTACTGCAAAATTTACCTAACACTTCTCTGCCTAGTGTAGAGTGGGCATCAATAAATTAATTCAGCATGCATATATACCTGTATTTATCTATATCTACATACACTATTGATATGTACATAACACACACTTTTCATTCTCTTTTTTTCTCCTACGCTTACAGTAATTTGGTAATTCCGTTATTTATTCAATTCTGAAATGCAGGTTGCCTGCTCCATTACTGAGCAAAATCAATCTCAAGCTTAGCTGAATAGACAGGCTACATTAATCAGTTTTCCTTTTGTTTGTTTTCTTCCTCCTTCCACTCCCTTGGGCATTCCCTCATTTCCTCCCAGTTTCCACATTGCCAAATATGAGAGAGACATCTTCACTATCTCAGCTCAATGACTGCCTATCTCTTCTAGGAGAAAGCAGACTTTTCAGTCAGCTGCCAGGTTCTGTCTCCAAAGTCGAGGACAATTGCCCACTCTGTGCCCTGGTGACCAAGTCCTGCCAAATGGTGGCAGATGGCATCCTCCCCGCAGAGCCTCGAAGAGTCACATGGCAATTGGCCGGGGTGAATTTTCCGGCTCCTCCCTGGCCAGTCCACTCTACTCCACCCAACTTTTCCACTGCCTGCCCCTCTTTGGCAAACAGAACATAGATTTTTAAATACTGTCATTTTTTCCACAATCCCTTCAACAGAAGTGAGAGTTTTTAAAGAGCAGATCCTTTTATTTGGTTTTGGTCTCTGAACTACATAATCACACCACGTGGCGTGGCGTCTGTTGCCTTTGTGACATGTGACCCCACATCAAACATGAGGGAAAAGCAGCAGAGCCTGCAGAATAAGTTATTTCCTTGGGACACTTCTTTCCTTTCCTATGTTCATGGAATGGAGCTGTGATTTTGCAAACTTATGCACCAACATGTCACTAGACACTGAAACAAATTCAGTTTCCTTCTTAACTTTCAGTCAGTTTCAACATTATCGCCCTTCCTCCAATTCTAAGGGGAGAAAGTGGCCCACACCCGGGTAGCTGAGACAGTTCCTCGCCACAATGCCGGCCATGCACATGCCTAGTTGAACCAAACTGAGTCTAAAATATATAGATTTAAAAAGTCATACTCAGAGAGCAAGGAGGTTTACACATTTAATAACATCACTCTCAAAATTTTGTATTCAGAGATATTTCTGAAAGAAAAACAAAATCTGTGTATTTAAAAAAAAACCAACTCTCTCTTTCTTTACTTGAGTTATTTAATGAGAGTATCACCACATTCTCCAAGATGTCCCCATATTCTTCTAACAACAAAAGCTGCTCAAGCGCCATCTTCAGTATGATCTTGACATTCTATATAGTCTGTTTTCTCTTGTGCCAACAGGGACACAAATATTCCCCTTTCTAGTGCTGAAGGGACAAAAACCTACTGTTGGTGTCTTGTCTCCTCAGCTCCTTCTGAAAGCATAGTGAAATGGCCATGTGAAAGGCACCCTGGCTCTGCCATTTTACTAGCTGGTGACCTCGGGCAAGTTACTTTATCTTGAAGCTTCCGTTTCTTTTTAAAATGAAGATAATAATAGCAACTACCTTATAGCATTGTTAAATTAAATAATAATCCAAGCTTACTGAACAGAATAAATGCTCAAAAACGCTGGCTGTTACTCTTGCTCTTTTGAGCATAGGAATCTGTGTTTCTGGGATAGTGTGGGACCGATAAGGAGCATCTACAAGGAAGTATATATTTGAAAATATCTCTGAACAGAGTATAATAGTGGGTGAGGTGGGGGCTTGTCTCATGATAAATAAAACCATGGGTTAAAAATATGCAAAGAATGACATCTTCTTCCACTCACACGAGAAAAAGAAGGATGAGAGGAAGGAAAAAGAGATGATGATAAGAAAGTATTCCTTCATGTTTGATTAATGGTTTATTGAGTGCCAACTGTGAGCTGAGCACACAGAGTATAACAGCAAATGAAACAGGTAAAAAGAAATTAAACAAGATATGAAATTCAAATACAAAGCCCTGTGACAGATATGAATAAGATGATTAATAAAGAATATCAGATTGGAGGCAGTTCCTTTCAATAGGAGGTCTCCTCTGAGGAGAAGAAATTGAAATTGAGTTGTGAATGATAAGAAATAGCCAGAAAACAAAAACAAGGCATTACAAGGAGGTGGTCCAAAAAGCACAAAAAGTCTTAAATCTGAAAAATCTTGAGGCTTTCATGAACCATAGACTAGCCACTATGGCTGAAGCATGGCGAGCAAGAGGCACCAGATGAGGATGGGATCCTGCAGGGCTGTGAGGCTATACATGGAGCTTGGATGATACGCCAAGTGGGATGAGAAGCTGTTGAAGGCTTCCTACAGCTAGTGACGTGGTTTAGAAAGAAATGATCATTCTGGGATTTTGGAGAAAAATGGATTCCAGAAATCCCGGAGAGAGATGATATGGCCTAGACAAGAATGAGAAAGAGGAGATGGAGAGAAGAGGACAGAGTCGAGACATATTTTGAAAGTATAACTAGCACCACTGCCCGAAGGACTGGATGTTGAGGGTGAGAAAGAGAGAGGATTCAAAGATCATGCCCTGAGTTATGGCAACTCTTGAGCTTTTCATTCAATTACATGCATATTGGCAACTTAGAGAAGGAAATACTAGAAGACGTCTGGACAGACTCCAATGACCAAGGCCCGGGGCACCAGGGAGGCAGGAGGGAGGGAGGCACGTAAGAAGAGAGCCGGGTGGGAGCCTGAGCAGTTCTCCTGGCCTGAAGCTAGAAAAGAGGCAGTGGCCACATTAAGAAAAGCCATCAGCAGAGTAAGCCAGGTGAGGCACAGTCTCTAAATGCTCCTTTTATTTTCAAGGCTTTAATAACATCAAAAGACAATCCATGGTGATCCCAGCCTAGAGCTCGGGCATCCTCCTTGGGGCTGAAGTAGACTGCAGGCGGCAGACAAGAGAATTATTGAAAATTAAAGAAGAAACCTTTTTAAGAAACTTGCTTGGTCTTGTGCTATCTGCAGCTGACTCAGCCAGTGGGAGAAAATCTCATAACTTAAAAAATGAAAAACAGTGCCAAGACAATCCAATGGGAAAAAAATACTCTTTTCAACACATGGTGCTAGACAACTGGATATCCACTTGCAAAACAGCTGGACCTCTTCCCGACACTATACACAAAAAATTAACTCAAAATGAATCATACATCCAAATGGCAGAGCTAACACGTAAAAGACAACATGGGAATAAAACTTCATGACCTTGACTTAGGCAAAGACTTCTATGACATGACGCTAAATGACCAAAAAAAATAGATAAATTGGACTTCATCAAAATGAAAAAGTTTTGTGCTTCAAGCACATCCTCAAGAAAGTAAAAGGACAACCCATGGAATGGGACAAAATATTTGCAAATCATATATCTGATAAGGAACCACATAAAGAACTCTTACAGACCAAGTAAAGAACTCTTAAAACTCAACATTAAAACAAAAAACAAATAACTCCATTGAAAAATACGCAAAAGATGTGAACAGATACTTCTCCAAAGAAGATATATATAAATGGCCAAAAGCACACGAAAAAATGCTCAATATCATTAATGCAAATCAACCACCACAAGATATTACTTCACACCCACTAGGATGGCTATAATGAAAAAGATAGACAATAACAAGCGTTGGTGAGGTTATGGTAAAATTGAAATCCTCGAATATTGCTGGTAGGAATGTAGAATCATGCAGTCACTTGGAAAACAGTTTGACAGTCCCTCAAAATGTTAAACATAACATAGAGTTACAATATGACCTAGCAATTCCACCCTTAGGTGTATACTGCAAAGAACTGAAAACATATATCCACACAAAAATTTGTACATGAATGCCCATAGCAGCACTATTAACAACAGCCAAAAAGTAGGAGGAAAACAAAAATGTCCACTAATAGACGAAGGAATAAATAAAAGTGGTATGTCCATACAATGGCATATTACTCATCAATAAAAAGGAATGAATACATGATACTTGCCACAACGTGGATAAACCTCGAAAACATGCTACGTGAAAGAAGCTACTCACAGAGACCACATGTTGCATAACTCCACTTACATAAAATGTCAAGAATAGGCAAATCTATATAGCTAAAAAGTAGATTAATGGTTGTCTAATGCTTGGGGCTTGGGAGAAATGAGAAGTGACTGCTAGTGGGTATGAAGTTTCTTTCCTAGGATACTGAAAATGTTCTAAAATTAATTGTGGTGATGGCTGCACCACTCTGTGAATAAACTAAAAATCATTGAATTGTATACTTCAAAAGGATGAATTATATGGTACATGAATTACATCTGAATGAAGTTGTTAAAAAATCAAATCAACCACTTTTTCTGCTACAACAGTTAGGAAACCAGAAGTTAATTAATGATCTGTTTGCCCACACTGAAGTTAATATAAAATAACATACTGCCTTTTAAATAGCCCTCAATTTTGTCACTTTACACGAATTTGCCCACCATTGAGGTACATATTCAAGAAATAGTGTCATCCGTACTGAAATTTTCCCAACAATGAATAGTTGGCATATCAAGATGGCTCAACATCACACTGTTGGGTAAACACACTCTCCTCATCTGTCCTCCTTCCATTTGGTGTTTTACCTGCTTTTGATTAGCTTTTTGAGGTAATTTTCCATTAAATTATTTACCACCTTATTTTTAATGCATTTACGTACATGGCCTTAACAAACTACTGAAAAGGGTACAAAGTTTGCCTATGGCTGCACACCCTGCCTCCACATTGCCACTGAACAGCACGACGGCAACATATGTGCGTAGGGTAGATTAGGGGAGGGGACATTCTGCCTGCCTTGGACACAGATATAACCACAGTATCGGCCACTTGACAGCTGTGCAGGAGGGAGCCCCACAGCCTCTACAGTACATGGGAAACAGATAAGAACAACAGACAAAACAAGTCAAATACTGCTGTTTAGAGTAAGCACCTCTTCAAAATCTAGCACATATATTAAATATTAATTTAGGAAGAAAAAATTTTGATGTCAAACATGGAATCAATTCCCTATTAACACAATATATAAAAATAACAGAAAATGTTTATCATTAAAATATAATTATAGTTAACTACAGATACCATGTTCCAGAGATCTAATAAGATCTCAAAAATATCTTCACTAGAGGACAAAATTTTAATTTCGCTGATCATTTCCTAATTTTCATCCTAAATAAACCGACTTAGAAAATAAAGCTTGCATTTGAACTCTGTGTCACTCACTTACTGCTTTTGTGACTTTGAAAATTTCCTTAAACTTTTGAACTTAACTTCAATATTAGGTTCAAAAAACAATATTTAACTCATAAAAGTGGCAAAAATTAAATAAAATAATCCATATAAAGGACCTAATACAATACTTAGCACATAGAGTAATCAGCTAGTAGCAATTACTATGTTTATTAAATTGTCATTACTACCAGAACACTACCAGAGCACTACCAGAACAAGTGGACCAGGACAGCAGTAGTCTTGCTACATACTTAAACTTGAGAAATCCAGGGAATTTAATATTAACATAATCAAAGAGAATATGGAAGAGTGGAAAGACTACTCAACTGAGACTATGGAAATTTATGCAAGGTTGGCCACATGACCTCTCTGGGGCCCATATTCCTTATCTGAAAAATGAACAAAATGATCTTTGATATTCCTTACAACTTCTATAAAATAATGGAAGGGGACTCATTGATTTAATTTTTCTTATAACCTTCTTTACAATATTCTTTTTGCCTTAATTTAAGACTCCAACTGATTTCTTTTTTTTTTTTAAAGACTGTATTTTTTTCCTTTCTCTCCCCAAAGCCCCCCAGTACATAGCTGTACATTCTTCACTGTGGGTCCCCCCAGCCATGGCATGCAGGATGCTGCCCCAGCGTGGCCCGATGAGCAGTGCCATGTCCGAGCCCAGGACCCGAACCAATGAAACACTGGGCCGCCTGCAGCGGAGCGCGTGAACCCAACCACTCGGCCACGGGGCCAGCCCCTCCAACTGATTTCTTTAAAAGCCAACTCATGTTTGGAAAAGAGTGATGGAGACAATAATAGCAAATCACACAAACACTAGTGAACATATCTTTAAATAGATTTAAATCTATAATCTTAGCAACATAAAAAAGCCACTACTACCCATCCCTTGGTTATAAAAAACACTTTAAGACAGTCTGGAGTCTACTTGAATGAACAAAACTTGCAAACCTTCAAAAGCAAAAGATCTTATGTCTTCCAGATTCCAGATCTCTCAAAAATGGAAATAACATGCTAGTTCTCTTAGTGCAGTTTTAGCCACATCTGAAAACAGACATTCATCTCTCACTGAGAATTTTGATCTTCATAGTTTCTGCTATGAGAGTGAGTTATTGCATAATATATGTGACAGGTATTGAGAAATGCCAAGAAGCTACTTTATTGTTATTTTTATAAAATAGAAAATATTAACTCTAATTAGGAACACATTTTGAGATCAAATGGTCCTTTCAAAAGTAGAGGATATTATTTGTATTGTAAAGGAGATTTATTTCTTTTAAATCTTGTTGAGATTCTAAGAAAAACAAATTCCCCCACTTGCTTTTGCTTTTGCTATTAAAGATGAAAATTTAATTTTATTAGGTGAATCTTCGGGTTCTATTTTAAAGTAATTTTCAATATTTATTTGGCCAAGTAATCCTAAAGATTCAAGTTTTGCTGAAAGGGGATGCCCCTAATTGCAAATTGTTTCAAAGATATATTGTGCTTGCTAAAGATCCAGCCCAACTTGGCAGTTCATTCACACAGGGATCAACGCCTTATGTAATGGAAGCCAAGCTGTTAAGGGTGGACTTTTTATTCTGACCCTATCAACACAATTTCTTTACACGGTTGGTGGTTGTCAAGATTCTATGCTCTTCCACATTTTCAAATAAGTAACCTGAAGGCGAGCATAAATTTGCAAGTGCCAAAGAAGTGAGAGCATGCAAAGCTCCAAATTCAAATATTTGAAAAAGAGACCTCCTAATCTTTTGAGGAACAAGGAGCTGGTGATATTGTACTTTGAAGGAGATGGTGTTTTCAGCCACTACTAACACGCTGAGCCCTTGTGCCTGGCTCTTTCTGTGTAATTAAGTCAGCATCCATTAGAGTGAGCATACAACTAGTTTGCTGCCTACATTTTGCCATGCACGATTAGTCCCATTGCTAGTAATTCCATCAGTAGTATCATTTATGCCCTTGAGCCTTGTGTTCCAGACAATAAATGAAGAGGCCCTGCTGGCTGCCGAGTAGAGCAGGAGGAGACATTCATCTCAAAGAAGCAGCAATCAAATCCACTAGGGTTCACAGATTGACAACAATGAGCTGAGCTGAACGGGGCGATGTCAGGTCATATTGACTGAGGAGAGGGGTTGTTAATGGCTCAGATCTGGACTTTCAGTATTTAGAGAAGGGAACACAACTGAGTATAAGAAATCAATTTTTTACCACAGCACAGAGATCATCCCATTCTTTTTCCACTGAGTCCTTTCACACAATTTGATTTTCATACATCACAACAACTAGGGGAGAAAATGATGGAGGATGATGTTACTAAGGCTTATCACTGGATTCCCACACATTAGAAATAATGAGGGCCCCTTAGAGAGAAGTGAGTTGAGGACAAGCTAGACACTCATATGATGGTAGACTAGCAGGACTAATTTTCCCAAGTCACCACACTCATTTGGGTGACTCTTGCAGACATTCACATACGCCATCTCATCTGATAATTTTCTGGTGTAATGTTCATTTCACCGATGAAGAAATGGATGCAGGAATAGAGGATTTGCCTAAGAGACACAACAGGAGCAGGAGCCCCATCTCCTCTACCTACCAGTTCTGTAAGTGCTGCACTGCTTCACAAAAGCACCTGATCAGTCTTTCCCACAGTGCTCAGTGAAACTCTCCCTTTAAGGGATGTTCACTGAGCTGATAAAATATAGCTCCTCGAGGATAAGAACTTGGCACACAATATCTGACTCATAGGTAACTCTTACTAAATGTTTGCTGAACTACTGAGTTACAGAATTAGTATAAGGCTCAAGGCCCCTCACTATCAACCCCAGAATCTACCTATTTCTAGACTACACTGACTTCCTATGTCTCCCTACCCCCTTCTTTTTCACTCTCCCTTCTTTCCTACCTTACTTCTTTCCTTCTTCTTTCCTTCTTTCCCTGCATCCTTCCTTCAAAAAATATTTATTAAATGGCTATGACATGTCAGGAAGTTTGCTATGTGCTAGAAATAAGATGATGAGAAAAAGGAGAGTTCTAGTTCTCATGGAACTTACATTCTTGTGAGGGAGACAGACATTATTTATACAAAAACATCCAAAAAAATATAGGTCATGGGCGTTCAATAGTTGTTAAGACATAGGCTGGGAGGGAGGATCAAGGCCAGGTTTCCCTGAGAAGTAACAATTGAGGTATTATCTGAGGGACGAATAGGAGTTATCTTCTGAATCGTGGAATGACAGGGAGGAACGATTTTAAAAAGAGAGAGCAGCCCACGTAAAGGCTCTGTGGCTAGAGTGAAGTGTGGCACCTTTGAGAAACTGAAAGAAAGCCAGTGTGGTTAAAGTTCAGACACAAGGTAGGGGATGAAACACATTGGGATAGTCTATGTAGGGGCCTGTAGGCCGTGACAATACTTTTTTTTTAGATGGGAGATGACTTAATTAGATTCGAATATCAAAAATATCACTGTACATGGGAACTCTCTGTACTTTCTGCACAATTTTTCTATAAATCTAAAACTGCTCTAAAGAATAAAGTCTACTAAGAAATATCACTCTGGCTGTGGTGTATGGGATAGAACAGAGTAAGGGGAAGAGGAGAGGCTAGGAGAAGCTAGGAGAATTATTGCAGTTCTCCAGGACAAAGAGAACCAGGGACTGAGCACAACGGCCCTCCAGCATGAAGAGGTTAAGCAGACGAGGAGGAACAAGCAATGCTGACTGAGAAGATGTGGGCAGTGAAGAAGGAAGAAAACCAGGAAAGGGCGGAGTCCTTGGAGCTGAGTGAGGAACATGGATCAAGAAAGAGGCGAGATCAACTGTGTCAATGGTGCGATCGGGCAGTTATTATGAAGAATGAAACTGAATCATTAGATTCTGGAAAACTAGAGGCCATTGATGACATGAATGACAAAAAGTCTGGTGGAATGGGGTGGGGAACAAAAATAGATTGAGGCAAAGACAGGAACTGGAGAGAGTGTAGCATAGAGTATAGAGCAGTTTTGCTGCAAAAAGAAGCAAAAACTATGAGGCGATGGATAGTGGGAGAAGTGTGGTCAAGAGATGATTTTTTTTTTTTGAGGAAGATTAGCCCTGAGCTAACTACTGCCAATCCTCCTCTTTTTGAGAGGAAGACTGGCCCTGAGCTAACATCCACCTATACTTTATACGTGGGACGCCTATCACAGCATGGCTTTTGCTAAGCGGTGCCATGTCCGCACCCGGGATCCGAACCAGCAAACCCCGGGCCGCCGAGAAGCAGAATGTGCGAACTTAACGGCTACGCCACTGGGCAGGCCCCCTAACTTTTTTTTTCAATCAGAGGAAAAATACCATTCTAATGCTATTATTGCTATTAATACTCTCTATATTAGATATATAATGTTTGTATTTTTAAAACTTTAGTTTGTATGAGATTAATTTGCTTTTTAAAATGAAATGCCAGTTCCCAGGCTACCCCTGTAAGCCTATGGGAATAATCTAATACAGAAGACAAAATTACATAGCAAGACGGAAACAATACAATCAATAGATTATGGCTCCTGAGAAGGTGGGAGTGGATGGAATTCAAAGACAGATGAAGACTGGATTTAGGAAGGACAAGAGAAAGTTTCTCTGTTGTAATAGAGGGAGAAAGGACCAAATGGCAGATGGAAGTAGTTTTGAATATTTGGTATCAGAAAATTGGGGTAATTTCCATAAAATAAAGTTGGCAGTAAGGTTATCTGTGGGAGAGAGAGGCTGATCAAAAATAAAATACAAAATAAATCAACTATTCAAATGATACTGATTTGTACCAGTTATATCCATATCGGAATGAGTTATTTGTCTTTTAATCAAAGAACCCATTATGACAAATCACAGCCCCTAGATTAGAGCCAAATAGCCCCCAGGCACAGTTTTGTCATTATCTCCCCTGTGATTCCAGTAAGCAAGTGACACATCAGAAATAATGAGTCATGAGAAAGACAATGTGATTGGTGCTGAAGAAATGAACCCTACATCAGGTCATGCCCCCAAACTAATTGTTTCCCAGAAGGCTTAATTGCCTGTCTTAGTGCTCCCTGCTCCTGTACAGCCCGCGTGACAAGTTGGTAATTCACCACAGAAGGCCTGGGCACCTGGAGAAGATGTATCAAGCACTCTCTTTGGCTTTCTCCCCGACGAGACACATCACAGTAGTAGTTAATGCATTAGTGTGTTGCTTTTAGACAAGAGTTGGTTCTAAAATAAAAATTAGCCTGACTTAAAGAAAAAAACAACCAAAGATAATAACAACTCAAGAAGAGTAATGTCTAGTCTATTTCCTTTAAATAAAGTGTTAAAAGCAAACAAAACAACAAGAAAAACAAACTTAGGAGCAAAATTAAGGAGAATTTTAAATCCAAGGACAATTTGCAGAAAAGAGTAGCTAGATAGAAAACATCTGCCCATCCTCTGGACAGCCTCCATTTCTATTTCACACGTTCTTAGTTAATACTTTGGTTGCTAAATCATTCAGATTTTCCAGCATTTATGAAAGGAGTGAGTGGAGTTCTGGGGTGGCTTGATGTACATACAGCAAGGTCTGAATTTCTGCTTCTTTCTTCGAGGAGGAGGATGGGCTCAAGCAGTCAGTAGTAAACATGAGGAAGAGTTTGCCCCATAAAAAGAGCTGCCTCTGGAAGAAGAGTGATGTCTCAGCTCACATTTTACTCTCTTACGGGCTGAGTTGTGTTCCCCCAAAATACACAGGTTGAAGTCCTAACCTCTAGTACCTCAGACTCTGACCCTATTATTTGGAGATAGGATCTTTAAGGACCCTATTTAGTTTTAATTAAGTTAAAATGAGGTCATTAGGGTCAGCCCTAATCCAATCTGACTAGTGTCCCTCTAGGAAGAAGCAATCAGGACACAGACAGGCACAGAGAAGGCCATGTGAAGGCACAGGGGGAAGGCAGCCACCTACAAGGCCAGGAGAGAACCCTCAGAAGAAACCATCTCTGTTGACACCTTGATCTTGGCCTGCTAGCCTCCAGAACTGTGAGAATATAAATTTCTGTTGTGTAAGTCACCCAGTCTACAGTACTTGGCCACAGTACCCTTAGCAAACTAATAAACACTCTTTCTACCCACTCTTCTTTCTTGTCACAGACACAAAAAATGCTATTTTAAAAACAGTGCTGGGCCAGCCCCGTGGCCGAGTGGTTAAGTTCGTGCGCTCCGCTTCGGTGGCCCAGGGTTTCGCTGGTTCGGATCCTGGGCATGGACATGGCACCGCTCATCAGACCATGTTGAGGCGGCGTCCCACAAGCCACAGCTAGAAGGATCCACAACTAAAATATGCAACTATGTACTGGCAGGCTTTGGGGAGAAGAAGGAGAAGGAAAAAAAACCAGTGCAGTCAAGTAGGAGTCAGGGGAAAACCTTCCGATGGGACCAGAGGATGCTTAACCCAGGGCCACATCATGTTAACAGTCTAGTGACCTTCCTCTAAAGTTGGTAAGGTCTGTTAGACCCATAGCTGGTTGATGCAATTTGTAATATAGAAGTCTGAATTTAGGGTTATTACTCCAACGTTTGAAATACAAGCATTGGTGAGTATTTAGTTGTACATTTCCACAAAATTAGCTGATTGCCTATGTGAGGGCAGCTTGGTGTCTGATTCCTGCAAAGTTCCCTAAGAATCAGGGCTCCTCCGAGTTGGCCCTGAAAAAGGGACAGCCAATGGCCACCTCTCCAGGACAGCCTGGATCTGCAGGACACACACATGAATCACACTGCATGTCCCTGGTACATTCCCACTTCTTACTCCGTTAGTACCCCTCTCTAGTCTCAGAACTTCCTTCGTGCCTTTGCCGATATTTTTTCAGCCTGAAATTCTTAACCCCATAGTCATCTAATCAAAATCCTGTAGTTTCTTTAAATTCCCGCTACAGCTCACTGCCTCTGGGAAGATTTCCCTGATTACTCCATTCCTCATTGTTCTTTTGCTTCCTAAACTTCTGCCGCATTTATCATCCCATCTAAGACAATCAGGACCCAGGCCAGTACCTATTTATAGATGGCACTATACAGACAATTGTTCCAAAATGTCGCTGCCTTTCCATAAGCCTTACTCTGGGCCAGGCAGAGTGCTGAAGGCTCCTCACACTTATCTCCTCCCATCTTCCCCACAACATTACGAGAGGTATTCTCACTTCACGTTTACCAAGAGGAAACTGTGGTGGAGAGAGCCTAAGCAACCAGCTCGGGGGCAGGGCTGGGATCTGACTCCCTCTGTTGAAGACAGGCATCTCCGATCTCCCTCCTCTTCCTACACGGGCTTCCGGGGAGGCCCTCATGGCTTTCCTTTTCACCATCAATTCTTAGTCTTCTTCCCTTAGACATCTCTCCTCCTAGGTCACTGGGAAACTGCACAGTTTCTGCTCTTTCTCTGCTCTCGTACACCTAAAGCAAATAGTTTGATATTTAGCAAAGAACCTGAAATAAATCGGGGTTTTCTAACTCTTAGGTGGCTTTACCGTAAGTCGCCAGTTTTCTTATTTGGGTGCAGGGGTTCCAGCAGTTGGACCATACATTTCTGCAGGACCTGGGACTGCTCAGGACTTCCACCTGGGCCTTTCCAGGCCTGATGCAATGGAGCTGTGAAGACGAACAGTTTTCAAGCAAGGCAGCATTTGAAAAATGGACAGGGTAAACGAACCCACAGACGCACAGACAAAGAAAGATAACATTTGTTTTAAAGGCCAGGAAGCCCCACAGGCCCAAGGACTCATTATTGGGTTGCAGATGGTCCTTGAGGTTTCACTTTCTGAAATATTCAGGACCACTTCAGCTCAGCCTTCTATTAAAAAAGAAAAGAAAAATGAAAGAGGCTTCCCTGGATCCCTGAGAGTTGGCACAGCATTTAGAGAGATGCCAGTTTTTTCCCTGCTGCAAGCTGATTTCCCACCCCGAATTATCAGCAGCTGTTCCGCCGCAGACTCATTTTCCTACTTCTGATATATTCCTTTTCCTGTGACGTGTGATTTCTCGTTCTCAATCTCATATCATCTCTAACCTATTGGTTGTTCTCTCCACTGACCGTGGCTCATTCAAACAGACTCTTTCCCCAGCTAAGACACAGCTCATAGAAGCCCTACCACAGTTTTTCACAGTAACAGTCATCGACATTTGTTTGGCACTTTCCTGTCTACTTTCTTAGCTTGATTGGATTGCAAAGCCCTTTTCAATTATTGGATAAAAAAGACAGGTAAACACACACAGCCTGTGAATACATAATTAAAACCATGCCACAAAGGACAACGAGGGGTGGGAAACCACATTTATTCCAGCAAATAACTTGTTAATAAACAGCTTCTGGCATCGAAGTACTAAAACACACTATTGGTTTCAGTATTCAGGAAGGCCTGAAGGATGAGGCCGTGTGGACTTCTCTTAGTCTGTGAAGTTAATGAAGTTCTCTAGTCTGAGAGCTTCTTAAAGCATTGAGCAAAAGAACTATGATCAAATTAAAGAATTCAGAGCTGCAAGGCTCTTTTAATTTTGGCTAATCCAATGAAATTATTCCATACATAATAAAACTGAGGTCTAGTTTATTCATAATTCAACAGTATGCACTGAGCATATACTACATGACAGGCGCTCTGCTGGGCACTAGGGAGAGAAGGCATCGTTTCTCTTCTCAAGGACTTCCAATCCATGGGAAGAAAGAGAACACAGACACTATAAGGAATGTTGAGTCCCAAGGAGAGAGGAAGGAAATGCCGAGTACACTAACTTTTATATCCTTAACCTCACTGCTTCATTTGTCCCCCTTATCTCTCCTGGGATCTAGATAACAAATCTATCCATATTCTTATCAGTGTAAGAAGGCTGGAGCATATGGTGGCTTTGCAGTCTCAGATGGGTGTGAAGCCTGGTTTTAGCTTTCTATTATTAGAAATGTGAATTTGTTCCACTGTTTACCAATGAGAAGAATAGTATTTATCACAAGTGTAGTCACATTAAAGCAGCCACTGTGTGTAAAGCCTGACGTACATTAGTACAGGGCCCAACACATATTTCAGTAATCTGAGCTATAAACATGGTGAGAGTGTTTCTCATTCGAATGTTAAAGGAAAATTGGTGGGTTAGGAGTAGAGAGATGTTAATAAATGAGCGATGGGGGAAATAAACTACCCCCCTGAGGAAATTATTTTGTTAATTTCACCAGTAAACAAAATATTATCATTATTTTGAAGATGGTAACGGACACTGTAAAAAGGAGAGTTTAGAAGATACTTTAAGCTTATTTGATCCTGCAAGGGATGCTTCCGTCTCAGAATACTTATGAATATCTCCCTGAACTTGTGTGGACAGAACAACACATGGAAACATCTTTCACGCCCCCAATCTCCTATTAAGGGTATTCATTTCCTAAAAAGTCACATAACAGATTTCAGCTCTGGTCAGAATCTAGAGTTCTAAATGAGGCAAGGCAGGGTTTAAATAGAGCATTTCAGTTTGGTCACTAAAACTTTTTAGGTTCGTCAGGAAGGACAAAGAAAACATTATTCAAAGATGGAGCTTCTAAATAAACATGTTGGCAAACAGCTTCTGAATCATGATTTTGAGGCATGGGTGATGCCATGGCCTGGGGAGACAGGCTGTCTCAGAGTTCTAATTCTGGCTTTGGTGGCACCAGTGGGGATTAGTGACTTATATTAGTATCTTCAGCCTCCTTTTCATAGGTTTGCTTTTTATATCTAGCTACAGGGGTCGGCAAGCTAGGGCCTATGGGCCAAATCTGGCCCACTGTCTATTTTTTACATTTTTAAGTGACTGGAAAAAAATCAAGAGAAGAATAATATTTCTTGATATTTGAAAATTATATACAATCCAAATTTCTGTGTCCATTAATAAAGCTTTACTTGAACCCAGCCAAGACCCATTTGCTTATGCTACAACTACAGAGCTTAGCAGCTGTAACAGAGATTTTATGGCCTAAAGTATTTACTCTCTGGTCCTTTCCAGAAAACGTTTGCTGACCCCTGATCTAGCATCTAGCACATAGAATGAAGGCTGGAATTGAATGTGAATGGATGGACATGTCCACCAATTCTGTAAGAGAGCGCTCCTTATACGAACACTTCTCAGAACTGTGACCATAAGATCACACTTGCAATCATGCATAAATGCCTCAAATGCCTTTTGGTTCACATGGCATTTACCAGGACTTTGAGAGATTACAAACATTTTAAAATGCCCTTTGTATCATTTTAATAGCCTCTTTCAAATGTATATTTTAAAGCATTTTAAGTAGGAAGGGAATTTTGGAGCAAAAATCCCAAAAACTTTTTTTGTATATAAAAGAATACATAGTAGCTAAAACATGCTGATTTTCAATGCATTTATGTAATTCATGTTCAGAACTACTTGTGTATATAGAATTATGTTTTCATACCATAAACAACTCCTACTCACATTCTCTAAATGATTTGCACACATTAACTAACCAAAAAAAAAAAAAAAACAACCAAGCTTCAGGGCTGCCTGCAGACTTAGGAGACAAAAAAAGGAATGCCACAGTTGCCTTTGGATCACAAATATAAGTGCATGATTTTAACTTACAGTACTAACACAAAAGGGAGAAAAAGTTAAGATAGAGAGTATTGTAAAATTAAATGCCTCAGCAGTATATTTAACTAGTGATCAAGCAAATGACCAACATTTGTGCTAAAATACTATTAAAATATCCCCACATTTTCATATAAAATAGACATCAAATACTGCTTTACATTTTTAAATGACAGCAAATTAATGTATCTAATTTGTTAAATTAAATGACACTATTTGTCCATCCTAAGAGTTGCAAACACAGACATGGATGATAAACTTCCATTGCTGATGTCACATAATTATCTCAAAAACGCAAAAATTGGCTAAGCTTCTTTCGTTCTCAGAGACACCCACGGCGTTCTCCCAGACCCGTCTATTTTTCAGATGGCCTATTCTGTAGAGCAGCTACACTGACCATCTCAGTAGGCTCAGGTTTTGGTGATGTAAAAATTTGACAGTCTCCAGACCCGTGAAATGTTCTACCCAGGAAATGTTCTATTGTAAACGCACGCAATAGGTCTGCAGAGTTACGTAATCATCGAACCAGGAGAAAAACCAACTGAATCAGGGAGGCAAAAGTCAAAAACTGATTAATAGTATACCACATAATTACAAATAATAGAAAAAAATTTGTCACTTTTATTTACACATGTAAGTAGATGAAATATGTAGACTGACAGAAACATGGAGATAAATAAATAAATAGAGAGATAGAGACAGAGAGATAGATAGAGATTAGTAAAGACTCTGGTCCCCAAATTTAAACTATGGTTCTTAACCTGGACTATACGATTGGGTTTCAGGGGATCTCTGAAGCCCCCAAAAGTGTTTGCCATTTGGTAGGTCTATCCATTTTTCTGGCAAAAAGATCCATAATGCATTTATTGGATTCTCTAAGCACCCATGTTCTCTAATTTTTCACTTAGCTCTTAAAAATCCTTCTGGAAAATAATTAGAATGCAAGCATTTTTTTAATGACATTTACAGAAGTAATATGTAATTGTCTGAGGGTACTAGAAATAATAGCATACTCATGGCTAAAGGTGGGATAAATGACACTGTCTCCTTTTTTGAAGGGCTTAATTTCATTTCCAGGCAGATCAAAATCACTTTAGGTTAGCCTTCAAAATTTCTCTCTTTTTCTTTGTTTCCATAGCTGCCTCTTCATCCCAAATCCCCTTTTCTTATATGTTCCTTTTCTTTGCTCTCCCTGGGATAAGGAAGAGGATAAGAGAACCTCCAAGTTCTGGTTATTATTGACTTGGGGCACTGGGCTAAGAAGAGGCCTTAAGAGTCTGCAATATGGGTAACTGCCTTTGAAACTCATAATGAGTCTCTGCTTGGATAATATCTATGCAGGTCAGTGGACCGATCCCAACATGCCAGTAACATCAGCTATGCTTGTCGGTGGCTAGACAGTGAGTGATACCTTGGCCAGTGTGTGGAGGGAGTTTGTGAAGAAGCTGGGACAGTTTCAGCAACATGAGTTCTGCGATGAAGAGAACTGAACCCCAGCATATCATAGTTTTCTATAGGAAAAAATTACAGATGCAGATTCCTCCTTTGGCATAGCTATTCGCATACAAGTAACGCCACTGTAGGCAAGTGTGTTTTTCTCCCCACTTTTTCATGACAGTGTAGTTGTGGCCTTAGAACATACATTCAAAAGAATTCTAAGTGAGCATCTTCATCCAGTGCCTGTTTTTATGATAGGCTTAAACATACAAATAGTTGCTAATAAATGAAAATGCCTATTCTCACTTCAAGTGCCGAAACTCCCATCCTTAATGAATGAGCTAAGAAGAAATATAAGTATATCCATTTCAGTGAATAATGATAGAAAAGGTCACATATGCATTGCTCAGAAAATAGGCACCAGCCTCTAATACTCTAATATCTCATATTTTTAAGCCAGATTATATATATATATCTTTATTTTGATTTCCTGGAATTTTTCCTTTCTAAAGATAAATCGGTGATACATAACTACACACACACACACACACACACACACACACACACACACACACACACATCTACATTCACTAGCTAGTGTTAGCTGTTTGACCTTGATCAAAATACTTCTCTGTGCCTTAATTTGTTTATCTGGAAATGGAGAGAATACAAGAGCCCATCTCATAGAGCTGTGGTGAGGATCCAGTGAAGTGATACATGTAAAAAGCCTGGAACACTGCCCGGGATTCAGAGAGCTAGATACAGACAAAGCTACAGATACTGTAATGGACACTGTAATGCTCTGTCTGCCAGCCAGGGTGGTCTAGCGGTTAAGATTCAGCTCTCACCATCTTGGTCCAGGTTCATCGCCCGGTCAGGGGACCACACTACCCATCTGTCAGTTGTCATACTGTGGTGGCTGCCTGTTGTTGTGATGGTATTTCAAAATACGAGCAGGGTCCCCTGTGGTGGACAGGCCCTCAGTTCTCACGAGGGCCTCTGTGAGCCATCAGCAGCCAATATACCAGCATCTGAGATCTAGACAGAACACTGTTTGTTGTTTGTGCCATTGAATTGATTCTGACCTCTAGTGACCCTGTGTACAGCAGTGCAGAACCCTGCCCAATCTTTTTGCGTCACCGTCTCACTTCTGGCACTATATCAGACAATGCTCCACTGCTGTCCATAGGGTTTTCATGGCCAGTCTTTTTGGAAGTGGATGGCCAGGTCTTTCTTCCTAGTCTGTCTTAGTCTGGAAGCTCTGCTGAAACCTGTCCACCATGGGTGACCCGGTGATATTTTGAGGTACTGGTGGCATAGCTTTCAGCATCACAGTAACACCCAACCAACAACTGACAGACAGGTGATGTGGTTCCCTGACCAGGAAGCAAACCTGGGCCGCGGAGATGAGAACACCAAATATTAACCACTAGACCATCAGGGCTGGCTGTATTAGGTGCTAGGCATGTAGCAACGAGGAAGAGGACATGGTTTCTAACTATATGGGGTACATATTCCCCTGTCTGTTTTCGCCTTTTTCTATCTCTGAATCACTATTTCTTTTCTCCCTCTGACAGAGTATTCTTCTAAGGAAGTTAAGGCATCATCATTCCATTAATTACTCTATTTTTTTTAAACATCACAAGGAAAACTTACCCAGAACACATTTTGAGAAGCAAGGAGACCAACTGCCTTTTCTTTTTTCAAGCACCATACATTGAAGGTCTGCCAACATTCCTTTCTCAACCACATGTCCCAAAAGCTTAGTGCTTGGCCATAAAAGTTCACGCCAGTATGAAATTTGGCATGTCTGACAGCAAAATCTTCAAATTTGCCAATTTGGCTGCATCTTTTTTTGTGAATAACAAGTAGAAAAACAGGAAAAAATTGGAATAAATTGCTATAAATTATGGCTTTATTCAGAGACATAATTCATTTCTTGGGAAAGTAAGTCTATAGGAAATCAACCCTAAATTACGGTAGATTTTTTTTCATACAGGTTCTTACAAAAGCCTAAAACCTGCATAGAAATATAACATACAAAAAAATGGAAATAAGCAATATACAAAGAGCTGAGACCCTCAATTCTATTGAAAACTTTTGGTTTTTATTATTTATGCATGATTATTACTTAATTTCATAGGACATTTCAGATTAAAGCAAAAAAAAAGAAACAAAAGAAAAACTCCTACTTCCAGAGCATATACGGATAAATTTATGGATAAATTATAAAGATATAATAGCACATATATGGATAAACTATATATGTGTATGTGTGTGTCCATATATATGTGTACATATATGAGTGTGTGTATATATATATCTCCACACACACACTAACGCACAAATGTGTGTGTAGGTATATAGTGCTAGAATACTTGGCAAACAGCCTTCTGGAAGCTTTTGTCAGTTTTGTGGGAAATGACAGATAGTTAAGATTAAGAGATTTAATCCTATTCATTGATATACCTTGGGTAGTTGGGCTTGAGGTATTTGTCCATAAAAACAGAATAATGTTGGGTCTGTAAGCACCATTTGTAGAATGGGTTTTCAGAAGTGGTGATCAAGAGAATGCCACAGAGAAAGCCAATGTAGCATAAATACGTGTTGGGAGGATCGGCTGCCAGGCAGGTCTGCAGAGGGTTCTCTACAAGGCACTGACCACATTTCGGCATCCCTCCTGTCTCCTACACTTTCTGACAAATAATACTCCTGCAGCTTTCCAGATTCCCATGTCCAACTATCTCACAACTGGAAAAATTAGAAAATATTGTCCTGTCATTCTCATAACCCACGTGTCATGCTATCCCTCAGTAATCTTGATTTTGCAAAAATTCATTAAAATCATGTGATACAGATCCCTACATTCTCATACAAATACAGAAGCATTTGCCTGGAAACTCTGTGCTGATAGGAGGTGCACACCCACAGAGCCCCAACAACCGAGACTTATGGAGCTGACACGGGATTCTCAACGTAGCCATAGTGTTTTTCCAACTCCCTCTTTAAAGAAGCGTTTGGCACAAACCTCTTGTTACTCCGTAAAATGACTCAGAATTATAAAACCTAGTTTAGAAGTTACTATGTATTGTATTAGTGATTCAGGAAGCATCTTCTCAAATGAGTGATGGGCATAGAATGTTTACCTCCATAGTTACTGCAAAAAAACCTTAATTTCCTTGAGAATGTTTTTCTATTTTGAAAGGACAACCTTCAGATTCCACATCACACAGTCTTAAACTTCGTAAGCTTTGCTCATCACAAGCCATGATGTCACATGCCCTGCATATGAAACACAGGCCCTAGAAGAGCAGTCTTGGAGGGGAGGTCTTGTGACTTCCTGGGCTTAAAGATGCAGCTCTATCTAGAACGATCTTGACAAGAGCCATCTATATTATATCACATCTTCACCAAAACGAAATCTCTACACAGTTCATAGACTGAATGGGAAAGCAAACCTTTAATATGATTGGACATAAAAAGTCAAAGATGTCCGTTTAATACCATGCTCATTTAAAAGCCAATAGACACTCATGTTTGAGATTAAATAGGGAAAGAAATTTCCTCTACTGATACTTCAAAGACTTTGCAACATCTGGAATTTGGTTCCATACACGGTATTCCACTAAGAAGTATAAAAAGATTTTAACAGGGCAAACAAGATTCAGGTTTTTTACAATATGTTCTCCCTGGGGGAAAACAAATAACACAATGCATCTGACTAACCTTTCTGCACTTCAACTGCATTAATTAACATTTAGTCATGGATTCCACTGTGAGCCAGATGAACTCAGTGCTACAGCTGTTTTCATTGAAGGGGAAAAACATGCTTTCACACTTTAGATTCCCAGCATTTATAAATCTGGGAACAAATGTTTTATTGATTGCCTTTGTGCCAACATTATTAATACGCATTATATATTCGTCACCCAAATAAATTCATACTCACCCTAGACGGCAATTAAAACAATGTCAATATCACATAAACTGGGTCAGCTGGAGCTAACGCTATAAAAACCACATTTCTAACCCCCTTTTATTACATCAAGGGTTAAGGAAGGTCTAAACAACTAATCAAAGAAGTAGTACATGGCCTTGAAGAAATCGTTGCTGGGTGAGCCAAAGATTTAAGTGGAGACCAGGTACTCTGAGAGGGTCTATGCCTATGACTATGAAAAAATGAACAGATGTTGAAGAAATTTAGCTGCAGGATCTGATGACTTGGCAGAGACATCCTCAATTCTATAAGCTAAACATGTGGAAGCGTTTGGTTGGGAGCAAAGCTGAGTATTACAGAACTGCAATTCTTGGTCAGTCATTGAAGGGGGTTTTGTGTTTTGTTTTGTTTTGATAGCAAAGGCTCCTTTAAGATGCAGTTTTATGAGGAAATATGACAGCAAATCAGCTGGGCAAGGCATTCTACCCGTAACACCTGGCCAAATTATATGTCATTGTCACATCAACGTTGTCTCCAGTAGTCCCTTAGAAATGCTGTGTCATGACTTCTAGTCACCTCTGGAGTCTTGTGGACAAACGGATGTCCCACAGTCATGTGGCCATGTGGATGTGGATGTGTGCAGTCATTTGTACCATGCACAAAGCTGGAATCATTATCCATGTAAATACTAACCAAATTTGACACTTGCCTCCTCAAATTAATACACTCAGCAATGACTTAAGAAGAATAAAGGCTGTCTGACCTGTCTTCAGCTTTACTAACATGGAATGGCAATAATTAATCAAGCCAGAAAACTCTCTTACCTGGAACTACTTCAAAAAGGAATTTCCCCGGGCTCTCTTCATTGCACGGATGTTCAAGGACTTTATTTCCAGGTAGAAAAATAGTACCCTGTGAACACAAATGGCCAAAGCATCAACATCATCAGATGGCAAATACTGAATACATCATCCTATCATCATCAGTGGATATAATATCCAAGGTGCATCAGTAACTCAGCATATAGTACTATGCATCAAAGTCATTTGTGTTCCCAACTAATCAAAATCATGTAGCAGAATCATATTCATTCAACATTCAACAAATATTTGTTGACCATCTAATGTGTTTAAGACACTGTGTAAAGTGTGGATTTATTTTAAGCACCAATTTATTAAACTCACTCTGTGTGCCAACATTTTTACTTAGCATTCTACCAACATCACATTAATTATTCAAAGAATCTTAGGATGTAGGTATTATTTTCCCCATTTGATAGTTGTGAAGAACAAGGTAGAGACATTAAATAACTTAGCCAATGTTGCCATAGCCTTCTCTTGATTATTCCTTCTCTTTTCTATCTGCTAGATTTCTCTCTCTTTAGTGGACCATTTCCATCATTACAGAGACATATTTAAAAGTCTACCCCACTAAAAAAAATACTTTGACTCCACCTCCTTTTCAGCTATTGTCTAAGTTTTCTCCTTGCTTAGCGAAGAGTTTCTACACTGAATCTATTTTCTCATATGCATCCATTGCAACCTGGTTTGTGCACATGTAATTCCCATTGCACGACTCTCACAAGCTGCATGCTTGACAATTTTCAATCCTCAATGAATGCGACTTCCCAGGAGCATTCAGCACTATTAGCCACTCTTTCTTGAAGCCCCTTCTTTCCTTTGTTTCTACGTTTCCTTTACGTGTTTCTTTTATTTCTCTGGTGGCAGAGTCTCTTTTGCTGCCTCTAACTGGCCTTTAAATGCTGGAGTTTTTCAAAGATTTATCCAGTGATTCTGACTCTCTTTCTCTAAGGTATCTCATTCATGCCTGTAACTTCAATACCCAACCGTCAGCCAATGAATATCAGATTAATATTTCTAACCTAGTATTCTCTGAGCTTCAGACTTTTATATCCAATAACTTATTTGGCATTTTCATTTAGGTATCTCAAAATCATCTTAAACTAAAATTAGCATAATTAAAATGCAATTAACTCTGGTCCTGTTTATGTATTCTCTAACAGTGACTGGCACCATCTTCCGATCAGTTGCAAAAGCTAGAAATGTAGGAATCAGTATCCCTACTATAGCTCTGCCACCACCACTCTCTAGTTCAAGTGACTCGTCTCTTGTCTGGAATGTTTCAAACTGCCCCTTTACTGAATTCCCCACAATACTCTAACATCTTCCAATCCCTTTTTTTTCCTTAATGCAGTCAGAGTGATCTTTGGAAACAGAAATTTGATCTTACAACTTTCCTGCTGAAATTCTTCAGTGGCTTTCATTTGTCCTAGAATAAAGCTCTGGATGGCCTGGCTCCACCCACATCTCTAAGCTAATTTTTACACTCTCACACTTTCGATGCTTTCTATGGCTTTCTATGATCCAGCCCTGTCCTTCTATAAATAATATCATGCTCCCATCTACCTTAGGACTACATTCTTTCTCTGGTTAATTTATACTCACTTTTCAGATTGACTACATCTAAAATATAATTGCATAGCTTCATGACTCTTCCCTGGACTGATTTGCCAATGGATGTAATTATGTCATTTGTAAGATTATTTGATGAATATCTAGCTCCATCATTAAATAGTAAAGGAGCAAAGATAACACGTGTTTTGTTCCTTAACTTATCACCAATGCCTAGCATTTTGCCTGGCATAAGGTGAATGCTAAAGAAAGAGTACTGTTGAGTGAATGAGTACTGTTCATGCAGTAAAGCCAGTGCTCTTGTCCACTATATTATATCGTCCATTTTTCCCAGCTTGAAGCAACATTTAGCTCAAGTAATATTTCCTTCAACTTTCATCCTACCTGTTGTGGCACAGAAAATTATAGTCATCAACTCCATCCCTCCTTCTGGGCTGGGAGTGATAAAGCACAGCACTTCCTGACTAAAACCCAGGGTGTTTGGGGTTAGAACTATCCCTCTCCCTCTGTGCCTTACAAGGCGAGGTGTGGGAGGCCCTGCCCTTGTTTCCTCCTCAAGGAAGTACATTTTCCTACGTCTCATCATTTCCGGTGTCCTCTGGCCTATGGATCCCATTTTGCTTACTGGCGTTTTTCAATAATTTTTAAAACTTACTAAATCCCTTAAGAATATTCATCATAATTAAGACCTTTCTTTTATATATAGGTTTAATCTATGTGGTTTCTATATAAAGAGATAAAATCAGTTCTTTCAATTACGAGTTTATTTTACTTAAATGATTTTGTGAAGCAATTAAATTTATAATTTAGTTTAATTTTAGAACATAGCATCTAACCTTCCAGACAGATACAATATTCATTTACACATGCATGTACGTATATTTGTATACGTGCATGTGTGACTCTTGTTTAATTCTATGCCTTCGGCTCTACTTAGGATCTTATACTATACCTGTGTCATGTAAGTTGAATTCAAGCCACTCTCCTGCATAAACTATTCTCCTGCATAAGCCACTCTCCTCCATGAAATCCCCCAATGACCTCGCTTGGCAATTAAAAGACTCAGAGTAATTCTATCCTTTGTTGTCTTTCTTGTTCATGTGAAATAGCTACTTCTGGCCAAAATTTTTATTTTCACTTTCAAATTTGATATTATACAAGTTTTATACTTGGATAGTTTTCCAAACAAATTGTGATGTGAAATCATGGTTTAAATATCAATAGACAACGTTTAGGGCAGGATATGCTGCGATTGACAAACATTTACTGTGGTCAACTCATTAAGTCATTCATTAAGTAAAATAAAGTCATTCAATTGAAATGGCTAACTTGATTACCTTGTATAGAAACCATGTAGTGAAAATCAATGAGAAGTGTCTTAATTCTGACAGTTATTTCCAAAGTAATTAGTGTTGTTTATATCATCAGAAAATGCAGATAAACAACAACAGAAAATCTATAATTTACCCACCACCATAGACAACCAATATTAACACCAGATACATCTTCCCATATTTATATGTATTTATCTATACGTATACAAACATATACAGTAATTTTTCTTTCTTTCTTTCTTTTTTGAGGAAGATTAGCCCTGAGTTAATCTGCTGCCAATCCTCCTCTTTTTCTTGAGGAAGACTGGCCCTGAACTAACATCTATGCCCATCTCCCTCTACTGTATATGTGGGACGCCTGCCACAGTATGGCTCGATAAGCAATGCTTAGGTCTGCACCTGGGGTCAGACAAACCCCAGGCCACCTAAGCACAACATGCAAACTTAACTGCTATTCTGCCAGGCTGGCTCCATAGACAGTACAAAAATAGTGACCAAAATAAAGATTTATTATCTGCTTCAAAACTTAAAAGTCATGTATTGTTATTACACCAATTTGACCATCTATACCATTTTTAAAAGCTGAATAGTACAGTACATGCTTTAATATACATACTTTTATATCCTCTACTGTTGTAAAGTGTTTATAGTTTTTGTAAGTGTTACTATAAAGAATGTTTTAAAGAATAACCATGAAGTTAAATCTTTGACTTCCTCCTTAACTTATTCCTTTAGAGAAGGATGGATGGATGGAAGAGAAATGTATTTGAGAGAAATTAGGAGTCAGAAAGTATGCATTGTTTGTGTGTTTGGTTAATTCTTTCAGAGTTGCTTAAATTAGCTAACCAAACAAACAACTGAGAAGCAAATATAATTTGGGTGCTCAATTGATTCAAAAGTAATGTATTGAGACACTATTACATGTCAGACATTATTTCTAGAACTATTTCAGGTGATGCGAGGTACACGAAAGAATAAACTCTTTACTCTCAATACAAGAATAACACAATATATAACTACAGGACAAATAAGTGCCAAAGTATACAGCAAAACAAACAAATATAAAAAAAACTTAAGAAGAGAGTATCATAAGAGCAGTCTCATTAGTCAGGAAAGATAGTATGAAGGAAATGGTTTTTAAAGGAAGACAGAGTTTTAAGATTTAGTGAGCTAGAGGTAATCTCCCAAAACGGAGGAAATAGCACCAGAATAGCAGTAATTAGAGCCATATGTGCAGGGCACATTACAATAAGTAGAAGATTCTTGTGGAAGAATAATTAGGAAGTGAAGACTGTTGGCACTGTTGAGGGCACGCTGTGGAAAGTCTAACCCCAGGCAGAGGATGTGGCACTTGACATCCACAACAACTGAGAGCCAGAGTAGGGTCTTGAGCAAAGTAGATGGTGATTTAAGAACACCAGCCTCTTAGAAGTTTGTTACCATGAAGCAACTTATTTGGCACAAGATGGCAAAGTCAAGATCTACACAAAGCTGTCAGCAGTATAAATGGCATAAATTTGCATTAGAGATGAATTATGAGAGACATATTTTTAAGAAATATGAAAGAAACTGGTCTTAGCTTAAACACAAGGAAAGCAGAAGGAAGAGTCAAAGACGACTTCAATTTTCCTCTTCTGTATATCTAGAAGAAAGGTGGTACCTCTAACGAAATGGGGAATGAGGAAGAGTCAAGCTCCACAAGGCCCATGGACTTGAGCCAAATTATGTGACATTCTTTACTTTTCTGTTAGTAGCTATGCTGGAAATTCTCCATTTGCCCCTCCAGTTCTTCTCTGTACCCATCGCTCTATTCTGCGCCCCAGAAGACTAATCTCTATAAATTGCATAAACCAGACTCTCTCGACAGCTGGCTTCAGCTTGGGTTTGAGAGACCATAGCAGGAAGTCAGAAGGCCACAACAGAGACAGACCAAGACATTTACTGATCTGTCTCCCTCCATGCTAGGCAGCAATTCAGTCCTAGGTGCATCAGGTACCTTAGTGCACATCTCCTAAATCTGCAGGTTTCCCCAGGTTCCAGGAGGGTTCCTCCTTGTTTTTAGCCCCAGGCATTCTCACTATCTGTTGGTTTCCATTAACCTCTCCAACACTTTGTAGGTGGTTTCTTTATCACACACTTTTGTGTATTACTCCTTTTGGGGTGGAACAATAAATTTCCTGCTGGGATCTTGAGTGAGAAATTGCCAGGGTGCAAGCACTCAGAGTTTTCTAAGAAAGGGCATATTATCCCATAATGTTCCATATGCCTCACAGCAAATTTTGGATGATCAGAGAGAAGAGGCTCAAGTATAAGAAAGGGATGTAACCTTTTTGATAGAAGTTCAGTACATATGGCAATAATTGCACATCAGTAATTAATCAGCATATTCAGAATGGGATTATACTTATTTTTATCCCTTATAGGGAAGATCCCTTTTACAAAGAATCTTTAAAGCTTCAAAATGGGATAATATGTTAAACAAAATCCTTTATAGTTTGACAGCTAAGAGTGGACAAAAGGAACATAATTCAGAACTATACTAATATTTTGTTTTCAGCTAAAATTGCTATTAGAAAAGAAGCTCCTCTCTAGTTAATATCCGATCACTGAGCCCAAACCACAAGACACTGGGATAAGGCCAGACGCTGCTGAAAATATGCTTGGTGATCTTACTCTCTGGAATTTGGATTGGAAAAATGAATGCATGTGCAGTAGCTTTGGTTTCTATAAGCATAATGATGAGATTTTTTTTCCCAGCATGAACAAGGATCATGAGCATCACAAGGAACTAGGCAAAGTCTCAGCTTGACAACATACGTGTATTTTTTTCAGCATTTTTTTTTTTGATGAGGAAGATTGGCCCTGACCTAACATCTGTTGCCAATCTTCCTTTTTTTTTTTTTCTCCCCAAAGCCCCAGTACATAGTTGTATGTCCTAGTTGTAGGTCAGTCTAGTTCTTCTATGTGGGATGCCGCCACAGCATGGTTTGATGAGTGGTGTGTAGGTCCATGCCCAGGATCTGAACTGGTCCTGGGCCACCAAAGCAGAGCACATGAACTTAACCACTCAGCCATGGGGCCCGCCCCTCTATGAGTATTTTTAATGTGACTAGACAGAGGCTTGAAAATGAAATCAAGGTGAAATAAATATTATTCAACAGTTTTTATTAGAGTAACAGAGGTTAGTTTGATTTTCTTTTCTTTGTAGCAAGTAATTTCATTAATTCATTCAACAAATATTTATTAAACACCTAGAACGTGCAAGGCCCTGTCCTAGGCACAGAGAATATAATGGTGAGAAAGTCCAATAATGTCTTTGCACTCCTGGATCTTAGAATCACTCAGGGAAGGCAGAAAAACTGAAAAAACTATTACAGATAAGCCCCTGTCATGAAAAGGAAGCAGGATACTATATGCTTATGAAAGATAGAAAGTTGTATCCAGAAGCGCTCTGGCCATATAACGATCTAGCAACGATGACGAAGTTTTTGGTTAAGTAAATCTGTTCTGGAGTCAAACTGCCTGGGTTCCGAGTCCCACAGGACCACCAAACAGCCAGCGAACTCCCGGCAACGCCCTGTCCTCTCTCCCTCAGGCTCTACACTCTTAAAGTGAGATGAAGACAGAACCTACTTCCTAAGGTCACCGTGAGCTAATAATATGTGGAGTTTGCAGAAAAATGTCTGATACATAGTATTTATTTAGCTGCTTTTAATATTTAAAAAAATCTATTTTATATCCTAGGAGCCTCAAAGATATTTGGGGCCCATATTTTGCTAATCCCCCAATAATGAGATGATTCTAGTAAAGGTTCAATATATATCTGCTAGTATTATTGTCTACGTGAGTAAACAGGGAGGCAGACTAATCAGAAAATTTGAAGTCAGTTTTTACCGACCATCATGTCTGCAAGGCTAGACTAACCAAACCAAATAAATCTCTAATTAACAGTACTAATAATAACCAGCATAACATAATGATGTTGATAATGACGATTGCTAACATTTCTTGACTATTTACTTCGCTAAACAAATATGTATGCTATTTATATCATTACTTCTTTCAATGACTCTGTGATGTACGTGTTTCTCATTTTGTAGATGAAAAAATGAAGCTCAGAGAACACCTAGCAAATAACCTGGCATAGTAAACGCCTGATACAAATTTGTTTAAACAAAAAAGGAATGAATGAATAAATAAATGAATGCAAGCTACTTTAAGGATTTTATTTTTAATTATTAACTCAATTTATGATCCTATTCCTCATCAATTACTGTTATTTAAAGCAGTTTGAAGAGGTTTTATGAATAGTTACCAAGTTTCTGCTTAGCCTCTGAAACTAGGTACACCAATTCCCGGGGTTCTGTCAGGGAGAGAAGAGAAGGGGAGACTTGCAAATTGGTACAATTTTAGTATCTAGCAAAGTAATTCTGATGTGCAAAGTGTTTGAGGAACATTGACCTAACTATTGTTATAAATTGTCTTATAGAAAAAAGTAGCATATTATTAATAAAGCTGCGCGTCCTGTAGAATGTACTATTTTTCCTCAGGTAATAAAACATACAAAAGCAAGTAATACAGGTAATATTTTCAAACCATTATTTAAATTAACAATGACAAACAGAATAGCATGAGACTATTTTGTAATTACTGAATAAATAGAAATAAATCCTTTATACGGATGCCTCATCTTGCTGCATCATATTATAAACTACAGATTTAGCACTTGAGAAGCCTTGTCATTCTGGGTTCATTTTAATTTAAAAGAGCATTTGCATAATATAATTACATATGTTCAGATTCTACGAGGCTAACGGGACAGCACTAATTGTGATGACAAAAACATGCGCAGTGTTTTGATATAATTCATTTAAAAGACTTTAATCCTTTCTTTTCAGGCACAAGGACCCCTTACCTCATGTGAACTGCCTCTCTGGACAGAACAGAAGTACATGAATTTCTTGCCCAGTGGGGTCCTTCTGTATGACATTCTCCCTGGGAACATAGCCATTACCATTCTAGCTACATTTAGGTCACTCCTATTTGTCTACGTGTTTTTGATTCATTGGAGAATGGAGAAATTCCTTGACCGCAGGGTGAAAAACAGATTGGAAATGTAGGAAAAGGAAGACATTATTATGCTAAAACCAAAATTCTAAAGTAACACTCTCAAAATTGGTAGAGATCTTAGAAGTTACCTTTCTCACACTTATTAAATACATGAATGTCTTTGCAATACCAGAGGCATTTAGAATTTGCTTGAAATATCTCACTACCTTTGTGAAGGTGCCCCACACCATTTTTGAAAGACTGCAATTAAAAGAAAAAAACAATCCAATTGTAGACACAAAATCCATCCCCCAATTTCTACTCCAAATTCTTCCTTTCAGAGCGAAATCCCCTTTTTCTCATTTGAATCATTACAGCTGACGTCTACTATGTGCCAGTACTCTGCTGTACACTGTAATCTTCTAGAAAATCCTATGTGGAGGTACAACGATAACTGTCCACTTTACAGAAGGAATGTTGAAGCATAAGTAGGTCGAGTCGCATGGCGCTGGTAAAGTGCAGAGATGCAGTCTGACCCCTGAAGTCCAAGCTCCACTTCCTTTATGTGATCGCTACGAATCACTTCGATGTGATTGATTGGTTCATTCACTTATTTGTTTATTCATCAAATACATATATATTTGTGTTGAGGATGCCAAAATGCTGAGAAAAAAGTGGAAATGTTAATATAGGTTATCTTTGAACAGCCAGGTCATAGATGATTTTTATTTTGCTAAGTTTTTCATATTTTTTAAATAATTTTAAAATAATGAACACATATTACTTGCATACTAAGAAAAAATACACAAATATACTTTTAAAGCAGAGAAAAATGACAGGAGAAGGTAGGGTTGGATAAGGGCATCTTGGAGTTTCAATGTTAGGCTGCTGCCTTGCAGTAAGGACTGCAGAAGACAGTTCTAGAAAACGTCTAAGAATAACATAGTAGTCTGAATAATGGCCACCCAAAGATCTCAGGTCCTAACCCCTGGAACCTGTAAATGTTATTTTATCTGGAAAAAGGGTCTCTGCAGATGTGATGAAGGATCCTGACAGTTATCCTGGATTATCTGGGAGGCCCTAAAATGCAATCACAAGTGTCTTTATGAGAGAGAGACAGACGGAGATTCGATACACACATAGAGCAAGGGTGATGTGACAATGGACACAGAGATTGGAAGGACACAGTCACAAGCCAAGAAATGCCAAGTCACCAGAAGTCAGAAGAGTCCCCTTCTAGGGCCTCTGAAAGATGTCTGGTCCTGCCTACACCTTGATTTTGGACTTCTGGACTCCAGAACTGGGAAAGAATAAATTTCTGTTGTTCTAAGCCACCAAGTTTGTGGTAATTTGTTACAGCAGTCAAAGGAAACTAACAAGTATAAAACATACTTTGAACAATCCTTCCAATGACCCCTTGGGAGGAGCCTGTACCTAGCTGAGGTTTTAAAAGGAGCCCACAACTAATTCTCAAGTACTGGTGAGTGGTGTCTAACTGTTAATTAGCCAATGATTTTGGAGGACAGTCCACAGTATACAAGGCACTCAAATAGATGGTAGCCAAGGAAAACCCCTCCTCACCCAACCCTCTACTCTGATTAATCTAGTGTCCAGTTCACGTCCTTGGATCCGCAGGACAGAATACCTACGGCAAGGTTAAGAGTCTTTATTTGGAGAGGACTTAGTTTAACTGCTAACCTTTCTCAATTAATTACTGGGAACTTGACTTGTATTTTATGTCCAAAAATACATGCCATTTTACAACATTTATCATTTCTTAACTAGAAAGGGGGTTGGTCAATGCAAACATTTGAAGTGAAGTCTACGGCAGTAGGAGAGAAAGCAAAAAAAAAACAAGAAGAAGAAATTTCCTGGAGTTTAAATTTCTTTATGAAACAGAAATATGAAGAGTAAAAATAGTCATAGCTATACAATATTTATTATGGGAAAATCTGGGGCCCTATTAGGAAGGGCCCAATAAGCCATTTTCAATGGACTAGAAAGTTGATGATAATTAAGATAGTCCCATTTAACTCTTTATCTTAATTAATTAATAAACCCTTTGTGTATTTAAAAAATAAAGTAGAAAGGACCTGGGATCAATCTTGGAAGCAACTGCATAATAACTAAGTCTGTGCCAAAACAACCTGAGATGCTGAATAAAACGAGGATGCTAATGTTTTTTAGCAACCAAATAAACTTGTTTTTCAGTTAAACAACTTTCCATTTATTTAAATTTTAAAATTGGAAAGTTTAACTGGGAGATAAAAGTCTTTAGCAGGAAAAAGGCAACTTAAGATTTAATCTCATAGCTGCTTCTGACTCTCTGAACTAAAAATCTGTGGCTGATGGTACCTACTTTTCTTGGCTTTCACCTACTTCTTTGACCTACTGTCAGTTATCTTCAATATAATCTTTAAAATTTGGTGCTGAAATTTCATATGCAGTGTAGTGCTTACTTGTGCAAAGGTAAGATGCTTTTGAAAAATTATAAAAGTTTAACAATGTAGTCTGCTGGTAAAGAAAACAGCATTCTCATAGCAGAAGGTAGACGGAATGCAAAATGGTAAAATTCTGATAGAGGGCACTTTGGTGATATTTATCACACCCAGGCACATAAGAAATGGCATATTTGCAAGGTTACCTGCATTACAAACAGCATTGTTTGTAATAGCAGGATTGGAAACAACTCAGGTGTCCACCAATGAAAAACTGGTTAAATAAACTATGATACATCTGCATAATGGAATATGATACAGTCATACAAATAAAATAAGCTATATCTACTAGAGAATATATATATATATATATATATATAATTTTTTAATTGAAGTAACATTGGATTATAACATTATATAGCTTTTGGATGTACATAGTAATATATTTCAAATTCTCTGTAGATTACATCATGTTCACCACCCAAAAACTAATTATAATCCATCCCCTCACGTGTGAACCTAAGAGAATATATATATTAATAGCTCTCTCCAGGACATATTATAAAGAGAAAGAAGGATAGCTTACTTTAAAAATGAGCATTCAGTATGCTATATTTTAAGTAAAAAAGAAATGATACTAAGAATATATATTTGTATTTGCCTTTATTCACACACACAAAAATCATAGGAAGAATGCACATGAAACTACTCAAAGCAGTGACCCACAGGAGTGTGTGTGTGCAGGGGGGAGAAGAAGGATGGATGGAAAGTAAGACTTTTCAATATAAACATTTAATACAGTTTTGATTTTCAAATTATATGAGTATTTTATCTATTCAAAAATTAAATTTAAAATGAGAATAATATGCAAAGAAAAACAAATTGCACAAAAACATTTATACTTTTCTATATACAGGTTAAAATTTTTTAATAGTCTTTATACTTTTTTATGCAGAAATTCTATATCACAAGAATATTACTTTTTTAATATAAAAATGTAACTGTTTTTGTATAACAAGCTGTTTTGAGTTAATTCACTCACAGTTTTGTTATACACATAGCTAGTGGTCTCTGTGTTATGCTAGATGCACCAAGGCAACTTGGAACTGAGAACCTGTGGGGAGTATGAGCCTAGGCACAATTTTTTAAAAAGTTCAGTTTCAGATCCAAGTTTCTTTGGCAATATGTGTGTGTATGAGAATATTTTTATTTTTAATTTGATTTTGGCCTTCCTTGGCAAACAGCTACTCTTCTTGCTAAGTAAAATAATCTCAGGGGAAAATATCAGTGACTACGTTTTGGCTTCAACACTCTAATATTTTTAATCTCAGAAGTTCCATTGACTTTTATAATTGCCCTCTCACATTATCACGAAATATGTGTGTTCCTGGCCCCTGCCCCAAGCTACTCAAATATAAATAATTTCTTTCTATACCTTAAAAATATGGACTTGGCTGCTATGATTAAGAAGCAAAGGGCTTCAATTATAAATATTAATTTTCATCCTGCCTCTGTCAGATCAACTAGATATAATTAATGTGTTAATCCAACTAAAATCTAGTTTAACACGCAATAACTAAAATTAATATAACATCCTTCCACTTCTGAAATACATTAAGTAGAAATTTTTTTTGATAGCTATTTTAACATGCATTGATTTCCTACACTAAAGGCCTGTAACAAAACACTAGTATCCAGAAAGGCCAGATATCATGACAATGATACAATCATAATGCAACATGGATTTTTATTGCATTTCTTCTCTATGTCAGACAATGTTTTGAGTGCTGAAGATACAGCAGCATAGAAAGTAGCCAATGTCCTTGTTCTCATGGAGTTTACATTTTAATGAAGAAAGAAATATACATATATCTTTCATAAAGGAATAAGGGAAAAACATAAGGGAATTGTTAGATAATGTAAAGTGCTGTGCAGTTAATTTAAATAGAGCGGAATGTTTGAAAGTGCCTGGGTGTCTAATTTGGAATGATTGTTCAAATAAGCCCTCTCTTAGCAGGTGATATTTTAGCTGAGATCTAAATGCGAAGAAAAGCCCATCCATGTGAAGATGAAGAGATAATGACAATGTCTGACTGGAAGACAGGGGTAATCAGGTCTGGCTTTATAAGCTAAAGTTAAGCATTTGAGTTTTCATTCCAAGTGCAACAAGAAGCCATTGAAGGGTTTTGAGCATGATATCATCTGATTTATATTCTTAAAAGAACACACTGGTGAGCAAAGAGTGACATCAGCATCATGGCAAAGTGAGTTGTTCCCTTAATCTCTCTACCCTAAGTTACAACCAAATGGACATTCATTAACCAAGAGAGGATTCCTTACAAAGCACAATAGTACATGTTAAAGATCCATGTAGCCATGCATCTGAAGGTGGGGGTAATGAATCCCCAGGAAGCAGTGGAAGGAGGTGAGTGGATCCTTCCTCCTCCCCAGAGGCAGTGATCTAGGTCACAGTTCCTCACACAGCAGCTGATGCGAGATTGTAAGAGAGGGTGGAGGACGGCAGGCAGGCCTGCATTTGAATGCTTTCATGTTCAGAGTTACAGCCCAGCCTGTGGGAGTGCCCACAGTGTGGTGGTGGTCCTGCCCATCAGGATGCCCCACACTGAGTGGCATAGCTTAACCTTAGCAAAGGAGCTCCCCACCAAGTACAACAGCTCAGCTGAACTGCCCACAAGCACAAAGTAGGCCACATGCCTAAAAGAAAGTGCCCCTCCACCCACCTAGTGCATCAACTCAGCTGGTCCCCAACCAAAGCAGCAGTCCCACACCAGAGCACTTGCATGTGCACGTGTGACCCGCCAAGTGGCTGTGGCCAGTAAGCAAATGGAGATAAGTCTTATCAGCACAACTTCCTGCAATCATGATGGGTTCAGAAAACACAGCTCCTGTCTCCGCCAGAGGTGGCCAGTGAAATCTGCGACCTGATACTACTACAAATGCCTCGGTAAAGGGTCAGTTCATCAAACACTATGAAAAACTACAGTAACACTTCAGAGCAGAAGGAAAATGACATGTTTTCAGAAACCAATCCTGAAGTCACAAAAATGTACAATCTTAATGACAGAAAATTTAAAAAAGTTATCATAAAGAAACTCAATGAGATAGAAGAAAACTCAGAAAGGCAGTTTACTGCATTCAGGAATAAAATTAATGAGCAAAAGAAATACTTCACCAAAGAGATTGAAACTCTAAAAAAAGAAAAAACCAAACAGAAATTCGGGAGATGAAGAACACAATGAATGAGATAAAAAGCAATCTAGAATCCTTAGAAAACAGAGTTGACATTATGGAGGACAGAATTGGTGATTTAGAGGACAGAAATATAGAAATGCTACAGGTGGAGGAGGAGACAGAGTTAAGATGAGAAAAATGAAGAAATGCTTTGAGTAATATCCAACTCAATTAAGAAATGCAACATGAGGATTATAGGTATGCCAGAGGGAGAAGGGAGGGAAAAGCAGCAGAGAGCTTTGTCAAAGAAATAATAGCTGAGAACTTCATGAAACTGGGGAAAGAACCAGATTTACAAGTACATGAAGCCAATCGAACTCCTAATTACATCAAAGCAAAAAGGGCTTCTCCAAGGAATATAATAGCAAAACTAGAAAAAATCAACAACAAAGAAAAAATATTAAGGGCAGCAAGGGAGAAGAGAATAATCTACAAAACAAACTCTATCAGGCTATCAGGGATTTTCTCAGCAGAAATCTTAAAGACTGGAAGAGAATGGGATGATATATTCAAAATACTGAAGGACAAAAACTTTCTGCCAAGAATACTCTATCTAGCAAAACAATCCTTCAGATACGATGGAGAAATAAAAGCTTTCTCAGATAAACAAAAGCTGAGGGAGTTCATCTCCACTAGACCTCCCTCATAAGGAACGATCAAGGATGCCTTCATACATGACACAAAAAGGCAAAGGTTTACAAAGCCTTAAGCAAGGAGATAAATAGTCACTCAAAATCAGAAAATTGCAACTCTGGATCAGAACAGGTCAGCAAACACTTAATTATAACATAAAACAAAGGGAAGGAAAAGTATCAAAAAAAACTATAAACAGTTCAATTTAGTCACAAACACAAGACTAAACAGAATAATTTGTAACAGCAGCAACTCAGAAGGGGAAGAGGAATGGGATGGAACCTGCCTAGGTTAATGGACATAAGAGACTATCAGAAAATGGTCTATCTCATCTATGAGATCTTTTATACAGACCCCATGGTAACCACTAAACAAAAAATCAGAGCAGAGACAAAAATCATAAAGAAAGAGAAAATTGAGAAGACCATCACAGACAACCAACAAACTGTAATGGCAGTCAGAATACAAGGGAAGAGAAACAACGGAAATATAGAACAACCAGAAAACAATAGATAAAAGGGCAGTATTAAGCCTTATATATCAATAACCACTCTAAATGTAAATGGATTGAATTCTCCAATCAAAAGACACAGAGTAGCTGGATGGGTTGAGAAACAAGACCCAACACTATGCTGCCTCCAGGAAACACAACTCAGCTCTAAAGACAAACACAGGCTCAGAGTAAAGGGATAGAAGCTGATACTACAAGCAAAAGGCAAGTGAAAGAAAACAAGTGCTGACATACTCATATACACAAAGCAGACTTCAAGATAAAAAAGGCAATGAGAGACAAAGAGGGGAAGTATATAATGATAAAAGGGACATTCTACCAAGAGAGCATAATACTTATGACTATATATGCACCTAACACAGGAGCACCAAAGTACATAAAGCAACTATTAACAGACATAAAAGGAGAAATTAATAGCTACACAATAATAGTAGGGGACCTCAACACCCCATTTACATCAATGGATAGATCATCCAGACAGAAATTCAACAAGGAAATAGTGAACTTAAATGAAAAACTAGACCAAATGGACTTAAAAGATATACATAGAACAGCAGAATACACATTCTTCTCAAGTGCACATAGAACATTCTCAAAGATAGACCAAATGTTGGCAAACAAGGCAAGCCTCAATAAATTTAAGAAGATTGAAACCATATCAAGCCTCTTTTCCAACCACAGTGCTATGAAACTAGAAATCAACTACAAGAAAAAAGCTTTGAAAGTCATAAATATGTGGAGACTAAACAACATGCTCCTGAACAACCAGTGGACAAATGAAGGAATTAAAGGAGAAATCAAAAAATACCCAGAGACAAATGAAAATGAAAATACAACATACCTTTTATGGGATGCAGCAAAAACAGTTATAAGAGGGAAATTTATAGCAATATAGACCCACTTCAACAAACAAGAAAAATCTGAAATAAGTAATCTTAAACTACACCTAACAGAACTAGAAAAAGAAAAATAAACAAAGCCCAAAGTCAGCAGAATGAGTGAAATAATAAAAATTAGAGGAGAAATAAGTGAAATAGACACCAAAAAAAAATAGAAAGGATCAATGAAACTAAGAGCTAGTTCTGTGAGAAGATAAACAAAATTGACAAAGCCTTAGCCAGACTCACTAAGGAAAAAAGAGATAGGGGCTGGCCGGGTGGCACAGCGCTTAAGTTTGCACATTCTGCTTCTCGGCGGCCTGGGGTTCACTGGTTTGGATCCCAGGTGTGGACATGGCACCGCTTGGCAAAAGCCACACTGTGGTAGGTGTCTCACATATAAAGTAGAGGAAGATGGGCATTGATGTTAGCTCAGGGCCAGTCTTCCTCAGCAAAAAGAGTAGGATTGGTAGTAGTTAGCTCAGGGCTAATCTTCCTCAAAAAAAGAAAAAAGAAAAAAGAGAGAAGGCTCAAGTAAATAAAATTAGAAATGAAAGAGGAGAAATTACAACGGATACTACAGAAATACAAAGGATTATAAGAGAATACTATGAAAAACAATAGCCAAACAAATTGGATAACCTAGAAGAAATGTATAAATTCTTAGACTCATACAACCTCCCAAAACCGAAACAGGAAGAAAGAGAGAATCTGAATAGACAAATCACAAGTAAAGAGACTGAGACAGTAATTAAAAACCTCCCAAAAAACAAAAGTCCAGGACCAGATGGCTTCTCTGGAGAATTCTACCAAACCTTCAAAGAAGAGTCAATACCTATCCTTCTCAAACTACTCCAAAAAATTGAAGAATATGGAATGTTCCCTAACTTATTCTATAAGGCCAACATCACCCTGATACCAAAACCAGACAAGGAAAACACAAAGAAAGAAAATTATGAGCCAACATTGCTCATGAACATAGATGCAAAAATCCTCAACAAAATATTGGAAAACTGAATACAGCAATACCTTAAAAAGATTATACACCATGATCAAGTGGGATTTATACCAGAGACGCAGGAAGGCTTCAACATCTGCAAATCAGTCAATGTGATATACCACATTAACAAAATGAGGAATAAAAATCATGTGATCACCTCAATAGATGCAGAGAAAGCATCTGACAAGATCCAACATCCATTTATGATAAAAACTCTCAATACAATGCATGTAGAAGGAAAGTATGTCAACATAATAAAGGCCATATATGACAAACCCACAGCTAACATCACACTAAATGGTGAAAAATTGACAGCCATCCTTCTGAGAACAGGAACAAGATGAGGGTGCCCACTGTCACCACTCCTATTCAACATAGTACTAGAGGTTTTGGCCAGAGCAATTAGGCAAGAAAAAGAAATAGGAAGGTATCCAAATTGGAAAGGAAGAAATGAAACTCTCACTGTTTGTGAATGACGTGATCCTATATAAAGAAGATCCAAAAGAATCCACCAGAAAACTGTTGAAAATAAACAACAACTACAGCAAAGTTGCAGGGTGTAAAATCAACTTATAAAATCAATTGCATTTTGGGTCAGCCTGGTGGCATAGTGTTTAAGTTCACACACTCTGCTTTGGCAGCCCGAGGTTTGCCAGTTCAGATCTTGGGCGCAGACCTACACACTGCTTATAAAGCTATGCTGTGGCAGGTGTCCCACATATAAAATAAAGAAAGATGGGCATGGATATTAGCTCAGGGCCAATCTTCCTCAGCAAAAATAGGAGGATTGACAGTGGATGTTAGCTCAGGACTAATCTTCCACAAAAAAACCCCAAATCAGTTGCATTTCTATATGCTAATGAACTAGCGGAAAGAGAAGTCAAGAAAACAATCCCATTTACAATCACAACAAAAAAAATAAAATATCTAGGAGTAAATTTAACCAGGGAGGTGAAAGACCTATACACTGAAAACTATAAGACATTATGGAAGGAAATCAAAGAAGATGTAAAGAAATTGAAAGATATTCCATGCTCATGGATTGGAAGAATAGACATAGTTAAAATGTCCATATTATCTAAAGCAATCTACAGATTCAGTGCAATCCCAATCATAATCCCAATGACATTCTTCATAGAAATAGAACAAAGAATCCTAAAATTTATATGGAACAACAAAAAGACCCTGAATACCCAAAGCAATCTTGAGAGAAAAGAACAAAGCTGGAGGCATCACAATCCTTGACTTCAAAATATACTACAAAGCAATAGTAATCAAAACAGCATGGTACTGGCACAAAAACAGACACACAGATCAATGGAACAGAATTGAAAGCCCAGAAATAAAATGATACCTCTATGGACAGCTAATCTTCGACAAAGGAGCCAAGAACATACAGTGGAGCAAGGAAAGCCTCTTCAATAAATGGTACTGAGAAAACTGGACAACCACATGGAAAAGAATGAAAGTAGACCATCAGCTTACATCACACACAAAAATTAACTCGAAATGGATTAAAGACTTGAATGTAAGACCTGGAGCCATAAAACTCCTAAAAGAAAATATAGGCAGTACACGCTTTGTCATTGGTCTCTGCAGCATCTTTTCAAATACCATATCTATTCAGGTGGGAAACAAAAGAAAAAATAAACAAACGGGGTTACATCAGACTAAAAAGCTTATGCAAGGAAAAGGAAACCATGCACAAAATGAAAAGACAGCCCACCAACTGAAAGAAAATATTTGTAAACCATATATCTGACAAGGGGTTAATTCCTAAAATATCTAAAGAATGCATACAACTCAACAACAAAAAAACAAACAAGCCAATCTAAAACGGGGAGAGGAAATGAAAAGACATTTTTCCACAGAAGATATACAGATGGCCAATAGGCACAAGAAAAGATGTCCAACATCACTAATTATTAGAGAAATGCAAATCAAAACTACAATGAGACGTCACCTTACACTTACACAAAAAATAACAAATGTTAGAGAGGATGAGGAGAAAAGGGAACCCTCATAGACTGCTAGTGGGAATGCAAACTGGTGCAGCCAATATGGAAAACAGTGTGGAGATTTCTCAAAAACTTAAAAATAGAAATGCCATACAATCCAGCTATCCCACTACTGGGTATTTATCCAAAGAACTTGAAATCAGTCCAAAGAGACTTACGCACATCTATGTTCACTGTAGCATTACTCACTATAGCCCAGATGTGGAAGCAACCCAAGTGCCCATGAACTGATGAATGGATAAAGAAGATGTGATATATATATATACAATGGAACACCACTCAGCCATAGAGAAAGACAAAATCACCCCACTTGCAACAATGCAGATAGACCTTGAGGGTATTATGTTAAGCAAAATAAGCCAGGCAGAGAAAGACAAACACCCCATGATTTCACTCATATATAGAAGATAAACACATAGATAAAGAGAACAGTTTAGTGGTTACCAGAGGTGAAGGGGGCTGGAGGGTGGGCAAAAGGGTTAAAGGGGCCCATCTATATAGCGACAGAAAAAAATTAGACTATTAGTGGCGAGCATGATGCAGTGTATACAGAAACTAATCATTATGTACACCTGAAATTACACAATGTCATAAACCATTATGACCTCAATAAAATAATTGAAAAAAAAAAAGAACACTCTGCCTATTGAGTAGAAAATAGACTGAAGAGGGATGAGAGTGGAAGTAGAAGCCCAGATTACCTCAGGATAGAGAAGATCGGCTACCATTAATTTGAAGAAAAGTGCTATTACTTGGATTACGTTTGGAGGTAACCAGGACTTGGTGATGTGTTGAGTGTGGGGCTTAAGAAAAGAGAGGAAACAAGGATAATGCCTAGAATTGTGTTTGAGCACTGGAGCACTGGGTTGTCTAATGTACTATGATGAGATAGGTAGAGAAGAGAAACAAGATCTGGGGGACATTAAGAGTTCAGTTTAGGCCATATTCAGTTTGAAATGTCCATTAGGTATACAAGAAAATGCCAAGTAGGAAGCCAATTTCCAGAGACAGATCGGGCTGGAGATGTAGTTTGGAGAGTCGTCAGACTGTAAATTTCACCTGAAGTCAGGAAATTAATTAAGGTAATCTTGGAAGAACGTGCAGACAGGTTAAGGTAGGAAGCTAAGGGAAGATCTCCAGGGCCCGCCTACATCTAGAGGATCTACGCAGAGAGCTCCGGAAAGAAGGCTGAGGAGGGGCAGGCGCAGGGTCCCGAAAGTGGTGACAAGAAAGCGTTACAAGAAATGTTCATCTGTATCCAGTGCTGCTGAGCAGTCAAGAGAGAATAACTAGGAAACCAACAAATGGATTTGGCCAAATAGAAGCTACTGGTGAATTTGACAAGAGTAGCCTCAAAGGAGTGGGAGCAAAGCGAGTCCAATTCCAGTGGGCTGAGGAAAGAATCCGAGATGCAGAAGTGGAGACCAACGTGTAGATAACTCTTCAACAAGTTTTGCTTCACATTTTCTTCTCAGTTATATATTAAAGATATTAATGCTCTCTTGTACATAAGTACTTTTTCCTGAGTTTTCTTCTTAGATTTTTAGCTTTGTTTATATTGGGACAGGAGTAAGAATTATATTCACTGTATTAGCTCTAATGTTTTTATGCCTTTAATCTTTGTTTTGTCTGGATTTTATTTTTACATTTCAAATTCATTAACTTAAATTTCTTGATATCACCTCATGAATAATTCTTCCTGTACCAATAAATTTTAAATGTAAAAAAAAAAATTTTGATGTGAAAGGGATCAGACAAATGGATTAGTAGCTAAAGGAGGACACAGGTACCACGGTATCCGTGTTTTGCTGTTTTAGGAAAGGATATAACAGAGTGTATTTATTTGTGGCTGGCAAGGATTCTGCAGAAAGGGGAACAATAATCCCAGAACGATTTTTCTTTCTTTTTTTTTTGTGAGTAAGATTGTTCCTGAGTTAGCATCTGTGCCAATCTTCCTCTATTTTGCATGTGGGATGCTGCCACAGCATGGCTTGATGAGTGGTGTGTAGGTCTGCTCCCGGGATCTGAACCCAGGAAAGCCAGGCTGCTGAAGCAGAGTGCATGAACTTAACCACTACACCACTGGGATGGCCCCCCAGAACCATTTATTGAGAAATCTGTTCCTTCCCAGCTGATCTTCTGATGCCAGATCTGTGATTAAATTACTTCTCATATATGTGAGAATGTATTTCTAAATTCTTTATTTTGTTCTGTTGGTGAATTTGTCTATCACTGCACCAGTACTACACCATATTAACTACGATATCTTGATATTTGGTGAGGTAAGTCTTCTGGTTTCACTCCCCTTCACCAGAAATGTCCTATCAATTTTTGGCTCTTTGCACTTCCATATAAAGTTAGAAGCTGCTTGTCAATACCTCCCTCCAAAATATCCTGTTGGGATATTTACTGGCACTGCACTGAATCCATAGATCAATTGTCTTCTTACAATATTAGATCTTCTATAATATTAATAAAATCTTTACAGGGTTAAGACTTCAAATCCATAAACATGTTATATCTCTCTATTAATATAGGTTTTTTAATGTCTTTCCACAAATGATTATAATTAGTATATTTTTTGTATACATGTATATATGCAATTTTGTATTTGTGTATATACTGTTATATATTATATACATAGTATATATAATATTTTTATGTTAGTATATATTTTGATATACCTTGCATATTTTGAGGCTTTTAAAAATAGCATTTAAAAATATGGCTTTGAACTGTTCACTGCTAGTGTATGGAAATGTATATTGATTTTGTATACATCAACTTTGCTAAACTTTCTTATCTGTAAGACATTTGGGGGTTTTCTAGACATGCATATTTTCTATAAATACACAGGGTAAATAATGGCAGTTCTGTATCTTCTTCTCCAATCCTTAAACATTTTCTTTCTTTTATCCTACGGCATGCTGACAAGGACCAACTAACAAAATGGTGAATTGAGGTGATGAGAGCAAATATTCTTAACTTAGTCCTAGTACTAAAGGGAATGCATTCAATGCATCCTCACTAACTGTGATGATGTCTAGAGGTTTTTAATAAGATATTCTTTATCACTTTCGGGAGCTTCTCTTCTATTCCTAGTTTGCTAAGAATTGTTTTGTTTTATTCTGTTTTTTAATATTATGAATGCATGTTAAATTTTATTAAATATCTTTTTTGCTATCTATAGAAATAATCAGATGATTTTTTTCTCCTGTAACTTGCTATAATATTAATAATTATTATTAAATAAAGCAGAGCTGATACTTTATTTACACAACCATTTCATTTCCATCCTGAGCACACTAAAAGATTTCTTTTCCCACTCACTTGTGTATCTAGATGAGATCATGTGACTGAGTTCTGACCAAGTGTACCATAGGCAAAAGTGACGTACTTCCAACTCTGGCTAGACAACATCCTGTGTGATCTTCCCCTCTGTATCTTCCTGCTTGTATGGCTAAAAAAACGTGTCTTTAAATTGCAAAGCTACAAAGTGACAAGTGCTTAATTCCAGGCACAATTATGTTAGTGTGTGTGCATACACACACATACATATGTATGTATATGTATATATGTGTGTGTGTGTGTCATTCTCCAGGAATATTCTTCCTACAAATGCTTGGAGAACATCACCATTTTATGAAAGCTCTGAAAGCTTCAGGAAACCATAATATCACAGTGGGCACTACTTGAACTTTTCTGATGATAACAATTCATTACTAAGAAAGGAAGCAGAGTAGTGCTGCTGAAGGAATTTGAGCCCCTAAAATGTCACAGTCTCTCCTATAGCTCAACAGCAGAGCTACATTTTATTTATTAGCTAGATTTTATTTATTTCTCCATCCCTAATAGTTAAGAAGGTACCAGGCCTGCAGAAGTTACAGATAAAAGCTTATTGAATGGCTGGACGAATGAAGCCATGTAATCTTTTGGTGAGTTTCATTATTTATAAAATAAGGATAATTATAATATAGTACGCACTTGAACAACATAGAGGATGATTTGGAGATCAAAACTAAACAAGGCATGTGGAATTTGTAAACTATGAAACACAATAGAAAAGATAATATTTTTTTTCTTCTTCTCCTAAGATAACATTTCGTCTAATAACAACAGATACTGAAGGATAAAATTGGTTTTCTTAGGTGAATTGAGGCCCTTTTTATCAGAGGAATTCAAACACGACCTGAGAAACCACCTAGTGGAGTTGTTAGGAAGGGGATTCCAATAATGTGTACCCTTTGACCTCCTGACCTTTTGCCTCCTTTCCAACACAGAGGCACCTTGATGTAAGGGAGCATGAGGGTGAGGAAAATATGCATTCATTAGGGTTATTTTAAATAGAGAAAGACAATAAAGTGTGTAAGAGCACAGGCTGAGATTCTGTTAAACTAGCTGTAAATTCTGATGTTCACATCCTGGATATGTGACTTGGAGAAAACTGTTATAAATATTTGTATCTCTGTTTCCTCATTAGTAAAGTGAACCTCAAAAAAGAGTCTTTCATAGGGGGTTGTTCAGAGGTTTAAATAAAATAATGCATGTGAAGTGTTCAGTATTGCACCTGATATATGGTTAGAGATCATTATAATAATAATAGCCATTATTAACATTGTTTTTCATCTAAGTCTAGTTTGGTAATTCTTGGGGTACAGGACACAGTTTTAGCACTCAATAAATGTTATCTATTATTATTTATATTAGGACTAATAGTACTACACATGTTGAAAAGTGATCACAAATACACATATTTAATGTTACTCAAAGTAACACATGTTGAGGAATAAATGAGGCCTGAGCAAGAGACTGTTTGATATATCTGTGGGTTTTCAGGTTCATCTTTCAGGGAGTTTTTCTTTGGCAAATTAGGAAATGCAAACCAGCAAGCCTCTAATCTTGAAACATCAGATTCTAGACAACAATTTCCTCAGCTCGCTCAGACCAATATGCCGCCTACTAACAACGGGCAAGTGGAGATTAGGAAAAAAGAGTCTGTCATTTCCTTTCCTTTCTAAAAAGAGAAATTAACAAGTAATTAATGACATAAGTCAGATGCTTTGTGAATGCTCAGAAGTCAGGGTGCAACAGTCATGCTGGTCTCCTTTTATTCAGGTTGAGATAATCAACCTTATTTCCTGTAGCAGAGACACTGTGACCTAATTTTTGGATGTGACAGTAAACTGTCTGGTGTTAATCGCGTTCATTAGATGTTCTTTTTTCAGGTATACAGCTTCTGTCCTGCACAAACGTCCAAAGGGTAGAAACTATTTTCAACTATTTCTATTTCTAATGAAAAATAAAAATCCATAGGGGACCACTGTTTGTGATTACCTGTGTGTTCATCCAGCACTTTCTGAGGATCTAAAATCTGAAAATAAAATCTAATGTATCTTATGATTATTATAACCATTGAAGTACTAACTAAGAATCTTATTGGAAATACTTTTCTAGTCATAGTGAAAATACAAGTTAAATAGATTACAGTTCTTATCTCTTAGCTAGTCAAAATAAAATACCAATTCGAGAGCACAAAGAAGGTTCCAAATTTTTCTGACGAGGAAAATAAAAAAGCACAAACAGATCATCAATATTTCTGCATTCTCTTTACCCACAAACACTGGTAAAAAAACACTTCCTTGCCTGGATGTATAGCAGTGGTATTAGGAAAGAAATTTGAATTTAAAAACTATAAACAAAAGGAGGTACTCATGTTATACATCTCAAAAATACATTTTTTTGAAGAGCACATGTTTCAGTGAAAAACATGTTTTATGTCTGGTAAAAATCTGTTTTCACTAGATTTTTAAAATAAATTAATGATCGTTAGTTGCAGAAAAATATTAAATTAAAAGTGGACTCTATATTAAAGTTTTCCACTATGACAGGTGAATTTTAGTAGGCAAGGTGAAATTTTACGTTAGCATCTCTTCTTAAACAGAAATTTTCACAGTATATTCAGTTATTTATAATTAATAATTGAGCAAAACACATTTTACTAAATGGCTTTTAAAATATACCTAGTGTTTCAATAGATACAGTATTTAACAGATTTGAAGTCCATCAAGGAAATAATTTTTCCAATGGAATTTTCTGAGGTAACCTGCTCCCTGAGCTTATCTTATATCTACATATCACATAATCTTAAAGAGTTGGAAAATACCTTAAAATTACTTGGTTCATTCTGCTATAAAATACCTCAGTTCTATCTTCATCCATCTTCTGTCGAACACTCCAGTGAAAAGGAACTTTCTACCTCCTGAGGAAGTTCATTCCATAATGGTAGCCTCCTATCCTTTCCAAAATCTACCTCATACCCAGCTGGAATTTGACTCTCGAAAATCTCTGCCTTCACTCACCCTCCAACGGTTGGCTGATAATGCCCTCTGGCTCTTGACATCTCTGAAGACAGCTACCCTGCCCACACTAAGTCTTCCCTTCCCCTATTTATATTTTGTTCGTTTGTTCAGAAAAATCAGTGTCCAAACACATCATCAGATGGCCCGCTCTGAATTCGAGTTTGTTTGCCACTCTGATAATGCACAGTGTCCTGAGCCCAGTGCCCCATGAGAGAAGCCATTGAGTAGAAGTTAGAAGCATCAGTTCTGGAGTCAGATCGACATTGTTTACATATAAGCTCTGCCCCATGTTAGGATAATCTTGGGGAAGTTTCTGAACCTCCCTGTGCCTCAGTTTCTCCATCTATAGGACGAAAATACCATTGACTCATAGGACTGTGGGCAGCTTAACACAATGCCTGCATGTGGCAGGTACACAAAAAATGCTAATTTTTAAAAATGTTGGACTACAACCTTCTATATCTGGATAACGTAATTCAATCAAAAAGGTCTAAAATTTTGCTAACATTGTAGGTGTTCTGATTACATTGCTGTTGCTCCCAGTGAATATGTGGTCACTTTTCACAAGAACTTCTATATGCATACAAGTAATAACTTTATATTCATTTGAGTAATGATTTAACGTAAATGTATATAGGTCTTTTTTTGGTATATGTATATTCATACATGTTATTTGTTCAATTTTCTTGTTAATTTGGGTCAAGAAACTAAATTTGGGTTAAAGTATGGTATCTATCATTTGCATTAATTTTTATAGTTTAGAAAAGGATTTTTAAATATATAAGCTAATTTAAACTTGGCAAAATCTCCTATTTCATTAATTTTATAATTTGCATTTTTCTCATTTAATGTCTTTTTATTGGGATACATTTTATAGACACTGGAAGATCATAGTTCAAATTATAGTGCTTTATTCTTCTTAGTGATTCATAAACTCATAGTATGTTTTACATTTGAAGTAGTCTCATGTTAACTGAAATATAGTTTAAATGTGAAGAATAGGTACATTCTTAAGAAGCAACAAAATGGGAACCAAACTTTAGCAAACATCTCCTCCACTTTCCTAAGTGCCATACTCTATTTAGATGTCCCCACACCTCCAAACTTTTAACACTTATTGATCACCCCCTTTGTCAATCAATCAAATTGCCTTATGAAGTTTTCTTACTTTTCATTTTTTTTAATGTTCTGTCTCCTTGTTTATACTTTCAAAAATATTTACTAAGCCCTACTATATTTTTCTAGGTGTTGAAGATATAGTTCCCAAAAACAAACAAAAACCAAAATACAAAGTAACAAAAACAAAAAGCACATGTTGTCCTTAGAGTCTACGTTATAATGAGGCAGAGGCGTAAATGTATGTGCAAGGTATTGCCAGGTATTAATTAAAGTTTTAAAAAATATTTTAAAATAATTAAGGGTAAAGAACTGAGTACCGTACTTTTTATCCCTCCATAGGTCACAGCACACAGCCTTATGCATACTAAATGGACAATACGTTCAGCACTTCGTCAGGGCCCATCCAAATGCCACCCAACTTCCCTTATCACTGCCTTATTTTCTCTTACTTTCCTTATGGCCTCTATTCCATAGGTATCTTGTAAAAAATATTTTCTCACAGGCATGGATGTTAGCTCAGGGCAAACCTTCCTCTCTAAAAAAACCCAAAAAAGGTTTCACTTCTCTTTCGTTCTGCCTTTTCACCAAAATGTCGCAGAGTATACTTCCCTTTTCAAGTTCCTCCTCTCTCTTCACCTTATCTATGTACTCACAGGCAATAGAGTCATAAAGAGAGAAGCTTATTACATACGGGTTGTGCACATTTTATACACATGTATGTTAAAACGAGAGAGAGAAAAAGAAAGAGACACACATTCACAGGCTGACTGGAGTGGAGTACAGATGAAATAATCTTTCAGAAGGAGATACCCTGGGACTGCCAGACTTCTGAATAGCCTCTTTTAGACTGAGGAACTGGATCCAAATCTCTGGTCATTTTGTCTTCTCAGACAAGACATGAAGGAAGTGTGATCCGACCACACTCCAGATGGTTTGGATGATCAGCTTTCAAAAAAGAATTTTATTAAATCCGCTTACCACATGTTTCCAGTCAGCTGGAGCCCTCATTTTATTTTACAAATACATAGAATGCACACATGTGTGTACATGTCTCTACAGGGATCTCAATGTCACTACCTCTCCAGTTGTTGCTAATATGAGAGTTCACAAAGTTCCTGAACATCTGTCAGGACCACCTAGGAAATTCTCAATCTTCAAAAGAGAAAATTGCAATCAACCAAACTCTGATCAGACAAGATACGAAATTCAAGGACAGACTTTGTCTCTTATGACAGCTGTTCCGAATTCTTGATGTACTGACGTTATTCATTTTGCAGTAGGATGCAGCCATGCCTAAGGTACAGCATTTTTGAAAGAGATAAACGGCAAAAACAACAACAGAAAAGTGGCTAGTGGCTATTAGGCAATGAATACAACAGATAGATAATGTGGTTGTGAAGATAAGGGGTATTCAAGTCTAGTGTGGCCATATGCAAGAAGAAATATAAGTAGCTGATGGAGGCAGAGATAACAGAAGTGGTTATTGTCTTAGCTCCTCTTTCTATGAAACTTTTCTTTGAAACTCCTGTAATTATAGGGAAACACTAATAAAATACCCCAAAGTTATTTACTTATTTCTTACAATGAAATGTTTTTTTCCTCTTCAAAATCAACATAATTAATTAATTTCTAAGGACAAAAAACAAGAAATAAATATTGAAAATTGTATCTGTATAAAAAAATACAATTTGGAATAATCGGACAGAAAAATTTTATTTTTCTTTTGTCTACCAGAAGAGAGACTATAAAAGGGAAATGCTCACTGAGGGTATATCTTAGAATCAGTGAGAGTGATTTTCCATATTTTTCCTCAGTGGTCTCTTAAAATTAGCACCCATGCATATAGTCTACTTCACATCAAAGTCACAAGAACAGAAGTGGGTTTTTTTAATGGCATCAATATAAATTTACATAAATATTGAGGATAGAAGCTCAGAATTTTATCCTTAATTTGATATTCACATATTTAAGTACTTACTCTGTCCCCACCTGGGGGTCTAACAGCCAACTTAAACTCAACATGACCATCACGACCATCAGCACCATCACCGCCATCACCACCATCACTAAACCTGCTCTCCCTGTCTTCCTTCCCATCTCAGTTGATGTCAATTTTGTCTTTCAGCTTGTTCAGCCAAAAATCTTGAAGTTACCCTTCATTTCCTTCTTTTACACCGACACCGAGTGCATAAGCAACTCCTGTTGGCTCTATCTTAAAAATACATCCACAATCAGTCCACTTCTTATTACCTCTATGCTATGATCTCTTTAGGAAAGTAAAGACCTTGCTAGATCTGAGTTTTGAAATCTTAATTTAGTTTGTACAACATAGTGTTTTCTTAAAATTACCAAAGGTCAATAGATAAATATGTCCTCTTCATCTAGCTCATGGAGTAGTTGTGCATTCATTCATTCAATATTATATATCAGGGCTGGCCCAGTGGCCGAGTGGTTAAGTTCATGCACTCTGCTTCGGTGGCCCAGGGTTTTGCTGGTTCGGATCCTGGGTGTGGACATGGCTCTGCTCATCAAGCCGTATTGAGGTGGTATCCCACATAGCACAACCAGAGGCACTCACAATTAGAATATACAACTATGTACTGGGGAGCTTTGGGGAGAAGAAGAAAGGAAAAAAAAAAAAGAAGATTGGCAACAGATGTTAGCTCAGGGGCCAATCTTTAAAAAAATATATATATTACATATATACACATATAATAATATATATTGAGTACCTACTATAGGTCAGGCACTGTCCTGGGTACTTTGGATATATCAGTGAAGAAAATAAAGATCCTTGTCCTGGTGAATCTTACCTTTAATCATGGGAGACAGACAATAAACAATACATGAAATAAATACACTATGTAGTATCTTAGAAGATGATAATGACTATGGAGAAACAAAAAATAGAGTAAGTTAGATCAGGAGTTACTGGGAAGCGGGGAAGGTGTCAGGTTACAGTATTAAATGGAGTGGTCAGGATATACCTCTCAGAAAAGTAAACTTTCTAATAAAAACTTCTCGGTTTGATTCCCTTCTGCATATCCAGAAAGAGAATTAAAAAGAAAGTGCCCAGAATGAGAGGACATACCCTGCGCTCGTCTCTGATTCAAATTCTTCTCCATACCAACCACAGGTGTGAAAAGGAGAGAGTAAGGAACGGCTCGGGTAGGGGATGGGGCAACCAAAAAGATCCACTTGCTATGGACTGAATTTTTCTGTCTCCCTCAAATTCATATGTTGAAGCCCTAACTCCCAATGGAAGGTATTTGGAGATGTGGCCTTCGACAGGTAGTTAGGTCATGAAGGCTGGGCCCTGGGATGATGAAATTAGTGCCCTAATAAGGAGAGATCTTAATCAGGGCGCTTGATCTTTCTCTCTCTCTCTAAATGCGCAGGCAATGAAAAAAGGCCATATGAGGACACAGCAAGAAGGCGGCCATATACAAGCCAGGCAGAGACCTCACTAGAACCTGACCATGCTGGCACCCTGATCTCAGACTGCCAGCCTCGAGAACTGTGGGAAAATAAATGTCTATTGTTTAAGCCACCTCATCAATGGTATTTTGTTATGGCGGCCAGAGTAGACTTTGACAGCTCTACTGTGCTAAGTGTTGAAACATTGAAAATGTGAGCCTGAGAAGCCAGTAAGGATATTCCATAGAGAAGTGTCAAGTTCAATTACAATTTATAGCACCTCACAAATGTGGAGACAGTTAACACTCAATTCATCCCAAAAAAATCTCATTAATTCTCCCTCAGAAAATTTTCTGGAATCTGCCTAATTCTCTGTCTTATACAGATATAGCCCTATAATGGCCTCCTGCTTGGTCTGCTGGCTGCCCGTCTTGCCTGCTCAGGTACCACAGTCACAGAAATGCTACTAACCCTCCATGAGTCCATCAGTTCATCAAATGTCTGAATATGATTCTCTGGTAAGAATCCAAATTTCCAAACTGATAAAGATGTTGAAATATCTGTATATCTGAAATAACTGAGTTTTATTGAAAATTGTCACAATGGGCAGAACCATACAAAGTTTTAGCAAGTGCTTGGCAATGTAGCTAGCTGCTGGCTAGCTTCCCTTCCTACTTTTCCCTTCCTCACCCACACTCCCCTCAAACACACACTTCTTGCTTAACCTTGATCTGTGAATAACAGTATACATTTGACTAAGAAAATATACTAAGGTTAAAACATTAAAAATAAAGTGAAGGGGCTGGCCCAGTGGCATAGTGGTTAAGTTCACGCACTCCACTTCAGCAGCCTGTGGTTCACAGGTTCAGATCCGGGGCACAGACCTACACATGCTCATCAAGCCATGCTGTGGCAGGTGTCCCACATATAAAATAGATGAAGATGGGTACAGATGTTAGCTCAGGGCCAATCCTCCTCAAGCAAAAAGAGGGGGATTGGCAACAGATGTTAGCTCAGGGCCAATCTTCCTCACCAAAATAAAATAAAATGAAGAAAGTCTCAGAATTTCTATCACATTGGTAGCTTTTTCAAAGTGGGCTCTCCCAAATTTAATTTTAATTAGTGTCCAACATCTACTATCACCTATGGTCAAGACATCCTTCCTTTTTCTCCTTGCGTCCACTTCCTCCACCCCTACCTAGAGCATTTTCATGCCTACCTTCTGTGTTTTACTCATGCTCTTCACTCAACCTGGAATGCCCTTCCTATCAGCTTCTGATTTCAACATTTTACTCAATCTTAAAGCTCAAGCTCTACCCTCTGCACCATTCCTTTCCTCAGAAACCAAGCCCAGTTGATTTCATTTTATCCAATTTGTTGACGTCTCTTCTAGAACATATTAACATATTTACATTATCCTATTTGCTATCTATTGAGCAACTGAGCTTATTTTCATCGCAGTGTGCTATGTTATTCTAAGGAATGTTCAATGATTTCATGCATGCCTTTTTTTCTGAACACAACTAGATATTTAAGCTCCTTGAGTACAGACACAGGGTTACATCATTCTTTATAACTTTAGAGTGTAACCCAATGCTAAGGACAAAGTAGTTCTCTTTAGATATAAGAATAAATAAATGTTTGTTAATAGCATAAATGCATGCCAGTTGATAAACTGAGTTGGAAAACAATGCAAAACTCTAAGACCCTTTCCCTCACTAGCTGATCTTGATTTAGCTTCCAATGATCTTTCACATCTCAAAGGGGATTTTTCCTATGCTTTGAACTGTAGCACAGTCACTGTCCACCGATATCATCCTCAGCTATATCTAAACTGACTCCAAATACATCCTACTAGGAAAACTCCTGTCATTACCCATACCTTTCACTGCTGCTTTTTGCACTGGCAGGACGGGGGGTCTCGACAACTTGATAAATGTTCCATTCGTCTCATCACTTCTGCATGGAGTCCTTTCATATGAGTCAACAAGGGACTCTGGCACGTCCCGCTTCTGCCCAGCTGAAAGAGCGGCCCCTGCCTTAGCCGTGAGGATGATGTTGGGTACTTTCATTCACAATAAGCACAATCAGTCACGAGTTAAGTTGAAAAAATTTGCTTGAGAAATAAAGTGCTTGCACATGTGATGTCAGTGAACTCTTTCCAGCAAGTTAAATTGCCATTTAATGCCAAATTTTAAACTTAAAATAACACTAAACCATTGCAGGAATGAAAAGTGGATATGGAAATGTGTTAGCAAAGAGAAGGAAACAAAATCATGAAGCTGAAATGATTCCGATAAATCATTCAGCTTATTGATTCTATTAGGGTTAATACTTCTTGAATAGACATCCAACTTCTCCTTATTCTGTTGGTAAACGTATTGTGCAAATATATTTTCTTCCTATTATTTAAGTTACCAATCTGAATGTTAGGTGCTCGTAAAAACTGATAATGAAGCAGGGAGAAATGAATGTATTCAATATGTCATCTCTTTTAAGAATTTAAAAATAAGGCATTTTAGACTGATTTTCAATAAAAATAAAAAGCTATTGGTCCCTAAATGAGATTCAGCACTCCTGACCTAATTCATATATTCTAAAAAATTACAGTCATCCTAATATCTGGAAATGTTAGCCTATGTCCAAATGCTACGTCATCTTTTATTTGTGCGCGGCTAAACATGGATGAAAAGGAAACTGTCCATTCCTCTGGTTGCTTTAAAGTATTTGTGACTTTGTCAATATATTTCCTTCAGGGAAATAAATTCAAGTTATACTTTACCAGTATGTTTCCTCTCTGGAACTGGATTTGGTTTTGGTTTATATGTGTTGGGAATGGGAGGCAGGGGCTAGGAAACACTGCCTAATATATTTATACCAATTAATTTGCTCCCTTTCAAATAAAACTGATTAATAGGAAATTAAATGGATTTACTCTAAGGAATATTAACTAATAGTAGTTAATTTGAAAACATTCATCTCTAATTCACTTGACTTTCTGCTCTTATAAGCCCATCAAATGACGTCAAGGTGATTTACTTAGCTTTAGAATTTTAATATATTAATTTAAATATTTCAGGGTCAGTCACAATCAGATAGAGAACAAATTCTTCACTAATAATAACCACACTTGCTATAACAATGGGGTTTTAGCTCAAATTAGAAGGTTCCCAGTTTATAAAGAGGTACCTCAGACATGAATTTGATTTTTTTCCATCTATGGTACAATTGGTCATTCTAATTATGCCAAGGTAAGTTGCAGCTGTTAAACTCTTAAAAGTGGATAAATGAACCAGGAAGTAGCTAAACTCTCCCCAGGCCCATGTTATGGACAAACCCCTGTGTTTATTATGCACTCCTCATGGCCTAAGGGAATATGAGCCATGGTCTTTTGAAAGTGGCAGAGAATTAGCACAGTCTTGTATCAGCATCATTTAATTTTTTATTCAGACATGGATAAATGCAGGAGCCAATATATTCTTTTGCTGTACTTTTCACAGTGGGAAGTACTGAATAAGCTAAAAAACACATAGATAATATTATGAGCTTATAGTAGAGATGACTGGAGAGTTGAATTCTTCTACTAAAATCTCAAATAAAAACCTGTAGGTTTGGCTTAAAATACACCTTGGAGAATTAGGTATATCATTTTACCTTTGCACTCATTGCTGTTTCCTAACTCAGCTAACCGTTGCATTTTTGTTCAATTACCTTCCTTTCATGCTGGTATAAAACCAGGCCACTCAGTGTATGATGTGTGGGGCTAGTTCATTACTTAAGGAGATTTATTTAAGACAACAATCATAACTGAACAACAATATTAAGATGAAGATCCATTTATACAATTAGGAAAGTAAAGAAAACTGTAATAGTTACATATACTTGTCTAACATACTCTTTCCTTGCAGCCTAAAAGCTAAAGCTAAACTGAAAAAGGCATAGTTAAGCACATATAAATACATATTTATGCATGCATATATTTTTCATGTAAAACACACATGCACACACACAGGGTGAGAGAGGGAGAAAGAGAAAGTCAGAGACAGACATGGTTTCTTTAAGGCCAAGGAGACTTTTTTCACGAAGTATCCAAACAGTACCAACATTTTCTAGTCCTTTACAGGTTACAAACATTAATAGAGGTAGTCCTATAACCTTCACTAACAATACTAAAAGTTTCATTCAAAAAGCAGTTGTACTGCTCTGGGCACTCGGCATACCATGATGAAAAAGACAGATATGGCTCCTCCTCCACTGGTGCTGAGGTTCGGCTGATGATAGCGAGGCTCTGACGTGCGCTGCTGCCAGCCTGAGGCCGAGCCCCCTGTTCTCCGAGCTCCACCTCGCTGACCTCCAACTCCCTCCTTCATTCACACCCAGGAGTCTCCCCTATTTGAGCAGTCTCTTGGTTTCCCAGAACTTAAAGAAAAGCAAAAGCTATGTATAAATAAACCAAGTACCTCAATCCATGCTTCCCAAACTAATTACTCGGCAAAATTTCAAAACTTCTTCCTACTGGTTGCTCCCTAAACAAAAATTTTAATTAAAATTATCAGTATCTATACCTATACCTATATCTATATCATCATCTATCCATCTATCTAACTATCTATCTAATTTGAGGTTGAGAAATTTCTCTAGAAGTCAATAAATGCAGGGTCCTTTTCCCCAATCCTATCTCTGTTGATGGGCAACACCTGGCAGAGATGCAAAGAAGTTAATGGAAAGATTTCTACAATGGGCAGGGGCTCTTTAACCTACATTCCAGTGGAAATCTCTCTGAAAATATTTGCAATGCCCTTTTCTGTTGGCCAAATGTCTGAAGCAGAGAAGACTAATTGACTGATACATTACAGTATTTGGGTAAAAATCTTATCCTCTTTTTTTAAAGTACTTCTCCCCTTCACCCCACCGCGCCGCCCAGTGAAGTGTTATGATTTAGGATGCTAGGGAATAGAAGTGTGTTCAAGTTTCACAACGATATTTGGATTTCACAAGTCAGGCTTTCTTTTTCAATAAGCAAGCAGGCTTAGGGACTTTAGTGTGTGAGGCCATTCTTCACAAAGAGAAGTGGGAGAGCATCTGTCTCTCACACAGAGAGCTCTGCAGCATATAAATATTGTTGCAAGATATTTTGAGTAACCTTTCCAATATTGTATCTCTGCAGAAGTTAAGTCGGGAGCTTTCGTTAAAAATCACATCAATACAAGAAGTCAGCAGGCGCTCAATTTTTTTGGTAAACACCTGTTTTCATGACTTGCTCTGGAAAAGCACAAGTAAAGTTTCTAAGTTTATGAATTTTTTTTCCTTGAAGAGGTTTGATAATAGAGCATATTCACTTCACATTCTGAATTTAATACGTTTTTCAATTATAATCTGATAGTGTCTTTTTCTCTAAAAAATATTTGCTCCATTTTCTTTATTTCCTTACTGAAAGTATTTCTTATATTAGTGCATGGTATATTAAATATGGGTACAAATTCTTTGATACTCTTCCCATCAAGAGATGAAGTATTTGACTCTTCCCTTAAATGTAGGTGGACTCTATGACTGCTTGGAATCTGTGCCAATTTCTGTGCACAGGACTGTCTCTTGGGACACTGTCTAGGAACCCTGATGCTCCATCAATAACTACTGGCTATTCTGAGACAGCCATGCTAGAGAGCTCACGTGTAGGTGCTCTGATCAACAGCCATGACTGAGCCCAGACGTTTGCACCAAGGTGCCAGCCATGTGAGTGAAGCTGTCCTGAATGCTCCAGACCAGCCCATCCACCAATGAAGACCACTGAGGGACTTCAGTTGCTGCCAATTGGAGAAGGAAGATTGGTCAGCTGAGCTCTGCCCAAATTTCTGACCAACAAAATCAAGAGATATAGTAAAATGGTGGTTGTCTTAAGCATCCAAGTTTGGAGTTAGTCTGCCATGCAGTGATACCTAGCAGAAATATACAGGAGTACCTGGAATTCAGCTGCTATTGTAACAAAAACTTAAAACATGTAGCATTAACATTGGGACCAAGAAATAGGCAGAAGCCAGAAGGGCTTCAAAGAAACTTCTGTTGGGGGCATGAAGGACTGTGAGGAAATCAGAGCCTGCAGAAAAGATAACCTCAGTCATGGAGCGGGAGAGTGTCCGGCAACACAGCATCACTGACAAGGTCAAAAAATATCCCTAATGAGTTGGTGAATTTCACTAAGATTTTCAGGCAGAAGGTTGAAAGTGTCAATTGGTTTCTTTAAATGCATATGATAATGTATGGATATAGAAAGATAAGCTTTTTAGAACTGCTAAAGAGAAGACTTTAGAGAAAGTATAAAGGAGGCAAGACTTACTGGGTGTAATAATAAAACTGCTTTTTTAACCCCCAGTTTCTCCAGGCAATAAAAGATCACAAAATAAGTGACAGGCTCAGGGCAAACAGCAAATCCAGGACGCCACTAGTCAAGTAGTAAACATCTCCAAACTGTGGTTGTAAGCCCTTTTGCTGAAACCTCAGAAAGCTTTAAGAGTATGCCTAGCAGAGCCTCTAAGAATCTTAAGGACATGACTCTCAGACTCTCTTTTCTAGTTGAGACAGGCTCTACAAATCTTAAGGGTTTGCCTAGTAGATCATATCAACTACACAAAAAGGCTTCTAGGAGGCTTAGGGCATTGTCCCACAGCACTCTCACTCTCCATCCAAGGCGTAGAAGTACCTGCCTCAGGAAAAAACGTGAGTGTAGCTTTTGTGTAATAGAATGGATTTATAATATGATTCACTGGAGACCCATAAAGTTTTAAAAGAAATTGTATCAGCTTAGACAGAGAGGGATAGTGACAACACAAAATGAAATGAGACCTGTGATTCTCAACCTTCTACAGCACAGGAAACAGGCAGAGAAGGCTGTTCAGTTTCAAGCACAGTCTATTTCTCATGTCAAAAAATGAATGACTCAGACAGCAGAGATATATAGATATTATACCACATGGGATTTGTTCTCCGGATGTAATTAACATTTTTTAAAATTAAAATGTAATACGTTTTATCACTGATCATCACGGAAATGCAAATCAAAACCAAATAAGCTTTTATTTCACATCTCTTAGGATAGTCATTATTAAAAAACCCACAAAACACAGAAAATAACGTGTTAGTGAGGATGTGGAGAAACTGGAACCTTTGCGCACTGTTGATAGGAATGTAAAATGGTATAATCACTGTGGAAAATGGTACAGAGGTTCTTCAAAAAATTCAGAATAGAACTACCATATGATCCAACAATCCTACTTCTGGGTATTTATCCAAAAGAATTGAAAACAGAATCTCAAAGAGCTATTTACACTTCACTGTTTATTGCAGCATTATTTATAATAGCTAAGAGGTGGAAACAACCTAAATGTCCATCAACAGATGAATGGATAGAAAATGTGCTAGATACACACAATAGAATGCTATTCACCTTAAAAAAGAAGGAAATCCTGTCAGATGCTACAAGATGGATGAACCTGGAGGACATTACACTAAGTGAAATAAGCCAGTCACAGAAGGACAAATACTGCATGATTTCTAAAGTAGTCAAACCCATAAAAGCAGAAAGTCAAACAGTGGTTTTCAGGGGCTACGGGGAAGAGGAAATGTGGAGTTACTGTTTAATGGGTATACAACTATGTAAGATGAGAAAGTTCTAGAGATCTACTGTACAACACCATGCATAAAGTTAACAATACTATACTGTACACTTCAAAATTTGTTGACAGTAGATTCAAGTTATGCATTTTTATCGTAATACAAATATATTTAAAAAGTAATATGTTTTAACATTATAAAGCGTGACAACTTCAAAATATTTTAGAATAATCTGGGACACCTAATCTAACAGAAGCCATGTTTTTATCATAAATTAGCTCAAATACATTTTTAATAAGTAAGTGAATTAAGAATTAAATGAGCGTTCAAACATTTAAAGGTCATGGTCTAGGTCGTTGTATAGACCCATCTATAAAATGGGGTTTTTAAGAGCATTTCTCTCTACATCAATAGCTGTGCTTACCTTCATGGTCGGGGAAGAACTTCAACATTCCACACCACTACAATGCGGGAGAGAATTTACATAAGCCTGTGCTGAGAGATGGGAAGTTCGCTAAGGGCAATAACAGGTTCCCTTCCCTGCCCTCCTTCTCAACAGACCCTGAGTTACAGCTATAAGAACTGCCTCTTTCTTTACTATCAAAACTCTTTGGTTTGGCTCATCCACATTCTGAACCCTAATGTAAGGATGAACATAGGTAGAGAAACTTATAATTTTTCCTCATTTCTTGGAATGTAGCAGGCAGAGAATAGGGGAGAGATCATTTCTGGCAATAGCAGATTCATGAGCAAATACATATTACGTGACGTTACAGGTGCTTAATATTTTGGATACTCATGAGATGCAATGGCTACATCGGTGAGCAGCTAGAGTTATGCTACTTCTTGAAGGACAAAGTTCTCTCTACCTCATCTCCTTTGCCCCAAGTCCAATACTATTAAGAAAATCAATGCAATTTTCACAGTGCCTGGTTCTGAAGGTCTATCAAGAGGAGCTAAGTGTGCTATGCAAGCAAGGTTCAAAGAACCACTGACACTGGCAGGAATATTTTTCTCCTGATTATTCAACTCAAAGAACCTTGACCTTCTGCATTCCTTGAAGGCAACTTCTTGAATTCTGTTTCTGGAAGCTAAAATGCTACTCTGCATTTCCACAGAGTCGCTAGCATCTCTCTTTTTGCTGGTTCCCAAAACAATGCTGTTTGGTCTGCATGGTGGACACGTGAGAAGGTCACTGGACCCGGAGGAGGCAGCATGGCTGCCTTCGATTTCTCGCAGTTTATTCTATAGGCTCCACAGAATGAAGCCTCGTTGCCTCTGCTTTGTAAAAATGCACAACCCAAACCACTGGCTACTCTCAATCAAGTAAGATACTTTAAGGCTTTCCAGTAATAGAGTAAATGAGCATACTATTTTCAAATTAGAGCATTCTGTTGAGATAATTGTAAGGTCATGCAATATATGTAATCAGGAATACTTGTCCCTCTGTGGCTAATTTACATTTTTGTGCTTTTTTTTTTGTTTAATGCAGTGGTAGTGGACCACTGGTACTGGCACTTAGAGGACACAGTCGAACATAGCTTGGTGCATGCTTTCTGAAATAGATCCTCTTTTAGGGCAGAGTGTAGCATGGTGTTTAAGAGCTCAGACTTGAGTCAGACAGAATGATTTGAATTAGGCTCCAGACTAGTTCCCGACCATGGGAAAGTCTCTTAATTTTATCCCAGTTTCTTCATCTATAAAATGAGGATAATAGTATTCTGTACATTCTAGGGGTACTTTAAGGATAATATACAAATATTACAGATAAAATATATACTCCATATAAGTCATTTTGAACAGCACCAACACATGGTAGGTGCTCAATAAATCTTAGCTATGATATTTAGTTTATTTCTCCCCACCCTTCCACAAGAAAGCATTTTGTTACTGAATTGAAAGTGTAAACAAGATGGAGATAAGGGCATGAAGAATAGACACATATTAACAGGGCTGATCCACAACTCCTCCCCAACTTGGTCAGTTCAATTTCCTCCATAAAGATCACATCAGGACTGTCATCTACTATTGTTTTGCTTATGGAATCCGAACACATAGATTTTTGTGAATCATTACATTTAAGTTTCATACATATAAATTTTTTGGCTTCTTTCCTAAAACAATTGAGCACTCTCTGGGGTGAGCTAAAGATTTCCAGATGCATTGAGAGAGCTCAGGGCACCTGTTATCGCCTACTGACCAGTCACGACTGGCTCCAATGTTCCAAATAGGGAAGGAAGTGGGGAGTTGAATGTCGTATGAGTTAGCAAAGGCTCCCCTGAACTTACGTCATGTTTAACTCTGTCAAATGCCGTTCACTATGTGGTTAGGTTTGTGGTCCTTCTTGAAGGAAGGAACAAGGAGAAAAATCATTGGCCTCTGAAACAAAACCAAATATCTCTGTTCATTGGGGACCTCAGATTAAACTTGAGTCACAGTATTGCCAAGTTGCTCATGCTGGAGTCAGCCGGGCTGATTGGCTTCTTATAGCATAATACACCCATTCTTATCTAATCTCTTTGTCTCATTAAAAAAATTGAGAAAGACATTTTCAGAAAGCAAGATTTGGGAAGAGTTAGGACATCATTTTAATTTCAAGTCTTAAAATTACACTAGGAATTTATCTGCATATTTGAAGGCTATCTGTTGAGTTTAGAGAAAATTCTACAGTGATCCTTATATAAAAGCTCTGGTGATTCATGTAAGACGCACTCCTGGATTCCAAGACTATCCTTTAAACAAGATACACTCTAGCAGTCCTCCCTATAGTGTGTGTCACTTTATCTTTAGGAAATCATCAGGAAAATATAAAGAGGAAGGCTCACTACTGAGATTTTTTTCTGTCTTGTTAGAGAGGCCTTTTATGCTTTGGGAAGCCTGTGGTATTCCAAATATAACTCCTAATTCATGTTATATGCAGGAATATATCCATCCATAAAAATGGGGAATAATGGAAAGAGACTCATGCACATGGGCTTGACTTCAGAATATTTCACCTCTGCCACTTACTTCCTGTGTGACTCTGGGTTAGTCACTTAACCCCTCTGAATCTCAATATACTCTGAAATATGTAAAAACCACAACATCCTAGGAATAGGGTACTATGCATTGGGATGAAGAAGCCATAGGCCCTGTCCCCAACAACTCAACATCTATTACCATCACAATTTGAATGAGAGAAGATACATGAAACTTCTTTGGTATATTTTTGCCTATTAACCGGTTTCAATTTCGTCATATCTTTCCAAATCTGTAGTTGACTTTGGCAGTATGGCATTCAGATCGATCATTCACTGGGTGGTAGGCAGGGCTTTTTAGAAACTTTTCTTGCTGCTTTTTGGTTTTATCTAATTAGATGTTGGGCCATGAAGAGGCATGGAGGGAAAAAAGGGAGCAGCCATATGGAGATACATTTCAGTAACAAAAGAAAGATCTTTTAAAAAAATGAGAGTTGTTCAAGGATCAAAAGAGAAACTGTTGGGTGCCAGTAGTTTCCTGTCAATGGACTGTTTAAACAGAGGCCAAACAGCCGTCGGGTGCTGCTCATGTCAACCAGATTCGGGGTAACTGGAGATAACTGGGTCTGGATGATATAGGTGTTGATGATGCCGTTTTCCTGAGCTTCCTCATTGACTCATGACCATGCCACATTTGGCCCACTGGAAGGACCCTTTCATCCCCTGGGAGGGGAGTAGAATCAGAGAGGAAAAACTTCAAATAAGCAACAAAGTTCAAAAGCTTCAGTCCAAGAATATGACAGAAAGTCCAATTAGGCCGGCCCAGTCTATTTCCTCTTATCTACTCCCTATTTCCTTTTTCAACTAAATTAAAAAAGAATATAAATTTGGACCTGTAATGGGAGAGAAGAATTGAAGGAGAACCGAGAGAGGCAGACACTGATGAGACTCTCAGAGAGAGGACCCTGTGTCCTGACGTCCTTGAGCTTAGGCTCAAGGTCAGTTTGTCTGGAAAGCAAGTGGTAGGGTTTCCCCTTCCATGCCAGCAGGGTGCAGTATCTGTAGAGCATGCCATTTCGGGGGACACGGAGAAGCAGTTAAATCTTCATGTGTCTAAAGGAGGGCGTTGGAGTTAGCTGAGAGTAGAGAGGGTTTGATACGTGGGTAAGATAGAAAATCTATGGACTGAAGTCCAGAGACCAGTAAAACCCAGGACATTACATTAACGGGTACAAGTAGGCACAGATGATTTCTCTGAAGGAGTGATTTCCATCATAGTGGATGCCAACAGGGGCTGGACACCTCTCTAGACACTTTAGCGCTCTGTGCTCCCTAGAACCAACTGCCCATTCTGGAGACAAGGAGGGGATCTGAAAATAGCTTAAGAATTGAGCGAATTATGTTTAACTATCAGTCAGAAGGAGAATTTGAAATTCAGATTCATATGAATTACTTAAAACGTAGTCACATTTTATTTTACACTGAATTTGTAGTCTGGGAAATCGATAGTGCCAAACTCTCCAGTTCATTTCAACCGTGAGTGTCTAGAATTACCTTCAAAACAAACCTAAGCTTTCTGGTATTAACTGTACTTCTCTAACTACCTTTATTATTTGGCTCTTGTTTTAACGTTTTGTTTGCCTGTGCCCTTTATTATATGCCTCTTTTAAATTCTTTTTGAAAGTATTATAAATAAAAACAAATTTCGGCATTGGAAGCAGATCTCTCGCTGACCATGTTGAACTCTGATATTGCTTTTCACATGAAATTAACCCCTTTAAAATAATTTAGCAAAAAATAGCCTACAAAATTGAAAAATAATACATAATACCGACACATGGTTGGCTCATGTTTGTTTTCCTGACATTTGATAAAAAGTGGATCCCTGACTTAGACTATGTGTACCCATGGCATCACTTGTTGGCTGGCAAATCTGGCTCTTATTCTTTTGAAGGATCGCTATTGAAAGAAATGGAAAGCTCAAAGGGATTTTACCAGTGAAATGTCATTAGAGGACTCACAACAATTCATGGTTACAGACGCCTTTCACCAGCAGCAGCAGCAACAGCAGCAGGACTGGACACATCCTTAGTGGCCTGCCAGGTCCAAAGGCCAGCTGGAAAATCCCTTCTGAATGTGAAACAGGCTAATTAAGTCCATTGTTCCTTAGCTGTCACTCTGAGGGACAGCAGAAAGGTACAGGCTATGTGCCTAACTAGGTTGGGTGGCAAACTTGAATCCCCTCCCCGGCCCCCGAATGTGCATATAAAATGTGGACCGTCTGCCAAGGTCAGGAGTACAAGATAAATCTCTGTGTATAAACATGCTAACACAAACGTGGAGGATTAAAAGCTCATTAGGATGTTGCGAGGAGGATGAAGAGAGAAGACCAGAGCAGAAGGAAAAGCAATGACTTGCACGTGTGTTTTTTGCTAATAACCTTTATTTGATCAAAGCTTCTTGATTCAGAGGATATTCACGCTGCTCAGGAGCAAAGCTGTTTGTTGTTAAAAGCCTGTCCCGATCACCAGTTTCCCCCAACGTGAGCGCTCTGCCCTGCCCCGGGAAGTGTGCTGAGGCTTCCCTTCCAGCCTCAGGGAGGCAGCCGTCCTGTTCGCTTCTTTCATGCGCTGCCACTTTTCAAGCCCTGCTGGCACCTGTGTCTTAATGACACTGGAATAGGAAATATGGGCATCCTTTCCTTAACATGCTATTGTACTTCAAAACAACGACTTCTTCTGGCAGAATTAAAGGGCAGTACACTTAGTGAACGAGATGACATCGCTCGGTTTGCCTCAGAAGGCTTTTAAAAGATGAATCGGCACTGCTTGGCCTCCTCCAGCACTAGGCTATCTGATCTGACTCATAACTCTGCCCCTCGCTCTCCGCAATGCCAGGCCTAGGATGTCCACCGTGCCTTCAACAACAGATCCTCAGGAGCTGAAAGGCTACCAGATAACAGAAGGAGACCCAAGACAAACATTTCGGTTTCTTGACTCCTTGGCCAGTACTCTTTTTCCACTTCACTCACCCAACAGTCTTAACTCTGCCCCCAACCCTTAATCAAGCTGCAGACGTAAATATGAATTCTGCGGGAGATTGCTTAACTGTTATTGCTTAATTCTACTGAAAAGATCAGTGTTGCCCCATTTAGAAGATTTTGCAAACGATCTCTCAGAGTTCCTGGAATATAAAAGGCAGCAGCAAAGCACAATGTCAGCAGTGGTTTGATGTGGCTTCTTGTTGAATGCAGAACGGTTCATTAAAACCTTAAACAGGTGGCAGGTTTGGCAGCCCACTGTGTGTATGCTATGGACAGATTTATTATGCCTTTCATTTTAAAATATTTATGCAGAAACAGACTCAGTGAGATAAATTATCTTGTTCACAAGAGCATTCTGTTCAAGGCTGCTATGATAACTGCCATATCAATCAAATTATGCAATGAAAACTTACCATCAATTTTATAATCACCATCAATTATTTGTAACTTAGGAAACTCTTTTCATTACTTCTGCATTTTAATTTTGGAGGCTTCCAGGAAGCTTTTACCTAACTGTGGGAGACAAGGCCACAAAATGGGGATGGTATGCAGTATATCACTCCAGTTGTTGAGGTTCAGAGTGGGAACTGGCTATGGGTTTCAAAGCAAACATAGTCAGATGTGAATAGCATTGGCTCTACCCGTCCTGCAGGTGACTGTGGATAGAGAGGAGTATGTAAACATCAGAGGCATGTTCAAACATAGAGGCAGCTCGGCTTCATCAAATGAAGTGAGCCACAAACCAACTGAAGTTTAACATAATGTCAGCAAAGCAAAGTACACGCTTGAGAGTCACTACTGTGACCTTAAAGAATTGCAATAACTCCATAGGCTCACTGTCATCACCTTTCTAGGAGCTGGAAGTTTCTACTGGTGGCATTTGCCACTTGGGGAAGGTTGGTCCTACCAACTTTAAATGTTACAAGAAATTTTCTGCTAGACGGATATCCGGAAATGGATTCCCTATAATCCAGTCTCTCATGGAACTTTCCAGATTCTTTTGGCCAGTGTGGTATTTGGAGTTTCACACACATTAACCAAAGCGACATTCTGCCAGCTACTTTCTAGTCATCCTGACCTGCTAATGCCACTTCCCACAACTGCAGGATTCATGTCGAATCCCCAAATAAGCACATTTTCCTATAGAAAGCATTAAGAGAGGGCTAGTCAGGGGAGATGACACACTCTGCATTTCTTACTTGGATTCTTGCCTCACTTCCATTAGGGAAGTCCTGATTGCATTCACTGCTGTCTTAGCTGAGTATCTCAGGGACATGTGCATCTGGTTTTTCAACTGGCTTCTAACATATAATTGTCCCCATCTTTCTTCTACGTGCAGCCTTTCAGTCTTCACTCCTGGCAAGGAAGAAGGCTTACCATCCTTTATTAACTTTCTCCTCTCTCTTCCTCTATTGTAAAGCACATCACGTAACTTTCTTCAAAACACTGTTCAAGAATGACCTCCAGGAAGATTTTTCAGCCGAGCTCTCTGATTACAAATTGCTACAGCTGTCCTCTTAGCGCCTGTGACTAGATCTGTGCGACTACTAATTGGCTACATGTACTTTTATTTGTGGCTATTTTTGGCTTTGTTTTTGTCTCCATCATTCATTAGGAATTCTCAAACAAACAATAACAAAAAGCCTACCTCAAGGCAGATCCTTCAGGTCAATTCCAGATGGTTGGGAGAGTCTTGGAATGTAAATAATTAGTTCAAGGTTTGGGAGTTAATCCTCCTGTATCCTGTACAGCTAATATCATGCAGACTGAGACATCTTACATGACAATGAAAGGTGCCATTAGCTGATCAATTTTCACTATTAGAACATAGGACTTGCAGTCAGAAAAACTGAGTTCTAATCCTCTCCATCTCTGTACTTAGTTGGATAATATATATGCATTTATTTAGTAAAGTATAGAGGAAGATATATTATTGTTACCACCAAATGTCAGAGAGATTTCGGATTCTTCCGGGATAAATGATAAAATGACACAATTCATATAGTCTTTTAAAAAAGATGAATATACCTTTGATGGTGGAAGATAAATAGTCTGAGTTTAATATTAAGAGGGGCTGTTCGGCAAGCCTGGTTGAATGTGCCTGATTAATCCCTTTTAATTAGGCTGGCAATAAGAGAAATCAAACCTACTACTTCTGCTACAGCAGTGGTGCATAAAGTGTGAGAGCTGGTCCAGCAGCATCAGCAGCATCCAGGCACAGTGTCAGAAATGCAAATTATCAGGCTCTACCCCACAGCTACTGAATCAGCTCTCCAGGTGGTTCTGATGAACGCTAGAGACTGAGAACCACTGCCCTGATCACGAGCCTCGGATTATAGTCCAGTTGCTGCCAGCTTGTTGGGTAAGATTGGAGCCCAGGCTAGGATAAGACATCACGAGATTCTGTGCATTAACAACAACAAATTATCCCAGATTTTCAGTCAGCGCAGATTTCTTGTGATGTTATTATTCCCACTACATGTGAGCTATGCAACAAAATGTGGTTTCTTAAACCTTTGTAAGTCTTCTTTTATATACGTAAATTCACATGTTTTTAAGAAATGTGCTTGCCAGGACAGGGAACCAGATTTGGAGGTTCTAAAACTATGGCTCCTGCAGCGATAAGGGGAAAGTCTCGGACTTCAGGTGAGTGAGGGCATTAGCTCAAGTTTAGCCAGCAGCTCTCAGAGCCACTCAAGGCAAGTCCGCTCCTCGGTGCTTAGTCGTCCCCGCTGGTAAAGTGAGATGGTGTACTAAAATGTTCTCTGAGCGCTTCTGAAGATTTCCCTCTCTGATCTGGAGACTTCTTTCTTCTTTCTTTCTCTTTCACTCACATTGTGAAGATGGAATTTTTGGAACAGATCAGAAGGCACAAAGGAAAGGCCAGAGAGAGAAACACCAGCTGAGAAGCCGAGCAAGAAAAGAAAGCATACAGAGAAGTTTCATTTCCCACATCTTGGTTGTGGTTTTACATCTGCTTGATGTAAAAAGCAGCTAAAATTCAGCTATAAAATGAATACGAAACCACCAAATTTTAAGAATTATACCATCAACTGTGTTCGTCCTTTAAGAGGAACCTGCCTCTAGGTGAGTGGGGATGCCTTGAGGGCTTTCTGTACCGAAATGAAGGGGGATGAAGAACTGCCCCAAAGAAGGGCGGCACAAGTGCAGATCTGCAACACAGAATCTTCAAATCCAAGCCTCTAAAGGGAGGTACGGCTTGAGTGACAGGAAGGGCAGAGGGCAACACAGCTGCTACCAACTGAACAGCTTCTCTGTATAAGCTTGTCTTTATCTTATTAAGGAAAAACCTCTTCGTCAGTTTGTTCTATCAAAACCATGCCACAGCCGCTGGCTAGCTTCCTAAAGGAGGAAATTCACACTCTTCTAAGTCCAGAAAGGAGAACTGAGCTGAATGTTTACAAAAGGCCCAGCAGTCTTAGAATAACGATGACATGAATTCAATGTATTATTAAAGACAGCATGCTATTACGCCGTTATGGTTACAGAACATCAAACTGCCAGATATGAAGAAAATAAGCACTCCGCAGGGGAGATATTTAATTACACAAAGAGGAACAGCTAGCCTCTGAATGCTAGAATTCAGTATTTTCCATTTCCATTTTCCAGATGTTTTAAAATAAAGTTTTCCCCCAATCCTCATCCTGATTGATACTCAGCAAATGTTTCCTTGCCATGAAGATATCCACGGTCAGTTTCTTCCTGGACCCAGCGTCTGCCTCTCTTTCTTGTTTGGCATCAAAATTCACTGCTGCAACAAATGAGTCAGCTGCCTGGATAGCCACGCTTTGCCTGCTGATACAGAGCGATCATCAAGCTGGTGATAGGAAAGATTCTGCCATAACTCACTGCCATGATTAGCCTCTACAACTCCAACCAAGGATGGGGTGGGGGAGATGCATGGGGGAAGACACTCAAATATGGTCACTCCCATTTGGTGTCTCCATTGTAACGTCTATGTAATCTCCTATGTCGTGACTGGAACAAAGTTATGAAGTCCCTGAAGGCTGAGAAACCAGTCACACACTCCTAAAGGAAAGCCAGACTAAAAGGAACCAGAAGGTAAAAGGAAATTCACAGATAAGGGAGATTTGTAGCCAGAAATTGAAAGGTCTCATCTTGCCACGATGTGGCTTAATGATACATCTCCTCTCCTAGTTCATTGCAACTCCACTCAGATTTTCTTCCAGTGCTCTTTCTCTTTATGCACAGGCTAAGTATTTTAAAGACAAATGCAATCCACATGGTTTCTGGTTCATTCATACACACAACACACATCAGAATAACAGCAAAATGGCTCCTAATGTGCAAAAAATTTTCTGAGCCTGTTTCCTCCTTAGGAATGGAAGATTGCTCTGTGTTCATATTAAACTCATTCATCTTTTCATAAGCCAAAGTTATGCTAAAAATCTTGGGTCCCAAAAAGGATGGAATATGTTGAAAGTTGATAACTCTGCTCCTTAAATGGGGAAAAAGCACTTACCTCAGACCCTGGGTCTTTTGAGGTTTCCCAGCCCTGTTCTCAGAGATTTTTCTGCATTTGTTCATTCTCCCTTGTAGTAGAGGCATCAGCAGGTATTCATTTTTACAGGCAATCCTAGCCTTCAACTATAATTTCCCAACCTTTGAAGTCAGCATAAGAAAAGTCCTACAGAAAGCTCTGCTTTCAATCACATAAATATACTGGGGCATGTAAAAAGTGTTTTTGGAGACTCCAAAAGAAAAATAAGTGTTTTCTTAACAGAAACGGATGTCCTGGACACAACTTCAACACAAAAGGCTGCAGCGAAACCCTATTTAGATACAGTCCCAGCTTCCTCATCCACAAGCTTTGTTGAATCACTTCTAGTCACTCACGCATTCATTAATTTACTCATATTTTCATTTGACAAATATTTATTTCACTGCTTACTTAGAGCCATGTAATCAGAAGATGGAAATTTAAATATCATTTTTGATCTCTCGGAAGGAAAGATGCAAACAAATACAATATAATAATTTTTATAATGGACCTATAGACAGAATATGAAGACAGAAAGCAGACCACTTAACTCTTGCTGAGAAGGGCAGAAAGGCTCAGAGAGAGCAGAGCTAGAAAGACAGGTAGGACGATTCAAGGAAAGGGCAGTCTAGTCAGAGATAACATCAAGTGCAAAGGCACTGAGGCATAAAAGGACAATGTGTTCCCCAAACTAAAAAGAGTTTGGTATTGATGAAACAAAAATATAAGGTGTCACCTAAGAATGTCCCAGGCAGGGGACGAATAATAAAGGGCCCTGTATGCCACACAAAGAAATTTAGATTTTATTTTGTGAGACAGTTGTTCTTAATTGGGTATAACCTAGAGACCCTTTTCCAAACACACACCTGGGCCCTAACCCAAGAGACTCCAGTTTTGTAGGTCTTCGATGAAGCCTTTTATCTACTTTCTTAAACATCCACAGACCATGTTGCATTTCCTGTTTTAGAACTGCCCTAGGCTCCTAGGAACCACTGAAGGATTGTGAGCGTGGAAAGCCATGATCAGCTTGAGTGTTGGTGGGTCCCTTTAGGGGATTATGAAGGAAATTTTGCAAGTGATAAGATTCTAGGCAAGGAGTGGTTTGAGAGGCAAGGCAAACTTTCAGGCAAGAATGAATGAAGTCCTGAGTTAGGAGGTGGCAGGAGGCAAAGACAGCGGAATTGAGAGAAATGATGGGAATTAGATCACTATGAATGGGTGACCTAAAATTACATTCTCTCCCTCCTTTCTGCTTTGGTAACACCATTCCCAAGAAAAGAGACATGAGGTGGGACAGAGAAGGAGGAAGTGAGGTCGAGTTCTCACCCACTTAGTTGATTAGGTTCAGAATGTAAATTATGTAGGAGAATGAGAAGATACTAATTTAATATTCCCCAGTGCCTTCTCTTCTGTTTGCAGTGTTGGAGATTTGGGAGTGGTATTATCTGAACTGTCTACCACAGCACCTAAGATTTCACAATTCCAAACATCACTGGCAAGTTGTAATTCTAGTAATTTACATCAAGTAAATGTCAAATAGAATCACTGTATCCTCCTCCAAAGGTTGGGAGGATACTAAGTGGGCAAAGTCAGAGAACTTCCCCACCTCCCAGTCTTCTTCCCTCTCTCTGGGGAACCACCAGGCACTGTGGTCCTTGTTCAGCTTCTTTATGCAGCCAAACAAGCTTAGCAGTTTATTGGATAAAAAAGCGGCAGAGTTACATAATGTTCAAGCAGGAGAACTTGCTCCTGGGACGGAATCAGATTTGCAGCCACCTCATCCCAACCAGATAAAAACTGCTTTCCACAGCTTCACATCCCTTCTCTCCTCCTGCTTTTCCTGGCCCCCTTCCAAGAGTCAGTGCTCTGGGAATCTGCACTGAAGCCCCAAGAAAGGGTGCTGACATATTCTCCTATGCAAGTGGAGAAACTAGCTTGCCAATATCCTGAGTTATTTTTCCTGAATTACTGAAAAGATCTACATATCTGTGTTTTTTGTTATAATATCCCTGTGTGCAGAAGCAGATGCACAAAAATATTTTTCTATCACTATCTTCTGTGGAGAGTTCAGTTCACGAAAATTCATAACTAGATTGAAAATTCTTATACACCAGAAAGAAACCTAGGTTCATGTGTTTGAAAGTGCAGGGCCACAGTTTACTTTTTTATTTTTTAATCCAGATTTTATGCATATATATATATATACATGATATATATAATATATATAATACATAATATACATGTGTTTGTAGTATCAGTGATTTGGGAGTGGTTTTATATGAATTGGGTAACAGCACTTGCTAAGATTTCACAATTCCTAACACCACAGGCAAGTTGCAATTCTAACAATTTATGTCAAATAAATTACATATATACATACATAAATATACATGTTTGTAGATAGTACATACGTTACATTCATATACAAATTTTTTATTGGTGGTCATTTCTTCTTTTTTAATGGCATTCCTCCTATCAAACACTATCTTTGTATTTCTCTTCCCAGCTTCCTCTTCTTATATGATGTGTAGCAAAATATAAAGTGTGACTGTCCCAGAGAGATTAGCATGGGCCTAGTGACCTTCTGTCATCCCCCATTCTCCAAATAACGTGTGCTATGAATGTTTAACCAGATATGTTGCCACAATATGTTGACAGTATGGCCCTGAAATCGAAATCAGGCTTACAGGGTAGTGAAACATCGGATTAGAGTCAGACCTCCTCAACCAAATAAAATCATGTTGTTTCTCTAGATAATTTACCTCGGAAGTGAAGACTGAATTTTGAGGCAATTTCCCCCAGGGGCCAGTATAACAGATGGATTTTGAAGGTTCAACGTTCCTGAATTTTTTGCACCCAACCATGAATAGGGAGCATGATCACTGAGCCAGAAGCAATGACCACCAAGCATTTCAGAGCAAATTCTGGCACTTTTAGTGATGAAATGGCTGCTAAGAGAATCATAAGAAAGGTGTAACACAAATGGTGATGCTAGAAATTCTTTTCGTGATGAAATGGCTGCTAAGAGAATCATAAGAAAGGTGTAACACAAATGGCAATGCTAGAAATTCTACCACTTAACGTAAAATCTAACTCTCTCCACTCTCAGCATTCACCTTGGTTCAGACCACCAACATCTGTCTCCTTGATGACCTCACCAGTCTCCTAACTGATCATCTTTACTTTGGTCTTTCCCCATCCCTTCTTTTCTCCAAAGCCAGAGTGACCTGTGTGAAGTGCACATCAGCCCTTTAATTTACAGCTTAAAACCTGTCCACGACCCCACACTGTTCTCTGGATCAAGTTCCAGCTCTTAAACTTGGACTGGCCCATCCAAGGCCCATCATGAAGGACCCCCTCCCTACCCCCATAGCTTTATCTCCTGAGGCTTTCCCACTCAAACTCAGACAAAGCAAAGTACTCAAAATCCCAGGCTCTTTGCAAGGACGATCACCTCTTCTCTTGTTCTAGCTGACTCCCACTCATCTTGTGATCTCAGGTTAGAGGTTATTTCCTCCAGGAAGATGCCATTAGCCCCTCTGTGTGCTACTAGAATAACTCATACTTGCCTATATTTACATCGCACTTTGCAAGTGCACTATAACTGTCTATCAACGTCCCTGCTGTCTTTCATTTTCCCCATCAGCCCCTGATGGGTAAAGTCTGTTCTATTTTCCTAGTAGCTCCTGTAGCTAACTCAGTGCCTGTGCACAGTGAGTTGTCAGTTACTAGTTGTGGAATAGATGAATGAATGAATGAATGAATGAATGAAGAGAGGGAATAAAACTGTACACTGTTTAACGTTTTGTTTTAATGGTCTTTGACCTGATGACACAGAAAATTACAAATTAAAAGTCTGTTGAAAGTCTATGAAGAAAGGATGAGGGTAAACCAACTAAAACACTGAGGAGAAAATGGGTCCAGTGTACTTTAATAAGACATTTGCTGTGCTTTGACTTCTGTTTCTTGTTACCATCAGGCTGGCAAGGAGTGACACAAAACTGGAGAGCATCTCAGGAGATCATCGCAACCAGCCTTTAAACAAGCCTCGTGATGTCTAACTTCTCCATATTTAAGAGATCTTCAGGATTTATCTTACTCAACCTCTCAAGGCAACTTTTTTTTTTAAAGATTGAATTTTTCCTTTTTCTCCCTAAAGGCCCCCAGTACATAGTTGTGTATTTTTAGTTGTGGGTCCTTCTAGTTGCAGCATGTGCGATGCCGCCTCAGCTTGGCTTGATGAGCGGTGCCATGTCTGTGCCCAGGACCCGAAACAGCAAAACCCCGGGCCACGGAAGCGGAGCATGTGAACTTAACCACTCAGCCATGGGGCCGGCCCCTCAAGGAAACTTTTTATTTGTTTATTTACCCTTACTACGGATAATTTTTATTCAATTTCAATTGAACTCTATTTCCTCTTCTTAATTTCAATTGAACTCTATTTCCTCTTCTGGGTTTTAGACACAGAAAAGAAAAAACAGCAGTTAAACAATTGTTGTAAACTTCAAGAGAACCAGACAACAAGCCAATAGGTAAAGAAACTCTTTTCTGTCTTTCTGGTAGCTTTTCATTTGTCTTTCATTGGAACCTTTGCTTCTTTAAGACACTGGATACAGAAAAAAAAATGTTAGCTTACTGATAGGGCATTCAGGAATGTAATTGATGGATGTAAGGGGCAGAAGAGAAAATAAATGGCAAAGTTAGGCAGAACCTGTGTATTTGATCAATTAAATCAAACTTTCGTGTACCTTGTAGTTTCTGAAAGTCTGCAGGTCTGGAGTAACAAAATAAAGGGGGACCGCATGATGATGTAATAAGCGAGCTGTAACACATTAGAGTCTGTGCTATTTCCTTTTGACCACCAGAGAAGAAGTTAAACCAGAAGAGGTTGGAAATTGGGTTGCCTGCTTCTTCCCTGGTCTTTAGAAAGATTCATTCCCCAATTACTCAATTTTAGTTAGTTGTACAACTTCCATTCTTTGCTGATTATTAACAAGTTACAATCTGTATTTTCTATCTGTGACACTATCTAGTCACTACATTCAATTTCAGGAAAATGCACCCACACATGAATTTTGTTATAAAACATGTTTACGGCAAACTCCATGCATGTTCTTAATGACTTCTCTAGTTCTGTAAAATGCATCAATCATCCTTGTAAAGTTTCTGATCGAATGCCTGAATTTAGATATCTTAGTAAGAAATAAGAAAATAGAAGCCACATGCATCATAGCCTTCATCTATGACTGTTTCTATTTCCGAAGTCTTAATAAAAGTGGGATAAGTGAAGATGAACTGAAACTCTCAAAATATCAAATGGACTAGATATTGAAACTCTAAAAATAACACAGAAGATTATGTCTACCAACAGCTTTCTAAAGAGTGCCCATGTACAGATTTTCTTTTAAATTAATACAGCCGAGTCCCCCCCCTTTGCTGAGCCTCATCATTTCACTACTTGCAGCCCTGGAAATCTGGGTTATTGAAATCGGTAGCTGTGAGTTAATTACTCTGGCTGTTTTGTTACATTTCATGGAAGATGCATTTTAAAGCTACTTTAACAAAGTGTTTCAAGAGAAAAACTGACATTTTAGAAAACGGAAAATACTGAGCAGTGTTAACTAAAGTGTGAGAATTAATTCAATCACTAGCATCTGCCTTTTCCTTGTTTCATGGCTGGTGGGCAGCTCTACGGTATTCACTGATCGGCTTCTTCCCCCCAAAAAAGGAATGCAGGTAGAGAGAGAATGAGAGGGACACTCCCCACTTAGAAGTTAAATTCAGAAATGCAGTTTTAGGCACCCAACTGCAAAGTTAAAAGACTTTAAAATCTTAGGTTAAGCACATTGCATTTTCTCCACATAACCCACCAAGCTTGGGTAAGAAGGAATGAGGCCAGCTTGCCCAGCAACGAGTCATATTGTCCTTGGAGCTGCTTGTTCAATGCCACCATCCGCACTTCAAGGAAAAAGGAAGCTATTCTGAACAACTAATAGGTGAAAAGAAACCAATTATTTTTAGAGATGGCCTCAAAAGAGTATCTTCCAGCCTCTCAAAAATGCTGCTTGGAGAAGTATGTGGCCCTAAGCTTGGATCCAAAATAGGGAAAGATCCCTAACATAATCTCTCTTTTTTCAGAGTCCTTCCAGCACGAAAATGTCCTTGTCATAAAAATCAGTCTTGAGTCAGGGGATAAAACAACTATAATGTATTAGGAAACAGATTAATCATAACCCTTGTTGTACTTTAGTTACAAAACATGTTTATCAAAATGATGAGACAGAATTTTCTAAGACTAGAATTACATTATTTCAAATAATGTAATAGAACCAGTGGGAGAAAATTAACATGGTGACTACATTCACGTTTTTTTTTATACATCTGAAATGTGGGAACCTATGCTAAGCCCCACTGAAGACACAGGCATAGTTTGAGACACTATTCCTGTTCTACAGGAATTTAATTTCTAAAGGAACCATTTAAAAAATAATTTAAAACCAGATCAACTTTAATCTCATTTTTACTTTACAACATTGTCATATTTGCAATCGGTCTCTTGAAAATATAATGGGTACCTCAAAGAGACAGCACCCCTGACTTCACTTCCCCAAACTACTCCACTAGGAGCCTCCTCCTTCTGTGACTGGCAGCTCAGTCCTTCCAGCTGCTTAGGCCAAAAGCCCCAGTCCAGAGTTTCCTAATTTCAGCACTGTTGACATTTGGGGCGGGGTAAGTCTCTGTTGGAGAGAGCTGTCCTGTGCATCATAGGATGTTTAGCAGCGTCTCTGGGCTCTATCCACTAGATACAGACAGCACCCTCCCCAGCTGTGACAACCCAATATGTCTCCAGACATTGCCAAATTTTCCCTGCGGGGCAAGGTCATCCCCAGTTAAGAACTGTCTTCAAGTTCTGTCTGTCTTTGGGTCATGATGGACTCAGCTTTCTCTCACATCCCACATAAATCTCTTAGCAAATCCTATTGGCTCTGCTTCAAAACACTCCAAAAATACAAGCGCTTCTCACAACTCACTGCCCCCGCCTTAATCCAAGCTGCCGTCGTCCAAATCCTAGATTAATTTCAAGGGCCTCCTAAACTGTTTCCTTGCTTCCACCTGTGGCCACTACATTCTATTCCCAACACACCAGCCAGACAGATACTATCAAAACGTTACAAACTTCTCTGTAGAAATCTTCCAATGATCGCCTATCTTATAAAGAGTAAAAGCCAAAGATCTTAAAATGGCTTTCCTGACATCATCTCATTCTCCTCCAGTCACACTGGCCTCCTTGCTCTTCCTGGTATACTTCAGGCAGGCTTCTGCCTCAGGGCCTTTGCACCTGCTGTTTCCTCTGCCTGGCAGGCCTCACTCCCTCAAGGCTTTGCTCAGATGTCACCACCTGAGGGAGTCCATCCCTGACAACTGGTTTTAAAATGGCACTTCCCCCCACCCCAACTCTTTATCTCACTCCCTGGGTTATTGTTCTCCAAAATACTATCATCTTACTGTGCCATTCACTTATTTATTTCATTTATTGTCTGGTTCTTCCCACTAGGTCATATACTCTGTAAACACAACAATTTCCGTCTACTTTTTTCGCTAATTTATCCTCAGGGCCCTAGAATAGTTCCTGGCACAATACTGAGAAGCTTTCCATCAAAACGGATTGAAAGAGCGGCCTCTCTCGGATTACCACTGGAGACTCTCAATGGGACTTTTCGGGATTTTAAAAACCACGTATTTACATTGGCTATTCAGTTTGGGGAATTAAAATGTAAATATTTCATTTGTGATTACTGCATTTTCAAATTTTTAAAACTACTCTGAGGTCTCAGAATGACTTTTAGAGTGTTCCTGAATTTGACAAGTGAGGTGATGTGAGTTATTGCCCTCACGCTTACAGAAGTCCAAGGAAATTTTCTGCTTGTCGGTTAAAACTAAACAAATCTTTAGCAAAAACCATTTGTTTAAAATTGAATCTTAATATTTTGTGAACATAATCCAGAGCCACTCCATTCAACCTACATCAACTTTTTTTTTTTAAAGACTGGCACCTGAGCTAACTGTTGCCAAGCATTTTTTTTTTTTTTGCTTCTTCTCCCCAAATCCCCCCGGTACATAGTTGTGTATTTTTAGTTGTGGGTCCTTCTAGTTGTGGCATGTGGGACACTGCCTCAACATGGCCTGATGAGTGGTGCCATGTCCGTGCCCAGGATCCGAACTGGTGAAACCCCAGGCCCCGGAAGCAGAGTGTGCGAACTTAACCACTTGGCCACGGGGCTGGCCCCCTACATCAACTTTTAAATCTCAACTATGTGCAAAGTATAATGCTTGATTTTCCTAAATAATTCATCTTACAATTTGAGAAGCTCCAGCTTCATTTTCTTCTAGGAAGCGTTTTCCTTTTTTTTTTTGCCTTGGATGACCTCAGCCAATAGCAATACTATTGATACTTATCTACCTTGGGACCATTCTTCTCTTGTTAATCCTTTTTCTAAATCAAAATAACCGCTCAGATAGCACTTGAGAATAGCCTAATTTTTCATGTAGTCTGTTCATGAGGGAATCTATTTATTTTTAATTAGTTTTCTTCCTAAGTTCCCTTTGTCAACGTTGAACATGAGAAGCTGGAGGCCTTGAATTTCTCCGCTTTCCTCACGGGTAGGGTGGGGCTGTCTTTCCCACGTGTGCTGGCCACATGACTGTACTCACAAAGGCTGTGGAAAGGAGCTCCAAGATTTGGTGAATCACAGAGAAAAATGGTTTCAAAGAGTCCCCACGGCCCATGTTTATGACTAAACTGTGGGAGAACACACTAACATTACTATGAAGATGGTCCTGGGAAAACAAGTCTAAGTGTTAGGGTGCTGAACCCAATTCAGTTTCACATAATGAGATATTTTACATTCAGATAACCAGTGTAAAGCAAGTATTTATTGAGTGCTTACTGTGTGCTTAATTCTGTCAGAGAGCATGTCACTGTAATAAGTTGGGGCTCAAATAATATTTATAAAAATGTCTCTACTTTGTCCCAGAAACAACACTTTGATAATACTGGTTTTCACTAGAGCAATTTTCTAGCAATAGATTCAAAAGACTTCCTGAGACGCTCTTTTAATTGGTTTCTATGGCAAGAACCCTATGCGTGCTGAATTCTGTCTCAGGGTCTCAGGCAATAAATTTCAAAGAAAGATCAGCTATATATTCCTTCAAATTTAATCATTTTGTTTTGCTTACTGCAAACGAAAGGGGGGCAGCAGATCTCAGAGTCCCAAAAGTGACAATTTTAGCTATTTTAATTATTGAAAATGTATTCTATAGACAGTTGATACAAGAGCAGTGGAGAGGAAAAGTTTGTCCCTTCTTTTGTCAGTGACAAAAAGAAAGTTTTGACAAATGGACCAACGAGAATGCAATTGTAAGTGAATAACAGGAGCTGTGACATTTTGTACAATTTCCACTTTGTAGTTATCATCTGCCCCTGAAGTCCTTGTACTTTGCCAACCACATGAGAATGTGATTCCCTTGTGAAAGGTCCTGGAGGATAGTCATTAATTTGCCTGATACCCTGGCCCCGTGGGAGTGCAGGCTGACATGAAGTGTTCTAAAGATTACTCTGTTTTCTCTCCCAGATTTTCTCTCCCAGATTTCTTTAGAGCCCTACGGAAAGTTTCATCGCTGGCTAGATATTAAAGATTCCCTCTTAATTTCAGCACACAAGTTCTAAAACGTAAGGGTTAAAAGAGAAAAACAGCATTTCTCTTGTCCTTGGAGAACTCCTTCTTAAATCTTAAGAAATTCAAAAGGAAGAACAAAGTAGAACACTTAGAATGCAGTACCTTCCCTCCAAAGGTTTCAGTGTGCTTGACCGCACTTTATTAAAACACAGTCATGAATAAGTTCCCAGAAATTCTTCTCTCAATTGTACAGTTGGATAAGTTGAGGCTTGGAAAGATGGAGAAATTTAGCCATAGGCCAGAAAAAAATGAAAAGGCTACGGGGAAAACAAAATCCAGCAATATTTATGTCTAAAAACAGTGAGAATAAAATAAAAACAAGACAAAAATTCTTTCCTTATTTAATAGAAAATTAATCCAAAGCACCATCGAAATGTTAGATTTGTATTATTTATATACTTTTTAATTTTGACCTTATTTTGGACTACTCTATATGAGTTGCTGTAAACTTTTTTACCAACTCATACTTTGGCCAAGAATAAATCTCAGCCAACTATGGAAGGGGCAAGGTTTGTTAAACACTAACACCCTCCGTGAGCTAGGCCACTACGGTGTGAAACTCATATTACAGCGATGGTCAAATACGGCCACAGGCCATGATTATCATGCTTGCACTTAAAAAAAAAGTTGATCACTTAAAAATAAGCTTCATTAAATCATTCATGTGAGATAAACCAATTGATTCTAAAATATTGTCTCTCTTTCTGCTCTTTCATGTGTTGAAGCATTTTTATGCCAAAGCATTTCAGGCAAAATTAAAAATTCTTGCTTTCTTAAAATGTCATTTAAATTTTTTTAATTATAATTTCAAATGCAGTGGTTGCAGAAATTATTTCTTGTTCTCCTTTCATAACAGACAGTGTTTTATAATACATTTCAGAATTGCCTATAAAGAATATTAAGTAGTTTTGGGTTTACGGTTACCATCTTCTCTTACTAAAAGTAAATAATTCACAAAATGTGCTTTGACTCAACAATATAGGATTATAAGTGTCCATGCAGGTTGCAATAGCTGTAGGCAAATTCTAAAACTGCAATTTGCAACCTGAATTTATCCAGCAGTTAAGGAAACAGGATATTTATTCCATTGGGAAGCAACCCAATAAAAGGTGACTTTTGATCAGCTGCTGAGTGAGACGGCTTTATTTTATTCTGACAAAAATTTCAAATATTTTCTTCAAGTGCACAGCACACTTATTCTTTCAAGGCACAGTCTAACCAAACTTCCATTTGAAAGCTGCAATGTCTGTGATGGAAAGTTGTGCATAAGAATTTCCTCTGGCAGTTATTAGACTGAATACGTTATTAAAATGAATATGAATTGAAATTTCCTATTCGGTTCATTTCATATGAAGGTTATTTTTGCAGTAGCAAGTCCCTAAAGGACATTAATCAATAACAATACTAAAATAGTATGATTGTATAAGAAACCTGCTAAAATGTCCATCACATACAAGGGGATTCATGGAAAACACTTACCTAATGGTGAGAGCATTTATCACCCTATGCCCCTGAACATAGACCACTCTTACAATCTGACTATAAGGGACCTAGTTTGAATACTGTGTTGTAGGAAAGAATGTTCATATGCCCACATAGGCCTAAAAACAGCTGCCACAAAAGCTTTAAGTTATTAATGAGGAATATCCAAAATACATGAAATATCTTAAGAAAAAGCATTTTTAGTTACAAACTCTTTTCTGCCGGTAAATAAGAGAAAAAATAAAAACGGAGTATCTTAAAAATTATACTAATTTTCTATACATTCAATGTAGTATCTACTCTGCATAAATTAGAATGTATGCAAATTTTTCTTATATTCAAAACCTGTGTCCTCGTCTTCACTTACTAAGTTATTAAGGTAGCGTACAAAGTACACATGTATACACGCACACACTGATATCATGTTACACAACATCTGTTGTCATGAATCTGACTATAATAATGTACATTTTAAAGTGTCAATAGCTAGGATAGGATCTGTAGCCAAGGGCCTCCCATCCGCCCCTCCCATTCTCTAGGACATAAGTTTCCATCTGTTAAATAAATAGCCTCAGCTTTTCTACTTGCAAATGTGGATAAAAATGTTTATTTTTATTCATGAATCCATTTATAATAAAAGTGTATGACTAAGAAAGATTATAGTATATATAGCATGAGAGAGGTCTAGATTCGAATCCCATCTCTAGCAACTACTAACTTTTTCATTATGGTCATGGTTGCCTCGTATGTGAAGTAGAGCAATAGAACCTACAGTGTAGGACGGTGTTAACCATTCATAAAGCAATATATGTTAACATACACATTCTCTGATAAATACTCTAGTGCCAAAATGTTAGCTCTACTGCCATTATAATTATTATTAATAATAAAATAAGAGATGAGGGACTTTGTATAAGTTGTATCAAGAGGAGCAGTGTCCAATAGAATGTTCTGCCATGATGGAAATAATCTGTAGTCTGTGTTGTTCAATATGGTAGCCGCTAGGCATATGTGGCTATTGAGTATTTGAAACGTAGAATGCTCTGCATTCTATTGGAGAACCGAATTCTTAATTTTATTTAAATCATTTGAATAATAAATTATGTTTATGTTTTAACAAACATAACAAATTTGTTTAACAAACAAATTATGTTTATGTTTAAACAACTAGCTTATGTTTAAACGTCCATATATGGCTCGTGGTTACTGTATAGGGAAGGGCAAATCTAGAGTGCCTAATCTACTCAAGCAACTTTACCATGTTTAGCTCTTTCTAAGATTCTCTACCATATAATACATAGAGGGACTTCTCTAGGCCCCTTTACCAAATTACCATAATTAGTATAGAAAATCCTCCAATGACTCTATATTATTCATATGCAGAAAATACAAAATGACTTCTCTATCTACAACAGTGCTGTGTTCTTGTTTTATTCAATTCCGTGTAATCAATGGTTGCATGTTTCAACACAATAATGTTTCATGGCATCTTATTATTTTTGGTTGGAAATTTTTTTTTTAAAAGAGTTTATTTTTTCCTTGTTCTCCCCAAAGCCCCCCGGTACATAGTTGTATAGTCTTCATTGTGGGTCCTTCTAGTTGTGGCATGTGGGATTCTGCCTCAGCGTGGTGTGATGAGCAGTGCCATGTCCGTGCCCAGGATTCGAACCAACGAAACACTGGGCCGCCTGTAGTGGAGCACGCAAACTTAACCGCTCGGTCACAGGGCCAGACCCCTGGTTGGAAATTTTATCAGACTCTTTCTGGCCTTTTGGACATAATTTAGCCTTGTCTGGAAGTCACAGACTCATCATTATGAATATCATGTTGGGGAAAAAACATTTTACTATCATACATTTATACAACGTCTCAAGAGCACTTAAAATCTTGAGGCAAAATAAAAATTCAAGGAAAATCAATATTAAGACAAGGAAAACAAACTTATGCCCAACTCTAAAACAAAAAAATAAACAGACAAAAATCCTTGGTTACCATCATCACGTAAATGTATGGGGTTTTTGGAAGTTCCCCCTTTACTCCATTCCACCAATCAAGACAGACCAACTGCGTAACAATTGCCCTGTGTAATGGAAGGGCACCAAACACACCACCCCCTCGTGGGATCCCCAAATCTATTGTTTCTGCATCCCTCAAATAGGGGTGCACCTTTTCTTTTACTTGTATTACATTAGTGATTGGAGAAAAGGAGACTGATCCCTCATATCTGCTAGAATGACTCAGGAAGTTCTGACTATAAAGCTTAAAATTTCTCCTTCATTTTCATCATCATTAAATACTTCTGCAGCTATGAGAATTTTTACTAGGCTTTAAAAAGTGTTTGCCTTGATAAAAATTCTAGGCACAAGAAACACATAAAATGGGAATGCTAATATTAATGATCTTGAAAACCCAAAGTTGTATTCTAATGATGAATCAACTTCTCATGGCTGTCTTCAACAAACAGAATTTCGTGTTCTGAATTATACCTCATTTCATAGGCTGAGTCAATAAAGTAATATTGTGGGACAATACTGTAGTACAGCTATTCCTAATTAGTAACTCTATTTCCGTATGTGGAGGACGATCACTATTACTTTTGCTTAAATGAAATTTTACTAAGTGACATTTGTTATTAAATAACAAATACATATAAAATATTTTTAAAATCTCTAATTTGAACATTGGTCATTAAGTTTTCTCATTGCAATATATCATGCAGCAAAAAGTCATGTTTTACTCTCACACTAAAAAATACTTGTGGAAGTTGAAGTGAGCAAGAAAACAACAGACCAGCGTCATCAGCATTTTAAAATTCTCAGACTAAAAGCTGTGCTAAGAAATGAGTCTTCTGAGAAAGACAGTAAATTGTTCACTATCAGAGATTTTTTAATGATTTTCACATCTCTAAGTTCACCTGTTAATATTGTGTCTAATTTTGAAAGATCAAAAGGATCTTTTTAAAAATGAGATCTGGTTTAGTCAATGATATTTTTTATTGATCTTAAAGAAATAACTAACAATGCAAATGGCAAACTTAATTAAGGATATGACTTTGAGAGAATATATATATGCATGAAGTCATCAAAATGATTAAATTATATAAAGACACAAAATAATCTAAGGCCACTTATAATGAGTGAAAACAAAAAAAATTCAACTACATGTATTCTATGTTCACAGTTATGAAAACCATATATGTTTGGATAAAGGCTGGAAAGGAATTTTAAAAATGAAATCATGAGGAATTTTTTAAATTACATTTTAAGTCTTTAAATATTGTGCTTATAGTTATTAAAAAGTGAACTGAATCACAAATCACATGACTTTTCCATACAGCAAAGACTGGGAAAAACCTCGAAGTTTTCCCAATTCCTCTGTGGGCCTCCCATCTCATATCCAATTCAATCCATCAGCAAGTCCTGTCATTTCTACTCCCAAAACTTTTCACAAATCCATGCACATATTCCACCCCTGGACTGGTGAATTAGTCTCCTGACCGGTCCTCTCCCAGGGTGACAGTGAGTCTGGCTCAGATGACAAGGACTCGGAACCTCCAAGGAAGAACCCCACGCTGAGACCACCCACAGTGGGAATCTCCTAACTGGACCTTGCTCAGTGGATGATTAATTGCTCAAAACTACAAGTCCCAAGCAAAGTGAACTGTTTGTTCCTGGAAATATTTAATACGTCAAAAATACAGTTCCTTTCATAATATCTCAGTACCAGAAATGAAAATTAGGATTATCAAAGCATTTTGAATAGTGCACTGCCATACATCCCTTCTATGAATGAAGAATTACCACTCTCTGTATGTAGGCATGCGGGATGTAACTGACACAGGGGACCGTATTTGCATCTGTACTATCCTAGAATATTATCTGTTTTTTGTATTGTTTGTAAAGCTGTGGACAAAAGAAGGTTTCCTTAGCCCTTTTACTCTCTGGGCTCATGACAGTGAGGGAGATGCTCCATCTGCTTCTCCCCCTTTCTGTTGCTGTAACCGAGTCTGCTAGGAGCATCAACTTAATCCATCACTTAGAGTAAGCAAAACCCAGTGCAAAATTCTCTTACAGCTCCAAATAGGTTTGCTTTCTTTGCGCTACAGTGCCCATTTTAAAACTGCCTATACAGTCTCAGTGACCATTCTCTGGGTATGCAAGATAAATAGGGTAAGATAGGGTCTTTAATTATCACTCTTCATGATGCATTAGCAGTTCAAATTAAAGACTATGGTTATTGGAAACAAACACTTTTATACCTATACCCCTACACCCTTAGTTTTCTTTATCCCCCCAGTCTTTTCTATTCCACAACAGCCCACTCTTTTGCTTAAAAGCTTTTAATGTCCTTCCATGACTTTTAGAGAAGACCCAAACTCTTTCCAGAAACACCCAAGAACCTATATGGTCCCTGGCCTGTCTATCTCTCCATCTTCCTCTCCTGACACTCTCCCTCTTGCTCACTGAGCTCCAAGTTCACTAAAATTTTTTTTCACCTCAGGGCCTTTGCAGGTGCTATTCCTTCTACACAGAACATCCTCCTCACACAGAAGCTCCTGCAAGGCCAGCTTCTGCTTAACTTTCAGGTGAATTAATGGTCACTCTATCTAAAGTCCATCCAAAGAATCATATTATTCTAGGATCTCATACTTCTTATTTAGACTCTCTGAGGAAATTCATAACTTCATGGCTAATTGTTAATGCTCAATTTGCATTTGAGTAAGGAGCTTGATCTAGGAATATGTATGTCTATGAGCAGAAATAGTCTCCTTAAGATCAGAACTTTCATAGGTCCCCTTACTGCTCTCAGTATTCATCTTCTCAGTCAGAACCATACTCCTTCATGCAGTCTTCTCTGACACAAGACTTCCTTAGCTCAATTATAAATATACAGAGTGTAGGGACTATTTATTCATTGCTATATTTCCATAATGCATTGTGCATAGTATTAACAATAATGATTATTATATTACAATAATATACTAATGGCAAGTGCTTATATAAGGCTGACTACAGGAACCAGGCACTGTTCTAAGCACTTGCCATATATTAACTCATCAACTGATGTGAGGATTAGTCACATCGACCCAATAAATAAGCACTCATTATCCCCACTTTACAGATGAGCACCCTGGAAACTCAGAGACTGTTGAGCACGTTTCCATTCAGTTAGTGACGAAGCTAGGTCTCAGACTCAAGGAGTCTGCTGTTAACAACAATACTAAGTACATATCCAATACTGAAAGAATGAAAGAAAGAATAATTGATCATTTCTTTGAGACAATACTTTTGTCTTCTGATGATTTTGCATAAAAGTTGTTGAGTTGATTTTTCTAAGGCTTTGCCTAAGTCTGTCTTACCTTTCTTTGGTGACAATAAATAACCTGTAGTGTTGATTATTCTGCTAAATGGTTCACTTCTAAAATCCAGCATATTTTGCTTCATTGGTAACAACCTGACTTGAGACACAACTTTCCAAGGTAGCATTATGGAAAGACTACATACTTTTTATGTTTACTCTATATTGCTGAGCAGTATAATGCCTTTGATTTTGCAAGTAAGAAATATGGGAGTTAGTGTAGTGGAAAGACTGTAAAATTTGGAGCCAAAAAGTTTGGATTTTTTGTCCTTTGTTTTCCCTCCATTGCTAGGCACGTGAACTTCGATGACTGCTTTGATGTCGTTAAGCCTCAATTTTCTCACGTGTAAAACGAGGAAAACAATGCCTAACATTTAAAGGCATTATGAAGTCTAACGAATATCAAAGAACTGCAACGAATTTATTGATTAAGTAACAATGCCAAGGCTACTGAATATATGCCAGCCATCACACAGTGCTGGAAGATAGTCCACATGTACTTCATTGCTTGCCCAATGAATGATGAAGGAAGTAAGATGAATAGACTGTCAGGAAATTTGTTCTGCTTCTGTTGGACTAGTTTAGTTTCACAATTAGAGTATATCCAACTTTGAGAATAAGTCTCAACAGCCGGTTCCATGAATCAGACATGTCTATGACAGACCACTGTATGAGTCAATGATTTCTTCCTCATGAATTAAAGCAATCTAAAAACCAAGTGACAAAACAACACTTTACAGTAAATGCCATGAAGAACACCAAGTCAGTAAGGAAGGGGGCTGTGGCATAGTGGAGTAAGTCTTAGACTTAGAATTGAAATACTTGGGTTTGAGTTCTGGTTTGTTGTGCCATTTATAGCTGTGAGAATTTCGTCTAAAAATGGAACACCTCTGAGACTGTTTCCTTAGCTCTAAAAAGGTCATACATATCTCCACAGGACTGCTATGAATATTAAATATGATAGTGTATTTAAAAACACAATATCCAGTTGATATGCTAATTGAGACATGCTAAATGAGACAGCCAAGATTAGGGGAACTGGCTATGAATGGAAGCCATTCTGGACCAGGGAACTGGACTGCTCTCATGAAATGTAGAGTGCCAGTCAGGGGTTAGATGTTTAGTAAATACTGTGGAATTAAAGTGCATCACACAGAAAGCCCTTTTCATGCTCTCTGTTAAGCAATCACCTAGTTCATTTGGAGCCATTTTTAGCATTTTACATTCAGAAATAGAATATAAACATATAATATTTTTCACAATCCAGAGTTCTGAATGCATATATGTGATATAGTTGTAATCTCCTTTTAGGAAGGTTAATTTCTAATTGGCAATTTTTAAAAATGCAAAATTTTAATATGTTCTATTTTAGGACACTACAATTGGGTGTACTGTTGAAATACCAACATGTTTTATTCAAGGAAACTGAATGGTAGACATTGGGAAGCTCCTCAAGGACACAAGAATTAAGTTCTAGGAGGCAAGGGTGATTACATTTCCAGGAAGAAAAGTTAAGCTAAATTTTTGGAAACAAGCGAAATATATCAAACCAGCAGGAATTTCACAAGCTGAGAATTTTTTTTTTAACTTTTTTGTTCATAAGCTGTATCCTGACTGAAGATCTTCCTATTAAAACTCAGAGGACACAACAGTTTTCACTTGTACAACGCATTTGGTTTTAGGATTTATGATAATAAATGGAAATGTTATCTCTCTGCCCTTGATTGCTTTAAAGTTATCTGTTCTGTCATCAGTGTTGGGTGGGATGAATGGAGTATATCTATTTGCAAAACCCCAATGTATAATATATATCTAAGCATTCCTGTCATCTGTGCACTCACCATGCACCACAATTCTTTTTATCTGTGTGAATCTTTTCATTTATTCCTAAACTGGTTTTAAGTAACTGATGTGCCCATGCACCTCAAATGCAGTGTGAAATATGTTAAATTGCTTTTTATAACTGTAACTGAAGATCTAAGAATAATATGCCCTATACAGTAAGATGTCGGAGAAGAAGAGAGAAAGGTACCTTGTCTGAGGACTTCTCAGGGACCTCTGTGAGACACAGCTGACAGAAATTTACCTATCCTTCTGGCATGAGATCAGAAGTTTCTACCTGTTAGAATAAGTAAGTTACAGTTTTGCTTCTGGAGATAATCTGTAAATTTGCATACATATTGCCTAGGATGGGTATGAACAAGTCAGCGTGAAGCATATTTAGCTGACTACATTAGCTGAGTTACTTAGGGGCATTCTTGCACTCATTCAGTCAAAAAATATTGAAACAATGACAGTCACTTTTCTGAGCATTAGTGATACAGCAGTGAGCAAAGTAGAAGAAAAGCCCTTCTCTTGTAGAGCTTATGTTGTAGTTGGGCAAACAGATATGAAATAAGTAAAAACATATAGTATAACAGATGGTGATAAGTTCCACAGACAAAAATGAAGCAGAGATGGATAGAGTGTGGCTGCAGGGAGAGGGTCACCATTTTTAAAAGGCTGGTCTGATAAGCTTCACTGAGAAGATGACATTTGAGCAAAGATCACTGACATTTGACATCTGTATTCAGTGCACTGTCATCATAACACCACCACCGCCATGGCGGGCAGGACCCTCATGACCAACTTTTGTATAGCTGTTATGATTAAAACTCATTTTTACATCCATTATTGTATTTTATTCTTTGAGATATTATTTCCTATTAATTTTATATGTGAAAATGATAAAGGAACGAGTGTTTAAATAACCTGTTCGACGTCGCGCACTTGGTGAGAGGTAGCGTTAGGATGGGACTTCAACCCCAGGTTGCTTGACTCTCAAGCTTACACACTTATTACTACATCATGGTGACTATGGGGGTGTGTCACCACCGCTGAGTGTCTCAAGACATGAGGGTGTTAGGTGCCAGACTCAGCTAAGGGACACCAAAAGGAAAGGCAGAAGAATGTTGGGTAGTTTTGCCCAAATTTCTATTTTGCAATGATTTGGTTGTATTTGGTTTCACAAATGTATCTCAACAGTTCAGCAGAGATCAAGCAAAGTAAGCACAGTTCACAAAATGTTAATTATAATCATTATATCCAATTTCACAGTTATTTTTCACACTGTATCATCAACCTTGGGCCCTTGGACCTAAGTGGATGTCCTGTCTTCTCACTTCATTTACTAGAGAAATGCCATTCAAATGTAAACTTCTGGCTCTAATCCTACTATCACGGGATTTCTTCCCAATTCCTCAATTCCAGTTAGAATTGATTTCTCCCGCCTTTATACTCTCAACCCAACTGCTTGACTTATCAGATTTTTATGTATGTCTATCTCTTCCACTGAGTTATGAATATTGACATCACAGGTTCAATGTCTTTTTCATCCCTGCATGACACATAAATCTGAATTTAAGGCTTTACTAATGGTATATTTTTTTCAAATGTTGGTTGAATTGAAATCAAATCACAACCGTAGCAAACACCCTCATTTCCCCAACCAGACTCTAAACTGTACTGCAGTATCGCCAGATCACTGTCTACTTGGTTCCCTTGTATTTTTGTAGCAAGCTAGTGTACATAGAAGACAAATAAATCAGAGATTAGAAAAAAATTCATGATATTTTAAAATTATAAATTAGTCAAATAGTGACATTTGCATATTTAGTCATGTGTTGCTTCACGATGGGAATATATTCTAACAAATGCGTCATTAGGTGATTTCATCGTTGTGTGAACATCATAGAGTGCACTTACACAAACCTAGACGGTATAGCCTACTACACACCTAAGCTATATGGTACTAATCTTATGGGACCTCCATCGTATATGCAGTCCGTCATTGACTGAAGTGTCACTATGCGAAACACGACTATAGTTTATACAATAAAGGTCTATGGATTTATCGTTATTTTTTTGTGTGTGCTTTATCTCCCTAAGTCCCCCCTGGTACATAGTTGTATATCTTAGTTGCAGGTCTCTCTAGTTGTGGCATATGGGACGCTGCCTCAACGTGGCCTGACAAGCAGTGCCATGTGCGCGCCCAGGATCCGAACCAGCGAACCCCTGGGCCGCTGCAGTGGAGCACGCAAACTTAACCACTCAGCCACGGGGCTGGCCCCAGGATTTATAGATATTTAATCCAAAAGTGATGCATGTTTGAAAAATGACTTTTGAAGTAAAGAGAATATAGATCATGTCTCTAAGTTGAACTAGTGTGAAAAATAATGGTACAAAATTCTTCCACATTCATATTATCAAAAAGAATGGAAAACTGAATCAACGGTAGGTATTTGCAGTATATCATTTTTTTCACCTTAATTACTTTGCATCAACTAAACGGACACCTTTGAAAATATTTGTTCAGTGAGATAGAACTAATGTCTACAGTTTAATATATATTACATAAACAATCAAACCTTAAAGATACTCTTTTGCAATATAGATTCACAATGTATTTTGAAATCTCCATAGAATTAGGCTAATTTCAAAGCTATTTACAAGATGTCTTATATAGATTCTTCAAAAAACTCTTAGCTGGGTTATCAGTTTCTTCTTGGGAGCCTCAAAATTCACCCTACCAAAAAAAAAACTTGTATGAGAAATACTTTTTGGGAGTCAAATCTTCCCTCTCATATGAGCTTCTTTTTCAGGGTTAAAATGAAATTTACCAAGCAAAGACATTTCACACAAGGCCAAGCACGCAGGTTTGACATGCATTTCCCAGGGCCAAGCAGCATAGGCATCTGCTTTTTAAAAGTCAGTTCTGCCTTACACTGAGACAGTCATACTCGGAGAGCATTTCCACTATTAAGGTAAATCTTCCTATTTTTCTATGTCTATAATCCAAAACTGGCCTCCAATGTTCCTCTTGATTATCATACAGACTCTCTCATTCTTGGCCATAAAGCAATAATATAAATATTGCATGCAATCAAGTTTTTTAAAAAAATCAGAGCCTAAAGAAAAGAAAAGTGATTTAGGATCAAATTCCATTACCAAAACCACCATGATTCTGTCCTATTTTTCCTGGAAGTTTACTCTGTGAAATAGTGTTTGAATTAAGTGTGTCAATGAGTAGAGTATGAAAATAATTTTGTTATACGGAAATTTTGATTAAGGCATTTTTTACAATGATGGTCTTAGTCTTTGTTATTAAACTGTCTGGAATATTTATCTTAAGCTACAAACTGTATGAAAACAAATAATAAAGTATAAAAATAAGCAGATGCCCACTAATCATAACCAGAATTTATCCAAGAGAAATTTACTTAAATGTACTTTTATTATCCTGGCTACTCTTACTTCTAATGGTGATTTTTTTTTTTAAGTAATAGAGCACTTTCATGACTAGGCTTGTAAGACCTGAGCTTTACAAAAAGTACAGGAAATGAGTTGCTTCTCCTCTTGCCATCATCGATAGTTTGGGAGCACATGAGTTCCTATTTATCAAACTGAACTGTGACAATTTAATGAGATTTTGCTTGATCTTTTAAAATCCACATATAATTGTCATATAGACTAAAATGAATGCTACACACAGGCCTGTGGTATTCCTTCAAAGAAAAGTCAATGGCAAAAGAGCAAGAGAAGGCACTTGTACATATTATTCAAAAACTTACATTATCTGTGAGATGCCATAAAGTGTCATCATCATTAGTTAGTATTTCTTGAAGCCCCATGTTATCCTTGCAATGCCAAAAATTATTTTAATATCAAATAGAGATTAACATAAGAATAAATTCTGTTGGTTTAGTCATCTCTAATGACACTAGAGAATAAATTTCCTACAGAAATGAGTTATGCATTTGATGAATGACTTTAAGGAAATATGTCATCACCATCATTATCAGAGAATTATAGGCTTTTACAGGCAGAAGAGATCTTAGAAGTCATCTGGTACTACTCTCTTGTTTTCAAGTATAGGCAGAGTCATTAAGTGACTCTTAACCCCATGTGACTAGTTAGTGATGAAGTCAGGCTTAGATCTCAGTCTTAAACCTAATATCATATTCTTTCCATTAAACAAAGCTCCCTTCCCAAAGTAATAATTACACTAATATCTGATGATTATCAAGTGGTTCTTCTGTGCCAAGCCCTGTGCTAAGCTCTTTTTAAAAACATTTTTATTCAATTTACTTAAACGAAAAAAACCCCAAAAACCAAAAAACATTTCACCCATTTCTCCCACCCCCACGATCCCTCGCCTCGTGCACTCTTCCAACTACCAACTTGTTTTCCAACTACCAACTTGAGCTTGTTTTGTTTCCAGATTTGACAGACACAAGAGATTTTTATGGTGTTTGTCTTTCTCTATCTGACATTTCACTTAGCATAATGTCCTTGAGGTCCCTCTACGTTATCACAAATGGCAACATTTCATTCTTTTCTATGGCTGAATAATATTCCATTGTGTGTGTATCTATCTATCTATCTATCTATCTATCTATCTATATATATATATATATCACAATTTCTCAAGCCATTCATCCTTTGATGGACACCTAGGTAGTTTCCATATCTTGGGTACTGTAAATAATGCTGCAATGAACATGAGGGTGCATATATCTTTTCAAATTAATATTTTCATTTCCTTTGGATAAATACGCAGGAGTGGAATTGCTGGATCATACGGCAGTTTTATTTTTAATTTTTTGAGGACCTCCATACTGTTTGCTGTAGTGATTGCACCACTTAACATTCCCACCAACAATGCACAAGCATTCCCTTTTCTCCATATCCTCACCAATGCTTGTTATTTCTTGTCTTTTTGATAATAGTCATTCTAATGGGTATGAGGTGATATCTGGTTGTGGTTTTGATTTGATGCAAAATCAAATGATGATTAACAAGGTTGAGCATCTTTCCATTTTTTAAATTGAATTATTTGTTTTTGCTATTGAGTTGCATGAGTGTTTTATATATTTTGGATATTAGCCCCTTATCAGATATATGATTTATAATTATTTTCTCTCATTCAGTAGGTTGCTTTTTCATTTTCTTGATGGTTTCCTTCGCCATGCAAAAGCCTTTTAGTTTGATGTAGTCCCACTTGCTTATTTTTGCTTTGGTTCCTTTTGCTTTTGGTGTCAGATTCAAAAAATCATAGCCAAGAACTATGTCAAAGAGCTTACCACCTATGTATCAAGTAGTTCCTATGGCCAAGCCCTGCTCTAAGCTCTTTACTCATTTAGTCTTCACAACAACCTATCAAGTACGTATTCTTATCAAGTGCGTACTCCATTTTATAGATGAGGAAGCTGAGACAGCAAAGTTTAAATCATTTCACCTTCACATAACTAGTAAGACCCTGAGTAAGTGACTAGAAAGTTACTTCCCCTTCACATAACTAGTAAGACCCGGACCACTTCCCCTTCACATAACTAGTAAGACTTAGGAATGATGACTCTAGAGCCCTTGCTCTCAACCAAGATATATTATTGCATTTAACTTACAAACAGACAGCTTTCTCGTCACAGACTGCACCAAGAGTAAAATCAACAGGTATCATCTACGACTTAGACTAACTTCCAATCTAAGATACTTAATAATAACATAATTAAAGATAACTAAAGCAGCCTTGAAGCTAACCTTTCCTGGACTAACTTAGGAGACTCAAATCCATAGCTGTGGCTGTCAGTGACACTTTGCCTACAACTCTACAAATAACAATGTGAGCTCACATTGATCAATTCATTCATTTGTACCTTCCTTCACAACAAATAGTCACCGGGAGCCTAATATACACCAGACACTCTTCTAGAGAATAAAACTAAGATCTGTTTTCAGGAACTTGCACTTTTGTCTGGGAAAACAAAGAATAAACACAATAAAAGTAAATTTCATAGTATTTTGGAAGTTGATATATACTGTGAACAAAAAAGAAGGAAAGAAAAAGACAGAAAAGTAGAACCAGGTTAAGGGGTGTTTGAATGTGGGGAGACAGCAGTTTCCAATTTTAAGTAATGTGATCCAGATAAGCCTCTTTGAGAAAGTGACATTTGAGCAAAGACTTGATCAAGGAAAGAGAGCTAACCATGGAGCTGTGTGGAAGAAGGTCACGTGAGGAGGAGGAAAGAGCTGCTGCAAAGCCCACAAGGTGTGACTGGGGTTTTGATTCCAGGCTGGGAAAAGTGCTCAAGGGAGAGAGAAGTGGGAGCCACAGAGAGATACTGGGGGCCAGACGGTGAAGGATCGTGAAAGCCACTCTGGCCTCTGTTCTACTAAGCACCACGGCAAACACTGCAAGATTTTAAGCAAAGGAGTGACATGATCTGACTTACTAAGTTTTAGAAAGATCATTCTGGCTGCTATGTTAAAAAAAAAACAGCCTCTAGTGAGACAAGAACAGAAGCAGGGAGATGAGCAAGGGGGTGTTTGGAATAATTTAGGTAAGAAATGATAGTGGCTGAGACCAGGGTGGTAGTAGCAGTGGTAGTATAAAAAGTGGTATAGTTTTGGATATACTTTGAAGGTGGAGCCCACGAGGTTTTTCTTAGTGGACTGGATGTGAGATATATGAGATAGGAGAGAATGAGAATAGCCAAGAACAACCCTAAATTTCTTGGTCTGAGTAACAATGCAGGATGGAAGTGCCGCTAACAAAAGTGAGGCAGGTTGTCGGCGAAGCAGGTTTAGGGGTAGCAGCAGTAGTTCAGTTTGGAGCATGTTGAGTTTGAGATCTCTCTTAGTCACTGAGTAGCTTGTTGGAAGCAGCTGAATAAGTTAACCTAGAAGTCCAGGAGAAGGGAATGGATTGGAAATATATATTTGGGAGTCATCAGCATATGTATAGAATTAAAACCATGAGCCTGGATCACAGCAAAAAAAGGGAGTAAACAGAGAATAGAAGAGTGCCAAAGACGGGCTTGCAAGGCCCTTACACAGTCTGTAGCTAAGTGGTCAAGTGAGGATAAAAGGAGAATTAACAAAGGAGACTGGGAAGGGAAAAGTGAGATAGAGGAAAACCAAGAGATTGTGTAACCAGAATGTCAAGTGAAGAAAACCTATCAATTGTGTTGTTTTGCTTATAGTCTTAGTAAGATGAGGAATGAAAATTGACCATTGAACTTAGCATCATGAAAGTACTGGTCACCTTGACCAGTGGCGGAACAGCAATAGGTGGAGGTGAGAAAGGCTTGATTCTAGTATTAAACATTTTATTTTAATTATCTGATTATTAACTTGATTTATATTTCTCCTCATCAGTTTTTGGGCTTATGGAGGAAGAGGTCATACCTTATTTATCTTGATAGGCTTCAGGCTTGATAAATAGTTTCTGATCAATATCAAGTGTTCAAGAATTTTTTTTCTGTTCAATGAATGAACAAAAATATTTATATGTAAGATACAGTTTTATCTTTAGTAGAACTTAACCATATAGTTGGAGAAACTAAAGCCTGGTTAAGACCAAAATTGTTATAGCTGTTCAGAGGAAGGAGTGCTCATTGAGGGCTGAGTGGCCATTAAAGAAGTAGGAGTGGGGCCAGCCCCATGGTGAACTGGTGAAGTTCAGCGTGCTCCACTTTGGTGGCCTAGGCTGTGGGTTCGGATCCTGAGCATGGACCTGCACCACTTATCAGCCATACCGTGGCAGCGACCCACATAGAAAATACAGGAAGACTGGCACAGATGTTAGCTCATGCCTAATCTTCCTAAAGCAAAAAAGAGGAAGATTGGCAACAGATGTTAGTTCAGGGCAAATTTTCCTCAGCAAAAAAAAAAAAGAAGAAGAAGAAGGAGGAGGATTTCAGTTGGACTTTGGAGAAGTGTGCCAATGTGCACACAAGCTCTATTTACTCTCAAATACTATCTGCACTGTCACATAAAAACACCTCTCTCAAAAGAAGAAGAAGAAGAAGAAGAAGAAATTGGCATTTAACAGCTTATTTTGCTAAGATTTTGATCTTTTTAAAACTCAGTTGCAATGCAGTCTGGAAATGTAGCAGAAATAAAAAAGATAAGTAGAAACTGAAGTTCACTTCCTACTTCTAGCTCAACAACCAGGTATAGAATACGTTATGGCCTGAATTGTGTCCCCCTAAAAAAAATTCATGTTGAAGTCTTAAGCCCCAGCACCTGAAAATGCGCCTGCATTTGGAGACAGGATCTTCACAGAGGTTATTAAGTTGAAACGAGATCATCAGGTTGTGCCCTGACCCAACATGACTGGCAAACTTGTAAGAAGAGGACATTTGGGCACAGACACACACAGAGGGGAGATCATGTGAAGACACAGGGAGAACATGGCTATCCACAAGCCAAGGAGAGAGACGTGGAACAGAGTCTCCCCTACAACCTCAGAAGGAACCAACCCTGCTAACACCCTGATCTTGGACTTCTAGGCTTCGGAACTGTGAGAAAATCAATTTGTTATTTAAGCTGCACAATCTGTGGAACTTTGTTATGGCAGCCACAGAAAACTAATATAGAATTTAAACTAAAATCGTTCACCTTTTGCATTTGTCTGCAAAAGGAAAGGAGGATTCTCCAAGAGAATGGAAGGTAACCAGGAAATTATTAAATTTCTTCTGAGTTTGCAGTGACTTCTCCATTTGCTTGAGTGCTACATTCTGCATTTACCTGTATCCAACTATAGAAGCAAAAATTGTTTCCATAATTCAATCAATATAAATAATTTTTTAATTATCCCTCAACTGATATACACTACTCTATGGCCTGCTGTTTATGCCAGATAATCAAATCCTGACTATATTTATGCAAATGCAAAGAGATAAATGAATTTAAAGACATAGTGAATATAAAAAGAGGTGACAATTACATTTTAAATAATCATTACTGTGTTATGGAGCTGAAGAAAGAATTAGTCACAACTAGATTATAAATTCTCTGGGGGCAGGGACTGTGTCCTATTCATCTTGAAAAGCAGTATGAAACCTGGGACAGTCTTAGACTTAGTAGGGACTCAAGAAATGTTTGCTAAACATAAAAGTATATCATGAAAATTCTTACAATCAACATTAAAACCTTGAGGCAGGATGCTATAACACATAGGTTTTATTATTATTTAGATATGGCAAGGCTAACAGATCAGGAGAAGAATGCCATTAAAAAGATTGTTATATGCACAGATCCCAAGAGGAGGGGGCACATCATACCTTGTGAGGGGTGCACACAGCGAAGCAGCAGGTTGGTCAGATGGAGATGGGAGTGGGATGGGAAGAGCAGCGGAGAAATGCGGGCAAGAGACCTCACTGTGGTTTCTGTCGGAAGGGATGGGCAAAGCACGATCAGCAGGTCTATGATTGGCTAGTTGGAATAATTTCAGCGGGCTCTGGGGTAGAAAGGCTGTCGGGTGGTCTGGTACCTGACCCTGGGGTGATTAGGGCAAGAGGATGGTGGCCTGGAATATAAGAATGTAAGAGTCCCATAGAGGAGGTGGTCGGGGCTGTGGGTTCTGGATTGGTTTGTCTGCACTTGAAAGGGGTGCTCCAGGGGAAGTCTTTTAGGAACTCTAAGAATTGGCTAGTAGGGAGGGGTTGTCCCTCCAGGATCACAAGGTCCCTGATGCCAAAGCATCAGAATACAGCAAATAAAAAGACACTGATAATGCATGGGAATTGCTTTATTTCCTAACAATTTGCCATTTTTTTTAGTAATTAACACAGTGAGCAATATTTCTGACTTTTTTCAGCCTCTCACCATAACACATTAGGCCAGTCTTCCCTTTGGTATTGATGCTGATACACAGCTGCACTAAAATCTATATAAATCTTAGTAAATCATGCCATAATTTTATAATTGCTTAATGAAAACAATGGCCAATTTTTCCTTTTTTGAAAATTATTTACTCCAATAAATAGATACATGAATTGAATATAACTCGTTTTTAAAAGAATTGTTTTTGCACACAAAAAAAGTACAAAAACACATCACAGAAAGTCTTTTTAAGGTTATCAACTCTTCATTGATTCAAAGGACACAGTAGCAATTATTTTCCTGAATTATGCTATGTAAATGTCTTGAAACTAATTCTGAGAGTTCATTTTCTATTTAGGTTTATTGAACACTGGACAGGGTAAAGAATCCTTTTCTCCTTCCTGTTTTGGCCTGAGATTCAGGTCAGGTGCCTTTGCTTCTAGAGCCTCTGGGTGATTTTTTTTCCAATGTAATACTCAGGATAACACTAACCATATGGACAAGGCTCTTCAAACGTATTGAGATTCTAGAATTCACCGAAATAGAATATAGTACTGAATTTTTGGTAGTGAATCTGTCCTAACGCTGCTGAGTGGCAAATAGGTTATATCCAAGACTGTGATTACAGATAACAGGGGTCATGTCTGAGGCTCAACTCCAAGGGTTACATTCCCCTCTTCTGGGTGACCCTAGGACAAGTGAAGAAATAATCAACAAGATTAGAAATGTGCAGTATTGAATCATTGAATAGATCACATTGCATTAGATATATATTAGAAGCAACTATCTAAAAATTATTCTCCCTTCCTTCTTCAGTTTCATGCCCATAGAGAATAACAGAAGGCCTGAGTAAGAAGTGGGAAGGGGATTCTGAAAGTGAGCGCCATAAGAGCATGTCAATGACTAAAGTCAACGTCTAATGAAGTGAACCAACTGCTTTAGGCTCTTGTCTTTAACTCACCAGCATTTTTATCACTAGTCTCTTCTTAAGGGTATTATTTATCTTTGCAATTTTATTTAAAGAAGAGAGTTTTCAGTAGTAAAATGCAGACAGGTATATCCCACTAGCAATTCAATGCAAATTCTAATTTAAATAAAAAAAAAGAAAAAGCTTCTGGAGATTCTTTGTTCTCACTGATTCAGTTTGACAAGATGCCCCACACATTATAGGAACATGCATGCACGCAGGCACACACACAAATGAAGTTAAAATTGATGTTAATACTAAAGGGGTAGAAAAACCAGCAAGAATACACAGTCGTGTATTTTTAAATTGACTGTCATGGAGTTTTCTTCAGGTTTAAAATAAGCTGTTATCACTTATAGAATTTCTATCCCCATAACTATTAGAGGGTTTATGACGAAGTCACATGTCAGTTGAAGAATGCCTCCCTTTAGTTTTTCAAGTAGTGCCAAAAGGTGTTAAGAAAGAAGAATATTAAATTGCAACAGGCTCTTCTCTAAACTCATTGGAACCGCTGAACTAAAACCACTAAGTCAAGCAGAATCTAACTCAGAAGAAGTTGTATCATATAACACGTACGAGTCTAATAAGTATCATTAAATATGGTACTTGAATCTAAAATAAAGTACCAGAGGCTAGTACAAAATTATTTCTCTGGCGAAATTACTGCTGCAGTTCTTCTGAAAGCAGGGCTGAACTAGAGTTACGAACAAGTAAGACCATCATGATTCGTGAGAAGGGGTAGAGATGAGACAAGTTATTATAAAGCGACGCCACATTGCTGGCCGGCCCTCGCGCTGAGTACTAAGAGTACAGACTGGGACAACAGTGTGCTGTGACTGAGATGGTGTGTGGTGTAGATGCTTCTGCTCAGGAGACAAGGCTAAGGGTGTGTAGATTTTGGATAAAGCCTCATAAGAATGCAAACCACACACCTAGCTTTTAATAACAGTCTTCCATGTTAATACATGTTCCTATTTTAAAGAACCACCTCAAATATCTCTTTGATCTGGGTTAGCCCTGTCCAACAGAAATACGATGTGAGCCAAATTTTTAACTTAACATTATCTAGTAGCTACATCAATAAAAGTAAAAAGGAACAGGTGAAATTATTGCTAATTATACATTTTATTTAATCCAATAGATACCAAACATTCTCATTTCAGCATGATTATATGTTGAAAATATCAAAGAGATATTTTCCATTCTCCTTTTCAATATAAAGTTTTTGAAATTGAGTGTCTTTTACACTGAGAGCACATTTCAGTTCAGATTAGTCACACTCAAGTGTTCAATAGCCACATGTGGTTAGCGGTTACCATGTGCAGCTACTGACAACACAAATCTAGATGTTGGACTCCATTATTGAGGAATACATAGAAGTCAAATGTATGTTTAAGAAGGAAAAATTGGTAAAGCTGAATGAATACCTAGTGGTATATCAACTAACCTAAAACTTCTACTATTTGTGATCTCCTCCCCCCAGCATATTTGCTGCCAAAATTTTGGGTTGTAAAGACTGGGAAGTTGATGCAAAAAATCTTTGGACTATAATCTTGGCTTGGATCAGTTTCTCTGTTAGTGGATCTGAACTATGATTGCAGGTATATCTATACTATCCAGGAGGATAAAGCAGGGATAACCATCCCAGTTTCGGACATCTTGAGTATGCATTGATTCACAATTACACCCTTAGGACCAAACAAAAACTACACTGACTTATAGGTAACACAGGTTATCTTGGCAACTGAAGCATTCAATTAATGTAGCTGGAACATTTTTCCATTTGTACTTGGCTCTAGATTCTATATTGCTTACACATTTAACTATACAGGAAATCATTATGTGTCTATGAATGTGACACTCCGGGGGCCTTCTAAGGATTTCACTCATTCTTTCCTTCAAAAAATTATTTACGAAGTGTTTACCATGTCCATAGATAGCAAAACACTGAAGCAAAGAAAAGAGGAGCATGAATTCATGCCACTAGTTGCTTACAGTTTGGTTTGGAGGAAGATACACATTGAATTAGAGTATGTGATTAGTATTAAAAATGACGTTAAAAAAGGGAGAAATTAATTGGCCTTGGATTTACCAGGAGAGACTTCATGGGAAAATTCAAACTTGCAATGGGTCACAAGGATGATTGGGTTTGGATTGACAATTCCAAATTGTGGAAAGAGTTCAATAGAGGAAGGAGACTGAGACTTTCCACTGCATTTTCAATGGATGGTGATAAGTACAGCCTAATTTAATCGGCAATTTGTGTCAAGGAGTAATCACGATGGCTCGTATTGATTATACATATATATGTGTATGTGTGTGTAATATATATATAATCAATATATCAAGAAGAATAAAGTAAAAAAAAACCCATGGGTTCTATTTAGAAAGAAAAAGGAACTTAATAGAATTTGAAGGTAGTTCTCAGTGAAATAAGGAAAAAGCGGATTGTAACTAAAGGAGGCAATGAGAATAAGCTCCTAGTCTGAGAATTTTGGTGCAAAACAAAGGAGAGAAGTGCAACAAAAGCTCAAGAAATATCAACACGTCTAAAAGTCTGCATTCACAAACCACCCAGTTGAATGGTTGGGCATGAGTGTGTTAGCAAGGTCTTCAAGCTGCTTCCTTAAGCACAGAAAGAAGGATGAATAGGTGGGTAACGGTGGCAGACACATCAGTGAAAAGAGGACAGTCTATGCAGTCTATGTAGAGAAAGTGTACTTTTTTTGTGCTTGAGGAAGATTGGCCCTGAGCTAACATCTACTGCCAATCTTCCTCTTTTTTGCCTGAGGAAGATTGTCGCTTAGCTATCATCTGTGTCAATCTTCTTCTACTTTATGCGGGATGCCTCCACAGCGTGGCCTGACGAGTAGCACTAGGTCTGTGACAGGGATCAGAACCTGCAAACCCCGGGCCACTGAAGCACAATGAGTGAACCAGTATGCCACTGGGCCATACATTTTAAACCAGAAAAATCATCTGCCCAGAGCGAGCTTGGGAATAAGTGGGCTTGGGAAATTAAAGAGAGTGAAGATTACTTGAAAAAGCTGGTAGATAATTGATAATAAACGAATAAAATTCTTGCTGAATACTGGGAAAGGTTTAATCATGATTTGACTCCACACTTTTTAGGAGGTAAAGTCTTCATGATTCTCCATTTTCTCCAACAAAATTTTCAACCCAGAAGGGTAGAAATGGAAGAAAAAACTGATGATTTAAACAGATGTTAGGTAAAAAGTAATTCACATGCTCACTATGAAAAAACTTCATGAAAAAATCATACACTGGTCTAGATAGAAGAAATAAATAGCTGACAGCCATAGATGTTTTGATATGTTATTTCAAACTAAGTATAGATGGGGTTCTCCATCTGATTTGCAGGTGTGTTCATCTAAGGACTCAGGCATGTTTGGTTAGGCCTTAAGTGCGTGGGTTATATTGATTTGAATCATAGGAGAAGAGAATATCTTTTTCAAGGAAAGCAGATAAAACTCAAAGTATAGTAATAATTCGGAGTATTTCAAGAGTCTGTCACAGAAAATGTCTTTTGACCCATGCACTCAAGTTTGAGATATAGAACAAAGGCAGCGATGAAAAAGAGTAAAACTTGAAGGAATTGGCATGAGTGGTAGTTTCATTGACAGCGGGAGTATTTCAGGAACACAGGTCAAGCCCAAACAGTGCTGGATTATCAGAAGCGACACTGGTATTTAAGAAAATATGAACATCAGTACCTTTTGTGGGTATCTAAAAGAATCAGATGTGGGAGATGACACAAAGAGGAAAGCAAGAGAGGAAGTAATTGACAGAATCTATTTGGAAGCCAAAGGAACACCTCACTGAGCATACAGTAGACGTCCTCTGAGAATAGCCAGCAGTCTGTGGACATATTTGAAGATGCTTAATTCCTGAAAATTGAGAGAAAGCTAAGCCAGAGAAATCCTCTATTTGACTATTCTCATGATCTTAATTTGCCTGCAGGCTAAAATTAAAAATGGAAAAATTGAGGAATATTAGTGATAATTAGAGGCAGAACAAATTTATTGAGCTGAGTAACTCCATAGAATATTTAGCATATAGAGCTCATAAATTCTTGAAACAAAACTGTTACTACTGAGACAAGGTATCTTTTTATTTCTCTATTTCATAGTAAGTACATCAATATATAATACTCATTGCCTGAAAGGGGACCACACCATCTAGGAAATCTTTTCATTCCTTAGTTAAATTAGTCTGCTAATTACTCCATGCAAAACATCAGTTGCATAATTACATTCAAGTGTAACGTCAAGTCATTTAAATAGAAAAGATCATAAAAACAGTAATCAGTATCTTCAGAAGGGGGTCTGTCTCTGCACAATGTGGCTGGGGAAACAATTAAGTACTTATCAATGATAAAAAAATCAAAGAAACATTTACTTGGGAAAAGAAAATCATGTTGATCCACAGGGTCCAGAACGAGAGGCACGCAGCTGCTGAGCCAATCAAAAACTTAGTGCTTAACTTCAGACAGGAGGAAACAGGCTCCCCAAATATTTCAGGAAGCATATAACAATTACACCTACTCTAAAAGTATCTCTTTTGAAATACTGATTTACAATGGCTAATTAAAAGGGAATAAAAACTATAAAAACTAAAGACAATCTAAAATTGCGTTCTAATTTCCTGGATCTTGGTGAGTGAGAAGCAGAATAAGGTAAAAAGATAGCCAATGGTTGTAAATATCATTCTGCTAGAGGGAGTTCTTGGCAAGAAAGAGTATATTTTACTTAAGGCAAAATAAATTGAGAGGTCAGTTCAAGGAGCAATCTGCATTAAAATTTTAGGGCCTTGGGTACCGAGAGTTATAAGAAATCACCCAATTTAAACACATGGTAGCATAGTTCTATACTAATAGAAGATACTGAATAAATAGTAGCTTTGTTAAGGAAACACTAGACTATACGCTAATTTGTCAAAAATCATTTATATTGGGTGACTTTCTAAACATTCCAATATATTCCAAGAAAGAGTAAAATATCATACAAAGCATATGCCTTCCCTATGTGTGTAATTTATAATTAGATTGACAGAATACCCAAAAGACACACATCAAGAGGAAAAGAGACTCAAAGAGGCAGCCAAAGAAATGCCAGACAGTGAGAAAAGCAAAGGAAAACACAGACAGCCATTCAGAGGAACGTTAATAAGGGAAGTGCCAAGATTTCCATATGGGCAGTGTGGTAACACTGTATGCAGACATATACTCAGCATTTTAATAGCCAGGGTTCACTAGGAGCTGAAAACAGTAGGTGCTAGACAACACTGTGCTCATTATTATTTTATCCTTGAGCCAAACATATAGACAAAGGGAAAAAAATGCTATTCATTAGAACAAAACCAAAAGGAAGAATTTTTAATGAGCCTAATATATTCTAAGTAAATGATACTGTTCCTAAGGTAATTAGCATCCTAGAACATCTGTTATCTCACCAGGGAAAACAAAACCTAATTTTATCTCCTGATATTCTAAAACATTTATAAACCTGCGAATGACACCGTCATGTCATGAGGAAATATATAGTGCAAGGTAATTACAATTGCAAAGCTAAATGGAGCTTGGAGAGGCAAGCATTTTATTGGACATTGCTATTAGACATTAATTTGCTATTAATTAATGCAGACTTGGCAGCTGGGCTGCATACCGGTTAAGAGAAAATTGAGTCCTAAATGCCCACCGTACATACGTGCTATAAGGCTTAAAAACACAACGAGACTGCAGGAATGTTTTTGTTTTGTATTTCCTTAACCAACTTGGATGGCCTACCTTAGGTTCTCTTATTCTGTAAAATCCAGTGTGATGGAGCTCTGAGGCCTTTCAGGAAAATGCAGCAAAACGCCCCCTGTCCCAAGCATTCCTTTTACCAATAAAAGAGTGGTAGTTCTTAAAAGGTAACACATGTTCCCATTTCCCCAGTTACATGGCACATAGCTTAGGACAAGAAAAATTTTCTCTACAGCAGGTCAGTCTTGTGGCTGAAACTGCCCATTGTCTTCCAATATGTACTTTCTCATTCTTTTAAATAGTCATAAAAGCCAAATTTTTATAAAGGCACATGGCTATCCAAGAGATCAGAGGACAGATGGTGAGAAAACAAAAATAGATGGATGATGAACTGATAAAGCTCAGGAAAGGGAGGGAAGAAAAACAAATAAAAACATCAGAGAAATAAAGACAAAATTAGAGCAGACGAAATTACAAGGCACAGGTGCATTGGAAAAGATAAATGAAAAATTTTAAAAAGAGAGTTAAATGGGTTTTATAAAATGATAGATATGGAAACAGACAAAGGAATACATAAAATATTAAAGTGTAAGTTACAAGGAAATTTTCCAGAAACATTGGAAGAACTGGGTCTATGAACATGACAGATACACCATATATCACCACCATTGCACAGTGAGACACATCCTGGTTACATTATTGTATTTGTTAGATAAAGAAAAAATTCTTTGGGTGGCCAGGCAGTATGATCAAATCATTTTTAAGCAGCTAAAATTCAGTCTGATCTCAGGTTTCTCTACCACAATAGTCAGCCTTAGAAAATGGCAGGAAAAAATTGATGACAAAGACCTCAAAAACATGAAATATGATCCAATAATTTTATACACTCATATTTTGAACAAGCGAAACCAAGGAATACTGCTAAGAGTTCATCTTGACAAAGGGTCTTGAGTAACAATTTTTGCCAAAGAGGAAAGAATGGAAAATCATAGGAAAATGATTAGAAGTGAACATTGAGTCTATTTAACTGAAACATATGTGGGGATCAGGGTTACAGAACTTTTATAAATGTGATACATCCTGACAATATAATAATCTAACAAAATGGGCAAGAGAAGAAAGAGAGAAGGTTGGACATTGTTTCAAATGTAAAGTTACTATCTCTTGCAGCTAGTTGAAAACTGGTATCACTTAAAACCGAGCAGTTGGAGAAGTTTCAGGTTATTTAACAACATATAGGCATACATTAAGAAATACAACATTGTCAACTAAATTGGGCGTGGAGAAGGAAGGGTAGCAAGAGAAATATGCCAACATAATCATTACTCCTTCTAGGGAATAAACAAATATTTTTGTAAAATACAGAGAATTAAGGATTTTATATAAATTTCTAGTTTAAAGGTATTTCCTTGAGTAAAAGTAAAATTTTCTATATTATCAGAAGAAACACATGCAAAACAAAGACCATGCAACAAGTCCAAACATGCAAAACAAGTTCAAAAAGAAAAATATTGAAAAAACATCCCAAACAAGCTGAAAGCATAATGTAAAAGCACATGACAGAATTATCATAACAATTGTGTCAACATATTGTAAATGAGCCAAACTCAATTTTATATATAAAAGAAACAAATTGGAAAAAAAAAGTGAAACCCATTAATGTTGAACCCAAGAGATGGCCTAAAAAAAATACAAAAATCAATTACACAAAACCCTCAACACATTCTAAAAACACAGAATCAGCATAGATGATATTTTCTGATAACTATTTAATAAAACTAGACATTAACAAGAAAGTGAGAAAAAAGAGCTAGGAAACTGGAAATTAAAAACAAACAAATTAACTTTCTCTTCAAAAACAAGTTAAAGATGAAATCAAAACTAAAATTTTAGAATATGTAGAAAAATATCAGTATTAAAATAATTACCTAGCAAAACTCACAGGAGATACCCGGTAGAGCCTCGAAGAATACCCCTACTTTAAATATTTGTATTAAGCCAATAAAATTAAAACAAACAATTACATATAAAGAACTTTGAAAAAGAACACCACAAAGCCAAATTGCAGAATTAATAAAAATACAACTTGACATAAATGAAACAGCAAAACAGAAATAATGATAAAACCCTTAGACATTATTATTTGGAGATAGCAATAAAATAATAAAGCATTAGCTAGATAAAGTAAAAAAAGCATTCATGAGAGATTACTTGGCTCAACTTTATGAAAATACATTCTAAAACCTGGATGAAGTGATTAATGTTCTTAAGATAATATAATATATTAAACGTCACCAGCAAAGATAGAAAATCTAAACCACTCAATTTACATAGAAAACATAAAGAATGCTGTCAGAGTGCAACCCTAAAAATAGTACCTCGTGGTTACATAGGTAATTCTAGCAAGCTCTTAAGAAACAGAATTCTTGAAACTACTCTTTAAACTATTCTAGAGCCAGCGGTTTGCAAACTTTAGTGTAAATAAGAATCATCTGGAGAGCTTGTTAAAACACAGACTGGGCACCCCAACCCCAGGGATGTTGATTCAGTATGTCTGGGATGAGGCCATGAGTTTGTGCTCCAAAGAAGTTTCTAGATCAGTGGGCCTTTACCCACCAGGGGACGTTTGTCAATGCTTGGAATAACTTTATTGTAGCGACTGTGTGGGAGGGAGCTAATGGCATCCAGTAAGCAGAGGCCAGAGATGCTGCTCTACAGCACCCTACGACACATAGGACAGTCTCCACGACAAAGAATTATCTGTCCCAAATGTTGATAGTGTTGAAATTCTAGGTGTTGCTAATTCTGCTGGTCTCTAGACCACACTTTGAATAGTACTGTTCTAGAGCACGAGTCGGCAAACTTCTTCTCTAAAGAATCAGATAGCAACTATTTTAGGCTTTATGGGCCACATACAGCTTCTGTGGCACATTCTTTGCTCATTTTTACTACGCTTTAAAAATATATAAAAACTATTCTTGGCACATAGGCCTTACTAAAACAGACCGTTCTGTGAATAACAGGAATACAAATTTGTTGTGGAATATAAATACAAAGAATATAAATTCTTCCACAACATGATAAAATACGTCTTTCTTAATCTTAAAACTAATGGTCAAGATAAGTGACAAACTGTAGCAGGTCATTAACATCAGGGACAATAAAAAGATCTTCACTATCGCCACTCTAGCGATGATATTACACCTTCTAGTGATGATAGCCAATATAATTATATAAAAGAAATAAATTATTCTTCTAAAGATTGTCAAGCAGGAGTATAGTAGAAACCAGCTAGATGACTACAATATCTACTTTTTACTTTCCTTGGGTACATATATAGACTAAATTTCTCAATGAGCAAAGCCATATAATTCAGTTCTCCAAAGTAGAACACAAGGAGAAGGGAGGTATACTAATTCCAAGTCTGTCTAATAAAAACATTCCAAGTGATCTTATTTTTTTCTTCCCACATCTGCCAGCCGGATTCAGAGAATCCAATGGAGAATTTTGAGGTCTGAGAACAGAGCTTGGCAAGTACCACTCATGGGCCAAATCTGGCCCCCGCCTGTTGTTGTAAATTAGGTTTTATTGCACAGCCTGCTTATTCATTTACGTACTGTCTATGAGTGCTTTCAAGCTACAACAACAGTTGAGTCGTTGCGACAGAGACTGTATGGTCAGCAAAGCTTAAAATATTCACTGTCTGGCCCTGCACAGAAAAAAATTTTAACAACCCCTGCCCTAAAGAAATAGGAGAAGCCTAAATCCCTGAATTCCCCTTGACCAGACCCCCCCACCCCACCATACTGCATTGTACTATACTGTAAAACAGAACTTTATTTTGTTAAGCCACTGAGATTTAGTGTTTATTTCAGAAGCTAGCTAGTGCTGACTATGTTTGGAAGATAAAGTTATGAACAGATATGATTGGTGACCTATAACACCCAAGGGAACCAACTGAAAATTTGTGAAAAATGAGAAGGGAATATGTAAAGGCAGGTGGGTACAAAATTAATTTAAAAAATCAATAGCACCCATCTATAGAAACAATCACCAGTAATGGTTTAAAAAAAGACCCTCCTCCATAAAATTGCAACAAAAATAAGAAAAATCTACATTAAATTTAACCTAAACATGGAAGATCTATTTGAATAAAACTTTAAAACCTTACATGGAGATACCAAAAGGAACTGGGCCATACCATATCTTGGTTAAAATGCTTCAATTATAAAGATGTCAGTTTCACTAAGTTAATCCAGAATTTTAACTTCTTTCCAATAAAAGGAGTTATGGGACTTTTCTCCCCCAATTATATAAGCTTATTCTATACTTTACATAGAAATATGAACATGCAAAAGTAACTGGGATATATACCTACACCTTATACCAAAATAATGCCAGATGGATCAATGAAGTTAAAGTGAAAAAAGAAAACATAAAACTACTAGAAGAAACCATAAGAAACTTGTTTTAATTATCTGAGTGTGGAAGATCTTCCCAAGTATGATGCAAAACCAAGGATCCACTAAAAAAAAGAGAAAAGATCGAAAATTTCAACTCTATAAACTCCACTAATATCTGTCTCCTTCTTTCATATATACATGTGGAGATACACGTGTGCATGTGTGCATGTGTGTGTGTGTGTGTGATGGATAGCATAAACACTGCCAAAGAAAAACTACAAACTAGGGAAAATATTAGCAATATGTATCACAAAGCCTCATTTTCTTAAATAGTAAAAGTTCCCAGAAATCAAGTAAAAACTGATATTTTTAAAAAATGGAATCTAACAAACAAACATATAAAAAGATGCTTAATCTCATTTATAATTAAGAAAAACATAAAGAAATATCTTCAAATATTTTTTTACCAGATTGCCAAAAATAAAAAAGTTTAACAACACACAATGTTGGAGAGGGTATGAATAAAAAGATACTTTTATACATTGCTAGTGGTGATGTAAGTTGGTAAAATTCCCATAGGTGACAATTTGCAAATATCTACCATCATTAAAAAATACTTTCCATTTTTAGGAATTTATCTTATTGGCATGTTGTACACGTGCAAAATGTTGCAGAAGTATCATCTAAAATAGCGGAAAATTGGAAATAACCAAAATGCCCATCAACAGAGGGCTGATTAAATAAATTGGGGTACATTCATATAATAGCATACTATGCAGCAGCTATAAAAATGATGAAGAAGGTCTGTGTGGAGGTAGACAGGTAGATTGTAATGACAGATAACAGATAGATATACACACACAAACTCAAAGACAAATTTTATGGGAAATAAAAACAAGGTAAAGAATAAAATATGTAGTTTGCTTCATCCTTATAAAAAAGAGGGGAAATACATGTGTATGTCTGTGTGTGCACTGAGCGTCTCTGGATGGCTACATAAGGAAGTGGTAGCAGGTTGTCTCTGGAGGGCAACTGGGTGGCTGAGGAGCAGAAGCAGCAGGGAGCTTTCACTCTATGCGCCTTTGAACATTTAAAACTCTGCTTTAAAAATGTTAAATATATCTATAGATCGATTTATACAGAGAAAGATTTATATATGATATATAGATAGATTTAAGATAAAAGCTGTAGTTAACATGTAGCTATACAAATAATATATTTTAAAATAGATATATTTAACTAGATATATTTAACATAGATATTTAGAGACAAGAAAAACTGTTATGCTTTCCCCTGACTCATTGGTATGTAAATAAACGCAAAGGTTTGCTTCTTATAAACTGAGATTCAGAGTAAAAGACTTTATTTCTAAAAAGGAGTAAAAATACAAACAGGCAAAGGAGAGAGCCTTTGCAAAACTGAGAATAAAAGACAAAAATTCAAAAAAAGTAACAATACCTTCTATAACATCTATTCTTCTGGGCCTTAATTTACACAAAGTCATGACCAATGAGAAAATTGAAGCCAATGATATCTAAAGGCTTCAACCACTAGAAATACCTAAAATATTATAAATAAGAGAGTGATAAGAAATTATCACGAACTGTCAAAATTAACATTTTCTTTCAAAGGTCGGACATTGCAAAAACAAAAAATTTCAGTAAATCTAGAATCCACAAATTCTTTCCAACACATAGACCAGGCTTTCCACAACTGCCTGTCAGCCATTCCGAGCACAATATTAACTACTAGGAAATTTCAGGAAAGCTGTTGCTAAACTAGCTTGAAATGCTTTATTTTACATATGCCTCTCAGCTGCTGGATTAATATAGTTTCACGCCTTCAGTTTTCAGGCTGGAAAATGAGACGAAGAACTCAATGATGCAGAAAAAGCATAAAAGTTTCTCTTCCTTTAAAGGTAGCAGTTTGTGGTTATTAAACCTCTGAGCTCTCCGTGAGTCTGATCTGCTTTGAGGCACATAATTCAAATATACATCCTTCCAGCACCAGAGAAACACAAAAACATGAACAAACTAGATTTTGTCCAAAACCAGCCAAAGATGCTGTCCTGAAATAGACACTCTAATAATTATTTTTCTAAAATAAAATAATACAAACAATACTCTCAATGACCATATATTTCTGCAGCTTTACATGGATTAAAAACACTTATTAACTAATAAAATAGGTCCTTTCAACTGACTAAGATTTTCACTAATTCCTTGTGAGAAGAATTCTCACATTAATTTTTTTTTCACATGTAAACCTAATCACCTCTTTTACCCTGCCCCCTCCCCCCTTCCCCTACGGTAACCACCAATCCAATCTCCGTTGCTATGTCTCACATTAATTAGTAATTAATATCAGAAGCTGTGTAATCACTGGTCTGCTCTCTTCAAGTTTATATTTGCTTAAAAATTTCATAATTACAACATGGTTAATTCTATACCATGGGTTTATATATTCTCAATTAATTTTTTTTTATCAAAAATAACATCCAACAATTTTAAAGATGGATATGAGCAATGATACACATCTCAAGTCAACTGAGAACTGGGGAAAAGATTCTGGCACCCAAAACATACAAAAGAGGCATTTTCAAATCATGCTTTATTTACTTCTGCAGGTGAGCTGCATATAAATACTGAATATCAAGGAAATCAATCTCTCAATGACTATTATTTCTTCTAGTAACCAGCCATGAAATTAATTCATTTTTACCTTTGTTTTAAGAAGGGTTTAAACAAAGGCATGTTTTCAGATAACATAGCAAAGTAAAATAAATAAAAGGAATAAAGCTGAGGTGTAAGGAAAATGAGAGAAGGAAAAAAAACGGAACCATAGAAGGAGGTTAGTATATAAACTGCATGCCCTAAAACCTGTGTGCTCAACCCAAATCTAGGGATAAACGTTTTAGAAACTTGACAGTGTTCATACAGCAAATATACACCTGGTGTAAAGGAAAAGCACACTCTTTTCTCTTAACGAAATTGAAGAGAAATTTCTTCTGTGGGTTATTCTGAGGATAAAACTGTAATGTGATAGACAACATCCTTACAATAAATACAGCGACAACTTAGTTTTCACAGGTCTTTTCCTTATAATGGTTCTAGAGATAGGCACGTGACACCAAGTCAAACCACATTTCAATAAAAACTATGTTGCAATGGGAAAGGAGGGCCATCTGCTAAGAAGCATCTATGTGACTCTTTGATGGTCTAGTTCAATCACAGGATCTATGAGCAATTTTTAATAATGACAAGATTATATATGATGATTAATCTCCTAATATATGATGTTATCAAAAGGAGTTAATGTGACATTTAAGTGCATTAAAGGCACGGAAAGTTCACCCTGAGGCATTATATAACGGAGAGCAATGGATCAAAGGTGTATCATTTGCTCTATGGTTGGTGCCCAAGCTCAGAATAAGCCCCCCGTGCACTCCGGCTCCTGGGTGGCCCAGCATGGATGGCCCTGAGAAAATTAGGACTATTCTAGAAGCAATACAGTGCAACCTCCTAAGGTTGATCAGAATAAAGCTGGTCAACATTGAGCCAGGTTTTAGGGAGGATGGATAGAGATGGTTGGACTTTGGAACATTATTCACCCTGAAAAGTCCTCTATAGTAGCTTGTCATATGGTTTTTCGCCTTCCTCTGATATAAGGTCGTTTCCTCCCTTTTTTAAGAGATAGGATGAAGTATGCTCAGCCGCTTCATATCTCAGGCAATAACACGTGTCTGCCTTTGCAAAATAAATTGGTGAACTAAAGACCGAAGCAGACTTTTCCTAATCTCTTCCTACCTGATCTCATTTCTCCTCCATCTCCCCAAGACAGATTTGAATTTTCTCTCCAGTTTTTTTCCCTCTACTTCAGTGTATCACGGATAGTTATAAGTTAGCTTGCATTGAACCTTCTTATTTTTTCTGTTTATCAAGAAAATATGAAGGAATCTCTCTCATTTTTTCCACAATTTGCGTAAGTTTCTATGATTTTCCTGTGCACGTTTATGCTCCCTAAAAGAAAACTTTTCATTGGGATAGAATATACATTATGTTGTCAAAATATACAGTAAAATAGATTTCTGACATTTCCCAAGAGCTCTTATTCCCAATAACTCTACCACTTTCTCAAAAGCCATAAGAATTTCATATTGATTCTGACACTTTTATATTCCATGGGTATGACAGGAGTTAGTCCTAAAGTCCAGTACAGTTTAGGCCAGCTGAGTTTGGATCTCCTTTTTTCAAGGAAAGTACAGGCATATAGGTGTCTGTTTGTTAATCTACTAGCTTATGTAGGATTCATACTGCTCAGGAGTTCTGGGCACATGAAACCAATTTCAAAGACCTCTACCTATTATGATATTTTAAATGGCTTCCTTCACCAGAATAAGTGCAACCATACACAACCAACATGGTAGACTTAGTTGATCTAATCAGATACCTCTGATTAGTTGCCTACGAATACTCAATGCTCCAGTTTCAGAAGCATGTCTTGTGCTTTCCTGTTTATGAAATATAACTAATTATTGCCTTTCCTATCAAGGAAGACATTTGGGGGCTGGAGATTTCTTCTGTTTTCTTCCTGAAGACTGTTTTGCAAACAGAGATGACAGAGTTTTTTATCTATGGCTTCACTTCAGTTTCATCAATGTGATCTGATTATATCTTCTGCCACTGAAATTTTAAAGAAAAGGGTTGAATGCTTCAAAACATAACAAGAAGTAAACAAACATCCTGCCTCCTTAGTCTGGCTGTAAGATTGGTCCATTTGTCTTTTCTGTCTTCATTTTCTTTTGCCCCAAATGGATAATGGCATTTATCCCTCTGTTTCTTACAAGAAAAGCAGTGAGGATAAAGTGGTTTGGCAGGACACACAGAAGACATACTGATGGGTACTATTATTTTTTTAACTCTATGGCTATATATGTCTAATTTCTTACTTTAAAATTTGGGGAAGTTATAATTGAAGTTGTATGGTTTGGGGAGGAAAGAGCATGTATCTGGAGACCTAAAGATCTGAACTCAATTCCTGGTTTTGTGACTTACTAAGCTAATTAGTGAACTCTTCTGAATCTTAGCTTCCTTATCTGTAAAATGGAGATAACAATACATATCTCACGATGGAGAAATGAGAATCATATGAGATTAGGTATGTAAAGCACCTATTGCAGTGTCCACATAGAAAGCAATCAATAAAAATAAGATATTCTTATTTCTTGTGGGCAATTGCATTATTTTTCTTAATTCTTTACTCCTCTCTCTGTACACAATTTGCCATGAAACTGTGAGCATCCATTCCCGCCTCCTGACCTTAGGCTTTAGCCAATAGGATGTTAGCAGACATGAGGCAAACAGAGGCTTGATGTGTGCTTGTATCACTGAGTGTTCCCTCTTGAGCTTCTGTGATTACCAGGAAAAGGTCATGTCCCAAGGTCCAAGGAAGAGAAAAAGCATACGGAGCAGCTTGTAATCCAGCCCAGCCAAGCCCAGCCTAGAGAAGTCCGTCTCCAGCTTTGAAAATCCAATGTGAAAGCAAGAATGACTGATGATTGTTATAAGACATTGAGTATCGTGATGGGTTGTTATGCATTATTGTGGCAAAAGATAAATGATAAAGAAATTAGTACTTAGAATTAAGGTACTACTATGCCAAAACCCCAATGTATGTAGCACTGGCTTTCAGATCAGGTGGTGAATGACAATAAAATATCATGGGAGGGTAGAAAAACAGGGAACCATTTCATGTATTGGTAAAAGATTTGGTAAAAAATGTTTCCTGTGATAACTTGAAGACACATAATATATCTAACAAACTTGTGATCTTAGGCAAGCGGGCTTCCAGCTAGAATATTAGAAGAATGAGCTGGCTTCTGGAAGGTGTATTGGCCAAGGTCCTCCACAAAATAGACAAGCTCAGCAAAGAACTGACTGGTTTGCAAACAAAATTGGGAGGATGTATAGCGAGCTCATAAATGCGGGGTTTTGCTGGGGAGGAAAATAAAAGTTTCTCATTTCTGGTGTCATTAGTAAAACATCATCAAATTAAAGTATAACCTGGGAACAAAAACCAAACCATATATATATATATATATGTGTGTGTGTGTGTGTGTGTGTGTGTCTATATATATATACATGCATGTGTATATATATATATATGTAAATATCTACCATTATGCCTGACACTCGGAAGAATTCAATAAATTAAAAACCTCTTGTATTATAACAGGACTGGTTTCATGCAGTTGGAATATTATAAAGCAGTTAAAATTAATGAACTAGATACTAAATGTATCAACATTGATAAAATTTTAAAATACAATGCTGAGTGATCAAAGTAAACTGTGAAAGGAGTTAGAGACTATAATGAGATATAATAAACATTTAAAACATACACTTAGTGTGTTGTCTCTGGATACACATGTATGTAAAAATATGCAAAAGCATGCAAGGACATTAAGTACACCAACTTCAGGAGTAATTAACTCTAACACGACAAGGAGGGGAAAGGATAGGGCTTTCACTGTATTTGTAACATTTTATTCCTTTAGAAAAATGCTATCTGAAAAAATATGGCAAAAGGTGAATTCTGTTAAATGTGGGTGGTCGTACAGGGTTAACTCTTACGTTGGTTACTTTCTAAGTTTTTGAAATACTTCATAATTAAAACAAAAACAATATTAAATGGAAAAGGAATAAAAAACATTCTTTTAGTACACAGCTTCAGACTAGCTCTTCATAGATGAAAATAATAAAATATTTAGGTATTAAATTATGCATTTTGCTAGTTGGATCATCTTGCTGTACGCTGGTCTTAAAATACAATTTTTACAACCTGACAAGAGGGTCTACAAATAGCATATCATCCCTTGCATCGTGTGTGTGTGTGTGTATGAATCTAATGAAGGAGAACCCAATTTATCCATATATTTGCCTCACTAGCCACCAAAGAAGAAATATAACCCTAATTATTTGCACCAGTTATTTTTTAAGGGTTCCTTGCCAGTGCATGCAATCAATTACAATATACCTACTGGTACTATAACAGAACCCGGAGAAAAATACAGGTCAAGTAGGGGATTGTAATTAAATACCTGAATGAAGAAAGAAGACGCGTCTGCCACACAAAGCCAGGTGAGAGCTTGAAAACAAGTTGTTGTGCTCACATTTTTCACGCATACCCCATCAAGTTTCAACAAGTAGGCAGTACATATTTTCATCAAACTTTTGCCATTGACTCAAGAATAATCTTAATTTTCAATCGTACTCTACATTTTCTGAGAGAGACTCATGTTCCTGAACCGTTTTCCTTAGGAAAAAGCCTTGCAAGAGGAAGGAATCAAGTCGTGCATGAAGTGGGAGGGAATGGGAGTGGAGACAACCAACACGTAGCTCAAATAATGAGTTACCAATCTTTGTGGTGCTAATGAATAAATCCAAACATTTCCATAAACTGAACACTTTTTAAAAGAGGAAGAGCTAATCATAATTTCTGAAGCTCTAAAAATGCAGACGCTTTGTAAAACCATCATTTTCCTTAGGTGGATAATTGGGGAATAATTGTTTGGGGATCCAGGGGAGATGCAGGCTTATTATTACACAATGACTTTCATTTATCCAACACTATGGCAAATGTGTTCCATGCACATTAGTTTATCCACGCAATAACTTTGGGCGGGTCTTTTTTATTTGAAAATTTATTGTCCAAGTCCCTACATTTACAAAGTCACATTGGGAAGCAAAGGCTTTGATGACACAAAATATTCACTAATACGGTGACCTATAAGATTAATTTCCATTCAAATATTCTTCTCAGTTTACCACATAGCAGGAACACTGTTGCAATTATAACTTGTTTTATATTACATGAAATATGCTTATTTGCATAACTGTATTTTCAAGACAAACTCCTAATAAAACTTACTTGTTTATTATTTATTATGAAATTAGGTCCTTCTCTTAAATGGATTTACTTTTTTCTATTTCTTTCTATTTTCTCTAATGAGCATCATCTGTTCTAGTATTACTATGATTTTTAGATGAATAAATTGATTCCAAAAGGCAATCTTTCTCAATTTCTCTCATACCCACAGAACACCACACCTGGACAAACCCAGGTCTAACTGCCTTCAGAGTTCATGCTTTCCCCCATTACGCAGTCTAACTCTCCAAGAGAAAATAATAAGAGCCACCAGCTTTGAGGCACTGCTATCGTGGGTCCTGAGAGACGGTGAAAGAGACAGTAAGACTCAGTGCATGTGAATGGAAACCTTGGAAGCTACTAACATACAGGAGACTTCTGAAATGGGGAACACCTGTTCACCATGGCAGCAAGAATCACTACACATGAGAAACAAAGTATGCCACCTCTTCCCTCAGGGGCTAGAAACCAACCTGAGAGATTGATTTCTGATATTGTTCCAGTTCAGCTTCACTCTCTCAGAGCCTGTGCATCTGATCTATTTCTCTTGATGATACTGAGCCAAATCCACTAAAATGTATCAGTTTGGCTCAATAACCCATGGGTGCTTTCTAAGGAATACATGCCTAAAAGTATACAGCATCCTATTTACCCCTTCAATTTAACACACCAACTCAAACACTCTGCTAGATCTGAGCAATAAGAAATTGATTCAGATTTGGTCCACGCCCTCAGGGTGCTCACACAGATAAACAATGCTGATTAAATTGTCTTATGCCCCAATCTCTACATAGTCTAAAAATCCCTGTTGTGAAGTAGCTAAAGAGAAAGTAAGCTACTGCAGGTAAGATGTAGTTTGATGGCATTTATGCTGAAAGTGCCAAGGTGCTAACAGTGAAGAATCTTTTTCAGTTCACAACCCAATCAAAAACTTCGTCATCCCCCATAAAGGGAATACATTGGTTTACCCTCCCCATTGTTACAATGGGAGCAACAGAAGAGGCACAAAAAAACAAAGAAGCACTCATGTTAGAAAAGGAGTGACAGCATTCCCAGGTTAGTTAAAAAAAAAAAAAGCAAGGGCATGTATTTTGTGGAACATATTAAAGGAAAATAAAGTTGCCATAGAAATTGATAAATGTTGGACTGACAGTGAACTCGGAGCATTTGCAGAAACAATGACAAAAACTCAGTCCTGAAACAAAGTAAGACTCTGACCCCAGAAGAGCAGGGGCAGGTGGAGGAGGATCAAGAGGCTTAGGACGATGCAAATGTTCCACATCAGAACAGAAATAAAGCCACTGTCCCCATCAGCTAACTGTGTTCACCGATTTCTCAATGAAGAGAAAATTCAGTTGATATCAGCACCCAGTAGGTACTATTAATATTATTCAGTCTACATTGAACAAAATAGATAATCATATAGGGCTTCACTTCAGAGTACGGACTATTGAATTCCTAATTAAGTAATAGCAACCATTATTCTGGTTCTCACTAAATACTAAGCACTTTTCTAAGCATTTTATATACATAATTTACTTAATCATCACAACAATCCTTTGCTGCAGGTAATATTCCCGGTTTACAGATGGGAAATTGGAATGACAGAAAGGTCAAGTAACAAGCTGAAGGTCACACAGGTAGGAGGTGGAGCAGCTAGGGTTCAAACTAGGCAGTCTGGCCCCAGAATTCCTCTCTTAACATTGTGCTGCTTCTCCAAAGAAAATCCTCAGGTTTGATTATATTACTGATTTCATGTCGAAGAACATTATTCAGTACCATCAATCAGGTACTGTATTAAGCATATGGCTACAGAGATGAACACTACTGAGTACATGTTTACACATGAATAGCAAACATGAAGGTCTCACAGAGACTCGGCTATATATGCGACATCAGTGCAGGCCACAAAGGAAGGAGTGGTCAGTATATTAAATATTATACATATGCATATAATGGGTATAACTTACACTTTATCTACAATATTATACATATAATGTTTGGCTACTTGCCCTAACTATAACACTTAATTTTCTTGCCTCTGCTGATAAAAATAGGGAAGCATTAAGTAATTAGCATCCTTTAAAAAAATTCCATATTAACATCTTTATTTCTGTTCCAAAGTGTTACTATTACAACAGCCTCCCTCCCTCTCTCCCTCCCTTGTTCTCTCTCTCCTTTCCTTTCCCCTTCCTTCCTGCTTAAATTCAATTCATACTTTTTGAGTATACACTAGAAGAAGACACTTTCTGCTCATGCATTAGAAACAATGCAATACAATCTGTTAAAGACAAAAAAGGGTCTTCAACAGAAGATATCTTTAAATAGTTTCAAATTTTTCATTTTGTTCTCAGCTTCCCCCTACCCCTGACACATTTTATGGCTTCCTTCTTATAACTGCAGACACACAGAGAGTAAGAGGCACACCTGTGTAAACACCAAGCCCTGGAGCTTGGAGCTGGTCTGCAGCCAGCCCAGGCACCAGGTTCACTCACATTCCCACTTGAGTCCCATTAACACTGGCAGGAAAGCACGAGACCCAAGGACTAAACCTGAGAAACTTGGCTCAGCGTGGCCACGGCTCCAACACCTGGGCTCAATGAGGAAGTATCAAAATTAATGTTTGACCGTTTTCAGAAACTTTTCTTTTCCTTCCTTATGATTTAAAAGTCATCCCAGAGTGGCTGTGTTATATGTGAGTATAGACAAATCCACAGAGAAATATCTAGGAGAGATTAAAATGAATTGAATTTATTAAAGATATTAGGGGAGGGGTACAGAATGATGGATGTGTGAGATTTTTTGGTGGTATTTCATGACCTGATACCAGCGAGCTGTTAGATTATGCGGAGATTTATTTTTGCCAATTCTTACTTTTTTGGAGAAAATTTATGGTTAAAATAAAAGGGACTTAAAGGGGCTTTGATGCAGTGTGCACAGCTCTCTACAGGGAATGTTGTCATCTATATTTCATTAGTTCTATTTAGGCAGAGTGGAAATTGTCTAACCATTCTGGCCCTGAGAGAGATTCTATTATTCTCATTCCGTCTATTTATAATGTCAACTCCAACTCCGAAGGGAGCATGCCCCTAGACAGAGGCAAGTGAACTCAGGCCTCTCTTACTGAAGGCAAATAGAACTTCGCAGAACTATAGCTGCACGATATTGACGATACCCTTCTGTATTTCACTCAGTTCTCTTAACAACCCAGTAGAGGAAGTAAGGAATTTGTTATTATTGTCTCTCATATTCTTCAAGACTCTCTCAAACGTCACCTCATCAGTCTTTCCCCGGGAACTCTTTATAAACAGCAACCAGCTTCTGCCCTGCCTGCCGGCTCTTTCTATCTCTGTCTGGCAGACTACATATTTAGGTATTTATATATTGTCAGTTTCACTCTACTAGAATGAGAGGAGCGACTTTGTTTTGTTCACTGGTCCTTGGGGCTTGGAACACTGCCTGTCAGATTTAGTTGGTATTTGTTAAATGAATGAGTGATGAATAAATGAGTGAATACAAGGGCTCAGAAGAATGTGACTTGCTTAAGTTATAAAGCCAATTGGTGGTAGACTCTAGACGCAAACTTCGATCTTAGAAATCCAAATGTTATGCTCTTCCTATAGAAATCATATATGCCCCTTTGAGACCAAATGCCCCAAAAAGGCAAGATATTTCATAAGCACATAGTAGGTATTCAACAAATTTTGTCGCAACTGAACCTGAACAACTGAGAATAACATAAATGTTATGATTTCCACATGCCTGGAAGTCTTTGAAAGAACTCCAGTGGGAGAAGAGGAGACGCAGACAGCTATTGAAGAGGTTCTGAGAAGAATAAGCAAAAGAGGCCAGCTACTGCAAATAAACTATAATTCTCGAAGGAATCTATTGCAATCCCCATAAACACTTTGGTTACTGCACATACCCCCTACCTTACTCTCTCCACTAATCTTTTCAGGGTGCAATCTATTTTTGTTGTTGTTGAACTTAGAGCATACTCTTTGTAGAAATTTAGAAATACACAGAAAAACACATAGAAGAAAACATAAATCTCTTATATGTAACTTCACTGTTCATAAAAATAACTATAATATGTCTCTGCATATCATTTCATTTCCAATATATGTACGTATATAATGTATTATAAACAGTTGTGATTTTAATATACATAATGTTTCATACTTGTTTTTAAAAAATTTAACAATGAATCACAAGCATTTTCATTTCACTGAGTATTCTTATAGCACGTGTTTAAATGATTGGTTGTAACTCTTTTTGTATGAACACTATATAACTTATTTAACCAATCTCATAGGCAAAAAACAGGCTCTCGTTTTCTATACTTTTATCTTAAGACAAAAATAATACGTGTTCATTACAGAAAACATGAAAAAAATTAAAATTACTGATATTCTACTACACACAAACAAACACAGCTAACTTTGGCACGATACTTTCAGCTTTGGGTCTTTGTCTGTACGTATTTATGTATGAATGGCCATAGCCATATAGACAGACACAAACAAAATTTTACAGTGGGATGATGCATATCTTTTTAACTAAAAATATCATAAACATTTCCTCCTTATTAGTTCTTCATCTACGAGAACATTTTAATGGCTGCTTAGTGTTCCAACCTACAAATAGAATTTATCTTGCCAAGTCCCCTATTGCTGGTTACAAAGATTAATCCCAGTCATGTCATTTCAAGCTTATTTAATATTAATAAAAGGGTTTTTCATATGTTTATTGACTATGGGTAATTCTTTAGTGGTTTGTCTCATCTAGATCTTTTTTTCCAAAAGATATGGCCATAGTTTTCTTCCAAGTATTGAACAGCTGAAGATTTCTATGGCAGGCAAGATACGCTACAGAGCAAGGAGGCTCTTCTCACTTCCACAAGCAGAGGAGAACATCATTGTACTCATTCCAGTTCAAAGCATCTCATTCAAGCCTAATGAGTCATCTAAGCCCGTTACTGGAAAACAGGAAATCTCAAGCTCCAGTCCAGCTTTGACATCATCTGCTTTTGTCGTCTAAGGCAACATCTTGTTCTACAGATTGCATTCTGCCCAATGGACATGATATTTACTGAGCTGCCTTACCAGGATTTGCAGAGATGTATACCACCTTTTTAGCAGTTCTAAAAATACTGGGAAAAGTGAATGAGTCTCCATTTTGCTCAGTGTACTACCAGGTGGTAACTTAAACAATAATAAGAAATCCTGTTTCTCTAATGCAAGCTTTGACTTTGAAGATGAAAATTATACGGATACCTAATTGATTCAGAGAGCCTAGCGCATCATCCACTAGTAACCTCAATAATTACCTGACTTTGCAAAACAGAAAAACTGGTTTTCCTGCAATGTTCTATTTCTCAGTGTGTAGGACCATGAGCCCTCTGGTCACACTAGTCACAAACCTTCTTCTTGTCATCCCCTATCTAATCTATCCTTGGGAACTGCTGACATTCATTCTTTGCATGTTCTGGAGTCAATCCACTCTTCATCTCAACGGTCACCTCTTCGGTTTAACCCACCTGCCATATTTCCAGGCCTCTGAAATCTCCCTGAATCTTCTCTAGCCTCCTTATAGGCCCTTTTCCATCTGTAGACAGTGTGAACTTTCAAATATGGAAACCCTACACTTTGTCATGTGAGTTTCCCATTGTATTATAGTTCTCCAAGCTCATTTCCCATTACTTTACCTCTCCTCTTGCCCCTGCTATACCGGCTCTCTTTTAGTTACTCCCACCATAGGGCTTTCTCATTCACTGTTCCCTCCACTTGAACAGTCCACACCACCACCACCACGTGCCCCTGCTGCCCCATCTTCACAAGCTGCATCCTACTCATTAAGACCTGAACTCCAATAGCACTTCCTCAATGAACACATCCGTAACTTTCAGTTTAGGTCAGACTCCCCAACTAAGTATTCTCATAGCCTCAGGAACTCCTTTTCCCAGCAGAGCTACAATTTTACATGCATTTACTGACATGTACCTCCAACACCAAATTATAAGCCCCATTAGTGCAGGCATATTAATGAACCATTAATACAATCTCATAAATGTACGACCAGCACCTACCACAGTGCCAGAAACACATGAGGAGATCAAAATTTACTCATGAGATGAAAGAATGAATACGTGAATACGTCTCCTTCTCCCTTTACTTACACTAAAATTTTTTATTGTACTACTGGTGACTATTTTGGTTTCAATTTGACCATCAGCTGTGAAGTAAGAAAATTAATAATATTTTGATCATCTTAAAAGCTTTAACTGATTTTTCTTTTTCTTACTCAGAAATACATATAATATCTATGTTAAAAATAAAAATATTTAGTATTCAAATGACCTTTATAAGGGTTCTTTGAAAAACATAAAGGACAGTTTTTATGCCTAAAACATTATTCAGGGATAAAGCTAATAAGCTATTGTATGAAAGAATGTGTCAAGGACGATAAGTGAGATGCACCTAGGCTCCCAAAGCCAGCAGCAGACAGCAGCCAGAAGGACAAACAGTCCCCGCACAGATGCACTTGCAAGGTGGTCAACAACCTCCATATGTTCCTAACCGTTCACCACTTTAAATAAGCGACCTTATCAAAGACAAGTTATGATGTGCATTTTCTTATCCCCCAAATTAACAGGGGACAAAAGGCCATGTAAGTTAAGAAAAAATTCAACTTTAGTTTCTTCTGTAAGTGAAAAATATTAGTTTGCTTACAATGATTAAGCAGTTTACTTCCTCACAGTGCCACGAGATGTAAGCAAATAAATGGGCTGGTGCATTTAAGAAAGCAGCATCTTGCTCATAAATGTCACTGACAGCGAGTTTTTATGAGCTTAAAATATAAAATAATCCCTAACATATTAGACATTAAAATAGGGCAGCTTGATGCAGTGAGGTGATAATGATTAATCAAAGATGATTTTCTCAGTGTCATCACTAAACGCACACTGTGAAATTCCTCTCTATAATCTAATAGTGTGGGACCTAAGATGAAAGTCCCTTTTATCAAGGACTGAGGAATTTAGAATAGGACACCAAGAGAAAACATTCAGAACTTCCATGGCCGGAAGAGAGAGGCCACTGTTTGATTGCCCAAATCAGTTGAATTAAAAATCCCACTGAGAATTTATTATAAGACAATATAGTCCATAATTTTGGGCTTATGTGTGCATCATTGTTCTATTTTCTTTCATTCATAATCTCTTAATTTTGAAGTCAGTTTAGTAAAATAATTTGAATATAGACTAACAGGTAAACCACATGAATTAAAAAGATGGTATTGTGGGGTCAGCTGGGTGGCATAGTGGTTAAGTTTGCACGCTCCACTTCAGCGGCCTGGGATTCAAGGGTTCGGATCCCAGTCATGGACCTAAGTACTGCTCATCAAGCCATGCTGAGGTGGTGTCCCACATACAAAAGAGAGGAAGATTGGCACAGATGTTAGCTCAGAGACAATCTTCCTCAAGCATTAAAAAAAAAAAAAAAGATGGTATTGTGATGAGCCAGATGGGGGAGGTTTGCAATATCATTACATTTTTGTGTGAAAATGGGTCTACTGAGCACCAGTGACACATCTACTGCTTTCTTCCAAAATACGATTATGCTTTCTTGCTTTATCCAATTAGCAAACTTCTCTGATTAAAACAAAACAGTTGGTGGAGGACTGATTAATCATGCTGTGAGCTTTGAGGTCACTTTCTCTCTTTGGCCACCCAAATCTTCCCTTAAACTCTTGTGTCTCTTCAGAAAACCCAAAACTCCCTAGGAACTGTCTGTGCAGCCATTGGCTGTGATTATCATATCTTGTCTTGGAAATTATGTGAGATATGATATATTTTTCCTTTCAAATGCTACTTCCTTTTTCATGTTCGATGCAATTTTCTCTGTACTATGGTTCACTTTAATTGATAAAAGAGAAAAAATTCTGGAAATAGTCACATAAACATCTCACTGAAAGCTCTATCACACAAAAAGACTCTGGCTCTCTTCCCACATGCTTTCTTTGAAAAGGCCTGCTTCCCAACTTGATCTACAGAGTCAACTCAATCCCAATCAAGATCCCAGCATGTTATGTTGTGAATATGTACAAACTGATTCTCAAGCTTATATGGAGAGGAAACAACCCAGAATAGCCAACACAATTTTGAAGGAAAGAGCAAGCTTGGAAGACTGACACTACTTGACTTCAAGCCTTACAATAAAGCTACAGTGGTCAAGACAGTTTGGAATGGATGAAAGAACAGACAGATAGATCCACACAACAGAATAGAGAGGCCAGAAACAGACCCACATAAATATGAGTCAATTGATCTTTGACAAAGGAGTAAAGGCAATACAATGGAGCAAAGACAATCTCTTCAACAAATGGCGCCGGAACAACTGGACACTCACATGCCCAAAAATGAACCCAGACACAGACTTTACAACCTTCACAAAAAGTAACTCAAAATGGATCACAGGCCTAAATGTAAAACAAAAATTATAAAACTCCTAGAAGATAACATAGGAGAAAACCTAGGTGGCCTTGGGTGTGGTGATGCCTTTTTAGATATAAACAACACCAAAGACATAATTTGTGAAAGAAAACAAATAATTGATAAGCTGGACTTTATCAATATTAAAAACTTCTGCTTTGTGAAAAATAATGTCAAGAAAACGTGAAGACAAGCCACAGACCAGTAGAAAGTATTTGCAAAAAGCACATCTGGTAAAGGATTGTTATTCAAAATGTACAAAGACTCCTAAAATTCAACAGTAAGAAAACAAACAATCTGATTAAAAAATGGGCCAAAGACCTTAACAAACACCTCACCAAAGAAGATATACAGACGGCAAATAAGCACATGAAAAGATGCTCCACATCATATGTCATTATGCAACTGTAAAATTAGAACAACGAGATATCACTACACATGTATTAGAATGGCCAAAATCTGGCACACTGACACCACCAAATGTTGCCAAGGATGTGGAGCAACAGGACTGTCACACATTGCTGGTGGGAATGCAAAATTGTAGTCACTTTGGAAGACAGTTCGGCAGTTTCTTACAAAATGAAACATATTCTTTTCATATGATCCAGCATCATGCTTTGTGGTATTTACCCAAAGGAGCTAAAAACTTACATCCATACAAAGACCTTGCACACAGATGTTTATAGCAGCTTTATTCACAATTGCCAAAACTTGGAAGCAACCAAGAGGTCCTTCAACAAATGAAAGAATAAATAAACTGGCACAACAAACCAATGGAATATTATTCAGCACTAAAAAGAAATGAATCATCATCCCATGAAAAGACATGGAGGAACCTTAAATGCATATCACTAAGTGAAGGAAGCCAATCTGAAAAGGCTATACGCTGTATGATTCCAACTATGTGACATTTTGCAAAAGGGAAAACTATGAAGACAGTAAAAAGATCAGTGGTTACCAGGGCTGGGAGGGAGGAGGAATGACTAAGCAGAGCACAAAGGATTTTTAGGGCAGTAAAAATATTCTGTATGATATTATAATGATGGATGCATGTCATTAAAATTTTTTCCAAACCCATAGAATATACAACACCTAGAGTGAACCCTAAGGTAAACCATGGACTTTGGGTGATAATGTTGTGTCAATGTGGGTTCATCCTTGGTAACAAATGTACCATTCTGGCGAGTGATGTTGGTAATGGGGGAGGCTGTGCCTGTGTGGGGGCAGGCGGGCATAGGGGAAATCTGTGTACCTTCCTCTCCATTTTGTTGTGAATCTAAACTGCTCTAAATAAATAGTTGAAAGTGAGGGAGGGAGGGAGGAAGGAAGAAAGGAAGGAAAGCCCTGGGCCTGGGCCTGCGTAGGTTGCTAACTGAACTCTGTTCTCTCTCCTTCTTCCTGTGCAAGTAAGAGTTCTGTCCAATCACTGCAGTTGACCCAATTTTGCCTCCTAGGGATGTTCCATGTTCTCACCTTGGGTAAATGCTAACATTTTCTTGCCAGCAAAGGAGAGCCTTATTGACAATATGTTGGTTGATCTCTTGAATTAACAGTGTTAAAGGATCTGTGAACCTTTGAAATAACTTTTCCAGAGGAAGGAAAGGAAAAGATTATTTCCATTTCTTTTATCTTTTTGGTAAAATATCCTACAAAAATTTAAATAAAACATTTCACATAGAAAATGCCAAAATTCAGGATTCAATGCCTCGGAACCTAGGAATTCTCAACATTGTTACCTGCATAACCATGAAAATAATTCTTTAGTGGTTCTCAACTAGGGGCATTTGGCAATGTCGGGGTCCTCTTCTGGTTGTCAGAACTTGGGGAGGGGCTGGTGCCACTGGTATCTAGTGGGTAGAGGCCAGGGTTGCTGCCAGACATCCTCCAATGCACAGGACATACACGCAACAAAGACCGTCCAGCCTCTAATGTGAATAGTGCTGAGGTTGAGAAACTCTGCTGTATATAAAGTGAGTTGAAGGAAAGCTTCAAACAGAAGACGTGGCCACATTTAACTCCGGGCAGGTATTTTTCTACTAAATGGGTTTTGATAGATTCAAAATTCTAAGTGTCCATTCAGTCACTCATTTATCTAACAAATATTTATTGAGCAGTTATTATGCACCAAGAACCATGAGTTGTTCCTTGAGCAGAACAGAACAGAATATAATTTCAATTCCCCAGAAGTTATATTTCAGTTGAGAAATAGAAGACAAAACAAAAAATTAAAATACAGACCGTGATGAATGGCATAAAGGAAAGAAACAAAAGAGGCTCTTATAGCATGTTGAAAAGAATTAATCAAAAATGAATAGAATAAATCTGCTCAACGTGTCATAATATTACTGCAGTGTTTGGACAAAATGAATACATTCTTTTGTGCTGTAAAAGCCAAGCTTAAAAGCGTATTCAAATTTTATCCGTCACTTACCAGTGATCTTGCTGAGGAAGAAAGTCTGATTTGAACATCCATTTCTTACGTTCTTTTGTAAAAGAGGGGCAGAATGCAAAACTAAAAAGGCTTTTCGAGGCATGCATCAATTTGAATACATTGCCCTGGGAATGTTTTAAAAAAAAGTTTTCATGAGAGTTGCTAACAGAATTGAATAAGTACAGAATATTACATGCGCCTTGCATGAAAAGCATATTGATGGAAACCACACCATGAAGGAGGGCCGCACAAGTTCTTCCAGTGAGTAGCTCAGCACAGAAATGCCTGAACGAGGCAACTACTTTACCAGGTGTGATCTAAAATATCCTGTGGGGTTACAGCTTTCCAAAGCAAAGTAAGTGATTTCTTTTAGGCACTTCAATGCAAAGCTTATTCTATACCAAAATTTGAATGTGCTGTGCCTCCAAAATCTTGTTCTTTGATAGATGAAGGCCCCATAGCCTTTCTCCTCACCTGGAGAACACAATGGTCTGCCTAACTATTATCTCTGCTCCTTTCTCGCTCTTCTGAAACCCATTCTCCACCCAGAGTAGCCACAGTGAATTTTAAATAAATCGGATCATATCACTCCCCCTCTTAAAACTCTTCAATACATTTTTCCATTACATGCTGGGGAAAAAAATGTCCTTACTGTCCTTAACAAGGGCCTGGATTATCTGGCTCCTGCTTATAGTTCCAGATGCTTCTGCCCCTCTCACTGCAGTGACTCTGATTCAGTCATGGCGATTTCCTTTCGGTGTCCATAACAAACTAAGCTCTTTTCTACCCCAGGAGCTTTGCACTTGCTGTTCCCTTCTCCCACTCTGGACCTCTCTACCTAAAGGAAATCTGCCACCCCATCCCCTAATTCTCTACTTCAGCACACTAGTTTCTTCTTTCTCTTTACAACACTTAACACAATTTATAACTATATTTTTATTTTTGGTTACATATTTATTATTTGTGTTCCCAAATAAAATGATAGTTCTGTGAGGCCAAAACCATGCTACCTTATCTCAGTTTTAGTCCAGCATCGAACAGCTTGTATTGTATGCAGTAAGGGTTAAATATATATTAACTGAATGAAAAATAAACAATGTAAAATGAATTCATTTTGCTTAAAATCCATGTTATCTTTGCAGACCATAATTTGCAAAACATCTACAATTACTACAATTAAAGAGCTTACTAAGGGCACTTTATAAAATACTGAATATAAATAATAGGGTCATTTTTCACTTATATTTGAATTTTACATGTAAGAATTGTGATACATAGAATACAAAACTAAAATTTAATACGTCACTTAATAGCAATTCACATGTATCTCTTAGAGGAAAATGTTCCCTTTCCATAAAACCATGAGGTGCAATGTTATTACATCCACGTCACCAACGTGTGGTTATTAATATAACACATCCATTATGAGGGGGTCACCTGGGTAAACAAATCCAATGGAATTTTTCCATCCCATAATCATGGATTTTCCCCTAACGTAAGGAGGTTTCTGTTCTATGGAAATTTTACGTACAAAGGATGATTTTCTGGCATTATTTACCGATTTCTTTTTCCCACAGAAGACATACAGCACCGTGGGGAAAGGACGGAAAGTTCAAGAAGAGCTGAGCTCTGTTTCCAGCTCGACCGCTTCACTAGCCCCGGCTCTCGGACAGGCTGCTCAATACTGCTAGGCCCCAACATACTCCTGTGAAATGAGGTTCTCACTTTCATATGTTTTAATACCCTCTGCCAGAACCCTATTCTAACATGTCTTCAGAATAAGAGAGCCAATTACCTCCTTTCTTTAACGCCTCCTCTCTCTTACTTACTGCCAGGGGCACAGGGAGACCATTCAGACCCGTGTGGTCCACTATGGTAGCCATTAGCCACACACGGCTACTGAAAACTTGAATGTAGCTAGTTGAACTAAGGTATGCTGCAAGTGGAAAACACACACAGATTCTGAAGACAGTATAAAAAGAAAATGTAAAACAGCTCATTGATTTTTATATTCATTACATGTAGAAATCATTATACTCTGGGCTAAGTAAAATGCATTAATAAAATTAATTTCACCTGTTCATTTTATTCTTTTTAATTAGGCTCCTTGAAAATTTAAAATTACTTATGTGGTTTGCATTTGTGACCTGCATTATATTTCTATTGAACAGCTGGATTTAGATAGTTTTTTCAGTTTGCAATTACTTGTTTGCCTTGGGAAATGTTGTAAAAAATTATTACTAAAATTCCTTCAAACGTGAATGTCCAACTTCCTATAAATCTATGATCATACAACCAAAGGGGATTATTATTACGGGTCACCATTAATACTATATGAGACCCAGCACTACAATTCAACCCCTTGATTGATCCCATTCACTTTATTTTTTCCAAATAACAGTTTCAAGAGCCAGACGTCTCAAGGAATCATCAGCTATTAGTATAATGATGAGTTACTGAGAAACATCAAAGTATAGTTTGGCCAGGATGTTAAACACACACACATACACCCATACCTACACACACACACACACACACACACACACACACACTCCTAGCTCTGACACTAAACACCTATGTGCTTTGGGACAAGTTACTCACCTTTTTGAGCCTCAGTTTCCTTAGAAATGAAATGATAGAGGGGTATCAAAAGGAATGAAAATTAGCCACCATAATTCTGATATGTCCAAATATAATATGAATAACTAGAATGGGAAATAACTGTAGAATGTGAGAATATCTCCATTTGGGGGCTTAAATGAATTCAGACTTTTGCAATATCTCCAGGCCTGGTATCCATTTATTAATTGGACAGAATATAGCTAAAATTTTACAAAAATTTATAAAAGAAAATAAATGAGTTTTTAAAATAAAAAGACGAATTGATGTCAAATTCATCTTTTGAAAGGTTTCCACTTTTTTGCAGTATAATGTGACTGCATAATGAATAAGGAGTCTTGTAATATATTAAACTTTAACACACCCATCCCTTAGGATAGCTTGAAATCATTCTCCAAGTTAAAATGAAGGATGAAAGGTGCATTTGATAATCTTCCAAGTGTCATCTCAGTTGTCACAATACCACTGTCTGTCATAATTATAGATTCACAAGTCTTCAGATATCTTCACTGATATTTTACTTGGGAAATCTGTTTTTTTAATTTCATGTTACATCCACCTTACAGTAGGCTCAACTGAGTGAATATTCTGAAATTTAAATTCCATTTATAAAGATTCTCTACTTATCAATCTGTTGAGGAAACCATTCTAGGTGGAAATTATCAAGGTATTTATGATGGCAGCTATAATAAAAATTCCACCTCTTACATACATAATACTTTCATTAAGCAAACATTTATTTAATGCCTCCCATATATCAATGTCTACAGAGAGAAAGACATAGCCACTGCCCAAAAGGAGCATAAAGTTTATATTTTCAAAGAGATTCCACGTAAAATAGCTTGTAAGATCTTTGTGGTGGCCATACGACTGAGGACAAAGGACAAAAATATAGAAATGATTCGGGAATAGGTAATATTTTTCTTTACTTATTACCCCTTTAAGCAATCCCTAACGTTCCCCATGCCCTCTTTTACTCTCTCTAGGCACCACCACTTCGCTCCTCTCAAATAAGGGCTTGGTTTTCTCAAGTAATTTCTCCTTAATTTCTTAACTCATATTATTCTGAACCAATATTAATTAGGTGCTATGTGCTAGGCAAAAGGATCATATGAATAACACTCTGTAGCCTTCTTCAGGAAGTTCATACTCTAATAACTTCATTTAAAGCAAAGAACTCTTAAACATCAAAAAGTAAGTATTGAGTTGTGGGCTTTCAGGCATAGTGGAAAGGTGTTAGGTTGTAGTAGATGGAAAGGAGAATTTGTCCACTTTCCTTTAAATGAAGAAAGGAAAGTTAACAAATTTATCTTTTGTTCCAATTACCAATTCATACCAATAAAATTTTAGATGGAGTGAAAGAATATTTCTTAAGCATTAATTATAAATGCAACTTATTCATGACAGTAATGTATACCTACAGAAATTATATGTTCAAATACTAAAGGGTACAATGAAAAGTGAAACCCTTGTTTTATAAAACCCCAGTATTTTGCAGTGACAGGCTGAGTACACTGCATGAATCTGTTAGTCATTGTTCCTTTAATGTGGACATCTTTTTCACAAATGATGGTTTTATATATTTTAAAAATAATTTTACTTTAAAAGATACTTGGACTTAAAATATTGTGATATTTAGTCAAAGAAGAGTCAAAAGATGGACATTTTGAATGCTGTTGAAAAACAGTAATGGTGATCTTGAAAGTGGATTCCATAATCCTGATTATAGTAAAAAATTCTAGCTATTAAGCCATACAACCTCTTTTTTCTTTTTCTTTAGATCACCGAGGGCAAATGCTAGATATGTTGAACTGTTTTATGTACAAATTTTATTCTATTTTTATTTCAGAAGAATATTCAGAATTTCAGCCCTTTGGATTTCCCATTTTTCATGTTAGAAAAACTGGTCTTAAAATTGAGAGACAAGTAAGATTACAGAAGGAAAATGCACGCAGGATTTTTAACCACCTGCTTCACAGCCATCTCCAGGCAAATCAGAAAAGAATTCCCTGTACCCCTGAATAGTTTCCATCTCTCTTCTCTTCTCTGACCTTGTCCAGCACTTACTTAAACATCACTCAAACAACAATATTTTCCATAGAAGACAAAGCCAAAACTTGGAAATGCCCACTTATCAGTTGTTTATAAATAGCTACATTATGAGGCTCAGGACCTTGACTGCTGATCTTTTTGGCTGCCCACTCCCTACCTGATGCTTGACCTTCAATGCTGGCCCAATTCTGGCTCCATTCCCAACAGCACAAAAGACTGTAAGGCATGGAAGAACTAGAATCCTGGAGATAAAACTAGACTCAGAAACATGCATCACAGTTTTTTCTTCCTAAAGAAAATTAAAACACACTGCCAGGCATTATTTGGTTTCTACTTGTCATATCCCATTCTGTTTATAAGAGGTTAGTGGTGCTACACGTAAAGGGTGTTATAATCTATTTTTGTTAATCCTTTCATTTTGCAATTGTGAAAACTAAAACCAATGATTTTCATTTATATTTGACCACTCTTTAACTTTTCCCCATATACATTTCTAAGAATTGTGGCAAATTTGTTGAAAAAAGTGAGGGTATTTATGTTAAATTTTAAATAAGCATATCTTTAGGTCTACTTAAAAGTACATTAATAACTTTGATAAAAGTTGTAGGGAGTTTCCAGCAGTAAAATTGGGTCCACGATAAAGTATGTTCTTCCAGGGGGCAAGCATGGCAGATGGCAGGTATTCGATGAGGGTTTAATTAAAGAAAGAAAGAAGGAAGGGAGAGAGAGAGGAAGAAAGGAAGTTTTCCCATTCCAAACAAATTAAAATCTCATTTACGTTAAATAGTCATTTTCTTAAACATTAGCATCTTTGTGCTACAATTCAGCATCTAGTACTCACACATTAAGCATTGCTTTAAGAGACAATTTTCCTTCCCTTCTTAAAATGGGGATAATATAAATTAACATGAAAATATACATTATAGTAACTGGCAAAAAATGTGACATGGTGTGGAAATTTGCAGCAAAGGCTTTGAAAAATATCAGATCTAATTACAGGACTTACTATTAAGAGGGAAATATTTATAAAATGAAAATTCACATCTATTTTTTAAAAACTTTTGGCTCTACTTTGAAAGCATTCCTTAACATATAAGATTAGGAGGAACTGTATATATTTATCAACATATTTTGACAGTGGATGTCTCAAAACGAAAAAAGGCACAAAAAACACAAAATGCAAAATTTCATCTCAAAATTTACAGCGTCCCTTACTTTTGCTGTAAAGGATGAAATTTCTCTGTGGTACGCGTAACAAAGAAAACCTATTGACTTGGATTCCCTGAAGCACATCTAGCTTCCACTCTAACCAACTCAATGTTGCAGCCGAAGATCTCTGTCTAGCTATATCCAAAGAGGAATTATGAGGCTCAGAAGAGAGGACCAAAGACAAGGTTAGCTTGATATTGGGAACCAAACCAAATGAAAGGCTCATACATCTCTGGCTATTGGATTAGCTAGATGCATAGAAGGTGTTAACAGGAACCAGAGTCATTAGTGAGTTTTCAGACATGCCTCCAAACTGGTCATTACCATGATCACATGATTAAAAGGACTCCTTTAAACATCAAATGTGAAAAATAAGAATTCCTTTCCCTAGTTAAGCTTATCAGTGCCACAATGTTCTGTCCTCTGGCCTTTTTTTTTTTTTTTTTTTGCATTACAAGGTTAAGAGCATTCATGGAATATTAATAAAAAATCCATTTCAAGAGTTATCAAAATTTCAGCTAGAAGAAATATTGTGTCTTCCAATGCAATCTTCTACTTTTTTTTTAAGACAAGAAAAAGAGTTTCCAGGGTCCTTAATTGTTCAGGTTTTAAATGGCAGAGTTAGGACTAAAATCCAGGTGCTCTGACCTCTGCTAGATCCCAATCCCATTTGTTATCAAACATAATTTCCCTCCATGCAAATGCCCACAGAAGTTTCATTCTGCAGAGCTAAAAGGAGGTGGCAGACTTCACAGAGCCTCTGTCCATCAGATGCCAACGTCTCTGAGGCCCAAAGCAATTTCTTTTCTGAAGTTGTCTTCCTCTGCAAGCTTCACCTTGCAGATTTACCTCTAAGAATATCATCTGATGGCCTTTAGGGAGGAGACAATTTCTTGTGCGTCTCCATTTTAAATCAGCTCCACATTAAATCAGAAACTTTATGGGTCAGAAAGAGAGAGTAAGTATTCAGGATACAAAAACTTCAGCAATCACGGCTTTTATACTCCCTCCCATGCTTTGACAATAAAACAGAAGGCTAATGTTTTTGAAACCTTGGAAGGGAAATAAACATTTAGTTTCTTTTAACCCCCAATTACTGATTTAAAACAATCTCAGGTGTAAAAGTAGAGAGTCATCCTTTGAAAAATGTATTCTCCCCCATAATGATTTTTTATAACCGTGCACTTTCAAGAGGCAGATGTTCATGTTGAACATGAGTTTGTGATACTCCTTCAGTCAACAGATAAAAACTGAGTACATACCGCGGGTCAGACACTGTGCTACTGAAGGTCTTTGAACTCTAGGGTCACAGTTAGATGGGAGAGATGACAGCAATCCTATATGACAAGTGATATCAAACAGATATGCACAGGACTCTGGGAATTCACAAAAGGAAGCTACTAACTTCCATCCCCATGCCCCGGGCTGGGCAGAGACTGAAGAAGGGAATCATGGAAGGGCAGAGTGACACGATACATGGTTTTACTTTCCTTTTAAACAAACAAACAAAAGTTACTACATTAAAGGGCAGCACAAGGTATTTAGCCAGCAGGATGTGCCATCAATATAGGATTAAAAAGCAACAGGAGCCTTTTGTGGAGAGTCCAATCATGGGCGTGCATAGTATTAAGTGAAAGGCTGATGGAGAAAAGCAACCCTAGCTGTTGACTGGGCTGAAACCATTTCCAACATAAAGGCAGGGATGAGCAGAAACCCCTTGCTAATGAAGTCACCAGCCCACAGGCCTGTTGTTCTGGTGCATGCTATTCCCTCTGCCCAGAATGTCCTTCCCTCTTCTCCTCTCATGACTGAGTCTTCATCATTCTTCAGCTCTTACCACCACTGCATCATTATGGTCTGCCTAGGTGTCTATGCATTTCCTTTCTAGCACTTTACCACGTTACTACTGTGTGTTAAATGGCTGCTGCCCTCATCATAACAGCTTCACAACAGCACAACAGCACTGATTTGTTTTACAGCGAGCACTATACCTGGCATATGTGAGCATGCATGCACCTACTCATGAACAAACACAGAAGGAAGGAAGCAAGGATGCTGGGATGGAAGGAAGGAAGGGGAAAGAAAACCAACAGACCTGTTCTCTCAAGTCTGAGGGAAGGATGCAACTGTATTTATTTCATACATTAACATGTAGTTCTAAAGGAAAAAGATTTCACTGGCTCTTAATGTAAACTTAAAATATTTTTATGGTAATAAAATAATCTATTAACATAAAACAAAGAAATTTACAAAACTATACTGAACAAGTTAAAAAACTAATATAACTTAAATTATTGACATTAATATGATCTACTAGATGATGTTACTTTTTGAAATTAATTATCACTTACAGTATGAATTAGGTACTGATTAGCACAGGGCGCATGTGATGTCTCAATTTGCCTACCACTTATCTCTGTTTCAATGACTGGGAAACTTTTGTTCAGAGAGTACTGTATGGTGACATCAGTTGGCCTTCACTTAAGGGAATGCAACATTTTCTGTATCAAATGTACCTCCCTTCTTTTATTGGGTCAATTAAGGAATACTACTTGGGGCCATTGTGATTATAAACAAAATACAGCTATTGAAAACATGAGGCCGTCATTGATTATATAATAGTTACACAGATATTTTTTAAAATTAGTAAAAATACTTTTAAAATTCTGATAGTGAATTCATCAAGCTCCCATTTCAAGAAGGAGGCACATCCTGGATTACAGCCCATTCTCTGGTTTCAGTGCTTATAGCAGAAGACCTGGATTTGAAACTCTGCTCAAAAACATGAGCTAGGTGAATCTAAGCAATTCTCCACCTTATTAAGCATGAGAACGCCTATATACAAAACTGTAGTCTTCTCTGACTTCAGTCTCCTCTTTTATAAAATGGTAGACTTGGAACAGTGGATATTCAAGCTCCATTGTGTTTGAGATACATGGATGGGTCACTAAAATGGTATGATAATGGCATTTGGCAGAGAATGGAGGAGTATTTGAGACTTTCATTTAACCAATCACCTGTCACCATGAGGCTGTACACGAAGGCTGTAAAGCAAGGCCTCAAACACTTTATTATTGGCTCAGGCTTTGGCCCAAACCTCCGGCATAAGTCTCTGGTAAGATAATATTGACAGAAGAAAATTCTTTTTCCCTATGCAAGGTGACTATGAGAAGCCTTGAAGTCTTACTTCCTCTATTTCTACCCAAAAGACCAAATCCAAGTTTTAGTTCTTACCACTGCACTGGGATGTAATGCCTCACCCAGCAACAGGGCTGAAAGAGTGAGAGCGAGAATGAGAGAAAGGGAGACAGGGAGACAGACAGAGAATCACGCAGGGGCTGGCCTGGTGGTGCAGTGGTTAAGTGCACACATTCTGCTTCGGAGGCCCAGGGTTCGCGGGTTCGGATCCTGGGTGTGGACATAGCACCACTTGGCAAGCCATGCTGAGGTAGACGTCCCACATATAAAGTAGAAGAAGATGGGCACGGATGTTAGCTCAGGGCCAGTCTTCCTCAGCAGAAAGAAGAGGATTGGCAGCAGTTAGCTCAGGGCTAATCTTCCTCAAAAAAAAAAAAAAAAAAAAAAAAGAATCACAGAGAGAGAGACGAGAGAAAGAGAGAGAGAACAGGAGAATGCCCCAAAGCAGGAAGCCTTCCACTGAGACCTTCCTAGAGAGCGGAAGAGCCCCTGGAACCAGTTGCTGAGAAGACACAATGGAGAAAGAGAAAAAGCAAGACAGAGAGATGCAGAAATACAAAAAGAGACTAGAAAATCAGAGAGATTCAGGGTTTGTTCCTCCACAGAGGGATCAGGATGAAGTCTTTTATAAGTTGGGCCAAGAACACACTAGATGCAAAAGATAAAGAGATAATTGACCCTTTTCCCTTCTAGAGTGGGGATGGGGATTAATGTCTAGACATGCTCCAGAGTGAACCCATTACTGTGAACCATCACCAGCTCAGTGGCCAGTGAAAGACCCTCAAGTGTGCCCCACCAAAGCCGAACTTCCTCTCCTCGGAGACAGAGTAAGGAAAATGGAAGGGAGGGTGAACATCTTTTATCCATTCGATTCCATGAAATTATGAAAGTTCATTTCATTCATTGCCAGAAATGTCTAAATCTATTCTCCAACACTGTCTTATCAGCAAGTATTCAATCCCATCGCCTTTTTGTCTTCTAAAGTCCTATGAACCCTAAAATGGACATCCGGTTTCAAACAGCATCTTTGCTGTGGATCCTTTCAGGTTCCTCTCTAGGACTTCACCCGCCAGAGATACGTTCCAGATTCGCTTCCACAGGAATCCACAAAGGTGGTTGGCAGAAGGTGGTTCTGATGGGCCAGTACACGCTCTCCTCAGTTCCCTGTCACATGTCCAAGAAGACAGTCCATGCTACGTTGCCTGATTATCCATTTCCACGTCATGCACAGTAATTCGGTAGACAACCATCAGCACGTCTATGTATCACTTTTGTCTTTTGTCAGAAACAGAATGCATCACATCTGCTTTTGTCCATGAACCCTCTTCACTGCATGAGTTTGTAAAGACAGCCGGAAATAAAACTCAGGTTTATATTGGGTGGTGTTGATGGATCCAGGTGGTGTAATGTGAAATAATTCAAAGTGGGAACCACCTGCAAATGCCCACAGAGCTAACAGAGGTTGATATCATAAATGACTGTAAACACTGAGTATTAGATGTAGGTAGATGGGTGTTAGCAGGCTCTGCATCTCATCTGGGATACATACTCTTTGAGTATATCCCCCAAACAACCAGTACCTCTAGTAAGAATTATGAGTTATTAACATAATTCTTAGAACCACCAAGATGCCTCTAGGTTGTCATTATTTCAAAGTAGAGGCTTCTTCAGGGCTCTAGGCAAACTATATTCCTATTTAGGAAACTAAGTATCCATTTCTTCTTTTTTTCTCTCTTATTTGACAATTATATGTACTCAAAAACCTCTTGACACTAATTTGGATCCTGCCGACCTTCTCAGTATATTTACTTTTTTCCTTCCTGGCCTTCTTATATTATTTCTTTCATGGTTCTGCCTGGTTTTGCCAATTGTTAGCCTTAGGATATACACTTTCTAACTCTTATGAAGCTCAGTATCCCCAGCTATAGAAAACTATGTGTACAGTGTCACGAAAATTAATGTGGTAATAATGTATATAGAGTACTAAGCACAGAACATAATATTTAACAGTTCATAACAAACGTTGAGTCCCTTTTGTCTTCCTGGAAAGCCACAGTGGAGCAAGGGTTTACCTCTTGAAATGCATCTTTCATTTTTATTAGCTGGAACTATTTTAATTGCCAATCTAATTAAATATTTGAAATTGAAGAATGACTTGAGTTTGTTACATTCTAAAATAAGAAAGCTTATTACTATATTAGTTATTGAGAATTCAGTAAAAGTGCTAATATATTTCATAAGAGAAAATCCGAACTTTTCAGACGGACATCAAAACAAGAAGGTTAGAAAAGTATTAACGGTGTGGAACGCCACAAATGAAAGTCTTCAGGGATACTATCACACAAGTCCCATTTCCCGGTCTAAAATATATGAGGAGAGAACAGGTAAGAAACAAATATGCCATTTCTGGTGACGTAGCTGATTAGAGATACACAAACTTGGAAAGGCAACAAATATTGCTTCTACAAATGATTTTTCTATGATCAAAACAAATTATGTGATTCAAAATATCTTAAAACACGTTGAGACTTTCAACTCAGACTATTACCTGAGATCTCTAAGTACTCTGAGAATGTTTCTTCCCCCAATAATACTAAGATGGGTTACAAGAATTGAAAAATTAACACCTGATACTTAAATTGACCCCATTGGAAATGTTTTGGATAGTGACATAAAGAATGTCAGAGTCTCTGCTTTGAAAAATGAATTCACTGATAGAATTTCAAGCAGTAAACAATAGTCTGATGAGTGATTTGTGGAAATTTAAAAAATCCAGCCAAGTTTTCTATTTCATGAGTTTTGTATCTCATAATTTTGGAAGAAAGGGCTTCAGAGGGGCAAACGTTGTTTGTATCTTTAAAATATTCTCAAGTATTTTTTAAGAGTCAAAAAGAGAAACATTTTAAATAAACACTGTCATTTTATTACAATTGCATGTGAAATGATGACACTTTAAAGAGGAAGTTTTGAAACCACCGAGTATTTCAGATAAGCAATTATTTCAGTATCTATGATAATGACTTTAAACTGCCTTCACCAAAGATTTTTGCTTAAATACTCAAAACGCAGACTAACACAGAACACTTGAACATTTATGAACTTTTGCATAGTGTGAAGATGGAATTACTGCTCATTTTCCCCTAGGAAACTCTAAAGGTAAATTACCCATTTCCAAAATATCTGTGGATATTACAGTGCATATTTTATAGGCAAAGGTAATGATTTGGGAAATAATTAAAAGTACTAGCACGGGAATCATGCGAGTTTAAGTTTTAGAAAGCAGGAGTATTTGTGAAGCTAAGCAAAACTTCTAGAAACCTGGACTGAAAAGCAACTCTGAAACCATCGGCTTCACCCCTTCATCTAACAGAACGAGTTTGGGGAGAAATGACTAATACAAGTGACATTTATCATTAAAGGAAGAACAAAGTCCCTAACCCAGGAGAGCCCTCGGCTACTGTACCACCACGTGTATTATAAAAAACAAAAATTGGCAAGATGTAGAAAGTCTCCTTTAAAGTCCATAGAAAATATAAGTATTCAGTCTAAGTATTAAAAAAAAAAATCTAGGAAAAAGATTCAAAATTGATACAGGAATTTGGCACTGCAATGCTGTCTGAAATGTATTAGTCTTCCTGCTGTTTTCTGTCTTCCTGGAGAAGGTTATGAATGTGAAATAACACAATTAAATTAGAGTTATGCTGTTTTATTCACATAGCCAGTGCCCACTGCAAGCAAGGCTGGGACTGTAACATATTCAACCGACATCTAGGGCAGTGAGCTCCTATTTATAGATTCCATTCTTTATTCTAGCCATTTATCTTACAATTTCTCAAGATTGGCCACAAGGTAGACTAAGTATAAGAGTTATCCAAACTAACTTTTTTTTGAAACTTTAGTTTGGGATGACACACTCTTTAAGCATTTGTGATCCCATAACTAGAAAATATATTTAAGTAGGAATCCAGGTTCACAAAGATGACCTGAGAACTCTGCTAATAAACTGAATTGATTCTGTCAATCACTTCTAACGACCATGACACAAACAGGAACAATGAGTTATAAGAGAAAACAATTTATCATAAGTTTAAATATATGTAGTGCTTATGATATATCTTTAGTACTTTAATATTTAAAAATATTAAAAATCATATTTGTGTATATGGTAAGGTACTTGGTTCATAAATGGAACCGAATATTATTTCAAGTTATTAATCATAAGAAATTAGTCATATGAAGGATTTTAACAATCTCTAGAATTGTTAGTTAATGAGAGAATGTTAGTTCCGCTTATGTGGGAGAAAACAGTATGTACAATTCATTTATGAGTTGTAATTAAAAAAATATGAAAGTATGACATAAATTTTTATAATAGAGTGTTGAGTAGGATTTATCCTATTATCCAAGACTGATTTCTGGAATCTAAAGCCAGAAATAAAGAGATGCTCTTGGCTCCTTTGTCGAAGATTAGTTCCCCATAGATGTGTGGGCTTATTTCTGGACTTTCAATTCTGTCCCATTGATCTGTGTGTCGGTTTTTCTGCCAGTACTATGCTGTTTTGATTACTATGGCGCTGTACTGTATTTTGAATTCAGGGAGTGTGATACTTCCAGCTTTATTCTTTTTCCTCAGGATTGCTTTGGCTATTCGGGGTCTTTTGTTGTTCCACATAAATTTTAGGACTCTTTGTTCTATTTCCATGAAGAACATCTTTGGGATTCTGATTGGGATTGCACTGAATATGTGAATTGCTTTAGGTAATATGGACATTTTAACTACGTTTATTCTTACAATCCATGAGCAGGGACTATCCTTCCATTTCTTTATGTATTCTTTAATTTCTTTTAATAATGTCATAGTTTTCAGTGTATACGTCTTTCACCTCCTTGGTTAAATTTATTCCTAGGCATTTTATTCTTTTTGTTGTGATTGTAAATGGGATTGTATTCTTGATTTCTCTTCCTGCTAGTTCTTTTTTTTGGAGGAGGAGGAGGATTAGCCCTGAGCTAACATCCACCCCCAATCCTCCTCTTTTTTGCTGAGGAAGACTGACCCTGAGCTAACATCCGTGCCCATCTTCCTCCTCTTTATACATGGAACACCTACTATAGCATGGCTTGATAAGCGGTGCATAGGTCCGCACCTAGGATCCAAACTGGCGAACCCCTGGCCATCAAAGCAGAACTTGCAAACTTAACTGCTGTGCCACTGGGCCGGCCCCTAGTTCATTTTCAATGTATAGAAATGCAACTGATTTTCATTGATTCTGTACCCTGAAACTTTACTGTATTCGGTCGACAGATAGAAACGGGACTGTTGGTGGAGAACACAATACAGTCTATACGGAAACTGAAATATAGTGATGTACACTGAAATTTACACAATGTTGTAAGCCAATATCACCTCAATAAAATGATTTTTAGAAAAAGAGAGAGATGCTAAGTGACTTACTGTTTTAGAAGATAACAGAATAGAATCCAACCCAATCAAACATTACTGCTGTGGCCCACACCACTACCTGTCTTCTCCTTCCTGCCTAGGGAAAGCAGTGAGGAGGGAGCCATAATCCCCTGAAGTCAAGGGAGAAGGAACTCCAGAAGAAAGCTAGCAACTGCGAGACTGGTAGCTTGCTCCTCGGTTTGTCACATGCTTAGGCTGCTCTGCGCCTATCCCTGAGTAATGGACAAAAGACCTGCAGGGCAGACAAACTTCTGTGGCAGTGTGGAGGAACCTGCAATGCCACAGTTGTCATGGCAACCACGCCTGGAGTTCCAGGAGTTCGAGTTCAACCAGGGAAGAGAGGTTATCTTGTAATGAGATCCTAGCAGCAAGAAGCTGTGGGCATACTGTCCATGCTGATGGCTGAAGGGTGAAACAAGAGGCTGGGATACAGCCTCCTCTCCGGTACCCTGAGCAGTCGAGATGGTCACAGACATGAATTAGCGAGAGAAACACAAACAACGAAGATGAACTTGTAGTTCCCTACAGTGACAGGCTCTTAGGCAGAGGCATTTGTCCTTGCTCTCCTCTACCCCTCTGCCAGTGCCCAGTGCCAGAGGCTTCAAAGAGAAAGAAAGAGTATCCAGTCCACGGCCCTCTCAAACACGCAGACACACACCTTCACACACACACACACACTCTCTCTCTCTCTCTCAGTGCTGAAGAGAGAGGAGGAGAACACGTACACACTGAGCTTACCTCCATCGAGACTGGCAAGTGGTGGGATGCGGTGTGGAAGGACATAGATGAGATTTAAACTAAGTGTGAGGCTTGAGTTTTAAATGAGATGGAAATTTAACCATTCAAAATTACTGGCATAGTTCCTCAAAAGGTTAAACATAGAGTTACCATGTAAGCCATCAGTTCCACTCCTAACTACGTAACCAAGAGAAATGAAAACACGTGTCCATGCAAAAACCTGTACGTGAATGTTCACAGCAGCATTATTCATAATAGCCCAAAAGGGGGAACAACTCAGATGTCCATCAACTGAAGAGTGGAAAGACAAAATGTGGTATATGGATGCAATACAATATTATTTGGCCCTACAAAGAAATGAAGTACTAATATACGCTCCAACATGGATGAACCTCGAAAACACTATGCGAAGGGAAAGAAGCCAAAATTCAGAAAGTGAGAATAATAGTTCATGCATCTGGGGTTGCCTCCTTGTACATAAAAAGTGATCAAAACATTTTATAAATTATAATTTATGTAGCTAATCGATAAGTAGTCACTGAATGAATGAACATATGGTAACAGCGATAGAAAAATAAAGAGCATCTGGATTTTGGCAGGATAAAGCTAAAGAAGTAAACACAGGAAGATCAAGCGCCCAAAAGAAACCTAAAGGAGAATAAGTAGCAAATGGCTGTGAAATATTTCACATATCAGGGGAAGAAAAAGTAGCCTTTTAAAATGCATTACTCTAAACGCTGAAAATGCAAATGTTCAAATTACATTTTCACCCATCCATATTTTCTTCCATAAATTCCCTTCTCTATTAGTTGGAATAATGGAAATATCTGTAAGTTAGTTATGCTAATGATAGTCTGTATATGAATTACCTGTCTTCATCTATTGAACTGCATCACAAATACAAAAGCCTTCAGTCAACATGAGTAAACGTTAGAAGGGGAACTCAACGGATTCAACTGCAGGAGTTCTCCCTCCAAACTTGTGTTGAAGAATAAGTGTTGTACGTGAGACAAGAAAAGCAGGGCTGCCTCTCTCTGGGGTGGTTTTACGTTTTACAAAGAGAATCCTTCAAGCCTCCTTGACTGTCATCATAATCATTTTGATAAGCTCTGAAGGAGCCCCAAAAGGAAATAAACAAAGAGAAAAAACATACGACAAAGATGACCATTTTTTTTTGAGAATATTTCCATGTGGGTTCAATGTATTGACAGCATAGATTATGAACGAAAATAAGTTATCTTTTGCTCTGAAGTTAGCATTACTTACATGAGCCGATCATCTATTATTTCCTTCACTAGGCAATTAATAGGGTATATATTATAGATCCTAACTTCTAAACTGCTGTGTCAGAGTACCCTGATGGTGAAAGATGGTAAAAATGATGATGATGATGATGATAGTAACAATAGTTAATATTTATTGAGTGTTTAATATGTGGCCAGATACTGTATAAGTATTCTAGAAACATCATTTCATGTATGCTAACAACTACTTATGAGAGAAGTATTATTATTACTCACATTTTACAGGTGAGTAACTTACCCAAGTAAGTAACAAGTAACTTACCCAAGGCCTATAGCTAGTGATGTAGTCTAGACTGAACCCAGGCAATATGACTCTAGAACCTGTGTACAAAGCAGCTGGGCTCAACTGCTTTCCAGAGAAATGCCCATACCGGACAAAGTCAATTCTAGAGAAAATCATGAGGATGAAACCCTCTCACACACTGTGATCCTTCTGGCATACGTGCCCCACCCATCATTTCTCTCTTTGTCCAAGACATCATCTGCTGCTCTTCACCGCAAGTGTCCTCTCCAGCAGCAACGGATTTTCTCAGTTCTTCCTCCTACAGTCAGAACTGACCTGACAGGCATTCCCAAAATTCATGCTCAGGTAACAATGGATGGTATAAGGTCAGGTGTTTACCTGTAGCATAGCTGCTTTTCAATCATTTTTCCAGAGATTATATCATAACACAAAGCAGTGGATTATAGGAACACGGACAGTTGCAGCACCATCAGAGGAGGCCTTTTTGAATATGTGGGCATGTTGGATTCCTTCACAATGAGCCACACAGAGAGTGAGCCTTATTTTACCTGTTTAACTCCAAATCCAATAAACCAACAAAAACAGGCACATGAACGCAAGGGAAATGTAAGGTCTCAGGATAAAATCTACAGTCCTTAACACTGCTTACTGGACACAACATGCTTACTGATCTGTGCTTACTTCTCCAAGTTCCTCTCTCATTACTGCTCTCTTCTTCCTCAGAGGCTGAAATACTTGACATTATTAATTCCCCAACAATCTATTGAAGGCCCACGGCCTACACCTTTCAGTCTGCCACGTCTACCACCCCAACAACTTGTAATAAAGCTCTACTGTTCTTCAATTCTCAGGTTAGATATCTGTTCTTTGGAAAACCTCTCCCAGAAGCTTGAAGTGCTGGTAGGTGTCCCTTCTATGGCCTCCAACAGTTCCCTATGTTTTCCTTATCAAAATACTTACTACGTTGTACAGTAATTGCAATTGTCTTTAACACTCACTGAAATTTAACAGCATGTTCATGAAGGTTTAGTATTATTTGATCACCTATGGCAGAGACTGCTAACTCTTTCTCAATACCCATGTTCTCTTCGGCTCCCAGGATAAAGTTAGGCTATACATGCAGCCTCCTTTGCACTTAGGGACGGTCATGTGACTCAGTTCTAGCTAATGGAATGTGAACAGAAGTGATAAGAGCCACTACCACACCTGGTCCACTGAACTTCTACACAATATATCATTTTACACCCTCCTTCTACGTGACTGAGAGGAAATGACCCCATGGTGAATTTGGAAGCCAAAAATTATAACTGCAAAACTGCTTGCAGCCTCAGTTTTTAAACAGTTGTTTGAAGCAGACCCCCCTCACGTACCTAGAACCTCTTTGGACTTTCACTTGAGAAAGAAAGAAGCTTCTCCTTTTTAAATCCTTATGTTGGAGGGCGGGGTCTATTTTTTATGGCATTGGTTATATCACCTTCAGATTTCCTCAAATCTAGCATAATGACCGTAGGCACATTAGAAATCTATAAATATGTGTTGAATAAAAAAAATCAAATGAGGGCCCAGGCCCATGGCTGAGTGGTTAAAGCTCCGCACACTCCGCTTTGGCAGCCCAGGTCCGTGGGTTTGGTTCCCAGGCATGAACCTACTCCACTCACCAGCCACACTGTGGAGGTGTCCTACATAGAAAAAAAAAGAGGAGGATTAGCAATGGATGTTAGCTCAAGGGCAACTCTTCCTCAGGAAAAAAAATCTAATGAATGAATGAGTAGTATGAATACCTTAATGAATAAATTCTCTTTTTGTCATACTAATATAAAAATAGCTAACATTTATTTCATGCTCACTATGTGTCACTGCTTTCTAAGATCCTTTAGATAAATTATTTCCTTTAATCCTTTTAGCAATGTTATAAAGGAGATACTTTTATTATCTCATTGTATAGATTAGTAAATTGAGGCCTAAACCAGCTTCCACTACCCAATGTACCAAAATTAGTATGCGGCTGAGTCAACTTTCAACCCAAACATTCTGACTCAAAAGCCTACATTTTTAACCACTCTGAAACAAATAAATGTCAAAACTATACAGCTGTATAGAAGTAAGCATCAAAAAATTCTTCAACTAATAGCAGAATAAAATATTATTGCATATTAATAACACTATCTCTTGATGTCATTTCCAGGAAAGAGCTAAGAGTTCCTAAAAACTTATGATGATACACAACCGCATCTTATGTGTCTTTTTCAATACCGAGAGACTTACATGCTACAGAGAAAGTCAGTTTTAGATTTGAAGATGAAATTCAACTTTCAAGGTTTCTAGTATTATTTTAAACACTTAATTGGGGTTTTACCTTCTACTGGCTCATACATTTTAACAGAGAACGGCAATTGCCTTAGAGATTTCACAAGTTTCATTAAATATATAAAATTAGAGCTTATTCTGAAATCAGTAATCAATTCTGGCACATTTAGAGGTCAGCCTTCAGGTTATAATTCCCTCAAAATCACTTTGTTCTCTATGTTAAGAAAATCCATTGTGATCTAATATAGTGTGATCTTCATCTTGTCCAGAAAAACCCTCCCCACACAATTGGATCAATATCTGTTGCAGAAAGTCTAGACTAGATTGATTGGGTTGGTGCCTGTTTGGATTTTAGTTATTTTATCAGGAGCCTCAGACTGGCTTCTAAAAATCAATGCTTTCCAGTGTCGAATTCTAGTACCCAGGGCACATCAGAGACCTTTGCTAGTAAGGCCAAACTTGAGACTTAGCTATTATTTAAGTGAAAATATACTTCACAATAGAAGTAAAACAGATGGTTCCCAAAAAGCACTAGGAATTGATTACTGGATTCATTGAATAAAATCTGCACAGTTGCCTTATTTCTAAAATAACTATAATACTTACTTTATCTCTGACTCAGCTGCTTCCTCCATGTTGCAATATCTACAATTAAGGCCACAGTCATTTGTCACCATTATCAATGAAAGATGGCTGAGCAGATATTGCCATAAACTCAGTTTAAATCTGTTTTAAAACCTTTTTAAAAAGCTACCCAAAAGTCCAAGGGGTGTGCAGTACAGACAGAAGATGTTTTTTAAAATAGATTCTTCTGTACAGAATGAGTTTAACGTTTTCTTCCACATACAAATACAACTATTTTAAAGCTGAAAAAATACTTCATAAAAACTGGAAAAATACAATATTATAAATGTTTACAATTGTGGCCTACGAATGACAGAAATTAGGGATATATACTAATGAAGTTTCAAAAATTTGGCTACACTTTTCTGTTTTTGTGGATTTCGGGCTTTTTTCAGAAACAATCAAAATCAACTTTATTTTTTAAATCTGTTCTGAATAAAATCTGTATCTGTATAAGTGCAGACACTAGAAAATGGTTTCTGGAGACAGTTTTGGCCTAGGAGGAATCAAAGTTTCTCCCATTTTAAAAATTACAGGACACTAAGGATTTTAGTTTGATTTATTTTAAATATAAAATAGTTCTATTTTGAGATAGACTTCTAATATATTGCCAGGAGAACCCTGGCTGAGGGCTGGAAAGTCTTATTTACAAATCAGGTAATGTTCCTGGAGAGAGGAGAACCTAAAGGCATTTTTGCCTTTTGTTCGAAAACAAAATACAAGAAAAGTGTCTGTGAGACTCTCTGCGTTCTCAAACTTGTGCAGGCTGTGGAATATCTGGAAGGCAAAGTGCAATGTGAATAAGAGCACGAAACACCAACATTGGGTTCAAATAATTGAGTATATAATGCAGTAAATCAAACATATTAGGTTCCAGTAGAGATAAAAATTGATGGTACATGGAAGAAAAACCTAATTGGGAAAATTATATTCATTAAAATAGATTTCAACATATTAGATGTTACAGACAGAACTGGGCCCCCCAAAATTCACATATTGAAGCCCTAACCCTGCCCATATGACTGTATTTGGAGATGGGACCTTTACGGAGCTAAAGTAAAGTAACGTCACAATGGTGGGGCTAACCTGTCCCTATAAGAAGAGGAAGAGACACCAAAGCGCTCTCACTCTCCTGTGCACAAAGGAAAGGCTGTGTGAGGACACAGAGAGAAGGTCCCTCCTGTCTGCAAGCCAGGAAATCAGGCCTCACCAGAAACCAGCCCGGAGGCATCTTGATCTTGGACTTCCAGTCTCCGGAACTATGAGAAAATACATTTCTGTTGTTTGAGCCCCCCAGTCTACAGTGTTTGTTATGGCACCCCAATCAGACTAATACATTAGGAAATGGCTGCCGTTATTTTCCTTTACCAGGTAAATTTAGTTTTGCAGCTTGAGCAGGACAGGTGTTCTGGAAATAGCTTCCCACTGCCTACAAGACAATCCAGTCTCTTTGTGCAACATACACATGCCTTTACGTTGTGGCCTCCCGCATCTCTCCAATCCCATTTCTTGCCATTTTGCCAGCCTCACAATATGGAGCTATCTATCAATGTCTAATTTATATCTAGACGTTCACAGAGACATCTATGTGGAGATGTGGAACTCCACATCCTTCCCCAGCTTTGAATTCATTTCCCCAGTTTATCTGCCTAGAAAACTCCCCAACCTTCAACACCCCAGGCTAGGGTCACCTCTTGCTTCTCCAGCTCCTCTAGACTGCCAGCACTCCCTGCTTGGCACTAATTGTATCCACATTTTCTAATCACTCAGCGCTTGCGCGGTAGGCTGTCCCAATTATAATTGTCCTTATATGTTTCCACCAACAAATGAGCAGTTTTTCATAGTAAGGATAATGATGGAGATGGACTTTTTTTTATTGAGTTGAGGAAAAACTCAGTAAAAGTTTTACTAAAGTAATTGAGAACCGTTTTCTAGGACAGAAGGCGGACAAAATTTCAAGAGTTTCAATATTCTCATTTTAGAAATGCCTTCTAAGAGAGAGGAAAATAAATCCAGATTAAGTTTATTGAACACTTTTAGCTAGTGAGGAATGCTTAAAAGAGTGAATTTTTTCATTTCATTAGTGACGTTTTCTCCACTTTATTGAACTAGCCCTCATCAAAATATATGAAAGCCAAGGGCATTTTTATGTTTGGAGTGCCTGTATTGAAAACTAAGAACCAAGAAGCACTACTGACTGAAAGCAAATCTAAAGAAAAGTGGAGGATTTGTGAGCAGGCAAAGGCAAAGCTGAAAGAGGGCCAGCCCTGGTAGCCTAGCAGTTAACTTCAGCACCCTCTGCTTCAGCAGTCCAGGTTTTGTTTCCTGGTGTGGATCTACAGCACTCGTCTGTCAGTGGTCATGCTGTGGGGGTGTCCCACATACAAAAAGAGGAAGATTGGCAGTGGATGTTAGCTCAGGGTGAATCTTCCTCAGCAAAAAAAAAGGAAAAAAAGGCAAAGCTGATGGCGTATTTTATGAGGAGCAAGGAATCTGATTTTCTAGTTATCTGCTGCTCATTAACAATATCCTTTGGGTGATACACACATATATACATGCAAACACATACACACAAACGCATACACATACTATTTATCTAGAAAATGAGGGGTTTTTCTGACAACTAAATTTTTTCCAGTATTAATATTTTTCAAGATGTTCAGTTCTTTACTGATATGTTTAATTTGTTGAAAGTTATTCTATAATATATCATCACAGGATTATTTAATGTAGCTTAAATCTCATTGTTTTAAATACAGATTATAATCTTGATATATGAACTTGAGAATAGTCAATACTACTCACAGCACCTGATCCTGCCCCCCGCCCCCAGCCATAGATATCTTTCATTGACTCACTCACTAACTCAGCCAAAAATAAGCTTTAGGGGCTGGCCCCATAGCCTAGTGGCTAAGTCTGGCGTGCTCTGCTTTGGTGGCCTGGGTTCAGTTCCCGGGCATGGACCTATACTGCTCTGTTAGCAGCCATGCTGTGGTGGCACCCACATGCAAAGCAGAGGAAGACTGGCAACAGATGTTAGCTCTGGGCTTATCTTCCTCAGCACAAAATAAGTAAATAAATAAATAAATCAGCTTTAGCACTTAGAATGTGCTGGGCGTTAACCCTCACTTAAAGAATCTACTTTAAAGTAAGGAAATCGTCCATTCACAGGCAAATATTTGTTCCTTGCAAATTTCTAAATGCCATCTGATATAGAAATTGCTGTTTTTTAATCTGATTCTATGTGCATGTGTTTAAATATCAGTGTAAAAGATTAAATTTAAAAAGCATAGTGTCAAAATGCCCGGTGCTTGAACTCCCATGAAAAAAGATCCATGAAAAAATGACAAATAATAATGCAACATTATTAATACCAAATTTTGACTGCTTTATGAATAGAAAGTCTTTAATAAATAATACATAGAAAAATTAAGAAATCTTTTTTTGGGAGAACAATGGTAGTCTATGTTTGGTTTGTATAAGAATTAGTACTTTCTTGTCAATATAACTCTATTTTGTTAATTTTAGTTGTAAGTCTACAAATACAGGTAACATACAGATATCAATATAATATAATATCTTAGAAATATTATGAATTAAAGTAATTTTCATTTTGAGGCAGATTTTTATTTGAATTAATCAGAAGTTTTTGCATACTCATTTATATTTCCAATTTTTTATCAAAAAAACCACATTGCACTGAATAGTATCTGTGACTGTGCAGACCTGAGAGATTGCATAGAGGAGCACAGCCAAGGCAATAGGACGCTATCCTCTTTGAACAGTTTAGGGCAGAGTTCAAGCTCCAGGGCACACCTCGAACTGAGGTTCATGTACACGTTCTCTAACACCTGCAAGTTCTCAAATTTTAGAAACTCTGAGCCGGGGTTTCATCGGCTGTATCCCTTCTTCATGACGAGAAGACATCCTGAGCTCACTGAAGAGTCAGAACCTTTGTTTGGTCTTCTTTCAGTTCTCCACTCACCAGCTCCTGAACCTCTGTTTGGTCCCCTAATCCCCTGTTTAGGTCCCAGATCAGACCTCATTAATCATTTTAGTGGCACCCATTCTGGTTAACACCCCAGTCCATGTGAACTACGCCAGAATAAGAGTCCATAGGATAAAACATTGAATCTACTCATACTTTTCATATTTTATTCAATGTGTTTGCCCATATCAAAGTTCCCATGTTGGATCCCCTGTATTCTACATTTTTTTCACATTAATCTGATCTGTTTCCTTGATGTAGGTAACAATGATTTTATGTTCAAGATAATATCCTCATGTGAGCATTATATAGTATAAAACAAGGTGCAGTGAGAAAAGACCCCTGGAGTGTGAGATGAGAGGCCAAACACTCTACTGCTGTGCCTCTGATCTCTACACAATCTCGGTCACGCTGCTTCATATCTCTACACCACAACTTCGTCATCTGTAATGATAATTGCCACATTCCCCACTGCTTTGCTATGACGAATGCAATGACAGGTACAGAAACACACTATAACTGTCATGATACCAACACGGGATTTGTTTATGAAGTCAGACTTACCTAAAAGCGAACCATGGCACCACTGTCTAATGTTCACTAATGTATATTACACCTAAACCTTGGTTTCTTCATGCATACATGGGGATAATCTAGCTCACAGGATCATTTTAAGCATTCCATAAGATAATACATATAAATTCTTAATCTGATGCCTGGCCCTAGTAAATGCTCAAAAAATAGTAGCAACTCCAAAAATGACTGGAGTTTGTACTGTGTACTTCCATTGCTATTTTATGTAATCAATTAGACAAATGACAATTTTGTGAAATTATACCATCTGAGAAATTTATAATACTAAAGCAGAGCCCTGATCAAAATTCCTAATTAAGTTCTTGAACTTTAATAACACAAGGGAAACAGCCTCAAGAACATACTGTTAGGGATGTTTACGTAAACTTAGCCCTAAAACGTTTCTTCTCTCATTCATATATCCTACAGATGTAGATGAAGGAAAAATACAGAGAGGATGCCTCAGTTCACATCTCCTTTCATCAACTGACAAGCAATGATCACAGCTAAGAAAGCTTGTTGTAGTTAAAGGAAGAGATGGAGATTTTTCCTCTCTCTCATTGCAACTTACAGATTTGTGACTGAAAAATGATAAATAAATAAACAAATAAAAGACTAAGGAACCACAAAGAGACACAGAAGCTATTCCCGGAGGAGTATATTGTGCATGCTGGTGGGCTGCATCACCGTTGTTCGGTTTAGCATCACATCCACATTTTACGTGAGTTAAGGTGGAGAAGCCCCCAGACAATCGATACTGAAGGTGTCCCAGAAATCACTGCAAGTTGCGTCTACAGTCTTCCTTCAGCTCTGTGCTTTCAACTTATTTCTGAGGAAAGGAAAGATGTTTTGGCTACAATACATATCTTCTAGCAGATGTCCATTAAACTTTTCTCATGAAGTAAGTTTGCCTGAGGGAAACAGACAATCGTTCCAGCTTCATAAAAATCAAAATTAACATTAGACAAGTATAATTTGCATCTTGGTCTCAATTAGCAAGTTAATCATCTTGAACCAAAGTAAACAAGAAGAAAAAGTGTGAAAGATGCCAATGAACTGAAGAAAACCAGGAGACTGGGCTGGCCTCAGTCTCTGTCAGTTCTAGCAACCCCTTCTACTTCTTGGACTGCTTAGGCCCACAGTGCATTTTGTTTTCTCTGACTTACCAAGGGCTTGGTTTCATCTTCATCTTTGAAATAATAGAGCTGGTCTCCCTTGAGTACAAACCAGCGGGTGTGCCACGTCTTCACAAAGCCTCCTTGCTTCCTCAGCCACCCACACTTCATGGCATTGCTCCGCCCCTGGCCTTGCTGGGCCAGCTCCGCAGAGTCACTGTTCTCCATTATCAAGCTGATGGACTTTCCTATTTAGCAAACAAACAAAAAAGGGAAGAATAAGGTGCTCTGATATATCCAATTTCCTCTTAAATCACCAAAATTCTTTAATTTTCCTGCAAATTCTTGCTAATGTTTACCTTTAAGCACTTTCTCAGGAAGTGAGAAGTCCACTCTTAGCCTTGTGTCTGATGCAAGTATAAGGACACAGATTAATTAATAAAACATAGAATATTCCTGTTTTGGCTTATTCATGCACAAAGCTCTTATTTTAATATTTCTGATTGATTCCAGAAGACAAGCTGTCTTTCTGTTGTCTTTATTGTCACCACTAATTTTTCAATCAATTTTTATGTACACAATCGTAGTTATAAAAAGTCCCTTAAAAAAAGCAGGAGGAGTGAAAAACGTATAAACGCACTCACAAAATTTCCAGAAGCAAACCACAGACCTGACAACAAGACGCCTGGAGGAAACCTGGAGAGTTTGCTGCGTCCTCCTTAAAGGAGCTAGTCAGCTGGGTGATAATAACCCTTTTTTCCTCAGTAGAACTAAACACTGAGAAAGTTCTAGAGGTAACGTATTAGGAAGCGATTTTTGAAAACAAACTAAAACAACCAACAAAAACATAATTCTCATGATAACGGGCCTCAGTGTCTGGTGGGCACTGATTGAGGCCTGCTTGTGCAGGCCTGTGATTATCTGAGCAAACGCTAGCCTGACACATGTTAAAGTTTAAAGGGACTCTTTTAAAAACCTCAATGGAAGACATTTGTTTTACATATGTGAAAATCTCTCAAGATGTATTGGCCTTCTTTTCCCCCAAAAGTATCTCCTTGAGAGTTTCTTTGGCTAGTCAGGAATTAGTGCAGCTGAAAAAGTTTAGGAAAAAAACAAAAAAACTCTGCTTGGCCAGTTGAGTTTCCTTCAGACGTTAGGAGTAAGTGGTATGCTCCAGTCAATTGCATGACGAAGACCATTTCCAGGTTTTATGTGTAGTACAAGGCCGTACACACTATACATAGCAAGAAAATGTGTTTATCACAGAGAAAATACTAATCAACAGATGAGAAGCTAAACTTCCACAGTGAGGACAGAGGAGGTGGGCTTTCTGGGAGAGCCAGGGACAGAGGGTCAAGAATAAAGAGATTTTCCTGTCCCAAAGGTTTCCTGCAAATTCTTGCTAATGTTTACCTTTAAGCACTTTCTCAGGAAGTGAGAAGTCCACTCTTAGCCTTGTGTCTGATGCAAGTATAAGGACACAGATTAATTAATAAAACATAGAATATTCCTGTTTTGGCTTATTCATGCACAAAGCTCTTATTTTAATATTTCTGATTGATTCCAGAAGACAAGCTGTCTTTCTGTTGTCTTTATTGTCACCACTAATTTTTCAATCAATTTTTATGTACACAATCGTAGTTATAAATTTGATCAAGTTTCAGCCATCAGCCCTGGGTTATTTACGTTTCTTCCTTGAAGGTAAAGGGTCAAACCTTCCAAGGCTGGATCTTTAGCTTCTTTTAATTTAGTCCTGCCATTCCAGATGCAGGGATGAAGCAGAACTTTGCTTCTAATTACTTCTTTGTGTGTGTGTGTGTGTGTGTGTGTGTGTTTGTGAGGAAGATCGGCCATGAGTTAACATCTGTTACCAATCTTCATCTTTTTGCTTGAGGAAGGTTGTCGCTGGGCTAACGTCTGTGCCAATCTTTATTTTATGTGGGATGCTGCCACAGTGTGGCATGACGAGCGGTGCTAGGTCCGCGCCTGGGATCAGAACCTGCAAACCCTGGGCCACTGAAGCAAAGTGCAAGAACTTCACCACCACGCCACGGGGCTGGCCCCACTAATTACTTCTTATTTTGATAATTTCCAACATCTTCTCAGTAGTTTTGTCTCTTCCATTGGCATGCATTCCAATCTATCTCCATCCTTGCTCTTATCTTCATCTCCTTAAACTACTTTTAAGCTTCAAGTTAGTCACTTGACTATCATGTCTCATTCAACATCCACTTTTTCCTTCTTATATTGAAACATCCTCCTAATTAACAGCCCTCATCTCTACAAAATGCCTTGAAACTTCCTTTGCTCCATAGGGCATTCTCCTAACAGTAATCACTTACTGCAGGAAGCCTTCTCCCACTGTGTGTGTGCATGTTCGTGCACAGATCAGATCATGCCTGATGCTTCAAGTTTGTTATGCCCTTAGAGCAGGAACTTTCATCTCTTTTCTTTCACAGTACTTGACCTAGTATAACGAGCCAAGTAAACTTCACTCTAAGTGAACAATAAATGCTGTAATATAATTTAGATAATGTATGCTTATTTATACTACTGTAAATAATCTTTTTTTTTCCTCCTGGCATTTAAATTGTTCAAAACTACAAAATTTGCTATTTCATCATCACTTATTTATTCTTTGACCAAATATCTTAACTTATAAAGTTGAATAAGACCTTAAAATAAACATTCCAGCATACACACACACACACAGGCACACACGCACACAAATCTAGAGTTCACCGCACAACAAATTCCTTCTGGGCCCCTCTCTTTTCTTCTTTCTTCTCATATTCAAGCTTTCTATTAAGTCTGAAAAATCCCCTCTAAAATGTTCAAGATAATTAGCAACCTACTATCAATAATATAAAAAATACAAGAGCCCAATTTCCCTTTTGTCTACCACTAATGCCTTAGTAAAAAATGTGTGCACATTATTATACAGTTTATGATTCTTCTTGCATACGTTGTTTGTAAGTCTGGCTGAAACCAATGACAGCGTTGCCCAGTGAACTACTCGCTATAATGCTTATGTTGTCATGACTTCAGAATGCATCAGAAAGTGTTTAAATGATACTAATTGTAATAATTCATTAAAACAGAAATGAAAACAGATTGTATCCTATCCCCAAGGGAAAATAATACCACAACTAGTGCTGGATGAGTAAAATTAAGTTTTACTAAAATGACCATGATCTTTATAGAGGAGTCTTGATATTGCTGGAGAAATTAAATGGTTCAAATTCTATCTTTCACCTTTAAACTGAAGATGCTGGACTGGATCATTCCTAACTGCGGTCCCTTCTAGCACTCTGAAATCTATCATCTCTGTAATTCCATAAGCATCAGGACACAGGATATCTTCAATACTTAGGATAATGTCTGGCATATGGTGAAGCTCCATCATTGTTTGATGAATTAATCAATTTTGAAAAGGTCTGGAGCTGGGTACCTAAAAGTCAACATGAGCTCCCTCCGAAACCTGATCCTGCCCAAAACCTGATCTTAGTAAATGGCACCACGAGACACCCATTTGTAAAAACGAAAGAAAGAAAAGCGATCATCTTTAATTTCTGCCTCTCCCTCATCCTGAATATCAAATCCACCAATAAATTCATAAGATTATATATCCAAAAAGTATTTCAAATCCATACACAAGCCTATAATCCAAGCCACCATTATCTTAACTAGATCATTCTAATAGCCCTCCAACTGGGCTCACTGCCTCCATTTTTAACCACAAACACAAACACATGGGCATAAGCTCACACATATTTCATTCTCCACAAGCAGCCAAAGTGAGGTTTTAAAAATTTAAATAATTCTCTACTTTCAAGTTTTTTTATTGGCTGTCAGTTGTACTTACTTTAAAATCTAGAGTCTTACCACGGCCTATAAGGCTCTGAATCACCTGGCACCTGTTTACGGATCTAACATAATCCCATGCCACCTCCTCCTCGTTCCCCTCACACCAACACACACACATACTTAAAAGCTCCGATGCAAGCAACCACACCAGCCCACTTCAGTTCCGGAAACACTCAAGCTCCTTTGTGCCTTGAGTCTTGATACTTGCTGATCTCTGCCTAGAATGCTCCGCCTCATGCTCTCTGCATGGACCCCTTCTCTCCTTTAAGTTGCAGCTGAAAATTTACCTCCTCCAACAAGCCTTTACTAACCACCCAGTGAATTAGTTCCTCTCTTGTTTTTAATCATTGAACTCTGTCCTGTCTTGCTGATGCTTCTCTAAATTGCTATTTTGTTAGCTGTTTATTGTCAATTACCTCTCCAGGAGACCACAAGCTTCATGAGGTCAAGGACATGCTTTTCCTCACCACAGTATACCTGGTGCCCTTACAAGTGCTTACTAGATGTTGAGTAAACATTTGCTGAATCAATGAATGAAGCTAGGTAACAACCAAAATAGAACTCCCACAAAGAATATTTTGGAGAGATTTTAAATTGCATTTAATGCCTTAAAGAAGATAGTAGACCTTAAGAATTTAACTTTTTTCCTTTGACATAGGAGATTTCAATTAGCATGAAAATTTTCTTAAACACAACGTCAAAATCATCAAACTTAAAGGAACCTGAAACTGCCCTGTATGAAGAAATATAACATTCAAAACTTACACTTTTTAGCCATGACAGGAAATACATGCAATCAATTGTGGTTTAGTATGAAGAAAAATACAGTTAACTCAAATTCTCAAAGAATGGCTTAATCTCCACTGGGAAAGTATTTTCACTATGGTCAGGCCGTGGTAGCTGGGTGATACACAAGGTTACAAAATAGAACTATCAACATAAGCTTTTAGCAAATCAACATGACAATAATATAAATAAATGGCCACTCTAAACTAAAACAAAAATAGAATTGAGAAGGTAACTTGCATCTTCATATCAATCTTAAGAAAATTCTTAATGATGAGTACTGTACCATGCGAGGTTTAAAAAGTTCCCATCATTTGATGGACTCCTAGCTTTGAATTATTTTCCAGGGGTGGAAACTGGTTTGTACATCTACTCATATGGTTCTTTTTTGCAAACGGGCTAGGAACATAACAAACAGTATCATATGGTACAATCAGAGATGAAATTCATGCTCCTAACAGAATTTTCCAAAATTCAAACAGCCACACACATAGGTATTTATTTTTGTGACTTTGTTCCAACGAAGAATACCTAAACATGCAGACAGATAAACAAAATGTGTATAAATAGAATGCCATATGCCATAGAGTTGCAATGTGTTTGAATTTACCTACAGGACTACACAAGTTCAGCAAACACAAGAGAAACAAAGAAGGAGGGAGCTGGGGAGAAAGAGAAGAGAAATAGAGAGAGAACAACTTCCATAGCATAAGCACTCTCACCGCAATGCCTCCATTACGGTCCATGAACTTACGCTCCCACGACGAGTGGGAGGTGTGTTCTCACAGTCAGTGTCAGTTCCCTCGGCCTCTGGGGGAGTGACTAGCTTGCTGTGCAAATGTGATATCCCAGAGTTTCAGAGTACACATGCATTCACACCACATGAGCCCTCAACACAAACAAACTACTTCAGTTGTTCAGTCAAAGAACAGTGGTCTGTTCTATTGCTAGAGAAGAAAAAAATAAAACTGGCAGAGTTGGTAAAATACTGCAATTTGTGAAAGATTTATGTGACTTTCAAGAGTAATTTTGTTCACATCCAATTGTCACCTTCTGTGTTGACATTAGAACCTAGCTCCTTTGTAAAATGAATGTGATTGCACTGTACACGATATATAACTACTGATAGCCAATATTTATCTGAATTCTAACCTTTCTTATTTTAAAAAAAAGAACCAAAACTTTGTTTTGCAGCTTTGCTAACATGCTGGATGGTCAGGCAGTAGTACGTTTATGGAGCTGTATGTCTAAATGCCAGCATACAGCCTTTCTCTAGGTAATGGTTCACACAACAAAAACATACACAGGGAATGAGATAGCATATGTGCATGTTAGTATGCATATGTTTGTGTGTGCGTGTGCACATGTGCGTATGCATATGCGTGTGTGTGTGTGTGTATGACAGACAGGAGTATATATACATTGTGTGTGCATTCTCCCCAGAAAAGAAAATCCTTAAAGGCAAAATGTTTGTTGAGATTCTTTTCTCATTTTTTAAATACTCAGTTCCATGCCACTGGAAGACATGTAAGTATATTCCTGCAGATCTGACATTCTTCGATGAAGCAAAGAAAATAAAAACGCTTCGCCATACAATGTTCACTGAACAACTCGATCACAGTATATTACAGTCAATCTATGAAGTTATAGGTTTGTTTTTATTTCTCTTACTTGCCATAACATTTCTTCAATAACTGTAATTGTTGACCCGAGGTAGAACTGAAAACTCTTTTAATATTCTAAATATTTAAATAATTTCAGGCTCCATCTCTCTCTCTCTCTCTCTCCCTCCCTCCCTCCCTCTCTCTCCCCCAAGCAGGCATCAAATAAAGGCCATATGAGCACAGCAAGAAGGTGGCCATCTGCAAGGTAGGAAGAGGGCCTCAGCAGAACCCCGCCATGCTGGCACCCTCACCTCAGACTTGCAGCCTCCAGAAGTGTATCTCCAAGAAGCATCTGTTGTTTAAGCTACCCAGTCTATGGTATTTTGTCACAGTAGCCAGAGCAGAGTAAGACTATGTACATTTACAAAAAACATATAAGAGGGGCTGGCCTTGTCACACAGTGGTTAAGTTTGGTGGCCCAGGTTCCTGGGTTTGGATCCTGGGTGGGGACCTACACCACTCATCAGCCATGCTGTGGTGGCAACCCACATATACAGCAGAGGAAAATCGACACAGACGTTAGCTCATGGTTAATCTTCTTCAGCAAAAAACAACAACAACAAAACAACGCATAAGAAATTAAAGATTTAAATCTTAATACCTTGTTGTAAGGTGCTAACTAAAGAAAATGGATGGGCAAAACACAGTTCACTTTCTGTCCCTCACTTTCTAGCACACCACCTCTTCACTTGAAGAATGAATCAAACCTGGTGCCTACAAGGGAATCAGCACTTTAGATCTGATATTGCAGAGGATCTAGTGGAGATGTTTTAGCTCCAAGATAAATTCCAGGAGCCTAAATGTGTCTTCAAGAAGCAACTGACTTTCTTAAAGCACCTTGAAAGGGCTTTGGGTTTTCACATGGTTGTTCTCATTGCCTGGACTTCACGGTTAACTTCTATTCCTCCTTCAGCTCCTCCACAAAGGCTTCCCTGGTGCCACTGTCATCCCCTATCTGGACCTTCCCCATCCATGAGCTCCCATATCACTCTGGACATAAGCTTTATCACATGTGAGCCATATGCTTATAACTTTTCAGTTCTCCATACCATAACCCACCGAGGAAATGGGCTCCCTGGAACAGCCCAGACTAATTAGCATATACTGAATACTCAAAGGTTTGTTGAATAAATGTAAGTGAATGAAGGAATTAATAAACGAACAAACACATCAGTCAGCCTTTGGGGCCAACTAGAATTGACCCCATAGGCCTCATGGCTCCCCAGAGCACAGTGCAACATTCCTAAAACATTTGATGTTATTGGACACCAATGCAAGGACTTCCATCTAAATCTAACCCTCTAAGCTTTTAGTGGCTTAAAGCTAAACAGAACTTTAGAAACTACTGAGCAAAGAAAACTCCCATTTGTCTCACTGGTTGCTACTCTTAATCATAATTCAGGTTAAAAATAAAGAAACATTTTTTCTTAAAACTGAAGTGTTTAAGTGTGAAGTTAACAGGGGAATTGAATAAAGTACAACAGTCATGAATACAGTTTAAAATAGTCACCAGAAGAGCATCTCTGGGGGATCTTCAACAGCAGTAATTTTGTAAACGTGCAGTTATTTTCCTGAGGAAACACTAAATATCCTGTAGCTTGATTCATTTGAAATTAAATTGTCCAAAACATCAGAGAATAGACAATAATAGAAAATTGTGTATATGTTGGGATGGATCAAGAATGTCAATCTACATTTTATCTTTTAAGCTTCAATATTTCCATATTCATTAGGCAAAAAATTAAAATGACTTAATGGGATGAACGACCTAAAAAAAGTATTTAAGTATTCACTTTGTTTTTGTTGCATGTTTAACACCTCACACTTTGTAGAGAGAACTGCTCCCTCCTAAGGAGGTTTTAATTCAAAAGGGAGAAAAGTATTTTAATATACACTTAGATGTGTTCCCCACCATCACATCACTATCTGAGGGACAAGTTAAAAACAAGAACCCTCAGAATTCCCAGTGATGATAACCTGAGTAGAAACAAAATCAAATCAAAACAAATACTTTACCAGCGATGGGATTAAGAGAGAAATGACAGCTCTTCAAACTCACGGCAGACATTATTAATTAATCACAGTTCTCTATCCTGCGGAACCTAGATTCATCCCCAGATGCCTTCCCAGTACAACACTCTAGACAGTCACCATCAATCAATCACCTATGAAAAGGAGAGAGGGACTCTGTTACCTCGATTCTATAAACAAAGCAGGAACTGAAGGTATTCCTCTAACATAAAATAGAAACTCAGGTGCTCCCCAAGAGAGATGGCTATTTGAAATAGGAAGAGAAGAGAAAGTCACAATTTTTTTCCTTTTTTTTTTTTTACTGAAGTATAATTGACACAACATTATATTAGTTTCAAGTGTACGACATAATGATTTGATATTTGCATATATTGCAAAATGATCACCATGATAAATCCGGTTAACATCTGTCACCATACCTCGGTACAAAATTTTTTTCTTGTAATGGGAACTACCAAGACCCACTGGCCTAGCTACTTTCAAACATTCAACACAGTATTATTAACTATAGTCACCATGCTGTCCATTATATACATTATGTATGAAAATATAGAATGCTTCACGAATTTGCATGTCATCCTGATGCAGGAGCCACACTAATCTTCTGTAATTTTCCAATTTTAGTACATGTGCTGCCGAACCAAGCATGAAAGTGAACTTTTCTTAATGGAAAGAACTAATAGCTTGCTGAGAGTTCTAAGACGACAACTATCATTGCATCACACGGCCACAAAGAACAAAGAAAGCAGATCTGAAGCAGGGAAAAGGATACAGGAGTTGGATGTCCCTTACTTTATATTAATTAATCCAATCTATGATGAGACCCTGAAAAATAGGATCAGAAAGCTGATTTTATAAACACCTCAATGTTTAAGCTTTTGTGTGTCTCTCTCTTCCTTCACTCATAGCATTAGTAAAACACAGTTTTGAAAAGCTGTTTCAAGGAACAAAGAAAAGAGGTTTGCCACACTTAAACCTGAAAAGTAAGGGGATTATAATATCCGAAGGATGGGGGAACAATGGCAGCAATGAAGAAGACCTTTTGTACACAATGGGAAGAGTGGGCAGAGTGAGGCTGAAGTAAGTAGAAAGGTGAGAAAAACAGTCAGGCTTAGGTGGGGAGAGTGTTCCCAGCTGAGTCCTCCTCTCACGATAGGGAAATAACCCCTGGACCTACCATTTATAGAGTTCCTCCATCTCTGTCCACTGATGGTCATATTTTTAAGCTTAGATAAAAGCTTGTCTGAAAGAATACTTTTAATGTCAGATTCCTTCAGTGAGTCCAACCCAGGAAAATCAGACATTTTGTCAATTACATTATCATTTCAAGGCTTTCTGTGGGGCCAGCTTTTAATTCAACCACACTTCAAAGAAAATACTTTACAAGTAGGTAACTTTGGCTGAGACAGTCATTTGTCTACAATGAACTCTCAGGGTTTCTCCTTCAAATGCAAGCCTTAAGGTACTTAATGATTTCCAACAAGGACTGCTTCTTTGTCAGTTAATCCTGTGGGTTGAAGATCATCAGCCTTTCTTTATAAGCTCTGGAAAATTACTAGGCACTCTAAGTATATAAATCTCGTCTTAATCGCTGAACCACAATTGGTCTCCCAATGGTTTATTGTATTAAGGTACTGACAACACAATTTTTAAATTATAATTATAGGAAAAGTGGGAGATGTCAAAGTGAAAAAAAACCTGAGTGCTATTCCACTTTACTCAGCATCATTCACGTTATGAAGGGCTTTGATGTGTTAAACTTTGATCTTTGATGAGGTGTCATTATTCTCATATAATTTGAACACATTTTAGTTCTCCAAAATATCTAATTTTAAATTCACACTTTAGTTTTAGATAAGCTGAATAGAAACCTAGCTTTACTATACCTGAATATATTTAATTAGCAGTTCAGTGAAAGATAAATAAATTCTATACATAAAAAGCCACTTTAAGAAAATAGCAAGTTTGGTGGGACCTATGTTATGTGGACTGTCCAGAAACCTCTATCTTTGGGGAGCCCTCTCTTCCTCACGCCATAGTGTTTCAGTTGGTAGCACCGTCCCACTGCCACAGGGTGGGCCTGGACTTGATTGACACATGTCCTGAGCTCCCTAGCAACAGGACGGGCCCAGGGAGTGGGCACTTGACTGAAGCAGTACCAAATGGAGTCCTTCCTTAGGACAGCTATCGAGACACTAGAAAGACAGGCATCTGTGGCTGACAGCTTTCACCTCCCCTGCCCCAGAGAAGACAGCTGTCTGCAAAATGAAGCTACGCAGAGGCAAGCAGATGTGAGAGAAGAATGGATAGAGACCTGGAATATCCAGCCTAGTGAAAGCTCCTGAAGTCCTGGCCTTCGCGTATCTTCCTTTGATCCTGCAAGATATGTATTATCCTTCCAGCAAATAAATTCCAATTTACTTAATTTAGTTGGAGTTGGTTTTAATCACTTGCTACTCAAAAGAGTCTTTATTAATACAATGGAACGATATTTAATGAAAATATTTCTGGGAAAATTTTCTTTAAAATAATAAAAATCTAGGTTTATAATGCATAGAGTTCCCCCTATCTTACATCAGACACAAAAATAAATCCAAGATGGGTATTAGACCTAAATGTAAAAGCTAAAACTTCTAGAAGAAAACAGAGGAGAATAAATCACAACCTGGAGGAAGAAAGTGATTTTTTAAAAGAGATAAAGTAATAACCATAAAAATTAATAATTTAGACTTTATAAAAAGTAAAAACTTCTGCTCATCCAAAGATATCATTAAGGAAAAGCCACAGGCTATCAGAAAGTATTTGCAAAACATATATCTGCCAAAAGACCTGCATCCACAATATACAAAGGATTCCTACGACTCAATAACAAAAAAGACAAAAAAACACAAAAACTAACTTAGAAAATGGGAAAAAAAAATTGGATGCTTCACGAAAGAAGATATACAAATATCCAATAATCTCATGAAAAAGTCCCAGCATCATTAGATGTCAGAGAAATGTATATCAGTCACAATGAGACCCCATTACACAAACGTTTGAATGCTAAAATTTAAAAACACACTGACAACACCAAACGTTGACGAGGATATGGAGCAACCAGAATTTTCATACATTGTTGGTGAAAGCATAAATGGTATAACCACTTTGATAAAAGATTTGGCAATTTATTGGGCTGGCCCAGTGGCATAGTGGTTAAGTTCACGCACTCCTCTTCGGCAGCCCAGGGTTTCTGGGCTCGGATCCCTGGCATGAACCTAGCACTGCTCGTCAAGCCATGCCGTAGTGGCGTCCCATTTACAAAATAGAGGAAGATTAGCACAGACGTTAGCTCAGCAACAATCTTCCTCAGGCAGAAAGAGGAAGATCGGTAACAGATGTTAGACGAGGGCTAATCTTCCTCACCAAAAAAAAAAAAGGGTTTGGCAATTTCTTATAAAATTAAGCATACCCCTACCTATGACTTAGCAGTCTCAATTGTACATGTTTAACCAAGAGAAATGTAATCCATATGTTCACAAAATTAATTGTACAGAAATGTTCATAGTCGTTTTATCTATATTAGCCCCAAGTGGAAATAACTCAAATGATGCCCATCAACAAGTGAACAGGTAAACAAGTTGTGGCATAACCTACAGTGAAATACTCCTCAGCAATAACAAGAAATAAACTATACATATACATAACAACACAGATGAATTCCACAGTCATTATAATGAGTAAAAGAAGCCAGATGCAAGATTATACACTCCAGGATTCCATTCATATGAAGTTCTAGAATAGGCCAAACCAATCTTTGGGGATAGAAATCAGAAAAATGGCCACTCTTGCGGGGGTGGATATTGACTGGTAAAGGGCACAGGGGACTTTCCAAGGTGATGGAAATGCCTTGAGTTACATGGGCATAGACATGTGTCTAAACTCATGAACTGTACCCTTCAGATTTGTGCACAAATTATGTTGTTCTAATAAATTTCACTCCAAAAGATTGTGAAAAATATTGAATTCTAGTTAGTAAGCTTGCTTTTTTGCAGTGGTATGAGTTAGCAATTCTGAAATTACCTTCAGTGTGTTCCAAGGTGAGCAAATTAATATATATGTTGAACACAATGGGAAGCTAGGTTTCTCACTGTTGAAAAAGAAAGTTAAAAAATATGGAAATGGAAAGACAAGAATGTATCCAGTGGTTTGAGACTAGCAGTAGAGATGTCAGAGACTGTGTTCTTAATCACTTCTCTACGCTGCCTCTCGACTATTACCTAAAAATAAACCCTAGCATAGAATAGCCCATGACTTCAAATATTCCACGAGAAAAAGTCATGTGAGTCATAAAACTATTTATTCTTTACACCAAATTCTAATACCTGGAGAGATGTCTGTGTGTGTGTATACATATACACATATATAAGTCGTGCCTCATTTTTCCAGATCTATCACTAATATAATCTCGATATTGATATTTATACACATATATTTAGTTTTGAGTTTTACTTTTAAAATTCTAAGACTTGGCAGACCTTTCCATTGAACCTTTTGCCACATGGACTTGCAGCTCTTTCCCCTTCAGCAGCTTGAAAGCTGCCAGGTGAAAAAGCTCAGAAGCTGCCGCTAGTTCACCCTTCACAGAGGCCAGTAAATAAAAGCCGGCCATGCTGCGGCACATTTGGTATTTGGAACCCAGAGGGAAAAAATAAGGCTCACGAGCTTGGTCCTTCATGAAGAAAAAATTAGCAGTGAAAGTGACAAATTCCCTTTTGCCTTTAACAAAAAGAAATTATAGAGCACTGTGTCGTTTTAGTTGGAAAAGTACAAAATTATAAGTCCTAAGAATTTCATTACAGCATGACTAACACGTGTTTCCTCAGTCCAGGTGCCAATGTCTGTAGTCACCTGTTTAGCTCAGTTAGGCCTCCCTAGATGCTGGAAAATTACTTACGCAAATCTCAAGCTCACCTTTCATAAGATCTGGATTGAGGGAAAAATAAAGTTGAACAACTGTTAAGCAAGGGTACTTTTAAATGGCAATGGAATTATCTGAGAGAGCAGAAGACAGGGAGTTATGGCAACAGTTAAGATTTGGAATCCATCGTATTTTAACATGTCTGACACATTATCTTGCAAAAAATAATAATCACCAATATTTATATGTAGGACTTCTCATAAATTCCATATAATCTGAATTCCATATAATTCCATATAATCCTGACAAAATCCTTAAAAAGTAGAGCTGATGTCCCTGCTGTATATACCATCCAAGAGGCTAAAGTGATTTGCTCAAACCATAAACGCAGCAAGGATCTGAGCACATATTTTTTCACTCTGGATCTTGAAGGGTTTTTTTCCCACTGAGTTACACTGCTTCATACTTACATCATCATCTTATACTTACTAGTATCCCCCCCAAACGAAGGAATGAATCAAGTAATAATAGAACAAAGAGTAGGTGCTTAAATACTTATTACATTGTAGCTTAACATTCTGATAAAAATGTATAAAACAAAATTAACAGGCCATTGGGGAAATATTCTAACATGTATTTACTTTTCATAGAGCTACATTAGGATTTCGAGACGTTACATGAAGGGTCACTTATAAAAGTCCAAGTATTCACACAGCTTAAATTAAAGTATTAGAGTGAAAAGAAAAATAAAGTGTAAATATCGTAGAAAAATTCTGCTTTCCAACATGGGTATGAAAAGGAACACTCAGGTTAATCAAATATGAAGTCTCGTATTATTGTCTCTTATACAATGAACAGATGGCCAATTTCCAATTAATTAGAAAAAATGATCATACTCATCATCAAAACTATAATAAACACAATTCTGGCTTGCTTTGAGATCCAGAAGCCATTCAGAAACTTGTAATTTTATAAGGTCAGTTAGTATTTTTATCATTAACGGAATGGTAAATAATCATCATTTGATTGATCAACTCAATCACCATTTTCTCTTTCCCAGCTATACTAACAGTTGATCATAACATTCTTCCTGCTCCCACAACTAGGATATTCTTTTTTCTGTTCTCTCCATTCCCTCTATCCTGACCAGCTTTGTTCCACTCTCACCCTCACCCCTTTGCCTCACATCTGGATGATGATTTCATTCTCATCCCCAGTTTCATGCTTCTGAGGGCCCCTCTCTCTGTGCGACTGCCAGATGGATAATTCTCAAACATGTATTTTATATAGTCCAGAACCTTCAACAGCTGCTGACTGCATAGCACATCATGTTTAAAGTTAGCCTCATTTTCAAGGTGTCATAATCTAACCCAGTTTACCTTTCAATTTATTGTTCATTACTCCCCAACAAGCATCCTAGGAAGCAGTTGGGCATCCAAACCTGTGTAATCAATTTAACGCAAACACACGGAACTTAGTCTTGCCTCTTCGTTCTTGAAACTTACCTCAACTAAAATAATCATTAGCATTAGCAGCAGCAGCAGCAGCAGCAAAGACATATATTACTTACTATGCACCAGGCAATGTCATAAGTATTTTATAAATTTTAACTCACATAAGCCTCATAATAACCTTGTGAAATAGATACTATTATTATCATCCTCATTTTACAGAAGGTCCAAAGCAGTCAAGTAACTCATGCAAGGTCACACAGCTGGTAAAGAAAAGAGCCAGAAGTCAAATCAAGCAGATTGGTTCTACACTCAATCACTATCTATATGCCTCTCAATGACCAATTAATACAACGTACTTACTGTCAGTAACATAATTAGCTATTAATTATTTCACATATGCTACTTTTATCTCTTTAATAAATTATAAAATTATACCAAGTATTTTATGTCTTTGAGGGGCCCCTTAACATTAGATATATAGTTAGACCCAAAGAAATGTCTCTTAAGGGAACCATTTTATTCAAAGCACAAATATTACAAAAGGCAAAGATTCAAGGATTATGATTAGTCAAAATGGAAGGAACTATCTCTTGTCAACAACAAACCCTTCTGAACCAGGACTTGCCTCCTGCAAGAGTACTGAGAGGATGAAGGCTGGATCACAGGCCAGGCAGCAGCTGCTTCAAGATTTTTACATCAGAAAAGGACAAAGTAGGGCAGCTTTCTGCTTAGGGGGAAGACCAGAGATTCAGAAAACTGGCTTTGAAGCTGTAGATGCCAAACAACTCTGCAGACTGTAGGTTGCAAAGGAATAAAAATAGCAACAATTCCTAAAGATGCTCTTACTTATCCTCTACATAAGACTGGGAAAACACAAATAAGCCATCTTAACTATCATTCATTTATTAAGTATGGGGCAGGGTGGGCCACACCTCACTAATCCCTCAAAACTTAACAGTGCCACTAGTGACTGATGATGCTGATGACGTGAAGGAAGAGTTAAATAGAAGTTTGAGGATGCTTAGAAATAGAAGAGTCACCTCTCTCACTTTCAAATGAAGCATACAACTTTTTGAAAGAAAAGAGAAAATTCTTACACATAGAAGTAGATATATAAAATTCCAAGACTAGAAATTTGAATAGAACTCTGGTTTATTTCTAATAGGGTACTAGATCAGGCATTCTATACTCTCAAGAAGAGTAGAGACTCATTCTTCAAGGTCCAGCTCAAATGTCAACTCATCTGTGAAGTTTTCTTTTGCATAATTAATTATCCCTTCTTCTGCACTGCAATAGCATTTTATAAATATCTCTATTGGATTACATGGTATAATAACTACTACTTAGAAAATGTGCTGATCATAACTTCTAGACTGCTATCAACACAAATGTGCATCAACAAGTAAACAAATAAACCAACTGTGATATAATTGTGCAATTAGTACAACTCAGCAATAAAAAGGAACTAATTATTAATGGGTAATTCTCAAAAGTGTTATGCTAAGCTAAAAGAACCAGACACAAAAGAACACATACTGTTGTCAAGAACTGTAAAGGATCTGAGATTTTACTCAATATGCAAGCTTTTAAGTCTCATGGATGCTGGCAGAAGACATGAGACTCCTCGGTCACAGACAAAGGACTTTATTACACACAGCAATAGGATTAGCCAGAGTATCACACCTGCACAAACAGGGGGTTGTGTTCAGGAGAGGAACCTGGAAGCTTCATAAACCTGAATCTATTATAATAGGCAGTAAGCCTACCTGAGCTTTGCCCAGAGGGACACGTTATCTTTAGTACACTGCACAATAACAAATCTGCCCTTTTCTCGGGAGGAAGACATTATCTCTAGTTTCCAAGGTTGTTCACTATACAAACACCTTTGGAAAAATAGTCCTGAACAAAAGTAGTCAGTACCTCAGCTCATAGGACACACAGAATCATGAAAGACTCATGGAAAACTGTCTCCTAATAACTATATGTTTTCATTCATATAACATTTCCGGAATAGGCAAAACTAGTCTATGGTGGGAAAAAAAATCAGAACAGTCATTGTCTGAAGCCAGAGGTGACTATAAAGGATCACAAGTGGCATTTCCAGAGTGAAGGGAATATTATATATTTTACATAGGGTGATGGTTATAAGGGTATATGTATATATTTGTCAAACTCTTCAAAATGTACACATAAAAGTGTATATAAGTTGCATGTAAATTATGTATGTACATATTGGGTATGTAAATTATGCCCAAATAAAGTTGATATAAAAATAAAAACATGCTGATCATAACTTCTAGATCTTTATCATCTCAAGGGCAAGGATTATGTCTTATTCATCTATCTTGCTGACTACTGAGAAGAAATTAGCCAACTGCATATTCTTAGTAGGTACTCAGAAAGGTTGGTTGCATTGAATTATTAATAATGTTTAAAATGTACCTCTAAATATTCTTGTTTGTCCTATGTTGATTTGAAATGCCATTATATTAGATTTTCTAAAAATTTTATGATTGTGTTTGTTTATAAATATCAATACATGTGAATATCAAGGAGCAATTACAAATCTGTATTTAAGAAAATAAATTCTCTAGATACTAAATTATTTTGATGCAGACTAGTTTTAATAACATGATGAGTTGTTAAAAAGATGAATATTGTTGCCAATCATAATAAGATTATTTGAAAAGACATTCTTTTCCATATCATAAACCTAGTTAACTACTTTAGAAACAGTATTTTTCAAGTAAATCTTCAGAATGAAGACAGTAGAAAAATATTTCAAATTTGAAAGTTGCAAGGACTTTTTCTGATTTTCCTTTCACTTAACCAATTTAAGTTTAATGAAAACATCTGGGCTGTATTAGGTAGTAATTTAGGCTAGCAAAACCTAAAAGAGCAAAAGTTACAGGTTTAGTTTCCATTTATAAGAGAATTTTCAAACCCTTTCTTCTTAATATATACTTTGGTGTGATTTTTCTAATTTATTTTATAGATGATGGCCATTTTTTTCAATTACTTAACTCACATTAAAATATTCTTTGAAAAAGACGGTAGATCTAAATAAAGCTATAAATGGTTTGTCATCTTAGTATATATTAAATTGTAAGAAAAAATTTGTCTCATTCTTACATATTATCATGTTATCCTTCATTTTTTCTAACTAAAACTTGGAAATAAGGAAAATAATTCCCACATCTGCTCAATGGAACATACAGGAAAAGATTTTATCTTCATTCTTAACAAAAAAATTGTCTTATACTTATAGCTTTGCTATATAGATAAGCCAAATATTTTCGGTTCAGATATTAAGAGACTGTGCCAGGATTTATATTCAGGGGTAGATATCTTCTTATTTTGTAAGTAAACTTTCATATTCTGTGATATGTTTACCATTTACACATCCTCTAATTATCTACAAATTCAATGACTGTATGCGTTAAATATTCATTAGCAATAATTTGGGGAAAGCGGAAGCAAAACTCTTTGCAAAAGCCATCAAGACCCAAAAGTCATTAATAACGCAAATTAAATTGAGATGCCAATATTTACAATATTTGTCCTTCATCATGTTTAATAAAATCAACTTTCCATTATAAGCTCAGAAGCTATTTGATGCCTGACATAAAACATTATTGAATTTGAATATTTCCCATAACTAAATTGGTCCACACATTTCTGTACTTATACCATGCTCTCGAAAGAGTTTGTTAAGTCATCGTGGCTATATGACCTCAAACATTAAATCATAGAACTGACATCACACACCATACATACAATCACCTGTCCCTCATTTTCCTGATTAGGTTGACCCACACCAAATTGCTGACATTTGATAGATTTTGACCTGGAAGAATGGCAATTTCATCTGATTCAACATAATATAGAGTCAAAAATACTAAAATGGAAATAATCAACATCGAACACAGAGTACTCAAAATACATTGTTCCTTTAATAGTATTTTATAGACAAGTTTATTTGCACAAAAGAGAGACCAATTTTCTGCTTTCTTTCTTGAGCCGTGATAATAAAACAGTTGAGTAAATATTTCAGATCTTAGTGTCTAGAGTACCTCTGTTTCCTAGCACACTTTATACCTCGAATTCTTAGAAAGGACAAACCTGCCAGAATGTTATTGGGCTTTTTCCCCCTCAATTTTTAACGGTCACCAGGACAAAACATAAATTGCTTTTCCCATTGCAGCATGAATTATTGTTTCGGGTTTTTTTTTTTTGTTTTTAGTTTTTGCTTAGATTGCTAAATTTATTCCCCAAGTGTGTATCTTCCCTAAATTATCAAGTCACCTTTCAGATCTGTACACATATCTGTACCTTTAAAGAAGTACCTATCCATCAAAACTCAGTGGGGACAACAGTGACACCAAAATACAAATGTACACATCGCAAGCTATGCTTTCTTTGATTACATTTGAATGACTATTTTTAAGCTTCTCAATTCCCAAAATGTAAATCAATCTCTAGGGGTACAAGTTCAACAATTAAAATATTTTCCTTCAGTGATATGCTGGCTCCTAATGACCAGACAGCATCGCAGTTTGCAGCAAAACATACTTAGTGACTCTGAGAGTTAGTGATAATCCTGAAGAAAGTGTTCTGCAATTGTAGATGCCACAGGTAAACATGGGCAAAAGAAGTATTTAAAAACGCAAATAAGCAATACTTTTTCTAGCTGTTAGAACCCAGCCAACCCTAGAATACTGTCAACATTTAGAAATGTATTTTTCCCTAGAGGAATCTCTCAGATCTATATGGATTTTTACAGTTAAATTGTTTTTTGCTCACGTTCTTTCACAGAGAAGTCCTATATTTCCATTGCTCAAAATAGATACCTTCTGCCCTGGACTAGAGTCAATAATGAAAAGAGGAAAAAAAATGTTGGAGTACGAATGGCTGGGCCCAAGAGGAGAGATCCTGCATCAATAGTCAATGTGCTTTTCTCTAATTGTGTCTTAGGCTTGATCCTTATCTTACAAACCAGATGGAAAACTTCTCAAGGTCAAGGATTGTGTCTTATAAGCCCGTCATGCATAGCCCAGAATTGAACAGGAAGTGGGTACTCAACATGTGCTTGTCCAATGATTGAAATGTAAATGATAAAGAAACTGAAAAAAAAGAACAGCAGAATATAGAGTATCTAACATAGCATATACTTCAGTAAAGATGACTTTCCTTCTCTGGATTAATTTTTCTTTGAGTAAATTGGAAAAAGTAATGAGGCTCTATCTCACAAAATGTGCTTGGAATACCACGGCCCTCAACTCATATTGTCCATAATAGGAATAGAGTAAATTCTTGTGGCTTTAAATATTGATTTTTGATAATATTGATATTTGATTTTTGATTGTATAAAATTACCTATGATCTGAAATGTTCATGAGCTATACTTTTCTTATTACAAACTTATAAATATTCACAAACACACACCTCAGTGTGTATGTGTTTTAAGTTACAAAAAGGCACTATCCTTCAAATCATATCAGCCAAGTTAACACATTAATGGTAATTTATCATTGATAGTTTTATCAAAAGGCACTTCTTCCTCACTCTTCCTCATCTTTCTTCAAGATCAGTAGTTAATTTAAATTCACAAAATTTATCTATCTATTGTCATAGTTACTATTACTTATTTAGCAAAATAGCTATAATTTTTGGCATCTGAACACTAAATTTCCTTTTTGATCAAAAGCCTCCACACCTTTTGTTTACAAGTGAAATCACTAAAACAGTAGTCTATTATTATTATTAGGTAGACGTGCTGATCAGAATTTGAATACGTAATACAAAGGTATTTGGAACAGACTTGAAAACAAAATATGAGGGACTATTCAAGATAATCACTATACCAGTATATTTTCAATGATGTTAAATTATATCTAATCTAGAGAAAAAGTGTCCATCATTAACACATATGCCATCTGTACTTGGTATGTACGTATGGCCTATACGGTATGCGTGTTGAAGGTGCAGAGCAAAAATAAAACGTAGCGTATTATCTGATGTATCTTCATACCCTATGCTAGAGACATAGTATAGGGTTCCTGTACTAGGGATGGAAATATTGAAAACCCACCCATCTAGAGATTGGACTCCTGGGCACCTCAGCCATCAGGATATGGCAACTACACTCCCGAACAAGGCCCGGGTCATCTGGAAACAATTTATAGATGATGCAGTGATCCTCAAGTATTTATCCAAATAACTGAAGGCTGAACCATGAACTTCCTTAGGGAAGCATTTGCCAATCTCCCTAATAAGAAAGTTTTAAGTGTTTATAGCACCATCTCTCTCTCCTATGTGGCACTTGCCACAAATATGATTTTATATTTATTTGTGCGGTTCTTTACATCTAGTCACCTGAGTAGACTTTAAGCTCTCTGGGAGTAATCACCATGTCTTTCTTTGTGTGGGAGGAAGGTTCATGATTGTATCGCTTCAATGGAAATAGTGCCTGGCATATAAGAGGTAGTCAATAAATACTGTTGTCAAATTTGTTGAATGAATGGAACACAGGCAAACAGTGAACACTAGAAATGTCAACTAAGTCATGGCAAACATGTTACGATTAACACCATGAGACACCAGCGATCACCAACTGGGAAGGCTGAAAAGAGAGCCCTTCATTGTTTTCAACATTCCAGAGGTGAGAGATGGGAGAAGGCAGGGAAGAGACAGCTAAGGAACAGTCAGTATTTAGGGCAAAAGTATGAAGGAAGTCAAAGAGAAAATCACTACAAGAGTGAGTGATGTACAGAGAGAAGCACCAAGGCTACGTAGGTGAGAAACTGAAGAGGGGCCCCCAAGTTTGGAGATTGGAGGTGACTAGAGGATTTAAACAAAGTTTCAGAGAGACAGAAACAGACTGACAGGGAAATGGAAAAAATGGGGACAGTGAGTATGGACTATCAAGTTTACTCTTCCAAGAAAATCAGCTGTAAAGAAAATAGAGAAATAAAGCCATAATTGAGGGATACAGGTTTTTTTTAAACTGCATGAGGGACTAGGAGACATATGCATAGACAGACAGTCAATAAACCAGGTCATAGAAGCTTTTGTAAACTCTGTCTTAGTCTCTTCTTGGAGGGAGGCGGGCAGAGAAAGGAGGTTATAAAGAATTTGATGGACAATAAGAAGAGCTCTGTGATTCAGATGTGACAACATTTTGCTTTGGAACTGACTACTCACTATAACGAAATCACATCCCTTTTCTGAGCTTTTATGGGTTCCTTTGTTTTAATCATCACTAGGATTGTCAAATGAGGTAATCAGGGACTCATCTCTGTCTCCAAATCTCCTCTGAGCCCTTCCTAACTTTCATTCATTTGTGTGCTACCAATAACATGGTAATTGCCAACTTCTACATTCCTAAGTATTTACCATATATTAGATTCTCACATTTCAACTAGTAGTATTATATTTATAGAGTTGAATATGTGCTCTTCACAATAAGCAGAATACTTCGTGTCTAACTTGCAATAGTGAGGAATCATTTTGAATTCAATGATTTTCTTTTACTGCAGCCTTTTTTTTCACTTCCTTCTCTTTAACAAAAAAGGTGTTACCATCTGTTAAGTCATAATGAGGGGCCAGCCCAGTGGCATAGTGGTTAAGCTCAAGTGCTCTGCTTTGGCAGCCTGGGGTTCGCAGGTTCGGATCCTGGGCGCAGACCTAGAACCACTCATCAGGCCACACTGTGGCGGCATCCCACATAAAACAGAGGAAGGTTGGCACAGATGTTAGCTCAGCAACAATCTTCCTCAAGCAAAAGGAGGAGGATTGGCAACAGATATTAGCTCAGGGCCAATCTTACATACACACACGCGCACACACACACACACAAGCTATAAGGAAATAAATGGAGCTCCACAAATAACGGCATATTTGCGCCTCTAAAGATTATATGGAAAATCTATCAATGTCTAACTTTGAGGCATTTTACAACCATATTTTGCAATTGAGCTCAAGGAAATAACATACTTGGAGTCTGAGTTAGACTGTGTGTGTCCCCCACACACTTCAACTCCTTGTCTTGGGAGACATTCAGATCCACTTAATTAAATACACAGCTTTAGGGAGGTTATTGTCTTTGACTTGTAAACATGGCCAACGGAAGCCCAGCTGATCTTAGTTAGATATGTTTTGAACTGAAGGGAGAAGAATCAGGGTCCCCTTATTCAGTTACTTTCACCTACTATGCTGAGGCTACCACTAGTGATTTCGTGATCAAAAGGAATGATCCCACTCATGTCACGTGTCTGAAATTGGCAACCCGAGGCTTTGTGCAAATAATCTTACGCATAGCTGAGTACTAGGACAATGTGAGGACTAGCTACCACACTTTCTATTTCACTCAGCTGATCCTGGGTTCTAGGACTCTTCACTAATTTTACCTACCACCCTCCTTCTAACCCTCACATATTTCCATCCCTCTTAGTTTTCTCCAACTTCCTTCTCTCCCAGCCAATAGGCCAACACCCTCTAGCTGTAACCAGGCAGATCTGTCACCACACAGGCTCCTTTTGTCGTCCCCAATCACATCCTTCTGCTAGAGGAGGTGGCAGGAGGGTGGACTTTAGCCATCCAGCAGACAGCTCATGCAGCCATTCATCTGCGTGAGAATACCAGGCCAGCCACTTTCCGGCCCTGTGAACTTATTTATAATTACAAATTATTCGTAACATTAAGCTATTAATTATTCATAACTTAAGGAAGTTATTTACAAAAGCCAAACTTGCTGATTATTTTGTGATTTGTATAAAACAGGGCATATCGAGAGCCAAATGAATAGAAGACACAATTCCTGACTTTTCTTCTTTTCCATGGTGTGTTTTTCAACTCCCACCAAATTTGTCTTTCCTTACTGGTAATGCTTTCTATTTCTATTTCTATAGCTAATCTATATCTATATCTATACCTATACCTACATCTATGTCTATATCAATACCTATACCTATACTTATACCCATACCTATATCTATATCCATATCTATATATCTATATCTCCTCTGCTATAGCATCCATTCTAGTTTTGGCTGCTTGACATACTTCCCCAAGTGAAGCAGCCGAAACTGCTTCATTCCACTCACTTATTCCCTTGTCCAAGACTTGCAGATTTCTCATTCCCTAATGACTAAGCTCTCGTGTACACGTTCAGCCAAGCTCAGTGTTGTATTGAGAAAAAGAGTCTTAACAAAAATTATAAAGTTCCTATACACTCTCTGTCTCCTTGGAAGAGAACAACTTAACATAGGCTAGTTACTTAGTTTAAATCTTTCTAAGATTTTAAATTAGAGATTACCACCATGCTTCTAGTATATTTAATGGAGTTTTATTCCAGTTGAATGTACACTGATTTGATATTTACAATAATGTTTACAATCATATAATAATCATATTCACAATAACACAAAATTTGCTAATGACATCATCTTTATTTTTTTGTATGTGACAATTGAGACAGAGGCTGAGAGATGTCTTTCAGATTATATAAGCAGCACCCTAGAATCCAACAGCACATTCTACCCCAGTGATGAAGGTGGCTACCCCTTCCCCTATGCGGTAAATGATGTAGAATGCTTTACCCTATGAAGCTTAGTAAGTACTGCAAACTACATGCTCAAAGGTGAGGAACAGGAAAGAGTTCATTTTAGAGAATATTCTCATTCATACTTTGATTCCTGAATGCATATAAAATAAAACAGTCTCTGAATACAACGCAACTTGATTGTCCAAATAAAATTAATTTAAGGCCAAAAGTAAAAATAATTAAAAGGAAAATGTAGGAAAAATATCAAATGTATTTCACTAAAATATACTTACTTATCTTAGAAACTAGGAAATTTCTTTATGGACAAAATTAACAACAAGAAAAGGATAAAAATGTCCCCTCCCTCAAGATGGCGCCCCAAAGTTTATACGGAGGTTTTTTGATTAAGAGGAAACACTTCACTTGAGAATTAATACTATAAACCCACATACAAATCTAACTAGCAGCTACTTTTTAAACTCTCCACTAAACACTATACATTTTATCTCAGACTGTTGTAGAACATTTTGTTTAGGCTTTTAGAACCTCTCACATATAGAAAGCAAAACACACAGCCATGTCCTTGAAAGTGACTTTGTGGCAGGCGTCACCCCATGCTCCTAACAGAGACGTTTCCTCTTCCAAGTCAGTGCCTTTTGTTGACAGAATTGGCTTTTGCCTATTGAGAGCTGCCACTGATCAGTGACTAGAACGAACTCAAGAACTCAGAAGCTTTCCATCACTGACAGAAAGCAGTGGACAATATAAAAATAGCATTATACACTAAGGATTTGTTGAGGCTTCCCAGCAGTGACAAGATTAGAGTGGTCATAGCACAAAGTTTGTTCTCACGCAGCAAGACTGAAACGGCTGGAGGCTCATGGAAAATAATAGGGTGCTGGGAACAACCGTCGTCAGATGCTAACTGATATCTGAAAGTCTATGGTGTGATCATGGTATTTGTAGTTCCCTCTTTCAAGATCACAAAACATTATATTTTGTATTAAATATTATATAGTCTTAGACTAAATTCTATAGGGTCAAACTATAGATATAAAGAATGATGTTTTTATAATAGCAAGTTTATTCTCCAATTGTACCATACACTCTCTAACTGAAGAAAATTATACAGACAGACATGATTATAGATACAGACAATGTTTCAAAAATTAATTACACAATGCTCAGTATAAGTATTTGTGTTAATTATTCTCCATGTGCCATCCACAGCCCTCACTCCCATAGGATCATTCTTTTTTCTTTGTCCTGATAAGGAATTCATCCCTTAAAGTCTCTTCATTTTAACCATCAAGGGTGAATTTTATTTTCCCACAAGGACCCTAAGTGAAACGCTATTACTCACAAAGAGACAAAATAGGAACCAATGAGATCTCCTACCACATCATCCTAAACTTTTGGATCACAATTCATTTCGTATTGTGACTTTAAAAGTGATTCCTGAAAATAATGGTATCCATCATCTCCATTATCACTTCATATGCCTGAGTTGCTACTATAACTTGGCAAACATTTGCGCTTTGCAATATTACTATAGAGACAGTACATCCTAACGAGCCCTGCAAGACTTAGGACTCTATAGTTACTAGACGCTCATTACAAAAAGAACCATGGGAATTGGTCACTGGTACAGCACGCTACGGAAAAGGATCGACTTTGAACTAAGAAGCCTGGGTGTGAAGTCCCAGGACTGGCCCTTCTTAGCCTGTACAAGTGATCCTATACAAATCAGTTTACTTAGCTTTTGTTTCTTCACTTGTTAAATAGAGGAAATAAAAATCCATTTTATAGGATTGTTATGAGAACAAAAACAAACCATGAATATGAGTATTTTATGAAAAAGCAAAGTAACATACTCAGGATAGTTATTATCTTATATTTGAAGCAAAGATCGCTGAAATACCTGTACTAAGGATTTAGTAAAACATAAATAAATTTCAAGGCCAATAATAAAATACTAGGTACTGAGATGCTTCTGTTTTCCTCCAATGATCCCAGCCTAAAATTACAAAGGTTTGGAGAAACTGCAAACTAGTTAGACCTGGAAGGTCACCTGTGACAGGAACATGCTCCTCATCCCTGCAACACACTCACCACGTCCGTCAAAGTCCTGGGCTTAGAGAACTCAGGTGCTTCTGGATCACTCATTTGTTCATTCACTAAACAAATATTCACTGAGAGTTTCCTATGCTCCAGACACTGTTCTAAGTGTTGGGGACAGAGTGGTGTACAAAATATGCCATCAACGTATCTTAGCAACAATAACGGCATCTCCCAGAATTTGGTGTGCGTTTCTTTCACTGAAATCTTCATTTTATCTTCCTCTCTTGGTCCTATATTTTTTAACCTCTGGGTCAGGCCAGCTGCTGGACTCGCAGGCCTTGATCAAAGAGTTGACACACAGGGCCCATTGATATGCTTAACACATATGCCCTGAGAAAGGAAAGACAGTTTTACACAGAAAGAGAAGCCAACCATCTGGTCCACGTAAGTCGTGTTTCTAGAAAATTATAGAAAACTACCAAACTGCATAAAAGCTATTCTTAAAACCCCATATCACTTTCATTATGGAAAATAACCCCTGCACTTATGTAAATAAAAAACCTAAGGCCTAATATTCATTTACTCATGAATTATTTCCTTGGACAAAATTTGCTAAGTGCCTACTCTCTATCTCAGCCTTTAGAATGAGTTTCCTAGGGACCCTTGCATACTTAAATACATAACATAAGACCATTCAGGAAGAGAATCTGGATTTTCTGACTGATTTCTGACTCTACTCTTATACTAAGGAATGTTAAAGAATGTCAGACATAATTTCTAATGTAAAGAGCTTACAATCTATTTGGGGACAGAGATATTACATATGGAACAGTTAGTAAAGCCAGTATTAAATATATCAATATTATATTTTCTCAATAAAGTGTTATTTGAGTGCTTATCAGAAAATCACAATCCAGAAATGCATTCCAAGTATCTTTGTCCTGCAAAATGAGGGTCTGAGAAATGTACAGTAGAGAGAACTGACACATTGTGTTCTTGGAGACTTCCAAAGTAACAAGCCCCCTGGACTAGTGAAGGGGATGAAGAAGACACTCCTATAAAAGTTAAAAATCACAGTGAAACAGTTCAGACCAGATGTCCACAGAGGGGACATTCTGATAATAAGGTAGTACTGCATTGTGAAGACAAATGAGCAGCTTATCATGATTCTCATTTATTTAGACAATGAAGTATACATTTGTTAAAACTTCACTGGATTCATATATAATGCTTTTTTACTATTTTTAGACTCACTAGACCCCTACTTTTTTGATAAAAGTGAAAAATAGCTTGGAAAAATGTTAACTTGTTAAGTAGGCCTGCAGGAATGTATGGCACTTCATATTTTTTTTTTAATTAAGAAGCAGATTCCTTTTGTAAAGCAATTGAAAGGTAATTCTTTCACCACAGATACACACAAGAGTGAGGTCCGTTTTTTCATAATTTCAACATATGTTAATTGAATGCCACTCTAGGCCTTGGCATTGTGAATATAATACGAATAGAGTTAACCAACTCTCAAAAGAAACAAAATAAAGTAGAAAGGGATTATTTTTTAAAAATAGCATAACATTCGTTGGCTAAATACAGAAATGAAGAAATTAGCTTCATAGTCAACCAGATGGTAAATCAGCTTTTGCTTGGCAGAAACCTTCCAAATGGGATACCTAAAATATTAATAAGCCGGTAAAATAACTTGAAAGAAAATACTTTTAATAAACTAGCCCCAAGAGATAAATCTGTGGCCTGAAGAAGGTTAGTCAAAACTGAAATTGTTGAGAACTCTGAGCAAATGGATATTTTGGATACACAACTCAGGAAAATTACACCTTTTTAGTGTCCGTGAATCATTATTTAGAGCAGTTGTTCTTAATTAAGGGCGATCGCCTCTCCACTCCCCAGGAGACAGTTGGCAGTAGCTGGAGATGTTTTTGATTTTCACAACTGGGGAAAGGACTTCCACTGGTGTCTAGCTGATAGAGGGCAGGGATGCTGCTAAACATCCTACAATGCACAGGTGGGCCCCTACAACAAAGCCCTGCCCTCACCAAAAATGTCATCATTCCAAGGTTAAGAAACCTGGATTTAAAATATCTAAATGATGATGAAAAGCCAAAGAAGGAGTGACCCAAAGAATTTCAGGCCAATTGAACTTGAGTAAGTCCTCCGACAGGTTTCACCAGTATTCTATTCTCAATCAGTAATAACCCTACACTTAAAATAAGAAAATTAGACCAAGTTAAGGAAGCTTTCCAGAATCCAAAATTAAACAAAATTCAATTATAAAGAAACAGGTGCTTTATTTAATCAGACTTAGGAGTAGCATGCCACAAAATTATGCATCACAATGTACTTGCCTATATCTATAATTTGATTTATGACTGCTGCCTCTAGAACACTGTAGCTCATGGTCCTTTCTTGGTCAGAAATTTCGTTCCAATTGAACGATGACAACAACAAAATCACTTTATATTTCTGTGTACATAACCTTTAAAATATTTGTACCTCTGATATATTACAATGATGACTGCATGAAATGCACAAGAATGATTTTACCATCACCGAAGATAACCGACTGAAGAGTAGTCAAGGTGTTATTACGTATTTGATTCAGAAGACCAAGACTTGTTTCTATCCTTGATAGTACTGAATAGACAAGTACCAGTTGAATATTATTATAATTATAATCAACTGAAATGAACAGTGTTTTATTATTGCCTAAGCAGAGAATGTGACATAGAAACAATTCATGTCCAATGACAACAATCTAGGACTTGTGCACATGCAAGACACACAAGCAATATTCATCTATTAGAATTTTGTTTAACACACATACAGTGCTTACAAGGCACTCTTATAAGAGCTTTGAAAACATTAACTCATTTAATCCTCATGGAAATCCTATGAATTAGGTGCTATTATAATTCCAATAAATATGGATGTGGAAAATGAGATATAGAGAGGTTAATTCTCACACCCACGTCATTAGAACTTAATTACATCTCGCCTACATTATGGTTACAATTGCTAACTGATCTTCCACCCCCCAATCTTTCTCCCTCCAATCCATATTCTACAGTGGCACCAGAGCCATTTTTCAGTAGCATATCTACTCATTAATTTCTCTGCTTAAAAATTTCCAATGGCTCTTGATTTCTTTCTAGATTATTATGATTAAAAATAAGCAACAGTATTCTTAGCAAAAAACAGCTCATATTTTTAGTGCCTTCCATGTATAAAGCCCTGCATTAAACACTTTACTTGCATTATCTTGTTTAAACCCAGCCGTCGTGGTATAGAATACAGGATTTGCCACAACCTGACCCAAACCTACAGCTTTTTCCATGCTTCTATGCCTTTGTATGGACTGGTTCTTTCCTTTCGTGACTTTCTTTCTCTTTTCTTTCTGGTGAAGTCCTGCTCTTCAGCAACCCCAGAGATAGGCATTCTATTCTTTGTGTTCATACTTCACCTCAAACACCGCTGCTATTATAGCAGCGACCATGTCATAACATAGCCTATTGTTACACACCTGTCTCCTTCATCAGTGTTTGAGAAACTCATTCCACACTCGTTTATGTTCCTGGCACATAACAGGTACTAAACAAACTTATCGAATATATGTGTCAGGAAATCAGGAAAAGAAATTGGGTGTTTGTTGTCAATGATGAGCAGCAGGAAAATCCATATCCACTTCTTTGATCAAATCAAAAGATTTCATGCATGAGGTGAAATTTCAGGAGTCATTTAAAAGATAGAAGAAAAAAGTACTTGGCAGGTTTGAGAGAGATTATTTCTGTTTTCAAAGTGATGCTTGGGAAGCAGTATAAGAATGAGTGTACAAAAGAAAGCATTAAGTTGTCCTCCCTTGGACAAGAAGAGAACTAAGAGATAAAAGAAGAGAGGAGTGAAACAGATCAACACACTCAAGTAAAATTTTCCATATGAAAGTAAAGGTCTCCGAGGCGATGAGACAGGCAATGCGGAGACACTCAGAAGAGGGGCTTCCTCAAGTTGGAAGTGACCTTACCGTATCTGAGCTTCCATAACACTTTTATGGAAACACTATGGCTCAAAACTTTTAATTTTGCCTTTTTATTATTAATATGCATTTCTTATCTTCCCATATAGGAACTAAGCTCTGTTCATCACAATACTCTACTCTACCTAGCGCAATAATGAACACCTAATTAATGCCCAAAATGGGTTTGCTAATTGAATAGAAATCACAAGTGAAGCTTCTAAGGAGGCAGTGAAAATATGTTGGAGTTATATTGAATATAAGAAATGTGAAATTACTTTGTATTCTATATTACGAATTATTGTTAAGATACAGCCTCAGAAAAGGTAGCAATGTCCCCTGAAACTATTCCCACTTCAGCTTTCCCTACAATAAAGTAACTTAATATTTCTATCACACCTTTCTCTGGAGCTCAGAGTGACGATACACATCCCATTGATCTACCCCACGTCGCCTGAGAGAACTAATGTGCAAGATATTGCTGACCCACAATTGACAAAGCAGTGAGTGAACTTTAAATAAGAGCCAAGAATAAAATTACAGTTTGAACTCCTAAGAAATAGTTACCTAACAAATGTACAGATCATGTGTAACACTAAACCATGTGTAATACTAAAAGTAAAATCTTAACGCAACAGAATAGATTTGCTTCCTAAGTATGTATCTAATATAAATAAGCTGAGCACTACTTATCTTTAAAGATAGGAAGATATTTTTCCTCATGTATATATTCTGTAAAAGAGACTCATAAATTCATTACTGACGCTCGGTTCTTTGATAGAGTAGTTAAAGGGATATTTGCTTTCAAAATTTTCAGCAGATATCTAAAGCAATCTCCAGTAAAATCCTAAGAAAGAGATAAGATAAAAGTGAGTTCATTAAGTAGTAACAATCAGGAAAAACGATCCTACGAGTTTTCCTTCCCTCTTCATACAGGCAGAAACCCTGTGGTCTTCAACTGTGGTTTCAAGATAGCCCCCATACCATGAGTATCTAACACTTAAAATCATTAAGGTTTTCCCAGGCAACTACTTTTTATTTCATAATCTGATTTTAAGAAAGCTGTACTGAGGTGTAGGGGGGAAAACAACTCTTTAAAACATATTTCATGCTCTGTCCTGTCAAGTTAGTGTTCATCAATACAAGGTCATCAAAACAAACTCTGATTGTTCCAGTTCCATAATCTCTATTTCAAAGGAAGGAAATGGAACAGAAAGATGAAAAGCATACACCTCGGAGAATAGGCCCCCTGGGGAAGGATGAAGGCCCCTATGAAAAACCTGATTCCATTTTTCTAACATAAAGAATGAGGACAGAATAAAAGGGTGACCCTCTAAGAAAATAGGAACACAGGGAACACCCACTGCAACTCGCTAGGAACTCCAGATTGTGGCTCACTGCGTAGGTGACATCCATGGCTGACGCACTAACAGTAAAATATTTGCTGGGATGCTTTTTTCGAGCAATGGTGACAGGTCTGTCCTGAAGCAGCCACAGAAGATCACCTATTCCCCTGGAATGCAGCCTCCAAAAGACTGACTGTGCTGATAAAATTTAATGAGCTAAAAACATGCAAAGAACCTACGACAGGCTATGACACACAGTAGATGCTGAATAATTAGTGTGGCTTATTTATATGACCTCCTTGGCTCCAACAGCAGTATGTTTTGAAGATTTAACCATGGTTTTTGTCTAGGAAATTGATGAATTTCCATGCTGACTTTTGTTTCCCGAAAATTCATCAGAATTGTGCAAGCTGATTTTTTAAAAAATGGAATGATTAAAACCTCTCTTGGTTTTCTGAGATGAATCCCAGTGGAGGGAATAAAGAAAGCTTGAATCAAACATAGTAAGATATTTAAAAAGTGAGCTAGAAGAGGTGTGAGAAGAATGTAAAAGTATAGCAGGAGCCACAAACATAAGCTTTATTTTTTTTAAAGGTTAATAATATACATGGGCATAAGAAACTATTAATAAAAACATAGGTATGGGGAAAAGTCCAATTGGATCTTGAATATTTTATAAATATTACTGCAGTTTGACATCAAAGACATCATAATTTGGATATTAGTAAGACAGTGGATACAGTATAGATGTAGATGAAACCAAGTCAAACTATGCTGGACTCTAGCTAAAAGGCTACGAGATCATGCAGACAACCTCCATCATAAAATAGGAATGTCAAGCCACTCCGTTTCACAAGAACCCCAAACGCAATCAAAATAAATCAACAGCTTTGAGCAATCAATAAGCTGTCCCCTAGCTTTCCTCTTCATCCCTGTCACTCTTACTGGATTTCAGTCTGCTAACATGTTTTTTGTGTTTATAAGGTATTTGGTGTATATTATAGAACCTTAGACGTTTCTCACTGAAAGCATCATCTAGGCCACCTCCTACAGTTATTGAGGTTGCTCACTGCACAGGGGCACCTGGTGGAGAGAGAGGAGAGGTGAAATCTACCTCATGTTCTGTTCATGCACCCCAGCACGGGCTGCATCTTTCTGAAGGATGAAGAGCCTTTTCCTAGTTCACGTAAAGGTGCCGTATGAACTAGCGTCAGCCCTGTGCATTGCTACAAACCCGTAAATGGGCTCTGTGCCATTGTGATTCCAGTATAGGCTCTGGTCTAAACCATATTTGGACTTAAATCCTAATGCCACCTCTTATTGTAAGCGTGGCCTTATCCAAGTTATTTAACCTGTCCAACCTGTCTCTCATGTAAAATGGGGATAATATCATCTACCACACAGGGCTGCTGTGAGAAGTGCAGATCTCGAATGGCCACAGGACATCATTTTATGTTCAGATATTCAATAGACGATAAATACTATTATTAGTAACTCTCTCGTTCTGTGATAGAAACTTTATTTAACTAAATTAAATTCCTATCAATTAAATGGTTAAAATTTTATACAGTGTGTATTCAATGTTTACTAGTTGCAGACTAATAGTAGACACAACATTAAAGAACGATAGTTATGCCAAGAATATGGTTATTAAATATCAAATGCTTTAGATCACCAGGGAATTTGGTAAAAATGTAGCCCCATCTGAAGATTCTGATTCAAGGGCCCAAAATAGGGTGTCAGGATTCTGCAACAGAATTCTCCAGGTAATGCTGACACAGGTGAGCCACACTCTGCAAAACTAGGCTACATGTAGAGAATTTTGTTATCTTCAAATGAGCCTGTGAGTAATAACTGATAAATTATCCAATCTCCAAAAGACTAGCTAGATACACAAATATAAACCATGGGCACAGAATTGGGTAGTTCACCAGCACCTTTGTAGGAAAATGAACAGCCTATGAAAAGATCAATTCCATCATACTGTAATCATGTCAGGATTACAGGCTCAGGGTCAACAAGAAATGTGTTTATTGATATGCTTGTTTCCTATAAAACTTTCATTCTGATGTAAAGAAGTCAGTAGAATCAAATTCTTTAAATATTTTGTCTTATTTTATTATCTAGAAAATTTCCTCCACAGAAGAGAAAAATAACCTTTCTTCCTGCCGACTCATCTATAAGGCATTTATTTATTTGTAAGTTAAGTGACCCTGGTTGCTAACTATATTTACATATTATGATGACAATTCCACTTAGAAATTTAACATGCTCCCTTAAATATGCTAAAAACCTCTAAAATAACATTTTCAACAATATGCCTTCAAATTCTTCTAAATTACACAATTATCCTTGCCTGAAATTTTGGTAATTATGACATTTTCCCACCATTTACCCTTAAGGTAAAGAGAAAAGCGTTTCTGAGTTGCTTTGTGTTTTGTTTTTGTAAAGCCACTTTGGAATCCTGAAAGATAAAGAGAGCACAATCTCTTAGACTAGATAGATGGAAAATAATTCAATTTTGGCTTGGTGTGAAAATGTCACCACTTTAGAAGGAAAAGCATGCCAACAGCATTTACCCACAGTCTTCACATAAATTCTAAATCTGTATAATACTGTGACAGTGGCCCAGATCATGGGCCTTTGGAGAGAGATGTCATTCTTTAGTCCCAATCTTCACTTTATCACTATATTGTATCACAAGGAGAGGAACATCACGTACACAAGCTCAGTGAATCCCACAATGGGTTTTACTGAGAACCAAGCACCCAGCACATTACAGAATCAGAGTGAAGCACAGATCCCTGAATCCCAATAGTGCACAGAATCTGGAAAGATCCTCCATACCCTCATGCAACAGCCACAGAGCATTTAGTGACTCAACTAGCAGTCTTGGCCATATTTGCATTATGAATTAAGGAGAGGAAAGAAATAAATGAAGTTTAGCGTCATTAGGAAAAGTCTCATTTACATTAATGAGGCTGTCAGTGGCACAAATAATAAACACTTACATTTATTTAAGGAGGGCTTCTGTTTACTCCTCCAGAGGGGCTATCCTAATCATATTTTGATTAAGACATGTCCAAAACTGGTTTACATTCTTTGAGACATAGCAGTGCATGGTGCTGAGGATGTGCTCTGGGGCATATACGGTTGCAAGCTATAACTGTAAGTTATTTTTTTTAATGGGAAATCTAGAAGTCAAGTACAGTACTCAGTTAAGTACTTTAGTTCTCCTCAAAAGAAAATTTAAGTGACTTAATACATTATTTTCATCTTAGAGTTAACAGTGAAATTAGATGACCCATGGGAAGTGTTAGACATGTAATAAGTATCCTTAAATAGTAGAGGCCTTCCTTACTGTCTGAGAAAAGAATGTGGTCTCCATTTATGTATGGGCCTTTGTTCTCAGCACTGAATAGCTTACATTATCTGAATACATCGGATACCATTCTACCACGTCAAAGACTGGCAGAGCCACCTGGATGTGTGTCAGCCGCCAAAGGGCCAAATGACCAGCCCATCTGGCATGTGGTCATGTGGCTAGCAGGCTATTTACATACACACATCAGACAGAAAGATATAAAAGCAGCCAGTTATTTGAATAAGCAGGGGTAAAGGAAAGCCAAGACAAAGTGGGAAACTACAGTGCTACATACCTCTAAGCTGGCCCCAGAGGAAAAAGAAAAATGGTGTGATTGCACAATTCCCCTACTTTGTATCATGTGGATAAACTGAGACATGATAGCACGACAGCACGGTGTATTAAAACAGGCAAGAGTTTTGGAGGCAGGGACCTGAGTTCAAATCCTGGCTCTATCAAGTTCCAAGTTGTAAGACCTCGGGTATATTACTTAAGCTCTTTGAACTGGAGTCTCCACATCTAGAGAGTTGGGATAGTACCATCTACCTAGTTAGCTTGTTGCGATGTTTACAGATAATCCTGATAAACTACCCAGAACAGTCCCTGACCAAACAAGAATGTGTCATTCAAAGTGTATTTATCTTCACAGTGGTCTTGAATAAATCAAAGGTCAATTAAATACATTCATTTTCTTTCTCAAGCTTAGCCTACACACGGGTACTAATAAAACAAATGCCCTAGTGTTTTTCTATCCCTGTTACTTTTGGTTGAATATTCGCCAGAACGATTCACAAAAAGTGTATTTTTCTAGAATCCAAACAGAAACTGAATTGAAAACCAGCATTATTATACATTAAGACACATATAATTTCTGTTTTCTATAAAACTTCTCAGAAAATTCCACAAGACAGGCATCAAACATTTCAGTGATGTTAGGAATGAGAGCTAAACAACTTGATAGCTTAAGCTTCTCCATTGACATTCTGATATAAACCATTTCTTTCTAACATAAGAGCTGCTGTTAACGTTGGTTAGTGTCCTTGATCATCACAAATAAATTATAACTTTATTGGCCTTTTAAATGGGTTATAGTGAGAGAGTTCCTGTAGTTTTTTGTGGGACTCATGAAAAATATGTACTATGCTCCTAAGAACATTTTAAACAGGTGAAAATTAGTTAAAATGAACATGAAGTGCAGTTTTATTAACCGAATAGATAGTACATTAATATCAGCAGTAGGTAGAAGATGCTAAAAGGGGAAGAGAAGTGACCCAAAGGTTGGAAATGTCACAAAGAAGAGCATACAGTCTGAAGAAGATGTGCGACGAGAGACATAGTGTTGAAGGCTTCCAGTTGGAGGGCTGCCCGTGTTGCCTTGGGAATGAGGATAGGAGAATGTGAACTAGAGGGTGCCAGTGCAGGAGTGTGGGTATGTCGGGATGGAGGTAGCAAAAAAGGGAGAGTATTATAGATAATATATATATATTACCATTTCAAGTTGTTCATAAGACCATCTGGCAGCACCAGGCCTTCCATTCACCTGATACTGGTCTCAGTCACGTTGTAACTTTCAATGTCTTGTCTCAATAATATTAGAGGCCTCCAAAGGTTAGTATCGGGGTGGGGAATTGATGAGCGGAGCACTAGCCGAGAAAATGGAGTAACAGCATCATTGCTTGTAAGTGAAACAGAATGTCATTTTGAGAGTCAATATATTGAGGGTTAAAGGGCTTGGGAAAAAGACCATTTAAGCCGACATGTTATAACCAAATAATATCTAAACTATAATTTGGCATAGGTTTTCTTAGCCAATTTTTCTGCTCTCAAATCCTCTTCTAACCTTTTATCTATCCCTCCAATATACTCTCTACTTGAGTTGTCATCTAGTTGTCATCTCCCTGAGTGTTTTGTAAGTACACCAAACATTCTCATCAACTTCATTGGTCAAATCATTAACCTTGCCTTATATTCCCTTTTCCCCATATTTGCCCATCTAGCACCAATCAATCCTAATTCATGTCTATACCCTCAAGATTTCCTGCACCAAGCATTTTACACTTTGAATATCTTCTGAATCAACACTGGTAGAATTGAGCACTATACGGATAAAGGTGACCTAGATAAGCTCAATACCTTATAGATAAGAGAAAAGACAAGGGTATGTAGCATAAATTAGAAGATAGAAAGTGCAGAAATAGTTAGGAAACTTCCTTCCCCTTTATCATTGTCCACAATTGCAAATATTTATTATTGATCAAGAACCCACTGTGTTCGTCTAGAGATTATTGAAGCCTGTGTGACAGAAGTGGCATTCTCAGAGGGAAAATTATCTATGTTCACCCTCTTATCAAGGGGTCTCCTATACTAAATGAAATCAAAAGAGATAGATAACGTAGCTCAGTATTGACATTTGCTATATTCCCTGAGAAAATAGTACTGTAATCTAAGAAATCCATCAATGTCTCTAGCGACTTATCCACATCTCTCCTCCATCACCGGGGCACTCAGATTTATGGATCATTTGAAAAGTCCCTGACAACGTTTTCACCTTTTGCATCACAAAACTGCATAAATCGTGTGTGTTTTCCTACACTGAATGTAGAAATTAAACCTCTTTTTAATCCACTATTTGTCTTGCTTGGCTGGTTTATGGTAAAAAAGAAGGCCAATGATGTTTTTGAAGCATTAATTAATCACGTATAAAGGAAGGGTGCATAAAAAGGCTTCATCTTACTAGGTAAGCATGTTTTTAAATCCTCATAAAATACGATGTCACACCTCATCAAAGTTTAAAAAAAGGGAGGAGGAGACAACAATTAAATAGATTTTTTTAAAAAGTATAAAAACGACTTGCAAAAGTCACCATCTCCAGAAAAACATTTTTGCAAGACGGAATGTTGAAAATGATGCAGGAGAACATTTGACAACAAACCACAGACAAGGAGGGCTTTGAAGACAGACAAAGAGCTTTCTTTCATTTCTCTTTTATAATCAACAAGACTAAGAGGTTGCCAGGCCCAGTGAAGAGTTCAGTGGAGGGAACGGTGAAAGACTGTCTAACACGTGACTATATCCAGTGCCTTGATCCTAAAGTCACCTGACGTGACTCCAAAAGCAAACACATTCAGATCCTGGAAGAATCTAACTGCTGCTTTGGAAAGGCTTTTGGGCCAACTCAGTTGCTCTGGGAAAGGCAACTAAAATGATGAACTTCAAATTATGATTTGATTGAGATCTCGTTTCATGTGTACATCCCTGTTTATCCAACAAAACTGTAAAACCATGTCACCCACTCCCAACCTTTCATTAATAATAATAAATATAATTAGTTATCTGATTTTCTTGACAGTGAACCGAGTCGAGGCCTGACACTGGTCCACACATCACAAGAAAAGGATTAGCCATGTGGGGAGAGTCAGACAGCACTGGGTTCAAAATCAACCTTGGGTAAGGAGCATAACCTCTCCAAGTCTTCATTAAAGTAGGATAATAAGTAGGTTAAAAAACATATATAGGACAATGGCACTCAGCTGGCGTTTGGTATGTACTAAAATGTGGCATTAAAAAGTTGAGGAATAATTATTCCCAAGGAGTTTAGAATCTAGGAAGCCATATAAAACAGATGACAATTTTTATAAAATGTCATCTAACTTGTACCCCTGGGAACAAGTCATTCTTCACAGCCAATTTTCCTGGTTAGCAAGAATTTTACACCTCTAAGCACTTTTTAAAAACTATTTGAGTTAGAAATGTCTCTAAAAACATCTTATTTATTTCTTTGATTTTTCTCCATGATACCCTGAATATCATTTAATATTTTCACAACTCTGCAATTGCTTTATGAACTTCAGTTTAGGGCACTTTGAGGTCTGTGTGCTTGACTTTCAATGGTCTTAGATTGCTATAATTTTGAGGATTTCTGTGTGATATTTTTAGAAAGCCTCTTGTCCTATCATCAGATGTCACTTCTTAAAGCTGTCAGAGTCCCTGCCTGTAATATCACTTCTGCCTTCTAATTTACTGCTTTAAACCTACATTAGTCCTGGGAAGAAAAATCACTAAGCAGGTTAGAACTGCTCCTATATTTTGGACAAATATTATATATTCATTCAAAGTTATAAATATGTATCAACCCTATCAATGGAAAATGATTTTAGAAATGACTAATGAAATAATAAAAGCAAAAACTCACAGTTTTTCAGCCTAAAGTTTAAAATATCAGCCTGACAAAATATAAATAACATTAAACATTTAATAAACTGGGTGAGCATTGCAGTAAGCTTGACTGATGAAGGATTAATATCTTTATATGCAAGTTCATATAAACCAGTTAAGAAAACATCGAAATAAAAGGCAATATGAAAAGGAAGTCACAAAAGGAAAAACGGAAATTAGTGAATGAACATGTGAGAAAATGTTTAACCTTTTTTTAACAACCTAAGAAATGCAAATTAGTCTTTTGCTTATTAAAGTAACGACTTCTAAAAAATTTTTCAATTAAAAGAAAAGTTTTTAATTTTGTGACAGGTATATATTGATTGTTCCACTTTGGAAAGCAATTTGGTAATCTGTATAAGGAGTTATAAACATGTCCACAATCACATAATATTTAGAAAAGCAAATAGGCAAAGACAGCATGACGATGATATTTGTTGTTAAAGTTGGAAGGGAAATTGTAGTTGTCCAAAAATAAGGCATAGATGAACGAAGTTATGTTTATTAAGTCAAATATAGTTATGTGGTGGGGGATGAGCTAAAGCTGCTAAACATAGAAATTTAAATATACTATGAAGCTTCTGTGTTTGAAACAGTGAAGTACTGGCTCATGCATAGACAGATAGACTAACAGAACAGAAGAGAAAATTCACACGTGGACCCACGTACCACAGAAATGTGTTACATGATAAAAGTGTCACCTCAAAGCACTAGGGAAAATGACGGACTTTTGTTGGGAAAACTGGATAGCCATTTAGGAAAACCATAAAAGTGGATCCTACCTCACATCATATACCAGAATAACTCCAAATGAATTCGATATCTAAATGTAAAAGAAAAAAAAAACACAAAAAACAAAACCAAAAAAACTGAAAGCATACAAGTACTAGGAGAAAACAGAAGTACAGGGAAAGCCTTTCTAATTATGATTTGAAATCCAGATGCAATAAAAGTCTGAAAAATTAGATAATATAAAATTAAGGAAGCTTCTACATGACTTTAAAAAAAAGCAAAGTCAAAAGACTAATGACAAAGAAAATATTTGCAATGTGTATCACAAAGACTAAATCTTTAATTTATCATTTGAATATATAAAAGCTCTTAGAAATTGAGGAATGCAAAAACCAAAATCCCAACAGAAAAAAAATGTACAAAAGAATGAAGTTCATCAAAAAAAGATACACAAATTTCCTGGCCCACAAAAATAGGGAAAAATAGAATTCTCAAAATAAGAGAAATGCAAATTATAACTACAGCTATTAGACAGACAAAAATGTTAACATTTGACAGCATATTCTGTTGGCAAGTCAGAGCAGAAACAAACATTGTTACACACCCATGAGGGATGTGGGAGTGCAATATTATATAACCCTACAGATAAGACAACAGCTAAAAAAAACTACATGCATTTACCTTAAAGATTCACATCTAAAATTATGAAACAACATATATTCATGATTTACTTAGAAAAAGTAATAATAACATTATAATAATAGTAATAATTTTGAAATATAAAATACGGAAATAGCCTGAATGCCCACCCATAGGAGACTGGCTAAAAAATTTCTGACACTGCAACACAATGAAATCGTATGAAGCTGTAAAAAGAAAAAAAAATTTTTAAAAACAAAGAAGAGTTCTGGGAGCCACTATTGGAATGATTTACAGGACATATTACCAAATGAAAAAACAAGAGGATCTAAGAATATATATACTATAACTTTTGTGTGATAAAAAAAGAAATAGAAGAATACATATATCTTAGTTTATTTATTCCTTTTTACATAGTTCGGGTTTTTAAACTATGTAAAAGACTTACCATTCAGAAAATAAAATTAAATCCAAAAGAATAAACAATGTGCCCCTCTGCTGGGAGGAGATCTGAGAGCACAGGAGTACGCTTGGCTCCTGCACGCAGGGCAGGCTGAAGGTTCTGGAGGATAAAGCCCCAGGCTCCAGCTTCCTAGATGAGTTAATTCTGAAGAATATTCTACATCATTTCTCAGAGGACTCCCAGCAGGACTGGACCCCACGGCCCAGAGCTGTCACCTACTCCATGAACGCCCTTCATTGACTTTTCTACCTCCCTGTGGGGCTTCTCCACTCCTTCAACGTGATTTCTTCCATCACCTCCCCCAAAATGACTTTCACTCAAATCCTTGTTTCAGGGTCTGCTCTTGGGAGCACCCAAACGAAGGCAGGTTGTATCACTTTTATTCAAAAATTTAAAATAATTTCCGTATTTTTTATTAATGCAAAGACAACACACCACCCGGTTGGGCCAGCTGGGCCTGTGTAAGCTTGTAGTCAACAGGTCGCTGGACAAGAACTTTAGACAAGTTTAAGGGCTTTCTGGGAAGTTGAGAATAAATGTGGCTTCCTTCACGTCCACTGCTAACTCTTTTCTCTCTGCCTTTCCTGATTCAGATGGTTACTAGGTCTACAAGCGGCTGGGATCCAAGAAGAAATCCCTGTGGCCTCTTCCGCTGTGGGCTGAGTGAGCTCTCTATCTGTACGCCTAGTCTCTCAGGGTCCCAGGAATTCACGGAGGGAAAGAACCAAAAAGTCTGAGCCCTCCTGGCCTCTGAGTGTGGGAAACTAAAGGATAAAAGAGCAGAGAGGCTTCTTCCAGGCATCTTAACAGAAAAATAAAGGCCAGTTATCTCCCTCCACCTTGAGAGGCTCGAGGGAAGAAGCCACTTTCTTGCCTTTTCTAGCTTGAGGCTGCCTGCCTGCCTTGCCTCATGACCCCTCTTCCATCTTGAAAGCCAGCAATGGGAGGTGGGGTCTTTCTCATGTCACATCACCCTGACACTGACTCTTCTCCCTCCCTCTTCCGTATTTAAAGGGCACTTGTGATGACACTGGAACCATCTGGATAAACCAGGAAAACCCCTTTATCTTAAAACTAATTCCATCTGCAAACTTAGTTCCCCTTTGCCAACTAACCTAACATATTCACTGGTTTCAGGGTAAACATTTTTGGGGGGTCAGTATTCTGCCTACCATAAATGGTGTATATCTTTCCTTGACATTTTCTAGTTGATCAATGGCCGATTTCTAGGAATGCTACTATTTTATCTATATTAATCTTAAATCTAGTGAACATGCCAAACTCATTTCTAAATTGCTCTAATGATATATCTGATTCCCCTCTTGGATTTTCTATTTAGTCAGTTTCATTCTTTGCAAAATGTTCTTTTTCTTTTCCTTTTAAGTTCTTGCACCTCTTCTTTTTTTGCCTTCTAAAGTTGGCTAGGACATCTAGTAAAATGCCGAATAGTGGGGATAATCACAGGAATTTTAATTCTTTGCTGACTTTAATATTTTGTCAATGTTACATTAAGGTTTTTGCTTTTATGTTCACAAATGAGAATACACTGTAATTTTTCTTATTTTATCCTTATATCCATTTTTTTTGGTGGGGGGAAGATTAGCCCTGAGCTAATATCCACTGCCAATCCTCCTCTTTTTTGCTGAGGAAGATTAGCCCTCAGCTAACATCTGTGCCCATCCTCCTCTATTTTATATGTGGGACATGTGCCACAGTATAGCTTGATAAGCAGTGCATAGGTAGGTCTGTGCCCAGGATCCGATCTGGCGAAACCTGGGCTGCCGAAGCAGAATGCGTGAACTTAACCACTGCGTCACCGGGTTGGCCCCCTTATATCCATTTTTAACATCAAAGTTATACTACCTGCATAAAGTGGTTTGCTTAGATTTCTTATTTTGAGTCTCTGATCCAGTTTGCCTAAGATAGGGATTTTCTGCTTTTACAAGTTTTTTAAACTATGCCTATAAATACTTGCGCTCAGTGTCATTTGGAGATGGGGGGCAATAAGACATTTTACCCTTAATTTGCTTTCCTTCACGGTTATTATTTATACATGATTTCTATTTTTCTAGGCTAGGTTAATAGTTTATAATTTGCTGGAAAATCATCCACTTCATTTAAAATGTCAAATTTTCTGCCAGAATATTGTCATACTTCTTAAAATCCCTTTTGTATCTGTAGTTGTAATGCATTTTCCTTCCCAATGCTGTTGATTTGTGCTATCTCCCTTTGGTCTTGTCCCATCTCTAGATGATGGTTTCTCTTGCAGCTGCCTACAGATGGTTTTGCTCCATGAACAAATCCTCCTGTGAAAAAAGGAGATGAGAAGGCATCTGAGAGAGGAATAAAAGGTCAAAGCACCTGCATGAGGCTGTTTCTCCCGGTAGAGACGGAAGATGTGAGCGAACTTAGAAAAGAGGAGAGTGTTTAAGGATTTGAATAAATATCTGCAGAACAGTCTACTGGAGTGGCCTGCTATAAATTAGCCTCTATGAATATGGAAAGAATTCTGTAACACCTTTGTTACCCATCTAACTCCATAATTTATTTTGCATATTTCAGACCCTCATAAATATTTCATAAAGTGTTACTGACATTGGAATTTTAGACAACGTAAAACTATTTATATAATAACTCTGACTCACTTGTGACTGACACTTTGCATACACAAAGCAATAGATAATATTAGAGATGATATTTAGTGCAAAAGGCAATTCAAATATCTCTTTCTTAAACTAATTAAGAAATAAATGGATTACATATAATAGAACTTCTAGGGATATGACTAGCTACTGAATGTGGAAAAGGTGAGCAATGTGGCAAGGAAGTAACACAACAAAAGGCATACACCCTGTGTGCAGTATTATGCCAAAAGGGAAGACTTTGCGCCATTATAGAATGAAAGTTGCAGGAATTATATTAAAATGGACCATTCCGAAAAGATATTCAATAAGACTGATGAGGAGATAATTTCCAGAGACAAAAATAGGAATGTGGACGTTTCATAAGAGAACTAATTGCTGACACAGATGTCAGGACCCCTGTCATGGCAGCTCTGAAGTAGAGCAAGTGAAGATATGACAACTGTGACTACGATCGAACCTCTATGAGAAACACTAAAATTATAGACAAAGAGGATCAGGCAATCTGAAAGTAGAGAAGAGAATCCATCACAAGAGGTAAGAAATTCATGGAAAAATACAAAGCAGTAGATAAGAAAATGTTTCACGATATTAGATACATTGGGTATCTATTAGTTTACCACCCAAATCTCGCTTATTCTTTTGAGAAATTCTCTTTAGACCTCTGGCTCTGGTGTTAGCTGACTAGGATAGTGTCCTGCTCCACTGGCTAGGATGTACCTACTCTATTGAGCTGAGCTAATCGGAGCCTAGTGAGGAGAGTGATCCAACTTGTGAGAGGAGAAGAGAACTCTTTTCTTTTTCCATTAAGAGTCCGTGGGAATTCCAGCGAGGTTTTCCCCCAGAAGGTTCCCTCGCTGGGGGCGAATGCAGTCTCAGAGAAAAAAGCCATCATGCTGACAGAAAAAAGATGAACACAGAATCCTGAGAGTGGTCAGTCCCAGTGCTAGTCAGCCCTAAAATTAGCCACACACCAACCCTTCCTAGAGTTTGCTTATATGAGCCAATAAATTCTTCTTTGTGTCAAAACTATTTCAAATTAGTTTCCTGTCTTTAATACATAAAGACTCCTGACTAGGAGACCAGATGTACATGTACAATGTAGTTATAAAAAAAAAATACAAGAAACCTTAAAAAAGACAAAGAAAGGAATTCCAAACAGGGAGTGTTTAGGCCGCTGGACAGGAGAACTGAAATTTGAACAAAGAACATGCTTCTCCTTAAATGTGGTGTGCTACTAATTTCCCACTATTTTCATAAGTGGAATAAAAATTATGGTTACCAGACAGGTAATGAAGTATTAGTAGCTCCAGGGGCCAAAAACAACCACTAAAATAGGAAAACCCATGTGGTTGAACACGGTAGCAAGAGGGAAAAGATTTAGGCTTCCTCCAGACTGAAATCGTGCTCAAGATTCAAGAGTCTGTGTTTCCTCTTCACTCAGAGTGTCCATTGGAGGTTTGGCAGCCACTTCCGAACTGACAGTACCAAATAACTTCCTTCGTAATCCTCTTTGGAGTTTGATGGCAAATTCCCTGTGGAATCACCTCTTGATTGAGAGGTTCCTCAGAAAAGCAAAGGTCCAGTAGTTGTTACTGCCATCCATTTGTGTGTAGAGCAGAAAGTGAAATGACAGGGGCAGTGCTCAGGATCCACAAAGAGAGACAAATTCAGATTAATCCAAGAGGCAGGAAATGTTTGCCATGGCCAAGCATTTATCAAGATGGTCCACATCTCTAACCTGGAGAACAGAGTCATCCATCCTTTTTTGCGTACTCTGTGCTCTTAAGCGTGAACAATTGACAGAGTACCGCTTTTAATTAGCCTCTAATTCACTTGAACCTCTTTGTGACAATGGGAAATAATGTAACCACTCTCAGCCCCTGTTTCTTCTGTAGCAAAGAATGGCTCACCATTATCATGCAACATCTAACATTCTTAGTTTTGTATTTGTTACATGTAAATTAAATAAGCTTTTTCTTTTAGGAAAAAAACACAACTTTTGGGGACAAGTTATGCAGAAATCTGACCAGGACTCAGGCTCTTCAAAGTTCACTTCAATTCATTAGTCATGGCCCACAGTGCTAAGTTATCCTAGGGAGCCCCAAATTTCTAAACAAACCCAAAAGGCAGGACAAATTAAATAACCCCTTAGCATCTAGCTGGCAGTACTTGGTAAAATACAGTAACCTCAACCACTCCATAGCTAAGTACCCTTTGGCAGCATTTTTAACATCTACAGTACACAAATTATAATGGCCCTATGTGACTGAAATTTAACGGATAACTACAACAGGCCAGGCTCTAAGTTAGAGTGTCTCTAACAAGTACGACAGCAATAAAAATAATAACCTAAATAATAACTAAAAGAAGGCTAATATTTACTTGTACTCACATTTTGGCAGGCATTTTGCTAAGCATTATCTCATTTAATCCTCACAACACTATGAAGTAGGAACTACAATTATCTACATGTGACAGTTGAGGCTAACTGGGGTTAAGTAATTTGCCAAAGGTCACATGGTTAATTGGTGGAGGAATGAGACTGGAACAAGACTGCCTATTATGAGTTGAATTGTGTTCCCCAAAAAAAGATACATTAGAGTCCTAAACCCCACTACCTCAACACATGACCCTATTTGGAAATAGGCTTGTTGCAGATAGAATTAGTGAAGATGAGGTCACACTGGAGTAGGGTGGCCCCTAATCTAACATGACCAGGGTCTTTATAAGAAGATGGCCATGTGAAGACAGAGAGACATACAGGCAGAACGCATGTGACAATGGAAGAAGAGATTGGAGTGATGCAGCTGTAAACCAAGGATGCCAAAGATGGCGGGCAAACCACCAGAAGCCAGGAAGAGGCAAAGGATTCCCCAACAGGTTTCAGAGGGAGCACAGACCTGCTGACACCTCAACTTCAGACTTCCAGCCTCCAGACCGTGAGACGATAAACTTATTTTAAACCACCCAGTCTGTGGTACTTTGTTACAGCAGCCCTAAATAACTAATACAGATCCTAGCTCCAAAGCCTTCACAGTGCCATGTTTTAGTACCACACTGGCTTGACGTCTTTCCTGGGTGATAAAACAAACATTTAATTACATGTAAATAGTTATAATTTTTCAATTTTATCATACTCTAATTACACGAAGAGCCACATAAGACAGATTCTTTTTTTTTTAATCAGAATTCCTGTTCTCTGCCTCAGCTGTGGTAAACATAATTTTTGTAGTTATTTTTAAATATTTTACAAAATAGTTTAATTCTATCCTTTTAAATTACTGGAATAGCCAACATCTATCCTGGAGCAATTTTCATCTTCAAAAAAAGGATTCTTTGTATTTTGTGAGTGGCTGTTAGACTCTTTTATTTGAATTACCACACTCGAAGATCTCATCTAGAAGAAACAGACTTACACAAGGGCGGGCAAACAAAACAAGTTTACACAATACGCAGGTCCTACGCAGCCAACATTTTACTAGAACAGAGACATGGATTTTCCTTCTAAAAGAAAGAAACGGTAGAGAGAACAGAGACTCAGAGGAGAGACAGAGGGAGGATATACTGAAGACATATTGTCACGGAAGTGATGGAGAAAGAAATGGACATAAGAGAAAAAACAGGATGAGTTAAGCAGAGGAAGAAAAATGAGCCTGAAGCTAGGGGAGGAGGCATGCAGAGAACCTGGGAAGGAGAGGTGGAGGGAAAGAGAGAGACAGAAAGAGCAAGGGAGGGAAAGAGGAGGTGGGAGGGAAACTGGAGGGGGGAAATATGCTGAATATGTGTGAAGGTGTGAAATTTTGCCTGTCTGTTTATCGATATGCGTGGCAGACATTTTCCTCAGGGTCCTAGCGCCAGCTGAAACAGAATGAGAGGAGCCACATTCCATGGCACTTTCTCCTAATGATAACTACCCAGTCAGAAAACCCGAAGGAGGAAAAATACACTTAAAAACTCTCTCTTTTTTTCAGTCTTGGCAAAGTCTTCTCCCTGAAACAAAAGAGCAGTGTACATTCCTATCACTTTATTTTGAAGAGTCCCTTTTAAGAGCCGCCACATTACGTGCAATACTCGATCACCATCAAAGCCCAAGTTTTCTAGTGCCAAGAGCCAAGTGTGCTGTGGTTTGATCTCTGAGAAATATTTCTGGATAGTAAAGATCAAGGGCCATAAATATGGAGGCACATCTTGTCACCATGCTATCTTTGTGCTCTTAGAATATGATATTTATTAGGAGCAGGACTTTTCCAGGAAAACACAGAACTACAGCAGTCCATCACACAAAAGGAGCATTTTTAATGGATTGTATTTAATTTATAAATATACATTTAATTATAATATATTACAAATAAAACATACAAATATAATTAAAAATCACATGAAAAGTCCTGGGGTTCCAGTAAAGTAAAATCATCCTTTAATATAATCAAACCGGGAAAAGCATCACGAAAAAGCAAAACTAAAGTTGCAGATTCCAAACCAGACTTTTATTCTGCTCTAAGAACAAACATGCTGCTGGGTTAGAGCAGATGAGCATTTCAAAATACATGTTCTTCAAGAGAACATGTCCTTCAGGTACTGCTTCAACTTTTAGTGCTAGAGAACGTTTCTAGATTTCATACATCGATAATTTCGTCCTCTTTCTGGAACATGTTGCATATGTTTCTAAATGTGAGTGTCTTTTTATAATCTAGACATCTCTTTTTCTTGTATTTTAGTGGTTTTTTTAATTCAATTAAGAAATTTCCAGTTAGGACATACAAATAAAATATAATAATAGAAAGCAGAATTTTATAAATGATCAATCAGTTGTATAGCTAGAGAATTCTCTAAAACTTCAGACACTGGAGTGATGGCTCACTGCAAGAACAGACTGGAGAAGCTTTCACGGAAGCACAGGACTGGAACCACACCTGAGACGACTCAGACAAGGAGAGAGGAGAGAATTCCAGGCAGGGAAAGGCCTAAAGAAGGGAGAAATATTGGAATGTGGGAGGAGGACAGTCAAAAGACTAGCCTGTGAGGAAGAACAGACAAAGAAATAAGGTTGACTGGCTCAATTAGGACCGGCAAGCCTCCGCAAGAGGAGGCCACTGTCAATTCAGGGAAAGAAGAGAGACAGGAAAAAAGCAGTGGTTTATAACACTGAACTAGCACAATATGAAGGATGGATTTAACTGCGACAAAGGCCAAAGCGAGATGGGTTAAACTGTTGCACAAAACAGCAAGAATCCAGGCACCAAATGGCGAGCGCCTGGGGCAGGGTGACAGTGGTGGGAATGGAAGGAAGGAATATTACACACGATGAATTATCAGAGCTCAGAGACATGGTGCTGGAGTTTTATCTTTGGGATCTGCATTGTGTTTCTCTTTTGGCTGGTGATGACAAAATTTTTATCTTTTAGCCGTTAGGTCAAATGCTTAAGAATCGAGCAGAGAAATAATCCTTTTTTTTTTTTCAGCTTTATTGAGGCATAATTGACAAATAAAATTGCAAGATACGCAAAAGTGTACATCACAGAAAAATACTCTTTGAAACCTGTAATTTAAGAATGGAAGATCACTCCTGAAACCTTCAAAATAAACCACTCAATTCTGCAAACGTTTCTCTTAAGATGGTCTCTCTCTTTTTGAAAGCTGGCATTTTTAGTGCACTATTTTCATTAATAATAATCTTGCCCTTGTTGCCCCCAGATTATTTTCTTTGGGTATATTTGAATCAGGATTTCAGGGAGAAAAAGGATTTTTATGTTTTCCCATCCACTTTACATAAAAGGAACCACATGAGCCATGTGAAGGTGTGGTTAATTGAGATGTGCTTCCCATGCAACGGAAAAACTCAACGCTGAGGCCATATATCTGGAAACTTCAAAAATCTGCATCAATGTTAATTACATAAGAATAGCAAAGAAAATTTTTTTACTAGTGCTGAAAAGGAAAAGAAATATGAAAAGATTCATGGACTTATACACATCAACTTTATTTATAAGCAAAGACTTCAAGCCGCTCCTCAAAGTTGAAGCAGAATTTTGATGCTTTTCTATAAGAGTGGCTCTCTGAATTTTCAGGCAGATAGAAAACAGAAATACAGAAAGTGGCAAGGGTAGGGACCTCCCATTCATTCTTTGATTCATTTATTAAACAACTATTTATTGAATATCTGTTTCTATGCAAAGAGATAACTACAAAGATGAATAAGAACCTGTCCCAAGCTAAGTAATAGTGAAATCTGGGATTTGCAGAGTACACTATAGTTTATCAATTCCTTTCACTTAATGTGTGAACATCTCCATCAACCCCGGGAAGCAGTTAGGAGCCATTTTCACTTCTTTACCTTAGATCAGAAATGGAACTGAAAGGTCTGTTGCTACCCATGTCACAATGCTCATGCCCATCCCTGTTTCGTTGGTTATTCTCTTTCTTCCAATGAGAATGCTCTCATTTATCTATTCGGATATTGATGACATTCATAAATATAGAACTGAATACCCACTATGTACCAGGCAACAAAGGCTTTGGAATGGGGAAGTAAGATAAACAGTAGTAGTTCACATCCCAGTGAGTAAAAAGGCAAGTAGACAGTCACCGAAAAGTAATCAATGACCCAAAAGAAAGCCCAATGCGTCAATGTGCAGATCTCTGGGAACTCCCTCCCCTAGTGCATGCAGATCTGACCAGCCAAGATCAATCCCCTCTTCACTGTATAGCCTTTTACACAACCTCAGTTCACATTTGTTTGGTTTTCCCCTAAACTCCCAAATAATTAGAATCTACCAAATTTAGTCCTTTACTGTATGTCATTTTATATTTCCAAGTTTTAAAATGTGTTTCGTACTTACCATACCAGATTTCTAAGTACCACATGGGAAAGCATGAAGTCTTATGGACTCCTGTATTCCCTTCTGAGGCCACGAACAATCTGCATCTGAGTTGATGATTCAAAAATATTTATTGCTTGGGGCTGGCCCTGTGGCCGAGTGGTTAAGTTCGCACGCTCCGCTGCAGGCGGCCCAGTGCTTCGTTAGTTCGAATCCTGGGCGCGGACATGGCACTGCTCATCAGACCACGCTGAGGCAGCGTCCCACATGCCACAACTAGAAGAACCCACAACGAAGAATACACAACTATGTACGGGGGGCTTTGGGGAGAAAAAGGAAAAATAAAATCTTTAAAAAAAAAAAAAAACTAGAGCTCGAAATTCTAGGAAGTACACTGAACTTAACTTGCGTCTCCCACATATCACTGATGGCCTTTTTAATCTAGTCAACTTAGAAAGCCATCCATTCATTTTAACAACGCTGCCATTACCAAGATGGCATATGTTGATGGCATACCAAGGTATATGTTCATACATTCTTTCAAACATTGGTAAATGTTCTTACTGTAAAACAATAGATCTAATTTAAGTTAGAAGTCTTTCTGAGCAAGACCTAGTAAGTAATAACACTGTAGTAAGAATAACTAAACGAACAATAGGCTGATTATAAATAAGAACCAGCTGTGAAATAGTATGAGGCGCTTCACTGAAAGCTTTCTTCTCTGATCTCATGAATGACACCAGTTAATCTCGTGAAAGTCTAAGTTGTCTGAAGCAAATGAAAGAAAAAATAAATGTATCATAATATTTGAAAAGAACAAGTTCTTAATGATTTGTTCCTTTTCTCTTAGAGATACCTTTCATTTTCTTAGAGATGTGGATATGTGCTTATTGGTTATATACAGCTGCATTTTGTTTTTTCATAAGAGGACCATAGTAGGAGGTAGAATTTTTAGTAAATATTCTTAAACTTTAGTGGACCAAAGACTCACTTGAGGAATTTGTTACAGTGTAGATTGCAGGCTCCTATTTCCAAAGATCCTAACTCTTCTCCAGGCTTTGGGGGAGAAAGGCTCTCCCAGCTCTCTTCACTCTCTTGTGACCAGGATAACCGATGAGGCCTGTGGAGGTCCCCCCTTCGGGGAGGGGTTCTCACCCTCTAGAGGCAGTTCAGCATAAGGCTCAGCCCAGAAATGAGGCACAGAGTCACTCTGTTCTAGGGCTTTCTTCCTTTTACCATTAGTAAAACAAAAACTTTAAATACCAAAGTTAAGAAGACTATAGAGAAAATAACATCACAAGCCATTTGGGCTGCATTCTGTCTAGTGTGGGGTTACAGTTTCTGTCGGCAAAACTTGAGCGAGGCCCGGCCCAGCTCACTAGGGTACAAGCCACGTGGAAATCTGGCATTGAGAGCCAAGCCAGGTATTAAAGATGCCCATTATTTTCCTGTGTCCTCAGTTCCCCTGGAGTAGGTGTCTGGATGAGAGTCAAGATGTTAGCCGCCTTTGACACATTTACACTGATTCTCTGCAAACAAGTATTTTGTTTCCTCCCAAAAATCTCCTTGTTTCTGTCACCAAAGAAAAGAAAATAAACTATTAGCCTGCCTCATGGCTTGTGCATTTATTTTACTTGGATAAAAGGGTTGCACCCTTTTCATTAGCCAACTTAAGAGAAAAAGGAAGTCAACCCAACTACATCTTGTTTCATTTAGATCAGAAATTAAAAAAACAGAGAAGGGAACTGAATGCTGGGGAGACTCAAGTGTATGGCAAAGCTGTGGTGTGTCCGGAGACTGCTACAACAGTATAAATGAAAAATTAGGGAGGCAGTGTCGCGTTTCTTAATTTAGCATAGAGGAACTGATTTTGCAAATAGATATTTTTAATGTTGACGATTAGTAGCAGTGGGCTACATACAGGATAACGATACATTTTGCATTTATATAGCTTTTACAAAATGACTTCTCTCCTCCAATGTCTTTATAAAATCTCTGAGAAGTAAATCTTCTTTTCCAGAATTTAATGCAAACAGAAGTTGTTTCCCCAAAGCTCCCCAAAGCTGCACATAAGACAGACAGAGTTGAGACATGAAACCTTATTTTTAGGCTTCACAAAAGCACGTGATTTAATACCCTGATTGGGCTATTCATGATGGGGCATAGGGAGACTTAGTCACTAACATCTGTGACTAACAAGCTTGGTTGGTTAAGGTCCTTCCAATCCCCTTCTCTCTAACCTCCTTCCGTTAATTAGTCACCAAGTTTAGTCACTTTAACCCTTTCACAATTCTTGACTCCTTTCCTTCCTCTTCATCAGCAGTGTCTAAATTCATCCTAAACTCCTGGACATTTACCAAACATCTCCTAACATTGTCATCGCAACATTGTTTCTTTGCACGTGGTCTTCCTCTGTCTGAAATGACCTCCTTCCTTCCCTGTTCATTTGAAAACTTCAGAAAATGACTTCCTTCCTTTTATGTCTATCCATAAATTTCATATTCATCCCTCAATATTCTATTGGTGGGACCTCTCCCAGGAAGTACAGACTTTCATCAAAAGACATTTGGGTAATACCAATTTCCTAAAAGGTTTTCAACTTGTGACCAAAATATGGGTGCTGATGTCTATAGCTAGGAATCTGGAAAACTCACATGAAAATGTGGAACAAATCATAAATCATGGAGTACCTAATGCTGTGCTTTTTTATTATTACAGCTGAATATATTCTAGAGGTTGAGTATGTTTGTCTTCACATTGTTGCATGGCCATTTTTATTGATATGTTATTAAACTTTGTTCTTGTGATTAAAACCTGTCCAATAGACACGACAAAGACTTGTGGTCAAAAGGTGATCAATAAATCATGCAAAAGATTATAATCTTCTCAAAAGCCAGAGGGAAAATAGACTTCTTCAAGAAAGGAGTTCTTTACTTTAGGTTATGAAAAGTAAACAAATAAACATTCCCACCATACCAAGGATTCCCGTGCACAAATCAACTGTAACTGCAACGGCCCTATTTGTGCTGTCAATGGCCCTGTCACATGGTGACACTCACAAGCTGTAATTGTTTTACAACTGCTAAGCCAGAAAGGCACATGCAACCGAAAGCTTTCCTAGATTTCTGCAGACAAAGGGTGACAATACCATATCGGTGACTCTCTTATTAAACCTCAGTAAATAACCACCTGTGATATCTTCCTTTCCACACTTCCCAGTAACTCTAAACATGCACCCTTCATAAGCCAAGAAGTTACAAAAATGTTGGCATTTGTATAAAAGAAAACAGAGCTTTGTAACCACTAAGTGTGACTAATGGTGGAAAATGCATTCACTAAAAGAAAGAGTTCACTATGCTATTTAAGGTAAAAGATAAAATCTCACAAGAATAACAGCAGTCTAACTACTTCATACATTCCACAGGGTTTGGAAGCTACCAAATTAAATGGGACACAAACATATATACAATAAGTGGTACCATTGAAAGATGAAAATTTTCTTTCTCTACCCAAGAGAAATAATGCTGACCCTCATAAACTACAGCTAAGGAGAGAAACCTGAGCACTGAGTCACCATCATACCTCGATCTAGGCATAAGAAATGCTTGCAACACCTATCACATTATAGAGTACTAAATGCGGACACACTATTAAAAATAAACATCCCACCAGAAGTCAATTGGCCCTCATATTTGATAATTCCTGATTCATAACAGTAAACTTTTTCGGTGCCTAACTGTTACTTGATTTGGGCTATTCTTCCTCTCTTGAGCACTTCCTATCCTTCCCCCCTCCACCTTCCAGCTCCCTCTCCTTGTCACTGAAACCCAGGGTCAAGCCAGGGAAAGAGACTGGTATACTCTGTTGTTTACAGGTCTTGTCTTTCAGAGAAACAAAATGGCTTGTCAGGTTGGAGCGCCTATTTTCGGCTTAGGTCACTCCTTGTCTAGGGACTTTTCACGAAATTTTATCTTATTGTACTTGATTACAGAAACTTGAAAGAAAGCTGTTTTCTGTTATTTTATTTCACATGTGAGAGACAACTCAATATGAAAGATACTAAGAGAGTAAAAAGCATACAGTAAAATAATAGTCATCTCTTTCACTTCATTCTCACCTAAGGAATTGAAGATGCCTACTCTTAACTCTTTGTAATGCAAAAATAACTACTCCTACTCTTTATTGTGCCCATGTCTCTTAAACATCCAGGTATCTAGTAGTCTAGAAAATGCAGGTATGATGACAAGACCCAAAGCGAGGTTGGGTCCACAAGTAATAACAACCATGACAGCAATAACATTTGGTGAGTGCTTACTCTGTGCCAGGCATGCTTCTAAGCACTGTACATCTGTTAGCTCATTTAAACTTTACAACAACCACATAAAGGAGTTCTATTTTGTTCTCATTTTCCAGAAGAAGAAACTAAGGCCAACAGAGATTAAGTAGCTTAACTAAGAACCACACAGTTCTCACACAGAGGGTAGAGTAAAGATCTGAACTCAAGTAATTAACTCAGAGCCTATGTACTCAGAGCTACTGTAACAAACAGTTTCCCAAAGAAGGGGAAGAATTTAAAGTGCAGGTGATGAAAGTCCTACTCTCTATGGAGGAAATGTAAAAGTACCACATCCTCCAAGAAAATGGAACAAACATTTCTATGAATACTAGAAAAACGACGTTATTTGTGTTGTCAATTCCACCTAAAATTAAATAGATTTTTTAAAGGGTGAGGATGGGAGGAAACCTGAACAGCAGGTATTAGCTGGGATTCAGTCGGATCTCAGCCGTTTAAAGTTTAGCTAATTAACAGAGGACCAAAGGCTGGGCTTTGATTTTCTGTTTGGGATTTTGTTCTGTTTTTTCTTTTTCTATCAAATAAAAACTGTGATACATACCCATAATAATGACAAAAGGTATGCACAATAGAAAAAAGTTCCCCTTGTCTCTTTGAATATGTCTTATGCAGAGTTGGTTAGGAAAGACAATATTTTCAGTGATGTTAGAAATGAGGACTGAGGCCATAAATTTGTACATAATCTCCACTTTCCAATATGAGGCTGATTCCATTCTCACATAGACTTAAAGAAAAGAATCAGGGAATGTGGAGACGGGAGCATTGCGAAAGCCCAGAACAATGAGAGTGAAGAAAGAGGCTCGAAACAATACTATAAATCAACTATTGTTTACACTAGCTCCTAACAGAATTCTAGCAAAAGCTTAAAAGATTAATTCAAATTTTTTAAATAGAAAGATATGCAGTTTCTCTGAGGTTTTACATTTTCCTAATTGGGGGCAGCTTACTTGCCCAAATTCCACAACAGTCTGAAAACATATCAGCAATACGAAGTTTCCTTTTCATGTTGGTAACAAAGCAGATATCAAAATCAATCTATTAAAAAAAAAAAAAAGCCCTTGATTTGTAGGGAACTTGCTAAAGTATGCAAATATTCGGATCAAGAAGAAGAAGATATCTCCACAGATTTCCTTATAGGCCTTAGTGTTTCAACTCTATTCTCTAAGCCTAAAGAAAAAAATAATTTTACACAAATATTGTACTCTATTAGTAAATTTGTTTTTCACAGATATATAGGTTAGTAATTCTGAACGTGTTTTATGTGCATTGGAGAACTCAGGAAATAAGTAAATTTATCATAAGAGAAAGGAGATACATTATTTTATGAATGAGCACATCTAACACTCAAATCTTGGTTTCTAAACACGATTCTACAATCAAAGAAATCTGCTCTCCTTGAATGGCTGATTCAAGGGCTGGATCAGAAAAAGTACAACATGAGCCTGGAGCATTTTATGGTACCAGAAAATAAGAAGTGTTCTAAAAAATGGTGGTGATATGAAGAAAGGACACAGAGGCAACTTGAAGATTGGTCAAATGGCCAAATCTGGACAATTTGAGCAACAAAATAAATATGAGTTGTAATGGATTATAACTCACAGAATAAAACAAATATCCATGAGTCCATACTGATATAAAGAAATAATGGAGTAAGTACATAAGTGGAGGAGAAAGGAAAGCTCTTTCTTACAGAGGAATTTTAACTAACAAATGTAGAAGGAATGATAAAATAGAAAATTACCGTTTGGCAAACATGAGAGTGACAACTGTTTCAATCATGAATCACTGGTGACTGCTAAAGTTGGTGGTACGATAAAAAACTAGTCATTTACATAGTCTTAAAGTATCTCCCCACAAGAAGCTTACTAATTACAAAAAGGAAACTAGCGAGCCAGCCCTGATGGCCTAGTGGTTAAAGTTTGGCACTCTCACTGCTTTGGCAGCCTGGGTTCATTTCCCAGTTGCAGAACCACACCACACGCCTGTCAGTAGCCATGCTGTGGCAGTGGCTTACATGGAAGAACTAGAAGGACTTACAACTAGGATATACAACCATGTACTGGGGCTTTGGGGAGGAAAACAAAGAAGAGGAAGATAGGCAACAGATGTTAGCTCAGGGAAAATCCTTCCCTGCAAAAAAATAAAGGAAGCTAGCAACTTAGTGGAGAAACCTGGCAGACCTCAAATGAGTAATCAAAGTTAACATCTTTAGTAATTAGACTCTTGGAAATCATGTGCTTCCTGATATGACAAACTGAGAAGGGCATAGCCTCATTCTACAGCACTTTTTGTAAAAATGCATAACATGAATTTAATCATGAGAAAACTCAAATGGAGAGGCATTCTCTAAAATAACTGGTCACTACTCTTCAAAAGTGTCAAGATCAAGTAAGACAAAGGAAAATTGAGGAACTGTCTCAGATTAGAGGAGACTAATAGACATGACAACTAAACATACGTATGATTGCTGCTTGTATCCTGTCCAGAAAAAAGACATTGGTGAGACAACTTATGAAGCGAGAATAACCTCTATAGATCAGTTAATAGTATTAGATAGAAGTTAATTTCCTAGTTTTGATAACTTTCAGATGTTAACATTTAGAAGAGGTTATAGGGGAATTCTGTGTACTACATTTTGCAAATTTTTATATGTATGAAATTATTTCAAAATAGAAAGTTAAATTTTATTTTTTTCCTTCTTCTTCTCCCCAAAGCCCCCCAGTACGTAGTTGTATATTCTAGCTGTGAGTGCCTCTGGTTGTGCTATGTGGGACGTGCCTCAGCATGGTTTGATGAGTGGTGCCATGTGCACGCCCAGGATCCAAACCTGCAAAACCCTGGGCCACTGAAGGGGAGCAAGCAAACTTAACCACTCGGTCACGGGGCCAGCCCCTAACATATAAATATTAAAACGTCCTATGATATTGAATGGTGATCCTCTTCAATAGTAAATCTCAGTAACAATAACTGTCTTTTGCACCACGAAATGCTTTCAGCTACATCATCTCATTTGATCATTAACCCCATTTTATAATATATTTTAAATGACTTGCCACTGCTAGTGAACATCAGAATTTACTCTCAAATCAAGAGTGTTTTTTTGTTTAATTTCTTAATAAATTTATATTCCCTTCACCCATTTCTTCCACCCCCCACCCCCTGCCTCTGGCTACCATCAATCTATTCTCTGAATCTATGAGCTTGGTTGTTTTGGGTATTTTTTAGATTATACACATAAGAGAGATCATATGACATTTGTCTTTCTTCGTCTGACTTATTTAACTTAGCACGATGACCTCAAGGTCCATCCATGTTGTTGCAAATGGCAAGATTTCATTCTTTTTATGGCTGAATAATATTCCATTGTATATATACCACAATTTCTTTATCCATTCATCCATAGATGGACACTTGGATTGTTTCTACATCTTGGCTATTATAAATAATGCTGCAGTGAACATGAGGGTGCATATATCTTTTCAAGTCAGTGATTTTGTCTTTTTGTTTTGTACCTAGAACCAATGAAATATTTGGCAAATCCGCTGCTTATCTGATTTACATTTCTACAAAAGCTTTATGGGGGTAGGATTAGAAAATAAGTATACAATGGATCGCTCAAGCAGTTTGGGACAGTTAAAGGGCAATATTTAGCGCATGGATTCACCAAAAGGGAACAAACAAAAACCACGGTCAATGCAGTACATCCTGGAAATGTGTAACTGAAGAAGAAAGAGGGCCAGATAAACACCATGAACACTAAGAAGGAGGAATATGGGAAGAGAAGAGGAAACTCCTATGACAAGCTCCTACAGTCATAAACAGATAAAGCACAGACAGAAAGAAAGTAAAGGGGGTCAAAATGGAAGAAAGAGAAAAGGAAGAAAAAAGCAGTTAGAGAAAGGACAGAAGCAAGACACTGAACTTCAAAGAGGAAGGGCCTACCACTTTGAATTAGAAGGAAGTGAAGGGGCTGTCAATGTGGTCACTAACTCATAGCTGTCACCTGCTCAATACAGTTTCAAGATCGTTAGAATTCAGAAGATGAAGCTGCCGAAACTTCTAAGGAAACTTAAGATTCATTTTTCTGAGGTGGCATTACAGACACCCAGAGGCGCTGGAGGCTGGTCATCACATGACAAAGTCCTTGGTCTCCTGGTTAACAAGGTACTCTGGCCAGTGCCTTTCTTGGACCAAGAAGCAAGCGTAGATTCATGGCAGACGTCTAGATGAAAAACACCAGCGCCAAGACCCCAGTAAGTACCCAACCCACTCAGAATCCCTCTTGGGAGCCCTGCCCAGCATCACTGCTCTCTTCGGTCTGGTTTCCACACGGCCCTGAGAGTATGAAAAGACCACAGGAGTCCTGGTGATTTCTAGATAACACCTGAGCCGGAATAGAAACGGCGGACTTATTAACAATATAAAAGAGTGAAAAAGTCACAGAACAGTAAGCAGCAATTAATAGCAGAAGAGACTAGTTTCCACTACATATTTTTATAGTCATAATTTCTGAATCTACTACTTAAAGTCAAATACAAAAATTAGCAGAAGTAAGAAGAACAAAACTGTTACATTCTTACGGGCTCACTTTAAATGGAAGAAATGGACCACGTTCACTAAGAATGAACTAAAAAATAAATTATAAACTAAAAACAGTCATTAATTATGAAAAAGTTATCAACTTAAAATTAGTCTAAGAAAGCATTATTTTTATGTGATAAATTGCAAGACATTTAGTATCATGCCTGATTTAGTCAAAACGTTGAAGAGAATAAAGCAAGATAATAGGATAATTGATCAACCCAGAATACCAAGTTTTGTACTAACCCTTATAAATACCACTCATAGATGAAAAAAGAGTCAATCGTGCTTGAATATCAGAAGAGTGTGAAACCAAACAAAACCTATTAATAAAAGGCAAAGTGGAGTCTGCAGAAAGCAGCACTTGTTGGACTGAAAATACGAAGGTCAAAAAATCTGAGACTCAAAACTATCCTGAATCGTCTCAATGGGGAAAAATTCATTAATAAATTATACAGTAATGAAGGCTTTTACACTATCACGCCACACAAGTTCTGTTTTAGAAAAAAAAAAAAAACAGAAAAAAACTCTCAAATAATGCCACTTACTTACCACAAACAAAAAGTGCTCCACTCCTGGACCTGCAGAGGTAAAGGTCTCATTCTAACAGGAGTTGGGGCTGCCAGGTCAATGACTTTCCAAAAGCTGCCAAACCAACATTCTAGGCTGAACTGTTCACTCCAGTTCTCAACAGTCAAAAATAATGGTGCTTCCCTGCCTCTCATTAAAATCAATTACAGCACCAACTTCGATCTCAGAAAGCAGGCAGGTAGACTGGTTCTTTCGTGAACTCATTCTAAGAGAATCCTCTGGAAACTTAACAATAGAGTAACAGGAAGTTGCAAACTACAAACTCAAGAAAAACCAGCTAATACCTTTGTTTCAAATCAACACTCGGGTTTAAGATAAAAATTTAACCTGGTCCATTGGAAATAACGTTACCAAAGGCCTTCCCTGCCTGCCCCCAAGTCTGTAAACACAGTCCTAATTATTCTGGTTACAATTTATGGGTCAACATTGGGATCAGGAATCAATCTCGAATCTCTTAAGCAGTCACAGGATCTGTTCCCTGACAACCTTGACAAACAGCAGCACCAGCTGTAACTCAGCATGTCCCAGACTACTAGAAGCATCACCAGCAACTGCAGCGCCTTCCACCTTAACATTACACATGTATTTGTTTATTCTTTCTCTCTTTCTCTTTACACTTCCTCTTCATTCCTGCCCCCTCCAGGCTCACAGTAATATGACCTTTGCATATCATTTACTCTTTCTAATTATTTTAGCATTTCACATTAATAATACAGCTCGTAAATGACATCATACATTAATTGCTTGGCATTTCCACAAAATAGTTCAATATAATTTAATTTTACTTAACAGCTCTTTCTAAGACATTAAGAAAATCTTTATTACATCAAACAAACAGAAAACAGCAGTAAAAAAAATATGTCACTATTATTACTGCTATGCATTTGGTCAGTGTTATTTGCTAAACAAATAAGAACTAAGCTTCACAAGCCACTAGAGTCCTATTCTTGCTTGAAAACAAATTTATTAGAAGCAGAGCCCCAGATGTGACACCACTGATCCCCTTGCAAACATCTAAAGGAAGTTTAAGCATTTAGTGTTCTCTCTTGAGATACAGGAGTAACTCCATTTTTCTGTGATAGCATCCTACACTTTTCAGAACTGCCTGCAAAGGTAGATGGAGCACGCTCTGGCATCCCATAGCTCAGCGGCACAAAGGTCTCACCTTGCTCCCGATGCAGAGTCCGTCTCAACCAGCTGAGCCAAGTGGCGCACACCTGATGCTCTCTTTGCCCTCCCCTGTTTCAGAAAGGAGTCCCTTAGAGCCGTCAAGCCCCAGTGCCAGGCTCATGTCAGGGAAGCTAAGGATACTCCCTGGAATGTTCCACAAATTAAACAGTAGACGATGGGACCGCAAACAGAGAGAGAATAAAAGTGCTGCACAGAAAGAACTCTCCCTGTTTCTCAGCTTTACACAGCAGCCACCATGAGCGGGAGCCTGGTTCCCCCTCCTCCAATCTCTCACCCACTTTCAATGATTCTCCGACTCGTCAAGGCAGTGCTTAAAGAGATTAACCACTTACATTTGGTTTTTGTCTTTTTGTTTTCTGCACAAAGTCTCAACTGTTAAATATCATCAGGCTTACTTATTTCTTTGTTTTCCAGGAATATGAACAGCATAAAATAAGAGAACAATGTACAGTTCTAGTGTGGCTTAAAGACCAAATTGAATGAAAATCCGCAGTGCATTAAGAACATTCATATTAAAGGGGTTCAACATAATTAATATTATTACGAGGAATTAGCTTAAAAATGTAATCAAAACCAGAAAGGATTACAAATTACACTTTGATTTTAATATGGCATACTTTTCAGCTGCCTTTAGGGTTAATCTAGGCCAGTAAAAATGCCTTTTAAAATGTTAATTACAGATTCACTTGCTCTTTTTTCAGTCATAATTCCTCACCTAAACAATGGAACTCAGAAAATCATGAACGACTCTTCTCAATTTTGCCAGATGGTACTTAACGAGTACTCTTCCAGTGGCAGAGCAGAGGAGGTAATTCATTATATGCGTTTGCTGCCTTCGGCTAGCATTTGGATTTAATTGTCTCAGGGAACTCGAGGTAAGAAAGGCCTCTGAGGAATAGGGCAGCGGGATAGAAAAACCAGTCACCAAAATCAAGAGCCTGGCCGGCCTCGTCCTGACTGTGTCCTGGCCCACATCATTTTCCATATTAAAAGACTGAGGTAAGATGGTAATAGCTATGTTCTAAGTGAGCTTTTTGTTCTGATGTTGGATAAATCCATTCTGAGGGGAATGTAGCATGTAACTTTTAATTTGTCAATTGTGGAGGCCCAGCATAGATAATGAATGTGAAAGATTACCCAAGCGATTTCTTTTTTAATTCTGTAATTTCAACCTTCTCCTAAAATCTAATTTTTACCAAGTTTATAGGAAAACAAGGTTACACATCTCAATTACACCTCCCTTCCCCATCTCCTACAAAGGCATTAGGGCCCAGATTCGCCAAAGAAAGGAGAAAAGGGTGTTCGTTCCCTTTCATTCCTGGAAAACATAAAGTTGGCTTTCGTTTGCTAGACAACAAATTTATCCATACAACATCTTTCATACCCTCAGTACCCGAGAGCTGAATATAAGCAGTAGTTTAAAAATGTACACGTTGACCAACCAAGGACCTGAGAAATGCAAGAAGAAAGATGGAAGAGGGAAAAGAATTGTAAGAAAATGACCCTGTGTAAGTGATTACAAAGCAAAGTTCACCTCAAATTTGAAAACGTTATCAAGGTGCTTGAGACAGGCCTGGGTGAGTCCCTGGGGCTGAATGGGTTCCATCCTTCAGAATACACTAGGCCAACCCAAGAGGAGAAGCGGACCAGAGGAGGAACAGGAAGTGATCATGTCACTGAGCGTCATGTACAGAGCTGTTACGCGAGTGGTTTTTCTTATCACAGAGAATCAAATCTAGGCATTTAACACCTTAATCATGGCATTTATTTGAACACAAGAAATGTCTAGTTACATTGAACGGAAACTTCCGTAAGCCACTTCATTAAAAATACAGCTGTCATCAGGAAACTAGAAACTTCATACACAAAGAACTACTCCTAGTAAGTCTTAAAGTTCTATTTGCATACTGAGATTTGCGTACGAACAGAGCTGAGATTTTCCCTGCTTTTTGTACTACATAGTCCATATACAGTGCAGGGGGCTGGAGACTGTTCATGCTCATGCATCATGAGCACCAGTTGTCATCTAAGAACAGATATTGTTTACGACTTCATTTCCAATTTCCCAGATGACTTTATAAAATATGGAGTTAAAATTCAGTCTTGTAACTTTCTTAGCCAGTTTCTCAACGGGGAGATTCTTGGTCTTTTGGGAGGGAAATTCTTTGTAGTGAAGGAGTGTCCCACACATGGCATGAAGTATGGCATTCTTGACTCCTGGGCGCTGAATGCCAGTAGCTTCACCTAATCACTGTGTTGACAGTAAACACCCCTGCATTTCCAGATGCCTCCTAGTGAGTGGTATCACCCAAGCCCCCAAACCCAGCTGAAGAACACTAGTCTATTCGCACATGAAATTTGTCAAGGAAAGGTCAAACAAAACTTTATCATGTAATCTATATGGCTTCCAGATCCTCACTCTTCTATAAAGCCAAACTTCCATTTTTCAGAGCTCTGCTAATGCATACACATGGACACATTCTTATCAAAATTGCTCAAGAAAAAAAAATCACTAGCATTTAGAGACTTTCTCAAGGCTAGTGCAATCTAAGAAAGTATTTTCTCCAACCCCTTATTTTTTAGATAAGGAGACTAAAGTCCAGAAAACTAAGGGATTTGCCCGAATTCACAGGTGCTAGTGAATACCAGAAGTAGGGGCAGAGCCCACATCCTCCTAGCTCGCTTCCCTTTCACTCTTCTCTAACCACAGATTGCAAAGTAACAAGGATCTTTCAAAACCTCTCTCAAGCTACTGTATAAATATGAAATTTTACCTGTGGCGAGCCAGAAGGTAGATTTTCTTACCCCTGAAACTCGTTTTTCCTTACACCTTTGTCCTGAAAAATATTTTCGCACACCCTCTAAGAAGTTACTTTTAGAAAAGGTAATATATGCCTATTGAAAAGCTGCTTCTTAAAAATCCAAGGTGATGTTCTTTCTTGAAAAAGGGAAAATAAAGTCCTCAAATCTTTTCTAGCGCATCTGGATGCTGTGTTTTCAAATAGGATACTTTTAAATCTTAAAGTAAATACACCCTCCAACCAAAAACCGAATACAACAGTAAAACACAGTAATGAACAAAGGCTGGTCAATGCAACACCATCTGCTCTATCTTTAAAATAATGGCGTACAATCAGTAAATATCTTAAACACATTCATTGTTTTCTTTAAGGGCAAAAGAATACCCCACTATAAAAATTAAATCACTCCCACTTTTACCAAAAATATTTTTTTCTGTTTATCATCGGTATTAGTATTGCATTCACTAGATTTCCAATGTCTTCTTGTCTGCACGTGCTTTTCAAAAATAAATGTTTCAATTAGTAAAATATTGAATGCAGTTTTTTTATGAGTTCTTAATTTAATTCCCAATTTTACAGCTGTTCAGACGTCTGGACAACTATCATTAAAATGTTTCAAGTTGAATACAACTTAGATATTCAGGGCTCAGGGCTCAGGGCTACTACAAAGAATGTTAAGTTTTTATCTTGTAGTTCTAGAAGACAGCACAGGATGCAACTACTCAATGTCCTTCTACATATAAACTAATTGACTCCTGTGGGACTTACCCACCTATACTGTGAACAGGTGCCATAGAAAAAATAGAAGAAATAACTACACAAAACCAAAGTCAGACAACAAAAGGACAGCATTCTGCGGAGAATTTAAATCTGTAGTCAATACAATGCAACATATACTTTTAACCACTCTTAAGTAATTGAGATGTACCCTTATCTAATTTTTTCATCACTTGCAAATGCCACTTTTGAATACTCCGTGGTCCTTCATCACCTTGAGGCCTTCTCAAGTGCAACTGGCTGAGTCCAAGTGGGCCTCAGTAATTTGCGTTTCTCACAAATTCCCTGGTGAAACTGATGCTGCTGGTCCTGGGCCCGCACTTTGAGAACTGCTACTTTAAAGGATATTTTTAAATATTTTTTTGTCAGTTATCAATAATCAGAAATACATTTTTCATTTCTACCCAGCATGCAAGATGTGCGCACACACACAAAAATGCAAGTTAAAACATGAAACTATTCTTACTTTTACTATATATAAGAAACACCAATTTTTGTCTATTCTATTCCATCTTATTCTATTCTTTTTAATTTGAAAAGAAACATTGGTCATGAACCACTAATTTCATTTTATGACTAAAGATGGATCAATACCTACATTTTGAAAAACACTGCTGAGGACTCCCATGTTCATCATGTAATTTAATGATAATAACCGTTGACATGTATGGATACTTACCAGGAACCAGATACCCTTCCAGTCCCTTTAAATGCATTGCTCACATCATAAATTAAAAACCCATAACAACACTATGAAGTAGGTATTATTAAATGCCATAATTCACAGAGAGGAAATCTGTGGTTCAATGAGGTTAATGCAACTTGCTGAAGGTCACAAGGTTTGTGCATATCAGAGCCAGGTTGGAACATAGGTCTAACTCCAGAGCATAACAGTAAAAGTTGTTCCCTTGGGGTGAGATATTTTTAGTTTTGAATCCCAGATCTACCACTCAGTGGCTGTGTGATTTTGGTAAGTTACTAAGCCTGTCCAAGTTTCAGTTTTCCCATCTATAAAAGAAAGATAATAACAGGGCCTACTCATGTGGGAGCTGTGAGGATTAAAGGAGATAACCCACGACAAGTGCTTGGCATAACTAGCACATAGTAAGCCTTCAATAATTGTTGTCTATTATTAAACAGAGACTGAATTCTTAATTGACACATTATACACTGCCTCCCTTCCCGTTGCTTTTAGTTCCTCCTGCTATCTATGAATGTGTCTTTTCCCCCAATTCCCTGGCTTCCGACACTTGTTATCCTGTGACCTTCTTCTCCCCTTCTCCCACCCTTCCCCCTCCAGCAGCTCCACCACAGAGCTCCTCACTCAGAATTCCTTGTGACCTCTACCTGTCTCTAGGCACCAAAGACCAAGCCTCCCCCATAGAACCTGACAACTTGAACCTAACCCCATAGATACAGAAAAGTTATTCTGCGATGAAAGTGTGAGTTGTTACCAAAATATGAAGTCTCTAATCAGCAAATCACAAATGTGAGAGGGCTGAGGCCTCCCGTATATACCACAGATGCCTTTATGTAAAATCGTCAACATTGCACTTGACCATTTCAGAACAATTAAACCATAATGGAATACAAAAACCAAAATGGATCTCTGAAGGTGGTACTCGTGTGGGTAAATGCTAGGTTTATGCAATTAGGCGCAACAAGATAATATCAGGCTCCTTTGACTCCCCGGGTCATCTTTTCTTGCTGCAAGCTCCTTCATATAAGAAATTCTAAAACCAGATATTCCCAAACACTGAAACAATCAAAGACAGCACCTCAAGGAGGCTGGAGAATTCTCTTCTCTAGGTATCTTTACAAACAGGAGTAAGATGCACTCCAACAATTCCTGTGATACATGCTCCTTCCTTGAGAAAGTCTGGCTTGGAAATCACTCTCCCTAATGCTCATTTCATTTCTATGTGCCCAGTGAGTACTGCACTGCCACAGCTAACTCAACATTTCTCCCCTTCTCAGTTCCTGCTCCTAATGAAATCATCCTTCCCTGTTATATTTCAGCTTCCCCAAGTTGGGTCTCTAGTCCTCAGACCCCTACCCTGTACTCCCTTCTCCTCCACCTCCACCTATCAGTTATAGTGTTCCTGGGGCATACGTCCCATGTCTAGGAATTAAGTAATGGGGATAGATCACTGAAGCTCCACGTACTATACCTCTTCTGTTCCCCTCACACCAGAAAATAAAGTCTAGCCAGGCTGATTCAGTTACCAGCCTGTGATAGATGGAACCTCTTTTCTCACAAGAGAACCTAGACAGTGGCACCTATCCCAGGGACTCCAATTTACCAGCGCAAGAATGCCGTCATCTGAAAGAACAAAAAGAGAGCTCCAAGGCCAGTTTGTGGAGAGCTTGCTGAGACCAGGGTCTGCACTGTATGTCAAACCCAAGGAACACACAGATTATGATTCTAAAATTACTAACTGAAGAGAAAAGCACTGAGAGGAGGGTGACATAGTCAAAAGAGCAGGGGATTTGCATTCAGACAGATCTGGTTTGGATTCTAAACATCCTCACACAATGGGAATAATAAAATCTGAATTAGATATAATATAGTTTATTTCTAGAATTACTAATTACTTCTAACTACTTCTAGAAGTAGTAATATAGGGGCCGGCCTCATGGCATACTGGTTAAGTTCATGCGTTCTGCTTTTGCAGCCTGGGGTTCATGTATTTGGATCCCAGGTGCAGACCTACATATCACTCATCATACCACTACATACCATACATCATCACACTGTGGCGGCATCCCACATATAAAATAGAGAAAGACTGGCACAGAGGTTAGCTCAGGGACAATTTTCCCTAAGCAAAAAGAGGAAGAACTGGCCATAGATATTAGCTCAGGGCCAATCTTCCTCACCAAAAAAACAGAAGTCGTTTTATATATATATATATATTCTAGTAGAAGTAATCTCATGGAGTGCTTGGTTACTTAGTAGGTGCTTAATTCATTAGAGTGATTATCATCATGAGAGTCTGTGAGACTCAAAGAGAGAGAAAAATTTCAGGACAAAATGAGAACTATTTTCTCCTCTTGCAGAATTTGAAAAATTACTTTATTTTGTGGAGACTCAATTTAATGGTCAGAAAACAGTCCTAATTACAGCTCAATAAGCTTCAATTTATCCATAGATCTCCTTTGTAACAAAAAGAAGGTTTTCTCTTCTGTTTCTCAGTGCTATCCCTGAGGGCTCTCTTCCGCACATTTGTGATACACATATTGAAAAGAACGCACATGTTTGGCCTTAAATATCTGCTTTCAAAATCACTCAGCCATGATTTTCCTTCTAAGGTTTTCAAGAAATGTAATATTTGGGGCAAAGCCATTTTATCCATCAGGGAGTATAAAAACAGTACCTCAAATGTTTCAAGGAACCACAAAAAAATGATCTGGAAAAAATATTGGCTCTAAAATACAAACTGAAGCTACAAAATAGAAATTTATAAATACTTAACTACAAGTCTAGAAAGAGTAAAAAAATACAAAATAAAGGCAATTTAACCTATTTCTATAATGGATTTGAGTTAACTAGTTAAAAGGTATGGGTATGATCGGTACATTAATGAAAGGCTCAACGGACACAAACCAGCTGTCAGAAAACCTGGACTAGGGTACAGTTGGTCAACTCATTTAGCTCTGAGCTTCTCAGGTGACAAGACAAAACGGGAAACACAGTGATTTCTTACCCTTTGCTCTTCTAACAAAAGAAACAACACTAATCAGAAGAGACACGCATTTTAAAGCAATAAAATCAAAGATGAATTTATGGAGATCCTTGTATAAGTAATATTGAAATACACAACAAAAAGTGCTTAGATATTTTCCATGCAGCCCATCTCTTTTATATTGACTCTCAGCAAAACATGAAGAGTATTATTTAAAACACAGTGGAATGAAGACAATGTAACAAAAAAGCATTGTAATGTGATAAGGATAGGTAAATTTCTGGTCATATAATTTGATAAAAATAGACAGCATGGAAGGTTTAGAAAACTAAGTAGACTATTATTTTTAAATATCAATGCTTGCTTTTCCAGTCTTCTTAGAGATACTATACAAGAAGCAACCTGAACTTAGGGTCCCTGGCTAGTGCCTAAAACACAAGTATTATGCACTCTTAATTGAAAAATTATCCAAGTGCTAAATGGCAAGTTTGCAAGTGACAAGGTATCACTGTTCTGAAAATGACAGGAGCCCATTTGTATTTTGGTTCAAATGGAGCGTAAGCCCCCTTCTGCTACATATTAGGCAGCAGAAACAACTGTAGACAAAGACAAATTTTTTTCAGGAAGAAACTTTGGATTTGCTTAAGTGCTCAAACGAGATGAAAAGAAAATCAATACAATAGAGAATCAGCAACACGGAAGAAGGTGCCCCTCTGAGTTTCCTCCTCTCCATCCACCTCCACATTCTCCTTTAATTAAATCCAGTTTCCTTCAAGCACTAGTACTCAAGATAATTATTAAATAGCCAAAATTAGTATTTCTATTTTGTTGACCATTATTGCCCATTCCACAGGCAACAGAATCTCCAAATTTACCTCTTCTTAGTCCTTACAGCCAAATCTAGGACATCCCACTGGGATTGGACAGATTACAGATTTTATAGTATAATACAGAAAACAATTGTGGAAAATGTGTATCTATTCTAACTGTTTCTACTATCTTTAAAATCAAGTGTATTTTGTGATTTCCCAAAAAAAGGGATAATTCCACAGTAGTTTTTATACTTTTGCTTTAGAATTGCAAAGCACAATATTTCATGTATTATAGCAATTAAAGAGGTTTGCGTGGGCTGGTCTGGAAAGCAAATTATGTTTTGTAGCATTGTTACTTTTAGAAAATGAGCTCTCAGTCCAAATAGACATTTTTCAAATGGACTTTTGGGGTATAACTATCTGCACAAATTGGAGTCTACTAGTACTTTATTCATTGATGACTTTGCTTGCTCATTTACTGAAGAAACATTAACAGATGTCTACTCTGTTTCGGACACCGTCCTGGGCACTAGGATACAGGTGGTTCTCCCACCACCAGTACACCCATTAAGGAACTCACTGTAGTTGGTTGGGTTTGGGGGTGGGGCATGTAAAAATTACTAAAATAATTATTCAAAGGATGCTCAAAACACCATGGATGCAAACAAGATGAAATGATTAATTCTTCTTCGTGGAATTGGGTAAATTCTCCCAAAGGAAGTTCCACTTGAAATGGATCACCAAGAATCAAGTGGGACTTTCCAGGCAGAGGGAATTCCAGGAGAATGAAAATTCAAGAGCAAGAAATTGGAAGTTTGAACAGCAAGGGGAGAGAAAGCTAAAAAGGAAGGCCTTTGAAGAGCTTTTAGTCACTATACTAAAGAGTTTAGAGTTAATGTTGTAGGTCATTGGGATCCATCAAAGGTTTTAGGGCAAGGCACTGACACAATTAGATCTGCACTTTATAAAGACTAATTGTAGGACTGCCGCAGCAGAGTGTAGACACTGCTGAAAAGCACACATGTACACAATAACCTCGAAAACTGAACATTCTTTCTTTGACTCTTCATCACAATAATCCCTCCACTTCCAAATATGCTTTTACTTAGCTGCTGAAACCATCATAATTTTGCAAAGTTTGAGTTCATGTAGCAAAGACAGATGGGTTACCATTGCGCCTCCAAGTCTTCACGTGAAGAGCATTAACTTCATGCTAAGTTGCCTATTAACAATTTTATTTCTAAATACCTTTCTCCATCTGGGAGAAATCTTAAGGCTTTAGCCATGGATTTAAAAGCAAACAGGCATCTTTTGAATTTAAATCTCTTCTGCTTTTTTTCCTCAGTAAAATGTGATCAGCATAGAATGGATGCCTTAGGTTCTTGCTATCATCAACCTACACATCCATATGTGACCGGGTGGGTGGCTGTCCCTTCTTTCTATGTTCCAAGCTAAGGCTCTATCCATCTCCCCCATATTGTTTTTCCAAAGTACTCACCTTTACCAAAAATCAAAAAATCAGAAAGAAGGAATCATCATTACATAAGCTCAACTCATATGAAAAGAACCCTTAAGCACTGGCTGGAAAATACCTCAGGAAAATAACCACAGGTAACTAAAAGGGTCCACAGCACCGCAAACACTAAGAACAGGAACCAAATGCATGGTCTGGACTTTGCAGCAGCACCTGCCTGATTTCTACCCCAAGAAACCAACCTGGACACTTATAGAGCCGGAAAGAAAACAGGCGTCAATGGGCCAGTAGGTGACAGCAAAACTACTAAGAGCACTGATGGTAAACACTAACTAGGTTTAGCCAAGACAGCAAAGTAATCAGACTCAAACCCCTCATTACCACCTGTGGCACATCCCTCATCCTCCCTGCCCCCTCCCATTTTTCCTAACGCCGACCCTCCACCATGGAGAGTCCAAGATCACGCAGTAAATACAACTATGACCAGTGAAAACTCTCAGAGCTTTGGCCATTACCATACCGAGCAAAACCTAAAAGGATTTCACTGGGGATTTCAGCCCAGAACACTTTCCACTTTTACGCTTAAATCTGCGCTCTTATGTGGAAAGCTACATTACTATTAGTTCAGCCGTGATTTTTTTTTCCTTGAAAACATAATTCTTCCTGACTTTCTACTGGGTTGTATTTTCAAAATGGTTCAAATTCACAGTTTACACAGCCCAAAAGAACATTACTGAGAAACTATCCCCCTCTCAAACCCAAACCCCTGAGATTAAGTAATAAAACTAAATAATACAGTTGAAAGCCAAGGACAGACTGAGTTTCAACAGCCTTTCCCATGTAGAAAGAATTACAGATTCGCCTTCCTTTTACCACACTAGTTGTATATTCCTTACCCATAGCTCAAACTAAATTCCAGATCTGAAAAACTCAGTGTATCCCTTATTCCCACTTACAAGTCTTCCACCAAGAACATACCTTCTGAGTGGTAGGAAGATGTTATTTACTTTAAAGTTTTGTCATTATCTCAGTCCTCCAAGATGTCTAAGGTCAATTCTCTGACAATTCAGTAATGGCTCTAAAGAGAAGAGGTTTCTCCACTTGCTACCTGAAGGTCAGACACTCAGGTAAGACAAAAACGAGAATTGTATTACTGGGCTCTCTTAGAAGCTGAAATATTCCCAGGGAAGAGGAAGTATTAAGAAATTTAAAAGGGAGAGAGAGATCTTAACAAGTCTGATGTGGCTTTATGCTTGCTTTCTGGCTTTTTCTAACGTATTATTTCTGTGTGTTTTATGTTTTATGATGCCCAGTTTAATACCAACATTCATTCTTGCCCTTAGGGGTTAGTTATGAGTTCTAATTAGAATTAAGGAGCAGATTGTTTGTATTTAATCTGTCTGTCCATCTTCTCAGTAATTGAGTAAAGCTCTTAACTCTACTGTAAATATCCCTGGATTTCAATTAATTTGTCTTACTCAGACACAGCAACACAGATTGTTTTACTTATGGATAAACAAACCCGTCACAACTTTTGTATTTCAAATACCCAGCATGATTTAGTTATTTCATCTTTTTAGAAAGAGATGAAAGGATGATGTCTTGCTGGGTTACAAAAAAAAGTAACATAAAATAAACTAGGATGGAAACAGAAATATCTTGGAGATTATTTTTTAACTCAAATGAATTAAAATAGACATAGACTACAAGGGAGTCTGGGCTCCCTATTACTGGTTGGTATTGAAAACCTAACATCTCTAAGGAACCCAGAGTAACATTATCTCCCTTTCTACTGCAACACTTAGAAAAGAAATGCAGTCTCAAGTATTCTTTTTTAAATGAGAACATATTACATATTTATTCTCAAGAGAGGATGGATACTTCCTCAAAAAGTTGCTTTAAAAAAAAACCTAAACAAAGTCTTTTGGGTAGCTAAGAATGCACCAAAGATTCCCTAACGCTTTACGTTTGCAATAAAGTGCTCATTATTAAAACCAACCTCCGTATGCCTGTTATCTAGGAAACTCTCCTAAGGCATTAGCGGAAACAAGCCATGGGGAAGGGGTGGATGGATAGTAAGGGAATTGCAGCGCACAAAGAGTTTTTATTAATTCCATCTATTTTTAAGCCCAGGAACACATACTATCACAGACACGGCTTGCCCCCTTTTTATCCTTTTAAAAATAAAAAAGGAGCATTGTTTCCCATCATACACACACGCGCGCGCGCAGGCACACAGCGCCAGCACCGGATTCCTGCGAGCCCTCCTCGCCCCCAGCCGCCCCCTCCCGTGTCGCACGCAGCTGTGCCCGCAGCCCCCGCGCGCCCCGGCGCACCCCCGCGGCGGCGTCACCTACCCTGCCCGGAGCGCGCGACAGATGCGGGACGGCGGCTGCCCTGAAGGAAAAGGCTCCCAGGACCAGCGGAAAGAAAAGGACAAGAAGAAGGTGGGGAGAGGAGGCTCCTTTACTTCCCACAACAAGGGGAAGTGTTGTGCCCCATGCACTTGGTCTCTCTGCAGCTGCGGTTTCGGAGGAAATGCGCGGCGGCTGAGCTGCGGTGGAAAGTTGGGGGTGTTTCCTCCCCCGCCGCCCGCGCCTCGGTCCTCTCCGGCCCCCGCCGCAGCCTTGACCGCTCCTGGGCCTTCGAGACCCTGCCGAGCCCCGCCGGTTTCCTCCCGGAGCTGGGCTGGGTTGCCACATGCACTTGAGAAATCCTAGCAGTTGCGCAAAGAAGAGTCCCAGAAGTTAGAGTGATTGTGTGTGAATGTGTAAATATACAGTGCAAGAGGCTGGAACAACTGAGCGGGGCCAACCCTCAGACGCAGCCCGGGGTTTCAGATTTCATTTGGCAACTGGCAGCTTCAGAAGATTCGAGCCGCACGACTGGGGAGGCCGGCAGGAGCCCTGCCCTCGCCCACCGCCTCTCTGCTCGGTTATCTTGGAGCCTGAGTGACACTGCCGGGCTTCCGGCCTCCCGAAGGCCAGACAGAGCCGGCCCTGCCTCCATCCCTCCGCAGCTGGCATCACTCATTTCATTTCTAGTGTATCATAGATACGTATCCGTCCAGATCTGGGGCTGTGGGTGCGGAGAAGGATGGAGAATAAGTGTCTCCTGCTCTCTAGGAGCTCTGCATTTCTTTGGCCAAACCCCACACATCGGTTTTACTTGCTTCCCTCAGCTCTCTGTGTAAAATCTTATTTCTCCAATCAGAGTTACTTGGGTCATTAAACCTGTATTCCTAGAAATGCTTATTTAGATGAATGTCCTCTAGTTAGATCCTTAGAGAAATTCAAAGCGTAATTACTTCCTTATCATGGTTTAAGAGCTCTCAGAATCACACAGAATGAAAAGAAAGAGGACAGAGTGGTAAACATTTTGCTAATGCAGCCGCCTTTCTTCCTGCCACCGCCACAGAAGGTCTATTTCGAGTCTAGATTTTGCAGTATTGGTTACCTGGAATGCCAACTCAAATTATTTCACAAAGCTTTATAAAGCTTTAGATTATTTGGAAATCCTCACCAAATTTCTCTAAGACACATAATAGAGTGTCCTCATTAGGGATCTCCACTGATGTGGAAGAAAGAGCTCACCTTCACATTTAGAAACACCAAAAGTAAAAGTCTGTGCGGACGCTGATATGTTTTTTCTCTTTTATCCTCTTTCTGTGGTTTCTTGGAGTCTTCCTTCCTAGTGAGCTGCCCCATCCCAGCCTGAGGTCCCACTAGAAAATTGATTTTCTGGCTGGAGAATTCTCAGCCCATTAATGGATCAAATTAAGTTCTTCGAGGAAAAAAAAATCTCTTTTGGCATTTCCTTTTTAAAAATGTGCATGGATTTCCTAGCCAGAAGCACTGTAGCTCATTTTCTAATTGGTAGGAATAAATGACCTTCGTCAACTCATATGGCTTTACCGTTCTACCCTCACCTTGGCAGGTAAATGCCAATGGGCAGTTTTAGATGAAAGCTGGAAAACAGTGAAATTAACCAAAATGAAATCTGCATGCATTTGATGGATTCAAAAGACTCAGGAAGATGAGTGTCAATAGGCATGATTCAAGATCCTGACATTTAAAAAAGACAAGGAACCTATCATGTCAGTAACCTATTTCAGGATCTAACAATTATTACTACAAGCCACTTAGACTCAAGACAATATAAAATTGAACTCAAGGTGGTTACTAGGTAGTCCCTAATCTGAAAGTTAAGACACGCCTCTGGGATACTCCCTTGCATCCAAAGCCTTTCCCTTTGCATCTCTTGACTCCTGTCTCCACCCCTTCCACTTGCCATCACTTCATTGACGGGTGTGAAGTGTGTGATTATCTTAAGCTAGACAGAACAACTGAAGGATAGAAAGATCGTCACTTCGGTATCAAGCAGGGAAGAGGTGTACCTATCAAAGGTCCCTCTTCCAGTCCCACTTCTCTGCACAAACAGAAGCGTCACTGTATTCCTTTCCTAGAAGCCCCTTAGGGATTTAGCAAAGATCCTTGTTACAAGAGGGTATAACCTGAACTAGAAAATGCTTGATTGTTCACGTGACTGAGACTATGTTATTCCTCCCTTATTTGTGGATTAATTGGGACTGGAGGACATCCCTCATCCTATTGTAGCACCTTTAAAGGAGAAATAAATTCTTAAACAAGAGACCTGAAAGATCCTAACCAGAGGAGGATGCTCATGTGACTGATACAGACTCCGGGGAAGGTAGTGGCTGTCATTCAATTCCCAGAATTTCTGATGAGAACTTACCCAGGGCATCACCGAAAGCTGAGTTTTACCAGTCAGCTTAATTTTGAGCCCCAGGCATGCTTCGGATTAACTCCACAAAACCCGCGCGTGCTTCAAGGGCGAGGGCTAACTTTCCAGGATGTCCAAGTCGTAGGCGCTCTCAGAAGGGTCTATGAAAGGCAGGTATAAAAAGCAGGCAGGGTTTGAGGGGCCTCAGGTTTACAAGGGGCATGTGCAATACCTACAGGACCAGAGGATTTCAGGGACCTAGAAATGAAATAGGAGGAGGAGGAGAGAAGGAAAGAAGATAATGGCCTCACTACCCATGGACAAATTGTTTAGTATCAGTACTACCAGGGTCAAAGACAGGAAAAGAACCCACAGACAATGGCCCCTGTTGTTGTCAGGCCACTTTGATTGGAATTTAGTTAGAGGAACCTCAGCAAGAGTTTGTACAATCACTTTGTCTAATATTTCAAATATATGGGTGAAACAGTACTATTAAACAAGAAGAGATTAAAAATGTGCCTTAATGCAATTTATTAATTTAAAAATGACAAAGTTTTCCACTGGATCCCTTGCCAGATTCTTTGAAGACCTTAGCATAGAGTAACATATTGTCATGTTACCCACTTGTCCCTTAAGATCAGATCCTGGGGCTCTTTAATTATGTCTTCTTTTGGGAAAACATAAATTCCTAAGAGGGCAAAAAACACAGTAACAAAACTGAATAGTCAAGAAATGCCAAAATCCTAACATTTCCTTCGGGCTCTCACCAACAATGCAGAATCTGTGTGGGTACTAGAATATGCCGAGAAATGATTTCAGGATTAAGAGAGAAGGCTGTGCTTTAAAGCATGTGTGTTTCAAAATGTCTGTTTGTCTTTCCTCTTTTTATTTCCTGGTGGAAGTTCCTTTTTGAGAAAGTCATTTTGTCTCAGCTAAATGGGGTGGAAAGAGATTGAGGGGGTTTCGTGCCCACTGTCCCCAAAACTTTGGATAACATGATGCAAGGCAAGCAGATGTACTCCTACTGGTAAAATGATGGAAACAAGCAAATCCACTTAAATTCCTGCGAGAAAGATAATAAAGGAGAGAAAGTGCGAAAGAGAGATAGGCTGCTATGGTGGCGGGTTCCTTCCTGCGTCTGTAATTCCATCACAGGCCTGCTGTCAGTCAAGGGCTTTAAAAATGAAGCAAGTTACATGCTTGTTTAGATCCTGAGTGGGGCATGGTATCAGCCATCACTATAGTCTTATTGAATTGACATATTTTTGGTGGCATCCCATGTTACACTCCATCGCCCCCTAAACTCCCAGATTAGATGGTATAAAGAAAAAATCCGTGATTAAATTTTATTTCCAAAATAGTATTTGTTGTCTTCTGTCTGATTGCAAAATTAATATATGTTCAAGTCATGAAACTGGGAAACTACAAAGAAGCATAAAAGAAGAGTTTAAAGATTGCCATGATCTCACCATTTAGAGGTAAGTATTGTTAACATTTTGGATATGTCTGTTTCTTCACCTCTGTGTGCATGCCTATCTTATATAATGGTTTGGATCATATTACTACCCAAAGTGAGGTCCTTTTTACCTGAGCCCTGAATTCAAACCTCAGTTTCCAGTTAAAACAGTTTTCTTTGATACTGGTTACATCTGGACTCAGGGCTTTACTGGATCCTGTTAAAGAACTAAACTCTCCCTTCCAAGATATGCAGATTCCTCCCAATCAGTTCCCAGAAACATCTCCTGCTTTATACTTTCAGTGGCCATTTCTAAATCTCTCGCTTACTATTCTAGAGTTTCCTTGTGCTTGCTTACTCACAATTTCTCTAAGGCAGCCTTTATTTTCCCATCATTCACATCTCAGCTCACCACATCCTCTCTCCTTTCTCTACTCAGCCATGAGTACAGGCTTGCACACACACACACCATGCATGTTAATATCACACATGCACACTCATTAAGTGAAACATTCCTCCAGACAGGCAACTTCCCACTTGTGGACTCAGCTCTTAATATAAAACTAATGTGGGACTTAAAATATTAAAACATCTAATTCCATTTGAGCCCTGAGTAACAGCAATATACTGTCAAGATACAAAGTTGAGCTATTAAAACTGCTAACGGACTTGATTACTAGGCACAATTGATCTCAAGCTTGAGCAAATGTTAGTTTCCTGGTTTGGGCTATATCTCAGCTAACTAGAGATGTGGGGCTGAGGTCATTCTTTAAGTCATTTAAAACCAATGAGGTTATCATGGAGAATAAAATGTTTTATTGTTACAGAGTGCAGACATAACTGGCAACTTAGTAAACTATCTTTCATGAAAACTAAATAAGAAAGTGAAAATGAATCAAAATAACTCATTCAAACAGATTGATAATGATGACAAATAATAGGAATATTCCTTATAGTTTTTAAAGTGCCTTCGTATACGTGATGTCTTTTCATTGCAGCAGCCCTGTGAAAAATCTCTTTTTGCTTACACTTTACAGAAGAGAGAACAGAGAGACGCATTGTATACCCCTTGCTCAGAATCTCACAAGCTAATGAGGGATGAAGATAAGACTTGAATTCAGGCCATTTGAGTACAAATTCTGGATTCTTTTCACTAATGTGTCAACAGCCTATGCCAAGGACAGCAAAATTTCCCTCACATCACTTGTTCTGGTCAAGGGCTTGAAAATAATTGTCATTACATTCTTTTGTGAGGAGGAAGATTGTCATCCTCTTACAGACCAATTTTAAACCCCGTTTTAGGTATTAATTTTAATATACTATCCTACCAAACCTTTTATTCAAGTTTCAAACAAATAGCAGAATTAACTGCTCTGCGTCTTTCTCTCCACGTTCACCATCTGTTGCAGGTGCTAATGAACAGTGAATTGGCCAAAAAGCAGGCGGAAATATCAGGGAGAACAGCAAGTGGTTTCAGTAATTCAGAAACTTGAAAATTAGTTCCTGAGAAATGAGTATTAGTTTTAAGATCTTGAAGTGAAACTGAAGAAAAAAAATGAAATGACAAGTTTGCTTTTTAAGACAGAAAAGATAGGCAGAGGCTGACTATGTAAAAAATAGAGTTGAGGATCAGTACTTCCTCAATATTTGAAAAATTTCTCAACATAAATTTCCTGGGAAATCAATGAAAATAATGTGATTTTTGAAAGATTTTTAAAATAAACTAGGAGATATTCCAAGAAGACAATGACTGAAGGGCAGTTCAACATGTGGGCTATTAAGCAGACCAAAAAAGAAAAAAAAAAAGACTACAAAGTTATTATCCTCTCCATTTCCATTTCTTTTCTTGTCTTGTGTCAAATTTCTCAACTTTTTCAAAGTTTGAAAATGGTAGCAAGCAAACTTTGCAAAAGCTTACTTTGCAAGAGTGAAGAGGTTAGGTTGAGAGTAAGATGGGACGAAGCTAAGTTGAGTCTGATGAGGGCAAATGATGGTTTTCTAAATGCTGAGCAATCCATGTTAGATGACTTCGGTGGGAGACTTTCTGCCCTGGGTGCCTTATTCAAGAACGGACAGACCAGTAAAATAGGCTTCTCAATGGTTATTGTGGGGAATAAGCCCGCAAGATGGAAACTGAAGCCCAAGACTTCAGCCTGAGACATGGATGCATTTTCAAGGAAGAAGGATGCTTTTGGATGGGAGGTCAGATGGGTCCATAAAATATCCTCTGAATTAAACTTGGGGAAAATCATTCCAAGTTCCTCAAGAAAGGGAATTTCAAAAACATAAGACAGAGAAGGAGACCATCCTTTGGGGGGTCCCATAAAATTACCTTTACAGGCAAACAAAAGACTTACTCTTCATATGGTAATGTTGTTAAAATCATTATTTGAGCAGATGTTAGCCTAGACTGTAACCAGTAGATAAAGACATCTCGACATATTTTATATTTTTGCTCATTTGTTCTTTAAATTCTCAATGCATTACTTTATAGACTAGAAGACAATGAGTATATTTAATGTGAAGATTTTCCAGGTACTTACCAGGTACATTTTTCTTAGTATGTATGGCACAGAATCTCTAGTTTTGAATTGTATAATAATAGAAAAATCCACCCACTATTTATAAAAAATTTAGTTATGGTATTAATTTTTTTTTGGGGGGGGGTGAGGAAGATTGGCCCTGAGCCAACACCGGTTACAACTCTTCCTCTTTTTACTTGAGGAATAGTGGCCCTGAGCTAACATCTGTGCCCATCTTCCTCCATTTTGTATGTGGGATACCACCACAGAATGGCTTGATGAGTGGCATAGGTCCATGCCCGGGATCCGAACCCCATGAACCCAGGTCCCCAAAGCAGAGCACGTTGAACTTAACCGCTATGCTGCCAGGTCAGCCTGTATCAAATCTTTTGAAAATCAGTTTATAAACATTAAAATATTTTCTGGATTGAGCACTACTCTAGGAAAGCCTAAAACAACAACAACAACAACAAAACTTTTATTTTCATCTCCAGCTTTAATTGCTTATGAAATTCTAAAAGATACACATTTGGGTTGAAGTTTCTCATACTTATTTAAGTCAACATTTGACAAAATCTAGAGAAATGTAATCTTTTGGCTTAAAAGTAATTCAAACATTATCTCGCCCCCGCCATTTCTCTTCTCCTTTTTAGAGGATCACTATAAAAATAGTAATTTCATTAAGCCTCTTATAAAGTTAATGTTATAAAACAAATATTTAATATTAAGCTACTTGCCATGTATAAAATGACTTGTTAATTCCTCATGATGGTCCTCATTGGCTTAAAAAAAACAGAATCAAATGGTTACTTAAGATAATTAATAAAATGCACACAAAGATTATATTGATTTGGAATTTTTGAGACTAAAAATTTATGTTAATATTCCAGTGAAAAGAAAAGAGGATTATAGCAAAGTTTTCCTGTAATTTTATTAGTGAAAAATGCCAAATTTAGTACTAAAATGCTTGTTTAAATTTAGCCCAGTCTACATACAGTTTTTTTTCAATAGATTGTCATATTCAGAGGTTATCTTGCAAGCAAAATAATTTCTACACGTAAAGTCCAACAGGCCAAGAATTCACTCCTCTTAAGATGAATATGTTATTAATTGACCCATGTTATACCCATGTTGACTTTGTAATTACTGGTTCTGTTTCTGAAATGTATGATTTTATATAATAGGTACCGATAAACTTATTAATAGTAAAAAGTTTGCTTTTGCATTTTATCGAGGTAAGATGAGACCTTATGATTGTAATTTTTATTTCATAGCTGTGGGAATCCCCAGTGAAAATAGCCCTTCCCAGGGTGAAGCATACTGTGCTGAACTGTACACTAATAGTCCATGAACACACAGCTTCGTAACAACCTGGGGCGCCATGACAAATTTATGTAACAACTCCTATTAGGCTACTAGTGAGCTTTAATAAGTTAACTTATGGATATATACCTGGCCTTTGTGTGATTTTTTGAGCAGTCATAAGGCTTTAAAATTTTAAAAAATGAATTATTTACTTAAAAGGCTACAATAAAAAGATTAACAAATTATCTACATTGAGTGATATTTATAAACCTCATTGGTCATGTCTGAGCCCCAAAAGTCAAAATTTATTTACTATAATGAAGAGCCTTTTAATTATTCACTACATAAAGTCTCAATATTCACAGAATTAGGGACAAAGAATAAATATTCAGTTTCATTCTTTCTTTAACTTTATTTTGTTCCAATTACAAATGAAAATATATTAAACAGAAATTCGTGATAAGTTATAAGAAAAACATTCTCACAGAAAGAGGAAATAGATGCCAGATGTGTTGATATCTACACCCTAGTAACCCCCTCTCCTTTTTCCCAACTTCCTGTTCAGATGGACTTTGAAAGGAGAAATTGCAGAAACTTGGGGACCTGTCTTTTTCCACCCCGGATTTCCAATACCGATGGCCCTATCCTGGGAAGAGAGGGAAAGGGAAGGACAAGAATACAGCAGCTTTGTCTGAGAGCTAAAACGTCAGGAGTCAAACAAAAATCCACTAATCTTGCCCCTGTGAATGTAGAAGCTGTGATTAGCAAGATGCAAATTGCTAGAGAATTCATAGAATTTTGGTGTCATTACACCTTCAATTAATCAATAGGATACTAAAAATACAACTACGCACATGTGAGACTTTGAAATATTTTGACATTAGAAGAGTTTGTAATAGTTGGGAAAAGACTGAAAACCCTTACCTTAGACTGTCCCCTCACCTTCAGTGTTTGCATTGTTCTTTGAAGGTGGAAGAGCTGTGTTGGGAGGGATAACATACGTTCATTGAAACTACTCTTCTCAAATAGCATGCACAGGATTAATTCATTACACAATTCACCAGAGAGCAGTCGCGGTCACAGCTCTTTCTAGAGTCCACCGTCTAAATATCCTGCTACTACAGTTTTACCAACGGGAACATGAGAGAAATTTGCACAATGGATTCCTTATAAAAACTATTGAGCTGGTTTCAAAATAGCTGAATTATTATTGCTACCATTAATGGAACTCATTAAAATGGCTGTCATGAATCTATCTAGATGGTTCCACTATAATTCTATTTTAATTAACTTGATTGTTGTTTTTAACAATGCTAACAAACAAACTATGTGATAATTTTAACTTAACCTTGGATCTTTCAGCACAGAATTTACAGATTTAAACATTTCTCTTTCTTTTTTAAATTGCTTCAGTGATACTGAGCAAATTACTTTATTAAAATCAACTAATTCCTGTTACCATCAATTATTCTTTCCTTAGCAACCTTCAATATATTTATGTTCCATGAGCACGTTAACTGCCCTCCTGCCTGACCACCAGCTTCATATCACAGCACAAACGGGCTCCAGCATGAGCAATGCATATATTGATGTTTGCCTATTTTAAGTACAGAGGTTCAAACATTTTATGATATACTCATGGAACTGTCAAGCATTTGAGATCCTTTGGATATAATGAGGGTTGTCTAAAAATGAAAGTGCCCAAATCTCATAGTTCAATGTATAATGTAATCTGATTACCATTAACATTATGATTTTATGAGATCTAGAAAACTACACATACCAGAATCTGCACAGGTGCTTCACCCAGTGGAATTGTAAAGGGTAGGGCCATGAGGCTGGAATTAGATACTGAAAAAATGTCATCAGTGCTAAGTGGTTTTCTAGAAACTCCCAACAGGAAACTGATCCACTAATTCTACAAGAACCATAGATTTTCCCTGGAGATCCCTACTTTTTGTTATTCTTTGGCACCAGTTTCTTCAATAGTCTATTCCTCACTTGCTGGCTGATCTCCTGCCGTTATATTTGTAATGTTCTAATAATAGATTCAGTCTTGTTTGGTCCTTGTTAATCAATGTTCTTCAACCAGAGATTTCCTTGTCAGATGTCAGTTGCTGACTCCTCATTAATCCTGTAAGTGTATCCTTTCCAGCTGGGAGTCATTAGTGTCATGATGGTATGCCACAGAATTGTTTTGGACATAAAATGAGTTGCTTCATGTGAACTGAAAAGCACAGTGCCTGACACAGGGAACGCATTTAACCAATGGAGGCTCCTATTATTCCTACCATTCAGCCTTGAACATCTTCCATCGAGTCTCTGCTACCTTAACCCACGGAAAACACCCATCTCGTTCATTCCTCAAAAGCTCTCTGAGACCTTGACCATCGTGAGTCTCCAAGAAATGACGTTGCAGAACCAAGGTGGCCAATACATTCAATATGAATGTTTGTGGCAAATGTTGGAAAAGACAAAGATTTCAAAGACAAAAATCAAAAGGATATTCTTTGGGAAGCTGACAAAGTGAGTCAGGTATCAGTTATATCTAATCCAAGAAAGATGATGCTGTCCGACACTCCAATTAGGTAGTTCTTAATATGTATTCAACTGACTTATGAACAACTTTTTAATTTAAATGGCTGTCTAGCCAAATGGCTCATAGAATTTCCCATCCTATCCTTGAAATTCCTCTACTTTCCTTTTTTTATCTTTTCTCCACCACTCATCCTGTCTTATAGACCAGTCCAAAAATAACCCAGGAGAGGTTTTACAGAGCTAGGAAAGGATTGCTGAGGACAAAGAGGAAATGGGATGGTATTTCCCTCTCACAGACACTGTCCTATCTCCTTTTCTTCTTGCACCTCTCCCAGAGGTTCCCCACCTTTCCCCTGGAATGCCTGCTCTGACTTCCGGGTCAGAATATCTAAGATGGCTTTCCTTATAAAAACTGACCCTATCTTCTCTCCTAAATGAAGATGAGTCTTAATTCAGCCTGTTATGTTCCAGAATCCAGGTGTGAGTGATGGGAGAGAATATAATTACTAATCCAATTGTCTAATTTCAGAGCTGGGTCCCACTGACTAAGGATTAGAGCACAGGTTCCTCTCTGAGACCAAACAGAGACAAGACCAGAACTAGACCTGAAAAAGTGATTTCCCCTTGCCAAACAAAAAGAACAACAACAACAAATGGCTAAAAAAACAAACAAAGAAAAAACCTATCTACTAACTTCAGAGATAGGGGATAAAGGCCCAGGTTGCAGAGAGCTCGCTTTGTCACATTCTACAGGGGAGAAGAGAAATCCTCACTGAAAGGAAAGGTTACTAGGCTTGCAAATAAAAGGAAAAACTCAAGAGAGAGCAGGAAAACAAGGCAAGAAGCAAGCCCCAAATGGAGCAGCATCCCTGAGGTCCATTGCCTGAGGTGCTCTACATCCTCACCTGCTCAGCTCAGAACTGGAAGAGTCCTCAGTTCAGCTACTCAGCAGTCATGTGACTAGGACGATGGGAAGCAATCCACCCTGCTGCCACACTGACAGCAGCAGGTAATACGTTCCTAATAACTTTGATTCAAATCATGAAGACATTTTCTCACGTAAACATTGTTCACATGGTGGATAGTTCCTGGAACATTTCTGTGTGATGGAATTCGACTTCTATGATGAGACAGCATCTTTGAAATAGTAACCAATGTATTTTTATTTCTAGTATTCCCTTCTACCCTGTGCCTTCAATCTATAAATTCATTTGCTGCAGGCAAGGGATGGTACAAGGAAAACAATGAAAACAGCAATGAGCCAAAAATAGGTTCAAAACCCTATGACTCAGGGTAAAGGAAAGACTAGTATAAATGGGTGTTCAACGAGGGGAGACTACATTGTCATTTAGACATTGCTCCTCAACTCTAGTCTAGAAAGAATTCCCGAATGTGGGGAAATAGAGGATAGGAAAGAGGTGTAGTGAGAGAGAGGAGAGATGAAGGAATGAGACATAAAGTGACACACACGCTTGGGCAAAGTCATTCTGCTGAGATCTCCAAGCGTGCACCTAAGTGAGCATGTCCACTACTCCCACCCAAGAGTTGTGCAGGAACTGAGGCCATAGATGGTCCTGTTTCCACATCAGTAAACAATGTATATTTTGCACTCAGAGAAGCTATACCAGTCTCTCCCTTTGATAGCCCATCAGCCTCTATCCATCCAGCGGAAAAAACAACCACCTATTCAAGACTTTGCTCAGTTCTTATACTACCTTATGTTACCATCCACATGGACAACCTCCTTTCAACCCCAAACTTGCTAGTAGGCAATGGAGGCAATACTGAGAGGCAAAAAGTATTGTTCCAAAAAATGAAAAGAGGGTGACAGGTCGGAGGGAATGCCCTCCCGAATATGTGCACTGTTACGTTTCAGGTACCTTAATGGGTAAAATCAGATATCGTGGGCATGCTAATGAGTTTTATCTTCATTCTAAGAGTTTTTACTTCATTCTGAGATACTAAAGGGTCTAAGAAAGAAATTGATGCGATCAAATTTGTGTGTAGAGCAGTGGCAGTGTAAAGAATGGAGGGTCTAATGAGAGAGGATATAGGTTAGCAATATTTATTAAAGACCTATTTTGGTTTGAGAACTGTGGTAGACACTTTGTGTAGATTGTCTCACTTGATTCTGTAATCAGTAGTATGGAGTCTGGGAGAAACTGAAATTCAAAGATTTTAAGTGGCATGTCTAAAGTTACCTATGTAGTAAGCAAACAGCTCTGGGATGAGAACCTGGGTCTGTCTAACACCCACTGCTTTTTCCTCTAGTCCATGTTCTCTTCCAATTTCCCCGAGCCTAGTTTAGAAACAGGCATTAACATCACAACTTTTTCATAAATTGGGGTCTGGCTGTCATGGACACCAGCCATACTATACTTTGTTTCCAGTTTCAAAAGAAATCCCTTAAGCACTATTCTTCATTACCAATAATGATTAAAACAGTAATGAGTTCTTGAACGGTAATCAATCTTCTCATACCCAAATCAAGCATATCTCATTTAAAAATGTTTGAAACAGGTAAACGAAGATTGTAATTCACGTGATCAAACACCACAGAGAAAACTGAAGCAAGGCAGCTACAAAAACAAGGAGAGAATGGATTTTACAAGGATGCTCTTGGAAAGGATGTAATAATTGCAGACAGACAATTCTGACATTTAATTGCCTGAAATGCTCTCTATATTTGTGAGTGGCAGCAGACGAAGGATTAGGGCTTCAAGACCAGAAAATAGTCTCCATGCAAACAAGAAAAGTAGGCAGCAAGGGAGTCCTAATTCAAGTAGGCAAACATCCAGAGCAGAAGGTGGTAGGAGTGGCAGAGAGCTCAAAGTCCATGCAAACAATAAGCAGGAGATTCTTACAAGTTGACTAAGCAGCTAGACGCATGAGGTCAAAGAACCAAGAGTCAACCATCAAGGGGTAGGCGGCATTGTAGGAGTGAGGGACAAGCGAACAGAAAAACAGATGCCCAGCCCCTGCCATGCGGCAAATGCTCTGAGAAAGGGACAGTTGGCCCTCTCACTTTCATCCTGAAACCCTCCATGTGAGCCTAAAGATAGTAGTCTGGAGATTGAGTCCTTGAGAGTAGAAGACCATTGTGGCAGATATATTTTTAGATCAGGTTGGAGACACACTCATGCAGCCTACAAGAGAAAATGGTTTAGTAGCTGCTGATATTGCAAATAGCCAATAAAATGTCAATGAAGCCCAGGCTCCCTGTCACAATATTCCAGCATCATCATCTGTGTATGCAAACTTCAATAGACAGACATTAACACTGTATATTGCATATTTTTGAAGTTAATTCTAGACCCATCCAAAAACCTTTTATTTTTTTTAATTTGTTTGGAGATGCACGACAGGAAACCTAAGGCAAGAAGTGATGCAGTGCTCTTTGGTGCTCACTGCCTACAAATCAGTTCTGAAGTAGCCAAGAGCTTCTGAAGAGAAATTTCAAGTGAAGTTCCCTTTGTGCCTGGGACGTGCTGGGGAGGCTTAAAATAAGAAATGGCTTGATTTTATCAGTTGTTTGTTCTCCAATGGAGAATGTTGTTCACATTGTCAGGCTTCAGAATGCTGGAAAACAAGATGATCTCCAATGACTAAACGGCCAAAAGGCAGGTATGGGGTGGGAGGTAAAGAGACTAGTAAAGGTGGCTGCATAGGTATTCTAGCCTAAAGAAGGTTCTACGGTAAATGTTGCTCTAGGATGTGGAAGATTTTAGCTTGAATTATGTTTTTTTTCCTTTTGCTGGTACCCTTCGAATCTGAAAACTACTTTTCTGCTGGAGTTCATAAGAGCAAAGGAAAGAACTGGCCTTGAACTGTGATGTGTTATTTATGACTTGCAACCCCCTTGACATGTATTTATTCTGCAAAACTCACTCCGCATCTCTGCCCTCTCCTCCCATCATGGACACCACTACCACTGGCAAACCAAGCAGTAAGGTGTTAGGGTTTCCTGTTGTTATTGTTTCTTAACATTTTATTTTACCTACTGTTTAATAATACATTTTGAGAATGAAAATCTATCTACCTTTACTGTGCTAAAGTGATACAAGCAGGGGGTTTTGCTGTATGATTGGCCTGGAGAAAGTAGAGATGTGACACAGAATTAAGTAGCAGAAGCAATACACAAGAAAATAACCTCAACTAAGGAAATGTCAGAGTCTGATTGAATTGTAGCCCCCTCTGTCAGAGCTTCTCCTCCTGGGAGCTTTTCTCTACTCATGTACTGGAGTGGAGCAGTGTGTGTTTTGTATGAAAGTGCAAGTCCAGGAGAGTTTGGAAGATGGCAGTGTAACAGGATCCTGAACTCACCTCCTTCCGTGGACACAACAAATCTACAACTACCTGTGGAACAATTTCCTCTGAGAAAGATCTGGAAACTGGATAAAAAGAACCTCCACCACAAGGGACCACACAGACAGGGGGGGAAGAGGCAGAGTCACAGCCCCACTGAGGATAAAAACCACACCCCAGCTATGGCACTTCACAGCCTGGAGTGATCTCAAAGGTATGGAGGTCTTCCTGGAGGAGGAGGGGATGTGAGCTCCACATGAGGTAAACAAGGTCTTAGATCCAGCACAAGAGAGATGAGATCCCACAATACTTGGCTTTGCTGGTTTTGAAGACCAACAAGGCATATGCCCAGGGAAACCATAGAACTTCAAGGAAAGGAAAACTTGCTCTTAAAGTGCCCATGCACAGACTCAGTTGGCCCAGAAACCAGCACAAAAACACGAGATGGGAAAGTGCATAGTCCATTTGTAAAAGAGAATGACTTACTAAGCTCAGAGCACATTCTAGAGAGGCAGGAGGTGGTTGGGCCCACTCACCAGGGACTGAGACAGTGGTGGCAGCCATTGTTGTCACCTAGTTCAATCATGCTGACACAAAAACTGGCAGGTGCCGTTGGAATCCTTCCTCTAGCTTGTTAGTGCAGGGGTCTGCTCCACCCAGTAGAGCCCTGAGGCAATTGTGTGCAGCAGGGAGCCTGCCCCACAGACCAGCCCCACCCACCAACAAGCCTGCAGCAGACTTGTGACCCCAGACCAGACTTGTGCCATTGGACATTGCAAACAGCCACACAGGGGATCTGCCGTGCCTATCAATACCTGAAATGGTTGTGTGCTGCTGTGCCTGGGGCCTACTCCGCACATCAGCATTCCTGAGGTGGTTGTGCACCACAACGCAGCAAAGCCAGCTCTTGTGAGAGGCCAACCCCGTCCAAAAGCCAGCTGACAACAACCATGAGCTACACAGCTAGCATCACCTGAAGCCTGCTTCATCCACCACACCGGAGGCAGCCCAGCACAGCAGGGATCTGCACCAGGGGCCTGTGGCAATTGTGTGCCCCTGAGCCTAACAATTAGCCATGCTGGGGGCCTGACTCGTTTACCAGCAAAACTGCAATAGTTGTGTGATATCGCATATTGCAGGCAGCAGTGCTGGGGGCTTGTCTTGCCCTATAAAATGCGTATAGCAGCCACATGCAGCCAAGCCTCACAACCAGCTAGCCTGGGAGACAGCCAAGCCTACCTGTGCACCAGCAGCAATAGCAACTCTGCCACGAGAGAAGGATACACACAGCCCACCCAGGGGTCACCCCTGGAGCATTTGGCATGGGTGACAAGAGGGGAACACACTGCTGGGCCCCATAAGACATCTCTTACATAAGGTCACATTTGCAAGATTGGAAACATAGCTGATCTACCTAATACAAAGAGATAAACACAGAGAAATAGGCAAAATGAGGAGACAAAGAAATACGTTCCAAATAAAGGAACAGGAGAAATTCTCAGAAAAAGAACTAAATGAAACAGAGATAAACAATCTACCTGATAAAGAGTGCAAACTAATAGTCATAAGGATGCTCACTTGTCTGCAGAGAAGAATAGATTAACACAGTGAGAACTTCAATAAAGAATTAGAAAATATAAAAAAGAACCAATCAGAGCTGAAGAATACAACAATGGAAATGAAAAATTCACTAGAGGGAATCAACAGTAGAGTAGATGACACAGAGGAATGGATCAAAGATCTGTAAAAAAAGAGTAGAAGAAATCACCCAAGCTGAACAGAAAAAGGGAAAAAGAATTAAGAAGAATGAGGACAGTCTGAGGGACATCCAAGACAACATCAAGCATACTAACATCTGCATTATAAGTGTCCCAGAAGGAGAAGAGAGAGACAAAGGGGCAGAGAACATATTTGAAGAAATAATACCTGAAAACTTTCCTAACCTGGGGAAAGAAACAGACATCCATGTATAGGAAGCCCAGAATACCAAACCAGATGAACTCAAAGAGGCCCACACCAAGACACATTATAATTAAAACATAAAGAATTAAAGATAAAGAGAGAATTCTAAAAGCTACAAGAGAAAGGCAACAAGTTGCATACAAAGGAAACCCCATAAGGCTATAAGCTGACTTTTCAGCAGAAACCTTACAGGCTAGAAGGGAGTCACACAATACACTCAAAGTGCTGAAAGGAAAGAACCTACAGCCAAGAATACTCTACCCGGCAAGGTTATCATTCAGAATGGAAGGAGAGATAGAGTTTTCTAAACAAGCAAAAACTAAACCAGCCTTGTGAGAATTGTTAAAAGGACTTATTTAAGTGGAAAAGACAAGACCACAAATAAGAATAAGAAAATTATCAAAGAAAAAGTATCACTGGTAAGGACAAATATGTAGGAAAGAGACTGGATCAACTACCTGTAAAGCTAGTACGAAGGTCAAAAGACAAAAGTACTAAAATCATCAATACCTAAGATAAAAGGTTAAGGGATACACAAAAATAAAAGAGGTGAAATATGATGTCAAAAATGTAAAACTAGTCAGGGAGAGTAAAAGTGTAGGGCTTTTGGTAAGAGATCAAACTTAAGAAGCCATCAATTTAATATAGATTGCTATTTACATGGGTCATTATATGTAAATCTCATGCTAACCACAAACCAAAAACCTATACTAAAACACACACAAAAAAGAGAAATGAACCTAAACATAACACTAAAGAAAGCCCCCAAATCAAGAGGGAAGAGAAGAAGAGAAGAAGAAAGGAACAGAGAAGAACTACAAAAACATACAGGAAAAAAGTAACAAAATGGCAATAAGTGCATACTTATCAATAGCTACTTTAAATGTAAATGAACTAAATGCACCAAACAAAAGACATAGGATGGCTGAATGGATAGAAAAACAAGACCCATATATATGCTGTATACAAGAGACATACTTCAGACCTAATGACACTCACAAACTGAAAGTGAAGGGATGGAAAAAGATATTCCATGCAAATGGAAACAAAGAGAAAGCTGGGCTCAATATTTATATCAGACAAAACAGACTTTAAAACAAAAACTGTAACAAGAGACAAACAAGGCTATTACATAATGATAAAGGGAACAATCCAACAAGAGGATATAACACTTGTAAATATCTATGCACCCAACATAGGAGCACCTAAATACATAAAGCAAATGTTAACAGACATAAAAGGAGAAATTGACAGTAACACAATAATACTAGGGAACTTTAACATTTAAATTACATCAATAGATAGATCATCCAGACAGAAGATCAGTAAGGAAACATTAGCCCTAAATGACACATTAGACCAGATGGACTTAATAGACATACACAGAACATTCCATCCAAAAACTGCAGAATGCACATTCTTTTCAAATGCACAAGGAATATTCTCCAGGATAGATCTCATATTAGGCCACAAAACAAGTCTCAATAAACTTAGGAAGACTGAAATAATATCAAGCATCTTTTCTGACCACAATAGTATGAAACTAGAAATCAACTACAAGAAGAAAACTGGAAAAGTCACAAATATGTGGAGATTAAAGAAACTGCTATTGAACACCTATTGGGTCAATGAAGAAATAAAACAAAAAATTAAAATAATACCTCAAGAATTAGTGCCAGCCTGGTGGAGTAGTAGTTAAGTTTGCATGCTCTGCTTCAGTGGCCCAGGGATTGCCAATTCAGATGGTGGGTGCAGACCTAGCACTGCTTGTCAAGCCACGCTGAGGCAGTGTCCCACATAGAAGAACTGGAAGGACATACAACTAGGATATACAGCTATGCACTGGGACCTTGGGAGAAAAAAAAGAGGAAGACTGGAAACAAATGTTAGCTCAAGGCCAATCTTCCTCACCAAAAAGCATATCCTTAAAAAAAAATACCTGGTGACAAATGGAAATAAAATTATGACATACCAAAATCTATGGGATACAGCAAAAGCAGTACCAAGGGAGAAGTTTACAGCACTACAGGCCTACCTCAAGAAAAAAGAAAAAAATCTCAAATAAAAAATCTAACAATATGTTGAAATGACCCAAAAGAAGAAGAAAAAAGAAACCCCAAATCAGCAAAAGGAAGGAAATAATAAAAATCAGTGCAAAAATAAGTGAAATAGAGACTAAAAAGACAATAGAAAAGATCAATGACACTAAGAGCTGGTTCTTTGAAAAGATAAACAAAATTGACAAACCTTTAGCTAGACTTACCAAGTAAATAAGAGAGAAGGCTCAAATATATAAAATCAGAAATGAAAGAGGAGAAATTACAACAGGTCACACAGAAATATGAAGGATTATAAGAGAATACTATGAAAAACTATACATCAACAAATTGGAGAATCTAGAAGAAAAGGAAATGTTCTTAGAATTATACAACCTTCCAAAACTGAATCAAGAAGAAACAGAGAATCTGAACAGAAGGATCGCTAGTAAGGAAATCAAAAAAGTAGTCAAAAACCTCCCAAAAAACAAAAGTCTAAGACCAGATGGCTTCCCCAGTGAATTCTACCAAACATTCAAAGAAGATTTAATATGTATCCTTCTCAAATTCTTCCAAAAAATTGAAGAGTAGGGACACTTCCTAACTCATTCTACCAGGCCAACATTACCCTGATACCAAAACCAGACAAGGACAACACAAAAAAAGAAAATTAAAGTCAATTTCACTGATGAACATAGATGCAAAACTCCTCAACAAAATGTTAGCAAACAGAATACAATAATACATTAAAAGGATCATACACCGTGGTCAAGTAGGATTTATTCCAGGGATGCCAGGATGATTCAACATCAACAAATCATGTGACACACCACGTTAACGAAATGAAGAATAAAAACCTCATCATCATCCCAATAGATATAGAGAAGGCATTTGACAAGATCCAACATCCATTTATGATAAAAACTCTGAGAAAAACGGATATAAAAGGAAAGTACTTGATCATAATAAAGGTCATATATGACAAACGCACAGCTAACATTATACTCTATGGTGAAAAACTGAAAGCTATCTTTCTAAGAGTGGGAATAAGACAAGGATGCCCACTTTTGCCACTCTTGTTTAACATAGCATTGGAAGTCTTGGCCAGAGCAATTACGCAAGAAAAAAATAAAAGTGATCCAAATTGGAAAGGAAGAAGTGAAACTGTCCCTATTTTCAGATGACATGATTTTATATATAGAAATCTCTAAAGAATCCACCAAAACACTATTAGAAATAATAAATAGAGTAAAGCGCAGAGTAAAAAATCAAAATACAAAGTTCAGTTGCATTTCTGTACACTAACAACAAGCTAGCAGAAAACGAAATCAAGAATACAATACCATTTCCAATCACAACCTAGAAATAAATTTAACCAAGGAGGTGAAAGACCTATACACTGAAAACTGTAAGACATTGTTGAAAGAAATCAAAGAAGACACAAAGAAATTGAAAGATACACCATGCTCAGGGATTGGAAGAATTAGCATAGTTAAAATGTCCATGTTACCTAAGGCAATCTACAATCAATACAGTATCAATCAGAATCCCAAAAACATTTTTAATGGAAGTAGAACAAAGAATCCTAAAATTTATATGGAAAACAAAAGATCCCGGATAGCGAAAGCAATCCTAAGAAAAAAGAACAAAGCTAGAGGTATCATACTCCCTGATTTCAAAAGATACTATAAAGCTATAGTAATCAAAACAGCAGGGTACTGGCAGAAAAACAGACACGCAGATCAATGGAACAGAATTGAGAGTCCAGCAATAAACCTACATATCTATGGACAGCTAATTTTTGACAAAGGGGCCAAGAACATACAATGGAGAAAGGAAAGTCTCTTCAATAAACAGCATTGGGAAAACTTGACAGCCACATGCAAAAAACTGAAAGTAGACCATTTTCTTACACCATGCACGAGAATTAATTAAATTAAAAAACACAAAAAAACAAAAGGGCCAGTCCATTCACACAAATTTAACTTTCGTCTCAATAAGAATAAATAAAATAGGCTGCCTAAAGCCAACAACATGGACATATTTGTTCTGTAAGCCCCCAAATGCCTACCACAATTACGAGTACTCACAGTTATGAGTACATAATTGGCCCTTTAATAATTTGTTGGCTGATTGAGTCATGCATGAGAGTTTTAGAGCCTGCAAATGGCAGAGCGGGGTATGTAATTATTGTGACATCCATGAAATAAATGGGACCTAAAAAAGTTAATGCATACGATAGTGGGCAGTATGACCAAAAAATGGCATCAGAGAAATCCTGATATGAGTAGGTCACTAAGTATTTCAGCTGGTGATCCTTAAGAGGGAAGAAACCAGAAGAGAAGGACCAGAGCTGAACACTTATTTTCTCCTGGGGAATTAAGAGAGTTCTTTCCTCTTAGGGTAGGAGGCAGCTTGGAACAGTACAAAGTTCAAAGTTCAGGAGGACTGTGCCAAGAAGTTGGATGATGGAGGAGCCAGGGGTGGGTGAATCAACAGCACAGAATCACACAGGAGAGCCAGAGCTGCCTTGGGATCACCCTGGAGCTCGTCAGACTGCTGGGAATTTGGCAAAGCCAGAGCACCAAATGAGCAATGAGAAGCAAGCACAGAGCCAGAAGCCAATAGCCGGTAAACAGTGTGAATGCGGCAGAGTGAAGTCATTATTTTTGTGAGATCTTAACTATGAATACAAAGTCGTTGGTGACTAACATGTCTTGAAACAACAATCTAAACATTCTCCTATTTTCTGAGGTGGTCATAATTTCCCAGTGACTAGCCCCAGGTTAGGTTTTGCTTTGACAAAATCCCTAAGAACTTTTCCAGAATCATAATCACCTGAAAGTCCTAAGTCCTAGGACAATTTTTTCCTAAAACAATGCCTCTGAAATTCTGTTACTTTATTCCATGAGTTGGGATCCTAACAGCCCAAACACTTTGAAGATCATTACTTGTAATAGGTGGCGTGACTTTAAAATTTCTTAATAAAAATTTTGATTATCATGGAAAATATAGAACTTTAGTTCCAAGTCTTATTACAGTTCACAACATATTTATTTGCTTTTCTTTCGTCTAGTCCTTCTTTTTATATGTCAATTTTGTGTTCAAATACTTTTTCCGTTATTTCAAGAAGCACACATTACTATCTTTCTCTCTCGCTCATCCCATTTGCGTTTCTCTGAACAAGAAATGTTGACGGATAAGGGAAAGAAAAGCTGCAGTGCATTTATTAAATGTTTAAAAACTTGGACAGATAAGGTCACTCTCATTCTAAAATAAAATCTATGGGAATGCAAAAAATAGTACACAAAGTAAGATGACAAAGGATCAAGGTTTATAACATATTTTTAAATAATCAAGCAACAGATATTATTTATAAGTCATATGGTTGAAAATATCACATGAATTCACTGTCTTCCCTATCAGTCATAGTGATGAGCATGGAAAGCCGTGAGGAACAGTGTCTAAATGCAGGTTCTCAATCCAGGACGTGATTATTCAAGGCATCAAAGACCGTAGTTGATCTCATTAAAACAAAACAGAACCAAGTTCTAAATAAATTAATGTCAAAATACACCAGAGCGGATATACAAGATCTAATAAATTAAATGCCAAACAGATAAAAATACCATATGAAATTTACAAAATAAGGAATTCTAGGTAATCACTGAACTTCACAGCATTTGGTGTCAGTTAACATAAACATTGCTATAAAAGAAAGAAAGAATATTGAAAACAATGATTTTCTTTTAGAAAAACTAATATCAAAAACAATTTAAGACATCTTTTAGAATTAACATTTTAATATCTGGGTAAACCGAGGAGTGGAATATTTGTACACACTGCTGCAGAGAGATTGGAGGAAAAGAAGTGTGTTTCCGAGAATCAATTCTCTGCGAAGGTTGGAATTCACAGAGCCAAGATGCCTCTGACTTTGAAATTGATTTGGTATTACTGCCGCTGGTTCCCACTCCCTCCCCTTAATAAGAAGAAATAGTGAGCCTGTGCTGTTGCTGTTTTGAAGTTTTGGAATTTCTGCTAGTAGTCAGTCACACCTGGATCCGCTGCATTCACGTCTTCCTCCTTTTGACCTTGCTTCCAATCACTGTCTGGAAATGTGTGTATAGACGCACATAAATGTTTCTTTCTAAGGTGAGAAGTCAGTATGTGAAAAAGATCATCGAAAGCATTCACTCTATTCAGAGGACTCTGATATTTAGGAAGAATGGAGTTTCTCTTCTCACAAAGAAAGACCTGCCCAGCAGCACTTCTGTTCTGTCAGCCATTCCCCAATACTTCCATTTACCTGCTCGACAAAGGGAAGGTCTGAGAAGCCAGCATCCCGGACCAAGTGCTTCTTTCATCTCCTAGATCAAGGGCATAGGACCCTGAACACGTCTCACACCACGGCTCTAACACAAGTATCCCCTCTTCATTCTTTTCTAGACGTGGCAGTTTATTGGTCTAAGGAAAATCATAGTATGTAAGAAGCAATCCAAAATTATAAATTAAAATATATTTGAAGGAATGGAATTCCAGAGAGCCTGTAAATTGGAATATTAGTATTTTGAGGATTCATTCAAAATGCATGGCTAGGAGACCCTCTTCCATCAAGCGTTAAGGTGAATACTAATGCCCCTCAGGAGGTTTGGGGAGAGAAATGCCCTCTTCACCACTTCCTTGGAGATCTCAAGATCATCACCCAGATTTCAAAAAAAAAAAAAACAAAAGGCTACTCCAGCTGGAAAGCCTATATTCTGCCCCTGATCACTCTTTGAGAGGCTGAGTAAATATTATTTCACATACAATATTTACCTGCCTATTTGTTAGCCTACAGGAGATTAGAAGTGGCAAGCCGAAAGGTGTGATCAAAGGGCAGGAAGGACATACAGGTGGATTCGGGATGTTTAAAAAAACCATTTGAGGAAGAAAAAAGCAAAAGAAACAGCCGCCCCAGGCTAATCTTATTGCTGTGACTAAACAAATAAAACTTATACTAAATAGAATCACTGCACCAGATAATAATTCTTGTTTGTAATGTTACAAACATAGACATCCAAAAAACAAAATCTAGTACTTTTCTTTAAGAAGTCAGAAAGCTTTCTGAAAATGGATAAAATGGGCAGGGCTGGGGCAAAAATAAGCCCCAAGTATTTGGAAAATGATCTGTGTTAAGCATATGAACACTGAATAAATGAGATGTCACTAAATCTCATGGGGCAATATTCGCTCTATTATGTTCTGCTTGCTTTTTATAAGCCGGGACAAGCAACCTCTCTGCACCTTGGTTTCCTCATCCTAAAATTATGGAACTAGAATACTCAAATTCCTTTTAGTTCAAAAACTTCTCCGTGCCATGATTTTATTTCTGATAGCCAATTGTATTATAAAATTACTTCTTAATGCACTACAACGCTGAGTAGAAAAGACCAGACACAGTCTAGAAGAACCCCATCTGAGTGCTCGTCCAGTGTTGTGGCTCTACGGAAGAATTCTGACTCGCTCTTTCAACTGAAATTTCCAGTCAAATAGTTCTTTATCTGCCGCAAAATATATGTAAACAGCCGAGAGAGAGACAGAAAGAGAGAGAGAGAGAGAGACATAGACGTTGCGCGCTTGGGGATTCTGTGGTATAGGCCCAGTGTTGAGTTATTCCTTGGGATCCCATTGGTTCTTTTTGCTCAGTGGGAGCGAGAGGGACTGGCTGTATTTGGCTGATAAATTAAGTTGGGCGTGGTTAGTTATTTAGTTCTTAGAGATAAAGTTCTGTGGCAGAACCAGCTGCCCTTGTGTGTAACTGTGACCCAAAATATTACAGAAGATTCTTCTTAAGAATGAGCGTTTGCCCCCATATAGAAGGCTATGGCTTCAAACTTTAGAACAGTGAGGAAACAATGGCCCAAGAAAAATGCCAATAGAGAACTTAAAAACAAGGTGAGTACATTGAGACCAATTCAGTGAAATAAGGAAAACTTTACAAACCTGAATGACGTAGGTTGGATCTCAATGACAAGTGCCTATTTTCTCTCAAAAGTCAATGAAAAGTTGGAATTCGTATAATAAAGGGAAATTTACTTGACAAGGAAAACTGAAACAAAGCCAAGGAATATTTAAACAGATTCAAATGATCAGGTTCTGCAGACAAGCAAGAAGGTAGAAGGCAATTTACACAATGGAGGGGACCCAAAAACCCAATGCCCCATTGGGGAGTTGATGTAAGGATCAAGTATTAACAAAGATATTTTGGATAGGTGAATATGAAGACAAAAGAGGGGTGAGAAGAAAATGAGATCTGAGAATCTGAAATTATCATAGATGGAAGAGAAGGGCAGACATAGGAAAATCTGAGTCAAGACGATTGATAGAGAGAGCTTACTTTAAAATATATTAAGATGGACCTAGTCTCTTGCTTGAGAAGCCAAGTACGAAGAGTTATTATTAAAAGAAGTCAGTCTGTAAAGGGGAATTGGAAAAGGGGAGACAAGCCCTCTGTCTGACTAGTACTGAGTGTCTGTTATGATGGCCTGAATAACAAAAAGTTGGTCTGGAAGACATTATGGTTTTACAGCTCTGTTCCCAACTCCTGAAAACAATTTTCTGTCTATACAGCTATTAACCCATCTCCTCTCTTTAGGAATAGAAATGAGATGGAGTACAGCTGTGCAAGGTATTAGATCCTTCCAGGAACGTGTGGGAGAGGAAGGCTGGGGCCTGTCCTCTGACGGATGCTGAGCAGTGTATCACAAGATCAACACACCTGGAGGTGTGTAATTCACTTATAAAACCAGGGTGACACACCCTGTGTTTGGGGCAAAAGTCTGTTCCTACCAAGACCAGGAAAATCCTGTCAACTGACTGTTATTGCATCACAGTCGTTTATATTTCCCCTTTCTGAATGCTGACAGTCACAGCTCCCAGCCTGCTGCAACTTCAAATTTTCCTCAGTGAAATGGGTGTGTCACCATAAGAAACACTAACCCAATGATAGTGACATTTAAGTTCAAGTTTATTCCAGTTTTTAACATGATGGATGATAAAATAAAAACAACCATCTGGTGAAAGGGCAATATATTTGGAAGGGGGAAAAATTACAACCTGGAGTGATTTTGACTGCAGGAATAAACATTTCAGGCATGATAAAATTTTAATATGGTAATGTTGACAGATAAAAGCATGTTAGTGAACTCAAGATAATTAAGTTATGAGAATGTCATCTGATCCGTTATTTCAGAATACCCAGGCCCTTTGCTCAGCTCTCTGCATTCACTGTCCAACAGGCACTCATTCAACTATCTGTCAGGGCTCATCCTGAAAAGACACTTGGAAAAGTGAAAACATGAGCAGAGGATTTTGTACAGCCCTTTTTTCTTTCAGGTAGTTTAGGGGGGAAAAGAGGTTGCTGATTTATCATTCTCTGGGATTCTAGCAATCTCCTCCTTGATCTTGGAGGCCACATTAGCTGGTTTGGGAATTTACCTAACAAGAAAGCAAATACTCTTTTCTAAAATATATTGGACCAGCAGGCCCATAGACTCATCCAGCCGTGAACACTGTTGCTCCAGGGAGAGTCCTTAGATTCTTGTTAAATTTCCACGTGTGACTCCCTGTCATCCTCTAAAACCAGCTCTGCCCTGGACTCGTGATCATTGGACACTCCACTTACTTGGCCAAAGTACAGTAAACACGTCTCAAAATCAACCCTCCCTTGCAAACCTGCCCACTGTTTTTTATTCAAACTGCAGTGTCTACCCCATGTTCCCCTATGGTTTTTCCCTGAAGAATCCTCAGTCCCTCAGGCTAATAGATAGATGGGAGGTGGCCTTTACTAGTGTCCTGGACATGCTGAGACATCACCTAAATTGCAGGGTAAACAACACAGATTAGTTTCCAGCTGGAGCTTCTGCTGCACTTGCATTTCAGTAACTTTTATGTATTAATTATATAGCATCGAATACATCACTACTTTAAGCCTTGGCCTATAAAAATAGGCTATAATCCAGCTTCGGTTGGGCTGTACCTCCCAGTGACTACAGTTATCATCCAGAATGATGGTAATCTTCAAAGAATTTAAACGTTAATTTTAATTCAGTTGACTTTTAAAATAAATATACATTAGCAATTAAAGAGAAAATGGAACTCACTTTAAAATGAGATTTTCTTTTTCTCTCAGTGACTGACATTTATTTAGCCCATACAATGGGTCAGGTTGAGCATTTTACAAGATTTTGTCATGTAATCCTCACAGCCACCCCATGAGGTACGTACCATTATTATCCCCATTTTGCAGATGAGAAAATGGAAGCTCAACACAGTTAAGCAACAAGGTCACAGTTGTTCATTGTATAAAATTTAGAAACTCATAGGGAAAAAGAAGAAAAATGGAATTCACCCCAAATCCTTCTTCCCAAACTCAACCACTGTGAACACTTTGATGTATTTATATATCTAAAAATATACGTTTATAGGATCAACTTGTTATATTACCTGTCTTTCACTCAACGATATATTTGAATGATTCCATCATTTTTACTTACTGGTATTACCTTCTATAGTTATACTCTGATGTTTTTATGATAGCTTATTGTTGGAAATTTAGGATACTCATAGAATTTGAAAAGCTCAAAAGAGGAAGGGCGTCCTAGTTGTAGATCTACCAAAACCTGTGCTGTACTTGAAAATGTGTGGCTTTGACAGAAGAGTTCTCCGTGTAACTTGACGTGGTACCTTGGTCAAGTCATTTAACCTTTTGAAATCTGTTTCCTCGTCTGTAAAAGGAGATTATGACTTACTCTTCTCAATTGTTGAAAGGATTAGAGATAATCCCTGACCAAGTGCCTGACCTAGAGCCTGTGTTCGCCAAGCTGTCCTCATCAGAAACACTACGTGCGTTTTCACTGACCACTCCTCTCTGGGCCTATGAGAGGGCTTTGTTAGCTGATCTCTAAGGACTAATTATTTGATTGTTGGAGACTTAAGACTCTATGATTTTAAGTTTCTGTTCAGAGACTTTAGAAATCATCTAATCCAGTCTCATGACGTTGAAGTAAAACTTGCAAAGATTTACCCATGAATGCGCAGGTAGAATCGGGTCTTCTAAGCCCTCACTAGTCATGTCCCCACTGATATCACACTACCCCTCGTGGCTGTGCATTGTAATCAGTAGTGAACTGTTGACCACTTCCCACGAGTGGCCTGTTGATGTATTGGTTTGAGCATCTGCAGTGCTGTGATGCATTGGAGTATATGTCACAGGTCGTGTGGTACTTATGATACTTAAAGGAGCAACATTTTCAATTGAATCATGAATAGCAAGTAATATAATGGATTCAAACGTATTCCACTTGTTAAGATTTCCAATCTTCTAGTCCATCATGATATGCTTCTTTCACGAGAAAGAGATGGCATTCAACTGTGTGCTTGAGTTATAGCTGCTCTGCCAGATGCTTTTTCACCTGGCTAGCCCACCTGTGGGATAGTGTTTGGCATGTTAAGTTCATTACTCAATGAGTCAGGGAGGAAAACGTGGAGAACTAGTAGGTGAGAGCTCTGGACTGAGGCAAACCATGTGTTTAATACTATATAGCTTTGTTCTGTTCCGTGACCAGAGACCCTGCCTATCCCAACAGTTCCAGATTCCTCAGGAGAGCACCAGGGTGACTAAGTAAAGACTATAAACAGGTCAGTGTAAGTCTATTACTCATAAAAGAGAAATTCCAAGGAGCCCATGGCTTGTCATAGTGCTTCATTCCTAGATGATGGCCAGCATATTTCTATCTGTATTTCTGAACTCAAAATAATTTTAGCTGGTTGGCATTTTACTATTTTTTAATAAAACATTTGCTTATGTATTAACATTTTGAATGGAAAATGGTGCAAACTTCAAATGGTTGAGTAGGCCCTTAGGGGAAGATCACAGTTTTTAGACAGCTGCAGGATAGCAGAGATGAGGAAGTGAAATGAGTAGGTGTTTATTTTTGCAAATTAGTGATCTGTCTGGTACTGGGGTTTGAGGATAAAAAATGATCAAATACCAGTATTCCCAGGGTACAGATCAGTCATTTTTATTGGTAAAGGGACTTGTTGATGACAAGAAAATGGTTGATGTTCCGAAGCCTCCTTTGATTAGACGGTGGAGACTGGAGTTTCTACGGATGCAGCCTGCAGTGGAGGGAAGTGAAAAACCCAGGCCTCACACCTGCAGCTTGTTTCATGTAACCCCGGAAAAAAGCTCCAGCACAATTTAATGAATTCATGTTCCATGCTAGAAGAATGTGTTTGCAAGGCTGATGAAAATCTGATGGGCATTCTGCCTGCAAGATTGTAAGGCAACGAACAAATGTTTTCCACTATGATTATCAAATCAACAAAGCTCTCATTTTGGTTCACGGAGGAGAAATCTACAGAATATTGACACAATTGGTAATTTGTAGGATAGTGCATTAAATCAATCATCTTTCAGGATTAATGCCACAGAATAACACTAGACTCTCAATTTGAAAAATAACGTTATCATGGAAGAGAAATAGTGTCCCTGCATAGCACTAGTGCCTTCTTTTAAAAAAATGGGTTTCTGTGTTTTAAGTCTAACTCTCATCTGATCCTTTTTCCCCCTAACTCTCGGAAAAAATGTGAATGGACCAAATTCTGCTAATGCCTCTTCTCTGTCGTTATTCTATTTCCTAGTGCCATTTATTTATTCATGTGCTTAGCATAGATTTCCTGAATGTTGCAGTGGGGATACACAAAAATATTAACATTTGTTACGTGTCCTCAAAGAGTGTATAGTCTCATCTCCTGTGAAATTGCTCCACTTCTTCAAATATCCTGCTTACATGTATTTTGCTTTCAGACTACCAAATGTTTATTACAAAAGTATCCCTTAAATTATTTAAGAAAACATTTGTGAATGATGTTAGCATATCACAGTGACTAAAACCCAGTAGGTGCTGAATAAGTATCTGTCTCTCCTCCCTCGGTAGCTAAGTGTCAACCTAAGGAGAGACCCATTCAAAGGATATTTTCATCCTACCAAAGACTCTTAAATGCTCAAAGGAATTAAACTGTTAATATTAAATGGTAAATGGGGAGGGTAATATTTGGGGCAGGAGGTTAAATCCTGGAGGTGTCCTTCCCAGGCCTCCGTTATCAGCCAGCGTACACACTCCAGCCGCAGTGAGTCTGAGTGCTGTGGTGCACAGCTGCCCCTATCCTCCAGAGTTGCCTTCATCCAAAGTCTGACTGTCACTGGGGTACAAAAGGCTGCTGCTCTTGCCTCAGGTGGGACCAACTCTGTAGTGCTATCAAGGCTTCTGAACTCCCTGCGGGCTCAGACCAAGGCCAGGGTCCTCCCGAGGACACATTGTTGCTTAGCTTCTGCCCCTGTCCAAGCTGACTCCCCCCACTCCCCTTCTCCTCCCACTCCCTCAATCAATCGTGTGCATCCAAATCCCTTCCTCAGGCTCTGCTTCAAGGGAACCTGACCCAAGTCACGTTCTCAAATGACCCAATTAGCCAATAACAAATCAACAAGAATAGTAACAGGTAAGTCTTAAGCAAGATTATCAAATTGCTTACCCATCCAAGACATTCGTTATAAAAACATTTACATGGTGACCAAAACGTCAACCTCATAATAAAGTTAAGACACTTTTTGATTTTTAATGTCTAAATAAACAATAAAAAGAATCTATTTTTATATTAGCAACATTATAAAATTATTTTTCTTATCTATCCTAAGAGAACTAATAAATAAGCCAGGACTTATTTGACAAACAAGTGAAATAAGAAAACAATAACAATGATAAATATAAACCATTGCTGTTCAGATATTTTGAAATAGCTTTACTCATTTTATACACTGAAACTTAAACATGTACCATGCTTACCAATGTTTACCAAGGGATATGGAAGTCTTCTGTCATGTCTCATCATCATTAATTTTGTAGTATTTTATGTTTAAAAATGTTAAAATGCCTTGTTTCCATTGGTCTTTACAATCACCCCAGGACACAGAAAATCCATATACTTTTTTTTCCATCAGATGGGGCATTGAAACCCAAATGATCAACTCTGATTGCACATTAGAATCACCAAGGGGAGCTTTTAAAAAATATTGAGGCCTAGACTCCATGCCAAACTATTTAAACCCAAGCCTGGGGGAAAAGGAGGCCTCAGTAATCATGTTTTAAAGCTTTTGGATGATTCTGATGTGTCACTAAATTGAGAAACACCAGATTAAGTAATGTGGCCAAATATCTCCAGCTGCTGAGTCCTATCTAAACCTGCATTTCTGCAGCTCCATTGGACTTCCTTCCAGTCATTCCACCTCACCAAAGTTCTGAATTTTAACTGGAATTTAGAGAAAAGAATGTGAAGAACGATTTGCATTCTACTGGAAGGCAAAAGATACAAAAATAAAAAATCAAAACAGCTTTGACTTTGAATGAATTTTCACAAAACAGTTTTGGATGGGTAAACCACATAGGGATGTGTAAATGAAATTTCCTTTTAAAGCATAAATGGATTTAGAAAAGACAGAAAATGCTCAGCAAAGCATAAGCAAAGTTTGTTCCCCAAGTGTTTATAAAACACAGTAGTTGAATTTATTTAGCCTAAAATATGTCCCCATCAACACAACCCATGAAGATAGCACTCAATTCTCAGAAGACAACAGGATGATAGAGATGTGTAGTAATTGACAAAAAATTATCTCCCTGGTAGGCTCACCAGTTAAACATTTGACCTTTTTTCCTGTAAAATAACATTTCTTGAATTTATATTCATATCGAGCTTAGTTTACAGAGACATTTCATTGATCACTTAGAAGTCAATGGTGAGAAATTCGATGTGTAAAACAAGGTTTTTAAAGCTATTTGTGAAGTTGAGTGTATTCTACTAGTCATAGTGAATGTGCGTGTTGGTCTGGGACGAGGGCCTGGAAGGGTGTTAAATTGAATCCGGGGACCTCAGCAAATACTTGACTTGACTCTTACAGGACTGGTTCCTCGCTAGAAGTAGAATTTAGCTCTCAGCTCAAGCCTGGTTGAAGGGAGTGCTGAGCCCCAGCCAATATCTGCTAGTCCCCAATTCTCTAGATCCGAGTTTCTTAAACATTTTGTGCTATGGACTCCTGGTCTGGTAAAGCCTGTGGACCCCGTCTCAGACTCAGGATTTTAAAGGAAACCAATTATACTGAAAAACTGTTCTAACTCAAGTTTCTTACCATGAAAAATTACCCCTAACGTAAAATTACCCAAAACGTAACCATCATGTCCAGTTGGCATTGAAAACCACTGCAGTCTAGAAGTCCTTTCTTAGATTTATGATGCTTTGAGCTCTTGATTTGAACTGCTGGAGCTTCAAAGATGGAAAGCAGCCTTCTTTTTGGTTCAGATATTTCTGCCCCCAGCTTCCAGAGAACTGTAGATTCTGAGCAGATCCCTAGAGCCAAAGCCATGTAGCTTATGATGCCGCTAGCCATCAGAGACTGAGTTGGGTCATGTTGTGATTTGCATCCCAAGGAACTGATCAATTTAGAGATTAGCTTGCTTCAGTGATGTTGCCTATGTGCTGAAGAGGAACACTAGAGCTCTTGGATTTAAAAAATTTACGTTTAAGACATTGATACTTCATATTTCCTTTCTCTTATGCATATGGATATCATTGTTTTGGTGCTTTCCATGACCATTAAAAGATCACACAACTGACTTAGGCAGGAACAAAAACATTGGTTTTTGAAATTAGACTGCTAGGCCCCCATAATTTAAATCCTTACTTGGAATCATGAATTTATATTAATAGACTACATATTTGTCTTTTTCATTAGGTACTTTCTCCAGAAGTTACTCTCAACTAATCTTGCAAACTGTGAAGCAGATTTCTTAAATCATTTTGGGAAGGAGCAGCAAAACAGAGAGCATTTTTCATTTTTTAGAGCAGAAAGTATGATTTTCTCTTCTCACCGAAGCTCACTGAATTTTAACAATCTATTGCACTGATAACATTTCTGCACCATTTACTCAACACTCTTTCTCAAAACATTTATTGAGCAAATGCTTTTTTTCCAGGGAACTGAAACAGCCATCATTCTTTAAAAAGAGAAGATTCAAGTCTGTAAAACATTTAAGGAAGCAACTTCTTAAATTATTTGCCTGTTCGTCACTGCCTGTGAGTTCTCCCCAGCCAATATGAGGCCAAAATTACCAGAATAGTGCTGCTAAAATCCACTTTCGGACCAAATGATATAAGATAAAAGTGTTTTCAGAATGGAAAGGCTGTGTGCTTTGGAACCACAGTTTATTGTTCATGGTACGTTTTGGATATTCATGTTTATGGAAAGAAGTTTTAGGCTGTCAATTAATTCAATAAAAGCCTTCACTTTACCTTGTCAATTGTAAATTAAACTGAACCTTAATGCTTATTCCATTATAATTGCTTCTGCTTTGTAAGTTTCTCTTCAATAGGAGTCCTTCTTGGAGAAAGGGAATAGCTGGCCATGCTGATCTCCCATGTTGTGACTTTAACTGTATATTAGTTTGAGCTCCTGTAACAAAAAGACCTCAATGCTATGGCTTGCATAAGAGAGGTGTTTAAGTCTCTTCCATGAAACAGTCCATCTGGTCCAGGAATGTGGGGCAGCTCCACTCTAGAATTCTCTTTAGGAACTCGGACTGGAGAAGCAACTCTGTTGTCCTCAACACGGAGCTTCCAAGTATGGGGTGGTGGTCACCATGCTCCAGAGGGAAGGGGAGGGAGCCATAGGAGTGCAGGTACCGTTCTTTAAGGACAAGACCTGAAAGGGGCCCACTGACTTCTGCTCATATTCCATTGGCGGGCACATCGTCATAGGGCCATGCCAAGCTACAAGGGAGGATGGAGAACGTAAATTCTAGCTGGGTAGCTGTGTACCCAACCAAAACTCTCTTAAGAAGGAAAACAGGGAGGATGAATTTGCACAACAACTGTGGGTCTACCACCAGCTGGATCTGCATTTCTGTTTACATTTCCTGTTTTCAATGTACAAGAAGATACGCACCTCACCTTTACCAAATATGGTAATTCATCCTGGCAGTAGGTCACAACCTTTCCATTTGTAGGTTTTAAGTGAAGTGGGTATTATATGTAAATGATGTATTTTAGTGTTAAGACCCTTTGAAAAAAGCCTTCTGTTATAACAATTTATGTACGAAATATAGGGAAAATTTTAGACTTTGATTTTTTGCCACATGTTCAGAAACATCTCCACATTTTCAAATTTACATTTCAATGATTATACAGATTAGGGCTTGTAGAGTTACATGTATAAAATGTTTTAAATTATAAAAAAGTGTATCAACTACAACCATCTATGAAGTATTTATTGTGTTCTAGTATTTGAGTTAGGTTCATTACATACATTATTGCACCTTAAAAACTACCCCTTCAAAAGGAGGCACGATTCACCCAGTTTTGCAAATCAGAACACTTAGGTGCAGAGAGTTGAGATAATTTGGCCAAGTTCCTAAGTGGTGAAGTAGGGATTTGAAACCAGAGCTGCCTGATTCAGAAACGTTTTCTATTCATCATCTCGCTTAATCCTCATAACAATTCTTTGAAGTAGGCAGCTGGGCTTTGCTTCATTTAATATAGTAGAAACTAAAGATCGGAAAGGTTAAAAGACTTGCCAAATAAACACAATAAGTCAGGAAGTGAGAGTTTCCGATCCTAAAAATCAATGCTCTTTGAATAACTGTTGTTGAATTAAAGTTGCACTGGATTTAAAATCAACAAACCTGTTCAACCAACAGAACGGGTATCGTCTTCTATTTGGGTGGTCTTGGGCAAGCTCCTTAATTTCCCGATATTCTAAGAATGATAATAGGCATCTCAAAGTGCAGTTGTACGAATTAAATACATTTATGCAAAGTTCATGCAAGGAACTTGATGACAGCAGGTGCTCACTCTATAATTTTCAGCCCTTTCTCTCTGAAGCTGAATTTAGGTGTGGCTTCAGAGAGACTGTATATCCACATTCAGAAACAGAAACACGGAATGGAAAATGGAGCTCTCCAAAGGAATAATATTAATTGATTGGCCTTGGGATTCTGTTAAATTACAGAGATTAAAGGTATTGGAGGAGTCACTTTGAAGCGCAGTACAACAAAGGATTGTTTCACATACTTAATTTAGTGGGTACAAAATATAATTGTCATTTACTCGTACTCAAGGAGGAAGCTGGGGACAAATAAGTGTTCTTTTCTCTCCCAAGACCACTCTCTAACACCACTTTCTCACCTCATTGGTCTTTTGGCCCCTTTGTGATTAACTTTTACATTTAATAAAACTCAAATATTTGGGGAATTCCCTCTCTAAATCCTCCTTATCCATTAGTGCTATTGATATACTAGATTTCTTTTTGTTTGTCTCTGAATTTATTTTCTTTATGCTGTTGAGTCCTGGGATTTCAGGAGAATAGCCTGTCACGTCACACAACATGAGTGAAAAGCTAATAATAATGATTAGTAGTCAAAATAGTAACTACCATTTATTTAACAATTTTCAAGGTACTTGTCCATTAGTTCTTTTAACGTATAACAACTCTAATAGGTAGGGACCATTATTATCTCTATTTTGCATACGGAAAAAATGAAGCACAGAGAGATTAAGAAACTTGTCCGTGGTCCGACTGTTGATAAGAAGTGGAGTGAGGTTTCAAACCCTGCAATCTAGCACCAGTCTGAAGAAGTGCTGCTTGTTCAAGACAAGACTTCAATGGGTTCCAGTACGCTTTTCAAAGTGTTTCTTTCTAATAGAGAATTAAATATCACTATATGTAAACAGAAATGCAGATCCAGCTGGTGGTAGACCCACAGTTGTTGTGCAAATTCATCCTCCCTATATTCTTTTAAAAAAATTTTTTATTAGAGAATCAGGTTGATTTATTTGTAAAATTCTTCTAAAAGGGCCAGCCTGGTGGCATAGTGGTTAAGTGTGCACACTTTGCTTCGGCGGCCTGGGGTTCACTGGTTTGGATCCCAGGTGTGGACTTACACACTGCTCACCAAACCAGGCTGTGATGGCGTCCTATAGACAAAAGAGAGGAAGATTGACACAGATGTTAGTGCAGTGTCAATCTTCCCCAAGCAAAAAGGGGAAGATTGGCAACAGATGTTAGCTCAGAGCCAATCTTCCTCACCAACAAAAAAAAAAATTCTTGAAGATGTCAAAAAAATCTGACTTAAATACTTACAAGTCTGTATACATTTAACTCGTCCTCTCTCTTTTTTATAATGCAACACAGTTAAAATTAAACTTCATTTTTCTTTTCTGTTGCCAAATTATGACTGTCGAGAATGGTATCTCCCATTTGTTACAATAAACGGGCCTGGCCTGACAATGCGGAGTCTATGAATTCTGACAGTTTTAGAAAGTAAATATTAATTATTACTTGAGTCATTCCTTGTAACTGATTTGCTATAGAATAAATTCATTTTAAAAAGGCATAAGCATAGAGAATAAAAACATGAAAGAAAACTGCAACCCAAAGTGTTTTTCTCACTCCGCTTCCTGTTCTGTCAAAGAAGAGATGTAGAAATCATCTCAGAATCAGTTTTTTAGTTGTGTGTTGATTTGTCTTAGGCCTTATGGCCATGCCATCTTCTCTGAGCTGAGCAGCACATCAAGATCTCAGGCCGTGGTTGGTTTGAAAGAGTCCTGTAGGATCCTGCAGGGTGTGCTGGGCTGCACGGTGGGGATGAAAGTGACTTTTCTTTTCCTACTAGTTTGCCAAGCTGAGTCACTGCCACTCTCTCTCATAACCCGAGGCCTTTACAGGTCCCCATAGCTCCTAAATCTAGATACACAACTCTGCTTTGAGTTGTGCCCAAGCTGTTTCCTGCGAAGTCATTTTCACTTTTGTTTTGAAGATAATGGGAAGACTGGATCAAAAGATTCCACCTGTACCCTTACACAATTTTGGTCCTTGTGTCCCTTGGACTTAGAAAATAGCATCTCAGACAATGTGGTTGTATGTTCCCCATCACTTCTCAAACGTTGGTCTGGGGAGATTTTAAAGTTTTAAAGTAGTGAAGTTCTAAAGTTTCTGGGTGCTGTAAAACTGTATCTTGTCAGGGTCTAACGCCTTCATGGACTGCAACTGTATATGGAACTTGTTAAATTGATACTATAGAGTTGGATATGTTGGTTGGAAAGTCACGAGAAGGCCAAAATAACTGTTTTAGGGTATCAGTGTACTTGTCTCCCTCCTTAGTTTGCCTTATTTTTCTTCATAGCCCTTATCACCTGAAATTATGCTAAGTAGTAAGTTATTCGCTTTCTTGTCTACTTCACCTACTAGAAGATAGTCTCCCAGAGGGCAAGGACTTCATCTGCTTTGCTCACTGCTGTATCCCCACGTTTATAGTAGTGTTTGGTGCATGGTAGACCCCTGGTTGGAATAAATGAATGTATGCATGAATGTGTGCACAGCATTTGCCATCAAATAGCTATTCAACAATCAGGCTTAGCGGGAGTGAGTTGCAAAAACAAAGCAGGAATAGATAAAAAATGCCGAGCCCATATGTCCACTGGGACATTGAAAATTGATGTCATCAGCTACAGTGAATGGCAAGAGCTTTCACTGTGATGGCAGCACTGTCAGGGCCCTCAATATTAAACATCAGGCAACTAAAGGAAAAACATTGGCTCCTTTGGCCTTGAGCATTGGCAGCTCTAGATGGACAGTAACGCCTTCAGTCAGCATCAGTGCTATATCTGCCACTTTGGGCATCAGTAGTAAGCAGGTATTACCATGATGAGCCAGAGCAAGTGAGGTGGAAAATAAAAGGCATTGATTCTAGACTTCCAATTCTGACCATCCTAGATTTCTCCTAGATCAACCTGGAAGGAATTCAAGAGAATCTGGAGCTCCTTCAAATTGTGTGGGTCAAAGCCATAGAAATACTATTTTGCTTTATTATTAGTATGGTAACTCTACTTTTACAACTGGCTGCATGGAAGCACAATTATGTTTTCTAAATGAGGTGAGGGGAGAGATATTAAAGGGCTGAGTTGGCAGAAATTAGTCTGGGAGAAAGAAGACCAAGTGGGGCCAAGGAATAATTTTTCTTTGGGGGGTCAGGTGGTGCAGCCCAATGAAACTGAGAGGGAGAAGAAGAAAGATGGTAACTTTTAGTAAATCGATGCCAGAAGCCACAGCCTAAGTGTCTGTTAGGCAGAGCACAGCCCCAGAATGACCCATGATGTATTCTCAGGAGGGTGCCCACGTGTAAAATTTGGCTGCTGTCTCAGGGACCACTGAGAAACCGGGAGGAGGCGGAGAAGTTTCCTGTCAGAATAGAGCAAGGAAAATAATAGCAATAGAAAATAATAGACGAGATCTGAGAAAGTTTTGGGCTGGGGATTAGGATCACATAGGGCCAGGAGATTCAGGCCGTAATAAAAATGTGTGATTTTATTCTGTGAGAATGGGAGGCCTCTGGGGAGTTTCAAGGAGAGGAGTGACATCTAAAAACAATCACTAGCATTTTAAAAGAATCACTCAGACAGCCAAGAAGGGACATGGGTGAAACCAGAGAGCCTGCACTAACTGAGGCCAGCAGTGATCTTTGACCTGAGCCACAGTAGTCAGCGGCGAGAAAGAGTTAGATTTCTGGAAGTATTTTGAAGGTAGAGAAAACAAAACCTGCTGATGGTTTAGATGCATAGTACAAAGGAAATATGGAGAAGATGACACCAAGGATTTTGGCCTGAGTAATTGGAAGGGTGGAGCTGCCTTTTGCTGTGATGGAAAAGGCACAGGAAGAGCAAATTTGGGCATAAAAATTAACAATTCCCCTTTGGCATGCCTACTTGACATCCAAGTGGAGATGTCATACTTCCAGTGGGTATATGAGTCTGAAATTCAAGGAGTGGTCTAAGCTAGAGTTGTCACCGTAGTGGTAAGGTTTAAAGCAATGGGACTGGATGAAATCACCTTGGAAGTGAGTGTGGATAAAGATGATGAAGATGACAGCCATGAGAAAACTAACATCTAGAGGTCAGAAGATGCGGAAGATCCAGAAAAGACTGAAAAGAAATAGCCAGAGGGAAGGAGAACTTTATAACATCATTTGCATATGTATATGTGTTCAAATAAGAAGACAGAAGATGGAAGGAAGGAAGGAAGAAGGAAGGAAGGGAGGGAGGAGGGGAGGCAGAGAGAAGGGATGGAGGGAGGGAAGGTTACCAAGAAGGTAATAGCAGCTCTCTAGCTAGTGGGACTGTAGGCATTTTCATTTTCTTCTTTGTGTTTTTCTGATTTATATTTCTTTTGTTTTGTTTTTCAAATTTCCCATGGAGAAAATTTTTTGGAAAGAAGAATTTTTATTATAAAATTCAGGAACACATTTGCTTTAAGTGTTTTTAAATGCTTTAACAGGTGAAAATTGAGACTTGTCATGACTTGATGGTGATTGTCTTGAACATGTTAAAGCAGACATTACATTCCTGAAAAGAACATGAGTGAAGACTATGGGCCCAGCTGTTGGGGGCGGGGCCCTTCAGCTGTGCTGTGTGAGCTGATGAGCCTATGAAGAGCTGGCCTGACTTCTTAGAAAGAACAGTAGGCTGGAAGCCAGAAAGAAAAAATAAAAAGAGAGACAGAATATAAAGTGATCTCCAGAAGAGAAGAGGCTGAGAGAAAAGCCATTCAAAGGTCCTAGACTGAAGGGTAAGAGACAAGGTTTAGAGTGCAGGGGAAGAGGAGAAGACAGCAGTGCTGAGGAGCAGAGAGACTAGGAAGCCCGAAACCCCCAGGGAGCTGAGAATAAAGCCTACACAGTGGAATAGAGATTCAAATTCCCCAGAAAAAACATATTCTGATGGCATCATCAGAGCTCCAAGATCAAGCCATGACCGAAGTTATCCCTGGATTTTTCAGCTCTCAGCTATTACATTCCCTTTTTGTGTTTTAGAAAGTTTGAATTGGATTTTGTATCATTTGCTGACACTAAAATCCTGACTGACAGAATAATGACATTAAAATCTAAGCCGATATCCCCTAGCAATAGACTCTTTTAAGGGACCTTTAATTTTGAAGTAGGATGTGAAGGTGACATCATAATGTGGATAAAGCTAATTAACATTTGACACTTACCGTATGTCAGACTCAGTCCCAAGTATTTTCGGATTGTATCTCATTTAATCTTCCCAACAATCCCAGGAGGCAGGTGCTATTATTATCATTATTTATTTCATTTTATGAGTGAAAAACCTGAGAGAGCTGAAGAAACTTGCCCAGCTCCACACCAAGTAAACGACTGATGACCAACAATAGAAATTCTCTGCATGTTCCAAGAAGACCGGATTCTTGAGTGACAGCCTCTAATTTCTCAATCTTTGGTTATGCCTCTAGGTCATGTGACCTTGTATTCAAGACAATAAATTTTAACCTCCACGCAATTTAACCGTTTTGCTAAAACATTACATTTTATTTAGATTTTAGTAAAATGGGGAGGAAAAAAACCCTCTCACGTTTCATCCATTCCAACCACATTCTGCAGTAAAAATTCAAAGCATACCATGAAAGAATTTTCGTTTGTGATTTCTCAAAACCATTTTCTCTTAAGTTGACACCAAAAATGAGATGTTTCCTCTGGTTTATAATGGAAAATTCACAGAAGCCATGACTCTTCCTTTCACAAATGGTTTTGTGAAAACACGAAGGCAGAAATCATGGTTCCTTGTGGAAGCACCAAAAGAACTCTCCAGTTAGACAAGACGTGACTTCTACTCCTTCCATTTAAATGCATTTTATTTTCTCAGCTTTCTTCCAAACCTGAACTAAGATTCAACTTTCAACAAAATTGTATAAAACTTTGCTTGGCTCTTACTTTCAAATATTTCACCAGAGACTCCACAAGGTCAATATGATGAAGGTGTTCAGCTGGAACTGTGACTCCTAGTCAATTAAAGTCAGTGTGTTTTTACTAGCCTGGCTGAAAACAGCTTTTGTGTTTATGAATTCATTTTGCAAAGCCTCAGAAACTATACCTTTTGCTTTAAGCTGCCTCAGGGCACAGATACACATAAAACTTCATTAATTAAAATAGTAAACTACCTAGGTCATAAATAAAGATCTGGTAGTTATAGTGATTATTAAATATAGGCAGCTAAGAAATCTGTCTCCAAGCTGAGCTGGTCAGGATGCAAGTACAAATTTTTTTAATGTTTTATTGTAGCTTCCCAAAGACAATTTTTGAAGGGGTATGAAAAGGTAGGGAGAAATAGCATATTCTCTAACCACAAGTTCAAGCCATTTCCAGACTGAAATCTGTAGGCTAATGTGGCCTCTATAGACAATAGATAAAATTAGAGTTTCTTTGAACCTGCAAATCCCTGAATTGCTACAGCTTCTGAATAACATGGGATATACAATTCTGAGGCTTGGTTGAGGTGTCTGAACTGTAGATAGAAATTTGTGAGTTATCAGCATAGAGATGGTATGCGGAACTGGATATTGCCTACTAAGTTAGCGGGGAGAGAAGGAGCCTAGAAGAGAAGAGAGGGGAAGGAGAGGAAAGGGCGAGGGAAGAACCTTGCAGTTAGACAACCAATGGAATTACCCTAACAGAGATTTAGATTGTGTCTGTTCACATTAAATAAACTCCAAAAATAATTATTCAGATTCCCCAAAGCAACCTACTTATTTTCAAAATAATGGTGCTGAGTATAACAGCATCTTTTTAAAATAATTTGCAGCTTAACTGAATTTAACTATTCTTTATATCAGTTTGAATGTATTGATGACCGTGCTAATGTTCACAGCAGGTAAAAGCTCTGGAAAGTTCAAGAAATATCTTCTGTTCATGTTCCGAATAAACATCTCTAATTGCTGAATTTATTTGACTCACAGACTGGACCTGCAGGGTTAGTGTTAATTATATATATTTTTTCCATTTAGCAAATAAGCTTGAATCGTATCCACCTTATTTTTCACGCCAGAGATCCAAACTCAGCCACAGCTCCCATCTGAGATTAATACCTAACATTTAGTCCTTTGAATTAAAGCACAAAGAAAAGAACAAGAAATGAATTCTTAAATGCTTTTTGTTTTTACTATTTTATAAGTCAATAGTCTTTGTGTCTTTGTGTCTCATTTTTGTAGTGTTGATGAAAGTGAAATCTGTGTCTAAAAATCGCGCTGGTTGATTTTATTTTCTTTGGAAATTTATTTCCTTGTCCATTTCTCTTTTTGTCTTTCTTCTCCCACTGCCACTCAATGGCTTACAAATTATTGTCAATTTTAGATTCAAAATAGCTCTTGATCTTTCTCTTGCTTTTTATCCCCACTGCTACTACCTTATTTTTTAATACACTTTTATTTTAATTGATGTATAATTCATATACAATAAAATGTCCAGGTCCCAAGTGTACAGTTTGGTGTTAAATATACGTAAGTAATCTCCACCCCAATACAGACACAGAATATTTTCACCATCGATGTTATTCACTCATGTCCCTTTCCAGGTAATCTGAGTATTCTCACCATGGATTAGTTACATTTATTTTAGAACTTCTAACAAATGGAGTCATACAGAGTTTATTTCTTTTTGTCTGATTTCTTTCATTCGGCACAAGTTTTTGAGGTTCATCCCTGTTCCACCAGGATTAGAAATTTGTTCCTTTATATTGCTAAATAGTGATCCATTGTATGAATATACCACAATTTGTTTATCCAGTCTCCTGTTGATGGACACTTAGGTTGTTTTTAGTTTTGAGCTATGATGATTAAGTTGCTATGAGCACTTTTGTGGACGTGTGTTTTTACTTCTCTTGGGTAAATATCTAGGAGTGGAGTTGCTTGGCCACGGCTTCATTTTGAGTCCTCCTCATCCCTAACCTGGATTAGAGAAACAGTGTGCTAAATGGTATGCCTGTTTCATTCTTCTCCAGCAGAATAAGGCCCCCTGCAGATGTCCATGTCCTAATCTCAGGAAGCTGTGGATGTATTACCTTACATGGCCAAAGGGACTTTACCTATGTGATTAGGTGAAGGATGTTGCAGTGGGGAGATTACCCTGGATTATCCCGGTGGACGAAATGTGATCACAGGAGTCCTTAAAAGAGGGAAGCATGAGGGTCAGAGGGAGAGAGAGAGAAATTTGAAGATGGTATGAAGATGCTACACTGCCCGCTTTGAAGATGGAGGAAGGGAATGTAGGCAGCCTCTAGAAGCTGGAAAAAGTTGGAAGGCAGTTCTCCCCTGGAGCCTCCAGAAAGAACAGTCTTGCCAATCTTGTTTTGATTTTAGGGCTTCTGACCTTCAGAACTGTAAGGCAGTACATTTCTGTTGTTTTAAACCACTAAATTTATGGCTATCTGTTACAGCACAATAGGAAACTAATTCACACTCCTCAAACCCTTCCTATTCATTCTCTCTGCCATCAAAAAGATCACTTTGACTTGAAAATAGGATTTTCTTATTACCTTGCTTAGATTTTTCTCTCCAGGATTAAATAAAAACTACACATATTATATAAAGTTTCATAATCTCGGCCCCTACCTGTCTGTCCAGACTCACTTGCCACCACTCTTCCTAAGAGGACTCTAATCCTTAATCAGCATGCCCTTCTTGATTTCCCGGCATTCCATACTCTTTCCAGAATCTGGACTTCTGCCCCTAATTATTTAGCAAGCAAATGTCTACTCATTCTTAATGTTTTAAATCTATCATGACCCCTTCTGCAAAGCCTTCTTTGACTTTTTCAGTCAGAATGCAGACCCTCTATTTGAAGGCCCATATAACCTCTATTGTGACATTTGTATATTATAATTGTTCCCATGTTCTCTTGTAGTTGGATCTGCCTCCAAATAGCGTATGAGTTTCTTGAGAGCAAGAATCATGTCTTTCCACGACTCTCCTTACCTAGTACATAGTAAACACTCAAAGTTACTGAATGAATAAATATATAATTTAATATTCATATAATTATAACGCAAGTATAATTTTCCAGCTAATACTTATATATATTTTTATCATCTTAAATCTTGCCATAATCTCATTTATCATTTTGTGCTTCTGTAATGTATTCTTACATATTTAAAGGCAATCAATTAGGGGTCGGCCCCGTGGCTGAGTGATTAAGTTAACACGCTCTGCTTTGGCCTCCCAGGGTTTCACCGGTTCGGATCCTGGGCGCGGACATGGCACCTCTCATCAGGCCATGCTGAGGCGGCATCCCACATGCCACAACTAGAAGGACCCACAACTAAAATATACAACTATGTGCTGGGGGGCTTTGGGGAGAAGAAGGAAAAATAAAAAAATAAAAGTAAAAAAAAATAAATTTAAAAAATAAAGGCAATTATTATTGTTTTAATAATAAAATGCTAACAAAAGAGATTTCTCTCTTTATGAAAATAGTATATTCTCAAAGTGCTTTGGACCATAAGTTTAAAATAAAAACATCTCTCTTAAAAATACACCAATATATAATTTTTTCCATAATAGTCTTATACATATATACTTTGTGTCATGATTTACAAGCTTCTGAGCTTGACTCTATAAGCATGGGTGTTTGTTTAGCATCTCTTGGGAGGTTGCATTGGATGAAGGGTACTTCTAGTTCTAATAACAATTTTGATTCCATGAATGATTCCTTACTTGGGATCAGTAACTATATGGTCTCAAATTTGACATGATGAAACCGTTCTGCCTAGGATAAAGTTTGGAGTCAAGCCCTCCCTTTGATGTTGGGTTAGGAAGTATCATCTGTGAGGGGCGGGCCCGTCCATCTCTTGTCCATTATAGGCATGGCACCAAAGCACAGTGCCTGAAACTCAAAGACTTGTTGATTTAATAAGTGAAAGAATTCTGTCAGATGCCCTGGAGCTAGACTGGAGAGAGTGTGTTCTAAGATTGTTATTTGGGTTACCATTCACAGTGAACATAATAACTAAAATGGTCATTTTTAGGTCTTTACTACCCCATAAACCTTTCTAAGCAGAATTTTCTCCCTGGAAGTCACCACCACCTTCTATTATTCTCTGTTTCCTGCATTGTATGAAAATCCCAGTGAAGTTCATTATTTTATCCACCATGAATAGCCTCTTTCCATATTTGCCTGCGAGCACTACTGAGATGGTAACTTCCTGCTTACTTTAAAGTAAGGATTACAGAAAAATATTGAAAAGAAGGGAAATGGATCAAGGAGAGTAAAACTGGAAAATATGTTCTCATCTACTGCCAATTCCAGCCCCTTGTCAGTTGAGCCAAACAAATGAAGGCTCATTCGGTGCTTCCATCTCGCTTGTGTGCTCTAATCCCCCCCAGACCTGGGCAGTGTAAAGAGGCTCCAGTTGTTCCACAGGTCTCTCCTCTGCATCTGCAGATCCCAACTGTGTGCTAACAAATGCTCTCAACGATTTCTTCCAGAGCAATTCCTACTCACTCTGTTGTGTGCATTGCCTGCTGTTGCCAATGGCTTGTTCCCTCTCTCATGATGGTCCTGACGTTTCTCTGTCTGCAGCTGGGTTTCCTCCAAGAACACTGAGTGACTGGAGCGAAGCTGGGAGGACACCAGAAAAATGGACCCCATAACTCCTCTGTCACAGAGAGCAGAGTGCACCTGGTGGCACTTGAAGACAGAGATCAACATCTCTACCCAACAGAGTGGGTAGAACTCCAGGGTCCCATGCTGATGTGCTATTTGAACCTCTCAACACCAAATATGTGAAATGCCCACACGTGGAGTTTTGCGTTGTTTTTAATAATTCCAGGCTGAATAGCTCAGTGCAAGAGACTTACATTCTGCTCTCCTTTTTGGCACATACAAAACAATATATACCTTTTAAAACGGTAAATTCTTTTGAAATAGTTTTAATCAGTTACAAAGGGATGCACTTGAAAGATATTTAACAAGTAACTTATCGAAGTGCGTAGCTAAAAAAAATGGTGCACGGCTTATGAATTTTAACTAGCATCCAAATGAGCATCTGTTTATGGCTGAGCCTCTGCCAAGTCACCTGTTCCGGGCCACGTTTGGCATGGTAAACAGGTTCGGATATCTTAATAGCAGAAGGTATTGGCGGCATTCGTTTATCCTCAGTCTCCGAAGTAATCCCTTAATACCACAACACAGCACAGAGCACCATGTGTACTTCCTCACTGATAAACTGTTTTACCTGAAGGCCTTTTAATAAATGATACAGGATGAAGATGAGGATGATGAAAATTTATTAAACAAATACAGATGCCATCCAGAGCTCCAGCATGGACTGAGCATTCCCACGGGCTGGGGGCTGCACTGGGCACCTCAGAACACACCAGAGAGACAGCTCCCGGTCCTCCCAGATTGCTCCCTGTAATCGAAAATGATGCAAAATTCCTTCCGATCTTTTCCATGGGGTCAAGTTTTCGTGAATACTAAGAAAACAAAAACAAAACGTGTTTCCTTCTTTCTGTGTTAAAAAAATAGTTCTTAAAAATCTTTTATGTCCACTTTCTCATTTAAACTCTCCCAGTCCATAAAACTTTTAAGTAACAGACTCCAAAAATTATGTGCTTGCCAAATTTGGCTACCTCTAGGTGGCCATGACTTTATCAGCTTCTCAGATCCTGGAATCTTCTTCATGCTAATGACCCAATTCCTCATTTATCCTCTTTGGAATCTAGAAGCCAAAAACAGACACAGGACCAGATTCTGCTATAAAGACTTCCTCATTATGTCTAAAAATCTGAAAAGACTCACCTGCAAAGAACGTGTTCACAGAGGAAACTGTTGCCGCTTGCCCAGACCCCTTCCGTCTCCCCACCACTTACTTTACTCCAACTGTTCACCTCCCCTGAACAGATGTACAACCGACTAGGAGGAATGTGCCCCAAACTGCCCCAAGCATGTGCTTCAGCGCCCCCCTCCCCCATCCATAACGGCTCTCAGCTCTCCTCCCTCATAAACCCAATCATGTCTTTTAGCTTGCTGGTTAAAAACAATCTGCTTTTCTGATCGGATCCACCCCTTTTCTTACAACTTCTCTCAGGAGTGATCCTCTTAAAACATAAACTAGATCATTCTTCTGATTCAAACCAATAGCTTTCGGTGTACCTAGAATAAAATTCAAATTCTTTCCCATGAACTCTATCATAAGGCTCCCTCCCCTGAATATCCCTCCAACCACTGCCTCCCTCCTAGCTTATGTGCACACACACACACACACACACACACACCCCTTCCATGACTGGCTTCTTCCATCTCTCAAGCCTTAGCTCCTCAACATCACGACTCAGAGAAACCTGTGGTAGGCAGAATAGTGGTCTCCCAAAGATGTCTGCATCTTCATCCCTTGAACCTATGAATGCGTTAGGTTACATGGCAAAGGGGAATTATGGCTGCAGATAGATTAAGGTTGCCAATCAGCTATTTTAAAATAGAGATTATCCTGGTGTTCCCAATGTAATCAAAAGAGTCCCTAAAAGTGGAAGAAGAAGATATGACTAAAGAAGAGAGAACCAGAGAGACGGCAACGTGAGAAAGATTCGGCATCTTTGAAGATGGAAGAAAAGAGCCATGAGCCAAGGAATGTGGTTGCCTGGAAGCTGGAAAGGGCAAGGAAACGGATTCCGCCCAAAGCCACCGGGAGGAATGCAGCCCTGTGACGCTTCGATTTTAGCTATGTGAGACACGGTTTGTACTTCTGAACAGCTGAGCTGCAAGATAATAGGTTTGTGTGGTTTTAATTAAGCCATGATGTTTGTGGTGATCTGTTACAGCAGCAGTAAGAAACTGATACATACACCTTCCCTGATGATCCCACTAAGACAGCCCCTCTCCTGTTATTTGCCAGATTTATTCAACCAATATTTTATTGTTGCAGCTTCTATGTGTCAAATGCTGTTTTTGCTCCTGTAGATACACCTAGTGAATAAAATAGACAGAAATCTCTTTTCTCATTTTACTTGTAATCTAATACATAAGCTTCAGATTTGCTTTTTTTTTTTTATCACAATTTGTGTTTTTTTATGTAATATTTTGCATACTGTCCAGGGATGTTTTTTTGCTTGACTCTCCCATGAGAGGCACCATTTCTGTGTAGTTCATCACTATGCAAATCCAATACACTCTCTGACACATAATGTGCTCAATATTTATTGAATTAATCAGTGGATGACTCAAATAATGAAGGATCTTCTATCAATGCATATTCCTCAGAAATTCCTCTTCTTACTATTTATTCTCTGGGGTTCCTTTTGTTCCTGTGTGTTTATTAATCAAAGTGGATCAGCCATGTGTAAAGGAACTATGGCCCAAAAGAATCCTGGCAGTAAGGCTGTCTTAGTCAGTTAGGGCTGCTACATCAAGACTACCACAGACTGGGTGGCTTAAACAGTAGAAATTTATTTCTCACGATTCTGGAGGCTAGAAAGTTCAAGATAAACACACCAGCAGATCCAGTGTCTTTCTGGTTTATAGATGGCCATTTTCTCATTGTATTCTCACGTGGCAGAGAAAAAGAGATCAACTCTACCCTGTCTCTTCTTACAAGGGCACTGATTCCATTCATGAGGGCTTCACCCTCTTGACTTAATTACCTCCCAAAGGTTTCGCCTCCAAATACCACCCCTTTTCGGATTTAGGCTTCAAAATATGAATTTGCTGGTGGGGTGGATACAAACATTCAGCCCATAGCAAGGCCTATAAGCAATTAGGTGTGTTTAATCCTAAACGGCTGTGATGGATGCTGTCCTTGGTCAAATCTGACATTTCCTTAGACTAATGGCTCCAAGAGGGAAGAAACCCCATCTTATTCCTTAATTGTTTTTATGATCTCAGCACTTGTTGTGCCTGGAACACTCAGTGCCTGATTTTTGAATGAAGGGATGAACAATGAATATTTGTACTTCAAATTACAAATGTTTATAAATTGGGGCTTCATATGAAAATTTTGGGGTTTCCCTTCACTCAGAGCACGTGTAGCAAAATATTAACTTGCTACAATTAGCAGGATTATCCAAGAAAGTAAGTGGACACTTGCCCAAAGGTGTGTGGCTTTTCTTAGGGAGGCAGGTGTGGTGAGTACGTGAAGTGCTTTTCCATATTTATGTAAGGGAACAATAATTTGAATCAAGTATTTTTGAGCAGTTAATTACTGTCCGGCCCTCTTCAGAGTGGCAATATCCTGCCATCTATGGAAATGCTAACTATTAAGTTGATGTCATGGGAAAATTTTGTGCCTGCCCTGTAGAATATCTCAACGCTGGTGCCAGGGACACTTAGGTAGAAAGTGGGACTGAAGAACAGTAACGGTGGAGGGTGGGGGACCGTGATCAAGGGCACAGAGAAGACATTAGCAAAAGACAGAGAGGAGATGAAGATTGTAATGTCCCTTAGTTTAAAAATCCTCCAAAGTAATCAAAAACGGATTCCTTCTTGTAAGTGCATGTCATATGAGGATATAGTCAGGAATAATTGCTTTAAAATGAAAATCAGTTGTTTTCACATATGGAAAATATCTTTTTAGTCTTTTCCAACCTTTCACATATTTACTTTTAATTTTAAAGACTGTAATAATATAGACATGACCGTACAGGAAACTGAGTATTTAATGGGCCGTTGTTTCCTTTTACGAAACTACCTAAGTTTATTCCTAGTCTATTTTTAGAATGCTATTCCTTTAACTTCTCCATTCATTTAGGTCCAAAAAACCTTCCACCTGTAATAATTTTTCTGTTCTTCATTAGAAAATATTTAAACTATCTCAATTATTAGCATAAGCATACTAACTCTAATAAAAATCTCAAGTTTAAAGTGTTTTCCAGACTCACATATCCTAGCACTTGAATTTTCACACTACAATTTGATGATTACATTAGGATTTCAATGCCTCTGTCAGGTTAAAGATACAACACTTCAAAACCCTTAGCCAAAGCAAATGAAAATTAAGATGCAAAGTAAACTTAATTTTCCAAGAATGAAGATTACTCAATCTCGTGGCATCATGAATTATATACTGGATTCAAAAAGCATGGCTTTTATTTATCAGACTTAGTGGTGCTTTGTGTCAATGCCATCTAAGAGAGATTAGTTGATGTCTCAAGACATTTATTTTCCAAAATGCTGAACTATAAAGATACCCATTCTTTTCTTGTACCTCATACCACCTCATTTGAGCTCTTGATTTTTAGATCTTTGGGCAACAGTTTGGGGTTAAATTTAGCTTCAGGTTTCTCTATTAAAAAAAATCTGTCATCGCTAAATAATGTAGCAGTGAGCAGTGGTGCCTCCTTGGAACACAGGGAATCATTACGCAGTACAGCAGATCCTGTTAGTGCTCACACCACTGAATGATAAAAAGGTATTTTGACGAAGAAGGATGATAAAGATCCTGTGTAATCTAGTTACAGATGCCTTAGGTTCTTGTTGGCTATAAGGATGAATTGATCCAAAGCCCTTCCTGTGGAAGACAGCACCTCTTCTCAACCGCAAGGCCACATATCGAAAAATGTTATTGCCTTGCTAACTAGATATGCTTTTAAAGAGTATGTATATAAAAATATTAAATATATATCTTTAATATTTAATGTAAGAATATTAAAAATATATATATTTGGGCATTTGAGTTTTCAGAGTCTAATTATTAGTAGGAAGGAATACCAGAATCTGGAAGTTGATGGTTATACAAATCAAAGAGATGGCTGTAGGGACTAATGAGTTTATCGTGTGCTAGAGCTCAGTTGACTAAAGCATGCATTAATGATGCCAAGGTCACTGGCTCCACCCCCATAGAGCCATTTAGTGTCACACAGAGGAAGAGGTTGCTAATTAAGGAATGCTTGGCCCTGATATTGACATGTCTGCTGTTGGTCACAAATGAAATAGCATGAACATTTTAATGAGTCCCATAATCCCACTGGAAAAACAATTTAAGTGTATTATTGAAAATCAATAGCATTATTTTTCTGACTGTATACAATGGAAGAAGAACTTCTTTAAATGGAAAACATAAACGAGCCAACCAAGCTCACCATATGAGCCAGTAACGAATTTAAACACAAAATTATTAGAGTGTGGTTTGAACCTTTTATGACACTTATTGGCTAGATATCATTGGACAAGATATTTAAAACAGTCTCAATCTTAATTTCTCCATATAGTACCCCTGCTCTGACACATACACACATAGTGTTGTTGTGAGGTCTAAAGGTGCTCTGTGTGAAAGTACTTAGCATAGAGTAGGCACTCAATTAAAGAGAGCACACTGTTGTCATGTGTTGCTTACTTTCCATCAGTAATTACTGCCCCACTAGGCAGAGGTCCATGAGCACAGGGACCTTTTAGTCACCCTTATTTGCCAGCACCAGACAACTCAATTCAGTTTGAATCAATGCATGTTGATTATGTCCTTACTCTAAGGGAAGTGCAGTATTATATACTAAGGACACAAAGACAGATACAGCAAAAAACAAGGGCCATGCCTCAGCAGGTGGAAACTAGTAAAAGATGAACAGACAGTTCATAGTAAACATCCTGTAAACACTGGTTGAATTAATAGATGAATAATGGTAAATGGGCAACAAATGACTACTGTTATGCCATCTGTGCCTGTCTGACAATATTTCTACCCTTCTGTATTGAAACACAAAAAACCGCAGCATATTTTTGTTCTTTGTCATTGTTACTTCTAGCCATTACTGCTAAATTAATCAGCTGGTGAATGCTACCAATGGTTTAAGATGTAGTATGAATAGGTTATCTTTGTTGTGTTTCATTCATTCCAAAATGACAGTGTAATGACAAGTTCATAAACTAAGTGTGGGAAAACCAAGGCAGGTATCTACACAGAAGGGGGTTAAATTTGTCCAAAGAATGTTGGATAGTCTTTCTTATCCTTCTGTTTTCAGCAGCAAGCTAAAGAAGAGCAAACACATACTCTGAATTATTCATCTCAAAAACAGACTAAGTAAAGTTATTTTCTGCAATAGACACTATTCTAATACCTGGATGTGGATCTAATTTTTAATATATCACTTCATGATGAAAATAAACAGCAAAAAATTTTTGTAAAATCTAGAAGAGTAAAAATAAAACATAATCACTAAATTGTTTTGTTATTTTTATCTTTGTGCGTTTTTTCCATATTCAGAGATATTTTGCATGGTTCTAATAAATCATATTTAAAATATGGATTCTGCTTTTTTAAAACTGCATAGTTGTTTTAGATATACAATTTTCTTCTGACCATATACAATATACCATCCGTTCCACCCTACTCAGCCCTTCCACGTGGTCACTGCAGGAACAATGGTCTTCTCTTGACCCTGCTTCAATAGCATGCTTGATTCAGAGGAGAGTACCAGGGCTGGATTAATGGGGGTCTCTATAAAAATCTGGATTTGGTACCAAAAGAGAAAATCAGATTAGTTTCTTTCCATTGGCTAGTGTTGGAGATTGTTAAAAATCAATCTGAAAAGAATCTGTTACATATGTTTGTGGGCATACATATACATGCATGTATAGATAGATCCATACATATACTCTTACAATCTGCTCTTACAATCAAGATGGGATGTCCTCGGACAAGTTCTACCCCTTCCTGAGGCTCAGCCTTGTCCCTGTCTTAGGGCTTCATGTATTATCACTGTGCCCTTAGAGTAAATTCAGTTAGTTGCTTAAATTTATTCAATTTGGCTTTCTGTCACTTGCAATCAAACAAGTTATAATACAACATTGTATCAGTGCTTTTCCAGTTAACACACAGGAGGACCAAATTTAAGTAAGAAAAAAGAAGAAAAGTCAGTTATGGAACAAAAAACTAAATTAAAAAATAATTGTGAAAGCAACCAAGTTGTCCTTTAATAGGTGAATGTATAAATCAACTGTGGTACGTCCATACGATAGAATATTATCCGGCAATAGAAAGAAATGAACTATCAACTCACAAAAAGACATGAGGAAACAACGCATATTAGGAAGTGAAAGAAGCCAATCCAAAAAGGCTACATATATGTATGATTCCAAATAAATGACATTCTAGAGAAAGCAAAACTATGGAGTCAGTAAACAGCTCAGGGATTGCCGGGATTAGAGGGAGAGAGAGATGACGAGGCAAAGCACAGAGGGCTTTTGGGGCAGGGAAGCTGCTTGTGTGAGACTGTAATAGGGGGCATCTATCATTATACATTTGTCAAACCCCATGAAATATACAGCACATAGAGTGAACTCTAATGGACGTTAGTTCATAGTAATGTGTCAATATCGGCTCATCAATGGTAACAAATATCCCACACTAAGGCAAAATGTTAATAATAAGAGAAATTGGGGGCTAAGTCAAGGGCTTTGTGGGAACTCTCTGTACTTTCCACTCAATTTTTCATACATTAGTCAAAAAAGTAGTTTTCACCTTTAAATCTATCTCTGCCCCTCTGGAAACAAATTTTCAAAGACTATTTAACATGTTTCCGATAACAAACATTTTTATATTATACATTGTCAGCCCCTTGAGGACAGGGCTGCCGTCTTGCAAAGCTTCATAATTCACTGGTAATCTAAGGCAGAGTGTTTATAGATGGGAGGCACCCAATAAATATTTGGAATAGCAGATGGATGCGTGAACATTATCCTGTCAACAAGCTGTGTTCACCTTCAGCGATTAAAAATGGAAACAACTTTTTCAATTAACTCTTGGTTTCTCTTCATCTATAACCATTCATATGGCAGGTATAATATTTCTCCAGTGTCTAAAAATATAATTCAATTTAAGCTGGCTTTCAAGCTGCAATTTTGTTCAAGAATAAAAAAGCAAACAAACGAAAGTAATGTTTCCAATTTGAGAGAACTCTATTTCCCTTTAATTCAAAATTCAGTCTCCTGGGGAAAATACTCGGTCAAACTCAGAGTTCTTCATTTATTCCCTGCTCCTGGAAGATAATTTAAATTACTGAAGGGCTTACAAGCCATCCTGTGAAGGAGATGTGGTCTGAGAGCTGGCCCTTGCCCTCCCTGGACCATACTGAGGCTTAGTGGCCCTCACCTCCGGCGATGGCAGCCAGATTCTGTCCCCTCTGCGTCTGCACCACTAGCGTTGGCAGGGCCTCTGACTGGCAGGTGTGTACCACTGTAGGCTCTTGTTCAACCTCAAGCTCCGGCCTGCCAGCCAGCTGCCAGCTTACCTTGTGCCTTCCCAGGTACACGACAGCTTCAGATCCTTCTCTGCACTGCTTGTAGGCGCTCTGGGCCCTGTGCTGTTGTAGGTAGTTTTATTTTCCAACCGCTTAAGGCCTTAGGCATTTGCACTGGCTCTTCTCTCTGTCTGGAGTGTTCTTTTCCAAGATATCCAAGTGGTCCATGTGGCTCTTTGTTAACATGTTGTCTCCTCAATAAGCCAATCCTGATTACCCTTTAAATTTTAACACACTCCTGCACTTTTGGGTCCCCTTTCTATTTTTGTCATACTATTTTTTTCCACAGTAGTTATGGCTTTTTAAGATATTTTCACTTTTTTTTTTTGAGGAAGATTAGCCCTGAACTAACTACTGCCAGTCCTCCTCTTTTTGCTGAGGAAGCCTGGCCCTGAGCTAACATCCATGCCCATATTCCTCTACTTTATATGTGGGATGCCTACCACGGGATGGTGTGCCAAGCAGTGCCATGTCCATACCCGGGATCCGAACCGGTGAACCCCAGGCCACTGAAGCGGAAAGTGCACACTTAACCGCTTCGCCACTGGGCCGGCCCCAAGATATTTTCACTTTTTTATTATGTTGTTTATAGTCTGTTCCCCAGTGCAAGCTTTACCAAACACAGAGTTTTTTTCTCCTTCTTTCACTGCCGTATCCCAAGTGCCTAGAGCAGAGGTCGGAATATAGTAAATACCTAATAAATATGTTTTGAATAAATAAATCTCAGCCCTTTTAAATGAAACTGGTCCCCCATGCACTACAGAAGAAGCCTGTCAATATAAGCCATGTGAAACAAGCCTATTCCTGCCGCTCACACACATTCCACTCCCTCCACCCCATCTCACTTCCCTGACTGCCTCATCGCTCCCTTCTTATTTGTCTCTGCCTCTCTGGTCTCAGGCTCTATTCTCACATGTTCAAGGTCAGTCTTTGGTCTTCCTCTTTCAGTGGTGGCACTTTGAACTCCCTCCTCCAGCTTATCTGCCTTAGCTTGCCTTAAATTATGGTTCTGTAAACTGAGGGAGGCATAGTTTTTCCACCAGCCCTCATAATGGAACTTCTACTATTCCTGTACGCTCATCCTCTCTGCTTCAGACAGCAGAGCTGGGAACTAGGAGTGAACACAACTGCTGAGGGAAGCAGGATAGCACGAGACAAGTTCTGAGCATGGAACCCTGGAAGCACTAGTACTTAAGGGATGAGACAAGTAGAATAAGCAAGAGGAGACTAGAAAAATTAAAATCAGAGAAGTAAAGAACTCTGGGAAGCCATTGGGGAAAAAATTATTTCACAAAGACACGGGCATCATCAGTACCAATGCTGAAGTGCAGTCAAGCAAGATTAGATCTGAAAATCTTCCAGTGTCTTGATAATTAAGTAGGTCATTGTGTTCTTATTAGGATCAGCTTCTGTGGAATTGGGGAAGAGTGGAGCCTAGACGTCAAATGGGAATGAGTTGAAGCATAAGGGGCGAGGACGTCGTTTCCCCTGCCCATCGTCAGATGTTTGTGAGTGAGTCCATCTGAGACCAGAGAACTGCCGACTGAGCCCTGCCGAGATGGCCCACCAACTCATGAGCTAAGTAGACAGTGTTTTAAGTCACCAAATTTTGGGTGAATTTTTATGCAGCAAAATTGCTGTATGAACAAGATTTGATCATGAATAAAAAGGGATGGGAAGCTGCTTGGGAAGAGAAAAAGTCTGAGAATTTGGAAAAAGGGGTAATAAAGCCAGGCACAGAGGGAGTGTGAGAGAATGAGAATCCAGGAAAATGTAGAAGGATACGTGTAGATGGAATGGGTTTGTAGGTAGGGGATAGGAGGTGAAGGGAGAGAATTCACAGCCTGAAGACTCACGCTCACGCCTGGAGACGGGTCAGAGGCTGGACGAGGTGGCCAAGCTCTGACTGATTCCCTCTTACGTAATGCTGTTGCTAAGAGACTGTACGTCCAGTCACACTTCTTTTATTCCCACACTCTTCCCTCTGCATCCATTTCTGAATTACCTAGTAGTGAACACCTCACATAATTTAAATCACTGCTTCCTGGGTAATTTTGCTATGAAACGATAATAAAGTTGTAACAATTCTGCAAATTCTTCAAAATAAGTAAGCAAGAGACTACATTCATCATTGGAAATTCAGACAATTAGGGTCCCTTTCCTTGTCAGCATACCAAAGAATCAAAGATTAAATTACAGGTTGCACGACCATTATTTGAAGTTGAAGTAAAACTCTTCAAAATAAATCTGATTTAATCAAATACCGAAAAATAGAAATTATTTTTATTTGGGAAAATGAGATGTTACGGGTTGAATTGTGTGCCATCAAAATCCATATGTTGAAGCTCTAACCCTTAGTACCTCAGAATGTGACTATATTTGAAGATAAGACCTTTGAGAGGTAATTAAGTTAAAATGGAGTCGTTAGGGTGGGCCCTAATTCAATAGAAACCAGTGTCCTTATAAGAATGAGAGATTAGGACACAGACAACAGAGACAGAGGGAAGACCGTGTGAGGACACAGTGAGAAGGCAGCTGTCTGTGGGCCAAGGAGAGAGGCCTCAGGAGAAACCAACCCTGCCGACACCTTGATCTTGGACTTCTAGCTTCCAGAACTGTGAGAAAATAAATTTCTGCTGTTTAACACCCTGTCTGTATTATTTCATTATGGCAGCCCTAGCAAAGTAATACATGAGGGGATTTTCCATTAAAAGGAGACCAAGGAAACGGAAGTCATATTGTATACACATGCATCAAGAGGAACATCAGCAATTTGGATTGGTGAGTGAGGAAATGAAGGCATGAACTGGAGGAGATGGACGGGGGGTGTTGCTGGTAATAACCATCCTGGTGAACGATTAACATCCAATAGTGGCAATCAGCAATCCAGTGTAGGATATCTAATACGTGGCCAAGAGACTCACTTCAGGGGTGAGGAGTCCAGTCTGAAATGTAGGGAACCTCAGCATGTGCACAGGCACAATCACGGGATGATGCTAAGAGTCAGGTAGATGGAGTCCTACCTATGATGTTAAATATACAGAGTAGACTATGTCTATCTGTAGGTATGGAGAAAAGAGTCCAGTTCTCAAGCAGAAGAGGATTTGAAAAGCCAGAGAGGATAACAGAGTTCCAATCAAGCTGACCAGTGTTATGGGAGGTAGTCAAATCCCATGTGGAAACCACAAGGCTCAGCCACACAATCAGCTTGATCACTGGGCCAACAGAGTTGAGCCAACTGAAAGGTGGTTATGGGAAGACAGTTATTTGGTAGCAAATGAGGGCTAATTGGCCCTGCTGGAACATGACTAACTCTATAGCCCCACCTGCTGGTAGAAGAGGGAGGTGGTTAACATACTGCCTGCGTTTTCCAAGGCTGTCCCAAGAACTGGATTGAGCTGAGCCTGCCAGAGGCAGGAAGAGTCAACGTCTTTGGTTAAAGAGACTGTAACAATGTCTGCTGGAGGGATGGAGACAGGGCATAGAAGCAGCAAGGTATTCTGGGATGAGAAAGTGCATTCGAATCTCCAGATTGTCCTTTTCACATCCCAAAAGAGGATTAAAAATGTTACCCTACATTTCTGCATTCTTAGTGCTCAGATATCTAAAGTAACAGAACTTAGGCTGTATTTCCGAATCAATATGTCAGGCACTACCCTGGGACTGAATACACCATTAGGAGATTTTGCATGTGAGAGAACAAAGAGGAAATCATTCAAATAAGATTTCTTGCTTTTTCTCTAAAGCTCTTCTCAACACTTCCAAAAGAAACACAAATTCTACCTCCGAAAGCCTTTATGTTTATTGAGATCTTGCACAGGTAACCTCACCACATCTCTTTAGATGTGTCCATTATTATTTATAAACCTCACAGAAAACTGAGTTAAAAAAGGAAAATGATTTTCTAGATATATTGTCAGAATTCTGCTGTGAAAATGCTGTCTTATTACACTACCCCCAAAATCTCAGTGGCTAACAACAACAGACATTTCTTTCTCTCTTACAGATCTTCATATCTGCCAGAAACAGTCCGTTTCAGGCTGTGGGTTAAGTTCAGTTTCAGGTCTGCTCCCCATGCCTCTTGTCCTGGGACCAGTGGCTTCCCAGAGTATGGTCTTCTCATCTACGTGGCAGAAGGACAAGAAACCACACCTAACCCTGCAAACACATTTGGAACCTCAGTTCATGCAACATCTGCTAACATTTCATCCGCCAAAAAGTCCTATCACCAAACCCAAAGTCAGTGGGGTGGGGATGTATACCCCGCCTACTCCACTGGGAGGTAATGCAAAGGCTGTGAAGATATAGTCCTATTATAGGATGAGAGTGAAGCTGGGGAACAGTAATTCAACCTTTCAGAACAGTTGGTCAGTAGTTGTAGCTACGGGATCTTCAAGAGTCCTGGAGATTCTTAGTGAATTTCCCACCTTGCTGCCCCAGTTTCTAGGAACTTTAGCAATATGTGACTTCACAAACACAGATTTGTACCTGCTAGCCAATTCTGTCTTCATAGTGGGGTATATGACTCATCAAAGGAAATATGTCTAAATTCTTTGTCTTTTAGGTGATTAAACTATGATATAAAAGTATTCCTTTGACTCTATTGAGTTTTTATTGAGTTAGTAAAAGTAATCATATATGTCAGCTAGGCAGTAAAAATATCACCAGCTGGTCAATGTAACGTAACAGAAATTCACAAAACTATCTTTAAGGGCCATTACCATGTGGCAGGTCATGGTGGAATTTGCTTTGACCAGTGATCAGTAAAAAATAGACCAGATCTAGAAGTAGTGGCACAGCAGAGAATCTGAGGCGTAGACAGGAGCAACAAGCCTTTGGGTACTGATACAGTGCTGTGCCCTGCCTAGTTCTTAAACTAGGTTTTGAGCTCCTTCAAAATGAGAGTCTCGCACTAGTTCAAGCATCTGTGACCAATGAAATTGACACATTCCTTCATGAAGAAGTTAGAGACATTGGGGGGCCGGCCATGGCCAAGTGGTTAAGTTAGTGGGCTCCACTTCAGCGGCCCAGGGTTTCACTGGTTTGGATCTTGGGCGTGGACCTGGCACCGCTCGTTGGGCCATGTTGGGGCAGCATCCCACATGGCACAACTGGAGGCACTCACAACTAGAATATACAACTATGTACTGGGGGGCTTTGGGAAGAAGAAGAAGAAGAAGGTAAAAACAAAGAAAAAAGAAGAAGAAGATTACGATTGTTAGCTCAGGTGCCAATCTTTGGAAAAAAAAAAAAGAAGCAGGAGACATCAGAGTGTTGCGTCTGTTCCCTGGTGATCTTCTGTGTAGATATTCTTTGCCTAACTAGTTGCCTGGTGAAAGCAACCTTGACCCATGTCTGGATAGTCATTCTCATTGTCAGTCTTCATCCTTGGACCAATTCCCCAATCCATGTCATTTGAAACAAGGCTATTTTTTGTCAAAAGATTAATGAAAATTAATGCATCAAAATATAATATAAAAATAAAGGAAATAACAACTAGAAAATACTAGAAGCTACTCAAGAATCTAGAGGTTAGGGAGTTTGCCATTTGAACATTTGGATGCTGAGCATCAGTATCAGGACACGAATAGAAGCACTTGACTTCACAGGAATGTGAGTTTTTCACGAACCCAGTTTCTGATATTGTATGTGTCAGCCCAATATTACAGATCTTATTCCTTCTGAGAACCTGTTACCATTTTTGTTTCTTTGTGGTTCTTATAGTTGTATAATGTAGAGACTTTGATTGGGATATTCCATAGAGTTTTGGAACAATAAAACCCTGCTTCATTGAAGGCCCCTTAATTAACAGATTTATTCATCATCATGCACATTCAGACAAAAATAAGGAATTCAAAATATATGTCTTTCCTGCTATCCATGAGATTCCTGAGTTACAAGCAGCCTATGCAAATGAGAGTTGAAATGTGAGCATTACTCTGATGGCTGGATAGTGATGTCTGAGAACACCAGACTCCCTTGGGATGAACAAAATTCTGAACACTACTACACTTACCGAGTCAGAGATATCAGCGAAAAGAACCTCCCTTTTCTCCTTTTCTCTCTGTATGAATTCAGCAGGAACTGCCTAGAGCTGAGGCAGGGAGTTCTTGGTGCAGAGGACCCTGACTCCAGGGTCTTGGTGAGCCAAGCCGTGCAGCAGAGGGGAACGCCCCATCATCCCTTTTGATTGCTTTTCCCTTCCCTTTGGCATCACCCCTTCCACCTGTAACCTCCCTCTGTCCTCCCTCAACAATCTCCAATTATCCTACCTAAACTGTCTCATTTCTTTAATTTTCCTCTGACAGCAAGTGTCTGACTTGCTAACTGAGATTTGTGCAACCCGAAGGAAAGTCAACTGTGCCACAAGAGTCTTGTCTTTTCAAATCACCTCCTCTGTTGACCAAAGAAAGGGCTGTAGTGCTTGCTCACCACACGTCTTTCAGCTGTTGGCTGGTTTTATCTTTTGTTTTCTTTCCTCTTGTTGATCTGCTCTTGGCTTCTGTCTTCTTGCTCTTGTCTCTGTATCTTCCCGTAACTTTAAATTCTCTCATTTCCTTTCTTTTCTTTATTTCCACTCTGCCTTCCCACATGCTCATATACGGGTTACTTCTGTTCAAACCATCACATTGTGGCCATGAAGGAATCTTAGAGACCACCCAGTCAGAAGCATCCATTTTACACATGAGGAAGCTCTGGTCCAGAAAGATTGAGACTCTCTCAACATCACCTGGCTCACACCTGACCTTGGGACAAAGCGGCAGGGCCGTGGACACCAAGCTCCTTCTCTTCCCACAATGGCCAGCAGAATTGTCAGCAGCTGCGGGACAGCTATCTTCCCTTATTCTTGTGACAGCACCTATTTATTGGCAACCAACAGTGTGATATTGCTCAGCGCTGAACGTGATGCAAGAGCAGATATCTGCTCCAAATCAGAATCAAACAACATCTTAAGTCATCAAAAGTTCACCCCAAGTGTCTACCTCTCCCCAACCTGTCCCACACATTGCTGCCTCTAGTCTCAGAGACGTTGCCCATGCCCCTTTCTAGGCGCCAGGACAGCTCCTGCCCACAGTGCTCTAAAGTGCAGGGTGGAATCATAGTGTGAACGTGGGCTAGGCAGAGAGAGTGGCAAAAGACGATTCTGCATTTCAGCAGCACAGGGTGTCCTGCAGTGGGCAGAGCCTGCCCCCGCCCCGCTAACAGAGAGTCTAGGTCATAGCTGGATGGACTGTGGTCTGTCGTCTGTCTGGTCTTTAAGCTTTTAAATCACTGTTCTTGTTGTTGCTGCTGCTGTTTGTTTGTTTACTTGCTTGCATTTTTAATTTCAGAGATTGATCATGGCAGGTTTTCTGAAATAAAATTAGAGCTAAAAATATTTCCTGTGTCCTTCCATTGCATGGGTTGCCTTTTTCATGTTTTCTACTTCTAGTAACCAAAGGGAAGAATAATGAGAGCTAACATTCACTGAGGGCTTATTCTGAGGCCCTGTTCCATAAATTAGGTACCATTACCAGCTATGCAGTGCAGATCGAATGGCTAGCAATTAGAGGCAGCCAGGATTGGAAGGCAGGCAGTAGACTTGGGAGCTGGCCCTTCGGAGTCATCACCATAAGGGAGCGGGTACACCACTGCTGCCATTTGCATCCCACCTCAGTTCGCCCTGTGCCATGGCGAGCTCATCTTTTGAAGCACTTTGAGTCTGAATCCCGGAGCTGCAGGGAAGCAGTGGTTCTCTTGTCTGACATCCCAGCACCCACTACCTGGCTACACTTGAACCCTCAGAATGCCTTATAAATTAAAAACAACAACAAAGGATTGCCCTTTCTGCCATTAGCATTGTTAATCTGATCCTGAACTGGCCCAACAAGTGTACCTCAAATCTTATTAGCCATTTCTTCTACTGGTGAAGAACAGAGGAATTAGCCCTGTACTCATCATTTTCTCATTTGTATTTCATCTCACACTGTTCATCTATTAAACAAGTCATTTGTAATTTATCCCTCTAAAACAGATTAAATTTAGCAGGTCTCAGACAAACGCATAAATTGCCTTCAAAATTTCGAAATTTCAACAACCAACCAAAAGCTAATGTTCTGGCAATGCAACGTGTCCCCCCCGTCTAATACAGAAACTGGGAGCTTTTCCATAGATGTTTTATTATCATGCACAGAATTTAAAAACGAAAGCATAAATTCACAAGCCAGCCTTTGCTTTTTAGACAGCATAGCATCTCCTTTTGCAAATTAGGGCTGTGTCCTTTCTAGAAGGAAATCTGTAAGTTAGAAATAGAACCTTTGAAAATAGTGCCAGGTAAAAATCTAAGACAAATAGGAGGTGTTGATGGCTGGTGCTGAATAGTCCTTAATTGCAAGTGGCACATGCAGGAGAATAAATCAGTTTAACTCAAGCCATGCCAAGCCCCAAACACATTAATGAAATGGAGGAATTTGTGCACTACATTTCTTCTAGAATCTGCATCAACTTGCAAAAGATTTTGCTTCTCTCTTGATCACTTTTATTCCGAAAAGGAAGGGAAAAGATTACAAAAAAAAAATCTTTGCAAAGATAACCCTTCCAACTGGGAACTTTATCTGGTTCTTACCCATCTCCTCTGAGATCTGACTCCTTCAAGTATTCCAGTGTTTTCTGTAATATCTCCCTCTCTTCTAGCTCCCATTTTTCCAATTGATTTGAACATTTCCAGACTCCTCTTTTGTTAAAAAGAATAAAGCCACTTTTAACGATGTTTTCTCTGGTTTATTTAGAAAAGTCTATTCTTGAAGTCTCCACTTCTATTCATTCTTTAATTCATTCATTCATCCATCCGTCCATTCATTAACTCCACAAATATTCATTAAGCATCTACTATCCACAAAGCATTGCATTAAGTGCTTTTGGAAAAAATATATAAAATATATAAATAGTCTTGTTCTGTGTTTATCTCATCATCCATTTGCCACAAAAAAATACATTAAAACTAAACCATTATAATTTTCAATAATTGACAAAGTAAGTTCTTCCAGAGATTTGCATGTTTTAAGGTTGTTCAAAGCTATGCTTGAACTTCTAACGGTGGAATTTGAGGCAGCAGGAAAGAACGTGTTTTGAAAGAGACCACCGCTTCTGTCTGTGTTTGGGGTTAAATGGGAGGCTAGCTGTAAGGCGAAGCAATAGAGAGGAAGTTAGACAGAGGTGGTTGAAAATGGAGAAGCATGAGACACAATGGATTAAAGCAGACTGAGAAATCTGGGATTAAAAGAATGAGTCTGGATTGTTTCTTTTCTCCTGGAATGCCACAGCAGTGATGACCAGGTAGCAAACTGTAAACAACTGGGGTGGGCCAGCTTGAGTGTATAAGCAAACAGGTCCCGAAAACATGCTGTCGATGTTCAGGAAACAGTGCCATTATTCCCATAAAAAGGAGGTGACTTTAGAACTAGAGAGAAGGGGAGCGAGCAGCTGGGAGGTTTGGGAGAGACCTGAGCTGCTTCTCAGAATATGTGGGTTTGAATCTAGACTCCTGTTTATAAGACTCTTGGGCAAGTCACTAAAACATCACTAAGACAGTTTCCTTATCTCTGAAAACAATCTGAGAAGGTAGTTAAAGGACTAGAACTGATAACACCCAAGAATGTATCTAACACACACTAACAATTACCTGGCTTATATTTCAGGAGCTCTTGCTATCTGTCTGAGGTTCTCAGCACTTTTTGTGTATTAACTCTTTTAATCCTCATAACCAAATTCTGGGGAGGAAGTAGTGTTATCTCCATTTTACTAGATAAGGAAATTTAAGCTAAGAAATATTAAGCAACTTGCTTGAACAACTGGTAAATGGTGAAAGCAGCCAGGCTCCAGAACCCATGCACCATCTCCCTAAGCTTTTCTGAAGTGTGGCTTGATCAGTTGCCTCAGACATTGAAGATAACGAAGCATAAGGTAGGCTATTCAGTTAACAAACAGTTCTTAAGTGTCTACTATGTGCCACCTACTAGAGATGGAGTGATGAGCAAAACAGATATCGTACCTGCCCATGAAGGGCTCACAGTATCAGCCAGTGTGCACGAAAGAAAAGCTTGTCGAAGATGGGGATTCCCAGGCTCGTCCTTGAGAGTCCAGTTTGGTTGATCGGTAGCAGGGCTCAGGATTCTGCATTTCTAATAAACGAACCAAGTACCTGATACTAAGGGTTTGATGACTACACCTTGCAGAATCCTTGGTCAACTATTGGTTTTGCAATGAAATGGAACCATAAGAGTTCACTACAACTGAATACCACCCATTGGGAAAGCAATTCAAAATATATGCCACGTGCTAGACAGTTAACTCATTGAGAGCAGAGAGACTGTCAGAGTAGCACTTAAGCAAGAGGGGTTACCTGATGGGCACCAACTCCTAACAACAGATCACTTAGGAGCCCAGAATGCTCAAAGCCCCTTTCAGGAAGGAAGGCCTTTTGCTATTCATATAAAAGATGCCCCCTAGTTAATTCCTCTCAAGGCCATCTCGGGCAGTGACTCACTGTTGAGTAGACGGACTGAGAATCAAAGGAATCTGACTACAATGAGGGACAAGGAACCCCAAATTCTAGTTCTCACGAGTAGCTTCATTCCTCACATTATTAAGCCTCTGCTTGTTCTCTCCTTGCATGCATGCTAAGAGTGAATGACAACCAAAGATTTTGCATGCATCGTTACCTAAACAATAGAATTTTAATATATATTTATATTAAAAACTATTATATGCTTACAATTCTAATCCTTATGCAGCCCAACATATACACTGTCCAACATAAACATTAAAAATGAATGCCCTAAACTACTAATTAGACGCTGGTATAGAGAACAGAGCTTCTCCAGAAGAATCAGAAGACCTGGGTTCTAGGCCTAACTAGCCATGAAGATTGTGAAATTTACTTAATTGCTAGGGCTATTCAATTCTTTTTTATAGTGAAAGGCTGGTCAAGACCATCTATAATAGTACTTTCCAATTTCTATTCACACCCGTATATGGAATGTAAAACTAATTTAGTGAATCAAGAATAGGATGGAGGGTAAGTGCTTCCCTACGGTGAGTGCAAATACTATATGCTGCATATGTGTAGTACAAAACCTTTTTCATTTCAAATATACCTCTGTAGATACTTAGTCATGATGTAAAATGTGTTCTTATTGTAGATTTTAGTCAACACAGTTGGAAAGTCACTCATTTAGAAGATCCCTTCTAGCTCCAAAGTTCTCTAATTCTGTGATTTCACCTCACTTCTTACTGACCTTGTAAATCACCGCATGATGCTAACTTATCCGAATTTTTTGCTGCAGATTCAAGCACCAGATTTGTCCGTTATTAGCATATTCTGAAGAATATTTATGCTTCCAGAATGTCACTGCCCAATCTCCTGTGGCCTCTTCTTGTCTTGTGAGCTGATTCTGGTATTTTCTGCTGACCAATAGGGCTAAGGTAACACTGGACTACACAGTTACAGCTATAGCCTCTAAAATGATAGAAAATATTTTTTAAAAAGAGGTAAAAAAAAATCATCACATAAACCACTCCTATAGAAATGAGAAAAGTATAAAAGCCCACCTGAGACATGATCTCAGAAAACTGACGGGTATGTAATTAAACCATGATGTCTGGAGGAGCCAGAATAGAGAGCACAATAAAACTAGCATCAGCTAAACCCTGGAGAAAGTATAAGCAGAGGTTTCTCAGGCTCTTATTCCTCAAATCCCTCATACCCATTCTGAGAATTCTCTTGTTCTGACTTTAATCCCTGCCTAAGATAATTAAGTTAGGCACATTATTTTATAACGAGATTTATCATATATCCTTTTAGTGGCAGTGGTTTTTTGGTATAGAATATCAGAGAGGTACCCTCCCCTCACAATACCCACACTTCTCCTTCATTCCTACTTTCTCTATCCTCTCAGGAAAGTGTATCAGAATCCCATCAGGGAACTTCTCAATTTCACCTGTCCATCCAGAGATTCTAAGAACCAAAGAGTATATATGCTCACTTATTCACATACAAATGCCATCCCAGCTGAGTAGTGTACAGTCACGACTGGAATTGTTGGGTTATGTGACATTTTTGCATCATACCTCTCCCCTCCTCCATATCTAATTGCATCAGCTGATTTACACAGGTGCTGAGGAACTCCCAAACTATGACGATATATAAACACATCTAGCAAATGGAGGACATGGGCAAAGATGGACTAACATTAGTCAAATTTCAAGTAATGTCGGCAGGGGCTTGAGAGAGAATTAACCTCAAGGGAAATACATGGAAAGGTTGAGGAGAATTTGCACAGAGTTTGAGGGTCAGAGAGGAGACGTGGTTCCAGATACACAGCTAATACTGGGTCTCACCCCACCTTGATTCTGCGTTGGTTTGTATACACCCTAAAGAGAAAAGAGCCAATTTTGCTAACTAAAGAAAATATGTCATTGAACTTAACATCTTGAGGTCTAAGCTACCTTGGTAGGGAATCCCCATCACTGATCATATTCTAGAGGAAGGATGACATTCCCATGTCCACTCTGTAGCAGAAGAACTGGGAAGGATGAGAGCGCTGGTGACCTGGGCCATCAGCCTGGCTGCACACACTGACAGTGGGCCCCGTTCAGTAGAGGTGAGGTTACCGTGCTGCCGAGCAGCCACAGCAGTGCACATGCACCTCCAGCTCAGACAGCACCAGACACTGCAGATTTGTGGCCTCCCCAGTAGAGGCAAGAGCAGCAGCGTTATTGAATCCTAAGTCAATGCTTGGACTGTGAGTCTCTGTGTAGACACCAGCCACAGAAGGCCTCCAGCAGCAGCAGCAGCATCAACAGCAGGACTAATATGCAGGCACATGGAAAGTGTCCTTGAAGAATTTCAGATACATTTGGGAAGAACTTTGCAGGCCTGCAGTGCCTGGTATACAGTGCAAGCTTTGGTCAGTACAATTTGGATTCAACTGCTCTCAGGATATTACCACAAACTAGTGAGGACTTTAGATATGTGTATTGGATAAAAAAAAGGAGTAACTTCATTTTAAACAATCCCGAACAGAAATCACTAAAGCCATTTATGAAACAAGAGCATTAACCATTCATGGTCATCTTTGCAGGCAGAACAATTGCAAAGAAACATCACCCTTAGTCGCAGGAACAAACATTATTAGGAAGAGTTAACAATGGGGTGGCCCAGCAGGGAGGTGATATTTATCTGTCACTTACAGGGAACGCTGCACAGTGCAAAGTGTTGGGGAGGAAGCAGAAATTTACTCGTCAGCCTGTAAATGCTCATTAATACCTCCTGGTCTGTCTGACTTAAATTCCTTTGAGAGTAAGAAGCACAGTAGTTTATAGTGAATTCAGTGAAAATTGGAATTTTCTCTATACTTAAGAGAGAGAAAAATAATCAATTATCTCAATAAGCTTTTCTGAGAGCTTTAGGAAAAGTTAAGCAAAATTAGCATTGATTAATCTTGAAATACATTTACTTGTGAACCTCAAAATGAATTTCAATTCCTAGTTTCTGTAAAATACCAGCTCCAGACTGCGTCCTTCATTTAATGAGAGTGTATTGAATCCAGCGCCGCCTCAAGCACTTTGGGCATTGCACTGAGCAGTGCTGGGGATAAAAACGGCTGAAAGGGCACTGCTTCATTCTTCAAGAAACTAAAGTCTGGGCAAGAAGGTAAATGACACAAAATCAAAGACATCAAGATTATCATTTCCAGAAACTTCCTTTGCTCTTTCTGTGGAAGATCTAGGAAGTCCCAAAAACACTTCATTCTCTCACAGTATCATATGAGTGAGAATTTTCAAAAGAATTATTTGATATACCCAGGAACGTAAAAAAGATCAATAGATGATTGATATAAACAGTATCTATGATGGAGGAAGAATCCTTTTTGGGCAAGTACTTCAAAATTTGCTGATTTCTGTAGTTCAAATTTAATAACATGTCCATGATCTTGTTGATGACCACATATCATGAAAAATAAAGATAGTAAGATGTATTCATAGAAGAGACAGTCAGAAAGAGGAAGTGGGAAATTAGGTAATGTTTATTAAAATAAGCCCAAATAAGGCTGCTGTCTTTTAGGTAACTGAAAGCTGGTAAAAAACTTCAGTTTTATATATAAATATAGCTATAGGCAAGGTGTTATAAAACATAATCAGTTGTTGAATTTTAAAAATAAAATAACCTTTCCCCAAATGATTGGTTTGCTCATCAAGAAAGCATAAACTAATAGAGCCTCTGGATTAGCAGAAAAGAAAATTTTTTTTTTTTTGAGGAAGATTAGCCTTGAGCTAACTACTGCCAGTCCTCCTCTTTTTGCTGAGGAAGCCCTGCCCTGAGCTAACATCTGTGTCCATCTTCCTCTACTTTATATGTGGGACACCTACCACTGCATGGTGTGCCAGGCAGTGCCATGTCCACACCCGGGATCCGAACCGGCGAACCCTGGGCCGCCGGGAAGCGGAACATGCGAACTTAATCACTGTGCCACTGGACCGGCCCCAGGAGAAAAATTTTAAGTTCTCTACTTTGAATATCTATCTAAAAATGAAAGTCCCTATATACTGGTTTTAGCAAATGTTTGTCTCTTCAGCCTCTAGTTGAGTCCATCTACGACAGAGAAGTCACTGGCTCCAAGGACACAGGTGCAAGCTGACACTTAGTTGTCTCCTCTCTTTATTATTATTGTCAGGGTCCATTTATATGACCACTGGCAATCAAAATGCTACTTGTAAACACCTTATCACCCTCAATTCCCTATTCTATTTCACTTAAATGAAGAAGTATCACCCATTATTTCAGCAACATCTCTTTCTTGACGGTGAATCTTGTCCTAAAGCCTGTGTGTTGTTCCTCCTCTTCAGCCAACAGCATCACCAGAGGATGCTCCTTACAAACATAGACAGGCTAGTTTTTTCCCATGTCTTCCTTGATATTTGACTTTTAAAATATTTCTAGGCATAAAGGATATTGTTTAAAATGCAGACTAAGTATTACTATGAAATTTAAAGTATTACATTATTTTTAGATTTGAGCAAGGGGTTGAGGGCCCAGGTGACAATAGGGGACCACAGAGATACTCATGGCCAGATAAGCTAGAGCAGCCCAAGGGCATCAATCTCTGGGATATAGGACTACAGCCAGATGCTGAGGACCCAGAAACACTGGCTGGGGACTTGCTGCTCTGATAGAACAAACTAATATCAGAATGGATGAGATCAGACTGAGAAGTAGAAAAGAAGAACGAGAAGTAGATCAAAGCACAGATTGGGTATGAAAGCAGAAATAAAAGCCTTATTTTAACCAGAGCTTAAGATAAGAAGAAAGCTCCTCCCGCTGTGATGTAAGCTCCTTGAGTGTAAGGGCTATGCCTAGTTCATATAGAGATAGAAATGGAGATGGAGGTGGAGTGCAGATGGAGATGGAGATGGAGTTAGGGATAGATAGATAGTCATTAGCACCCATCAGAGTAGTTATTTAATTAACGTTTGACAAAGAATGAATCATTTACACCAACAGTTGACTTGAGAATCCAGACCTCAACCTCCAGCCTTCTTCTACTTGATTTTATTTTATTTATTTATTTATTTATTTTTTGAGGAAGATTAGCCTTGAGCTAACATCTGCTGCCAATCCTCCTCTTTTTGCTGAGGAAGACTGGCCCTGACCTAACATCTGTGCCCATCTTCCTCTACTTTATATGTGGGACGCCTGCCACAGCTTGGCTTGCCAAGTGGTGCCACATTGGTGAACCGGTGAACCTGGGGCTGCCAAATCTGAATGTGTGCACTTAACCACTGCGCCACCAGGCCTGACCTTGATTTTATTTTTATTTTTACTCTATTGTAATTTTACCTTGGTTTTGCACCCTAAGAGGCTTGATTTGGGAGAGGATGCATTTAAGTTGGCCTTTGCAGGATCAGCAGAGTTTCAGGAGGCAGAGGTTGGAACAAGTGAAGACACCGAGGTAGAAAGATGCAGGACAGGTGGGAAGATTGCAAAGTCTGACCTCTGTGTGGTGGGGCTAATGGCAAATATTGAGGGTACTGCAGGAAATGGAGGCACAAAGACAGGAATTTTTATATGACTGTTGACCATTTAATGAGTACTCTGTAGGCAATGGAAAGCTGATAAAAATTAAGTCAGCGCTTGACCAGCACTGTGCTTAGTAAGCTTGCTGGGGGCAGTTGCACGGAGTTACATTTTTAATTGAGATATAATTTACATATGGCTCTAAGTGTCAGTTCAATGACTTGACAAATGCATATACTTCTGTAACTAGGACCAGCCTTCTGAGTGTGTGGCCTGTGCAGTCCCACAGGGACCCACACTTAGAAGGGCTATGTGCTTGGTTACATGCTCTGCCACTGTCATTTAAAAATTCTTAATAACTTTCGAATAAGGAGCCCATGTTTTCATTATGTACTGGACCCTGCAAATTATGCAGCAGATCCTGTGTGTAACCCACACCTTTAGTCTAGATACAAAGTATTTTAATCGCCCAGAAAGTTCCCTCATGCCTTTTTACCATAAATTACTTTTATCTATTCTAGAACTTCTAGAATAAACAGTGTGTTCTTTTTTTAAGGGCCTCATCTACAAAGAATTCAACAGCAGAGTAGGTATTGAGATATAATTTCTATGTAACAGGTCAATGGCCAGTCTTTGGTAATATCTTTTCATAATCTCTGGTCTGCCTAGGACATAACAGGAGCTTAATGACTTTGCACGGCTAAGTAAGTGAATGAATGATCTCTAGTGTTTTCCCAGACTCTAAAAACCTGCATCTTTTCAAGATCAATGCTGCTACCAAGAATTTCTTTTTTTCTGGAACCTAGTTGATTCTAAAATAGTCTTCTTGTAAGGACATAAAATCAAAGGAACAAATCAGAAAAAAATATATAACCTATCCCTTCATATATCAAATTACTCTAAATAAGAAAATGTGTGACACCTGTGAACGTTTCAGAGCAATTACATTTTTAAAAGAACAATTACCATTACATTTTATTTTAAAGGGGGCCTGTAATATCATCACATAAATAAAATCAAACTAGCCACAATTGCTTTATTCTAGAGGCACATTGTTTGCCTGTTCTTTCTAGAGAAGAGGTTGACAAGTAATATTAACAATAATAGTAATAATAAATAATTTCAGCAGTTAACATTTATCAAGGACTTATCATCACCAAGCAATGTGCCAAGGCCTTATACGTGTTAATGGTGTGACCTTGGTCAAGTGACTTGACTTTTTATTTGAAAATTAGAATAATAACTGTAGCTTTCCCAGGTTTAGTGTAAGGATTATTGGGATAATGCACAGAAACTGCCTGGCATAAAACAAGAGCTCGGCGAACATTAGCTCCTATTATCATTAGGTTATAATTTAACTAAAACAGCAATGCCTGCAGAAACCGATGACCTTGCCGGGCACATGCTGCCATGTCAGTGAGGGAACCAGGACTCCAACCTAGTCTCTCTGACTCTGAATTCTTGTGTTTACTCTAAAAGATTGCCTCCCCAGAATGACAAAATAGGTACTTTGCAGTTCAGAACAGAAACTCTATGCATTATTTCTCTAATTAGATCAGTGAATTGTTCTTTCTCAAAATATTTGCCTACAGCTTCAATGTTGCTCACTGTATTTTTGTCCTTTAGTGCCATGTTTACTCTGAAAATCTAGTCAAGTGACTTTTTGCATACTTTTCAGCAATCAGTGAACCAAAGATAGCATCTTTTTGCTGAGAAACACTCGCATGAAACACAGCTTGAGACTAATTTAGTGGCATGCGTGAACTATGTTAGTCAACAGCTTTATTTGATTCCAAGTCTACCAGGAGCTGTCCCTTCTGGGTTGTGTTCCCCAGCAAGGATGAGCACCCTACACTGATCTCTCCAGATGTTTCTGTTCTTTAGGTCCTAGAGAGATCTCTTCACGTCTCTTTAAACACAACACAAATTTCACAGATGATTTGCCTTTAATTTAGGAAGTTTTGACTTGAGAGTATGGGACACTGGGCTCAATGTCTTCTCTTTGCCCTCACATCCTCCTCCACCCTGGGATGCTGACCTGCACAGATTGTGCTGGGAGCTACCTTGTCCTCTGGTTTAAAGCAAGGCAGCCACTGGCATACAGAGGAGGCAACAGCACGCTCAAAGGGAGGGAAGAGAGGAAAGTCAGGCATTTATGCCCTTCTCTCCTGACTGTCACCTCAGATTGGCTGCATCTCTCTCCCAGAGGTCATCTCTCGCCATCCAGCTTTCTCTCTGCAGTTTCTGTAGCCTGAGAGCAGTAACGGTGCTCTGATGGTCCTCACTGTCCCTTGTTCCTTCACCTAAGTTGAACCTATACCTTTGCAAACAGTCCCTTTATGAAACTCTCCTTACATTACCCAACCGTGATTGATACAGGTGGCTCCATGATACACCTGTGTCTGGTCTGGTGCAACAGCAGCATTTCCCAAAGGATGTTCTTAAGACAGAAATAAAAAGGTCCCCATGTTAAATTGGTTTGACAGACTAAGTTAAGCCAAATTAAATGGGATTCTTCCTTTAGAAGCTCACACATTTTTGATGTGTAAATGTTCACTGAGAATTTCAAGAGCAGGAAATTATGAGCTGCATCTCCTACATTTTATTTTTCCCCCAGAGCAGCTTCTAAGCCTACAAGGATGGACTCAAGGAAGGACTGCAGTAGAGTGATAAAGGAGGTGGTGATGTGGAAGGCTTCGCCCAGAGTAGAAGCAGACAGGTGACCACAGGCTCCTGTCCTGGGCTTGTCAGAGCGCCTCAAATAGAAAATACTGTGACAGTGTCAGGGGAGGCTGAGCTATGCCTGCCAGCACAGCCAATGATCTCTGGCTGCTGTATTCAGCTAACTGGTATTTCTTCTGCCTCCTACCTAGTGAGGATTTCTGTTACTAGCTGTCACTTCTCATCACAGTCCCTCACGACTATTCACTGCTTTCTTCTCTCTTTTGGCCACATTGCATTTGCAATGAGACTAGCCAGTTGTCTTTCTGAGACAAACTAGTAAGTGGATATTTCAAAACTTTCTTTCATCAGTCTTTTCAATGTTTACCCTGTTATTTCTCCAGGGCTTCTGGCCTTTGGTGCCAATGAGAATTGAATTTTATTGCAATTATTAGCCAAAGAAATAACGCTGTTCCTTTTAGCCATAAAATGATTCCAAATACGTTATGGGCTATTTTTTTTGTTTTGGATTATTAGTTTTGTTGCTTATTTTCGTGTTCATTATTATTTTGGAAAGTTAATAGTGCCAGACATCTAAAAGTCAGATAACCACCCAACTGTACATGCTATTTTTATTTTGCTCATTCTATTTGACTCAGTTCAGCTCATTTTACTAATACACAGCTCTTTTTTGAAATATGTTGATACTCTAGTTGGTTGGAATAGCACTAACTGCTCCCTGCAATCATTGATGTATTTTAACATTCTTACATGGACACATCTATTTATAAAGTCTATTTACGCATCTGTTTACAAAGGACATACAACTTTATAGCTTGAAACTTAGACATAGCAATGACCCCTGACTTCTTGCCCCCATAATCCTCAATTCCCATAGCTGGGGAGACAACCTCAAAAAACTGAATTCAATCTAGGCCTATGCTGCAGGGCCAGTCATAAACTAAAACATCAGTGATTCAGCAGCAAGACAAGCTTGCCCCTTATCCCACGCTAATCTTAAACACCAGCTGTTATCATTTTACTCTTGCCTAATTCTTCCTGAGGCCGCCTGCCTCTTCCTCTGATTACAATGACTAAGCCTTAGCCCCACAGAGGAGCATAGAGTACTGTCCGATCTTGGTCATATGTCTTGTAGTGTGTAGTGATAAATGTGAGGGCGTTAGGGTCCAACTGCCTGGGTTTAAGTCCCTGGTCCCCCAATTGCTAGATTTCTGAGCCTCGGTTTCCTCATTTGTCTAATGGAGCTAGTAGTAGTTTCTACTTCATAGGTTTGCTGTGAGGCTTAAACTGACACACGACAATGGCTCAATAAGTGTTTATTATTATCTTAGGTCCTTTGAGACTAAGGTCTTTTCTTTCTTCTCTAGTTATATCAGTCAGTCTCAATAGGAAACAGAATCCAACTCAAAATATTCAAGAGACTTGAATGAAATTCAACTTATAGCAGGGGAGAGAGGGCATGGTTCAGAGAATCATCAAGGGATTTTGAGGCACCTGAACAGTAACAACAGTGGGAAGCCATTGCCACCTAGTCTTGAAACACTGGGCTCCAATGAGAACCGGAGCAGTGGAAGAGGGGCTGTCTGAGAGGAGCTGGAGCTATACTAATGGAAGGATTGAGCCACTGCCAGAAACATGGCCCAAAGAGGGCATGGGAAAGAATCCCCTGCCTTTCCCTCTTCCCCATCTTCTATCACTACTGGTGCCTCCCAATGGAAGCCAGCTGGCAAGAGATTCTGGGTAATGAAGTCCATAAGTGAAGGCCTCTTGTGACAGACAGCAGGCCACAAAGGATGGAAAATGGATGGAGGGGCAAGGTCAAGCACAAAATAACCAGGAAGCCAGTCCTTTAGGCATGTTTCTTCGAATCCATCTCCCCTAGATTAGAGTTATAGCTGCCACACTTGCTGATGCTCCATCTCGTTTGATTCTGTCTGTTCTACAACTGGGCCCTGAGGTCTCCAGATTCTGATTGCCCTAGTCAGGCTTTACCCTAACCAGGCTTTACTCTTGCCCCTCAATCCTTGATTCTAAGGGAAAACATTTTCCAGGCGAGGGTTTTTGGCATGAGAGTTATTTTTGATAGCCTTAATGGACAATGTCCACACAAATAACCAAGTCAGCTATAAAATGGATCCGCGTTAACTATTGAACTAATAGATTGAACATTTTCTTCTCTGTTGGTTTTGCTTATAAGCACAAAGTAATAGTGTGTCAGGGGATTGGAAAGGTGAAAAAGTCGATACCAAGAAATGGAAAGCAGAGAAATAATCTGTTGGGAGATAAGTCTCCATGAGTCTCTTGCATTTCTGCATGTCTCAAAAGCCCTTTGTTGTAAGCTATATTTTCAAGGATGTTTGTATAGTAAACAGCCTTGGGGGATAGAGATAGTGTTTTCTTCCAAAGCAGAGAGTAGGTTTGCTTACTGCCTGTTATAACAGGTTGCTATCCCTAAGGTCAGCATTCCTCTCCTATAACTCAACCCACTGTGTATGGGGGTGTCCCTGTCCTCTTTCCATCACCCTGTGCGAATTGGAGCTCAGAGAATAGCACCAAAATTCTGGTTATCTGGCTGCAGGTATTGGCCGTGCGTGATAAACTGCGCTACATCTCTAACCCAGGAGACTGGTAGCCCTACCGTCAATGAAGCTGTGGCAGGCTAACTTGTTAGGCTGCAACAAGGAAAATCTCAAACCCTTCACAGTCATTGACACTCACTTCTACTTAGTATAACAACATAGACTCCTTTAGATAATGATTTTTGTGGGAGCCATGCCAACTGGAGGCTCTGTCTATTTTAAGAGATTTTGTTGGCTCTTTCCAACTTTTTTCTCTGTTCCCACTCTAAGACAAAAATTCAAAATTTTTAAAAAAGATACAAAATATTTTTACTTAAAAGCCCATATGAAATATATTGTTTTACCACTGAGAAATAATAATCAGATTTACACACTGCATCATTTCTGTTAGGCTAAGAAAGTGTCACACCCAATCACGCATGCAGATACATGCATAGGCACACACGTGTTCCACATAAACACCTCTGCACGCACGCACATAGTCCTGAGACTAGATTGTTTTCTGATTGTTATCCGAGGATACAAAACCTGTTTAAAAAATAAGGTAGCCTCAAAGGGTAGCAGCAGCTGTGGCTCATCTCAGCAAAATTTCCCGAGTGGTGAGAAGTTCTAATAGGAAATGCAAGCTACAAGTGTCATATTCACGCAAAGACTGAGCTCATTGGATCCAGAAAACTTAATTCTTATTCTGCCACTCAGATTACCATTTTAGAAGCACTTGCAAGTAAAGCCAATGCTCTGTACTCTAGGAAAATATTTATAAGCACAAGGCTTTCTGGATCTTGAACCACTATCAGATTCAGCAAAGCTTCATCCTGATTTTGGTGTAGTGGGTTGCATGGGTGTGGCAAGGAAGGGGATATGCTTAGCTTCAGCTTCCAAGGTAATCCCATTCCTTCACAGTCACCCTTGTGTGAAGGAAATTATCCAAAAGACAAGATTTAGAGACTTTCAGGCAAGTCTCCAGTTTCCCCAAAAGCTAAACCAACAGTGGAAATTCTGTAATTTATGATTCATTCATTTGTAGTAAGCATTCCCTGCTGCCCATATTCTTTTTGTAAAATTGTCATAAATGTTTCCACCTCCAAGAAAAATAGCTTAATAACTTTACACATGGGAGGGCCTGTGGCAGCATGAGAGAACTGGTACCTGTGGTAGAAGCCATGGAGATTAAAAAGATGTGAATGTACAATTGAAGCAAAGAAAGCACAGTGGACTGAAGACTTTAACCATCTTTGAACCCAAAATGGTAAACTCCTCCCTATTGTCCCTAGGGAAGCCCTAGTCAAGAAAGCAGCACAATGTGGGCCGGCCTGGTGACATAGGGGTTAGGTTCGCATGTTCTGCTTCAACGGCCCAGGGTTCACTGGCTCAGATCCCGGATGCAGACCTACATACTGCTCATCAAGCCATGCTGTGGCAGGTGTCCCACGTATAAAGTAGAGGAAGATGGGCATGGATGTCAGCTCAGGGCCAGTCTTCCTCGGCAAAAAGAGGAGGATTGGCAGCAGCTATCTCAGGGCTAATCTTCCTCAAAAAAAAAAAAAAGAAAGAAAGCAGCTTGATGTAAAGAAAACAACAAGGCCTTGGATCTGGAGTCAGGCAATGCAGGCTTCCAATCCTGGCTTCCCTCTTATCAGCTGTGTGACCTTCAGCAAGATATTCAATTCATCTGGGCTCTAGTTTCCTGATCCACAAAAAAAGAAATACTTTTTTAAAATATTTGCTACAAAAGATTACTGAAAACATAAAATGACATGATACATCAGCCTCTGGAACATAGTTAGCATTCTCTAAGTATCAGCTGATATCATTATTATTACTTTTTATTATTATCATTAACCATTACACTATATTGCCCAGAAAACAAATAATAGATATCAGTTCCCCCCAATTAAATCAGATTTAAGTGATGTGTTTGGCTACATAAACAGACAGATCCTCTGTATTTGGATGTTGATTTTCAAATAGAGTGAAGCAAAAGTGGAAGAAGTTCCTCCATTTGTACTTATAAATATTGGGGAGGAGAGGAAAGCATATGTATTTTGCAAAAAGTGTGTTTAATATACCCATTGTTTTTACAACACAAATGATAGAAATTGAAGAATGACAAAATTATCTTGCAGGTTGACAGTCTGAAGAAGATAAAGGGATGGCAGAAACAGCATGGATTAAAAATGGTAGTTTAGAGGATGCATATGAGTCTTGGAATTGGAACCCAGATGTCCCTCATTCCCAACATCTTGATAAAGACACGTAACTTCCTGGAGCCAGCCTGGTGGCCTATTGATTAAATTTGACGCACTCTGCTTTGGTGGCCTGGGTTCAGTTCCCAGGCACGGACCTACACCATTTGTCAGTGGCTCTGTTGTAGGGGCAACCCACATACAAAATAGAAGAAGATTGGCAACAGACATTAGCTCAGGGCAATTCTTTCTCAAGGAAAATTAGCAACAGATGTTAGCTCAGGGCAAATCTTCCTCAGCAAAAAAAAAAAGAAAAGAAAAGAAAAGAAAAAAGACATGTAATTCCCTTATTTTTCTGTGCTAAATTTCCTCCCTTGATACAAAAAACTGGTTCTGGTTATCCACTCAACAAACTTAAAGGAACACACACATTTATTAGGTCTGAGATCATGTACAATTTTCAGGTGGAAAGGTCACCTCCAGTCCTAGTCCTTCTGGAAAATTCTGGCTCATGTCCTGGCACGTGGATCCGTTATCCAGCCCACACATGTGAATTGTCCAGGCCTGACCAAAAGATTGCAGTTTCTCTCTTGCCACAAACAACCTTGAGAGACTCTGCGAGTTAATGGAAGACCATCACTATAGACGTGAGAAATGATGGTTGATTTCTGAGCTGGACTCCTCCAGCTGATTCACAAGTTGTAGGCCATTGAGTGTCTCAGTGAGGGATTTTGTGGGGAGAGAAGTTTCTATTTGTTCTTCCTTGTATAGTCTAAACGTTAGTGTTCATAAAACAGATGTCTTCAAACAGTGCCAGTTAGCTTAAATACAAATATGAAATTAGTTATTTTTAGAGCAGATTCACATATTGCTCTGGTGGGCTGCAAGACTCTGATTTTGAGTAATAATTCATGTTTTAATATGTTTCTAGTGGCTCTCGAATTAGCTTCTCAGCCAAGCATCAGGGACTATTTTTGGCTCATTGGGCTATTAATTCTAAGTACAAAACAAAATCCTATGAGAGAATGGACAAAGAATTTGTCCTTTAAGTTACACAAAGAAGCAAAAATTCCCTCCAGGAAATTAATACTCTAATTATAAACTTTCTGGTTGAGAAAGTCTTGAAAAGCTTTGTGTCTTCTGTGAAGTCCAAAGTCTTTGGTTTGGCTTCATTTAATATTTCCCATTCAGAACATATGGGAATATTCCCAAAACATCAGAGCAGCTGGTCCTTTCGAAATCAGAAAAACTTTTCTTTCTGATGCTACTCACACTGTAGAAAAAAGGAATCCACACTGCTGGCGAAACAGCTGTTCTTATTTCTGAAGGATACGGCAATGGCTGAGGCAACATGTTTTCCTACTTAAATTACAGTTTTGGAAAAGAGGAAGCTCAATCGCTGTTTATAAATTAAGTTGTAACAATATCAGTTCTTTCTTTCAACTTAGCTCATTTAGAATGTTCCCGAATATTGGGAGGATTATCACACAGCTCTATGTTCTAGGTTATCTACGTTCTATGTGATCACAAGAATTATGTTCACATTTTGACTGACTTTCTCATTTACATTTGAATAGTTGACATCTTATAGTAAATACAGCTTTTCTGGAAGTTACTACATGGCACTGCATTTTCTCCCAATATTTATACAGTTGTACGTGCAAGGCACCAAGAAATGTTAGTAACGAAGGAAAAAGAGGCAGGGTAACAAATCGAACAAGCATGTCAGAGTTTAAACAATAGCCTAAGTCACATATGCCCTCAGGAACAAAACAGAATTTAATACCCTGGTCTACGCTTTCTCAGTCCATTGGACACAGGATCATATAAAACCTCAAATGTTTTCCTGACAACTCTCAGTTTTCTTGCACAAAGGTGACAAATTTTCCTATGCAAAATGTCCACAATTCGAAATTGAATCTATAGAACTACTCCCCCTTCCTTTGGGGATAGAATATACACTTCTTGCCAGAGATGAATAAAGGCTGAAAGGAAAATTTTCTCTGGACGTAAAAAGATGTATTAGAACAAAAGCTGGACAAATATTTGATTAAGAAAATATTTAAAGATCCAAGAATAAAGAATCTACGTGGCAAGTCCCCATCTCTGGCAAGACCAGAGCAACGTGACAGTTCTATGTCACCACATAATTGATATCTGTAGGACAAAAAAAGGTTTGCTACTGATCAGTAAATTCCTACATCAGATTTCCTAGTTATTGGCTTAGCAACGGAATGGAAACTATTTTCTTTGCTGATCCACTTAATGCAAGTGAAAATAACTAACAACTTTTAAGCTTCAAAGATAGCCAAAAATGGAGTCAAAGGCTTTACAGATACAATTGACTTTAATCCTTGCATTATGCATACGGAGTTGGTGAAATTACTCCATTTTACAGATGGGCAAGCGAACTTGGAGAGTTTTATATTATTTCTCATCCATCTTAAAATTCTTCTGGAGGGATAATATGATATATACCTTTGATATACAGTCTTATCTTATTCTCTAGAGTGGTTAGCAACATCTGAAGCAACGGATTGGGAAAACACAGTGGGTCAGCGCTGTGAAAGACTAATCAAAAGACACAATCCAGAGGTTGTTCCTTTAAATTCTTCATTTATCTTTAGGTAAAACCAAAGCTTTTGTTAATTAGCATAACAGAGGATACTAACATTTACCAAAGAATTGCAAGCGACCAAACTGGTTTAGGTCAGTTCATAAGAGCAGTTACTCAACTTGGTCACAAAGGCATAGCTGGGATGTGAACATAAGTTTTCCTGACTCAAAGACCCTTGCTTTGAACCACTGTGTTTAATCCCTCTGACCTTTTCTTCCATCAGCATAGAACAGTGTGCTCGTTGTATTGAACCTTGATTGCTAAGTGAATGATATACAAGAAAAGTAAAGGGGAAAGGCAAGGATCATCCACCCAGGCTGTCACACAAGTGATCTCACCACACAGCTCTTATCTTGGTGAATCAGGATCCTAGCCCCTTCTCCAGTCTCCCACACTTGGCATCTATATTAGTTTGGTAGGGCTGCCATAACAAAGTACCGCAGACAGGGGGGCCTAAACAACAGGCGTTTATTTCCTCACAGTTGTGGAGACTGAAAGTCCAAGATCAAGACATCAGCAAGGTGGGTTTCTCCTGAGCATCTCTCCTTGGCTTGTACATGGCTCTCTTATCTCTGTGTCCTCACATGGCGTTTTCTCTATGTGCTCACATTCCTGGGGTCTCTGATGGGTCCTAATCTCCTCTTTTTATAGGGACACCAGTCAGATTGGATTAGACCTCATTTCAACTTAATTACCTCTTTAAAGACCCTATCTCAAAATACAGTCACATTCTGAGGTATTAGGGATTAGGGCTTCAACATACGAATTTTGAGAGGGACACAATTCAGTTCGTAATAGCACCTAATCAGTCTCCCAGTCCAGGACGTTCTGCTGTCCCTGCCTCTTCACTGGCATTTTTGCTCCCTTGATTTAAGGCCTCAACACATCCCGCCTACCCAGTGTAACAGTCTCCCCGCATCCCGTCTCACACACATCCAAAGCATTCTTTACACCAGTGCCCTGCTGACAACTTTTGATCAAGCCTTTCTTTTGAGAATGTATCCCAAATATATACAGATACATTTATATATCTATAACGTATGTTTACGATTTTCGTTGATGTATTAAATATTTCTACATCCTAATTTAATTTTTGGTTTAACAGGATGATAAACGTGATTTTCTTTGTTTACTCTCAGCTCCAAAGGTTGAGAACCACTGCAAAAGGAAACCAATACCTAAATCCCACAGAAAGCTGCTAAATCACTTAAAAGAATGTGTGAAGAGATGAGAAAACCTATTCATCAAGAATTGGAGATCACATCTCCAGTTACGGAAAGGTTAGAATTCATTTGGTGTTCCAAGGGTGCTGTGGAGTGCCCCCCACCTTCCAGGAGGAGGTGTTCCCCCATCTCCCAAGCCAGTTGAGAAGTGCTCTAAGGACACTAGTCCGATAGGTAAACAGGTATCTAGGAGTTTAGGGAGATTAAAGACTAGTATGAGATGCTAAAGTTATATCAGCCCAAGACAGAAGAAGAGAGATGGAGAAAGAATGTGTGTGTGTTTGTGTGTGTGTGTGTGATGGACAGAGAGAGAGAGAGGGAAAGACAGATTGAAAGAGAGAGAGAGAGTTAGAGTGAGCTAGAGAGAGGGGACTGTCTTGGGAGTGACCTGCATTTTCACTTATGCTGAGGGTGAAAGTGAATATACATATGGACAAGATGGGAGAGAGTTGGCCTGGAAACATCTTGAAAGGGTTTCCACTCAAAAGGGCTAAAGTAACCCTGCAGAGGGTGGATTTCTAGGAGTCTGATGGGCTAAGGAAGGGTATAGCAAGTGGCCTGCTGGAGCAAGACAGGGGAGTAGTCTCATGCAGTCCAAATTGCAGCTGTAGATTCTAAGAGGGTGAATCTCCAGGGAAACCTCAAGAGCACCTCATGACAGCGAGTCCACGTGGCCCCAGAAGGTCCTAAAGCCGGATCATCACAGTGTACTCAGCGTGCCTCCATCCGTGATCCACTCCAACCCCAGTGCGTGGAGAGGCAGAGAAGGAAGAGAAGAACAAGGCCAGAACAGAGGAGAGGCTTCTGCCCTCCAGCTTACTAGCCTGAAGAAGACTCAATGTAGAGGAGAAGAAAGCTTTAACTTCAAATGAAAGTGTCCTTTAAATTATTGTGGGCACTTGGCATTCTAACTCCCAAAAGGATACTGTACTTTTCCCTAAAAGTGAGAGAAAAGCAATGAAACCTGCACCAAATTTCATCCTGTGTCAGGAAAAGAACCAGCCCACAGAGCAGGTTAAAAAGCGAGAGAAAGATAAAGATTCTTTCCAGTGCTTTCCATCAAATTGAGCACGATCTAGTAGTTTTATTATTTTTAAGATACATAATAAGCATAAGTACAAGTTTTAGTATGTCCTTCTCAGTGGCCCCTACATCAGAGACCACTGCCCCACTGACCACATGGTTGATTTTCTAGGCTGGGATGATCAAGTTACTGCCCAGCTTAAAATCCTAGATGTGTTCCCATTGCCTGTGGCTGAAATCTAACGTTGATAAGGGCACGCAAGCTCTGTAAGCTTTTCTGGCCTCCTCTGCCTACCCACTTGCACTTGAAATTTACCAAAATGCATGCAATTCCCTGTACCTGACATGAAAGACATCTTTCTGCATCTTTGCTCATGCCATTCCATTGAATTTCCCTTTTTTATCCCATTCCACACTCAGTTTTTATTTTTATTTAAAATATAGTTCAGATGGTACTTTCTCTAGCCTCTCTGCTTTGCTTGCGCTTTGCCTGTATACCTCACTTCCACAGAGTGGTATTTGCCCCCGTTACTCTCATGGTTCTTCATACATCCTTCTTGAGATTTATTGTTATTCTCTCTATTCATTTATCTACCTTCCCCACCAGATCATGAATTCCTGGCAGTAGGATTTGTTCATGCTCATTGTCATGTCCCAAGTTTCATGTACAAAACCTGGTTCTAGTAGGTCCTTAACAGGTAACTATTAAATGAGTGAAAGTTACAAGCATAGCACTTGGACTATAAATATTTCTCCTTCTACTACAACTTCGACCACAAAGTTCTTCAGCTTCTACTACAAAGATAAGCAGTATGGATTTTTGGCTTTTATGTTTGTTCTTTGTCATTTTATCATTTTTCAAGAGACTGAATAAATATTTTTTTTGGCAGAACTCCATATATGTACAATGATTGCTCTGAGTTTGAACTAACAGAATTTGATAACTGAAATACACAGAAAAATTTTCATATTATCCAGAAAATCCAATAAAACTGCTTCTGAATTCCTAAATCCAGGCATGTTACACATAAGGTAGCTAAACTTTACAAGGAATTTCTTCTTTGATCTTTGTTTCAGTTCATTTTTTTAACTCCTGAGTAAAAAAAATAATAATAAGGCTCCTTTTGACACTGAGTTGTCAGCGCCTCTTAAGACAGATTTTACCCAGCAAGACAGCATTGAGGACAAAAGCTTGTTTTGAGACACACTGTCTGTGGGATGGTTTATTTTAAGCCATGATAATGTGATATTAGCAGGTGGTTATTCATAGAGGCATTGATCAATATGCGTTTGCTCCCGACAGCATCAAAGCACCAGCTCTGCCCATTTCTCTCCACCTCTTTCCTCAGTCTCGGTTCACATACAAAGTCCCTGGCACCTTGCACATTACAAAGGCCTAATGCAGTGTTAGTTCAGTCTCTGCAAGGTTGTACTGAGCACAGGCCTTTGTTGCTCGGTAAATGGAAGACATGTCACTTCAAAACATTTGTAGATTGTTTTACCAATTTATCTAGAGTGAGGAGAAGTTCTGCAGGCTATCAGCAATAAAATTGGAAAGAAAAGTGAATTTTATTAGCACTAAAGTCCAACAGCTCACAGGGAAAAAGAGCAGGTTGGAGTAAATGGCTTCAAGATGCTTGACTTCTCCCCTCTCAAGACAGGCTCGAGTGTATTTCACATGAGAACCAGATTGCTTTTTCATCAACCAAGTACATACCACTTAACTGTCGGCACTCAAAAATTCATAAATTTGACTCAGTCTTACTACCATTATAATAACAAAAAAGAAGCAAATATAATAATATTATGAAAGGAGCAAAAAATTTTAATTAATTGTAATGCTTAATGATTGTCAAGGTACAATGAGGGGAATCCCTTTAAAACATAGCTGTTCAGAGTAGGAATTTTTAAAAACGTAGTATCAAGAGACAAAAATACTAATACTTTTCACCCAAGAATCGCACATATAGGAATCTGGCCTAATGGAAAAAAATATTTACTTGAAGCTGTGTTCATTACAATGGTATTTACAGTGATGAGAATGACTGCATAAGTTAAGGTACAAGTATCAGACATAATATTCAGTTGCTAATGTTTTGAAGACTGATAAACAAGATTATTTCAATGACCACTAGATGCCGATGGGCTCACTTAATCCTTGTAACCACCCTGTTACATCTCAGCTATTGTCATTCCCCATTGTACAGTTAGTAAGCGGAGACATAGACAGGTTAGTGTGCCCGCAATGCCATACCTTGTCAGAGGTAGAGCTGAGGTTTGGACCCAAATCTCCTGGTTCTATTATTTACACACTTCACCATCACACCCGTATGAATTAGTTTGCTAGAGCTGCCATAACAAAGCGCCACAAACTGGATGGCTTAGAAAGAAATTTATTGTCTCAGAGTGTTCGAGGCTGGAAGTTTGAAATCAAAGTGTTGGCGGAGTTGGTTCCTTCTGAGGGCCATGAGAGAGAATCAGTTTTATGCCTCTCCCCTAGTTTCTGGTGGTTTGCTGGCAACCATTGGTATTGTTTTGCTTGCAGAAGCTTTGCCCTGATCTCTGTCTTCATCCTCGCATAGCATGCTCCCTGTGTGAGTACCTGTGTCTAATTTCGCTTTTTTTGTAAGGACATCAGTCATATTGTATTAAGGGCCCATCCCACTCTAGTATAACTTATTTCCAAATAAGGTCACGTTCTGAGGTACTAGGAGTTAGGACTTAAATATATGAATTTTGGTGGCACACTAGTCAACCCATAACACCATAGTTTTTGATCATATTCAAATTCACACAATAAAAGGGTAAGTGAACAAAAGCTGAAAATAAAAATCTATAATCTGTGATTGCAGTTTGAAAATATACACGCTGGGAGGTGGGGGCAGGGAGGGGATACACCAAATGACAGCATCGTAGGTCTTACACTTTTCTTTATCTTCATTTTATTCTACAATAAGCATTTAATACTATTTTAATCATTTAAAATCCAATAATGATGTAATCACATCTGAAAAGAAATAGAAATATTTTTCCAAATTTATTAAGTTTATTTATATGTGTGGCCCCAAAGAGCTATGTCAGGCACTTGTGTATTCAGGTCAGGGCCACATCCTAGTCCACCTTCCCTGCTCTACATCCTCCAAATACCATGTTTTGGTGCCATGTCCTTCCCCATCCTATTTTCTCAGCTTCTCAAAGAATAACAACTTGCTGCTCTGTGGCTTCAGTATACTATCTGATAGGACTCTTGAGATATGGCTCAAACAATCAAACAGATACATTTTGAAATCTTAAAAAATCTCTCCCCATGTTCTCTAAAGTGAGGTGCATGCTCCTCAAGTATTGTGCAAGACAATGCATTTAAGATGTGAGGACAATACAAAGACTTCTCTTAATATTTAGATACCGATAGTCAGCACATAGGTTGGTACTCTCCTCTCACTCAGTTTACACGCAGGTGTGCAGGATTCAGGTACACTATTTAAGTATCCTCTGGGTAGAATGGGACAGACAGAAGAGTGGATCATGGGAGCTGTATTTGTTTCCCAGGGCTGTTATAACAGATTACCACAAAGTTGGTGGCTTAAAATAACATAAATGTATTCTTTCACAGTTCTAGGGTCTGAAATTAAGGTGTCAGCACAGCCATGCTCCCTCCAAAGGCTGTGAGGGAGACTCTTGCCTTGCCTCTCCCACCTTCTGGCAGCTATTGGCAATTCTTGACATTTCTTGGCTTGTACACACGTCACTCTAATCTTTGGTTCTGTGTTCCCATGGCCTTCTTCCTTGTATCTTACTCTGTGTCTTCTTCTTTTCTGTCATGTATAAGACATCCATCATTGGATTTAGGGCCCACATAATTTAAGATGATCTCATCTCTAGATCCTTATCTTAATTATATTTGCAAAGACTCTTATTCCAAATAAGGTCACATTTTGAGGTTCCAGGTTGACATATCTTTTGGGGGACCACTAATCAATGATTATATGGACCTAAAATGTTATCTTGCTTTCAGACTAATGAAATACCTTTCAATATACATGAGCATGGTTAGCTGGATTTATAGATCATATAATCTAGTTTTAACCAAGTTAATCATCACAAGTTGACAAGTGGATCAAAAATTTCAGGAAAAATAGCAAGAGTTTTAACACAGTAAGAATAATGCAAGCCCAAGAGAAAAACAAGAAAATAGAAAGGCTGACGCTTCTTCCATCCTTTATATGAGCTCTTTAGCAGCCATAGAAAACTACAAAGACACAATCATACCTAACAAGAAGTAGAATAAAATCTTTATAATTAGCAACAAGTTTATTTGATATATGGATTTACATCTACTACCCTTAACTATAAATCATTTAAATAGTGTTCCTTGAGATTTTCTTTAATGACGGTATGAAGTCACCACAATTAGTAAGAACATATTAAAACTAAGCACTCAGAACATGAAAATATAGATCCATAATTTTTGAGTCATGTTTAAAATCACCTTTAATTTTGCAAAATTTACTAAATTTCATGATGGACATAAAATTCCCTTTTGCAGTTCCTCACTAACAGAAAAAATTCTAAAAGCCACATACTACTTAGGAAACCCTTATTCTTCTTTTCCTTGGTAAAAATTAGCTGAAGACACACACACACACAAACACACACACACAATGGAGACAAGATAATAAATAATATCCTTTCCTCTATGAGTAGATGGCTTAGGAAGATGTATAAAACACAGATCAGAAGATTGGAAAAAGCAAGAACTGGGACAACAATCTCCACATGGTAATATGCTTTCTCTAAAGTTAGACAAAAGTATAGGTAAATCTAATATGACAGTGTCCTATACTTGCTAGATTCTGTTTAAAAAAGAAAATACATCAAAACTAACTTTTTGTGCACCACAGAATTAAACATGTGTCATGAAAGATAGATCATTGACAGAAAATGAGTTCTTTAATTTTTTTTAAATAGTGTGTTTTCCCACAAAATTTAAATTACAATAATGGAGCAATTATTTTGGCTGGAATAAAGAAAGAATTATGAGGAAAAGTTACAGAGATAGTGCCACACTTTTAGTCCATTCACTTCATTGTTCATAGGCAAGCTATAGCAGCCCAACAAAAGCCAGCAGTATACAGAGTACTGTAAGAAGTCACTGATGGAATTCCTTTCTTTAAAGGCGTCTAAAATACAATAGAGTTCTTATAATACCTCAGTGATGAGTTGGGGAGGGAGCAAGAGAATCTGTTATGCAACCCAGTGATGTATTTGTTATCTTACATCAAAGTCTTAAAAGAGTTATTAAACTAAAGACAAGTGGTGCATTTTTTGGTTAAAAGAAGACATGTGTTCCAAATTTGCTGACATGTTCCATGGTCAGCACCATATGACACCTAGCAGATAATTTCAAAATAATAATAACTATGTAATCTGTCCACTCAACGTAAAGGTGAAGTTTTAATAATGAACAATCAAGAAGCTGCTTTTTAAAAACGATGAGAAGAGAGTTGTTTAAAATGATTGTTTTTAAGTGTTTCTACATCTGTATGCATTTGTTACAAAAGGAATATAATATGATTTGTACCATCTATAAAAACTCATATTTGCCCACTTTAAAAACTTCAAAGCATTCTATAAAATACCTGATCAGTACTCCTCAAAACAGTCAAGATCATCAAACCCACGGAAGGTCTGGGAAAACAAGGAAAGTTAACTGTCACAGTCTAGTGAGCCTAAGGACTAATGTCCTATCCTGGAACAGAAAAGGGATGTTAGGTAAAAACTAAGGAAATCTGGAAGTATGCACTGTAGTTATAATATACTAACATTGGTTCATGAGTTGTGACAAACGTACCATACCAGTGTAAGATGATGACAATAGAGAAACTTGAGGGCAGGCTACTTGGGAACTCAATGTACTCTCTTTGCAACATGTCTGTAATTCAAAACGATTCTAAAATTAAAGTTTATTTAAAAAAAACACCTTGTAATCAAGATTTTCTAACCTGTTTATAAATCTTTTAAACAAGAAGTTGCCGTGGGTTTTGGGCTCATGTATTAAATGTAGAAAAATGCAGCATCCTCTGAGTAATTTGAAAGAAAATTTAGTAACGAATATCAGGGAATTTACTAGCCAAAATAAAAACATTTGCATAATTAGTATCTGGGATGAAAATGAAAGTCAGGATTTAGTAAATACAGCTAACACTGCACTCCTTCCATTTGCATCCGGTTATCTCTGTGAGGTATCGCTAACCTACGATAGAAATTAAAAACTAATATTCAAATAAAGTGAACCAGATCTTCAAATCTCTGCATGAAAAATTGTAAGCCAAAAGTTTTAAAATAATGGGATATTCAATTACGTTGCTCACAGTAAATTATTATTATATTACTGAGAGTAAAGGGTTCTTATCATCATTCTGTTAATAAATTACAAATAAAAAGTAGTTTATAATCATTATATTTGATTTTCCGCACATCCATTTTCATTTCTATCTCTGCATATGTTTTAGAATACATATATATTACTTGGATATATTGGTGGCTCATGTTCAAAATTTTTCACAGATAGAGTATGCAATCAGAGGATTTGGAAACCACAGCTCTATCTTATGGACCACTAACTGATGGCATTTCATTCTGCTGCAGTGGCATCTACGTCATTGAGATCATGTTTGTCTCTAGACCATATCTTGGCTCCTTATTAACTTTGAGCTCCTCCAAAAGCACACATTAAAATAGCAGAAATTTTATTTGTATGCACAGATTATATATGCAGCCTTAGTTATTGATGTTTTAATAAAAACTAAACATTTAATTCTAAGCAAGGCACAGCATAGGTGAAAAAAGAAACTTACTCTAAAAGGAGCCACTCCAGAACACAATATAAATGGTTGAAGGACAGTATATTGGATTCTGTTTGTGCTCTAGCTTCCCTCAGTGTTCCTTCTATACATCCACAACCATCTCCTCCTGTATGACCTGTGGGAAGGAGGGCCACATGAGTTTCCGTCCCAACTGAGACACTTTGGAGAATAAAAGTGAACTCTATTAACAATTACATCTGGATAACAAGGGTAAACTTGGATTATCTCAGGTGAACCTATTAATGAGCTAATATAGCTTAGTAGTCATATGCAGAAACTCCGAGGCCCACCCTGCCATGGCTCAAATTCAATCTCTATGCTTAACTAATTGTACAACCTTGGCCCGCTTAGCCTTCTGTGCCTCACTTGTACAGGAATAATAATAATGCTTACTTCGTAGAGATTTTGTAAGGATTTCTTGACTTAATGTAGGTAAAACACACAGACAACGGCTGGCCCAGCAAAGACTCAGTAGACATTCTTTAACTAGCTGTGCAGAACTCCCCTCCCCAGCACGTGGAGTGCCCCGGTCTCATACCATTTGACCGCTCCAGAGGTGCTGCACTCTGCACTGTAGTAACATATCTATGTGCCCACCCCTCCCATGGGTGTCTGAAACTCTACAGGGAAGAGACCATATGTGCCTTGTTACCTCCGTATTCTACAACCATCCTAATGTCTGATGTGCAGTGAGTGCTTTTGAGTGGATAGACCTACACTTTTAATGTTTAAAGGTCTTGGTAAAAGTCTGAAAAATGAATTCCATTGAAAAATGGAAAAATAACCTCTGACTAGTCTATAAATTCCTTGAGAAATTTTTAGACATGTCTTATTTTTGACCTTCAGGAACAAGTGCCTTGAAAACTCCTCAATAAATATTTGTTGCATGAATTAACAGGGGTGTACTTCACTGAGTCACCTATTCAAATATCTATTGAGCATCTTCTGGGCACCACAGACTGAAGAAAAACAGAAAAGAATCTGTCTTCATGGAGTTGATATTTTAGTTGGACAGACAGACAATAAACAAGCTGTGTAGTAAGAAACTGAGATACTGAAGTAAATAAGGTAGAGAAAAAAGTGAGGGCAATTACTGTAGGGTCTTAGTGGTAGGGTGACTATGCCTCCTAGTTTTCCCAGTACAATCCTAGTTTATGCCTCTTATTCCAGCATAATTCTTATTAGCTCCCCTTTCACTTTCAAAGTGCCCAAATATGGAAAATAAGTCTTAGGGTCATTCTACTAGAGTCATGGCAATGACTTTTACTCTGCAATGGAAGACATTTTTGTTACTCTACTGAAAATAGATGAAAGAAGAAAGTTCAGACATAGGAAGACATAGGAAGCCTCCAAGTAGGAGGCTATTGCAATGATCCATAAGAGAGAAAATGTTGACTTGGATTCCAGTGGTAACAGTGGAATTGGTGGGAAGATCAAATTTTTTATATATGTTGAAGATAGAGCTACCAGAATTTGCTGATAGATCAGACAGAAATCCCAAGTGAAAACTAAGAGAGAATCTAGAATAGCTATGAGGATTTGGGGCTGGGAAATATGGATGAATAGAATTACCACTTGCTAGGACGAGGATGGCTATGAGAAGAGCAGTTTTAGGGGAGGTTTGAGATGACTTTAGGACATATTACGTTAGAAATGTCTATCAGAAATCCAAGTGGTGATATAAAACAGGCATCAGATTTACAAGTATGGCGATCAAAGGAGGGGTCCAAGCTTAAGTTATAAATTTGAGAGATAGCAGCAAGTAGAATGTGCTTAAAATAAGAAGACTGGATGAGTTTACCAATGGAGAGGGTAGTAACAGAGAAAAAAAATCCATTCCTGCTTCCTAAACTACTTCCTAAGTGGAGGAGTTAGTGAAATGGGGAGGAAACCACAAAAAAACTGAGAAATGATGGTCAGAGGGGTAGAATGAAAACCATGTATGTGTGGTGTTCTGAATGGCAACTAGAGAAATGATTTCCAGGCTGCTGATAGGTCAAGGAAAAGAAGGACTGAGAACTGACTATTGGCTTAACAATGTTGAGGTTATCGAGGCATTGATAAAGGCAGTGGGCTCAAGACAGAATGGGAAGAGAGAAGACAGTGATAGCATGCATAAACAGCTCTTTCAAAGGTGAGAAACAAAAATAGAGAAGTATCATGAGAGGGAATGAGGTCAGGAAATAGTTATTTGTGGTTTTTTTTTAAGATTGGAAAAATAATGATGTATTGGCTTATTAATGAGAATAATTCAATACAGAGTAGAAACTGACAACGTAGAAGTGAGAAAAGAGTTGTTGAGGCAATGACTTTGAGTAGGTGAGAGGCAATGTGATTTAGTAGACAAATGAAGGGATTAAGCCCTAAGTAAGAGTGTGGAAAGTTAATCCAAGGGAAAGCAGCACATATGACCACAAATGAAGGTAGGTGGATAGGTGGGATCTTGTGGAATTTCTGATTGTTTTTATTTTTTCAGTGAAATGAGAATCAAGGTCATCAACTGGGAGTAAGGATGGGAGAGGGGGTACTGGAGGCTTAAGGGAGGGGAGAAAGTATTAAATATTCATTTGTGAGGACTGAAGAGTGATTGGATAAGCAGTTGTAAACTTGAATAGTGTGGTAAGTTGTACTAACGTAAAAACATTCAGTGCCCTTTCCTACTAGCTCCTCCTTACGATGCTTGTCCTTGCAGCAGGATTATAATTCCCACCCCAATGGTGCTAAACTTGGCCAAATGACATTCTTTTGATAATGAAATATAAGCAGAAGTGGCATGTACCACTTCAGAAGAGAAGCTTTAAACATCATGTGGTTCGACCATCTCTTCTTTCCTTCTGCCATGGGTACAGCAGCAGCCCCAGGAAGGAGCTGTTCCATTAGCGTACTCTCAGAGTAGAGAGTCAAAGGTGATCCACAGTGTACATCTAAAGTAAATGAGAAACAAACCTTTATTGAATCCACTACTGAGATTGTGAGGTTGTTTGATACCACAGTATCACTAGAAAAAATTGGTTGCTACAGGCAGAATTCAGGGCTCAACTGAAACTACCATCATGCATATGCAGTAAGACCTATTGGCATGGCTGTGGGTTTTTTCCCAGCCACATTCATCTGTGTGGAGGCAGGCCTGGCATAGGGATGCATAGTTGAATTTAAACAGAGTTTTGTCATCAGAGTGTGTTTAAGGAAGCAAAAAAAAATGGGCAAGGGATTTGAGAATGTCACAAAGAAGTAGTTATCATAATTGACTACAAAATTTAAGGGGGAAATAAGAAATTGAGGGCACTGAAGAAAAGTAAAAAGGTGCTAGGGAGATAGATTGAAGGTCTTGGTGGGAATGAAAGGATTTTTGGAGTTGAGGTACTGAAGGGAATGAACTGAAAATACAGAAGGTTGTGGTCAGAGCATGGGATGTTGCTTCTCTGGAAGAATGGCTGTTACTGGTGACAAGCTCTAAAGAGTGCTACTCAAAGGACGGTTGCAGAGCAGAACTAATCTGTGAACTTCATATGGGTCCACAATGAGATAAATGCAGAAATTCAGAATAAACAAGTAGAAAATTCAACAGAAATTTGACAGTGCCATGACACCCAAGCATTTGATCAGTGGGCTTGCATTTTTTGCATCTACATTTTTTTCTAATTTATTTTTATTTCATTTTCCAAAAGCATCAGTCTATGATGAATTAAACATTACAAAACAAAAAGAGGTCATTAGGCTCACATGTGAGGGGATGGAATATAATTAGTTTTTGGGTGGTGAACGTGATGTAATCGACACAGAATTCGAAATACATTATAATGTACATCTGAAAGCTATATAATGTTATAATCCATTGTTACTGCAATTAAAAAATTAAAATTAAAAAAATACATAAAAAGGGAGTTTTATCTTTCTAGACAGTTTCAGAAATTTGATCAATGGCAGAAGTTGTCAACTTTTTGGTTTCTGGACCCCTTTATATTCTTAAAAATTGATAGAAAAAATATTTTTATGTAGATTATATCTATTGATATTTACCGTATTAGAAATTATAACAGGAATTTTAAAAATATTTAATTCAATTAATGATAAACCTATTAAATGTTAACATAACACATTTTTATAAAAAATAACTGTTTTTCAAAACAAAATCATTAGTGATGAGTGGCATTGTTTTACATTTGTGCACATCTCGATTTTTTTCCGCAAATATTTGCATACACATTTTATTTTTTTATTTTTTATTCATTTTTATTTTTATTTTTATTTAGGGAAAAAAAATGAAGATTTATGTAGAACCAATCCTCAAAATAGTTCCTTTGTCTACCTCTGATCCATCTCTTATTGTTTTATTTATTTATTTATTTTAATTTCGGATGTACATCATAATATATTTCTAATTCTGTGTAGATTACATCATGTTCACCACCTGAAAACTAATTATAGTCCATCCCCTCACATGTGTGCCTAATCACCCTTTTTGTCCTCCTCCCCCCCCGCCCTTCCCCTATGGTAACCACCAGTCCAATCTCCAATGCTATGTGTTTGTTTGTCGTTGTTTTTATCTTCTACTTATGAGTGAGATCATATGGTATTTGACATTCTCCCTCTGACTCATTTCACTCAGCATAATACCCTCAAGGTCCATCCATGTTGTCACAAATGGCCGGATTTCATCATTTCTTATGGCTGAGTAGTAGTCCATTGTGTATAAATACCACATCTTCTTTATGCATTCGTCCCTTGATGGGCACCTAGGTTGCTTCCAAGTCTTGGCTATTGTGTATAATGCTGCAATGAACATAGGGGTGCAAGTATCTTTATGCCTTTGTGTTTTCAAGTTCTTTGGATAGATACCCAGCAGTGGAATAGCTGGATCATATAGCAGATCTGTCCTTAATTTTCTGACGATACTGCTTTCCATAGTGGCTGCACCAGTTTGCACTCCCACCAGCAGTGAACAAGGGTTTCCTTGTCTCCACATCCTCTCCAACGTTTGTTGTTTCCTGTCTTCTTAATTATAGCCATTCTGACCAGAGTGAGGTGATACCTCGTTCTAGTTTTGATTTGCATTTCCCTGATAGCTAATGATGTTGAGCATCTTTTCATATGCCTCTTGCCCATCTGTATATCTTCTTTGGAGAAATCTCTGTTCAGATCCTTTGCCCATTTTTTAATTGGATTGTTGGTTTTTTTGTTGTGTGCACATCTCTTTAATGTTTGGCTAAATAGAAGGCAGCTGGATTCTCATATCCGTTTCTACATTCTATATGTTGTGATATTACATGTCAATAGCCTCTGGAAAACATTGTACACTCCTGAGAGAATGAGAATGAAAAAGGTAAGTAACATCTGAGCAATATTATGAAAATAATTTTTAGCCCATGGCTCCCCTGAAAGTGTCTTGGGGACCTCAGGGTACCGTGAACTACACTTTGAGAAGCATTAGTCCAGGGTATGGACAATGGAATGAGTGTCTAAGGCAAGATGTAAGACAAAATGATTGGAGGATACAAGTTCAAGAACCTGAGAGGCCAGAGTATTAGAAATCACCAACAATCGTGGCAGGAATTGTGTTGAAGAGAATGGCAGTGTGCCAAGAGCTAAAAACCTTCAAGGTATAAGGAGGAGTAAAGCAGAAAAGGGGTAGGCCCTGGATGACAGCACAGATGAGTAGCGAGCGTAGGGTCTTCCTTCAGAAGTTATGAAATTTGAACAAAACCATTAACATTAAGTGTTCAGCTTAATAAAAATCAGGAAAACTAGTTAATTCAACTCTTTACAGAGCATTAAATATGATAATGCCAAAAGAGATCTAGGAATTAAAATGCTGTTGATTCTCTCCTTGGTGTGGTTTCAGCTCATTTATATTTAATTGATAGTTATTAATTTCAGTGACTTTATTACCAGCAGATCTGGATGATGCTAGCTAGGCATGGTTTTCATTTTTTTGGCACTCTATAAATCCCCTTCTATGGTACAAGAGGTCAATAAAATAAGCATTACCATCCTTCAAGAAACAGTCAATAGTTTATAAAATCTAGACAGTGATTGACATGTCTGGTTTTATTCTCTGCCAGCTATTAGTAGCAAAGGTCAAAAAAGAGCTATAAGTCAACCGAAACTTCAAATGAGCTAACATCTCTCTTTTTCACACAAATGAGACCCATGCTCCCAGGAATGTGCAGCTCAGAAATCAAAACGACATCTTTGGCTCAGCTACAGGAATAGAAATTGGGAATTTCAAGTAGACTCAAATGCCACACTTAAGAAGGTTTTAAAATAAATCACATCTAAATCCCAGACCTAAATTAAAAGGCAATTACTCTTGTTCAGTTTTGGCATTTCTAAAAAGATCTTAGGGCAGAAGAAGGAGGAAGAGAGGAGCAGAACAAGAGGACAAGGTCCAGGGACCTCCTAGTTTCACCAATGAAAACATTATTTAACAGACTAGGAATGATTTGTCAAGGCGACATTCAAATTCCCAGAGTAATTAATTTTCATTCCCATCATTGAGCATGAAGAATTAGAAAGCACATGAAGCAGAGAATTATAAACGTCCCTGGGTGAAAAATAAGAAGCCCTTGACAGTATTGGTATTATTTAACACTCACTGAGCACCAGAAATGGGCCGGGCATCGTCCAGAACAAGGCAGTAACATGCCATAAAGTGCTGTGAACTGCTGTGGTGAGCTGTGGTCCTTATGTCTCATCAGTAATACTATCTGTCAGTCTGAATTAAGTAGCAATTTAAATGCTGGCCATTGTTTGGGAATGCTTTGTTACGTTATTGCAGCAACGCCGCCACTGCCAGAGAGCAAACTCAGCAATGGCGTGACTGATTATGCACCTAGTAAGGATAGCTTCACTTGGATTCATGATGTGTGCGTTCATATCGTATCATTCAGAAGGAGAAGAGCTCGAGTCACAGTTTACAAATTTACAAGCCAGTCTACCACCTCTTCCCCCTTGCCCAACCTGGAGTATTTTGAAGGAGTGTAAAAAGGGTGTTTCTTTTATTGAAAGAAATGGCAGAAAAGAAAGCAGATGCATAAATGTTTGTGGGTGAAGAAATCAAAGGACATTTACCCTTATTCAATTCCCATTCCTTACACACCCATCTGTATCCTAGAAATCCCAAGCAATCCTGGCTCTTCTTCCCCAGGCAAAATCAAGAATAGCACTTAAGGCATTGCGTGCCCCTTGTTTCTATGTAACAGGACTCAGCAAATGTAAGAACGGTAAGGCGCAATTTAGCGATCTTAGCACAGGAAGAGCAAATTATGGAGCACTAAAATCTTAAAGGAAATAATGGATTTAAACACAACCATAGCTAGTATCACAATCTTAACCAAGGCAAAAAGAGACTAATGGTATCCGCTTAAGATTCCCTCTGAATTCCAGAGAAACACAGGGAGTGCCACATGTGGATGTGTCATTTCTGTGTGATCACAGAATTATCAAATAGGAAGTGGGGAATTTTCTTTCACTTGTGCTACTTTTTTTCCCAGAACTAACACGTTTCATGTACAACATAGCAATATGAAACCTTGACATGCTCTAGACATGCATGGCCCTTTAAAACAGTGCTTCAAAAGGAGCAAACTAAAAGCCTTTCATCCGTGATATTCTTCTCAATCTGTAATACATTATTTTTGATGCATAATCCTAATAGCATTTTTCAGTTTATCCTTTTGAACTCTTAAGATGAAGCTTTGCAATTGGATTGCTGACTAAAGATTCACTCTAAGAAGGTACCACACTGTTTTGGTAAATGGCCAACTACTGATAATAAGGTTACATTAATCGCTCTTCACATTGCCTTCAGCACTGCTTGGGTACGGGTCTCACTATGGAACCACTTTCATATGTACATAGATTTTCTATAATGTCTCATCCCCTTTAATGTGTTTTTGTATCAAATGACTGTTCATGACTGTGCATGCCCGAGGTCAATTTGTTTATTTCATTTATGTCAAGTTCAAAACGATAGAGATTTATTTCAGACTCTGATCGTAAATGATGGTGTTTTAGATGATGTTACTAATTCATAAACTAGCCCAACTTCAAATTAATTTTTTCGGGGATGGAGATAATCTACTACATCAACATGGACAAAAAAAGTGATAACAAGGAAGTAATAGAGCGTGAGAAAAGATGAATACCAAAGACAAGTACTTCTAGCAAATTCTCTCATCGAGATAACTTATCCTATGTTTAAACAAGTGATGTATTTCTAGAATGGATTGTTTGATGTTACAGTTAAGCAAGGGGATAAAGGAGAGAGTAATTCAGGTATAGTCAGCCAAAATGCTTTTGTGTCTGGAACACTCTCGACATAACAGAAATAATGACTTTCGCGGCTTTTTGAAATTTTTTCAAAGAATATTCACATGTATTATCTCATTTCATTCTCATCACCACCCTGTAAAGTCAGTACAATAGATACTTTCATCACATTTGATAGAAGAAATTGATGCATAGATTTGCCTGGAGTCATAGCTAACTGAAAAATCAGAAGTGAGAACTTAGCTCTCCCAGTCCCTTGATGTGAGGGGTCAGGGTAAGGTCATTTCTGGACCCCTAGCAAAGTGAGGAACAATATGCTCAATACTCCAGGGCAGGGTCCCTCAATCTCAGCACTATTGACAATTTGGATGAGATTATTCTTTGTTGTGGGCGCTGTCCTGTGCATTGTAGGATGTTTAGCAGCATCCCTGTCCCCTACCCACTAGATCAGAGCTGCACCTCCCTCTTAGTTGCGACAACCAAAAATGTTTCCAGACATTGCCAAATGTCCCCTGGGGGTAAAAATTGCCCCAAGTTGGGAACCACTGATCTAGGAACAACTTCAAAGAAGTCACATGACTCCCCTACTCCCAAGAGGCAAGGAAGAATACTGCTTTGCAGACTTTTATCATCTAGAGCTATAAAAGAGGGTCTGTGTGAGATTGCTTTCAGGCATAATGTAGGGTTTTTTTCTTCCACCCTTTTCCCCTCATGTCAGGAGGAAGGAATTCACATCAACATTAATCCATAAGGTTGTTGGTGCCCTACAGTCCTTACTCAATGTGACCCTGTTGGTGAGAGGAATCATCTTGTATCTTGAGAGCGCTGAGACACCGGTCTGGCAGGCTGGGCACTAGACCACAGAGGTGTGCCCTGCACAAGAGCACTAGCTGAGGTTGCAAACAAGGTTACTTAACGGGATCATTTGGGCTAGTAGTTCTACTGGGACATTGTCAAAAGACGAGGAAGGAGATGGAGGGAATGAGAAATGAGGATGTCCTCCATTTGGCGTGGAGATCACCATGGATTCAATCATCTGTCTGGCAAAGTCAACTTCAGGTACAATCAATCACCCTATATGTAGGCCGCTCGCTGGGCATTAGGACCTCTTGCTCTGCTGCAGTAAGAGACTGTGGTGAACTGACTGGGGTAAAGGGAAATGAAAGAAAAGGCTCTAGAATAAATTGGAGAGAATTATGCAGAGAATTATGTGGGGAACTCCCCACAGTGAACTACCTGGAGAACTAACAGATGTTAAACAGATACCCATCGATAGCAGACAAAAATGGGATAGCAACCTTACCACCACTGATGGCCAACTCACCACACACAGCCTTATAAGGAAATTTCTTCTGCTACCTCTTCCATGCCCAAACTAACGATTACAGGGAATAACAAGATGGGTGTGAGAAGGTCCCTCTACTCCAAGATGCTAGAACCATCAGTCCGCCTGCACTCAGGCCAGAAAGCATTTTGAATTAAGTATGAGATAGGAATTTTGTGAATAAACAGAACTACATTTCAAAACTAGGATAAGACTGTTCTAGCAGTTAAATGTAACCCAAAATGGTGGTTAGAATAAGATGCCATTGGGGAGCTGCCACTCAGAGGAAAAGAGGGTTTGACAGAACACTGTTCTTAACCATTTTGGAGAAAATAAAACCACCTCATGTTTATATCTCATGAGTTGTGTCTCTGAAACCAACCTGTCACACCAATGAGCTAATTCTTAAACACACATGCATTTATTTCTTCCTAAGAAATTGATCTTTCTATCGCTCACTGTTAGCCTCAAGGACAATTTAGTCAGTCACCTAAATTAGCCAGGGCATTTAGTTGTCACTGAAAAGCTGTGTGTTCCATATAGAGATTTTCAATGGTCAGTATTTACTATTATTTCAGAATTTTGTGGGGAGAGTACACTGCCTTATTAGGATAAGATAGCCAACTCTTTAAAAAATAACTATTATTAAAATTATATTCAAGCTTAATTTAGGGATAATGACAATTACATGTTCCTTAAAAATCACCTTCATGTTTTAGGTTTATGTGTTGTATTCAATACTGAAGGTAGAAATCTAGATATATTTATACATGGCTAATCAAGTCAAATTTAAAATTTTCTTCCCAAAGGGCTTCTTCATATTCAGCAAACAAGATATGAGCCCCCATAAGACCCATACGTCGTATTTTTTAACAAGGCAAGGCCTTAGCAACCACCAGACAGAGCAAATCATTCCTTAAGCACCTTCAGCTGCTCTCAGATTCCCTGTAATGCTGCCCTGAAAAGGAACCAGCTTTGCAACTCTCAGACGCTACTGACCCTGCCTCTCCCTGCTACCCCACCAGCAAAGGCAGGTATTTGCTATACAGACCTAAAGTTTCTTCTAATTTCAAGAAAATTCTTGATATCTTCCTGACAATTTAAAGGAAAGTAAAGATCAAGAATCATTATATTTCCCCTACCTCTCAGCTTATTTATTTATTTATAAATGGCTAGAGACAAAGGTATTTACTAATTTGAATGAAAAGAAAACAGATGGGGGCTTAGGGAGACACTCAAGGGCAATGATCAGATCAGAGGGTTTAGGCTAGATAGAGAAGGAAAAAAAGTCAGAATCCTATGAATTCATGAACTCTTTTGACTACTTTTTCTCATCTAATGGAAAAAACAAGCTATTCGTTCATTTTTTTTTTTCACTAAACACCAATTAAATGCTGATTATGCGTCAGGATAAGAGTTAGGACCTGGGGATACCAAAATAAAATAAGAAATCCTTTCCCTCAAAAGGTTTACAATTTAGTGAAAGGAAACATGTATTTAAGCACAGTGAATTGGGGTGCTGGGAGGTCTGGTCTTTCTTGTTCTGGAGAAGAGGAAGTGGTCTCAGAAAAGGGTTGGTAGAGGCAACAACTGTCAGGCCCCAACGTGCCCCGTCCTTCTCTTTCACACAATCTTCTGGAACCTGTATGCAAACAGAACTGATAACCAGGTCATCACTCTTCCAGCAAGCAGGGACATGAGTATTCTCAAGCTCAGATATTTGCCCTTGTGCCCTCATTCTGTATAGAACTTGGAAAGAGGTTAAAGTTGGCAAACGTTTTTCTAAAGGCTCCCTTGGTGAACAGGTGCTTGAAGTTTTTATGTCAGAATGAAAAGTGAAGCTTAGAAGCCTTCAAATTGCTGTAGCTACAACTCTTCTTAGCGTGTGTAGTAGTTCATTGTCAGCTTATTTATGTGAGAGACACACAAACAAATTCCTTTTGACTAAAACTCAGTTGGCATGCATTTTGCATTTCCTTTTAGGAAAAAACCATTATTGAGAGAAACAACATAAGCTAGTGACAAGACAATTAGTTTGGTGGTTGTTCAATTAATAGTTGTCGTGCCGTAGAAAATTTAACTTCAATCATAATTTAAACTTCTTTCTGTTCTGCTGTTAATCATAGCTCTATATTGCCTCCAAGTTGAGCTAAGGATGTTGGTGGACATTCAAGTGAAGATGTCCTATAAACAGTTGGAATGAAAAATTAGAACATAGTTAAGAGGTCATGACCAGAGAAACGGATTTAGAAGTCATTCGTGGAGGTGATAATTGAGCATAAAGGATTGATTACAGAGAACAAGAGGATAGGGCCTTGAATAACTTGCTGCTGACAGTAAAAAATAAATAAATAAAAAGCCAGGAAAAGAGAAATTCACATGAGGAAGATTTCTGGAGAATAAGGCAGCTCACTGTCATTGAGACCAAAACATATCTCTTCTTTTCCAAGTATCCTTAGTGCCTGGCACAGAAAGTTCTCTGTAAATATTATATATTTATGTGTGTGTGTGTGTGTGTGTGTGTGAAAATTAAAAGTTATAACGTTCAAACACAATAGAACTTTACTTCTCCCTTATGTCAAATCTTAACTGTGTATTCCTGATCAGTTTTCCTCTTCTAAGTGTTGGCTCAAGAACTTGAACTCTTTTTATCTCATGACTCTGCCATCTTCAACACCTGGCTTCCAACACGTTGAAACACCTGGCTGTGCTCATCTGTATAAGGCTGCCAAAATGAGAAATTGGCAGACTTCGTTCCCCCTCACATTCCATGGGCAAGAACCAATCTCCTGGACTCTCCCAGATACAAGAGTAGCTGGGAAATATAGCCCCTGGCTGGGCATTGCTCTCAGACAACTACAGTATAAGAGAAAGGACAATTTTTTTGTGAAATGATTGATCACCTCTGAAGTGAGTTAGGAGTTTTGTTTTGTTTGTTTGTGCTTTTGTACACTCATTCAAGTTAGAAGAATTAGCTTGATTTAAAATGTTGTCAGAAGAGATGAAAAAAAGAGATGTGATAGATGCAAATGAAGACAAAGAAGAACTGCATTCTGGGACGAGCCATACCTGTTAACAGGCATAATAGCAAACAATTCCTTAGTCTTACTGAGTGAGTGGAGTAAAAAATTCTGTTTCTTAATCCTCATACTATTAATAAAAGTGAAATAAATAGTTCATCCTTTGAAGTAGAATTAACAATTTCAGTTCATTGCAGATGTTAAACTGCTAAGAGTGATTACTCTCTTCCAATTGGGTGGGAATATCTACCCTGCGGGGGTGGAGTAGGGTGAGAAAGGTAGATGCAGGCCTACAATTAAAGCGTTTTGTTGTTCAGGCAGAATGAAGTTGTGAGAAATGGATACTGTAGTGTAAGTGCCTGACATTAAGCTTTTGATTATAGTGTAAGTGTCTGACGTTAAGCTTTTGATTGCCAAAGCATCCATTTCAAAAGACATCCATTTTGAATAAACATATTGCCAGCTGTATGACACAGCTACTAGCAAAACAACGAGATAAAGAACTGAGCCACCCGCGCCCATGAAGTTCTCCTTTCAGAAAACCCTGGGTGACCTAGATAATTGACTGCTTGAGGGACCCTGCCTCCACTCTCCCATGCCCTAATTCCCCTCTCTTATGCTTCGAATTAGCCAGCAATGGATGACCCTGCAAAAGCCCAGACACCCTACCCTTGGACTGAAATAATGGCAGAGTCCCAAGTCTGTGCGCTCTTTCTGTCTCTACCTCCCACCTCACTGTGTCGGCGTGGGCTGGGGGGAGGGGAGAGTGGGTGGGCCTTGGACCCTTCAGGATTTATGAGCAATGAATCTTGTTCCTCACTCTTCTCTGATGGGTTTTTGCTAAACTGCCTCCTATTATCATAATAAGAACCACAAGGGCCAGTTCAGCCACATCGGCCCCAGTAGGGGATGTGTCTGTGGAGCTCACTAGGAGTAATATGGCAGGGCTAGTGCTTCAGGCATTTCTACCCAACAGCATTACCATCAATAGGCCAGGACTGACACAAATACTATAATGGAAAAAGCACTAAACTTCTTTAAAATTTTCCTAATAGTAAAGCGAATCTTGTTTGATGCCAGGAAATAAAACGATTTTTTTTCTCTATTTGGATTAAAATTAACTACAACACTCATCAGAGATTCCCAGCCAATCTAAAGAAAAAATGTTCAATAATGACAATAATAAAGCCACTCTCCCAAAATCAATGCCTGGACCATAAGACACTGTGTCCTAGGGGCCAACAAAGATAAACTAAAGACAAACAAAGAGGAGCCGGCCCCATGGCCAAGTGGTTAACTTCTCGTGCTCTGCTTCTGCAGCCCAGGGTTTTGCCAGTTCGGATCCTGGGCACGGACCTGGCACTGCTCGTCAGGTCATGCTGAGGCGGCATCCCACATGCCACAACTAGAAAGGACCCACAACTAGAAATACAACTACGTACTAGGCGGATTTGGGGAGAAAAAGCAGAAAAAAAATAAAGAAGATTGCCAACAGTTGTTAGCTCAGGTGCCAATCTTTAAAAAAAATTTAAAAAAAAGTAAGACGAACAAAGATGGCACAATTTCCAAAGACAACTCTTTCAACTAAATACCACAGAGGGAGAACAATATTTAAAATTTTAAAATAAAATGAGAAGTGCAGCGTGTTAGTAGGAGTCTTTTTTTTTTTACTTTAATGAGTTCTTTGAAATTTAGTGAAAAATTTCATGAACGTTTTCAATAAAACTTAGAAATTTTAGAAACTCACTTTAGAAATTAAATTTAGAAAAATTTAATGAAATTGAGAGTTATACACACCTTTTTTTTTTGTTTTTTTCTGCTTTATCTCCCCAAATCCCCCCAGGTACATATTTGTATATCTTCCTTGTGGGTCCTTCTAGTTGTGGCATGTGGGACACCGCCTCAATGTGGCCTGATGGGTAGTGCCATGTCTGCGCCCAGGATCCTAACCAGCGAAACCCTGGGCCACTCAGCCATGGGGCCAGCCCCTATACACACCTTTAACTCAATGCCAAGTAACAAATTTCTATTTAAAAGAAAGTTTGATGGAATGGAATATGTAGGAAGAAGGAAGCAGTCTTTAATGAGTAGCACAATGTTTTCTCTGGGGAGAAAATTCTTCATTTGGGCATCAAAACCATGGTACAGTGATGTTAATGATATTGATGATGATGATGATGATGATGCAGGTGGTGGTGGTATTGATGATATAGGCCAGGAACTACACACACACCTGGTCAGAAACTCATTTCTATAGTAGAGAAGTTTTGCTTTTTCAAGTCTCCTGTTTTTCTCTTATCAATTTAGGTCCTTCCCAAGACCTCCAATACAAGTCTACATTTAACGTAATGTCCTTCAGTAGATTATACAGAGATTTAAGTAGAGACAAAAAACAGCTGAAGCAGCAACCGAATTAATAACAAATAATATTCTTTTAGCCCTTTGTTTTATTGTAGTTTAGAAAGGTAATAATGCCCACACATTTGCCTTTCTATGTGATGGTTGCACCACTCCCATCAATAACCAAGCCAACAGCTTCAGTATCTCACTGTGCAGTCAAATGACTTGGCTCCACCATGCACTGTCACTTTAGACAATTGCTTAACCTCTTCTGTGCCTCAGTTTACACATCTGTAAAATGGGGATAATAACAATAGTAGTAGCTACATCATAGGGTTTTTAAAAGGTTTACATAAAGTAAAATATATACTGTATTTAGTGCCTTGCAAATACAGTTGTACAGAGTAAACACAGTATAATTATTTGCTCTTATTGCCACACTTTTTGTGATTTAGGTATTGTGCTTCATAAATCTCAAGCTGTCTAAAAGCACCACCTGGTATTAGTCATTATAAGGACAGAAAATATAAAGCCAAATAAATACTCACTTAGCTCTGAGAGGTAGTTCCTGTTTGCAACTTGGTCTAAGATAACATCATTATTAAACTCACCCAACTAAGGAGACTTAACTGGACAATACATTTAGGAGTGATTTATCAACAGTGAATCGCGTTACCGGGGAAGGCCTTGAAGCTGGGCACTAAGTGATTGTCACCTGGGTATGTGCAAAAGCCTAAATCTAAAACTAAAACAAACAAACAAAAACAAGTAAAAGAACTTTCTCTTAGGACTTTGGAGTCCAGAATCATAGGCCTGTGCCAAATAGAAAAGCATAGATTCTCTGGCTGTTAGTTGTGCCCGGTGGGCATGTGCAAGTCTGTCACGCTGGGGAAATAGTAAACACCAGCCACGCACGGGATGATGCCTAATGGTGTAAGTGAATCAAAAGCCATATAAAAGCTGACAGAATTCTGAGTACATGCTACGCCCTTAGCGCAAGTTGATTGATGAGCCAGTGATGTCAGAGACACTACCTGAATCTATCAACTAATTACTGCTGCAAAATCCTCCCCAGTGTTCACCTCCCCCAGGTAAATTTCTCAAGCAATTTCTCTAAATAGAGTTAGCCGTGGCCACCTATCTTATTTTTATATAAACCCAACATAAAATATGATTTAATTTACCTTCTATCATATTTTCTGCCTGGCAGTGACCAATGTCCTTATCCTAATACTTAAAAAATGTCTTGCTTGCTCTGAGCTGAGAAAAGAACAGAGTAACTGTCGACTTTAGAATTTGCCCTAATTGTTTTTTTCAACTACTGTGATAGGTGAGTCAAAATGTTGCTGGATCCTTTTAATCTTTTTATTCATTTGTCCTAGTATAGTATAAGGCAATAATTTCCTGACTTTGGGATTTCATAGACTCCTAAAATTTTCCCCCATAAATTTGGAAAACTGTCTTACTTTGGACCACTGGAACCCTTGTTACTGACAGGCATTGGTCTAAAGACAGGCTTACGGACAGGCACTCGGGAACAAGTTTACAGGCATGAATGCTAAGACTACAAGATCCTGAGCATGTGATAAACTTGAAGATAAACTTAGAGTAAGACCTTGTTCTAACTGATACTAAGAGCAAAAATCCAAAATTGCATGTGAGCCCAGAGACCAAAAATCTGAATGTACCTTTCTGAGCCTCTCATCTCAAAAGATAGTGAGCATTAACTAATTGACGAACTACAAATTCTTAGTGGTTCTCATGCTTCTCATAAGTTGTACTATCTTCTCAGCAGGCTGCTATATCCTTCCATTCCCAAGAGGCCCCAGACATACTGATAAAAGAAAGAAGTATCTAACAATAGTTTGAGGAGATGGATATTCTGGGGCATTTGAAAGCCACATGCAGACCTATTTTCCAGAGACATTCAGGTAACGACCATTTTCCACCCTAGCCAGCATTGATAGTTCTGAGTTTGGTTCACAAACCAGGAGAAGCTGACGTATTTAAACAATCCCTTAAAAGAAGCACATAGATTACTTGTGTCAATAATGAGATGTAAACTGAAGTAGAAAACAGCATGGAAGTAGCAAGAATTCAGCCTCTTTTCCAACCTTAGCAAGGTCCTCAAAGTCCATGAATGTCACAAGCAAGAGAAAAACCTTAGTAAAAATACTGCATTTGTTTCTGCTCTGTGTAGCTACCTCACTTCCTTTAGGTTGTATATTCTGGGCAGAGAGTAGAGACGGAGAGAGGGCGGAAGAGAGAGAACGTGTGTGTGTGTGTGTGCGCGCGTGCATACGGTTTCTCCTTGTCAATCCATAACCCAATCTGTTACACTGCAAATACTATCTATTTAGCTGTTACATTTGTAGGCAAGTCACAAAGTTCTGTGACCATTCTGCAAAACACATAGGAAACATGATTTTACGATTTATGGATCACCAATCAGATGTTGCAGGTGGATTCTTATTTCCAGCAGAAAATTTGATAACATGGAATTATATCATCCAATTAATTATAACCTGAACTCAATATATTCATTGATTCCACACGCGCATAACTCCGCACTCCCATTTTAGCCTGAAGGCTGGGAGGAAGTATAGCAAACACTGGAACAGCCGAGCTCAGGTTTCTCTGAGCTGACAGTGTAATGACAGGAACCACATGACTAAATTACCCCTATACCCTGTGCAGTTTGAACAGTAAAGAGCCAACAAAATATAATAACTGTATTCACACATGATAAGAAAATGTAATGCCCATAACACAAAGTCTCTAGCACGTGCAATCATTTAAACTGTCCTGCTCTTGAGAAAGAGCATATTGTATTTGGGTTTAAGGTAGAGCTTATGAAATGTGAAATGTTACATTTATTTAAATCTATGGCAGTTAAATTAAGTACTCACGGTTTTGTGGCTCCTTCGAAGTATTTATTTTAAATGACCCTTTCTGAATTTTTAACATGATTAGAATTGGAAGAGTGCCCTACAAAGCAATAATGGGAGGGGAAGGCTCTATATGGAACAAAATCTTCTGTAAGAGAAACTTGCTGAGCCAAAGGAGATGATTGGCAATGATGAACAGGAAGGAAGTAGAGTTAAATTACATTGTTGAGCTATGCACCAGGCACTGACCTCAGTGCCTTCTAAGTTATTTCATATCATTCTCAAAAATACTATGATTTGGTTATTATCGTCCACATTGTCATAGATGAGGAAATGGATTCAAAGAGCTGAGGTCACTTGTCCAAGTTCACACAGTTGGTAAGTGGTAGGTAGAATGGGGTTTTGAACTCCAATTTTTATGTGCTTTTTACAATGCATTCACGGCTTCTAGTGTACTTGGGGATTTGAGGACCACTCACAATATCAGTGAATTCCCTCCTTTATCCTCTCCATCTCTCCAAATTGCTTTCACAGTGCACCTGAAGAACCCCATCTTTGATGAACATTTCCTTGATAATCCCAGACTCCAATTTTCTCTTCCCTGGGTGAAATCCTGTAGCGTTCACCTACTCCGACACTTACACATCCTCCATCATGTGCTATGTGGTTTGCTAGTCAACTTCTACACATTACTTATCTTCTTGATTAAATTATTCACTTGAGGGCAGAGACCATATATTAAAGATCTTTGGGTTCCTCATTACACAAGAATGTAAAATAAATTTGCCCTCCCTTACCAACTTCGAGCAATTGGTAATTGCTGCCTAGAGCGCCATGTTGAAAAACTTGCATAGCCTGTTTCCTGTCTCAGTAAAACACAGTCTTTGGACTGATTAGTGATGGCGTCGTGGGTGTGATTGGCAAATAGGAGGAACAGGGGGTAGAGAAGTGGCAGAAAACGATAGCACTCATGCACATATTTACTGATCTTGCATAGTACTTTAAGTAGAACTTTATATATTTTAGATTTACATTTTCAATGAAACTAATTCAGATAAACGAAGATAATTTGTCTAAAATTTACATCAAAATTGTAAACCATTAATTACAGTGATTTTTAAAATTCCGGTTAAACAAGCAGAGGAAATGAAGCTTTTTCATTTTGTTCTAACAAACTCCTATCCTCAATTAATCCCTGTGGTTGACCCCCTAGTGAGCGAGGAGAAAACATTAGTTAACTCTCCAGTACACATTAAAGTTTATCCCTACCTGTACAGGGTTCATTTTGTCCTGATATGAATTCTCAGTGTCTCTAAAATTCTCTTCATCCCTCTAACTTTTCTCTAAGGAACCTGCACGAGTAGAGTGTATGGCACAGATGTCCTTGTGGGCATTGCAGCACCTGAGGCATTGGTAGAAATAATTTCATGTTGACCCTTAGATATGAGTTCCCTGTTCTAAACAGCTATGGCCTTTGTTGACCTTGGCACTGTGAGCCCTGCCAGCCTCCTTTGCTGCAGTTTAGAGCTGGTTATTCACGATTCAATCTTTTGGTTGTAGGAGCACTTGTAGGGAGCATCAGCCATCTAGCTGTTACCGACTCAGTCCATTTTGAGCTCTTGCTGGCTGCAACTCCTGAGTCTATAGCTCCTCCTCCACCTGGCCCTGGGAGGAGCTGTCCACTCCAGCCTGTGCCTTGAAATACCTCCTGGCTCAGCCCAGGATATGTGAACTTCAAGGTATCCATCTGATCAATGGCATAGCCCAACTTTAAGTGTGTAGCCTCCTCCTGGACATGCAAACAAGTACTAGGTCTAGAGCCCTTTACTTTACTGAGCCCCTAAATTTAGTGAGCCCCGAAGTCTAGCCCTAACCAATGCTCTGAAAGGAAACTGGGACACACTCTTCTAAATGTTTTGGTATTCTCTTTTTCTTTCCAGCATTCTTCATACAAATTCCTGAACCAGCCTTGTGGGGAGGGAGCTTTTTTCTATTTCTTTGTGTGATGCTTCCTCCTATTAGAGAAGGCCCAGCAGAGAAGGAAAGAGTGAATTCTTTACACTATTGGAGAAAACTACAAACCAAGTCCTTCAAACCTAGCCTAAATATGCTAAAGGAGGGGAAAAGGGAATCTGGAAAACCCTTTTTTCAAGGCTATGGTAAGATTTGCAAGGCTAACATGTGGCATAATTTTATTTTATACGTCAGAAGGTGAACATTAACTAGGTGTTTCTCTTCGTATTCTATGTGATCAGTTCCTAATGTAGTCCCAGGCTGTGTCTACCCCTGGGAACCAGGGTAAAGGTCTTACATTCAAAAAAGCAAAAGAGAAAAACATATTAATAATTTGCAACCTGTATTCTTATTATACCTCAATGTCAGTAATACACAAAATAAATAGTGGTTGGTGTACTCTGTTGATCAGAGGCCAAAGTCAACAGTCTGACTCCCTAAAAGACCAACTTGCTACAATAATTATGGTTACAGGCTAAACTCTAACTTCAAGCAATCATTCTAAAATTGCTTATTACCAGCCACGAAGGAGGACAAATTTGTATGGATAAGCAGTATAAGCTCTCATCATGATTGTAAAATACATGGCCTCACGATGTTGATCATTAGTATCATCTTTATAAAATTTGAGTGTATCTGTTTAAATTTTGATATTCTGAGCCCATAAAATAATATGTCAGTATTTCATTTTTAGAGCATACCAACCTCAGTTCTCCTCTCCACTCCTAACTTAGGCCTACTGTTAAAATTATAGAAAATTGTGTTGCATAAATCCAAATAAATTAGGAATCTTTCAGTTTTTTACTCATGTACTATTTCTGAAGGTAGAAAGGATGGTATTCAAATAAACCTAACTAGATTAAAAAATATATGGACCAAAAACTCTTTCATCATTTTTTAAATAATATCTAGATCTTTAAGTAGACGAATAGTCAGTTCTTAAGGGATCTTAGTCAAGTTTCTTAACCTTGTCATTTGACCAAACCAGTTTTGGATTCAGTGCCTGTCCAACTGATGAATGGATGTCTATTTACGGCTTCTTTCAAATAAGAAGGCACATGTTGCCCCTCAATTAGAAAAAATACCCAGTGCTTTATTCATTCATGCAGTGTTTCATTCACTCCATCCAAAGAGGGCAGGATCAGACACTGTGCTTAACTCAATTGGTTTTAAACAAGAACAAAAGTAGGGCACTGGAATTCTGCCTCTGACCATGATGGAAGAAAGGGAAGTGGACTTACCCCTCACAGTAAACAACTAGAAAACTGGACAAAATACACTCAGAAACTGTGTTCGGATGTTAGACAACAGGCAGCATAAGATGCTGATCCGTGGAGAAAGAGAAACAAATGAAACGGTCCCCACAATCTTCCCAACTATCTACCTCGAGGTGCTATCCAGGCCGTGACGCAGGGAGGGTGAGCCTAAGGAAAGCACAGACATCTCCCTGACTTAAGAAGACAGAGATCTGAGGGCAGTGAGGCTGGGCTGCCGGAATTTGAGGAACAGAGTTTCAGAGAGGAAGGCATTACAGAGCCAGAGCTCCAGAAATCCACTGAGGGGCTCCCCACCTTGCTGAATACAAAGTCATAATGTGCAGGGTAGACTCCAGAAATCACGACAAATAAGAGCTGGGATCTGAACAAGAGAGAAATTGAGTTTTGACTACCAAAGAGTAGAGTCCTTCTTGAACACATAGGCATTCAGGAGAAACTCCAGAAGGGAAACGCCTTAGTAGTAGATCTAAACTAGGAACAGATTAAAGGCTATTCTAAAATCAAAAGCCAGTATTACTACAATAATAAAACCCAAAAAAACCCACTATAAGAAAAGAAAACTTCAGATTATTATGTCTCACGATGAGAGACGAAAATATTTTTTAAAAACATATGCAAATAAAATTATAATAATAAGAATATAAAATTGTGACTAAATGGGTTAATCCCAGAAATGTAAGGTCAAGTTAACATTGGAACATCAATTGATGTAATTTAGTACATTATCACCAAAAGAATGTATATATGTGTAATAAGATAACCTATTGAAAAGCAAGCAAAAATGAATGACCGATAAGCATCTGAAAATATGCTCAATATTATTTGCTATCCGAGAGATACAAATTAAAAGCACAACAAGATATCACTACGTATTAGAATGACCTACATTAAAAATATTGATGATTGCAAATTTTGTAATGGATGTGGGACAACTGGAACTCTCACACATTTCTGGAAGTTTAGAATGGTACAATTACTTTAGAAAGCAATTTGGTATTTTCCTATAAAATTAAACAAACACTTACTGGATGACATAGCAATTCCATTCCTAAGTACTCACCCCAGAACAATGAAACCTTGTGCCCACACCAAGAATTATACTATGAACTTAAAATTAGTGGCTTTTATTGTGTATATAAATCATACTTTGAAAAAGTTGATCAAAAACTTTGTCACATTCCGCATTCAGATCATGAGATATTTGCTGAACTTTAAATATAATACTTGGATAGTCTATAATTAACTGCAGTCTACATGTGGCACTATTATTCCTTCAAATCTTTGCTCTATGAACTCTAGATATTCAGGTGATATTTTCTAATAGGATCACCAGCTTCTAGATTGCTTTGGAACTGCCCTAAAATGATGACATGGTCATCATCAAATGAGAGACATAGGCACACCATTAAAAGACCTGATACATAGCAATGAGCTGTATTGCATAGCTGTGGAAAAAGAGTTACTTAGAATACAGTAAAGGACAGTGATTTGCCACAAGCATAACTTGTGAAAATGAAGACAGGATGAAAACATACATCTAACTTCCTACCTGCTTACTCGTGAAATGAACCAAAACTTAGAACTTCATCAAAGGGGTTTGCAGGTTTCTTATTGACCATGGATTACCAGAACCAAAAGATGCAAGCAGAAGTGTCAGGGTTTTGGTACAACAGTCAATAGGAAGGAGATGAATTATCATCTCTCCTGTGCTAGAGCTGGAAGAGATTAGGCAAAGGTAGATAAACAGTACTTTCTTCTAGAAACAAAAGCAAAGTTTCAAAGTTAAAAAAATATAAAATTTCCTTTGAGTGTATCTGAAAATCATTTAATTAACATACTTTTTAAATTAAAAACCACCAAAATCATTTTTCTTAGTATTGAGCAGAGAAACAAAATCAATATTTGCAAATGTATTAAATGATCTTTTTAAAATGTAGCCTGTAAAAAACATCCTCTCATTCTCTCTGGCAGTTTAAATATGAAAAATAATTTCTTGAAACAAGCACAGAAAAAAAACGAGTGTTTTTTAAGGCTGAGAGACAATATAGGGAAAATGCCAGTTAACTCTCTGCAGCTGGAGTTTTCTTCCTATGCCATAAATCCTTATGTGAAGAGAAACTTCTGTGGCCTTCCCACTGCCTACAGGGTAAGTTCCAAATTCCCTGGTATGGCAATACATGGCCATTTATACACCAACCCCATCCTACATTACCAGCCACATCCTTCATTACCCTCCCAGACTTTGCCTTCCCTAGAAACTGAGCCAATCCCCATTTCACAAATAACCAGTGTTCTTTGCATCTCCATCCTTTGTGCACATTCTTGCCTCTTTCCATCTATTCTTGATATACTTCATCCTGTAAGGTCTAGCTCAAAAACTGTCTCCCCTGTAAAGCCCACTTGGTCCTCTGTGCTCTCCTGGACCCTGTACGAAGCTCTATTATAGTAGGTATCAGAAAACACAGTTAATTTTGTATGCCAGCCTCCCTGACTGCACCAGAACATATTTTTTCCAGGGTCAGAACTATATTCTATTAATTCTTGTTAGTGTGTTTCTTAATTATTTCATTTCCCATTCCTTGTGTGGTCACTATGAATAGTAGAACTTAATAAAGTCTAATGAATTGAATTTTATTGGGCTTCAACCTGTTTGGGTTTGTTTTGTTTGTGTTGTAAGTGAAGTTATTTTGTTCTCTTTCTCTCTCTTTATTTTCCCCTCTCTAACCTCACTAATTTCTCCTGAGTGTGGTATTTTTTAAGGCTGATAAAATATGCTTGATTTCTGGTGGGACTTTTTTAGGTCTTCTGAGGAAAAAAAAAAATCCTTACTTGCAAAGTCGTGATAAAGAAGCTTAGATCACTGCTGCTATGGAATATTCCTCAAAGTGCATGTACCTTTGAGGGAGGGTCATTGTAATTTGAAGGCAATGTTTTGTGTATAAAATGCGAAGTATACAAGATCTCCAATAGCTTTTCCTTACACCTCAGACCTGCAGCACACATTTGCCTCAGATTCTATCCAGATCTTTCTGAAAGGTTATATTTGTATTTTTATTGTACATGCAAATAACTATAAATTCCAAAGCCCTGGAGTGGAAATCACTACTCAAGAAATTCAAGGGCCAGCCCCAGTGGCTTAGTGGTTAAATTCTGTATGCTCTGCTTCAGCAGCCCAGGTTCGGACCCCAGGTGCGGACCTACACCATTTGTCAGCCACTACACACACTGTTAGAGGCCATGCTGTGGTGGCGGCTTACCTACAAAAAGAGGATTAGCAACAGATGTTAGCTCACGGCAAAGCTTCCTCAGCAAGAAAACCAAAAACTGAAACAAAACAAAACAAACAAAAGAAATTCTAGACAAGATTTCATTTCAGAATTTCTTAAATCTATTTCCAACACTATTATTAGACTGCTTATAACTCATTCTCGGAGATTAGTTCTCTATATATTCCCCAAGTAACCAAGTCGATTTAGTTACTTTATTCAAATAATCAGTTAAAAAATAATCAGATTGGGTATTTCCGCCATAAAAATCTCCTGGCCTCCCCCACCACCAAATATTCAATAGACATTAAAGTAGTCTCTAATTTTCAAACACATATCCTGGTGACTCTGGGCCAAGCCTTAGCTCTTGGTGACTGTGAAAATGGAAATCTTGAGCACCACCCATTGAATCCCTCCGTGTCAGTTTCTTCCTAGACGTAATAATGAGGCCCAGAGAATAACTTTTTCCCAGGGCATATAACCTGGTGAGAGAGAGCTAAGTTATAACACCAAGTCACACCTGCGAACTTCTACACAAAACTAAAGAAAAAGTCTCCATGGTAGCATGTGGAAACACCAGGGCATCATACCCAAGGCTTTTTCAGATAGAAAAGATTCTCATAGTTCTCTCATTTCATTTTTTTAACCACAGGCAATGCTCTAAGTAATTTACAAATATTAACTCACCTACTTCTCATAACAAAACCCTGTGAGATAGGGACTATTTCTAGATAAATGTGTGGTTAAGTTAGATGCCCAAAGACTTGCAGTTAATAAGTGACTGAACCAGGAATTGAACCCAAGAAGTCTGGCTCCACGGTCTGTGGTCTTAACCTCTTTTCAACACAGCCTCTCCCATGGTTCCTAGACTTCTAGAACAGGGCCAAGATATCTTGAGGACTCCCTTTACAGCTCCCACGAGTGAGGAGAATTAGCTTACCACCAACAGCCACATATCCAAGGGTTAGTAAGGAAGTTGCCATTGATGCTACAAGGTTGTTACAATCTTGTATAAGTGTCCTTTTTCTTTTCTTTCAAATGGGGGGTTATATTCAGCCTTCTCAATTTTTTGTACATAAAAGTGACTTATAAGATTACAGTGATAATTCCAAAAAATCACATAAAATTGACCCAAACACCCATTGATTCTCTAAGTTCCATTTCCAAGAATATAAACGTGTCTCTCCCAGTAATTTCCTAATAATTTTTGAATTCATGGGTGTTTGAGCTATCACTGACCTCTACTTCTGATGCAAATAACCTTCTTCCTTTTGAATATTACTACGTAAATTATTCAAAAACAATCTCTGTGCCTTACATGTATTATTTAGCTTCAAAGACTTGTTAGGAGCTAAAATTTCCTTTTAAAACTACCTGTCCTAAAAATCAGCCCCAGTTGCAGCCTTATGAAATCCAGAGATGTCTGAAAATTTTCACTGGGTCTAGTACAACCAAATGGGAACAGTGGATGTCTCAGATGACAGTGGAGCCCTATTTGATCCAGCTAGGCTTCCCCAAAATAATCAATAATTATTGCCTGAGTCTCCAGGAATGATTGCAAAGAAGCATGCCTTGCAATTTATCTCTAAGCTGGTTATTCAGACATTTCTAGAAATGGGTAAACCCAAGTGAGGCAATAATGGTGTTGGATCCTGCTGGTCTTCAAATTCCAAAAGAGGACTTCATGAGTTAAGAAGTCTGCCACAACTAGGGAGGAAAGTTAACAGTTTGGCTTCTGGGGACCATCAGAGAAAGAAGGACTTGTACGAAAATTTCTATTCCTAATTCTTATGTATACTCCTTGACTCACGAAATGGGTGGAAACGTGAATATATCTATGCCCTCTTAACTATTGAGAAGAGCCAAAAGGGAAAAGGGAAGATTTGACCAAGGCATAAAAATTATTTCCAAGAATAATTATCTAAAAATGATATCATTGGTCTAATAGCATGCAAATTACGACATATAAATGCAAATAAAAGTGCATATAAATACAAATATGCATAACTAATTTTGTATGTATGTGAGCATGATATTAGAAGAAATATGTGAATGTGATGTGAATGGACAACACTATACATTCCTGAAGCAGTGATGGCTTTTCTCAAATAGATGAAGAGCTGCTACCGGGAGCAGAATTAGACCTATTCCTAGGAGCTCCAAAGAGTAGAGCTAGCATCAAAGAGTGGGAATTAAAGGGAAACAAATCACTCCTGTGAAGAGAACTTTCTAAAATATGGAGTATAATTCCCTTTCCTATATTTTTTCTCTGGGAATTTTTCCTCATCTCTGCTGTAGTTTTCCTTTTTATGGCTCTTCTATTCACCTCTTTGTTATTTCCTGATGCTTAAACTTCCTAGAAACTAATTTGGCAAGGCAAAAAAAAAAAAAAAAAGAAAAAGTTTTTCAGGTTCTATAACTAATACAAGTGTATTATAAACAAGTAAGGAGTATTGCTGTTTAAAACAAAGATTTGATTAAAGTGTTTTTATAAGGGCTATTTTGTTAAATTACTTAATGTTTCCTTTGAGGAAACATAAAACAATACGTGTCACAAGTATTTAATGGGTTTTCTGGATAAATAATGATGCCCTTCATTTCTTGGCAGCCACCATCAATGCAAAATTTTTGTAAATAACCAAGAACAATGTCTCCAACTGGTCCCCCGAGGAAAGAAATAAGAATATCATAGCTGCCAACAGTCACCTTTTCTAACCATTGAACTATAATAGAGACATACATACACTTACATCAAAATGTATACAACTGCATCATTCCAGAGGACCTAAAAGAAGTAAAGTATGACCAAATAACAAAAAACTTCTCTAAATACAGACAGCATCCTTGATCTTCTCTCCTGTCTGCTTAGGATGAACATTTCTTCTACTATGTGGGAAAACGTAATTGTGAAACCACTGATTAACATCTGTTTTACCTTAGGCGGAACTATGGTTCTTTCAAAGTTAATATCTGAAAAGGACACACTGAGAGTCTATGTATCTCAATATGAGCTCCCAGGTCCTTGAGGTTTCATCCAGGTAGTCTCAGTGGGCCACATTCCCTTCTGTGACCCAAAAGAGTTATAGCCTTCAAGCATATTTATCTTCACCCCCTATCTCTGCCCGCGAGTCAGAGAACATCAAAACTTCTGTTTGCCATCTGATTCACCATAGGCTCTGAAAAAGATTCCCCATCTGAAAGACCAATATCTCAGATTGCCAGCCCCACAGCACAGTTGTCTGCAGGTACTAAACCAGAGAAGCTGACTGTTTCAGTTCCATACAATTCACTGATGCTCATTTGGGGCTGCTGTTAGCCATGGGTGACAGTTCAGTGGAACAAGTGTAAATAGCATTTAGATCAATGTTTCCCACATTTATTTGAACATAAACCATTTTTGCCCCTCAGCACATGCTTTAACACCTCATGGAACTAATTTTTCATGAAAAACAGTTTGACAAACATTGGTTTAGTCATTACACGCACATGTGCATACATCCACACTCACGCACATGGTCACACATATCTCTAAATAGTACCAGTGACTGCCAAATATGTGGAAGTCTAATGACATTTTAGGGTAACACAAATCCTTCTACTAACAAATGCTAAATCATAAGGACAAGTTAGAAAGTTGGAATAAATGTGTGTCAAATCTGAATAATAAATATTTGCCAGAATGGCTTAAAATATTCATACTCCTTCAACCAGTGAGTCAGAAATCCGCCTTAAGGAAAAAAAAAATTCAGACAAATATTTATGCCCTTCAATGTTTTTATTGCAGCATTATTTATGATAGCGAAAAAAAACTAGATGCAACATAAATATCCAACAATAGGGGAATCAAATAAATTATGACATCTCCGTTTATTCATAATATTACTCAGTGATTAAAAATTATGTTTTCTAAACATATATAATGTATGAATATGTTTACGATATAATGTTTGGTGACAGAGCCAGCGGAATCCAAAATTGTATAGACAGTGTAATGTCAATGTAAAGACACAGAAGCATAGAAAAAGACTGAGCAGAAACATACCGAAATGTTCAAGCATTTATTTCTAAAGAGTGAGATGACCCGTAAATATTATTTTATTTATACATTCCGGTATCAACAAAATTTCCTCAATTGACATATATTACTTTTAGTAGCAGGAAACAAAAATAAATTTCTCTTCCTTATAAAGCAGTCAATAACTGTTCCCTGAGGCAGTCGTTCTGTGGGCTTTTTATCTCATAGTATGTTGCTTCTCTAATGGCATGTTCCCAAAATTTAATTGGTAATTGTGGAAATAAGAGAAAAGAAAGTTAAAGAGAAGAATGTGACCTCCCCAAACACCTTTCTCTTAAAGGGAGTTTTGCTTGTCATGACAACTGTGGGGAAACTTGACCATTCAGGAGGAGAAACTTCCCCCCAGAGCAGTGAAAGGGAACCCCAGTCTTTACCTCTTGGGGTCTCTGGCTTCCTCTCACCTCCTTCAAGATGTCAATCAAGTTCCTGATAGACTTACTAAAACTGAATCTAAAGCAGACCGTTATTAGTTTGTCTTGCCGGCACTGGGAATGTTAGGCTCTCTGGGAATTAAGAGCAATGTGGTTGCTAGGCAATGCTCGCCTCAGACGTGTGACTTCATTAACTGCAAGTTACACAGGCTGGAATTCAAGCCCTGAAAGGAGGATTGGGTATCCGAGTCACACTCTCTCTTCAGTCAGCATGAAAGGTTTTTTCCTAAACTGAGTGGGTGAGAAAGCTTCTATGCAGCAATCTGGATAAACATGCATTTCTAAGTATACAACGAGGGAATACGTTGACGTCTCCCGCAACTGCCACTATTTCTTCCACCCAACCTTACCGTGAACCATTATACAACTATTGTGTGATCATGTGTGTATGTTTGAAATTAAGGGTTAAGAGTAACATATAAAATCTAGTTTTCTTTGGTTTTACCAGTTCCAAAAATTGTTCATTTCATAAACAATTTGAGGGTCTGCTGTGTGGATGACTCTGCATAGCAGGTGAAAGCAAGGAGACAGAAAAGAGACATAGAGACCATGGTTCACACTCACACAGTCAGGGAGACAACGCAATTCCCCTTTTGGTCAAAGAATGGCAGAAAAGTCTCACTTCTAAATGCATGTGTCTCTCAGCATGCCCTCCTCCACACCTTCCTTCATCAGATAACTGGTCTCATCAAAAAGGAGTAATAAAAAGAAAGGAACTATTATTCTAGGACCTATACACAAAAGCTTCAAAAATGACTCAGAGAGAGATGAAAAATCCATAGAGAGATGAAGAGCTTAGACAAATCATTCAATAATTTAAAAGATAATTTTAAAGTAATTTAAAAATAATTTTAAATAGTTTAAAAATGAAAGCATAATATCTCTTTTAACATAAAAAATTGAGCTGATAGGGCTCAAAAAATAGAAAAAAAAGCTAGGGACAAAAAAGCTAAACGTAAAAATATTACAACAAAATAAAAAAGAGGATGATAGGTATGGAATACCAGATAAAGTGATCTGATATATAACCAATGTTTATAACACAGAGAACAGAACAAGTGGAACAGGGGAAAAATTTCAAAAATATCATAGAAGAAAACATTACTGAAATAAAAATTAAAACTGAAGCTTGAAGGGGCTGGCCCCAAGGCCTAGTGGTTAAGTTCAGCATGCTCTGCTTTGGCAGCCTGGATTCAGTTCCTGGGCATGGACCTACACCACTTGTCAGCAGCCATGCTGTGGTGGCCACCCACATACAAAATAGAGGAAGATTGGCACAGATGTTAGCTCAGGGTGAATGTTCCTCAGCAAAAAATAAATAAATAAATAAAACTGAAGATTGAAATAGCTCCCTATGTACCAAGGGGGTAAAAGAATTCAAAATTAGGATGAATCCCTGGGCATTTTGACTCAAAAATTTGATGCAAAATGAGGAATATCAAGATAAATTTAGGGAAAGTTATACAATTACAAGGATTAAAAAACAACTCATGAGGGATTCAGGAAGAAATGGTACATATAAGTACCTTATGAGCCCAATCATATAAGCCCAAGCAAGGAAGGGAAGAAAACATGAACTTGCCAATTCACTTCTTCATCTTCTATGGTACAATCTAAAGCGGAAACATAATTAAATATAAGCAAACAGATAAAGGAGTGCACTAACATTTATTTTTCATTAGCTTTAGGGAGATATTTAAAGACCCAACCAATCTCTCTTGTAGAGAAACATTTATCTGAGCCTTTTGCTGTAGATAATTCAGCAATTCCTTTTTATTTCAGAGGATTGTACTTTTTTAAAATGTAATTAAAATTAAATTTAATGCTTAAAAATTGAATGTAGAGTGTAATCTATTTATTTTTCTAAAATTACCTTAAAAAATCTAACTGTACATATGGATACAAAGATCTTTGAAATGATATTATCAAATTTTCATTATTTTGTGGTTGTGAAATTTGAGCAATTTAACTTCGCTTTCTTTATACCTTTTTATACTGCTTGAATTTTTAAACAGAATATTTTTATGAAAATAGCAATTATGTATTAACAAATGAACAAATAACAATTTGAAATGGTTTCTCTAAGAAAAATAAATAATTTGCCTATATTTAGTGTGTCCAGCATGAGGGTCCCATCAATGTCTGCTGACTGGCGTCATGATCCAGGCAATAACTAAACTGAGGCCTCTATGCAAAGAACGTCACTCTAAGAGTCACATCAGATGAAAGGCAACACAGGAAACTCAGGGGTCAGCTCTATACCCCTCAAAGGAAGGATTTAAAGGATTTGCTACATCATCGCTTTTTATTTGATTTAGTCATTCATTTATATAGTATTTAGGGATACACTGGCTCACTTTTCTCTCTTTAGCTATTTTTATTCATGGAACTGAAGGGGCCCTAGAAATAGTGACACTTTGACATTAATCTATACTTATAGCAAAAGACTCAGAACCCAGGTTAAAAAATCAAGACGAATTGTGTGAGTTGATTTCTGATGATTGCCATTGTCCTATAGTTGCCTTGTGGATGCTCAAATAAGCATACTTATCTTAATCCTTTAGTAATTATCTTGGTTGAGACTCACACTTTTAGCTAAGATTCAGCGGGAGCCTCCTAAATGATCCTCCTGCTTTTCATCTCTATTCTCTTCCCCAAACTCCATCCCCATTTCTCCTCTATGGTGTTAGCCATTCCAGAACGATCTTTGTAAAAGTCAAATCTGTTTCTCTTACCTCCATTATTAAAAAATTCTTTAATAAATACTCATTGCCTTTCCTCTAAAATCCTAACCCTGTTATGTCATAGAAAATCCATTATGACCCAACCCCTGCCTCCCTTTAATAAGTTTTGGAAGGGAAAAATGTCTCCCCACTCCAAGTGTTCTTGAGGAGAGATTGCTCCTAAACTCAGGACTGGCACTTCTCCACCTTTTCCTCGATCCACCCCTGAGGAGGTAGAGATCTGATTGGTAAATTTAGGAAGAACAAACTAGAATATGCATGATGAGCGTCATCGATCTTATTCTAGGGAGTGAGCTGTTCATGGGGAGCATGATTCTGCTGCTCCTTCTCCGAGTCTCTGTCTGCCCTGGTCCTTTGGCCGGGGAAATCTAATCCATCTGGGCTTCAGAATTATTGAGCTCATTTGGCTACCAAACCTAAAGCCACATGCTCAACCCAGACTCTATCAGTAAAAAGAGAGATACTATGCCTCTATTAGCTGCTTTTCTCTCTCTCTTTTTTTTTTATTTCTCAACTTTTTCAGAATCCTGGTGGGAGAGAAGGGTGCTATTTACTGAACACCTCTGCAAAGACCTCAATAAAAGCTCACATTTCATTGAGGGATTATACTTTGCCAAATACTGTGTCGATGAGTGTCGTAACACGGGTTATGTCATTTGGTCACCACAACCCTCCACCTCTCCACATCCTTTACTGCTCGACCCTTGTCTCCTTAACCCCCTCACCACCCCACATCCTTAATCTTCATGTTGTCTCCACTGAGCTTGGTAGGGAAGGAAAGATTCCCTACTTTGATTTGTAAAATAATAATGAGATGGAAATTTCAGGGTAATCAAGAGACAGAACCAGTAAATTGTTTCACATACGCCAACTTTCCTATGAATTGTGAAGTTCGAACAATATTTAGTTATCAGACACACCCTCTGGAACTTTCTGCCCATACATGGGAAATGTTGATGATGCAACTGGGTCTGGGCCCTGAAGCTGATGTTTCTAGCTTAGTGATTAAAGTTTAGATGAAAGAAAGGGGATTTCCTGACTATAGCTGAGCTACTCTGGGGAATTTTTATCCAGAGTTCCCGCCTGGGAACAAAGGAGCATTTTTGAATCTTTTGTAACTTTCCCTGGTGTATGATTTTTGGCCTTTGGTAAAAATGAATTATGTACTCCACCATGATAAAATCCCACTAAACCTGACCCATGGGAAAATATCATTATATGTTTCTTTTGAACCCTAAACAAATGAGAGGAATATATTTATCAAAAGTCAGTGGGATTCCTAAAAAAAGTTTCATAACAGGATTTACTTATTATTTGTTATCCATTAACATATATTTGGAGACATATTATAGGAAAGGGAGGAGTTATATTGGCCTAGTTTATTTAAGAATGATTGTCTTATTTTATTATTTTTCCTTTAGTCCCATAAAACAAATGTCATTGCATCATCCCACGGTCAGTGCCTGAAGGTTGAGTCCATGGTGGAATTTCTCCAAAATCTCATATAACACCATATTGCTCTCTTTTCTGATTCTTAGCTCTATTTATTTTTCTGTTCTACTTCTGATATAGAATTAGTGACAAAATATGACTTATATTAGGTCTGAGAAACAAATGCCATTATTTAATATATTTATAGAGCAATAAACACAGATTCAAGTTAGAATAAAGTTAAAGAATTTAAATTTTGCATCTTTCACATTTTTTAAGCAATATTGAATTATAAGATAAATGATAATGTAATAAACAAATAAATAAGGGATAATAAGAGGAAAACGATATAAGCATGTTTTTAAATAAAACATTAAAATTTTAATATTAATATTTTCAAAATTTTAAATAAGTGCCAGTTTTTTATTTCTTACAATAGAAAAGCCCCAAATAAAAGACCTATATTTAATGACTCTATTTTTTTCCTATGAACTTGGGTTTTTATTTATTTATTTATTTTTAGATTCCACATATAAGAGAGATCATATGGTACTTGTCTTTCTCTGCCATTTTACTTAGCATAACGCCCTCAAGGTCCATCCATGCTGTCGCAAATGGCAAGATTTTGCTCTTTTTAATGGTTGAATAATATTCCATTCTATATGTGTGTACATATATATAGCGTAATTTCTTTATCCATTCATCCATCAATGGACACTGAGGTTGTTTCCATATCTTAGCTATTGTAAATAATGCTGCAATGAACATGGGATGCACATATCTTTTCGAGTTAGTATTTTTTTTGGATAAATACCCAGGAGTAGAATTGCTGGGTCATTTGGTAGTTCTATTTTGAATTTTTTGAAGAACTTCCATACTGTTTTCCAGAGTGGCTGCACCAACTTACGTTTCTACCAACAGGTAGAAACAGGGCATTAAGGTTCCCTTTTCTTCACATCCTCACCAACTCTTGTTATTTCTAATTTTTTTGATAATAGCCATTCTAACAGACGTGAGGTGATATCTCATTGTGTTTTTGATTTGCATTTCCCTGATAATTAGTGATGTAGATTATGTTTTCATGTCCCTTTTGGCCATCTGTATGTCTTCTTTGGGAAAATGTCTATTCAGGTCTTCTGTCCACTTATTAATTGAATTGTTTGTTCTTTCGCTCTTTGGTTGCATGAGTTCTTTATATATTTTGGATATTAGCACTTTATTAGATATATGACTTGCAAATATTTTCTCCCTTTAGGTAGGTTGTCTTTTCATTTTGTTGAAGGTTTCCTTTGCTGTGCAGAAACTTTTCAGTTTGATCTAGCCCCACTTGCTTATTTTTGCTTCTGTTGCTTTTCTTTTGGTGTCAGATTTAAAAAATCATCACCAAGATCTATGTCAAAGAGCTTACTGCCTATGTTTTCTCCTAGGAGTAATGACTCTATCAAAGTGTACCACAAACTTGAAGCTTAGTTTTCTTATTTCATTAATTCTTTTAAAACATTAGAGAGGAAATTGATAGGTGTAGCAGCCAGCCAAATAACTTCTAATTTGTAATAAACGAGATAAATCTCTTCCAAGGAAATAAAGTTTCAAAATCAAATCAATATGCCATTTTAGTTAAATTTTCTTCCATTAAAAACAAAATCAGCAGCAAGTATCAGCCAGCATGACAACATTTCAGCTTTATCTGAAAGTGCTACTTTCTGAAAGCAGAACATCTGGAAGTAGCAGCAGAATGGACTGGGAACTTTCTCTTAGGTTAGCCACCAAGTCAGGAGTTGAAAAGATCTTTTATTTTTTCCCAAAGAAATGATATCTCCCTAGAGAGAATGCAATTTATTAACTAGCATCTAACAAAAGTAATCAGATACATCATTATTGTCCTTAGTTAAACTACTGAGAAGTTAAATAAACAACCTAAACTTAGCGTTTAAACATATGAACAATCATTGCTTTTGCGGAAATGTGTTTCTATGCTAGACCGAAATAATAAGTCTGAACCATGACCAAACCCATTACCAAAGTCACCTCAATAGATGGTCAGGACTGTAGCGGCAAAGCCACAATTACAGAACTATCAGTCTCTCAACGTGGCTGAATAAACACCAAATAGACCACATCTCAAGCTAAGCAATTCCATGACACTTAGATCAGTGCTATACTTAATGGCTGTGCAAAAAGTGTTTGACAATGATTATGCTGACTTCTAACCTATTTGGTATGAACTATAATTTGCATAAAAGAATGTATAATATTGTGTTAGAAACAACATATCTACATGGTGAATCTAAATTTCTGATATTGGACGGAAAAGCTTGTGGTTTCTTCTCATTCTTGTTATTGATCTAACGTCAACCTCCCTGAGTTTCAGGTTTATTTTCTGCCAATATGTTGCCATTTGGGGCAGGGAACGAAGATGATATTTTTTCAAACATTGAGTGTTGTAGAGAAAAGTTTTTATGAAAACTTCAAGTAACAGTATTGCTATTTATAATGTACCATAACACAAGAGAAATAATATTCGCTGAAATTAAAGGGAGCCAGCCTAAATTTGATAAGAGAAAATGGTTTTCAATGGATTATCTAATAAATCCCTGAATGTTTCTGAGTATTGTAGCAAATATTCCATAAGCAATACCAAAAGTTAAAAGATAATAATTTAGTCTTAGACCAGGTACAGATTTCTTTTATTTGACTTCATAGTCTGTGAACTTATGCTCAGCTTTTTACTCTAATGGTTTTGGAAAGAAAAGAACTTCTGACTGTCCTTCTTCCATCCTTCACTCTTTCCACCTCCATTTTCTCGTTTGAATAAGAACCTCTTCTGCTTAAGTGTTACATACTAGTATTTATATTTTATAATATGGTATTGAAACATTTTAATTCACCAATTTATTCACTCAAAAAACCAATTTTTGTTATTGGGCACCTGTTCTGTGCCCGGCAAGGCCCTGCTTCTCTGCAAGGTCTGTTTTAGAAGATGTCAGTGGTCATAATTTGCAGGTGCAATGCAAATGGGAAATAGGAGGGCCTTTGTACAAAAATTATTAAGAGTTTTAAGAGCACTAACCAAGGGCAGGGCAGCTGCACAGATTGCACACCCGTGAAGGCAGCTTCATGCGTGATTTTAGCACTGAGCCTTCTTTACTCTTTTTAGTGTGAAAAAGTCACGATTAATGTGCATTTAGAATGCTTTAGGCACTATGGAATAACAGGATGGGGCAACCAAGCCCTTCATTGGCAGTATGTATGCCTGTATTTATTTACACATTTCTTCATTTACTGAATTGAAAAGCACAAGTTTCCAGGAAAGGCTAATTCTACATTTGCATAATGTTGTTACGCAAATCCTTCATCTTCCTGCTTTCAAAACTGAAAACTTCAGACATTAACAAGTACAAGTGGTATCCTCTGCAATTTGACTCTAGGGCCCATTCCATGTTAATAACAACACCTTTCTCTGATATGGATAAATAGCTAATTAAACAGCCTGCCTACAAGACCTGTAGTGTCAAATGCAGAAGTACTGTCAACTATAAGCACGCCAGAGGAAGGCCTTCATGTCTAGAAAACAAATCAGAGCCAGAATAAGATTAATATAAACTGCCTTTGATTGGTTCAACAAATATTTAATTGAGCGCCTCCAACGTGTCAGGTACTCTTCCAGGGGTCGGGGGGTAAAACTACGACCAAAACAAAGGTCTCTGTTCTCATGAAGCTCACCTCTTAACAATAGATAGCACAAAAGATAATCAGAAAGTTGACACCTATGTGTGAATGTGTAATCTTTCTTTACAACTTTTTAAAAAATAATTTTCTCTTGACAGGCAAATACTTTTAGTTTCTATTTGTTTATTCACTTATTCATTCAACAAAAATTTACCAAATAGCTTTTATGATCCAGACATTATGCTGGGATTTAGAGTTTAGTCTATAATTATACAGTTGCAGCTGTACATTATGTTATTATAAGAGAATAACTTTGACCACAACCCGGGTTTACCTCACAATTCTTTGTTACCTATGCCTTCAAAAGGCTTAACTGTTCTACCTAGAGATTTCAAACATGTGGCATCCATGCCACTATTCTTTCCTTTGCTCATAACAAAGATCACTGATGGCGCCAGCCATTCCCAAGTGGTTAAGTTTGCATACTCCACTTCGGCGGCCCACGGTTTTGCCAGTTCGGATTGCGGGCATGGATGTGGCACCGCTCATCAAGCCATGCTGAGGCAGTGCCCCACATAGCACAACCAGAAGGACCTACAAGTAAAATAACAACTATGTACTGGGGGGCTTTGGGGAGAAGAAGAAGAAGAAGAAAAAAAAGAAGATTGGCAACAATGTTAGCTCAGGTGCCAATCTTAAAAAAAAAAAAAGATCACTGATTACTTTAGGCTTTTTTCCCCACTGAATTTAAACACAGCCTCAAACTTCTGCCAAGGTTAACTCTTCAACCTTCCACAATCAAACCTATAATTGGCTAATGAGGTAGACCCTATTTGCCATCTTTGGCTGAGCCTGGACTTCAAAATCCACAATAGTTTTCTGAATAATAGGCATGATATTTCAGAAGAATGATAAATCTACTAACAAGCTGTATTGCTCAAGGTAAGCTAACTACTTTAAAGAACAGTTTCAAATCTCCTTGGCTTAAAACTATAAAAATCAATCTTCATTCACTTCACGGTCCCAAACAGCATGGCAGAGGAGATCCAGAGCTCTACTCCATGCGGTTACTCGTGGAACCAGTTTTTTTTTTAATCTAATATCTCCACCATTCCTTGCAGTCCTGAGGTCTTCCACTGAGTTCTCCTTCAAAAGCCATGTGAATGGGGAAAGAAAGAGCATGTAAGAGAACATCATGTGTTAGGCCCGTAAGTGGTATATTGTATTTTTGCCCACATTCCATTGGTCAGAACTCAATCATGTGACCATGCTGCAAGGGAGGCTGGGAAGTGTAGTCTAAGTGCCTAACAGAGAAATGAAATGAGGTTTGGGGATTATATAGCATATCTTGACCACAGCAGCATCAAGCAGGGTGGGATGGTGACACATTTTGTAAGTGTGAACTTAATTTGTTACCAATTATTAACTCTCAACTTATAGCACTCAACCACTTAATAATACTTTGAATTTGGCGTTAATGACCAGTTTCTCTAAATACTGCTAAATCTGTGTAAGATTCTCCATTGCCATGAAAATAATATTATTATTTGGACCAATAGTTACTATTAGAGAATTTTTGTTTGCAGTTTTATTACAGCTATGATATTTGTGTACATGACTTTTTAAAAATTTTTCCTATATGAGCTCATTGAGGTTCATAGCCCTATATAAAACCAGGTCCAATTTCTAAGGAAGCTGAATCTGTTCTAGGTCAACTTGTGTCTCTGAATTCAATTAGGACTGGGAATCCGGTTTGATATTCTGTTTCTAGGACTAGTTAAGCCTGTAAACCTTAACAGACTTCGTAGATGTCCCAAAATATTACCTCCCAATTTTCTCAAAAATCACATAGAATTTTTCAGAACGACCAAGATGGTACCCAATGAAAGTGAATTCCAGCATAAAATGATTCCCAGAGGTTTATGTCACAGGATTCTTGTGAAAATGAAGGACTTAAATCTAAAAACACCCCAACAATAACAACAATAAGAACTCTGTTTCTGATATTCCATAATGAAATAAGATATTTTCAAGCTGGAAGGAATCTTAGAGATGATAAAGTATGTCGGTGCGTGTTCTGGAATCCACAGGCTACATCTGGCCCTTCTGACTCTTTGGTTGGGCTCAGGAATGAGGCTTGGAGATCGCCAAATGCTGCTTACTGTTTTCCATCCTTAGAAATCACTTGTTGATCAATGTTTTGTGGCTCTACTCCTTGAGTCTGGCTATTATGGAAGAATGAGTTGATTGAAATTACTGGGCAAGCAGTTTAAGCAATGATCATTCATTGTGGAATACAGGAGGAAAACAGCAGGTGGCACCGTGTGTGTGACAGGCTGTTTTCTAAATAAAACATAAAATACTTCTATGGTTACTGCCAAGAAGAGAAAAGTGGCTGATGAAAATCATATGCTCCAACACAAGGGGCCTGGGGAATAATATTTTTTAGATTAAAAACATTGCTGTTTTTTTTCCCATTTGCAATGGCAAAATCTTGTTTTGAAGAATACAATTCAAGCCCTTGTGTGATAAACTACATTTTCAATGAAGGGGTGTGGAAGGCTAGCAGAGAGACAAAACACACCAGTTTTAAGAAACAGAGTTTAATTCAGTCTCAACATTCCATCATGATAGAGCTTTATTGTATTTCCTGAAATTTAATTCAAAAAGAAACTCTTGAGTCACAGACAAATAAGAACTCTTACATATAGTTGCAAATATTGCATTTCCTGATGAAATACTACAATTAATAAAATTTGTATTTTATTTGTTTTAAAGGATAATTTTTCCTGAGTTGATATTCATGCAAAGTAGTGCACTCACAGCTGAGCCAGTCCAATCTCCGCACGATGAAGGCAAGATGATAGTTATCTGGATGAGTTAGACATTTTCCCAAAGCCACAAAATAAACTTATACGACTGACACTGGGAAGTAGGTCTCCAGAATGGGAATCCACAGTCTTTACTACTGAAAATAATAAGCTCAAATGAGATTCTTTTTTTTTCAGTGTTGCTTTGTGTCTACAACCAGCAAGCGATGGCTACTAATTATAATTTTTACATATTCTAATTTGCACATGATTTACATTAAGTTACATTTTAGATATGAGCTGTAAATCCAGGCACACAAAATGAAATGAATACCAACTCATTAAGTCTTCTCCACCAGTGTTCTAAATATAATTGCCTAAACATCTCTGAAAAGATGGAACAGATCATTTTAACAAAAGAAGTGTGATGATCTTGGTATGTAATAGTAAAGAACAGCATAAATTAACCACTTCTCAGAATTCAGAGATATGATTCTAAGAGGCTTCCAAGGTGGGACTCAATATAAATAGTTATAAGGTATAACCAAGGTTAAAAGGTAAAAATCAATATAACAGTTCCTAAAATTAGGGAAACTAATGTTAGTCTCATACGATAAATCACCTCTGTAGCACAGAAGTAAATTACTAGTTAAGTACACAACATGTTTCCAGGGATAAAACTGTGCAGAATGCAATAATAAAACAATTTCCCCTGGAGTAGTAGCAACTAATGAGAAATGGAAAGAACTGATGATTTAGCTGAGCAAACCTGTATGGCGCTCGAATTCATTCCCTTTGTTTATAAAAACATGCTCCCTATCCTTGAGGGTAAATTCCTTAAGTTCACGGTCTAGTTGGAAAGACAAATATATTTGAAATAAAAACTGACACTTTCCCCTTTTTCCAGTATTTCTGACTCTCTCCTCCATTTGTGCAATAATCTGATCTTGCAGCACACAGGCTTCAAGGCAGGCTGATTAGTGTAGAAAATATAAATATTTTTAAGTTTCAATGCCTAGCCTCTGAGAGGACTGAGGGCAAAGAAGAAACCCAATGAGGTAAGGCTAAATTCCCTGCCTCCAAAACAGAAGAAAAACTCCCCAGGATGGAGGAAGAGAAAATAAGCAAACAGGAAGGGAGGAAGCAGTTGTAAGAAATGAGACATTGGAACAGCCTAGGATCGTGTAATCAGACCTCAAGGGATCCTGCTGCAAGGAGAATTAGTACTCAGAGGCCACCCTACCTCCAGCTGAGTTCCAGGTTAAGTCATCTTAGTCTATAACCTATCTAGTAGTCCACAAGAGGAGCTGCATGCCATTGCGATAGTTGTGAACTCCACAATTCCAGGAGCTTAACTCACATAGATGCTGATATGAATGGCGCCCTCTGGGGTTGTGCCACTGTATGGAAAAACCCTGGAAGTCTTATGGAGCCAAAGTAGCCCTTAAAGACAGCCCAGTCTCTATCCATGGCACATTGTCTGTGTGGACAACTTACATTATCTATCCTTCCTGCTGGTGAGCTTCCTCTGGCGGCCGTCAAACAGGCTGTCTGTGCCCTAAACCTTTGCTCGGCCCACCGTCGACCGTATCCTCCACTCAGTATTCAAGGACACGTACAGTCACAAAATTCTGTAGTACTGTATAGAAGGAGGAATAAAATGGGTGGAAATGCATAAGAGCAATCTTTATCCTATCCTAGTGATGAAGGATCAGGGAAATTTTTAAGAAGCATTGTCATCTAAGTTTAGTTTTCAATCTTGAGGAAGTTTTGCAGCTTGCCAACAATTTACTACAACAATAACAACCATTGACAATTTTTACATCCTTTTATGTGCCAAGCATTGTTCTAAATTCTTGGGAAAAGAATAGTATGGGATAATGATATGCCATCTAAAATAAGACTACAAGTAGCAACTAAAAGTGAAGTCTCTGGGATCAGGCTGCCTGGATTTGTATTTTGGCATGCACTTCTTACTGGCTCTGAAATCTTGGGCAAATTTCTTTTGTGTGCCTCAATTTTCTCATCTGTAAAATGTAGTGACATAGGAGACACAAAAAAGATACAAATCAAACTCCCAGTGATGAAAACTACTATGTCTGAGGTAAAAAATAAACTGGATGGGATAAACAATGAATGAGACATTGCAGAGGAAAAAGATTAGTGAACTTGAAGACATAGCAATGGAAACTAGCAAAAATGAATCCGAGAGGAAAAAAAGACTGAAAACAAACAGAGCATCATGAGCTATGAGAGAATTTATGAAGTATACATATGTATGTAATTGTAGTTAGACTCCTTGAAGAAGAATGGTGGGGACAGAAAAAAAGTTGAAGAACTAATGACTGAAAAATGTTCAAATTTGATGAAAATGATAGGCCTATAGGTCTAAGGAGCTCTATTAACCCCTAGCCCATGAAACAAAGAAAACCACCATTGAGGCACATCAAAATAGAGTTACTTAAAACAGTGATAAAGACGAAATCTTAAAGGCAGTCAGAAAAAAGACACAATATCAAATTAAAGCACTTTTGCATGGCAAAAGAAACCATCAAAAAAACAAAGACAACTCACTAACTGAGAGAAAATGTTTGCAAATGATATATCCATATGACTGCAATAAGTCATACTTATGCAAGTTATGACATGCAATGGCGTACTGTCCCTTTAACCAAGTCATCCTTTTTTAGCTTACAGAACAGTTTTCTGTCCCATGTGGACAAGAAGATATACAAGACTGTTCATTGCAATATTTTTCATATTAGTAAATGAAATGTCCCTGAAGAATAAAATGAATAAATAACTTTCAGTGTGTTTATAGGCAGTGAAAATAACTGAATGAGAGCCACACATATCAGCAAGGGATATCTGAAAATTATTGTGTTGAGAGAAAATAAAAAGTTCCAGAATGGTATTTTTTGAAACCGTTTAGCATGTAATAGGACAAAATGCAGAAAACAACCCCAGATGCTTAATACGCAGTAACAGCAAAGAAATATCCAAAATATATAAAGAACTCATACATCTCAACAACAACAACAACAACAAAAAACTGATCAAAAAACGGGCAGAGGAGGTCTGGCCCAGTGGCACAGCAGTGAAGCTCACACACTCTGCTTTGGCAGCCCGGAATTTGCCAGTTTGGATCCCAGATGTGGACCTAGCACTGCTTATCAAACCGTACTGAGGCAGGCATCCCACATATAAAATAGAGGAAGATGGGTACAGATGTTAGCTCAGGGCTACTCTTCCTCAAAAAGAAAAAAAGGGCGGAGGACATGAACAGATGTTCCAAAGAACACATACAGATGGTCAAGGGGCACAAGAAAAGATGTTCAATATCACTAATTATTAGGGAAATGCAAATCAAAACTATAGTGAGATTATCACCTCACACCAGTCAGAATGGCTGTCATTAAAAAGACAAGAAATAGCAAGTGTTGGAGAGGATGTGGAGAAAAGGGAATCCTCATACACTGCTGGTGGGAATATAAACTGATGCAGCCACTATGGAAAACAGTATGGATATTCCTTGAAAAATTAAAAATAGAAATGCCATATGATCCAGCTATTCCACTTCTTGATATTTATCCAAAGAGCATGAAAACACTAATCCGAAAAGATATATGCACCCCTATGTTCATTGCAGCATTATTCACAATAGCCAAGACTTGGAAACAACCTAAGTGCCCATCAATAAATGAATGGATAAAGAAGATGTGGTATATATACACAATGGAATGATACTCAGCCATAAAAAAAGACAAAATCTTGCCATTTGTGACAACAAAATCTTGCCATCTGCTACCTTGAGAGTATTATGCTAAGGGGAATAAGTCAGATAGAGAAAGACAATTACCATATGATTTTGTAAGTGAGGCCATCTTGTTATGCCAAATGGCCCCAGCCCCTCCTCTGTGTGACTACTCGCTGCTCTGCACATACTCTAAAAAATTCACATGCTCTCCTGATTTATGACCTCCACTTACATATGTACTCCCCTATAGCTTGATAAATTAAAACTTTGTTGTGCGAGTTTCTCTCCAGGAACAGGCTGATCACAGGTGTGAAACACACCTACAATGTATCCATCACAGCTGACAGAAGAATGGAACAATGTGATGCCTGGAGCAATCATGCCTGGAGACCAACATCCCTGGACCCCCTCCTCACTGCCCATTTTCCCTATAACTGCCTCAAGATTCTGTAATCCTTGAAGATTTATTTTTTTTTTGAGACATTAGTCTGCCATCTTCCCAATTATTCCAGCTAATTGAATTAAAACTTCCTCTCTGGATCTCTAGTTCGTGATTAATTGGCTCAGATTACGGATGAGCAGAGTGAGTCCATTGTTCAGTATCAACTTCACTCATATGTGGAAGATAAACAAGCAAACACATAAATACAGAGAACAGACTTGTGGTTACCAGAGTGGAAGGGGGCTAGGGCAGGGCAAGGGTGTAAAGGGGGACACGTGTACAGTGACTGATGGAAACTAGACTTTTGGTGGTGAACACAAAGCAGGAACAGTCTACAGAGAAGCTGTATAATGGTGTATGCCTAAAATTTATAAAACGTTATAAACCAATGTGACCTCAACAAAAAAAACAAAAACAACAACAAAAGAAAAACCAAAATCAAACATAAAAAAGGCACAGTGTGTACAGAGGAACAAAGATAAGAATGACTATAGGTTTCTCATCAGAAACAATGCAAGTTAGAAGACAGCGAATGATGTCTTTAAAGTACTGCCAAACCAGAATGAAACTATCTTTTCAAAACTGAAGGTGAAATAAAATGAATGCTTTCCCCCTCAGATCAGGAACAGGCAAATGTGATCACTCTCACCACTTCTGTTGAAATTTGTATTAGAGGTTCTAGACTGTGTGGTAAGGCAAGAAAAATAAATGAAAGGCATATAGATTAAAAAGGAAGAAGTAAAGTATATTTGCAGGAGATATAAATCTGCAAAATCTATGGAATCTAAAAGAAAGCTAGTAGAACTAATTGGTGAGTTCAACAAGGTTGAAGGATACAAGAAAAACATACAAATATCAATTATATTTCTACATAATGGCAAAGAGCAATCAGATATTGAATTTTATAATGACATTAAGAAAGAAGAAATGCTGGGGCCGGCCTTGTGGCACAGCGGTTAAGTTCGCACTTTCTGTTTTGGTGGCCCAGTGTTCACCAGTTTGGATCCTGGGCGTGGACCTATGCACTGTCTGTCAAGCCATGCTGTGGCAGGCATCCCACATATAAAATAGAGGAAGATGGGCACAGATGTTAGCTCAGGGCCACTCTTCCTCGGCAAAAAGAGGATGATTGGCAGCAGATGTTAGCTCAGGGCTAAATCCTCAAAAAAAAAAAGAAAGATGGGGCTGGCCCCGTGGCCGAGTGGTTAAGTCTGTGCGCTCCGCTGCAGGCGGCCCAGTGTTTCATTGGTTCGAATCCTGGGCACGGACATGGCACTGCTCATCAAACCACGCTGAGGCAACGTCCCACATGCTACAACTAGAAGGACCCACAACGAAGAATATATAACTATGTACTGGGGGGCTTTGGGGAGAAAAAGGAAAAAATAAAATCTTTATAAAAAAAAAAGAAAGAAAGAAATGCTTAGGGATAAATCTGTCAAAAGATGTGTAAGGCCTGTACATTGAAAACTAGAAAACATTTCTGAGAGAAATTAAAGAAGACCTAAACAAATGGGAGAATTTACCATGTTTGCAGAATGAAAGATTCAATGTTGATAAGATGTCAATTGTCTCCAAACTGATCTATAGTTTCAATGTAATCCCAATCAAAATCATGTCATGGCTTCATGGAAGATTGATAAACTGAATCTAAGGTTCATGTGCAAATGAAAAGGACCTAAAATAGTTAAAACAACTTTGAACAAGAAAAAGTTAGAGGACTTTGACTTGGGGATTTCAGTAATTATCATGAAGCTGCAGTAATCAAGACAGGGTACTATTGGGGGAAAAACAATGAACTTTGATCAATACCTCACCCCATGTATATAAATTAACCCAAAATGTATTATAGACCTAAATGTAAAACCCAAAGTTATAAAACTTCAAGAAGAAAATATAGGAGATAATATTTGTGACCTTTAATTTGGCAAGGAGTTCTAAGATATGACTCCAGTAGCACAATCCATAAAATTTTTTTAAAAATTGATAAATTGGACTTCATCAAAATTAAGAATGTCTGCTCTTCATAAGACGCTATAAAGAGAAAGAAAATATTATCACAAATTGGGAAAATATTTGCTAATCACCTATCTGATTAAAGACTTGTATCTAGAACATATAAAGACCTCTCAAAACTTAATAAGAAAACAATCTGAATAAGTAAATTAATTAAGTAATTCAAGCAATCATTTGAACGGACACTTCACCGAGGAAGAGAGACAAACAGCAAATAAGTACATGAAAGGATGTTCAACATCATATGTCATTAGAGAAATGCAAATTTAAAACACAATGAGCTATTACTACACAGCTACTAAAATTATTAAAATTTAAAACACTGAGCATACAAAGCTGGCAAGAGGTGGTACAACTAGAACTCTCATACACTATTGGTGAGGATGTGAAATGGTAGAATCAGTTTGAAAAGCAGTTTGCAGTCTCTTAAAAAGTTAAAGACACCCCTACCATATGACTCACCCGTCCTACTCCTTGGTATTTACCCAAGACGAAGGAAAGGAGATGTCCATACAAAGACTTAAACATGAATTTCCTAGAAGCTTTACTTTTAGGAGCTAAAACCTAGAACCAACCCAAATACCCCTAAACAAGTGAATGGATAAACGAATTGTCATATATCTATACAGCAAGAAAAGGACAGGAACTACTGAGATAGGCAACAACATGGATGAATCTCAGAATAGTTATGCTGAGTGAAAGAAGCCAGATGAAAAAGAATACACACTCTATGATTCCATTTAGGCATAATTCTTGAAAATGGCAGCTAATTTATAGTGCCAGAAACAGACTAGTGATTGGGTACAGGCTGGGGAAGACAGGAGAGATGGATTATAAAGGGGGATTAGAAAACTTTCAGGGGTGTCAGATGTGTTCATTATCTTTTTTGTTGTTGTATTTTTAAAGACTGGCCTTGAGCTAACAAATGTTGCCAATCTTTTTTTCTTCTACCCCCGAAAGCCCCCAGTACATAGCTGTATATTCCATTTGTGAGTGCCTCTGGTTGTGCTATGTGGGATGCCACCTCAGCACGGCCTAACGAGCAGTGCCACGTCTGTACCCAGGATCCGAAACTTCAAAAGCCTGGTCCACCAAAGCAGAGCCTGCGAACTTAACCACTCAGCCACCGGCCGGCCCCTATGTTCATTATCTTGATTGTGGTGATGGTTTCACTGTTTATACTTATGTCAAAACTTATCAAATTGTGCACTTTAAATATGTGGAGTTTATTACATGTCAATTACACCTCAATAAAGCTGTTTAAGAAAATAAGAATTTATAGCACCGCTAGGACAACAGGAAGGCATAGTGGGAACTTCTGCTTCCCAGAGAGCCTAAATACAAGAATTTTTATCTATTCACAAGATAGAGGCCCTCAATCATTCTACATATACGACAATCATGTACATAGACACACAAAAAACGTGAAATTTTCTTTTCGACTCACCCAGCTGCCCAAAACATAATATAATGCTAGGATAAGCATATTGAGCTTTCATTAAGTATAAAGATGGATTCTTTTTTCTCACGTTAGCTCACTGAAAATTAAACACAAGCAACTGAATCTGGCCTGTCATTCATTTTGCTGCTATTATGAGAGTTCTCAGGCAGCTGAGGCCACAGAGGGCAAAGATGCCAACAATTTGCATATCATATTAAGCATGTGATGACAGAATTGCCAGGCAACTTTAATTTTTCATTCCACACGTACTGCAAAGGAGCAGCATAGAAAAGGAAAGTGCATCTAATGTGTTCCATGAGGACATATACATTACAAAGCATTCCGGAAATTCCACTGTTTAAAATAAATACATAATCTGGGAAGAGACTCAGAACACTGCAGTGGTGTCGACCCTGGGGAATAGAAACAAGAGAATAGAAGAAGGGTTTACTTTCTGGTATTCTTGGAAGTGGTTGCCACGTACATGAGTTACATTTTCGAGAGAAAAACAATTAATTAAAATTTTTAGATGAAGTGCAGCTCTGCTACTGGGATCTCTGTCCCTGGGTTAATCCTGAGGAATGGGTCTGGTCCCAGGGCTCCCCTCTTCAGATCAAAATAGTTATCTTTTTTTAATGTCAATTTTTATTGTTTTTTTTTTACCACTGCTTCTACAAATTCTATTTGACATATTAAATTGGTGCACCACTTGCAGATAATTGAGAGATAATTGGGGGATGGAGGCTGGTAACCTTGTAATTACAGATGGGGGTGAGCATAAATTATTAATGCTTAGGGTGCCCCCCTCCCTGGCTATAATAGCTGTGTAAATACGGGTTAATCCAATAGATTGTTTTTTCATCTACAACCTGAGGGCTACTTTCATCCTTTCATGCAGTTGTAGCTAACTTACATTCACTTGGCATCTTTTGAAAATATTCATTATATACAGCATTAATGTTAATTTAACTGATTTCCATAGAGGAACATGTGCACTGTTATGCATCCTCAGACATGTCATTGAAAGATATTTTTCTCTGTCATTTAGCAACTTTGTATCCTAGTAGAAAAGCCTCGAAAATGTTAGCAGACATCTGTTATCACATCAAATACCTCTTATTTTCAATTTTTCATATATATTACCTGAGCAATAGTATAAAATTCTTTGTATATTACCTCTTAATAAATTCTACTGGGGAAAAAAATGTTTTATATTCAAGAAAACATAACTAGAGACTTTAGTTTATTCTTGTGCAAGCACCCACAGGAAAAGCAGCGTCTGTGCTTAAGTTAGTCATCTTCTTTTAAAAAAGGAAAGAAAGAAAAAAGAAAGGAACACAAAAGAAATATGTTAAATTATTCTTCACCAACCTGCACAAACCCAGGTTACACATAATAATGGTATAATCTCCTGTGAACTCTTTTTAACAATAAGGTATTTCTAAAAATAATGTGTTACTTTCCTTTACATGATCATCAAAAGGGATTTCAGTATTCAAATTAAATTAGTCAATGGCTAAAGTTCCAAGATCAATTATTGTGCTAAATCATTACCAATTATTCTCACACATATCTGGTTTCAAAACCAGACTTCATCACTGACTAACTCTGCAACTTTGAATGAGAAACATAACCTCTATAACGCTCAATTTTCTCATCTATAAAATGGGGACAGTAATCCAGGCATCATAGACTTATTGTAAGGTTTAAATTAGATGATATGTGTAAGATGCTTGGTATATGGTAGGTATCCCACTAATGTTCTTACCTTACTCTTCAAAGTTACAAGTAGCAGACCCATCTCAGCTAGTATTTTAAAAAATAGGAGAAGTGAAACTTCCCTTTCTCCTAAAGGCTCAATCTTACGAAATGAGTTTGGCTTAATGTGTCATTGCTAGATCACACACATGTATTTACACAGTGTTTGCATTCTGTGACTTGGGTCTTACACATTCCACTCTTGGAAATATAGTGTCAGAACATCAATCCCATAAGCATATATATAATTTGCTGAGGAAGAGGAGTTCCAAATTAGCTACATAATGTGATTTTATATCTTTAAAAACAGTTTAAATTGTAAGCTATCACTTCAATACTGTAAAACTTCTAAGACCCAGGAAACCATGGGCCATCATTTGAGCACACTGAGACACTACAGGAATAATTTTACAGTTAGGCTGAGAAGTGACACCCTGATCATTCAGAGGTTTTAGTATCTCGGTGAAAAGAGATCCAAAATGATTAACTGGGAATGAGAAAAACTCCTTTATAAAAGTTTTATCCAACTAACTCTATTAAAACATACTCAGTAATCAAAAAGACACTTTGTAAATATTCTACACACAAAAAAGGTGTGGATATTGACCAGCCTTCAACAACTGTAATCATCCCATTCTTCATTCAACGTATCTTTCTTAAGTGATTACCAGCTCCCAAGCTTTGGAGATCCTAGATGAGAAAGATATACCATTGTCCCCCAAAGAATCCACTTTCCAGTGGCTAAAGCTGTCAGACAGGTAAACAGGTCATTGTGGTAGCAGGTAATAATATGCTGTGATGAGGCAGACACTAAAGAGTGCTGTAAGAGGGGAACCTGGCGCTGAGCATAGGCATGAGGGGGTCTTTATGGACAAGATGGTGCCTGAATTGCACCCTCATGGATAAGTAGAAGTTAGTAAAGCCCAAATGCAAGGGGAGAGCCATCTAGGCAGACAACCCTAGGATGCTGTCTAAATAAAGGACTGGCTTCTGGATGAAATGCTAATGCATTATTTGAAAATTTTCCTTGTTGCTATTAGTAAGGAAGCCTTAAAATGAAGCACGATTTCTTTGGAATCTGACAGGCTATTCCCTTACCACCTTAAAATTGTAAATATGATCTGTTGTAATACTGACTGAAAATGTCACCTCATGCAACTCAATCTTTATTAATCTAAAATTGTCAGGTAGCATATTTCAAGAAGTTGTATCAGCAACCACCACCAACCAATATAGGCAAGCAAAATCAGATTTACTTCACGAAGAGAAAGCTTGGAGTGTGTTAACTAAAGAAAGAGTACGCATCCAAATGAACTCATTAACAAGAACCTAGCAGCTGCCAGATTACTACTGAGAAATGAAGAGCCCATTGAAACGTAAACCACAGAGAAGAGAGCTGGACAAGTGGTAAAAAGCACAAAAATATTCCTCAGAAAGGTTCCAAAAATACATCAATGGGCACTGCTTAATTTAAAAGAATACTACTTCCCTCAACATGGGATGTTCCCATGTGAAAACGAAGACCAGTTTTATACTTACTGTTTTTTATATTCACTATCTTGGGCTTTACATATTTTACATACTGGACACTTTATAGACTCAGAGCATCAATCCTCATAATTGACCAAATCATTCCAGGTGTTTTCACATCCCATAGGCATAGACATCATGTTTATTATATAAAGAATCATGTTTTGGGGTAAAATCTGAGATTTTTCTCATATTGCTAAGGAATTATCATTGGAACCTAAAAACAAATTTCAGTCTCAAAAAAAAAAATGTATGTTGATGTGCAGTACTCCCAATTACCAATGAATAGTGGGAGACTGCCCTTTGCCTAAAAATCACACTCTAAAATGTTCGTTTTCTTTTAGAAAATCAGATCGATGAACGGACCCTGCAGTCACCTCATAGTTTATAACGCATATTTTGAGCATGTTTTGCCACGTCAAATTTGTATGTTTTTCTTTGGTATAAAAGTACTCATTATTTGCCACCATGCAGGAAAAACATCAACCATCAAGTCCAATATTGCTTTAAGGTTATCCCCCCAATATGCTTTCATATTAATTGTCCAAAGCATTATAAAAATAATTTATGTTCACATTGGCCTGTGTTGAAGAATATATTATAAACAACAACAAAAAATTTCATAGAAAGCTTAGGCATGCAGTGAAAAATGCCGTCCACAAGCTTAAGAGAGAAATCCATTATAGCTTGACATTCTAAGGAGCTCAGAATTCACTATCAGAAGATCTCTGCAGGTCATATTTTGCCTCTATTATGACTAGGAACAAAAGTGTTAATGATAGATTCTTTATGTGAGAAGGAAAGACGTGTTTCAGATTATGATAGAACTAGGTAAAATATCTTCATTCAAATTATTTAAGAGTATTCACTTTGCTGCCTTATATCTTCAAATGAATATGTCACGCCTCTAGAAAAGTATGTAGTAACGAGACTGTGATTTCTTTTTTCTTTGTAATGCCCCATCGCACCTGGAGCAATGTTCTGCAATTAGCAAATGATCTATAATCATTAATAGTCTGTTGGCTAAACTGTTCTAATTTAAAAGTAAGCCCATAATCAGTCTCATGAAGTGTCAAATGCTGGGCAGGAAGGCAATGTGCTCAAGGAAGAGTTGCTCAGAAGCTATTCTTAGTGATCCTTCCAGAACTTCATCTTGACACTCATAACTCTGTTAAATAAATATGGAAGGGGGACATTTATGGACCTGACTATCTCACCCAGGGCATTGCAGACTTATGCTGAAGGTCCATGAGACAGTGGCTTTTAATTTTTCTAAAGTACAAATATAATTTCTTTGAAACTGTTGCAGATTTTCTGACTGCTGAGCTCTGAATTGTGGCTGTTTTGTTTGAAGCTAGTTATCCATGAATGACTTGCTTTGGAAGTATTTGTGATTTGGGGATTTCGGACAAGTCTTAGGATGCATCCCTCACACCTATCTCCTGCCTCATTTCTTGTCATCCTCTTCCAAGCCTCACCTACAGCTACCACAACACATACACACAGCCTATTTTCAGTCACACATTCGGAACCTTCAACCCTTCTGCACCCTGGCATGTCTACATTCCTTTACAACGGGGAGTCATTTGAGAGGCTTAACCAGAGGACTAGCATCAGCAGACTTATGTTTCATAAAGGCCACTTTGAAAGTTTAGTTTCCAATTAGATTCAACAAGTACCTCTCTTCCATGCTCTCACTGTTCCATGAACATATTTGCCAAAGATTTCAGGGACGACAAAATGCAGATCTTCAAAACCCACATTTTCTACCTGCAAATCTTGAGCTCTTTTTACCATTTGGCCCCTTCCAAGATGCTTTACCCAAAATTACATGATTCTAGAATTTTCAATAACATTAGAAGCTTCCTCTTCCAGGAAAGAGGAAGTAACAGGGGACGGATTTATCTTTTTTCTGGAAAAAAAAAACTTTATATGGACAAAGTATATGAAAGACTATTCTCAAGATATTGGACATCAGACAATGAAAACCTGATCTCTAAGAGACAGGAAACAAAGCAAACCTACAATTGCCTCAGCTTAGTGCCTAGAGTTTTACAGACCATGAGTCAGGAAGGGAGGATCTAAGCCTGAAGGACTCATCAGATAAGATGACACTGGGAAGGCAAGGCCTAGAGAGTTGACTTAGAGAGGAAAGAGAGGAGGAAACAGCAGAAGGAGAAAATCAAGATCTGAGGAGCAGCCCCCTCACGTCATCAGCTGACTACTGACTGGAACACAAGTGTGAGGAATCTACTCAAGGCCAAGGAATGAAACATCCAAAAAGATCAGAGGAGAAAAATGTCCGAGTTCACACAGGGCCACGAACAGTTCCTGGTCTCACCAGGCAGAATTGAAAACCTCATAAATCACAGGACATTGATTACAGTATCCAGAAGGATTTTTCCTCAGTCGTGGGGAGAAACAGCCCTGGAATAAGGGCAGCTCTAGTTTTACCTGATGAAATAAGAGCAAGACGCAAAAGGCTCACACGGCCTCCGCTTAACTATGTCCCAGAGGAAAACTCAAAAGGAATTTTAGCAATACAAAAATATCCAGCACTCAACAAGCTAAAATTCACAGCGTATGGCATCTGATAAAAAATTAGCAAGCATGTAAAGAAACGAATAAACTTCACCCATAATGAATAGAAAAAAAGTCGGTCAGTTGGAATTGACCTAGAAATTACACAGATGATAGAATTAGTAGACAAAGGCAATAAAACAGTTATAACTGCATCCCATAGGTTCAAGAAGTTCCAGAAGAACTGAGCATGTTAATTAGAGACATGGAAGATATAAAAATACACTCAAATCAAGTTTCTAGGGACAAAAACTACTCTGCTTGCAAAGAAAAATACAGAAACTGCTATAAATATAAGGACACAAATATTTTAATATATTAATAGAACCAATAATCTTTTAATAGAACCAATAATCGCAAAAGAAATTGAGACATTATTTTTACAACTTTTTGCCTTGATTAAAAACTAGTTTCTAAAAAGTATATAACTCTTCAAAATTTCACAAAATAGTAGGTTTTTGCAACTATTTCTCATTTATTTTCAGTGTTTCAAAAACAATAAAATAGAAGCAAGTTCATCACCTCATAATCCTAGTTTTCTTTGTGACAGATTAGCAGATTAGGCATCTGTTTGCATCCTATGAAAACTTTCAACAAGAGAATTCAGTGGAACTAGGAAACCTAATATTTATTCAGAAGTACACCTTATGCGATCTTTTGGCAGATGATTTGCAAACTGAATGTACACAAATGAGTCAATTTCCCTTTATTATCCATAAACAGTGTGTAAAACTAGACATTACACTGTTTACCAGTCTTGATTTATAATTTTTATGCAAAGTATATTGATTTGCATAACCCTAAGCTACTCAATTACAAATTATTAAGTAGGCAAAGACATTAAATGTCATTGTAAAGAAAAATATAATTAACAGTTATCTCTCCAACAAGAAATATTCACGCTCGCAACAAAAATTCTATAAGAAAAGGGTACTCTATTTCATCAAATAATGATTTACAAAGATCTAGGATAAGAGACAGTACTATAATTACGAAGTATGAATATAATTATATAAAATTTCTAGACTATTCCAAAATTTGTTTCTGTAGAAGTTTTTAGCTCTAATCAAAATGCTTTGCAGAAAATGATTGAAACAATATTTTCTCACTATAATTACCATAATTTTGAGGTGATTGTATATTTTTTCAAATAGGGGACCTAAGGTACACTTTGCCCAAGGTCCCATAAAGGGTTAATTAGTTTATTTGCTTATTTACTTATTCATCCATTCATTCATTCAAACATTTATTAAAGCCTACTGCACACAAGGTACTTTGCTGAGAACCAGGATAATGTAATTGAATAAAAAACAGTCCTTCCTTTCAAAGAGTTGACATCTGCTATGGACTGCCTGTTTACATCTCCCCGAAATTCACGTGTTGAAACCCTAATCCTCAATGTGATAGCATTCGAAGATGGGGCCTTTGGGAGGTAATTAGTGCCCTTATAAGAGAACTTGCTTCCTCTTCCTGCTCCCTTCACAGGAGGATACAATGAGAAGAGGGCCCTCTGCAAACCAGGAAAAGTGCCCTCACCAGATCCGCTGATGCCTTGATCTTGGATTTCCCAGTCTCCAGAACTGGGAGAAACAGATGTTTGTTGCTTAAGGCCCTCAGTCTACAGTAATTCAGTACAACACAAGCTGTCTAAGACAACATCCCAGTGGTTAAGTTAGATGTATATCAAAATTAAATCTCGTGGATTTTTATATTTTAGTCTTTTGTTTATCATTTTCATCCTAATTGATGTACCCTTCAAAAGAACATATAATCTTATTTTCTCCACTAGTAATCACAAGCAATTATTATTATTTTGATTAAAAGAACAACATAGAATATAATCTAATAATTGGTAGAATATCAGTAATTACCTTTGGTATTATTATAGTAACTATATTAGTTAGAATAGGCTAACCTCTATTCAAAAAAGACCAGAAATTTATACCAGCTCAAATGCAATAGAAGTGTATTTCTTGATCATGAAATAGTATTGGATAGTTTAACGAGTAGGTAGGAGAATCTTATTCTGCAGTCATTCATAGATGCATGTGGACAGAGGTTCTGCTATCTTGGTGGCTTCCAAGGTCACCTTGGACATCATCTCTATTCCTGACCCTGAAGGGAAAAATAGATGGAGGACACTGGTAGGAGGATTTTACAGGCCAAACCAGTGACATTACTTCTTACAATGCATTGGCTAGAACTCAATCACATGATTATTTCTAATCACAAGGAAGGCTGAGAAGTATAGTCTAGTTGTGTACACAGGAAGAAGAAGAGAGTATTTGGGTGAGCACCTGGGAGCCTCTGCCACAACAATAAAGAGGTTAGTTCTCTATGATTAGAGTTGTGAATTAGAGTTGTCTTGAGCAAAGTCAATTTTATTATAAATTATTTTCCCTTACTTCTGGAAATAAACTAGAATATTTCACAATAATAATTATGCCATATGCAAAGATTTAGAATTGCTAATAACACACTATTACATTGTTTCTAAACATACACCACTAACATATATTAATTTCACATTTCATCATAAATTCCCTAAACAGCCCCCACTTTGATTTCTGTTTTCAATGAAATTACAGAAGGAAAGAGTTTTTACTCAGACCAATGTAAATATAAATCTTATAGCTTCTTCACTATTATTCATTGTCTTTTGGGCAAAATATTTAACTTTTTGAGCCTTGATTTACTTATCTCTTTACTCATGATAAAACACTTATCTGATGGAAGTATTAAATTGAATAAACGAGCTGTATGAATGTAAGGTAGTATGCAAAGTATGAAGCCAGTGGCATTCATAATAAATGTTCCAGAAATAATGGCTCTTATTTTTAGATCCTTCATCATTTCATGTCTTTTGTTTTGTTTTTTAATTATGGTTAAACATACATAACAAAATTTAGCATTTAAACCACTTTTCTGTGGACAGTCCAGGGGCATTAAGTACAGTCACATTGTTATGCAACCATCACCACCACCTATCTCCAGACCTTTTTCCTCATCCCAAACTGAAATTCTATACCCATTAAATAGTAACTCCCTATTACTCCCCATGCCCCCAACTCCTTGTCTACTTCCGTCTCTATGAATTTTCTCTTGTGTAGATTCCACAGATATTTCTTTGTGGTTACCATAGGGATTACACATAACTTTCTAAAGTTATCACAATCTAATTTGAATGGATATCAACTTAACTTCAGTTGCATACAAAATTCTACTCCTATATAGCTCCCCCCAATCTCTTTAAGTTACTGATATCACAAATTATACCTTCATACATTGTATATCCATTAACATAGATTAATAATTATTTACACATTTGTCCTTTAAGTCCTGCAGAAAATAAAAAGTGGCTCCTACAAGGTTAGTTCAGCCAATTTTAGTTGTTGATTGATGTTTCCATGGAGGAACAAGGACTAGGAGTTTCCTAGCCTGCCATTTTGTTGACATCCAACTGCAAGCCTTTTTAAATGGAACTTTATTTAGTTATCACAATTACTTTCTCTACTTTATGCAGATGAACCAAAAGATATTCTCTAAATTAAATATTTTGATAAGCCAGATACACTGCTATGTTTCTAAATCTTTTGCAGGATGTGGTAGCTATTAATACATCATCTCACTCTTCTGGAAGAGAGTGATTTACTGTTACTAGATTAAACTCTTAATAATAAAGTTTGTAATTTATAATCAGTCCTTAATAAATTCAATTACGAAATCACCTTAGAGCCATATGCCTAAAAAGTAGAATCAATGTACAATACCTAACACTCTTTTTGTTTCTCTTTATTCTACTAACTATGGAATCTTCTTGATTTTCTCTCAAAGGTTTATAATTAGCTTCTGCTAGCAGGGTGCCTCTGCTTATTTTGTTACCTTTTATGTCACCCATTGGCATTGAAATTTGAGCTTTATTTTAATTAATGCTAATTATTTTCATATCAATACTACATTTTCTAAATTAGGATGTAATTCAACTTGAAAGATGGAAATTCTTACCTAGAATATTTGTACAGATCATGGCTTTAGAGATCATACAGCTCAATTCCTTCATGATCCAGATGTGGACATAATGACTAGATTAATGTTACTCAGTTAGTTCTAAAGTCATGACACAATGAGCCTCTTTACTGATAGTCTCATGCTCTTGTTATTTTTTGCTTTCTTTTATCTGTTTTCCAATTACTCTGATAAAAACCAAATTGAACTGTAAAGTATGGTCATTTCTAGGGTGGTACTAAAAATATTTAACAATAAGAATGGTTGGAGCAGAGTTCTGGACAACAGCCTATGATTCCAGATCTTAACCTTTTGGACGTAGAGAGTACAGGTGAGGTCGGGCGAGGGTATGAGATAGCTGAGGATGGGGAACGCCCATCTGGATCAGAGCAGTGGCTATTTATCAAACCAGAATGGAATATATTTCCATATTGTAATAGCAGAACTAGGACAAACTGGGTTAATGTAAGATCAGGTCATTCCCTGACCTTTTCTTTGTGTCTCTGATGCTTCTAGGATAATTTTCAAACCCAAGAATATGTTTGGATAAGTCCAATCTTTTCTAAAAAGCTGTAAGGCAATTTACCTAGCAACTCCACCTGCTTTAGGAGGCTGATGGGCAAACTGGTTGCTAAGCAACCACTAATTTCTTCTAGCAACAAATGAACAGGTCACATTTTTTCCAAGAAAAAACAAAGCTGTAGGTCTGTAGAGAACTGGCCAAAACCAGATCTGGAGGCTCTCATTGGGGTCTTTTATAAACACTTCCCATAATTAGATAACTAAGACTCATTCTTACTCAGGGATACAAAGGACAAACTTCAGGCAAGCTTATCACATCACAAATGATGAGAAAACAACATTTAGGCAAAATGGATCCTACAAGGGATGGACAGTTAGAATCACCTTCTTTTCCAATACTTTTCATTTCAATAGCTATATGTTAGAAACACTATACAATGAAACTTGGATCCAGAATGGCATGCCAAGGGTTATGTTTTCACGGGATAAAGAAAACATATCTTCCTCGAGCATGCATTGCATTTGGTGGTAAGAAAATTTTTAAACTTATTTCGGGTCAAAATAAACATAGATGCCTCACTGAACAGAATCCAAAATCACACAAATTTTTAAGGAAACATCAGACAAAGAAATTTTACAATTATGGAGTGGAAGTTTAGATTATATTTCAGTCTTAGACTCCCTGAATATGGGAACCATATTCCCCGACTGTTCTACATCCTGAGTTGTTTTGGTCAAAGCAAGTCACAAGGCCAGCCCAGATTTGAGGTGTGTAGAAATATATTCCACCTCTTGCTTACAGGAGCAGCCAAGTCACAATGCAAACGTGCAGGGATACGAAGAGTAGTGATTTATTATAATGATCTACTATGGGGTATTTCAGTGAATTGAACAGACTCTAGTGAACTGATTGTCATCCGCTTTACAAGTCCTTAGGAATGCAAATCCTTCACGCAAGTGAAAAGAGCTCCAATTATTTAGCATAGAATATGCCCTAAAGCCTGACTGTGTTTTCAGTTTGGGAGGTAAGGCCAACACAAGAAAGGTTCATATTAGCAAAGATATTGCCTTTAATAAAGGCAAAGTCAGAAAGAGTGTGGGTGGTGGCTAAGTTCCTCCTTGAAGTGAACAAAAGTAGAAGCCAAAAGCCCCAAGTCTAATGAACACTAAATCAGAAAGGACCAACACCATGAATGGCAGAACTCTCAAAGATTATGAAACATGAACACCTTCCAACATCTGCTATTTCTGTATCCATTGTCTGGTTTCCAAACTGTCTAAAAGCAAAAAACAAAATTATCTTTGACGTACTTTTATGGGATAATAAAAGTGGGTGTGGGCAGCAGAAGAGATCGTTATCTACTAATAATCAGACTTATCCATAATCAGAGTCATGAGGGAGAAGAATGAGAAGAGACAGAGAGCACAGAGCAGCTGTGAAAGTCAAGAGAAGGGACAGTGGGTCCACACCTTAGAAGGGGACTTAGGGACCAGCCTTCAGTAAGAAAGGAGTCTGTGTCAACTAAAATTTATCAACACCAGCATTCAGGCATTTTCTCACCAACCTTTCTTTCCTGCCCTGCATCCCCTGTGGCAGCTATACCACCAAGAAAACCTGATCTTAAGCATTCTGAGGAGAGGCAGGCAGCTTTTAGACTTTCACTACTGGCTGAGTGAATCCAAGTTATATTAGCCTAAAAACACACACACAGAATCAGCTATGCCAATTGAAAATGTTTTTAAACAGAGTGAAAGTTTTAAACAGGAAAATTCATTAAGTGAGAAAATAAAGTTAGCAATATGAGTATCAGTTGGGACCGTTAATACAAGAATGACATATTTTGCTAACCCCGAGACCTTACGAGGTCTCATCCCAGTTTAAGACTTTTCACATTACAGCATTGGGAGCTGTAACTAAACGATCAGAAGCAGCCCATTTGTCTCAGAATTACTCACGGCAATTTGAGGTATTATTGTGCCAGTTTGCCTACTTCCTCATGTTTAAGAAACAGCATTTTCCCATTATTCTTCCATGCAATATGATAAAAGGAGATGAAGCAAGAAAAGCTGATAAACTTTACGTAAATCATATTAGAAACTTCTCTCTTGACGTTGTGGTTTTATTAATATTTAAGTAACTTGCATAAATATTTTATTATAATAGCCATCAAAATGATACGTGAGAATTAATTGACACGACTAAGTTCTACATTCATCATGAGATCTTTGTGATAAGAGTCAGCTGTGGAGAATAGTGTTCTCTGCTCACTGTGTGTTATAAAAAGTCTGAGTCTCCTTTTACAGGAAAATGTAACCCTAGAAAATATAACTTGTGAGGGACATATATAAAAACAAGTGTGCATAGACAAAAATGCCGTACAGAGTGTTTTGGTATTGAGGTGAAAACGGTTAGAAAAGAAACAAGAAGGGAAGTTTTGGTACTTCTTAAATAACATTGGATAAATGAGCTGCAAAATGGAAAACGACTTAACATGGGAAATGCCACTGTATATACAGAAAACCAAAGCTGAGAAACTCTTGACAACCCTAAGTAGCTGCCAGACTCAAACTGGCTCCCAACCTCTACATCCATTCCCCTCTTCTCAGTGTGCATCACCTGATTCTCCCTGGTATAATCAATTCCTACCTGGTGTCTAAAACCCATTCAAGTCAGAGTCATAGTTCTATGATTTGGGAGTGAGCATCAAATCACTCTGGATAAAATACAATGGGGTAGTCATAAGGATGTGCTTCTTAGTCCTCCAACTACAGAGAGAGTAACTGACCAAAATCTTAGTTACTGTTCTCTGAAACCCATTGCTGCATTGGCACCAAGGCCACACTTTCCCACAGGCTCCTCAGAACCAATGACTGAGCGCTGCAGGCATTCTGGGGCAGGCTGCCTCTTGTAAGAAATAGGAGGCCTCTCATGGTTGACACTGGCTTTTGGATTCCCAAACAGCCTTGGGGAACCTTCATCGGGTTGCATGGCAGGCTACAGGCTTCCACCCAATCTTCTCTCCCTTTTCCCTTCATGGTTAGACCTGAATCCGATCTAATGGCAATCCCACACTTATGCAGCTCCCTCTGCCATTTTCTCTCAGCCATTTCTTCTAGTAAAATTATTGAACTTTTAATTCTGCCCTGACGTCTGTTTCTCTGAGGTTCTGAACTAGCACATGCTCCAAAGATATGAAAAATGACTTCCTACTTTTTTCTTAATTCCTAATTTCCTCTCATCTGTAGTCCCATGAACCTCAATTCTTAGGTTCTCTCTTAGTCCTTTTTGTGAGTTCTCAGGTGATAACCTGCTATCAACGTGCCAATAATAACTGGAGCCTTTATGTCCAGGGTTTATGAAACCCTGATATTCTGCCTGATCACCAGTTTGATCCCCTAACCAGTGACCTCTGTAGGTTACCACCTACATCAGTGCTTGTCCGAATTCATTGAGTAGATCCAGTAGTTCTAAATCCTGCTCTGTCCACATGTCTCACCAAATCCCAGGATATGATAGTAGGTATTTAGCTAAAATTCCTAAATAAGATATTCATTGGCTAAATATAAAATGCTTATCTAAGAATTAAACAAGGAATAGCACAGAGGAGAGTGAATACACCTCCTTAGAAAGAAACTTGTGCAAAGAGAAAATCAAAGTTATTGGACATGTGTGTTCATTGAATTGAAAACAGAATGGTTTAAGGGTCCTGAAATATATATACTGTATTGAATACATGATTTCCTAGGTTTCTTTGGGTCAATTTGTTTGTGTAAATATAATGTTTAGATTTACTTATCACAGAACAATTATTAAGGTAAAAAAGAAATAAGAGTTGACATAAAATATTGGGAAGTGTCACACTCATTACTTAATTAATGCTAAATTGAACTGAATCTCGCTCTGTATCACATGGAACAAAACATGACCTATTGACTGATTTTGACCCAGAACTTTATTTTATCCAGTCTTGGGTCCCACTATGGAAATCAATGGTGCCTTTGCCTGGGGAAAATGCCACATTATCACCAATCTAGTGTTTCTGAATCAATGACTAGTTTTCATGTTAACAATAATGTTGTCCATCTCCCATGGGGTGGGGCAGGGCAGGGGAACTAGTTTCTTGCTGTTCAACTTCATGAAAAAAGTCATATATCTTTGGAAACTCAGTTTAAGAAATAGTGGCGGTGACAGTCTTAAAACCTTAGCTATCCTTAAAGGTTCATTAAAAACATCCTCACGAATGAAAGAGAATCCCTGACTCAAGTTCCCCATTTAGCAATATCATGTGTGGATTGTGATGGCCAGCCCATAACATGCCAAATACAAGCCAAGACACAAAGGAGTCCATTGAAGCCATTTATAAAAATACCATAGTTCTGTGTATAAATATCACCAGCTCTTCCCTTACAGTTATCCTAACTGGAGTCAGGTAATGTCTGGGGGCATCTCTGGACGATTTCAAACTGATTAATGCCAACCTTTCACTGGGAATGGGAAATTATTCTACATTAAAATTCTTTTAATGGTTCTTTACAATACTTTTTTGTTCACTATTTTCTGGGGTAGACTTTAACAATTGTCAATTTTTTTTTCATTTTTTCAGGAGACAGCTTTTTTTTCTATGAAGAGAATTTCTTTTGGTCCACAACTTTAAGCAGAAGACAACCTCCCATTGTGTCATAGTTGAGCAAAGAATGAAATATTTCTGGAGGGGAGAAAAAATGAGCATGGTCGAGAATGAAATAATGAACACACCAAAAAACAAAACAAGCTACATTTATCTGAGTGAGTGCAAAGGAATTTGGATCTATATAGGGAGAGAGAAAGATCTGAAAATCAAAAACAAAGAAAAAATCTACTTTGAGCGTTTGGTAAATAAAAAGCTTGTAGACCAACTAAATATTGCACATGATAGATTTCATCAGAGATTCTAGGTTATGAAAAACAAGACTATGAAGCTGTCACAGACCAGAGGACGCTAAGGAAACATAATGACTAAAGACAGTGTGGTGTCCTTGAATGGATCCTGGAAAAGAAAAGGGACATTAGTGGAAAATTTGGGACATCTAAATAAACTCTGGAGTTTAGTTAAGAGTAATGTATCAATGTTAATCTCTCAGTCTTGACAAATGTACCATAGTTATGTAAAATATTAACATTAGAGGAAGCTGGGGGAAGTGTGTACGGGAACTCTCTGTAAACATAAAACTATCCCAAAATAAAAAGCTTATAAACAAAACCATGAGTCTGCCAACAATTTTACTTTCACACAGGAGACAGAGGACACTTTGAAATCTTAAGTTAGGTGATGATTGTGTGCGTAAGAATTACAATTCACACATTTTGAGGCAGTTTCCAGTATTACTTTCTCTTTAAGTAGTACTTCCTAATTTTAAAATAAGCTTAGAGTTCAACTTAACTATGATACCCAATGTTTCAAAGAGCTCTGATGAAAGGAGTTAGGTATACAAGGAGATTCAGCTTTGGCATTCTTACCATGGTATTTTACATTGTGTAAAGAAATTGATTATTTCCAAGTATTTCTTCTATTTTGACAGGCCATCCTTCTTTATTAATGAAAAGGAGACACATGAAAATGTTTCACAAGAGTGTAAGACTAAAAAGAGATGCAAAACGTTCACTAAACGGGAGGAATTCTTTTGTGTTTTCATGTCTCAGCTCAGGTTCCAAAATAAGATTGGAGCAGAGCCTCCCACCCATTACTGCATCGCTCTCAACAAGTGGCAAGAGTTTCCTCAGTCAACACCTAATGAACCACCGTTACACTTCATCTGAAGCAGCCTTCTATGAAAGGATGACTTTTCTTAAAAATAATAAATCGCATCATCATTATACCTTTCCCTTAGATCCATCTCCATTTTTAAAATGGAATTTACTGTAGTGATTTTGAGAAATACTTTTTGGAAAGCTATCTGCCCATGCGCATTTGAGTAAGGAACCATGTAAGGAAAGCAGTGCCCTCAGAACAGCCCACATTCAAAGGCACTGCTCCTGCTTCTGGAAGTCTAAGACAAATAAGAGCTCTCTAGAACATTGGTTTTCAATGTTCTATGGCCTCAGAATATTCTCTTCAGTCAACATTTATGCAGAAACTTAATACTACAAAGTGTTCATAGAGTCTGGAAATAGAGAAAAATATAATATCACCAAGGACATCTCACATTTGTAAAAAAAAATATGTTTCCAAACATTATGGATATCCTATGTATGTAAAACTGATAAACTTGAAATTGCTTTAGTTGAAAGAAGGATGAGGGATCCCACAGATGTGTGCTCAGTATCCCCACTTCAGTCTCCATAGAACAAGGTTTGGAAACTGATATTTACTAATACTTTAATCACATTTTTACTCTTCACTATCCCTTCCACATCAAACTTCATGTTTTAAAATATAATGCATACCAAAGCAAATTGTACTAAATAACAACTAATGGATTTTCCCATTTTTATCATGCAACAACATAGTCGACTAAATATGCAATAAGATAGTCCCGAAACGCATCCAATTGCAGCCTGTGATTCCTATGAGATCACTTGTGTTACCACAAGGAATTAATATGTCTCCAGCCAAAAATAAATTATGCTTTAGTTAGCCTATGCAGCCTTATAATAGGAAAGTGTGCTATTTCAGATAAACATTTTGAATTATAAATAGCTATTCAATGCACAATGTAATTTTTACAGTTACCTATAAACCCAGGACTCACGTTTGGGAATCAGTGCCTTAGGGGCAGGCACTGATAGATTGCTGGTACTTGCTCAATTAATGCAAGTTGGTTAATTAGTTTATGTCAACTAAATATTTTTGGTTTCAGGTCTGGATAACTCCACCATAAATGAAGCAAGATATGTTTATGGTATGGGGAAAAAAGGATAAAAGGATGAAGAACGAGAAAGATTGACAGGTAAAGAGAAATACAGCGTGTATCAAAGAAGTTGGGCTCCTACATTGGGGATGACAGTCACAGACGTCCTATGTCTGACGAGAAGGCATGGTTAATGGGAGACGGGAGAGTGAGGAAGCGGATGCTAGAGAACCATTCTGGTACCAAAGGAAAAAACTTGATTGTTCAAATAGGATTCACTTGGCAAAATTTCACACTAATTTATTCTGTTTCTTAAATATCTTTTTTCCCCTAACATGTGAAAGAGATAGAAAACTGAAACAGTGGTATTTGCAAAGCAATATTTTCTTTTACAATGCTTCTTGAATTCTCAAAGGATCTTGTATTCAGTATGAATTTTGATTAGATCATATGACCATTCTACCGAGAGCAGGTATATCACTGTGAAGTAAAATCAATATTACCACGCTTGCCTATGCAAACAGCCTTCTTTTTCATATCCAGTTATGTCTTCTCCTTTGGATAAGAAAGGGCACAAAAATTTAGCTATGGGAGTGGAAAGCGTTGTCAGAAGAAATTTGGGAGTAGGATGATTGGTATCTTGGGGAATTAACACCATGAACGGTAGCATATCGCACACATAATTGTGGACTGTGTTCAAGAAGGCTACTTAATATCATACTTTTGTAGTAAAAATTCAGCTTTTACCTTCATATTTGTAATGCTCTTTTCACCCCAAATCTCCTAGTCTTTTGCTATGAGACATTCAATAACATCCTCAGGAATTGTTTAAACACAACTGGGATTTTCTAACACCTGACTCTCTGGGGTCAGAGCTAATGGAATGGTGGCTGGATGCAAGAAAACTAGGCATTTATGTAAGAGCTAGAAGAATGAGACAATGCTGGCTACGGCAGGCAGAATCAGGAGCACAAGACAAGGTCATAATAAACCCCTTTCATGTGCAACTTGGCATGTTCCTGATCAGCAAGTCCTGGGGTCTAAGCTGGAACATTCCTAACACCTCACAGTGAGCTCTCTTACAGCAATAGCAATGGTCACACCTTCCCCAGCCCAAACAACCATTGCTTTATAGCATCTGGATACAATGTGACTTAGTAGGAGTTATATCAATGTGATGATTTATTCAAAATCAGTTTCTAACCACAGAATAATCCATTTATTTAGGAGGAATGAACAATTAACTCCTTCAGAGTTTTCCTTCTCAGGCTTGTTAGAGGATCTGATCATGTATGTGACTGATAAATTCAAGTTCCCAGGGCTGGCGTGGCATTGAGATTTCCCTGAGGTTTTTTTTTTGTTTTTACTGAAATTCACTATGTGCTTCACAGATACGTAAGTGGGTAAGAGGTCCAGGGATTACTGGCACACCCGTATTTCCACTAAATATTATGGCTTGACTCAGATTCCCAAGAAAGTTAGTTGCCCCAGCTTTTTCATTACCTCTGGGAGGACAGCCACTCTGGACTTGAGTACAGAAGTACCACATCAGAAATATACGTATCAACAGTCCACTGCCAATTTATATAGCATTTCAATTTTCATTGATGCATCCTAATCTAATGCTTACTGATATATTGCCAACTCATGTTTTCCCTGACAGTTTCATATTGACCTTATTATTCAACTCTGTCATATTACTATGCTAAATATGATGTCTGATACTTAATGACACAGCAAAAACACCCTGAAATCTTCATTCCCTCAGGTTCAGCTCTCTTACCATACTCCAGACCCATATAACCACTGCTTGATAGCACTTAGAAGCAATGTGGTTTAACAGGAGAAGCCACTTATTCAAAATCAGGCTCTACCCGCAGAATAGCTGATGTACCTAGGAGAAATGAACAGTTAACACCTTCAGAAATGTTCGCCTGTCCAGGCTTGCTGGAAATCTAATTATGTATGTGCCTTATAAATTCAAGTTCACCTCTTTGAGTTGCAACTTTTCCTCAGTCTGCAATGTATGTGTTTTTATGAATTTACACATTTAGTATTCAAACACCTTAAATTTCATGAGAAATTTTTATTAAAAGTTGAAAGAAAATATTTCAAAAATGTTAGGAGTAAAATTCATAATTTCAAAATATATATTCCTTTAGGCTCAGTATTTTACTATTTTTATAAAGTAATGCATGCACATGAAAAAGTAAAATTGTAATGGCACAAAAATCTAGCCTCTCCACCCAAATCGTTTTCTCTGAGTCCCATTCTTTGGAAGTCCTCATTTTGGCTTTTAGATCTTCTGGTGGTATCAACATAATTCTAAAGAATATGTGTACACTTCTATTTCTTGGTGTATTAGTCATGGTTCTTAAGAGAAATAGAAACAATAGGCTGGCTGGATAGATAGGTAGATAGATAGATAGATAGATAGATAGATAGATAGATAGATAGATAGATAGGTAAGTAGATAGATGACAGAGATTTATTAGAAGGGATTGACTCACGTGATAATGGAGGCTGGCAAGTCTCAAGATCTGCAGAGTGAATCAAAAGTGGGAGACCTGGAGAGCTGATGATATACCAATTTAAATGTTAATCTCATCCAAAAACACCCTCACAGAGATACTCAGAATAGTATTTGACCAAATATTTGGGCACTCCGTAGACAGTCAAGTTGATACATAAAATTAACCATCACACTTGGTTTATCAACTTTTTCCATTTACTTTCTCCGTGGATCAGATATGGTACCAATTGATTGTGCTAAGAACTAGCTCCCACAAATCGTCCCCATTTTCCCTCCTCCTCCTCCACTCCTCACTACCTAGGTGTATTGGTTATATTTTTAATTTTTACTTCTTCCATTGATTAGCCCTAAAAAGTTAGGTACTTCAATTTCTTTCTCACTCTTTCAACTTTAGCTACTGTTTTTCTTTTCTTTTCTTTTCTTTTCTTTTCTTTTCTTTTCTTTTCTTTTTTTTGAGGAAGATTCACCCTGGGCTAACTGCTGCCAATCCTCCTTTTTTTGCTGAAGAGCTAACATCCATCCCCATCTTCCTCCACTTTATACGTGGGATACCTACCATAGCATGGCTTTTGCCAAGTGGTGCCATGTCCGCACCGGGAATCTGAACCGGTGAACCCCGGACCCCCAAGAAGCGGAATGTGTGAACTTAACTGCTGTGCCACCGCGCCGGCCCCTAGCTACTGCTTCTTAACATTTTACTAAGTACCACTCTATACTAATTCTCTCTGCCTCCTGACAACTGTCAGCTTTATCATCACATGCATATTGTCAACGTTACAACATTTACATCCCATTCTGTAAGTGTAATTAAAATCTCAGTGCTTCATTTTCAAAATTAGAACCTAAGAAACAATATTAACAATATGATTATGCAATTACTGTTAATTCTAAAACTAATTAATTGAATAGACCCACAGAAAAAGGAAAATGCACTTAACCCTGATCCTATTAGAACGTCGCGCACATCCAGATCAAATGGGATTCTCTTTCCTTTCACCCCTCCAAGCGCTCAAAGCGCCCACAGTTTTTATTTGCTACATATTTGGGCCATGACTTTCTTGTATATTTGTTTCTTTTATTTGAATTTCGATTTGCTTTCTTCTCTTATTGCAGCAGATATTTCTATTTATTATATTATTAAGAACTTCCCCTTTTTAGTTATATTATCCATTGAAAAACTCACATCCTACTCTTCTGAAAGATATTCTTAAAGGAGCCTCCTGACTTCTTGTTCTAGTTTGGACCAATTGCTTTCTAGAACTGCTGCGCATCTATTATCCAGGGACTCCTTTTTATTATACTCTTGATTGGTTCTTTTGTTTCCTAACACATGCTCTTCCTTTTTCTTAATTTTTTTTAATTTCCTGCTCCTGGAATAAAACTCAGTAGTTCTCTTCTCTCCTGCGCCTGAGGAAAGGTTGGTTGTAGAAGAGTCTCTGAATTCTCACTGGTAGTTTGGCTTGGTATGGAACTCTACGTGCAAAATCACATTCCATCTGAACTCTCAGCACATTACGCTATTGAAGAGAAAGAAATCTGGTGTTAATCTAATTATTGTTCCTTTGTACATATTTTTCCTTTTTTTGTGTGTGTGAGGAAAACAGGCCCTGAGCTAACATCCATGCCAATTTTCCTCTATTTTATGTGGGATGCCACCACAGTGTGGCTTGACAAGAGGTACTAGGTCCACGCCTGGGATCCGAACCTGTGAACCCTGGGCCAGTGAAGCAGAGCGCATGAACCTAACCACTATGCCACTGAACTGGCCCTGGTACATATTCTTGCTTTATTTCTAGAAGTTATAAGGAATTTTTACATAGCCCTGCAGTTGAGAAATTCCACAGAAATATGCTAAGCATGTTTCTTAAAAGATGGTCAGTCTGATTGACTTCAGTAGACACTTTTATCTGAAGACACGTCTTCCTTCAGATCTAAGTTCTCATACTCCTTATTTCTTCTCTTCTGCTTTTTCTTCTTTTAGATGCATATCAGACTTTCTAGATTAATACTTCTTGCCTCTTAAATCTATCACATTTTCTATATATTCTTCATCTTCTGAAAAATTCATTGATTTTATTTTCCAGACTTTCTACTGATATTTTTTATTTGGACACATATTTTTTAAATTTCTAGTGTTTAAAATTTTGTTAATCTCCAATTGATCTTTTTTATAAAAGCTATTTTTGCTATTTGGTGTATTGTCTTTACAAATTTCTCTAATGTATAATTTACAATTCAGTCAGAGTTGGCTGGCTGGTTTTCAGCAACCTGTTTTACCCCTGTTTCTTTCTGGTTTCATGCTTTTGTTTGTTCATCTCGGTCATTCTCTTCTGTGTTGTTTGCATTTCCTAAATATCTGATGATACTTAGGTATTGGTTTGTATTTTAAAAGGAAAGACTATATTGGATAATATAGGTCGATGGCATAGGTTTCTTTTGCTTCTGTGCAAATTTATTTTTCCAAAGATACCTCCTCCATCAATGGAAAGTTGACTGCATTCTCTAATTTGTGAGCTGAGATGTCATCTGGAGAATTCATTTTATGGTCTAAGATTTGGGAGCAGACTTACTGACTAACGCTCTTCAAAAGTGTGAAAATAGGGAAGATTTTACTCTGGTGACAGCAACTTGAACACTTAGAGCCCTGGTTCTCCCCAGGCAGATCACTGGATCCCTTGTGAAAGCAGTCTTTCTTTGGGTAAATTTGTTCCTCTTAGCCTCACACTGTGTTAAACTAAAGCACATGACACAATGTTCTACTTTGGCATTTAAGAACCTTCTACTCATTTAGAGTATTTATGTTGTTATGATTCAAATATGTCTTTTCTTTCTCTTTTGAAAGGTTCCCCTTCCTTGGATATACGCACAAAGATAACAAATTCTAACTGGCACACACACATACAATTACACAAAGGGCTTTCATAGCAAATTCAAAGGAACGTAACCTAGTTTCCCCCTAACTTACACCTGCCAAGAATGCGATTCCTAACTGACATGCTATGCAACAATTCAAAAGAATCTCAAGCCCTAAATCCCCAAAAATCCTGTGCAAGGTAAACAGCAAATACACATGGGCACATGTGTGTGCATGTGCACACACACAAACACAAGTAGGAAGGATCTTGAGAAAGAAAGAATGCAAAACCAAATTATGAGAAAAAATAAACAATCTAGTCCATAATTTTGTCTTAAACCTAGAACAATATCAAAAGATTGCTTCCTTGCTAACATGAAAACTGTAAGTTGTTTAGTCACTTTATTAGTTTTCATTAGTTATTATTATCTTTTGGCTCTAATCTTCTCTCCAGTCCACTTAAGTTACCTGTCATTATAGATATCACTGTTGAGCTAAAAAGCTGGCTAAAATCTGCATGAGTTTCAAGCATTTTTATTATGAAACCTGACAAATTGACACTGTCAGTCTCTCCAGAGAACTACCCACTATCACTCAAATGAGCAGGTACAGCCTGACTGGCGGACCAGCAATATCTGCACTGTGCGTCAGCCTAAGGTGAGATTCCTTTGAAGATGACTTTGTAAGTCACCTGACATTTCCCTTATGTCATTGTCTTGTAGCCCCCAGTGAACTTTCCAGGGCAACCTGTCACCACCTGCCTCAGCCTTAGCACATAGGGAGCAGAAAGGAAATGACTATTTCAAGTATGGATTTTTCCTATCTGGCGCTTGAAGGATGAGGCTTAGAGCAATTTCTCTCAGTCCTGAAAGTCTGTGTAACTGCAATGAAAAACTCTAGGCCAAAACGAAGTGTTTGTTAACCAGAAAAAAAAAAGGAAAGGAAAGAACAACAGGAAATAAAATAATTCCATGTTATATGCAGTGAACATCTTCAAATCTGAGTCAAATTCATAATCAATTCTATTCATTTATTAGACATTATTTTATTTAACACCTGTTATTTGCAATGACTAAGGAAGACACTGTGGGTAACATAAAGATAGTTAATATAGTGTCCTTATCCTCAAAGTGTTTATAATAAACAGGAGTTATAAGCCATTACTACCCAGAAATAGGGACTGAATTTGATAAATATCAGGTACATGGAATGTGTAATATATAAAGATTGCTTACTCCCAAATGTTTGGTGTAAAATTCCAAGATGAGTGGAAATAATGTGAGGAGGCATTTGCTGTAATGCGCTAAAAGTTCCAAAGGAAATAATCAAGGCACTGTGATTGGGTACAGGAACACTTTAGCTACTGTAGTACGAGAACATCTCTCACGAGGGAAAACCTTCTCAGCTAAGATCTAAAAAATAAGATGGTGGCTGCCACATGAGGAGATGATGGGAAAGCATCCTAAGCAAAAGGAACATCAGGCTTAACATTTGGAGGAACAAAGTTCAGCCTTGAATACAATGTTTAGGGTAAGTCACGGGGCTAAGAATGGAAGGATAGCTCTGGAAAATATCATGGAAGGCCTTCACGGCCAATTATTACTTGTTTTGCCTTCTGCTTGGTTTGAACTTCAACATGCAGCCATGTCTTTAGGTCATAATGTTCCGCACGTCTTCTGGCTTGCTTTCACACTCTTACTGTTGACTCTAGTGTATCCATCTTCTCAGGCTCTGAATCTTACCAGCTCTCCCACTGTGACTTATCACTTCATGCCTTGTGCTGAATTACTTATCACCACTTCTCTCTTCTAAAATTTCCAGAGGGAAAGTTGGAAACTTTATTTCCCAGAATCCTCTTCCCTCTGTGTTTCCCAATTAGATCCTGTCACTCACTGAGTTTTGGAGAAAGGAGAGGCCATTATTATCCAAAGGCAGTTTCAGCCAGATGCTGTGAGATTCACAAGTAGGTCCCTGGTAAGCTTTTGAGATATACTCACTTCTGTTCTTCACGCTAAGATTGTCAGGGGCAGCTTCCCTGACTTTACTTTCCTGCTCTTCCAGCAACTGTAGGAGCCTTAATTTCCTTATCCTAAAACCTTCAAATCCGGGCCATAGAGAGTAGCTTTTATATTTGTTACCAGAAAGCAGAACCTCAAAAGGCAGGAATGTGGAATCAAATCTACGGGCTGATTAGATCTGAAGGCAGTAATAATCTCACTGCCAGTCAAAAATGGAACAATGATAGTTCATGGCATGCGGTGGAAAAAGTTACTGCACATATCAAGTTTCATTGCCGGGAATCAAGTGCTTAAAAATGTCAGAGTTTCAGGGGGCTGGCCCCATGGCTGAGTGGTTGGGTTCACGCGCTCCGCTGCAAGCGGCCCAGTGTTTCGTTGGTTCGAGTCCTGGGCGCAGACATGGCACTGCTCATCAGGCGGCGCTGAGGCAGCGTCCCACATGCCACAGCTAGAGGGACCCACAGAGAAGAATATGCAGCTATGTACTGGGGGGCTTTGGGGAGAAAAAGGAAAAAATTTTTTTTTAAAAGTCAGAGTTTCAGGGAAACAAATACATTGACATGGGCACCCTTAATAAATAATTCTAAAAGCTTGATAGTTAGAAGTGTTTCTTCCAGTTCACTTAGTTCACTGGAATATGGATTCCCCATTGGCTTACATTAAATGAAATTAAGATGCTAGAACTTCTCTGTATAGTATACAGGAAGGAATTCAATGGCTTGAGAGATCGTGGAGGGGACTTATTACCTATGACCTCATCACCCCTAAATATGTCACAGTGAGGATCTAAGGGACATGTCCTTCACTAAAGTATTGACTGACCCAGTTAAGCCATCCCTTTCTTCTCAAACTCTACTCCTTTGACTGCTATGACACTATATTGTCCTGATTATTCCTTCCCAGGACTCCATGCTTATTCCTCTTCCTTCACTGAGTCATAATATTGGTGTACCCCAGGGTCCATTCCTGGTTCTCTTTTTTTCTCGCTTTATACCCTGTCTCTGTATAATATTATCCATACCTACAGTCTCCTTTACAAACCATGCACTATTGACTCCCAAGAAATGTCTCTGCCTCATCTCTCTCTCCTAGCTCCAGATCCATATATCCTGCTGCTATTAGATTTATCTATCTCAGTGGCTATCAAATATTTTCAGCCCAGTAACTGAACACTTTGCACTCTCAAAAATTAATAAGAATCCCAAAGAGCTATTGTTTATGTGGATTATATCTATAGACATTTATCAAATTTATTTGAGATTAAAAATGAGAACTCTTTTGAAACATTTTAAAATATCAATTTACTTTATTGAATATTAAATAAAATATTAATTCTTTGGGAAATAATAAAAAATAATTCTTTGGGAAAAAATTAAAAATCCATCATGTGCTAGCATAATGTTTTTATTTTTTTAAACTATATTTTTAAATACTTTTAAAATAGTGACAAATAGTTTTAGCTACTTAACTAAGTATTTAACTATTTATATTATATATTATATATATTAAATATTAACTATTTAACTATTAAAATAGTTTTAAATAGTTTATAAATAGTGAGAAGAGTGGTGGTGTTTTACTTTTTTGCACATTCTTTAATGTCTGGCTGAATGGAAGACAGCTGGATTCTTATACTTCCTTCACTCAATCTGCTGTGATGTATTATTTTGTTGGTTGACATACATGAAGAAATTCATCCTCAAAGATAACTAGTTGGAAAAGGAGGAGTAATTAAACAGTTCTTTCAGGTAATTGTGAATATTCTTCTTTAATACTTCACCAAAACTCAACCAGCAGTAGGTTCTTAAAGGTAAGTTGCAATATGAAATCTGAAATCATAACATTAACTTTTCATAATGTTAATTTACATTAAAATCCACTGGTCTGAGGCTGTAGAAAGCTGGAGAAAGTCATTCCCATCTTAACAATGAGACACTAAGTTAGACAAAGTACAAAGTCAGAACTTTTTTGATCCCATTAGATATCTAAGTTCACAAGGCCACCAAGTAACTTGAATTCTAAGTAGAGACTAGTTTCTCTAAGACAGAACACACAAAGTGTCTTACCTGTGGCAGAGCATAGGAAGAAGTGGCCACTAAACAAACGGATAAGAAGAAATCAACTAAAATTTTAATTAATTATTAAAGGTTAAGTGTAGACTAGCATGTCAGTCTGGAATAGCTGGAGGCCTCAGACACAAGGAGATTGTGCACTCACTTGTGAGTTCTTTTTCTTGGACTTCCTCTGAGTGCTCACATGAAGGAACGAGGCAAGGCAGGAATCCAAAAAGAAGCAACCTCAATGGTGCAGGACTGCAGAAGGTGGTCAGCTGCTGCTGGGGGAAAAGATGTGAATTCCTGCTTGCTTCCCCAGACCCTTCTTTCTTGGGAAACAAAAGCCTTAATCTTCTGGGGATGGGGCAGCAATTACTATAGCTCCCATAGCACAGGCAATGGTACACTGCATCTGAGGGAAGGACAGAAGGAAAAGCTCTCTCCCCCGGAGAGGGGCAAGAAACCAGGAACCGATACACATAGCAAGCAGAAGCCTGATATTGCTTGGGTTCAGAGCAAAACTTCTACCCAAGATGAGCCACAAAGATAAGACTGAGTTCACTTCCACATGGAGGAGGGGCAGGAATACTGGGAAGACCCCATCTCTGAGATCCAGGTACACAATCCTTTCATAAGACTGAGGCTAGACTAAGACAACAGAGAAACTTATTACCTCCACTACAAGCCTTGCACTGAGTAACGAGCAAGAGCATGGAGAGATCCCTTCTGTGGTGCAGGCAGGCAAGGACACCTGAAAGCTGAAGGTGGAGCACAAACACAGAAAAATATGCTGGCACCTCAGTCCCCACACTAAACTGAAGGCAAAGGCAGCTCAATACCAGAGAAGTTTGAAGACCATGGTACACTGAAGATAATAATAGCAATGGCAAATACCAAATCCAGATCAATCCTTACTAAGTTGACTCAAGCCCTCACATTAGGAGTCCTGCAAAAAAATGCTTATTTTTCAGCAAAAATACTATTGATCTCAATCTCTACTGTTCTATACATACTGTCCAGCATTTAATGCAAAAATTACAGGACACACAGAGAGAAAACAGTGAATTGTTTTCAAAAGTTAAAAGAAAAATAGTTCATTTTCAAAAGTTAAAACAATTAACAGAACCAGAATCTGATGACTCAGATATTGGAACTATCAGACAAGAGACTTTAAAATAACTATGGTGCATATGCTAAAGGATCTAACGAAATGGTAAATAGTATGCATGAATATATGAACTTTAGCAGAGGGGTAGAAACTATAAGAAAGAATCAAATGAAAAATTTTGAATTTACTAAAAAAACACAATAGGGGCCAACCCAGTGGCATAGTGGTTAAGTTTGTGGTTAAGCCAAAGCTCCACTTTGGCACCCTGTGGTTCTTGGGTTTGGACCTATGGACTACTCATCAAACCGTACTGTGACAGCATCCCATGTACAAAATAGAGGAAGATTGGCAGAGATGTTAGCTCAGGGACAATCTTTCTCACCAAAAAACAAACAAACAAACAAAAAAAACAAAAACCCCACAATATCAGAGATAAAGAATTCCATTGAGGATCTTGTCAAGATGACAGCATAAGCAGACTCTGAACACAACCAGGTTACAACTATTTTTGGAGAAATTACCCTGGATAGAAAACTGAAAACCGGATAAAAAGAATCCCTACAACAAGGGACAGTCCTGACTAAGGCGGAAGAGGTATACATTCCGGCTGGAGAGGAAATAAGCCACCTTCAGGACCAGGGGAGGTTCTCAGCCAGCCATGCAGGAGCCACCCTAAGGTACGCAGCCCTCCCTGGAGGAGTGAGGTCCGGAGCCGGGGCCAATACTGCTATAAGCATCCTTCAGATTCAGCACAACTGAGACGAAGGTTTTACTCTCTGGTTTCGCTGGCTATTAACTGCAGCAGGGATAACCCCAGAAAACCTATCAGATGAAAGCCAAAAAGGCCCAGGTCTTAAAGGGCCCCCACACAAACTCACCCATCTCAGCAACCTAAAACCACCAGAGAGAAGGCTGACAGTCCTTTGGTGAAAAGAGACTCACCTGGTGGGCTCTGGGGGCATCTCAGTGAGAGGAGGGACCTCTCCGGAGACTGAGACATTGGTGGGGGCCATTGTTCTGACCTAGTCCAGGCATGCTGACGCAGACCTCAGTGGATGCCATTGAGGTTCTTCCCCTGGCCTGTTAGCCCAGGGGTCTGCCACACCCACTAGAGCACAGATTTAACCCAGTTCAGCCAGGGCAGGTAGCCCACCCTAGGCACCTGCCCTGTCCAACAGTAAGCCCTCAGACTACTTGTCGGCCTGCATTGACTGGGTGCCTTGATCCCCTACAGGCAAGCGAGTGTGTCAACCTCTGTGGGGCAGGGCCTGTATGAGGACCAGGTGAATTGTGGGGGGCATTGGTGGAGAGGTGGGGCCTCTGCAGTGGGGTGTAGGGGTACACTCCAGGGGGTTGGGAAGTGTGCACAGACCAGGACTGTGTTGATGGTGTGTGTGGTCCTGTGGGAGGTGGGGCTTATCAGCATCAGAAGACCTGTGCTTCACATATAGCCATAAAAAGGATCGGCCTCATCTTCTAAAGCCTGAAACAATTGAGAGCTCCCTTGCCTAGGGCCAGTCCCACTCAGCTGTACTCCTAGGAGAACTGACAACAGCCTTGTAGGCCTGAGGCCTACAGCAACTGTAAGCCCCTGAGCCTAGCAACCAGCTACACTGGGTACCTACACAATTAACATGAAAACTGAAATAGGAGTGTGCTTAGGCCTTGTCGTCAATGGTGCTGAGGCACCCCAAACCAGATTTACAAACAGCTGGCCAGGGAAGGAAAGACTAGACTCCCTGGGTACCTGCATTAAGAGCAGCCCTGCCACAGTAGAAGGACACAAGTAGCCCACAAAGGGGTCACTCCTGGATCATTTGGACTGGTAACGAGAGGGAAGCACACTGCTGGGCCTCAAAAGGCATTTCTTACATAAGGCCACTTCTCCTAGATCAGGAGACATAGCTGACTCACCTAATACATAGAAATAAGTACAGAGAAACAGGCAAAATGAGGAGACAAAGGAATACATTCCAAGCAAGCGAACAGAACAAAACCCAAGAAAAAGGACTAAATGAAACAGAAATAAGTGACCTACCTGACAAAGAGTTAAAATAAAATCTCATAAGGATGATCACAGATATTGGGAGAAGACTGGATAAACAGGGTGAGCTCATCAACAAAGAACTGGAAAATATAAAAAAGAACCAATCAGAAATGAAGAATACTATACTGGAAATGAAAAATTCACTAGAGGGACTCAATAGCAGAGGAGAGGATACAGAAGAATGGATCAGCAAACTAGACGAAATACTAGAGGAAATCACCCAAGCTGAACAGAAAAAAGAAAAAAGAATTAGTCAGAATGAGAACAGTCTAAGAGAACTCTGGGACAATAACAAGTGCACTAACATTCGTATTATAGGTGTCCCAGAAGGAGAAGAGAGAGATGAAGGGGCAGAAAATTTATTTGAAGAAATAATAGCTGAAAATTTCCCTAACCTAAGGAAGGAAACAGACATCCAAGTACAGGAAGCACAGAGAGCTCCAAACAAGATAAGCCCAAAGAGGCCCACACCAAGACAAATTATAATTAAATGTCCAAAGTTAAAGATAAAGAGAGAATCCTAAAAGCAGCAAGAGAAAGGCAACAAGTGACATACAAAGGAAAGCCTATAAGGCTACCAGCAAACTTCTCAGCCAAAACCCTACCAGTGAGAAGAGAATGGCATCACATATTTAAAGTGCTAAAAGGAAGAAAATCCAGCCAAGAATACTCTATCCATCAAGGTTGTCATTCAGAATGGAAGGAGAGATAAACAGCTTCCCAGACAAGCAAAAATTAAAGGAGTTTATCACCAAGATACCAAGTCTGCAAGAAATGCTGAAGGGACTTATTTAATTGGGAAAGTGATGACCACAAATAGGGATAAAAAAACTATCAAAAAGAAAAAAATGAAAAAAAAGGCAAAGAAATCACTGGTAAAGGTAAAAATATAGTAAAGGTAGCAGATCAACCACCTGTGAAGATAATACGAAGGTTAATAGACAAAAGTACTAAAATTAACTATTTTAATGCTAAGAGGGTAATGGATAGACATACACAAAACAAGAGATTAGATATGATTTCAAAAAGATAAAATGTGGGAGGAGGCGAGTGAAAAAGTAGAGCTTTTAGAAAGAGGTTAAGCTAAAGAGTCTATCAACTCAATATAGACTGTTACATACATAGAATATTATATAGGATCCTCATGGTAATCACAAATCAGAAACCTATAATAAGTAAGCAAATAAGTAAGACAAAAGAAATAAAAAATATTGCTAAATAAAGCCATCAAACCACAAGGGAAGAGAGCAAGAGGAAAAGAAAGGAAGAGAGAAGAAATACTAAAACACCCAGAAAAAAGTAGCAAAATGGCAATAAATACATATTTATCAATAGCTACTTTAAATGTCAATGAACTAAACGCTCCAATCAAAAGGCATAGCATGGCCAACTGGATAGAAAAACAAGACCCATATATATGCTACCTACAAGAGACACACTTCAGATGTAAAGACACTCACAAACTGAAAGTGAAAGGATGGAAAAAGATATTCCATGCAAATGGCAAAGAAAAGAAAGCAGGGGTAACAATACTTATATCAGACAAAATAGACTTTAAAACAAAAAACTGTAACAAGAGACAAAGAAAGGCCCTACATAATGATAAAGGGAACAATCCAACAAGAAGATATAACACTTGTAAATATCTATGTACCCAACATAGGAGCACCTAAATATATAAAGCAATTATTAACAGACATAAAAGGAGAAATAGACAGTAACACAATAATAGTAGGGGACTTTAACACTCCACTTACACCAATGGATAGATCTTCCAAACAGAAGATTGATAAGGAAATACTGGCCTTAAATGACATATTGGATCAGATGGACTTAGTGGATATATATAGAACATTCCATCCAAAAACCACAGAATACACATTCTTTTCAAATGCACACATTCTCAAGGATTGATCACATACTAGGCCACAAAACAAGTCTCAATAAATTTAAGAAGATCAAAATAATACCATGCATCTTTGCTGACCACAAAGGTATGAAACTAGAAATCAACTACAGGAAGAAAACCAGAAAAGCCACAAAAATGTGGAAATTAAACAAAATCCTACTGAACAACTGGGTCAACGAATAAACTGAAGGAGAAATCAAAAAATTCCTGGAGACGAAAATGAAAATACAACATGCCAAAATCCATGGGATACAGCAATAGCAGTTCTAAGAGGGAACTTTATAGCAATTCAGGCCTACCTCAACAAACAAGAGAAATCCCAAATAAACAATCTAACAGTGCATCTAAAGGTACTGGAAAAAGAAGAACAAACAAAGCCCAAAATCAGCAGAAGGAAGGAAATAACAAAAATCAGAGCAAAAATAAATAGAGACTAAAAAAAAATAGAAAAAATCAATGAAACCAAGAGCTGGTTCTTTGAAAAGATAAACAAAATGGACAAACCCTAGCTAGACTCACCAAGAAAAAAAGAGAGAAGAATCAAATAAATAAAATCAGAAATGAAAGAGGAGAAATTACAACGGACACCTCAGAAATACAAAAGATAATAAGAGAATACTATGAAAACTTAGATGCCAACAAATTGGATAATCTAGAAGAAATGGATAAGTTCTTAGAAACATACAACTTTCCAAAATTGGACCAAGAAGAAGTAGAGAATTTGAATAGACCAATCATCAGTAAGGAGATTGAAACAGTAAACAAAAACATCCCCAAAAATAAAAGTCCAGGACCAGATGGCTTCCCTGGTGAAGTCTATCAAACATTCAAAGAATACTTAATATCTATCCTTCTGAAACTCCTCCAAAAAATTGAAGAGGAGGGGAGGCTTAATAACTCCTTCTATGAAGCCAATATTATCCTATACTGAAACTAGACAAGGACAGCACAAAAAAAGAAAATTACAGGCCAATATCACTGATGAACATCGATGCAAAAATCCTCAACAAAATACTAGCAAATCAAATATAACAATACTTTAAAAAGATCATACATCATGATCAAGTGGGTTTCATTCCAGGGATGCAGGGATGGTTCAGTATCCACAAATCTATCTACGTGATACACCACATTAACAAAATGAAGAATAAAAATCACATGATCATCTCAATAGATGCAGAGAAAGCATTTGACAAGATACAGCATCCATTTATGATAATAACTGTAAATAAAATGGGCATAGAAGGGAAATACCTCAACATAATAAAGGCCATATATGACAAACCCGCAACAAATATCATTCTCAATGGAGAAAGACTGAAAGCTATCCCTCTAAGAACAGGAACCAGACAAGGATGTCCACTGTCATCACTCTTATTTAACATAGTATTGGAAGTCCTAGCCAGAGCAATCAGGCAAGAAAAAGAAATAAAAGGGATCCATACTGGAAAAGAAGAAGTGAAACTGTCGCTCTTTGCAGATGACATGATTTTATACACAGAAAACCCTAAAGAATCCACTAAAAAACTTTTAGAAATAATAAATGAATACAGTCAAGTCAAAGGATACAAAATCAACAACAAAAATCGCTTATATTTCTACACACTAACAATGAAGGAGCGGAAAGAGAAATTAAGAACACGACCCCATTTACAATTGCAAGAAAAAGAATAAAATACCTAGGAATAAACTTAACCAAAGAGGTGAAAGATCTGTATACCGAAAACTACAAAACATTGTTGGAAGAAATTGAAGTAGACACAAAGAAATGGAAAGATATTCCATGCTCTTGGATTGGAAGAATTAACATAGTTAAAATGTCCATACTTCATAAAGCAATCTATAGAGTCAATGCAACCCCTATCAAAGTTCCAACAACATTTTTCACAGAAATAGAACAAAGAATCCTAAAATTTATATGGAACAACAACAGACCCCGAATAGCCAAAGGATTCCTGAGAAAAAAGAACAAATCTGGAGGTATCACACTCCCTGATTTCAAAATATACTAGAAAGCCATAGTAACCAAAACAGCACGGTACTGGCACAAAAGCAGACACACAGATCATTGGAACAGAATTGAGAGCCCAGAAATAAACCTGCACATTTATGGAGAGCTAATATTCGACAAGGGAGCCAAGAGCATACAATAGAGAAAGGAGAGTCTCTTCAATAAATGGTGTTGAGAAAACTGGACAGCCACATGCAAAAGAAAGAAAGTAGACCATTACGTTATACCATGCACAAAAATCAGCTCAAAATGGATTAAAGTCTTGAATGTAAGACCCGAAACCATGAAACTTCTAGAAGAAAACATAGGCAGTACACTCTTTGGTATCAGTCTTAGCAGCATATTTTCAAGTACAGTGTCTGACCGGGTAAGGGAAACAAAAGAAAACGTGAACAAATGGGACTATATCAAACTAAAAAGCTTCTGCACAGCAAAGGAAACCATCAACAAAACAAAAAGACAATCTAACATTTGGGAGAAGATATTTGCAAACTATATATCAGACAAAAGGTTAATATCCAAACTATACAAAGAACTCATACATCTCAACAACAAAAAAACCAACAACCCAATTAAAAAATGGGCAAAAGATCTGAACAGAGATTTCTCCAAAGAAGATATACAGATAGCCAACAGGCATATGAAAAGATGCTCAACATCATTAGCTATCAGGGAAATGCAAATCAAAACTACAATGAGGTATCACCTTACTCCAGTCAGAATGGCTATAATTAACAAGACAGGAAATGACAAATGTCGGAGAGGATGTAGAGAGAAGGGAACCCTTGTACACTGCTGGTGGGAGTGCAAACTGGTGCAGCCACTATGGAAAGCAGTATGGAGTAGCCTCAGAAAATTAAGGATAGATCTACCATATGATCCGACCATCCCACTACTGGGTATTTATCCAAAGAACTTGAAAATGCAAAGGCATAAAGATACATGCACCCTTATGTTCACTGCAGCATTATTCACAATAGCCAAGACTTGGAAGCAACCTAGATGTCCATCAAGAGATGAATGGATAAAGAAGATGTGGTATATGTACACAATGGAATACTACTCAGCCATAAGAAGTGATGAAATCCAGCCATTTGTGACAACATGGATGGACCTTGATGGTATTATGCAAAGTGAAATAAGTCAGAGGGAGAAAGTCAAATACCATATGATCTCACTCATAAGTAGAAGATAAAAACAATGACAAACAGACACATAGCAACAGAGATTGGATTGGTGGTTATCAGAGGGGAAGGGGTCAGGGTGGAGGGCAAAAGGGGTGATTAGGTTCACATGTGAGGTGATGGACTATAATTAATTTTTGTGTGGTGAACATGATATAATCTACACAGAATTTGAAATATATTACAATGTACATCTGAAAGCTATATAATGTTATAATCCAACGTTACTGCAATGAAAAAAAAGAATTCCATTGAGAGGCTCATCAGCAGACTTGACAGAAGTATTGAAATAATCATTAGCTGCAAATCTATTGGTCTATCTTGCATGATTTTGTAACATTATAGATTGGTCATTTAAGAATATTCAGTCAGTTATACAGAACTTTCAAACACTAGCACATTTTATTATACAACATTTTTTTAAAACTACATTTTTAGTGTTATAACTTATATCATTAGAAAAACCTTTAAGTATTGGGAAGCCATCAAACTCATGGCAATAACACAAATTTTTCAAAATTCTCATTTTTGCTTGAAAGCTCACAATTAATCATTAGCAACAAATACTATCAGTTATTTTTCTCAAAGTGACAGCTCACTTCATTCCTTTTCAAGAACATAAGTGCCAAAGACTCAATTCTGAATAATTATAGTTTTTCTGTCAGTTTACTTTTAAGCAAAAATTATATTCCATGAAAAAAAAGTGGCTAGTTTGGCTCATAATTCAAACACAAGTGATTCTCCCCGAGATAAACTTTGTAATTCAATGAGTATACTTGCTATTTTACTAAATGGAATATAAAAAGATGTGTACCAAAGGGTCAAAATTAAATAATTTTTAGTGCTTCATCAAAGACATTCTTAAAGGTAACTGGGCTTTTTTTAAGCTGCAAGTGCATGGCAGTAAAGACCATAATAACAACAGTCCTACAGCTTGGCACCACTGCCTTACTAAGCACCCTTTATTCATGCTAAGGCACCAGCAATTTTACCCACAATTGCTTTTCACTATCAATGCAAATATCAACATAGTGAAAAAGGAAATAATGTCCTAGTATTATTATGAAAATGATTTTGACCTCATCGACCCTTTGAAAGGGTCTTATAGTCTCCATGTTTTGAAAATCAGTGATCTATCTCAATTTTTCACAGCTCCTCAAACTCAAATTATACATATCTTGATTGAAAATCTTTCCTCTAAAATTCAGTAACACGCCTACACTTCTCACTTTGAAAAATCATACTACAATCTATTTACTTATCAAAGTCTAGAAGTAACACCAGAAAAAGAAATAACACCAAAAATAACACTAGAAAATAATCTCTTTTGTCTTCCATTTTCTCCCGCTAAGACCCATATTCATCGTGTCAACTTATCTCAGTGAAATTACTTGTATCTATTTCATCTGTAGCCCCACTCTACTCTCTCCACTTTTATTGTCATGATGTAGTTCCCTATAATTTCTTCTCCATAGCATTATTATAACATACTAACAATTACCTCTGTTTCTAGTCTTGCTCCACCCTCTCCTATGATCAACCTTCCACACTGCCTTCAGAGTGTTTGTTCTAAAATTCAAGTCATTTTCCCCAGCCTATTTGCCCTTGACAAAACACAGCTGAATTGTATTTGACGGATTGTGTCTGACTGATGCCTGCCTGCCTTTATAGTTCAATCTTTAACTCACTTACCTGTGCACAGATATACACACACTACACTCCAACCACAGGATGTCTCATACTTTACCACCTTACACCCCTGATACATTCCTACTTATCCTTGAAGACTCAGCTCATGGATATCCTCACTCAAGCAAGGTTGATTATCTGCTCTTGAAGACCTAATGAAGGGGAAGAAGCAGGCCATGAGAAGAATAGGAAAAGAGCCTTCTCAAAAGAACATGTGCAAAGACACAATGGATTGCCCAAAATGTTAGTACTGGAAATTAGGATTGAAGATTTTGTTATATGTAGTTTTTATGTTTTGGGTAATAGTTTTTCACTAATATCATGTAGAATTCTTCTTAATAAGACTTACTATAATGGAGGGCTACTCAGCAGGAGTGCCCTAATTTCAATTTTTAAAATAATAATAATTAGAATGTAGACATCATAATATACTTATCTGCCTTTTTATAAAAGGCCATTTTAAAAAAACAGGATTAGCATAGGCTTCAAAAGAGATTTTAAGAAATGTCCTCATTTTGACCAAAATTAAATCACATATACTAAAGTAAGACTTCAGCAAAATAGACACATCAGTATAATTCACCACAAAAAACGTTTTCCTCCACAGAAAAAGAACATCTGTATAAAAGAGTGTCAAAATGTCTTTCTTATTCTGTGTTGTCTTCTCTCTTAAAGACAATGGGATCCATTTGCATTTCTTTCAGCAAATTGTGCTGTTCCCTTGTCTATGTGTTGGAGAGTCTGATTGTCAGCTTCTTTTTTTTTAAATACCAGTTTGAAGTGATAGCCAGCCATTTGATTTTGTCAGGAATAGGGTGAATCCTTCCAGAGAAGTCACATATATTGGGATCCTGGATTCTATTATCCTTCATACTAGTAACTAGAAAGATTTATTAATCCACACTTCTAAATATATCTGAAACATTAATAATTATTGCTAATAATAGCAGCCTCAATGTGCTATAATATCTTGAAATTCATGAATAATCTGAATTAAAGGAAGTTTATATTTTATCTCTTCCTAAAATATAGATCTGATCATCTGTTCTTCTACTTAACCACTTTTTTATTCTAAAACACGTATCTTTGCTTTTGGATTTTTTGAGGCCATTATCTGAGTTAAAGGAAATGAAAAGCATGTGGGGATTAGGAGTTTAAAGGGAGTGAACGAGGACAGGCATTTTTAAGGAGAAGAAATCTTTAACTTGCATTTCAGAAGTCCATAGGCAAAGTAAGTCTCCCAAAATAGGAAGTGAAAAAAGCAGACTCCTTCTGGATCCATTCCCCCTTTCTTTCCTTCCCCTTCCTTCCTCTTTCTCTTCTCCTTCCTGACCTTTTCGGTCTGAAATGCTTTGAGATAGGGCAGAGCAGTGTAGGCAGCCGTGGAGAGGAGAAGCTTGGTGTAAGGTGTCAGAGCTCACACTCTGCAATGAATTGAGAACTCCATCTACCCATCATAAAATTAGAAAGTTTGATCTCATCTCCCAGTGTGAATGCTTTGGGGGAAGGAGAGAAGGGAAGGTGGACACACCCATAACTACTTGGGTTAGAAAACAGGATATTGAGAGCCTCGGCTTTGGCTGACACCTGAGTTTCAGAGGAAGAAGAGTTGCTTCGTTTAAAAAAATATTTTTTCTAAAAAGAAAGTTTCCTTTCATTTAGTTTTTTTCTTGCTTGCTTACTTACTCCTGAAAGAGACTTGCAGAAAGGAGAGAAAGGAAAAGAAAAGACAGGCCAAGAGGGCAAGAAGGGCTGAGATGAGTAGTTCATCACAGTGCCAAGGCAAGGGGTGGATATTTTTTAAATGGTAACACCGGTGTTGACAATTAAAATAATCTGTGTCACAGTAAACCCCTTCTCTAACTCCTCCATGAAATCCTCAGTAAATTCTATTCATTAATCAATGTTCAGTGTGGGTGATTTGGGGTAAAACGCAAAGAGATGCAAGTTTCAGGTGTGGGTCAACATGAAATAACATGTTATAGGAATCAGGAGAAGGTAAAAAGCCATTGCAATGTAAGACCCCTGAAAATTAGCATAAACCTAGGTGTGGGCCTTTGTATTTTCACAAGCCATGGTTTTGGTAAGCTCTAGATCCACGTGCATCTACTTGATCTTGAATCTCAACATGACCGCTTATTAGCTACGTTACCTTGGGTAAGCTTGTTAACTTCTTGGTTTTGATTTTCTTATCCATAACATACATGTAACGACAGTGGCCCAATTACATGCCTGGCACTTAGTAAGTATCCTTTTACTGTTAATTATATACACTTTAAATTGTTTAGCGAATGGATTTGCGAACAACTGGGGCTCTTGAGGAGCTGGTGCTAAAAACTGAAAAATACAAACACTTTAATAAAGGAGGATTTTTTAAACCAATGTGAAATTTCTTTGAAAATCAAGCCTCTCTTATTGTAAGGCAGTCCCATTGTGGCTCTCAGTACCACCTGGAAGGGTCTGGGATGTTCCAAGGATTTTTTTCCTCCTGATACCTGTTGTTCAGTCTTTTGAGTACTTACAGAGACGTAGGAGCAGACATAAGAAGGAAGGGTTAATTTGTCCAAGACTGATTACCACAGGCTGGTCGCTCGGAGAGCAAGTTGTTGAGAACCAAAGAAACAGCTGGAGCCAGGTGCTAAAGGCAATCCCCACAGAACGCTAAGCTGGCAGATCAGGCCCATGGGCCACCCAGCATAGAACTGCCCCCACAAGGCTGGGGCCCCATCCTCTGATTAGGCCTGCAAAAGGGCTGGCATTCTCCCAACTTGGTGTTAAGATGGAAAGACAGGATGAGGGACCAATTTCTGCCACGTGATCCTTTATTGTGCCCCTGATCACGCCAGGACAGGGGCTGGTTTCCCCCAAGTGGGCAGTTTATAAACTCACAACCAGGCTTCCTCTCTTGGAGTCTGATGTCTGGCGCTGCTACATCTGTTTGTTGCCCCAAAGTACAAGGGGAACAGAGGCACCCACTCCTACTATTCCTATCCCTGAGTTCCAAAGAACTTGAGATGTGTGTGCTGCCTGGCCACTCATCATTGTTGTTTTATTAGGGCTCAAGGGAGTCATCTAATCGTTGGATGATTTTTTTCTATAATATTAGCTCCACGGTTAATTGAACATTCTATCTGCTGATCATAAAAAGGAAGGCAAGCCTAACCCAGTGAGATCTCCGGATAAAGTCGGTGGCTGACAGCTTACTGGACAGTTTTTCACAGGAGACTGTCTGATGGGATTAAATTCAGAAGCAAAAGTAAATGCCACTTTCCAATTACTAGCCTGGAGCTTTGTTTCCACTGAACCATTTCCACCTCCTGCATGTCTTCTCTCAGTTGTCTTGCCTAAAATTATGACCACTACTTTAATTACCTTCTTTTTATTCTGCTATTTCTTCTTATCAAGACAACCCATCTTAGCAGTGCATAGCTAATCATGCTTTCTCATAATTTTGCTGAGGAAGTGCTGGAAAGTTTTACAAGTTTATTTATAAATGTTAACAACCACCAAAAAAAGGAAAAAAAATCCCTGAAGAGTAAAAGCAATAACTAGATCTACACATTATTTGGAAAGATTCTAGATTATGCCCAATATGGCTCAATTCATAAACATGATAAGAATTTCCCACCCACAAGAAAGTAATAATATGGACAGATTGTTTGTCTTTAAGGACATAAAAAAGAGTCATGAGAGGTATGTACAAAGAAAGTCAGAGAATGCTAGCTGAGATTTGAGGACATCCATGTAAATTAAAAGGGTTTAGGGAGGGGCAGAAATAATGGGCTATTTGAGCTACACTTACAAATTCATATTTCTGTTGTAGCAAGAAGATGGCTTCTCTTGTCCACTGTGGGGTCAAGTGTTATATACTGAGGCTGGAACTACAAGCTTCTTAAATAAACATTTCCACCTGTCTTGAATTTGGATTCTTCCTTGTATTCTGCCTTATACCCAAAGCCCTGGACAAATCACTGTGGAGCCTGGCAGGGTTAACGTGAATATTATGGCACAAATGTCACCCTGTCCTTTTGCTTTTTTAGGGTCGGCTTCAGTTCCTGGTCAATAGTAGGCTTACAGGTTTATGCCAAGTAGAACAAACACAGGCAAATAATTCTGAAAATTCAATGTGATTCCCAAAGGTCTCCAGTTGCCTGGGCCTTTTCACATGTGGCCCAGGGAAGGAGGTCTGCCCCAGCAGAGGCTGAAAGACTACCCTAAAATGGATCTGTATGCAAACTCTAGAAAAAAATTATCTAAAAAAATTAATGAAGATGATTTGAAGTACCTGTAGACATTCCTAAAGTAAATCAGATTTGATCCCAAGGTTTACAGAAAAAGGATCGAATGTGTTACCCTATGTTCTCTTTGGTGTCATAGCTTTGCAAAGTGTTTTACTCTAAAGATGCCAGTCTTCACCCAACTTTTCTTCCTTCCACCCTCCCTCTTCCTTTCCTTACTTTTTCCCTCAAAACCCTATTGAGAGCTTACCATTTTTGAGGTAAGTGTACAAAGATAATGTGGATGTATGAAATACAGTCATGCACTGCATAAGGACATTTTGGTCAGCAATGGACAGCATATATAATGGCGGTCCCATAAGATTAGTACCATATAATCTAGGTGTGTAGTAGGCTAGACCACCTAGGTTTGTGTAGGTACACTCTATGACGTTTGCACAAGGATGAAATAACCTAATGACTCATGTCTCAGAATGTATACTTGTTGTTAAGCTATGCATGACTGTAATGTGCTAACAGCCATTTATTTTCAGTATCTTGCATGAGATCATCTCCCACAAACCTCATAAATGTCAAGATTTACCAAAAGTCTTGTTTCTTCATTGACACCAAAGCTTCAATATCCACATAGAGACTGATGACTCCCAAATCCATATCTTTAGCTCATAACTGTCTACCAGCTTCAGACGCATGTATTCAATTTCAGAGTAGATGTCTTCCCTGTGGATATGCCGTAGTCAGTTTTACCATAACATCTCCAAAATAAAACATCATCTTTACCCCAAAGCCTGGGTTTTTTCCTGCAATTCCTAACTTGTGGACTAGCATCACCAACCTACTTGTCCATCCAGTGATATGAAGATATTCTAGAGACATTACTTTAATGTCTCTTTAATCTGTCCCTTCTCTCTACTCACCACCATTACTGCCTTAATTAAAGTCCTCATCTCTTCTCCACTGGATACGGCAGCCGCATCATAATTAGATGGTATTCCCTCAGTTGGGCCTGCTTCCACTGCTCCTCCTAATTGCTGCCAGAATGATGTTCTTAAAATGTAAACATCATTTCTCTATTTCTCTCCTCTGCTTAAAAATCCTCTTGTATGTCCCTGTGATCTTCACATTAGAGTTCAAAATTCTTCACTTACACGCAAAGCTCTTCATGATCAGGCAGCTACCTATTCTAACTTCTTCCATCACTCCTCCACGTACTTCTTCTCCTTAGTCCCACATCAATGGATTTGTAATTCTTTACACATTTATACCAGTTCAGACTCTCCTCCACTCAAATGCCTTTTTCCTTCTTGTTTTCAAGCTAATTCCTACTTACACTTTCAAGATTCAACTCAAAGGCAGTCTACTTCTGGAACCTTCCAGAATCCTTCTTGCTCCCATCTGATTTGTGTTGTTGTTGAGCATGCCTCTATCATAGCCTTCATCCCACAGTACTATAATAGTTGATTCACAAATCCGTCTCCCCATAAGACTGTAAGCTCTTTCAGGCCTCAACCATATCTCTCTCACTGATCTTACCGGTCCTGGAACAGTGCCTGGCAAACTCGTTCTTCAATATAGAGCTGGTGAGTGAATTGTTGAAATAAGGGCTAGAAAGAATGTGCCACATTCTGCAAAATTCTTAGACTTGTCAAAGCATTCTCCACTCCAAGCAAATATTATGAAAAATGTATCTGACAATTTAGGCTAGGTTTCTTTTTCTAAGAAGATAGCATTTAAGGGATATGAGAAGAATCCTTATGATGATTTTAGAAAGGGTAGAGAAAGAAAGAAAAGTATTTCAATTTATATATATGAAGTCCAGAAAATTTAATATAAGAGCCCAAAGGGAAAAAATGAGCACAAAAAATAATGAGGCAGAATATTTTTTAAAATAATCTTCATGTATATTCCTCTCCTCAGTCACATAAGCACAATATAACACTCAAGAGAATTAGAAACTTCTAGGAGAAAAGTATGAAAAATACCAAGTCACCACTCAGACTTAAAAATCTGTTCCCTAAAGAAAACTCGTCGTCCCACGCATGATAAACTGGTGGAATGGAAGTTTCTGGGCTCTCAGTCTAAGCTTTGGAACTCACTAAGGAGCACAGGCACTAGCATTTACTTCCTAGTGATAAATGGCAACTCTAGGACGTCTCCTGAAAAATCATCAGCATAAGTACCTTTTGTAGTAGCAGAGCGGGTTCTCTATTAGCTTTTATTTAGATAGCTAAAGCAGTATTAAGGTTATAGTCACTATTTCAAAAGGGACCCAGGCAACAAGTGCCTTGCACAACAGCAGTCATAATATTCCCGTTCATTGCATCCCCAATTATTTTAACTGAGGTATAACAATTTACAGTTAACGAAATTACTTTCACTTAAAAGCATTCACTCATCACATAAATAAAGGGACTGCATTTGAATGAATCCATTTCCATGTAAATTATGGGTGCATTGTTTCAATTCAAAAACAGCTTTATGAGTTACCAAATAACATATATGTTGGGAAAGAGAATACTCGCATGTTGAAGCCATTCTATGTCCTAGAAATTAATGACTATCCCCAGTGGCCACTAGTAAGTTAACTTCAAGAGTGTTAAAATCCAACAATGAAGGGATTTTCATTATAATTTGGTGACAGGAACAGGAATTAATATTTCACCTTAAATGTTAACCATACAGGGGATATATGGGAAATGGTACTTTCTGCTCAACTTTCCCTTGAACCTAAAACGGCTCTAAAAAATAAAGTCTAGTTTTTCAAACTAGAAAAGTTAACTATATGTCAAGTTTTTACTTTATCAAGATGTTACTTTGTGGTGTGAATAAAATGTTTCCCAACAATGCAAATAAATCTATAGGATGGCTAACCTATTTGTAATAATTCAATCCTAGCTCCCCCATTTGAGGTCTTTAGCTGCTTACATTCTACTTTCTAAGCTCTGAAGGAAAACAAAACTTTCCCAAACCATCTCTTTCAAGAGTAGTCAAGTCGTCCTAATTTAGATCAATACGCCTTCACTTCCAAACAGGTGTGCCACAAAATCAACAAAAGGAACAATTGGCTGGGCCTCTGAGGCAGCACAAACATGGATTTCTTCCAATGCGCTCAATATTGAAACACATGGCAACCCTGTGCCAGAATGAAAAATGGGCACATGGCTCCCAGTGGTAAAGTTCTCCAAAGGCCTCTTCAGTGAATCTAGTTGGGGCGTGAAAATCCCAGGTAATTTCTTACCACCTTACGGGTAGACTCAGACTGTTTGTCTTTGGTAGAGAGGTGTGTATATGTGCATGTGTGTGTATGTCTGGAAGAGGGGGAACAATTATGTACCAGATAATCAACAGAATAAATTCATACTGGGGGGAAACTTAAAGCATCTACTCTAGATCATTCTGTGGGACTTGGAATGTCATGGGTGGCAATGAACTCTCTTGCATGTTATTCTTTTCTGAGTAACTCAGACAAGGAGAAATAAACTGCTGGGGGAAGCAGGATGGGAATAGACTCTGGTGTGACACTAGTCCCTGTGGTTAGGAGAGTAGATTTCTTCAAAGGCGTTCAGAGTAAAGGTATTCTCATATAGAAAGAACCTAACACACAGGAGCAGTAGAGAGGGTCACCCTCTGAAAGACTGAATGTCTTGGATAGTCCTCCCTTGACCATGGAAAAGTCTTGATCATAATAGAGTTTCCATTTGCCACCATCTACATTGGAATTCAACACAGTTACCCAAATCTTTGAGTATCATAGAGCATCGAGGGCTTGCCTTTCTAAGGGAAACTTCATGGATGCAGCAGCAACTACTGAAGGGACTGTGTCCAGATGTGCCAGAAGGGAAGCAGCAGGGAGGGAAGAGGGGGCCCACTCAGGAAAGAGAAGCAGCGAGAAAGAGCACTGATACTAATGAGCAACCATCTGCCGCCAACTCAGGACAAAATGAGACCCCTGGCCCACCCATCCCTTGGCTACAGGAAGTATCAAAATGCACAAAGCTGAGGCTCAATTTTCAGCTCAGACTCTGACAAGAAAGTGACTATTTTAACTGAAAGGAAGCAAAATAAAGTCCTGCCCTTTGTCCCAGCCCTCCAAAGAGAATGCAGCTGGCTCTGAGAACACAGATGTAGGACAGCATGGAGGTTAGAAAGAGAGCAACAAGGTCAGGCAAACCAACAACAGCTATTCCTCTGCGAACAAACCAACCAGCCAGCCAGGATTTCAGAGCATATAGAGAGAAGTGTGGCATTTGTGGAAATCAATAAGTAAAGATTTTGTACTTAAGAGGAACATGGAGTAAAATTAGGGAGAAAGTGATAAATAGGAAATCCTGACACAGAAAACAGCCATGGTAGAGACTGTATTCTCCAGGTGCTGCCAATCTCCTTTTTTTTCAATAATAGAACCCCAGTTTTAGCTAAAAGACAGCATTTCCCAGCCTCTCTTGGAGCAGACAGTTGCCATGTGCCTCGGTTGTGAAGATCAAATGCAAGCAGAAGTACTGAGTGGGACTCCTGGGAAGGCTGAGTCAAGGCAGCTGCCTCCTTTAGAAGGAACGTCCCTGTTATCATTCCTTTTTTCCTCCTTCCTGTGGTCTATAACTTGGACATGATGGTGGGTACATCAAAAACCTCCTCAGACTATGAGGTGACCTTGAAGTTGGAGGCACATTCTAGGCACATGGAGGAGCAGAAACAGAAAATGCCAGAGTCCCTAGTGTCTATGAAGCCACCAAATTCACCCTGTACTATCTATCTCTGGATTTATTTTGCAATAGAGAAAAATAAACAACTATGTTCTCTAAGTAGCTGTTATTTTAGGTTTTCTGTAATATTCAGCTACACCTAATGATAAATGATGACGATCCCAGCACCAAACCTACAGGACGGTAACACCACAAGTGAACACCAGCATCATTAGAAACATGAGGAAAAGGAGAGTGCAGACCAGAAGGAAGCTGTTAACTTGGGCGATATTTATTGTTGTTAGCGCGAAATATCTAAGTACAGGATTCGAGGCATTGTACATTTATACATATGATAAATGTATAGTAAATTGTATACAGTTTTCATTCCAAAACATAAGTTCAGTCATTATCAATGAATCCTTTTATTATCTTCATAAAGTTTAGAGATAAAGAAACTCACCAGTATTTATAGGGATCAGGACTCTGCCTGTCTATCAAGTGTCTGATACCCGTTGTGAGCAAAAACAGACCAGCAGCACCCCTTATACAACACTGACCCTCACAGACTTATTCAGAAGTGTGATACAAGTAACCCAAGCAACACAGAAAATGGTGCAACATATAAAGCGTGGCCTCTGCCCGTAACCTGCTTGCTTACACTGAATAATGAATTATTGGGCATCTACTAGGCACGGATCCTATACCAGACACTAGAGACAGAGAAGTTAACACCAGAGAGGCCCTGCCCCAAAGGAGTTTACATTTTAGAAAAGGACTAAGAACAAGTAAACTATGATAAAGGGGAAGGGTCTTCCTCAGAGGAAGGAAACTAATTCAATCACAACAGAGTAAGAAAATCTTTCCCATAAAATGGCACATTAGCTCTCCACACAAAGGTAAAAAAGGGCAGGGAATATCTGGCAGGGAAAGTCACACGTAAACGCGGGAGGATTGAAGAGAGCAATGAACATTCCGAGTGTAACTGGTTTGCTGAATGAGCTGCATTTGATGGGGTGCAAACAGGAAACATTATTTTTCTCCTAGTGCTGAGTTTAACACGCTCCTTCGGATCTTCCCCACACCCAGTGCCGTGATGCCATCCTGGGTCATTCTCAAAGCTGTTCAGTCATTTTCAGCTGTAAGAATAGTTTCAGTTTCAGATAGTAAACATTCCAGAGCCACATAAGTCAAAACTTCAGTCTCATTCAGTCTCGTGGCTTTAACTGACATCCACACCGACCACTTTGACATTTCCATCTCTAGCCTCAACCTCCCCCTTGAACTGCAACTGCCTGCAGGACATCTGCACTTGGACGTCTAACGGGCATCACAAAATTAACCTGATCACAACCTGCTCCTCCTACAGTCCAGCCCTTCTCAGTTGACAATAGTTCCATCTTTCAGTTACTCATGTCAAATATCACGCTAGTCTGCCCTGTCTCTCAGACCCCACACCTAATCCTCAGCGAATCTGGTTGTCTTTATTGACCGAGAAACATTTCTCATCTCTTCCACATTCAATACTCTGCCCCTCCCAACGTGTCCTTTCCCTTTCCAACTCTTTTTTTCCATGGCACATATCGCCTACATATTTAATTTGCGTTTACTGTTTTAATTTGTTCATTTCTCTCCCTCTGTTAGATTACAAGGTCTGTAAAGGCAAAGATCTTCCCACGTTTTATTCACTGCTGTATTCCCTGTACCTAGAACAGTGGCAGGCACAAAACAAATGCTCAATAAATGTTTACTGAAGGAATGAGTTCAGCACGTCCCATTCAAGAGTCCTCTCCTCTCCCAGCTCGAGCCTCCCAGACCCGCAGGGAGTTTGGTTGTTTCTTCATTCCTCCTGCTCTGTCTTCTCCCCCTCCCTCCACGCTTCCCCAAGGTAGGGAATCAGGGGACGAGGGATTAGAAGATGGGGGGCAGAGGTCTTCTTATTTGGCAAGTGTTCTTGTAGTTCTCTCTTGGCTGACCCAGCTGCATATCAGGCCCTCCATTATGTGGAGCATTCAAAAGCTGGTTGTTTCATGAGATTCTTGGATGTTCTTTAGAGACCCCCATGGCCTCTGCAGGGACCTCTGGACTGCATTCATTCCAAAGAAGAGACACTTCCTTTACTGATCTTTCACAAACCCCCTCAAGCTCCTGCCCCTGGGAGTACGCTCTCATGCAGAGCATACAGCCAGATTCCCCTCACCCCTGCAAGAGCTGAGTGCTTCCTCCATAGCATCCACTTGGCCCATGGGGAACTCCCACATCCTAGCTCTAAAAATTGCTTCTTCTACCAGCTATCTCCTTGTCTCCTTCATGTTAGTACTTCAGTCAGCCTCCTGCCCTTCAAATTCATCAGGGTAATGTTATTACCAGGCTTCATGTTCACATGTTTCCAATGACTGGGGAAAATTCTCCCAAGACTTCTCTCAACTCTCTGCTCCAGTACATACCAGAGCCCAAGCTGGCAATGCCACAGAATAGTAAACATTGAACAAAGTTGTGAGATGTGGGTTCCCCTCTTTGACACCTCTAGCCTCCGTAAGTGATACTCTTGATGACTCCTCACACGTCTTGGAGAAGAAGATGTCCCTCTGCTTTCCACGGAGAGAGGAGGGGAAATACCACAGCGCCATCTACCACTAGTAATTCTACTTTCCCATGAACTGTCTTTTGAGTTTGTAATTTTCTCTTGTATAGATTGGAGGTAGGTTATGGAAAATGATAGTCACAATCCTACATTGTTATGTTTTAGAAAGTTCTATAGAAATATTTAGCAGCTCTCTTTAGAAATTATAAATACCTATTACCTACCGCCCTTAACTTGAGGCTTTAGCAGAAATTCCAAGACAGCAGAAAACATCCCATTCCATATTCGCCAACATAGGCAATATCTGTGTTAATGTCAGTATGGCAGAAGCTTAGAGCAGAAAGAGGAAACAGTCCCCAGATATAAAGCTAAGTAGAGGCTAGATGATGAAGGGTTTTGTGTGCCGTACTAGGAAATTTAGACTTTATTTTCAAAGCATTCAAAATCATTGAAAAGTTTTAAGCAGGAAAGTAAAAAGGTCACATTTGCATTTTAGCAAATATCATTCTGGCTGCATGTGGGAGATTGGATTAAATGTGAACAGTGCTGGAATCCAAGCAGTTGTAGAAATCTATAGCTGTAATCCAGGCAAGAGATGATCAGACTCCGAGCTAAGAAAAGACGTCAAGAAGAGGTAGAGGACAGAGGTATTGAGATGGCATAGGACTTTGTGCTTATGTGTCAAGGAGGCAGATGAGAGAGTCACAGATGATGCTGAGTTTGTGCTTGAACACCTGTTTGGATGGTTTGGGCACTCACTGTGGTAGGAACCATGGAAGAGAAGCAGATTTGGTGTGAAAGATGATGAATTCAAACTATGAGGAGGACACTAGCAATATGAGGTAGTAAATAACACGTCACAAAGAAATGGCACAGTCTTCACTGCCATAGAAGTTCAGAGGAGAGGTAGACTCTTTGCATCTTGTGTGGGCAGAAATGTCCTTGGGAGGAACAGAGATTTGTCTTGTAATTCTACAATCAGGAAGGAGGAGAAGGGAGGAGAGCATCAAAGGCAGGGGAACAAATGAGCTAAGTCACAGAAGCCAGAGAACCCACATGTTATAGAAATGAACTGCACAAATTGGTGGGGACTGTGGTACTTAGAAAACTCGTGGAAATTAACTAAGATCAGACTTTCAGGAGCAGACATATTTGGAATACATAAAACACTGAGGGGAAACAATAAAGAATGTACTCTCTCTCCTCTGGGTCATGACACGTAACATGAATAACATCCAGTGAAGTTCACTACATTTTGCCTTACCTTTCCCTTAAAATAACACAAGTCTTTCTGTTCTAGCTGGTAAGTTGATGATGTCTACTACAAAGAAGGGTGTCAGTGAACACTTAAGCAGAAGCAATCTACTAACTGGGAAAGGCTATAAGCTTTTTAGAAAATATTCATGCCCAACTAATCTTCCATTTTTCCTGCACTGGAAGAAAGGAAGGAATAAACAAATGAGTGAACAAATAAGCATGTGGAAAAGAGGATAATATGTAGTTTAATTTATTTGGATTACTTAGAAGCCTCCAACAACATTGCCTAATGAAGACTGCTTTGCAAATTTATAGTAATATGGATTTGTGGTATGAAAGATACTTTGTCATGAATGGAGAATTGGTTCAATGTCAGGAAAAAGGGCTAACTGGGCATACCTTTCCATTTTTTTAAGTATTGAGTATTCTGTTCCAGGTGATTAACATACATTCATTTAATTTAGTTCATCCAAGAATCCCATGAAAGAGATGTTATTATTTGCCACTAGTATAATGAGAAATCTGAATGTTGAAGACCAAGGGAAAATCTCAGATTGAATCCGTGGAGGATCACTTTAACTCTATAAACCAAACAGACTTTTATAGGGAAATAATTTTTAAACATCACTTGTAAATCTGAAGTTATGATCTGTAAAATCTCTGGAATGTTTTTACCTGAGAATGGTACACGGAAGGCAATGCCGCTTCTTCTCCAAAGGCAATCTGATTATTTTTGACTTCTGTATAAAGAACATTAACCTATAAAGCATTGACTTTTTAAAAATACAACCAATAGAGAATCAGAATACGGCCCTATGCCATAAAAGCCCTATGCCATAGGCTTTTTTTGCCGTAAAAGCAGAGATATTTTATTTCTTTTTCTGGAAACTTGTTACTAACTCAGCTAATAATAAAAATAAGACAGAATCCAATTGGCTATATCCAGTGCCTTATAACAATTTTCACATTGCCAAACAGTGCTTTCAGTGGGAATCGAGATTATTCCATCAAAATGGAATAGCAACATAGGCAGTGGAAGTCTATTACATGTATCTAAAAAGAAAGAAGCAGAGTTCTGATATGATATTGATACAGTAACCCCAGTAAATCCAATTATTTGAGACAATCAATTTCTAAATGGGCAACCAGGTCCAGGTAGGACTAAGAGTTTGTTTGCAATCCAAGTTTTTAATGTTTTTTATCTAAAGTTCCCTGCAGGGCATTCCTGCTAATGGAGCTAATCAAACTTGTTAAGCCACTATGACAACTGCATTTAGACACACTGTGTTTTTGCTTGCAGCCTCCATTTTATGTGAGCTCAGTGAAAATAGGAATATAGAGTTAGGGGGAAACCAATTGGGCCAATACCACACTTTATTCAGTATATCTGGTCTTATATTTTTATATATTGATTTTCTTGCTAAATAAACTTAGTCAATCCACTTACTTAATTGGACATCTTTTCTATTTGAAAAATATAGATAATTAAAGCTATTATGTGATGTTTCACAAAAATTGAAAATTCTGTTTAAAAAAATTCTGAAACATCTAGAAGGAATCTTTATCAAGATACTATACAGCAATAGAAAAAAAAAAAAGAGGGTCATATGTCTTCCAATGGTGTTAAAGAACAGGTCTTATGGGAGTGATGCCAGCAACATGGTGGAGTGAACTGTTCCCTTTATCTCTCCCCCTTGAACTACAATTAAATGGGCATTCATTGACTGAATGGAGGATACCCAAACAGCACAACAGGATGCCTGAGAGACCCATACAACGATACATCTGAAGGTAGATGGACTGGCACTCTGGGAAGTGGTGCAGACAGGTGAGCAGTCCCCTGCCCTTCCCCAGCAGTCCTGGGCATGCACATGAATGCTTTCCTGGGCAGCATGAGTGTCCATAGTACCACTGAAGCCCCCAAAGTGGGAACGCACCTCAGGGTGACTGCAGGAAGAGGAAGATCAGCCCATGTGTGATCACATTCTCTGCCAGTGGGAGAGCCCACCATGCCGCTGTGGTCCCAAGGAGTGGCCCAGGCTTGGACCCCATAAGGAAGCCCCACCGACAAAGCACAGCAGCCTGCACAAATGTAAGAAGAGGAGGCAGCAGATCTAAGTGCCCAGATGAATGTTCTCCTGGCCTGTGCAAGCACCCATAGTACCACTGTGGCCCCAGAAGTGAGAACATGCTTCAGCATGATTCTGGGAGGGGGCTGCAGCAGTCCTGAGATCATGCATGGACACCTTCCCAGCTGACGGGAGAGCCCATCATGCTGCTGTGGTCCCAAAGAGTGGCCCAGGCTCAGACCCTGTGAGGAAGCCCTGTTTACCAAGCACAGCAGCCAGGCATGACCACAAGAAGAGGTGGCAGCAGATCTATGCACCTGAGGGAACACATTTCCAGGTGGTGCGAGTGCCCATAGTACACCCACAACCTCTAGCAGATGGGGCTGGACCAGAAACACAGCTCCTGCTTCCCCCACCAGTGGTAGCAGGTGGAATCTGTGACCTGATACTACCAGAAATGTGCCAGCAAAAGATTTGTTCATCAAACTCTGTGAGAAAATACAGTAACAATTCAGAGCAGAAGGAAAATGACAATTCTCCAGAAACCAACCTTGAAGTCACAGAAATTTACAATCTAAATAACGAGAATTCAAAATAGTTGTCATAAAGAAACTCAATGACTTACAAGAAGACTCAGAAAGACAGTTCAATGAGCTCAGGAATCAAATCAATGAGAAGAAGGAATACATCACGAAAGAGATTGAAACTATAAAAAAAAAAAAGCAGAAATTCTGGATATGAAGAACAAAATTAATGAGATAAAAAATAATCTAGAATCCACAAAAAATAGAGTTGACATTATGGAAGAAAGGATCAGGGATTTAGAGGACATAAATATAGAAATGCTTCAAGCGGAGGAGGAGAGAGAACTAAGATTTTTAAAAAATGAAGGAATTCTTTGAGAAATATCCAACTCAATTAGGAAAAGAAGCATAAGGATTATAAGTATTCCAGAGGGAGAAGGGAGGGTAAAAGGAGCAGAAAACTTGTTCAAAGAAATTATGGCTGAGAACTTCCCAAACCTGGGGAAGTAACCAGACTTATAAATACATGAAACCAATAGAACTTCTAATTACATCAATGCTAAAAGACCTTCACCAAGGCATATAATAGTATAACTGGCAAAAGTCAATAATAAAGAAAAAATATTAAGGGCAGCAAAGCAGAAGAAAATAACCTACAAAAGAACCCCATCAGGCTTTCAGTAGATTTCTCAGCAGAAATCTTGCAGGCTAGGAGAGAATGGAATGTATGTTCAAAATACTGAAAGACAAAAATTTTCAGCCAAGAATACTCTACCCAGTGAAACTATCTTTCAGAGATGATGGAGAAATAAAAGCTTTCCCAGATAGATAAAAGCTGAGGGAGTTCATTGCTGCTAGACCTCCCTTACAAGAAATGATGAAGGAAGCACTCATACTTGAAACAAAAAGCCAAAGGTTTACAAAGCTTTGAGCAAGGAGATAAACAAACAGACAAAATCAGAAGACTACAGCTCTCTTTCAGAACAAGGAAGTAAATACTTAATTATAACTTAAAAGACGAAGGTAAAGAAAGCATCAAAAGTAAGTATAAACACTTCAACTTAGTCACAAACTCACAATACAAAACAGAATAATTTGGGACATCAATAACTCAGAAGAGGAAGAGGACAGGGTACAACCTCCTTAGACTTAGGGAGATAAGAGGCTATCAGAAAATGGACTATCTCATCCATGAGATCTTTTATACAAGCCTCATGGTAACCACTAGACAAGAAATCAGAGCAAAGCCACAATTCATAAAAAAGAGAAAACAACAGAAAACCCGCAAAAATAAAAGCCAGTCAGAAATACAAAAAAAGAAAAACAACGGAAATATAGAGCAACCAGAAAACAAGAGATAAAATGGCCGTATTAAGCCCTCATAAATCAATGATCACTCTAAGTGGAGATGGATTGAAATCTCCAATCAAAAGACAAACAGTAGCCAGATGGATTAAAAACCAAGACCCCACAATATGTTGCCTCCAGGAAACACATCTCAGCTCTAAAGATAAACATAAGCCTCAGAGTGAAGAGATGGAAGATGATACTCCAAGCAAAAGAAAGCAGGTGTTGCCATACTTATATCAGAGAAAGCAGACTGCAAGATAAAAACGACAATGAGAGACAAAGAAGGGCAGTATATAATGATAAAAGGGACTCCCCACCAAGAGAACATAACATTTATAAATATATATGCACCTAACACAGGAGAACGAAAGTATATAAAGCAACTGTTAACACACCTAAAAGGAGAAATTAACAGCAACATGATAACAGTAGTGGACCTCAACACTCCACTTATATCAATAGATAGATCATCCAGGCAAAAAGTCAACAAGGAAATAGTGGATTTAAATGAAACACTTGATCAGATGGACTTAATAGATACATATAGAGCATTCCATCGAAAAATAGCAGAACACACATTCTTCTCCAGTGCACATGGAACTTTCTCAAAGATAGGTCATATATTGGGAAACAAGGGAAGCTTCAATATATTTAAGAAGACTGAAATCTTTTCAAGCATCTTTTCTAACCACAATGCTATGAAACTGGAAATCAACTTCCATAAAAAACCTGGGAAAGTCACAAATATGTGGACACTAAATGACATGCTATTGAATAATCATTGGATAAATGAAGAAATCAAAGGAGAAATTAAAAAATACCTGGAGATGAATGAAAATACAGCATATCAACTCTTGGGGTGTGGCAAAAGTGGTTTTAAGAGGGAAATTCATAGCAATACAGGCTCACCACAACAAACAAGAAAAATCTCAAATAAGTAACCTTAAATGACCCCTAAAAACTAGAAAAAGAATAACAAACAAAGGCCAAAGTCAGCAGAAGGAGGGAAATAATAAAAATTAGAGCAAAAATAAATGAAATATAGACCAAAAAAAAGTACAAAGGATCAATGAAACTAAGAGCTTGTTCTTAGAGAAGAGAGACAAAATTAACAAATCCTTACCAGACTCACCAAAAAAAAGAGAGAAGGTTCAAATAAATAAAATTAGAAATGAAATTGGAGAAATTACAACAGATATCACAGGAATACAAATGATTATAAGAGAATCCTCTGAAAAACTATACGCTTACAAATTGGACAATCTAGAAGAAATGTATAAATTCTTAGACTCATACAACTGTCCAAAACTGAATCAAGAAGAAATAGAGAATCTGAATAAACCAATCACAAATAAAGAGATTGAAACAGTAAGCAAAAACCTCCCAAAAAATAAAAGTCCAAGACTAGATGACTTCTCAGGAAAATTCTACCAAACATTCAGAGGAGATTTAAAAGCTATCCTTCTCAAACTCTTCCAAAAAATTGAGGAAGATGGAACCCTTCCTAACTCATTCTATGAGGCTAACATCACCTGATACCAAAACCAGACAAGGACAACACAAAGAAAGAAACACAAAGAAGGAAAATTACAGGCCAATATCACTGATGAACATTGATGCAAAAATCCTCAGCAAAATACCGAATACAGCAACACATTAAAGGATCATGCATCATGAATAAGTGGGATTTACACCAGGGATGCAGGGATGGTTTGACATCTGCAAATCAATCAATGTGATATACCACACTAACAAAATGAAGAATAAAAATCACTCAATCATCTAAAAAGATGCATAGAAAGCATTTGACAAGATCCAGCATCCATTTATAACAAAAACTCCCAGTAAAATTGGTATATAAGCTAAGTACCTCAAGATAATAAAGGCCATGTATGACAAACCACAGCCAACATTGTGCTTAACAGTGAAAAACTGAAAACCATCCCTCTGAGAACAAGAACAAGACAAGAGTGCCCACTCTCACCACTCCTATTCAACATAGTACTGGAGAGTTTGGCCAGAGCAATTAGGCAAGAAAAAGAAATAAAAGCTATCCAAATTGGAAAGGAATAAGTGAAACTCTTGCTGTTTGCAGACAACATGACTGTACTTATAGAAAACCCTAAAGAATCCATTGGAAAACTATTAGAAATAATCAACAACTACAGTAAAGTTGCAGGGTCCAAAATCAACTTATAAAAATCAGTTGCATTTCTATATACTCATAACAAACGAGCAGAAAGAGAAGTCAAGAATACAATCTCATTTACAATTGCAACAAAAAGAATAAAATATCTAGGAATAAACTTAACCAAAGAGGTGAAAGACCTATACATCAAAAACCATAAGACATTATTGAAAGAAATTGAAGATACAAAGAAATGGAAAGATACTCCATGCACATGGGTCTGAATAATAAACATAGCTAAAATGTCCATACTACCCAAAGAAATCTACAGATTCCAATGCAATCTCAATCAGAATCCCAATGAAATTCTTCACCAAAATAGAGCAAAGAATCCGAAAATTCATATGTGGCAACAAAAGATCCCAAATAGCTAAAGCAATCCTGAGAAAAAAGAACAAAACTGGAGGCATCACAATCCCTGACTTCAAAATATACTACAAAGCTATAGTAACCAAAACAGCATAGTACTGGCACAAAAACAGACTCACAGATCAATGGAACAGAATCAAAAGCCCAGAAATAAGCCTACACATGATGTACAGTTAATCTTTGACAATGGAGCCAAGAACATACAAAGGAGAATGGAAAGTCTCTTCAATAAACCATGTTGGGAAAACTGGACAGCCACAGGCAAAGAATGAAAATAGGGCATTGTCGTGCACCATACACAAAAGTTAAGTCAAAATGGATTAGAGACTTGAATGTAAGACTTTAAACCATAAAACTCCTAGAAGAATATATAAACAGTACACTCGTTGACAATGGTCTTAGCAGTATCTTTTCAAATACCATGTGTCCTCAGGCAAGAGAAACAAAAGAAATAATTGACAAATGGGACTTCATCAGAATAAAGAGTTTCTGCAAGGCAAAGGAAACCATGAACAAAATGAAAAGACAACCCACCAACTGGGAGAAAATATTTGCAAATCATATATCCAACAAGGGGTGAATTTCCAAACTATATAAAGAACACATACAACTCAACAACAAAAAAACAAACAACCTTATCAAAAAATAGGCAGAGGATATGAACAGACGTTTTTCCAAAGAAGATACACAGATGGCCAACAGGAATATGAAAAGATGTTCAACATCACTAATTATTAAGGAAATGCAAACCAAGACTACAATGAGATATCACCTTACACCAGTCAGAATGGTTATAATTACCAAGACAAAATACGACAAATGTTGGAGAGGATGTGGAGAAAAAGGAACCCTCATATATG